>NC_138344.1:245000-1497858 GCF_046562875.1 Panthera onca
TAACCAAAAGCATATTACCACAACTGTTATGTACAGAACTACCGAATCCTGTAATTGAACTAAAATAATTGCTTACATTACTAAGGGATTATTTCAAGGACCTAAAAATGATTTTTTCAATCATTTTAAGATGGACTCTTCCCAAGAGGTGCAAGGACTACAGAAATACAAATACATCAATATATATATTTTATAATTTAATAATAAAAGACAGTTATGAAAACCCCTCTCCGTGTCTTACTGACCCATGGATAATTTTACCTGTTTTATTGCATTTAAAACTGCTTCTGATAAGGGTGCTGTATTCCCCACACATGTTGAACATCCATAGCCAACTATTTCAAATCTGCATTTCAAAAAATAGATGTTATTGAAGAGAACATTCCAACACTTGTACCGAAAGCACAGGTCTTCATCTCCATCACTGTAATGAGATCACCTGAGGGAACGTTCCTGACCCTCGGATCACCCCGTGTCTACCTGTTTCACGGCTTCTGAGCAATCCAACCTGACCGTCAGGCATGCCACCTGTACTGGACGCCCGAACCCCGATATTTAGAACATTCCCGAGATCTGGTGACCTAAATCCGCCACAACACCTGCACCCTGCACAAGACAATTACCCAAATATCACCGTCAGGGCTCTCAGTTGACCGTTTTAAGAACTGATACTGTACTTCTATCCAAAGTCCCAAGAGGGACTGGTGGGAGGAGTGCAGCAAGGCCTCGGAAGGGACACCGTGACGGGAACCCCAAACAGTAAACCGCTTGATTCTCAACCAACCAAACTCAAAGAAAGTCTCTGACAAAAATCCCAAGACGACAGAACTAAAAACTTACAAGCAAAACCCTCAAAATTACTCTCAGCCACTCTTCTAAAAGCGCAATTTTTAAATTTATCACTCTTGCAAAGGAATTGATCTCTGTATGTTAACAGGTTCCAAAATACACCCTGAAAACAGAGGAGGCCTCCGTTATGTTTTTTTTTTTTCGAGTATGTAAGAAATGAACGAGTTCTCTACGAAGTTCAGGGACAGACGAACCTGTGCTTCACAGGGCCAATAGCCTCACAAAACGCCAACTAAGACAACCTGCCCCAGTAATAATGCAGCTGGTATATTTCACTCTTTCCGAAACTGACCTGCCCCTCGCAGAAACTATGCACACTCGGTGCCATTCCTCAAACCACCCGTTACTTGGTCTCACGTTTGTCTTCCCACCCTTCAAGGAGCTAGAGACCACGCCTCCGACCTCTTGGCAGCCAACACGCTGCCTCGTTCCTGGAGTCTGCCCATGCCCAGCAAATTTCTGCCGAGGGAGAAGGCATCAAAGACTGTGTTGGATCGGCAAGGTAACAGGTAGAACAAAGCGTATTTTTTCTATCTTCTCTTTGCCTATGAAAGGTTCTAACAAGTGGCTCCGATCACTGCTGAACACAAGGTCGATATAAACAGCAGACCGTCACTTACCCAAGCTTACTGAGATATGGTAATACTCCGCTCGAACTGAGGTAATGTGTGACCATCCCACTGCCTGGAGATAAACTTGTTCTTATGTAAGGGTTAACACGCAGACCGGCATCTACGGCCTTTTTAGCCAGAAGACCTGCACGGTAAACAATGGCGTATCAGGGCAGCACCCACAACCTCCAATTCGTGTGAGGGTAAAAGCCCGAATTCATCAATTCGCTGTCATTATTTTGCCCATCCTATCATGTTGATTTGTTTCATTTAAAACAAATAAAAAACCTTAACACTGTAAATTATTAAGGTACAGCCTGATATCATGGCATCCTACACACACATACACACACACGGAAAAACAGGATACATAATTAACATGACACACACAGGTAATACCTATCACTAGCTGAACCATTTGTTTACTTTCTAGTAAATGAACCATTTTAAATTCCCCCGTAAGAAATTAAAATTTCACATTTATTATACAGGAATCTGTACAATTAACGAATTGTTTTATGAACATACAACTAATTTCATTTACCATCCTTGTCAATAATCTTTTACTTCCTTTACATTCTCAGTGGACTCTAGCACAGTGCTATGGTAAACTTCTAGTAGATTATTGGGGCGCCTGGGTGGCGTAGTCGGTTAAGCGTCCGACTTCAGCCAGGTCACGATCTCGCGGTCCGTGAGTTCGAGCCCCGCGTCGGGCTCTGGGCTGATGGCTCGGAGCCCGGAGCCTGTTTCGGATTCTGTGTCTCCCTCTCTCTCTGCCCCTCCCCTGCTCATGCTCTGTCTCTCTCTGTCTCAAAAATAAATTACAAAAACATTAAAAAATAAAAATAAAAAGGGGCGCCTGGGTGGTCCAGTCGGTTAAGCGTCTGACTTCAGCCAGGTCACGATCTCGCGGTCCGTGAGTTCGAGCCCCGCGTCAGGCTCTGGGCCGATGGCTCGGAGCCTGGAGCCTGTTTCCGATTCTGTGTCTCCCTCTCTCTCTGCCCCTCCCCCGTTCATGCTCTGTCTCTCTCTGTCCCAAAAATAAATAAAAAACGTTGAAAAAAAAAATTAAAAAAAAAAAACAAAAAAAAAAAACAAAAAAAAAACTTCTAGTAGATTATCAAGAGATTTGTTAATTAGCTATACTTCTAAATTAACAGAAGAAGCAGATACAACCTAAAACTAACAGACATGTAAGTAATAATAATAAGAATTTACCTTCTGTGTAATAAAACTAATAGCATAAGTCAAAGTCAGGCTCCTTTTTTTTTTTTTTAATATGAAATTTATTGTCAAATTGGTTTCCATAAGGTCAGCTCCTTAAGACCCAATTAAAATCTCAGAAAGTCGGCTGAGTGTCCTACTTGGGCTCAGGTCATGATCTCAGGGTTCATGAGTTCGAGCCCCAAGTCGGGCTCTGTGCTGAGGGCTTGGAGCCTGGAGCTGCTTCAGATTCTGTGTCTCCCTCTCTCCCTGCCCCTCCCCTGCTCAAAGTCTGTCTGTCAAAAAATAAATGTTAAAAAAAAAATTTTTTTTCATCTCAGAAAATCTCTCAATATCAAACAGAGACACTGATATACATGCATAATCTACGACACAAAGCATCACAGGAAAGGAACAAATGGCCGTAAGCGAGGCCTACCTGCAGCGAGCATGACGGACGGGTTGCAGTTATTGGTGCAGCTGATGACCGCGGCAACGACCACAGACCCATGGCACAGCCTGAACTCGCTTCCTTCGTACTGAATACGCACGGTATCGTTCTGCTTTTCAGCTGCGATCTGGAAGCCTTTAAACCCAACCTACACAAGTGTGCACATAAATACAAATACCCTGGGTATGTATAGAAAAAAAGACTGGGAGAAACTACAACAGATTCTTGACAAATGACATTTAACACTTTAAGTTCTGACTACGTGTGAGTGGTGTTGAAGCTGACGTTCAGTAGCTGTAACTCAGCTGAAGCACGAATGTGACAGTCACGATGGAAGTCTGCTGGCACTCGTAACCACCCGGGATCCAGCTCTGTTTTTCTCTACTCCTCCCACTTCCGACAATCCTCAAGAGATGATGCAAGGTCTCTGTTAAAATGGCCCTGACAACTGGATTCAACAGGATCCTCTGGGTGAGAATGTGTGTGGAATGGATGAGACAGGACTGACTATGACTTGGTAACTGCTGAAGCGGGTATGTGGGAATCCGTGAGACCACTTTATTCCTGCACAAGTATGACATTTTCCGCAATAAAACAACAACATAATTTAAGAAATTATAAAAAGAGGGGCGCCTGGGGGGCTCAGTCGGTTAAGCATCTGACTCTTGATTTAGGCTCAGGTCATGATCTCAGTTTGTGGGTTCAAGCCCCGCGCTGGGCTCTGTGCTGACACTGAGCCTGCTTGGGATTCCCTCTCTCCCTCTCTCTCTCTGCCCCTCTCCCCAGTCACACAGGTGCGCTCTCAGAATAAATTGTAAAAAAAGAAACGATGAAAAGGCTCTGGGAAGAAAGTCAAACACTAGTTCTTAGAATAGAGAAAGTGTTAACATTTTAGCCACACTTTTCAGACAAAGTACAAACCCAGAAAGTCAAAGAGGTCACGTGCCATTCAGTTACATTTACCAGATTTTATGAGAATAACTACACAGTTCAGAAGTCGAGAACAGTGTGTCCAACAGAACTTTCTGTGAGGACGGACACACTCACGATCTGAGCTAACACTAGAGCACCATGACCACAGGTGGCTAATCAGCGCTTGAAGTGGAGGCGACCAAGAAACTCCATCCTTAACTTGAAATAACAGATTCAGGGTCTGATCGTCACAGCAGGCCTGGGACCGAGCTAATCAAATGACCAACTCGCACATGGGACGGCAGGAAACCGAGGGGGCTGCCAGTGCCAACATGCGAGAGCACAGTGGCCGACGGTGGTTCCGGGCCACCGGGCGGATCTTTACCCCTGAGCACAAGACGCACAAAGACAGTGGCGAGGAGACCTGCCTTTTCATTCAAGCAAGCCTGGAAGTCACGTTTCATATCCGCCACGGCAACTCTGTCCTGAGGTCTCTTTGGACCGCTGACGGACGGAACTATTGAATTCAGATTAATCTGGATCACCTAGGGAACGAGAGAGAAGAGGAAGACGAGGAATTAGAATCTGTTCAGTACAGACTGCAATTCAGCACTACTTTCTGAAGCGCAACAAGTCCGTTCATGTTTGCTGTAACAGGACACACACCTCCAGAAATAAAGATCTGAAAACAACCCAATTTATGAAACGGAACACACAAGCATCTGCTAAAAGCAAGAGTAGCAGATCGGTACGCAAACCACCCCAACACGGATCAGCCGGTCTACACAGACTACAGCGTCCCTCCCCATCTCTCTCCTCTGTCATCCAGATGCCTGACGATTAAGACAACGGCTGTGCCAGCCACTGATCTGCGGCCTCCAAGCTCCACACGCACCCTTCCTTGCTCTGTGACGATGAAGGTGGCTCAGGAAACACTGCTCCTTCCTCAATGTGCTCAACACAGGCTGCTGGAGGGACACAGCGGGACTTCTCTCTTCCTGGTCCCCAAGTATCTAGCTGGGCAGGCTCCTGTGAGACCATGCTTTCATTGCTTGGGTTAAAAAATGGTATTTTCTTAAAACCCAACCTCCCAACTAGGTTCCTGTGTTTCTTCTGGCATTTCTACCATTTCCCTCTGTCCGTTTGGGTCTTATCAGTTTAAATGAAGTTTGCCTACACTATGCCTTTCACCAAGATTCAACCGCCCTGCTTACCCTAATCAATCGTAACTGCTACGCCGCTTTGCTTGTACATCACTTCATGGACCCAGTGATTCTCACCTTTACATACTTAGCAAGTTTACCTTGAAATCAACATGCTAATGGGTTTTAGTTTTATTTTTTTAATTTTTTTTCAGTTTACATCTAAGTTAGTTAGCATATAGTGCAACAGTGATTTCAGGAGTAGTTTCCTTAATGCCTTTACCCATTTAGCCCATCCCCCCTCCCACAAACCCCTCCAGTAACCCTCAGTTTGTTCTCCGTATTTAAGAGTCTCTTCTGTTTTGTCCCCCTCCCTGCCTTTATGTTATTTTTGTTTCCCTTCCCTTATGTTCATCTGTTTTGTTTCTTTAAGTCCTCATATGAGTGAAGTCACATGAAGTTCTCGGACTAATTTCACTTAGCATAACACCATCTAGTTGCATCCACGTAGTTGCAAATGGCAAGATTTCAATCTTTTTGATCGCAGAGTGATACTCCATTGTATATATATCTACCACATCTTTATCCATTCATCCATCGATGGACACTTGGGCTCTTTCCATACTTTGGCTACTGTCGATAGTGCTGCTATAAACATGGGGGTGCGTGTGTCCCTTAGAAACAGCACACCTGTATCCGGTGGATAAATGCCTAGTAGTGCAGTTGCTACCGGTCGTAGGGTAGTTCTATTTTTAGTTTTTCGAGGAACCTCCATACTGTTTTCCAGAGTGGCTGCACCAGCTTGCACTCCCACCAACAATGCAAAAGGAATTCTCTTTCTCCGCATCTTCGCCAACATCTGTTGTTGCCTGAGTTGCTAATGTGAGCCATTCTGACAGGTGTGAGGTGGTATCTCATTGTGGTTTTGATTTGAATTTCCCTGATGATGAGTGATGTGGAGCATTTTTGCATGTGTCGGTTGGCCATCTGGATGTCTTCCTTGGAGAAGTGTCTACTGTTCATGTCTTTTGCCCATTTCTTCACTGGATTATTTGTTTTTTGGGTGTTGGGTTTGATTAAGTTCTTTGTAAATTTTGGATACTAACCCTTTATCTGATATGTCGTTTGCAAGTATCTTCTCCCATTCTGTCGGTTGCCTTTTAGTTTTGCTGATTGTTTCCTTTGCTGTACAGAAGCTTTTTATTTTGATGAGGTCCCAGTAGTTCGTTTTTGCTTTTGTTTCCCTTGCCTCCGGAGACGTGTTGAGTAAGAAGTTGCTGCGGCCAAGGTCAAAGAGGTTTTTGCCTGCTTTCTCCTCGAGGATTTTGATGGTTTCCTGTCTTACGTTTAGGTCTTTCATCCATTTTGAGTTTATTTTTGTGTATGGTGTAAGAAAGTGGTCCAGGGGCGCCTGGGTGGCTCAGTCGGTTAAGCGTCTGACTTCGGCTCAGGTCATGATCTCACGGTCCGTGGGTTCGAGCCCCGCATCGGGCTCTGTGCTGACAAGCTCAGAGCCTGGAGCCTGTTTCAGATTCTGTGTCTCCCTCTTTCTCTGACCCTCCCCTGTTCATGCTCTCTCTGTCTCAAAAATAAATAAATGTTAAAAAAAATTAAAAAAATAAAGTAAAACCCTCAAAAAAACAAAAAAAAGAAAGTGGTCCAGGTTCATTTTTCTGCCTGTCCCTGTCCAGTTTTCCCAGTGCCATTTGCTGAGAAGACTGTCTTTATTCCACTGGATATTCTTTCCTGCTTTGTCAAAGATGAGTTGGCCATACGTTTGGGGATCTATTTCTGGGTTCTCTATTCTGTTCCATTGATCTGAGTGTCTGTTTTTGTGCCAAGTTTTATTTCTTAAATTTGGTCAAGTCTTTAATAGGTCAAATTATTCTTTTTTATTATACAATGCAAGGTTTTTCATTTAATTTTTCTTATTCTTTCCCTTTATGTCTTAAAAAACAAAACAAAACAAAACATGGCACTACAATAAACAGAGCTGAAAGGGACCAAAGAACGAGGAGCTCACACAAGTGCGCTCCCTATGATCTGCTCTGGCCCTCCACACACCTAGGTGGGCTCACATATGCACCCAACAGTCAGCACTGTGCCAGGCGCACCAGGGCGGGGGGCACGGCACCACACAAAACTGAGCGTTCCTCTCCTCTTACTGGCATTCTGGCAGGGGAGGCAGGCAGACACGTATAGAAATTAATACATTTCAGGCAAGGACACATGCTATGAAGAAAAATAAAGCTGGGTTGAGAAAGTGGATAACCAGACCTATGACAACACCAAGTGCTTTTAGATGCTTAACACGCTCCTAGAAAATGAATTGTATTAAAATTCAGACTTCCCTGAAAGTGAATTTTACTTACTTCAATATAAATTTCCAACAGGTAAGAAATATTGGCTTAGACTGATCATAAAATATCTTTAACATGTAAGACCATATAACTGTATACCCCTTTCATAACATATTTTTATAAATACAGACATTAACCAGGCAGGCCTCATCAGAATTGATATTTTCAGAGGATATCTGACTCTTTTTTCATAAAGTAGAAAAAAAGTTAATTTGACAAAATGTTGTAAAACTACTGAGTAAAATCTAAGCAGGGTCATAAACAACATTTACTCGTTAAATGTTAAATAATGATAGCTGACACTGAGCACTTTCTGGGTCCCTAAAACCGTTCGAATACATTCCTATTTAATCCCTTAAGAATACCTTCCTATTTTAGAGATGAGGAAGCTGAGGCAGAAAGGCTAGATAACATGCCCACAGCCGTCCTGCCGGTAAGTCCCAGAGCTGGTACTCAAACCCGGTGGCTAAGCTGCAGAACACACACCCTGACGGCGACGAGGGGCCTCTCTGCACACACCTGGGAGTACTCAGGTTCTCCTGAGTTCTTCTGGTCATTTCGAAACAACTTCACAGCTTTAAGGTATGTTTCCATCGACTCGAGTTTGGCTTTGTCAAAACCTAAAATGAACATTAAGAACAACAAAAATACAGTAAGAGAAATCTTTGGAGGTGCTGAATTCCAATGATGAGCAAGACACAGACATTACACATTACTACTCAGAACAGATTTCTTTACAAACTACCACTTGATGCTGTTCTCAAGAGCAGTAAAAATTTTGCCCTTGGTGAAAACTCTGCTTTATAAAATACACACCAGTCCCCCTTTAAAAGTTACTCAGAGACAAGATGAGAAATACGGAGCCAATTCTAGAAAACTCACAAAAAAACAGTTTGCAGAAGATAAATCGGTAACTACACTGAATATAACAAATTATCACCCACCACGAAGGACACTCATTACTTTTCCTAAAAAACAAATACGAATAGTCAAAATGAAAAAATAAGTGAATGTTAAGAAAAGGTTCACAGAGCAGTGAGAGGGATCTAACAGGATCTTCCAGAAATCAAAACCATCAGATGGTTAGCAATAAGAGCTCCAGTTAAATATTTGGGCAGCTCTCAGCCAGCATGACTAGAAGTAACTGTGGCCAACTGTATTTCCAACGGCTGGTGCAACGGCACACACCCAAACTGTGTTCTCACAATGTGCCATCGACAGCCCTCCATCAAGAGGCAGAGATCGGCCCTTGAAACTGAGCCACGGGACTCTCGACCGTTGGCAAACACTCTCTCCCAGGTCAGCCACCCTTGGAACGCCGCCATGTAAGCGAGCCCAGGTTACACGGAGAGAGCACACATGGAGGCTGTGGCTGACAGTCCCCGCTGAGCACCCGCTGATGGCCAGCATTCAGTGCCAGACATGCGAGCTCGCAGTTGTCAGGACTGCGGGCCTGAGCCGCCAAGTTCTGCGTCTGACAGCCTGGACCCCATGGAGCAGAGACGGGCGGTCTCTCCGTCTAAACCACGGGCTTGCTGAAACCACGCGGCCACACGTGATTATTGCCGGTTTGGGCCACTAAGCTTTAGGATAATTTCTTACGCAGCAACACGTCATTACCACACAACTCATATTAACATGTAGGAAGGAGACATCTCGACCATTTCGCTTTCAAATGTTCTAACAAACAAACCCAGTTTAGAGAAAGCTCCGCATTCAGTGAGAATCGTTCCCTCCAACGTTCCAAGTGACCAAGTGTCCATTTTGCCATTTGACTTACGGATTTATAAAATCTTCCCCCCAACTGAAGAATACTAGACCTCACCCCCCCCCCAAGTACACTTATGACGAGAGATTAGTTCAGCAATGGCCTCTTAAAAAGGGAAGTGGACCACATAAAAAGGAGAGCCGGGGTCTTAAGAAACATGAGCACATCCTGGTCTTACAGGTATTTCTACATTAAACCGTCAATAGAAGACGGTCAAACGTCTTGCTAATCAATAAAAAAGATTTGGAGCCTGTAATCCTAGGCTGCTTTTCACAAGATTATGTGCTTAGTCTTCAGACAGGGCGCCGGTCCCCAGCCTTTGTGTGGTGGCTCCTCTGTTCCTGTTAAGGGGACAGCTGCACACATGCGCCAGCCTGACTTCCACTAAGCTGCAGCCTTTGTCCCTAAGAAGGGTGTGGTGGCCGTCATTCCTGGAACAAGTGAGGTGACGATCTGCAGTTTGAGTAATTCCTTTAAAATACTGTAGACGGGCCACAGGGGACCAGGTTTTGAGAACACAATACTCTTTCAAGAATGCGAGGCAGTTTATTTGAAAGCCAGTTGCAACGTAACAATTTCCTGAACATTCAATAACCTGCACAAGGCAGTCGTTTGTTACAAGTTATTTCAGACAAACACGCTGGAGACAGTAACACGCTCGCCCTGCCGATATGTCATCTTACCTGTATGTTCTAAATGTTTTAATGTCACATTGTCAACAGGGAAAAAGCTGAGGGTAGCACCGTACTCTGGACACATGTTTGCTATTGTAGTCCGATCCACTATAGATAACTGTGAAACTCCACTTCCAAAAAACTCAACAAACTTTCCGGCCACTCCTACTTGCCTGAGGTGCTATGTAAAGGGATACACAGAAACGCACACAAAATTAGTAATGAGAAGACTGGCAAGGATTCTCTGAAAACTGCAAAATCGAATGTTTAACCCCTACCAGTGACAGTGAATGAGAGAGGTTCTCTGTTGTTCTTACCAAACATCAACTCGTTCTGGGTTTGCAGGTATTTTAAGCAAAAGGTCAACAGAAGAGTGGCCCAGTGTCACTGTCAGGCAGGGTCAAAAGGTCTTACAAGCTGAAAATGGCTAAGATCCACACGTGCACGTCCCCGAAACGGAGGTGCACTCGGGACTCGGCGCGGCTGTTAGCTTGGCAGCCCTCTTTCTTTCACAGCAGCACGTAAAACCGTGGTGCTTCTAAGTGCGGATGGCATCTCGCATTTAACGGAACACTAACACACTGATAAAACTGTGTATTTAAATACAAAAACATGGGGGCGCCTGGGTGGCTCAGTTGGTTAAGCGTCCGACTTCGGCTCAGGTCACGATCTCGCGGTCCATGAGTTCGAGCCCCGCGTCGGGCTCTGTGCTGACAGCCCAGAGCCTGGAGCCTGTTTCCGATTCTGTGTCTCCCTCTCTCTCTGACCCTCCCCCGTTCATGCTGTCTCTCCCTGTCTCAAAAATAAATAAACGTTAAAAAAATTAAATCAAATACAAAAATATGTACTGGCTATAAAAATTCTTCAAATTCTAACCTTGGTCCAAATATTTACAGCTTCGTTAATTATTGGTAAGTTTCATTCTGACAGGACGTCACATGTGGCTTCAAACTTCGTTCCTTGTCAAGCCATGTTTGTGAGTTATCACCAAACAGCAGCAGCCTCAGCCTGGACGAGGACGGCGCCCAGGGAGGGAACTGGGGACAACCTTCAACCCGTGAGTGATACTCAGTCCTGACGGTCTAGAGGTGCTGGGGGCCACTGAATCCAGACTCTTTCATAAAAGGCTAAGATGTTTCTTTACGTTGCCGGCTCCAGTTGTGAGGATCCGAGCAACACAGGGAAGATACGCCAAGGCAAACGCTACGCCACCAAGTCAGTGAGGCACAACAACATACATGTGGAAAACAATACACGACTCATCCTATAAAAATCACGAATAGAACAGAACCTCAAAAGAGAAATAAAGTATTTAATAAATGAAACATACATGAAAGATTTAATTCTTCTATCAATATACCCAAATTTAAAAACATATAACACCGTTACAAGGAACAAAGCCAGGGGCGCCTGGGTGGCTCAGTCGGTTAAGTATCCCACTTTGGCTCGGGTCATGACCTCACGGTTCGTGGGTTTGAGCCCCGTGTTGGGCTCTGTGCTGACAGCTCGGAGCCTGGAGTCTGCTTCACGTTCTGTTTTTCCCCCTCTCTCTTCCCCTACCCCACTCATGCTGTCTCTCTCAAAAATAAATATAAACATTAAATTAAAAAAAAAAAAAAAAAAAAACAAAGCCAGAGGGGTCTAAAAAGTGGCATTCATTTTCAGGATGTCCACAGGAGAGTGTGGATTTCTCTAAACCCATAATGAGATATTCCTTTTTCTTTAGAAATGACCCTGCAATTCTCAATTTAACTTCTTGATCTTCTGGGGCCATACACTGAATCAATCATTTCTGCAAGGCGTCAGATTTTTCCTAATTAGGGAAAAAGGATCGACACTAAATGCTAAGAAGGAAGCAGGACCATTTTCTTCCTCTGCAGAGAATTTCGAAAGCCTTGAGACCAACAATCTAACCAGACAAGTGGAGGCTCCAGGATCTGAATTGGAGCCATAGGTGGGATATTTCCCATGTGCATTTATTTAACAGAATGGACTTAATCATTAAAATAGAATTAGTCAAGGGGCATCTGGGTGGCTCAGTCAGTTCAGCGTCCCACCTCGGCTCAGGTCATGATCTCACAGTTCATGGGTTCGAGCCCCTCATCAGGCTCTGTGCTGACAGCTCAGCCTGAAACCTGCTTCAGATTCTGTGTCTCCCTCTCTCTGTGCCCCTCTCCTGCTCGCACTGTCTCACTCTCAAAAATAAACGTTGAAGAAACAATTTTTTAATAAAATAAAATGTAACTAGTCAAAACCAGAAATTTAGGGGGCACTGCCTGGGTGGCTCAGTTGGTCAAGTGTCCAACTTTAGCTCAGGTCATGATCTCACGGTTCATGAGTTTGAGCCCTGCATGGGGCTCTGTGCTGATAGTTTGGAGCCTGGAGGCTGCTTCTCATTCTGTGTCTCCCTGTCTCTCTGCCTCTCCCCTGTTCACGTTTTGTCTCTAAACGTTAAAAAAAAAAAAAATTTTTTTTCAAAATCAGAGATTTAGGATGGACAGTTACAAACTGCTGTTCACTAAGAAACTCTAGAGTACATGTACTAAATGCACACAGCCGATATTTTTTTTTTTTTTTTTCAATGTTTTTTTTATTTATTTTTGGGACAGAGAGAGACAGAGCATGAAAGGGGGAGGGGCAGAGAGAGAGGGAGACACAGAATCGGAAACAGGCTCCAGGCTCCGAGCCATCAGCCCAGAGCCCGACGCGGGGCTCGAACTCACGGACCGCGAGATCGTGACCTGGCTGAAGTCGGACGCTTAACCGACTGCGCCACCCAGGCGCCCCAACAGCCGATATTTTTAAAATTCAGATGAAGTTTTTATAAGATCCTTCTAAAGTGTTTAAACAGCCAAGAGAAAATCTTGACCCTCCCACACTTCTACAGTCTGTATTATCCAGTAGAATAGTTTCTCAAGGGCCAATGATTCATTTAAGTATTCAAAGAGATGCGGGGGGCACCTGGGTGGCTCAGTCGGCTGGGCGTCCTACTGCAGCACAGGTGATGATCTCACAGTTCATGAGTTCAAGCCCTGCACTGGGCTCTCTGATGTCAGCACAGAGCCTACTTGGGAGTCGCCGTATGCCTCTCTCCCTGCCCCTTCCCCGCTCACACACGTGCGCTCCGTCACTCTCTCTCAGCCATTAAGAAGTAAATAAAAGTTTTAAAAGCAGCATTCGAGGAGAGGCAATTATTCTCCTAAATACAATTTTCTAATCCAGAGGCAACGAGCGCTTACGAGGCAACATGGCTGAGAGCCCAGGGCCGAGGGCCGGGCCTGCCTGGTAGGGACCTTGCTCCACCTCCCACTGCTCGGCCCCGTGTCCCTTCCACGAGTCACTGAGCCCAAGGGTATGTCCATTTTCTCAGAATGGAAATGGGGACAGTCCTAGGACCGATGCCACAGGCTTGTAATGAGGAACACGCGAGCCACCGTGCCACGTGAACAATGGCCCAACACCCTAGACAAAGCAAGGCTTCCCGACCGCTGCCGTGATTGTGAGGACAGCTGCGAGGCCACGGCCAGGGAGGCCAGAGCCCCGAGGATGTGGCAGCAACTGCAACCCTGCTCTCGAGGGGCCCCGTGCTTCAGGCCCACTGAGTCACACAGGTGCCACAATTACCTTCGTGATGCCAAGAACAACATCTATGGACGTAACAAACGGGTTTGACGAGCCAGTTAGCTCACATCCCACCACCTCCGGTAACGTAAGAGAAACGGGCAGGCCAAGCATAACTGCTTCTGTCTCGATGCCTCCGACCCCTGAAGAGACAAAGACAGACGTTAGCGTGGCACAGTTCAGCTGTGGTTCTCTCTGGGGCACCAAGCGCTCTGAGTGCCTGAGGAGCTGGTCTGACCATACTCGCTCTCACTGTGCATGTGGACCCAAGTCCTAAGGAATGACTCCACTCACGTGGTTGAAAAATATTGGTGTTCACCTTCCTATTAAATTCAGTAAACAGTCTTTATTACGCTAAGTACCGCGCTAGGCTCGAGACGTAGATACGAACGGAACCCAGGACCGCCAACCTCAAGAGGCTCTGTCCAATGACAAAGACTTCTCAACCCAGTAAGGAGGGCATGTGCCCTGCCAGAGGGACAGCCTGGGCAAAGCCACGAGGCGTCCAGTAAAAGCACAGCCCACGCTGCGCAGTAAACACTCGTGTGCAAGACACGTGTGCACGAACGGCCGGGAGCAGTCACACAGGCCTAGAGCACAGGCCTAGGCCGCATCGCCTTCACAGACGACGTTCCGCCACGGCTGCTCCACGACAGCAGTGCCCGGCCGGGCGCCGCACACCGTGTTCATAAACCCTCCCTCGCGCCACACTGTCCGCAAAGGCTAACACTCGTTTTTGTTGCTGTGACAGATGAAGAAACAGCCTCGAAGAGGCCACAGAGCCCGCTGACCTGCTACGTATGCTCTTTTGCAGTGTTCCTGAATCATCTCCCCCCACCCCCAAATTAAATATATTCAGTCATCTACTTACCCCACCCCAGAATCCCCAATCCATTCACCATGGTTATATGAGAGTCTGTGCCGACGACGCTGTCCGGGAAGAGGAGGTCTTTTTCTTCGAAAACCACTCTTGACAAATACTCTAAGTTAACTTGATGAGCCATCCCAGTTCCGGGAGGGATTACAGCCACATTCTTAAAAACTCTTGAACTCCACTATATTATGTTTGCATTTTAAAAAATCCAAGCGTTAGTATATCACCTTGTGCTCACAATCAAAATGCAATATTGACACAAAAAATACTTTACCGACATTCAATATGGTCAAAGTTGATAGCATACACGTAAAAACAAATATGCAAATACTAACCCTAAACATATTCATTTTGCAGATTATTAAATCAAAACTAGGTCAAAGAAAGATGATCTAGTAAGTCCAGATAAATGGTAGTTTTCTGTGTCCTAGGAACCACAGTGAATTACAGTCACTTAGTTTTTATCTTGTTTTATACACTGGGGTTTCCAACAAGATCTTATTTGAAGGAGGAAAAGGGATCCGCTGCTACAAAGCATTTAAGAACTACTAAAGGACATAAAAACCGTACTCATCACTATTTTATAAATTTAAATATAAAAATTTCCTCAAATCATGTGTACCTTGAAAAATTGAAGCCTCTCTCGATTTCTGCCAAATTCTACTTCTTGGTTTTTTAACACTGTTTCAGGTCTAAAAGGAAGAAAAGCCAGCATTACACGTATGTATTACACAGAAGACTCACCGTGTTTCTAAGAATTCATTCTCACGAGCACACACACATCTTAAAAACTCCTCGAACAACAATTTACCAGAGAGACTTCTCAGAATCAGCTGCTTTCTCGCAACACCGAAGTTCAGTTTTAAACACCACACCAGAAAGCTATTCCATCCCAGTGTCCCGAACCATACCGACTCACTGTGTGAGCTGGCTCAACGTATCAAAAAGAACAGAGCAACCTTTCCTGGATTCCCCTCAGCAGGAAGAGGGAGGGCAGTGGTGTGGCCTGCACCCAGCACGTGCACTTCCCTTCCCCCCGCTGGGCCCCGGTGCCAGCACGGCCGGGCGGCGTGGACTAGTGTGGCACAGTGGTGACCGTGGTGCGATGCCACTTCGCGCCTAAGAAACTTTCAGCAAAAACCTTGTATTCAACTCACCCAAATTGGAAAGTTCTATCTTACGTAGAAGTGTATGGACTATAAACATATCTTACATAAATCATATTTAAACTAAGAGACAAAAACAATCCACCTCCAAACAGTAAACACCGTGCCACTTTTAGAAAGCTATTTTTATCTAACGGACATTTAAACAATGATCTCTAAGGGCGCCTGGGTGGCTCAGTCAGTTGAGCGTCCGACTTCGGCTCAGGTCATGATCTCACGGCTCGTGAGTTTGAGCCCCGCGTCGGGCTCTGTGCTGACAGCTCAGAGCCTGGGGCCTGCTTCTGCTTCTGTGTCTCCCTCTCTCTCTGCCCCTAACCTACTCACATTCTGTCTCTGTCTCTCTCAAAAATAAACATTAAAAAAAAAAATTTTTTTTAAATGATTTCTAGCAGTGTTAAGTTACTTCGCCTGCCAGCTGGCGACTGTTAACTAGAGTATCAATACGACTTAAATTATACACGTTCTCCAGGGTCCAGAAAATTACAGTTGTTTGTCAACTTAAAAAACAAACAAACAAAAAGAAACAGGGCTCCTGAGTGGCTCGGTCAGTTGGGTGTCCAACTGCGGCTCAGGTCATGATCTCACGGTTCACGGGTTCGAACCCCACGTCGGGCTCTGTGCTGGCAGCTCAGAGCCTGGAGCCTGCTTCGGATTCTGTGTCTCCCTCTCTCTCTGCCCCTCCCCTGCTCACACTCTGTCTCTCTCAAAAATAAACAAACTTTAAAAAAACTTTTTAATAAAAAAATGAGTAAACATTAAAACCAAAAAAACAGACGGGCGCCTGGTGGCTCGGTCCGTTCAGCATTCGACTCTTGATCTCGGCTCAGGTCACGGTCTTGCAGTTCATGAGATCGAGCTCCGCGCCGGGCTCTGTGCTGACACTGCGGAGCCTGCTCAGGATTCTCTCTCGCTCTGACTCTCCTCTGCCCATGCTCTCTCAAAATAAACATTTTAAATTAATAAAAATAAACAAAGAGAAGTAAAATAAAACAAAGGCCATGTTGCTGCATGGTCACTCGAAGCCACAGTGCATGTCTATGCGCTTCTTCTCAGGGCTCAGGGAGCACAGCTCAGTTCCCACAGCGAGCAAGGCTCCAGGGCACCCCCCTCGTTAGCTCGGAGCCGGACTTCAAGTTAGGCGGCAGTTTCAAGGGCCAAGTGTACACTCTCAGCTCTCTGGCTGGGCCCGTGAGAAACACTCCCTGGGACACCGACGTGCACAGAAGGGCCACTATGTTCATACGGCCAGGGACCACAGTCAGCCCATCCGAATGCTGTGTAATCTGGACTCAAAACTGAGGGGAAATGTTACAACAGATTGGACTTTTAATTAAAAACAGACCATCTCAGCACTTTGCACTGTGCCAGTTACAAAAAGGCAGTCCAAAAAAAATCAATGGTGTTTGAATCAGGAAGTCTTCCTTTTCAGGAAACTGATTTCTGTGTAAGGAGAGATGTTAATCTCAAAAGTCAACCTGGATCTCACCATCAGGACAACTAGGTAGCAGGAACAAGAACTGATTACGTAAAACTGTCATAACCTGATGGTAAAGGACCCAGAGATCATCCTGAATTCTTAGCAAGGAAGAGGTCACTACTGACTGGAGGCCTCATTAAATATTGAGCGCCAGCTTGTACACCTACCAAGAATTTGAAAGATCCAATTTAACGTATTAGTGGTGCTTAGGATAAAGTATGTGTGGATATTATTCTTAGCTATCCTAAATCTTAAATGTGTTAAAATTTTTAAAATTTGAAAAAGTATGTCATTTTTTTTTAACTAAAAAAAAAAAAAAAATTTTTTTTTTCAAGTAGGCTTCAAGCCCCGTGCGGAGCTCAACGCAGAGCTTGAACTCACGACCCTGAGATCAAGACCTGAGCTGAGATCAAGAGTCAGACACTTAACCAACTGAGCTACCCAGGTGCCCCATAAATTAAAAAAATTTTGACAGTCTCTTGACAATGGGGTAAAACAACTCTTAAAAGTAAGAGTTAAACTTTGAAAATTTCATAGCATATAAAAACTGAGGTATAGTTTTTTTAAAAAATTACCTATTAGGAAATTTTATCGACTCCTAAGAACAGAATTCTTTCCTGGGCAGGTCCACTACTTCCCATGGCACCACATAGGCAAGTATTTACCTCAGAAGGCTCATTAAGTTTGTAATCTACAACAATCCTAATATTCTTAACACCGAGCTCTTTATGCGATTGGAAAAAGCAAGAGGTCTGAAACTATAAATAGGGAATTCACAGAAGAAACATGAACGTATAGTGAGCACACGAATGGTACAAATTCACTAAAATAAGAAATTCAAAGTTTAAGATGAGACCCCATTTTTCTGCCTACATTACTCACAAAAATGAAATGTATTTACAGAAAAACCTTCAGAAAGGTTCTGTTCTTCCTAAGGGGAAGTAGGTACTAGTCTTTAGAGACTACCATTTTAATTAACTTTGCTTCTCTCAGCACAACAGGAAACACACGTATGGAAGTGAGGCTACATAACAGGGACAGAAAGGAAGGAGACTGGTGAGGTTTCCTTAACTAAAACATAACCTGGCTCGGATCAGTATGTTTAGAAAATCCCATACTCAGGCACTGGTTGCAAATGAAAAGGACATAGGATGGGTGTGTTCTCAATCTGCGAAGAAAATTTTCCTGAGCTCCGGCCTGGTTCTCCAGAATCACAGGATCCTCGGCAGGCGGTCTGGCCTCTGCAGGGAGCCTTCTTAGGCTGCGCTTTGAGTGGAGAGAGCTTTCCTGCTTTCTGCGGCTCACCACCTCCAGGATTTGGAGCATTCTGTATTGCACTAGCATTCCAAAAGAGGAAACAGAATAAAACCATCGGAAAGTGACACAAATGTAGCTTTTCAAAACGCACACAGTTTGCCAATGGTATGTGGAATTAACTAAATGTTGTTCAATGTTAATACAGCATTTAATTCAGGTTTCAAAAGCAAATCTCAGCTTGCAAAAATATAATAATAATAAAATAAAACAAAAACAAAAAACTCAAATAGGTCATTTAAGTTTACGGAGATGACAGCACAACTCTGCACGCCCAATAAAATCATTTCACACACTTCCGTAACAATCGAGCTTCTAGCAAACACCTAACTAGGTCCTTTTCCCATCTATCAACTCAAGAGCAGCGCAGAGCCACAGTGCTAATCTCGAGGGCGAGAGCACTCAGGGGCTGGGACAATCCCGTCTCGCTACCAGGCTCCAGGGGGTGAGAAAGCAAAAGCCAGCACATCGCAACACAATCAGGTCTTCTCTAGTTTGACCCCGGTCACAGGGACCTTTCACACAGAACATATGTATTTCAGGGGAAGGAAAACAGAGTTTTAGCAAGCTCTGTGATTCTAATCACCAATTATCTAAAGACATTCATGGCTCACATCTTTAGATTCTCTCTCGAAGGCCAAGTAGGTTAAAAAACAAAAGAAAATGAAGACGAATTCAGACGGGCACTCCACAAAGCAGGTTCTAGGCTCAAACGTTTCTATCAAAAATGGCAGAATTCTACAAACATGAGTATCATTTGACATTCAGACTGAGTTAAAAAAAATTCACCAGTATGTACACTTCACCAGCTTTTCCTTTCATACGTGAGTGGATACTACCTCGAGCCCCGTACTCAGGCTTAACTGTCTCTACTCCCCTTCTTCTCACCGCACAGCCCCACCGGGCTGGCTGTCGATTAACGCGCACGGCTGTCCGCGCAAGTATCTGCTCTTACCATTTACTGAAGTCGATCTGTAAAGAATGGTCAACTGTGAGATCTGTCGGACGGGCAGGGTGGACTTTCTTAGGGTCGCCTCCAAGAACTTTCACTGCCTCCCTCATAGCAGCAAAGTCCACCATTGCTGGTATTCCACTACAAAGTAAAGAAATGAAAATCATGGCTCACGCTCTTCTTTCATATGCTCAAAGAATACACATCTATTCACTTTTACGTTTGAAAGTATCCCTTTCTGGTTTGCATTCGTGTTAGATCATGTACTTGTTACCCAAAGTTAGACGTACCCTGATTAATGAGAATTAAACATTACCTGAGAACTTGAGTGCTTGGGGGCCGACACACCAAAAATAACGAGACGTGATTTTTAGAGGCATACGGCAATTTCAAGAACTGTCTATGGAATTCTCTCCCTGTTTTAAATTCTGACACCCTGCTCCCTCCCTTCGCCCTGGCCCCACGCCCTTCCTCTCAGTGCCTGTCTCCTACTCCAAAGCTCTCCACGAGACACACGTATCTCCGGCTGACCACACAACAAGCATTCACCGCATGGCTTCAGCGTGCCAGACACCAATGACACAGGCTGGTCAGAGACAGCGCCTCCTCTCAGGAATCCGCTCAACAGTAACACAAGGACTAATATGGCAGCAAACAGAGGGTACAAAGCAGTGGCACACGAACCAGACGTGGGTGGGGGTGAAGGAGATGTTCTTAATTATCTAGCTAACTTCTATACCTCCCTTGAAACTCAGTTGAAGGTTAACTCTTCCAGTTACTAATCCCTGGACACCCAGATCAGGCAAAGTCTTTCAAGCCGGGGTCAAACGTTTTCGCTTGAATTCTAAGTGTGGCGGAAACCCACTAGTATATGGGGGCGTGACGCGACCCTAGTTAACATTTTTAATTAAATCACAATATGCTGTGCAAAGACAACTACAGACTCGGAAGTGTGCAAGCAGGGACACAGGCTAGAGACTGTAACAGCTGTAGTCCAGGTGAGAGAGAACGGGGCCAGGACCAGGAGAGTGGTGGAAACGGTAAGAGGACACGTCTGAAAGGTAGAGTCCGTGGAACTTGTGGACAGCCTGGATTACACACAGTGGGAACAGAGGGGTCAAGGTCAACCCCTGGGTCTCTGCCCTACATGCATGGAGGCTATAGGGCATTTCCTGTGACAGAAGAGACCTGGAAAGGGACAGGCGTGGCTGCTGGGCAATCTCTGGATGTGCTGAGTCTGACAAGCCACTCACTAGCTAAAGACAAGCAGGCAGTTCAGCAAAAAGAGTTTTTCGACAGAGTGTGTAAGAAACAAGTGTCTACTTTTTAACGAATTTATTTAGTTTAGAAAGGACAATTCTTTAAATTTATAGACTGATCTTCAGAATTAAAAACTGCAGAGCCAACCATCACGGAGTTTGAATTTTAAGAAGGAAATGTTCAGAAGGCCTGGATGGCTCAGTCGGTTGAGCGTCCAACTCTTGATTTCAGCTCACGTCCTGATCTCATGGTTCATGGGCTCGAGCCCCACATCAGGCTCTGCACTGTCAGCTCAGAATCTGCTTGGGATTCTCTGTCTCTCTCCCCCTCTCCAACCCCCCTCCCAGCGCATGCTCTCTCTCTCCCTTTAAATAAATAAATACTTTATAAATAAATAAAAAGGAAATGCTCTACCACTCACGTAAAATCTTGAAGAAGAACACGGGCTGGGAAAAAGGGCACTTCAACATTGCGTTGTTTGGTTTTCCAGTCTAAGATGTTCATGACATCCTGTTCTTTCATCAGAAAGCCGTCACAGTTCCGCACAGCAGCTTCCAACAGGACCCGTATTGAGTAAGGCAGGACATCTGATTCAGGGGAGAAGATCACTATTAACAAGGGAACAGTCTTACCTACGTACTGTAAAAATCACAACAGCAAAAAGTTAAAGACGGGGATGCGCTGTTTTCTCAATTAAAAAAAACTGAGTAAACACGGAGGAAAACACTGTTCATGTTAATGCCAGGCGTTCTATAAATTCAACTTTCCTATATGTAAGCCAAGGCTCTGAAGAAACTCTTCATACAAGAGTTGCACTGATTTGGGTACACGAGCCAGACAAGTATCTAATATTCAGGGAAGACCAAGAAAAACTGAAAAGCACAGAAAATGAGAATTAAATACAATAATTAAAACATCCCTAAACGGTGTAAAAGTCTTTTAACAAATTTTTAAAAATTCCCATTGAGGGGCACCAGCGTGGCTCAGTGGGTTAAGTATCTGACTCATCTTTTTTTTTTTTTTTTTTTTTTTTAACGTTTTATTTATTTTTGAGACAGAGAGAGACAGAGCATGAACGGGGGAGGGGCAGAGAGAGAGGGAGACCCAGAATCGGAAGCAGGCTCCAGGCTCTGCGCCGTCGGCCCAGAGCCCGACGCGGGGCTCGAACTCACGGACCGCGAGATCGTGACCTGAGCCGAAGTCGGACGCTTAACCGACTGAGCCACCCAGGGGCCCCTGTGACTCTTATCTTGACTCAGGTTGTGATCTCACAGTTCTTGAGCCCCAGGGCAGGCTCTGTGCTGACAGTGTGGAACCTGCTTGAGATCCTCTCTCTCGCTCTCAAAATAAATAAACATTTAAAAAAATAATGTAGAAAGTACTTTTGTTACTATGGTTAGAAACCAAAATTTTCAAGAGTAATGATACAGAAGTATAAAATCAGAGTAGCTAAGTTAAAAAAAAAAACAAAACACCTTACATTTCAATCGGAACTCATCTTTTTCTCTTTCTAGAAAAATATGTATTTCCTAGCTCTGCTCAGTGCAAATGCCCCCAACGACGATGATCCAATAGTAATGCACCCCCAACCATTCAGCCTGCTGTACACTAAATGCTATTTTCCCAATTGGAAGAAGACACCCGAGTTCCTTGGAGAAACGGTCAGTCCCGCGTTTGGGAAAGGGCACGGACAACGCGGGCCCAGGACGTCCTGTGTCAGAACCAAAGGAAGCAAAGGAAACTGATGAGTCAGTTTGATAATCAAAATGAACAATGACAGAAACTGCATCAAATACAAAAACAGCCCTTAGTTCATAATGACTCTTCAGCCGTGCAAGCTGCTAGAGAAGTCATTACCCCGAAAACTCACAAAAGGGAGAAAATCACTCATTAAGCTCGTCCTTCCTGATTTCAAGTCACCAACTAGTTCACGAAGACCAAGTCCCTCCACGCAGAAGTAAAGCTAATAAAAACAGAAGGGGAGTGACAGAATTCGACAACGCCCATCGAGCAATCTGGACAAGGCTCCGGTGCTCGGGGATACGGGAGCGGAACTCACAAGGGACCGAGCAAGCGGATGTCAACTCTGACCGCTTAGCATCACCGAAAGCAGGACGTTAGAGAGAGACATCCCCTGCCTCCTGAGGAGAAAACACACACCCCAAGTGACAAGGGTTCTCGCGAAAATGCACACGTACACGAGCCTGGTCCAATCAGCCAGCCCTCACTTCCAGCCAGCCAACGGGAGACACAGCGGCGGCGCCACAGTGAAGCGAAAGCACGAAGAAGCCATCAGCCAAATCCAGAACGCAGTACCTTCTACGGAGGAACAAACGTGGTTTCTTCCACATAAAGATGGCGTGGAAAAAGGAGAGAGGAAAATTACAGACCAAAGGAGATTTAAGAGATGGAATAACCAAATGCTGGGTGTGGCTCCGATTTGGACACCGTGTGACCAAATCAACTGTACAAGTTTATTTTTGAGATAATCAGGAAAACCCGAATACGGACCAGGTTTTACGTCCTATTAAGAAATTTCTGTTAATTTTGTTAGGTATAATGAAGGCGCTGAGTGTTATTTAAAAAAAAATGTAATGTTTATTTTTGAGAGAGAGAGTGTGAGCAGGGGAGGGGCAGAGAGAGAGAGAGGGAGACACAGAATCGGAAGCAGGCTCCAGGCTCCGAGCCGTCAGCCCAGAGCCCGACGCGGGGCTCAAACTCATGAATCATGAGATCATGACCTGAGCTGACGTCAGACGTTTAACCAACTGAGTCACCCAGGAACCCTACTGAGAGTATTACCTTTTAAGGTCCTTTTCAAAGGTCAGAGATATAGGTTACACAAATGGTGAAATATTTTTTTTTTAATTTTTTTTTTTTTTTAACATTTATTTATTTTTGAGACAGAGAGAGACAGAGCATGAACAGGGGAGGGGCAGAGAGAGAGGGAGACACAGAATCTGAAACAGGCTCCAGGCTCTAAGCTGTCAGCACAGAGCCCGACGCGGGGCTCGAACTCATGGACCGTGAGATCATGACCTGAGCCGAAGTCGGCCGCTTAACCGACTAAGCCACCCAGGCGCCCCAAATGGTGAAATATTTTAAACAAAAGATCGGCAAAATGTTAATAGGGAGCTGACAAATACATACTGGGTTACTGTTTTCTCCCTACTTTTAGGATTGAGATTTTAACTCCACAAGTTAGAGATAATGAAGTTGTAAGGGAAGAGACAAGGGCCACACAGCCAGAAACGCAAGACTGAGAGCCTGTATCCGCTCTTACTATAGGTCTGACCTGAGGACAGGGACTTGAGCGGATTCGTGTTCTGCCTGACAATGGAACACCAGACACCTAACAGAGATGTGGGCATCAGGCTCACGTGCAGCCCTCAACCCTACAACAAAGAGTAGTTCTGGAGAAATGTTAGTTCTCATCCTACCTCAGTCAGAAACAGAACAAAGTCCCCCAAATCAAGAGGAGCTGCAGGGGAGAAAATTTTCTATTAGAACATTTGGAAATAATGAGAAGGGAAACATCACAAAAGCCAATACACAAGATCAGTCTTGGATACAGCTAATTATTCCGGAAAAACAGTATCAGGAATATTTTTTGTCTGAAGATCTTCATAGAAAGCATTTAATCACATTTGTAATAACATATGACAAACTCCAGCAAGTATCTCCATTTCCTTTGAAACCCATTGAGATAATAATAAAGAGATAAAATTATGAACAGGAACAAAGAGAGAAGCAGAACCGAACAAATTTATGAAGACAGCGCGGGCACGATGGACAGATCCAGAGGAGGGGCAAGGTGAGCACTGGGCCGCAGGCAGCCCGGGCCTTCCCAGGGGCAGCGTGAGGGGCTCAGAGGCAATGGGACAGAGCCTTCCGAGCTCCCAGTGAAGACGGTCTCCGACCTAGAGCTCTCTGCGCAGGCCAGCCCTCAATCGAGTGTGCAGGCGGCAGACGCCATCCTCCCCAGGGGAACGCAAAAGCACACAGTCCGGGACATGGGTCTGTAGCACAGGCAAGAATGGGGACCCTTCCGGGCCAGGCTGTGGCCGTGCAAGTCACTTGACTTGCGGTCAGTGTCCCGTGGGGCAAAGAGCAAGGCCAGGCGGGACGCTGCCAAGAGGAGGGGAAAACTGGGGAGCCTGGCTGGTTCGGTCGGTGAAGTGTCCGACTTCAGCTCAGACCGTGATCTCACAGTTTGTGGGCTTGAGCCCCACATCAGGCTCTGTGCCTGTTTCAGATTCTGTGTCTCTCTGTCTCTCTGCCCCTACCCTGCTCATGCTTTCTCTCTCAAAAATAAAAAAAAAATAACAATAAAAAAATTTAAAAAACAAGAGAGAGAGAAGGGGAAAAATTAACTGCCAGACCACCTAAGGGTAGGGTAGAGGGTAGAGTTCTTCTGGAAGTTGTGGAGGGGAATTATTGACAAAGACTCCGAAAACTCAGGGAACAAAAAAAGACCATCGTTACTTCCAGGAAAAAATACAAAGTCGCAAGAGACGAGACGCAGTCATCACCTGCTACGTGGCCTGGCCGGAACACTTACAGCTGTGATAACCTAAGTGTGGACTACAGACTTGGCCAAAAACTGTAACTGTAATAACTAAGAAGTACATGGGATATATGGAAAAGAAAAGTGCCGACTTCTTATTTTCCACAACAGAAAGTTAGTGAAGTCTAAAGTTGGAAAATCAAAAAACAGGGGCACCTGGTGGCTCAGTTGGTAGAGTGACTCTTGATCGCACGCTTGTGAGTTTGAGCCCCACGTCGAGTGTAGAAATTACTTAAAAAAAAAAAAAAAAAACTTTAGAAGAAAAAAGAAAAAGAAAATAGCTATACAAGCAAGGCGATTTAGTAACGCGGAGGAGATCATGGTAAGAAATAACCATGGGAACGAAAGATCTCTGCAGAGCAGAAATGGAGGGCGGCGCAAGGGGCTACTGTTTAGTCATAATCTTAGTGACCTCCAGGTTTTTAATTCTATCGTTTGAACGTTAACATTAAATTTAAAAGCAGCTGTCAAATAAGAGTGCTTTAAACACAAAAGGAGTCACAAACGTCAACTGGACAACTGTCACTAACAAGCACTAACTTGCACATTTGCCTGAATCTGTAGTTCAGTACCAGCGGCCGACTGTGAGAAAGACAGACGCGTCCCACCCGTCCCTCCGACAGAAACAACTGCTCATTTCTCTCCGGCCTCACTTCCGGCTGGTCCCCAAGACACTACTAGGATCCCCCCCTCCCCCGCCGCCGGCATCCACTGTCGCGCCACCTTCCACACCGGAGACCGGCTGTCGTGTGAGCCGCAGAGCGTGGCGGAGGCCACAGCACGGACTTCAAAGGCCACCTACGAAAGTTCTCCAGCCTCGGCCTTGCTCTCCCGGACTCACTCCGGGGGAAGCCAAAGCCCGTTCGGAGGGCAATCCCGCGGCAGCGAGGAGGGGCCCGTGACGGATAAAACCGGGGCCCGGGGCCCGGGGCCAGCGCGCGAGCGGGGCTGCACTGCCCCGGGGGGCAAACCCTCCGGCCCCAACCATTCAACCGAGCCACCCTCAGGTCCTGACCCACAGGAGCCAGGAGAGGTTAACGCGTGTTTACACACGTCGTCCTTTAGGCACAACGCTTTCAGGCTGTTAGGCAGTAAAAAGTCCTACAGTTCTCTTCCCCAACTACTCTAACAGTGACACATGCAGCTATTTATTCAGGACCCACTCAGGAGAGGTTGAGGCGCTCTGCCTACGTCATCTGGTTCAATCCTCAGAGCAAGCCTCTAGGTAGACAGCCCAGAGCCAGAGCCACGGCCACAGGGGGCAGCCTAGCCGGTGTGGAAAGCCGGGTGCAGACGCTCTGGTTAGCCCCACACCCCCCTCTGAAACAGGTGCAAAGCTCAGGAAGGCCCCCAGGGTCTCCTTCCCTTTCTCCCTACCCCCTCCACGCGCACACTCCTGCTCCCACCAAACCATCTTTAATTCAAGTCCGCGCACCTCAGGGCCTTTCTGATCCCCACTCACCCGGGCGGTTCTCCAACACCGGGGAACTTCACCTTCTCTGCCCCCCGCGCCGCCCACCCACGGACCCCCTCACCTTCGCACTTCAGGCCCTACTCGCTTCCCAGACCCCCACTCGCTCGCCCCTTCGTTCTTTCATCCTAGCGGCCGCCAAAACACCAACGTGTCCTTCGGGCAGCGAACCCCACACCACTTCCTAAGAACTCTTCTTTCTGTTTCAAACCTAACATCACCGTTGGGGCGCCTGGGTGGTTCGTCCAGTCGGTTGAGCGTCCTACGCTTGATCTCGGCTCAGGTCACGATCTCAGAGTTTGTGAGTTCGAGCCCCGTATCGGGCTCTGCGCTGACAGCGCAGGCTGTTTGGGATTCTTTCTCCCTCTCGGCCCCTCCCCTGCTCACACTGTCTCAAAATAAACTTAAAAAAAATAATGTTACTGAGGCATATTTTGCCCATCGTGAAAATCACCCTCTCCAAGCACAAAATTCAATCCTAGATTTACTGAGTTGTACAATCAGCACCTGTTCTAGAACATTTCATCACCCCATCGGCCCCTCCCACCCATTGGCAGTCCCTGTCCTCTCCTCTCCCACCTCAGGAAACCACACAGCCACTTCTGTCTCTAGCTCTGTTGTCTCTGGCTCATCTCATACTGACAGAATCATACAGTCAGGTCTCTCAGGGTGTCCGGCTTCCTTCACTGAGCGTGCTCCCGAGCGCGTCCACGCAGTAGCACGTATCTGGAGACAATTTCTTTTAACTGCTGAAGAGCATTCAAGGTGTACATGCCGAATTTTGTCCATCCGTTCACGCACTGAAGGACAGTTACACTGTTTGCAATTTTTAGCCATCATGAATAACGCCACTCGGATCATTTGCAGATCTTTGTGTGGATAACTGTTTTTATTTCTCTTGAGAAGATTCCTAAGAATAGAATTGCTCGGTCATATGGTAAATGTACGTTTAACATTTTAAGAAACCGCCAAGCGGTTTTCCAAAGGGGCTGCACCACTGTACGTTCCAGCAACGTACGGAGGTCCTCAATCTATTTTTTATGGAATACCCATTCCAGGGGGTGTGAGACAGCTCGATGTGGTTTTAATGCCGGTGACACGTGAAGGAGGGAGAGAAAAAGAAACCCACAGTAACGGGATAAACTGGAAGCAGCGTGAATATGCGCTGCAGCCTCGGCTGGGTCCTCCCCGTCCACCCAGAGGTTCTGCCGGGTCTCTCATGCCCGTCCCCCCGATCTCCCCAATAATCCGCACGTCGTCCACTCTCCTTACATCTACTCTCCGCTTTCCTCGTCCAAGACCCGGCCCCACACCCCACCGCAACCCGTCCCGCGACACCCACGCGCACGGCCACCTCGGGGTTACTCCTCCCTCCCGAGAGGGAGAAAGAGAGACTCCCAAGAAGACGGCTGCGCAGCTCCCGCTAAGCGCCAACCTCCCTGGAGGAGCTCCGCCTCCCGTCCCTGTGGGCACACCTCAGCACCCCGAGTCATCCGTCACCCTGTCTCCTTCGCCTGCGATCTGGCCCTTTCTTTCGGGTTCTTCCAATGAACAGCCTCTAGCTCCAGGTCACACACACACGGCCTCCGAGTACTTCCTTCTTCAAACTCTCAGTGAAGCTTTCTGAGAGTCACTTAGATTCCCAACGTGCACTTCTCTAGACTTCCACGCTGTTCAGCCCACGCCAATCCGATTCCTATCCTCAAACGCCGATAAAACAGCCCCTCTCAGAAACGCTCAACAGGGCTGCTCATCCCTCCCTCCCGAAACTCTCCCCGACTAGTTCCCACAACGCCATTCCGCTCGTCTCCGTGTCTCCCGCCTCACATTTCGGCACGACTCCCGAGCACAAGCAGTAATGGTTCCAGACTATTCTTCAAACAACGGTGAAACCGTGACTAGCCCTGGAAGACAGACAGCGCCTCCTTCTGGAGCAAAGGGCAGGCACGCCTACTCTCCATTACAACAGACCTGGGCTCCCTAAGTCCGAGCTCCCTTTCTGAAACACAACCATTCCGTGCGCGCGCCATCACCTGGCCCTCTTCAGAGTCACCTGTAGGAACAGTGGCCTGCGTGCTGGTACCACGGATCCCGCTTTGCTGTGGGTAACGAGCCACCTGTTGTCTCTGAGAGTCTCGTGTCTTCCGTCAGCCTCTATGAAAGTACGTCAGGCTAACTTGTTAACTTGAAAGGAGGGTAAATTTTAGATCCTTTCCAGTCCTTAACACCTTCTGGCAGGACTGTCTGGGTTTCCTGGCCAGACTCTACTCCTCTGCCTGATATATATATATAATATATATATATATGTATGTATGTATGCAAAGCAAGCTCTGGGTACCAACATGGAGCTCAAACTGACAACCCTGAGAACAAGACTCACATGCCTGGGGGGCCTGGGGGCCTCAGTCGGGTAAGCGTCCAACTCGCGATCTCGGCTCAGGTTGTGATCTCGTGATTCACGGGATCGAGACCCGCGTCAGGCTCTGCGCTGACAGAGGGATTCTCTCTCTCTCTGAATAAGCAAATAAACTTTAAAAGAGTCACACGCTTGGGGCGCCTGGGTGGCTCAGTCGGTTGAGCGTCCGACTTCAGCTCAGGTCACGATCTCACGGTTCGTGAGTTCGAGCCCCGCGTCAGGCTCTGGGCTGATGGCTCAGAGCCTGGAGCCTGCTTCCGATTCTGTGTCTCCCTCTCTCTCTGCCCCTCCCCCATTCATGCTCTGTCTCTCTCTGTCTCAAAAATAAATAAACATTAAAAAAAAATTAAAATAAATAAATAAATAAATAAAAAATAAGAGAGTCACACGCTCTATTCGCTGAGCCAGCCAGGCCCCAGTACCTCAGACTGCAGTCCAGACTGAGAAAGAGGGCTAAGGGGGTGGAGAACCCACTGGAGTAGCTAGGGGCTGGACCTAAAAACCCTGGTCAAGGCCAGAGGCCTGGACCAGTTCTACGAAGTCCTGTAACCCCCTCAGATCTGGCAACAGGATTAACTCCTATCTGTGTCTGATTAGAGTCAAGGTATCGTTTCTGTCTCTAACTAGCACTAGGCTGGACAGATTTCCAATGAAGAACTGTGACCTTTAAAACACACGCACACACTACTGCCATGAATGAAATTTAAGAAGGCAGAGAGAAGATTCCTGCTTCTTCGAGACGATTTTCGCCACTAAGTGACAAGGTGGAGAAAATAAGAAAAGCAGCACCTATTATGGAGGAAAACGCACACACGCGCACTGTCCTCAGGCACCCCTGGCAGGCACACAACCTGGCACCAGCTGCTAACCTAACAGACACGCTCTGTGACACTGTGCAAGCCGCCACCCGTGGCGCGGACAGCCCTGTGTCCCAGGACCTCCCTGGCTGCCGCACGCAAGCGAGAGCCAGGGCCGGACAGGTCAGTGACCCACAGCCTGAGGAGAAAAAAATACCCTAGGACAATGATGTCCCTGTCCCAGGGATTTGCAGTCAGGACATAGAGTGACCAGAAAGGTGTTAAGAGCTAAGCTAGAGACTAAGGCTGCCATTTGGGGCCACATCTCAAGTTAGCGGGCAAAGGACGCTGGGTTGCAATGAAGCAGAGGGGGCAGAAGATTGGAGATAAATAAAGAACTTCCTCAATTCTGGCCCGTGTGCATTTTCTTCAGATACAGCCACCTTTCACCGGCCAGGGAGCTCTGCACTATTACGATAAATCTTTCTTCACTTGAGGTAGCAGGGGTCTGTTCTGTGCCACCCAAAAGGCCAAATCTAGAACACAAAACGTCAACAAAAGCAAAGTTAAAATCAACAGGCCCTTGGACAAAATGTGGAGGGGGAGTGAATATGCAGCTGGACCCTGAACAACAGAGTCACGTTAGGTAAAAGTAACCCTCAGAAAGTTCCGCACCGTGTGTAAACTTTACAAGCAAACTATTTTGCTGCTAACCCAACTCACAGCCCTTTCCAGAGTCCAGTGCAGAGACAAGATCAGAAAACACGGAACTGTGCCCCTTCTAGCAAGAGAACTACTCCAGCAACAGACCTGTGACAAGCCAGCCAAGCTAGGTTAAAACTATAGGCGGAAGAAGTCAGCCACAGGTACAGTCTTAACTGGCTGGTAAAACAATCATCATGTAACGACCAGCCGCGGCTACACTGGGCATCACATAAAATGAGTAGGTGGGCTACAGAGACAGACGACTAGAGGGTACACATTCAAAAAGAAACACAGATAAAAAGACTGGCAGCCTTCGAGTGACTGACGGCTTTCTTCCTTCGTCTTTGGATGTGTGGAAACCACATCTTTCCTTGAGTTTTTGTTCCTTAAGTCAAGGGTAAAGCCTGGAACACGCAGTACACAGCGAAAAAGAAAAATGCTGATGAAGGTGAAGGGAATGGCACGCTTTCAAACCAATGAAGCTAATGACAAGCTTGCATCAAAATTTAAATATCACACACACACACACACAGCAGCTTTATTTCTAAATAGGGAAGAGCTGGTGAGAAGCTCACCAAACTATTATGCATTCACACAGGCAGTACGGTGCAGCCGCCGGAGGCTGCTGAAGAGTATAGGTATCCTTGCTACCTGAACTCACGCTCCCAGACTCAGAAACCAGAGGATCAGATAGCAAGGGATACTCGTATTCCAAGGCATGGAAAGATGCTCGTGATACAGCAAGTAAACAAACAAAAAAAGGCTACGAAACCACACACGCCGTATTTCTCTTAAAAGTAGCACATTTATATGTATCTGTACCCGCACGTTAAAATGACAGTTTCTGCACTGCCTGAAGTGTTGTCTTCTTGCGTTTCTCATACCCAATCTAGTTTCTTATAAACAATAAAAACTCTCCTAAAAAATAGGCTTTTTCAGAGGCTAGGTTGGGATGTGGAAAAGTAAGCCTCGGCTCTACTACAGGACAGTAGTGAAGCAGTCAGGAAGGGCAAGAGGGTGAATGAGCTGGCCTGAAATAAAGAAGGGGCCCGGGGCTCTACTCCAGCCAAACACCCCGTGCTCAGCGACGGCCGCTCTGAAACGCTCACCACCGCCAGGCCAGTCTTTGCACTGTCCTCCCCCTTCCTCAACACTTCCCCTTCCGTTTGTTCTATTAACGGCTGACCGTTCTCACTCCCTATGTGCTGACTGTCCTGCATGACCCGTCTGTTCAGTATTAATTCAAGTCCTAGTTCCTTCAGAAAGCAGTCTGACTGTCCCAGGGAACAGTGATTTCTCCCCTCCTTGGAAACATCCAGAGATCTATGTAACAGAGTTACTCAAAATCTCGAAGGCTGTAGGCATCGGAGCGCCTGACAGGCAGCTCCCAATCACTAAAAAGGCGATTTGCCAAGGAACTTATAGAAGATCGAAGTGAAATCAATGTGCAGGATGTGTCCACTTCCATAAAGACACCATGAGTATAAACCTGGGAAGCAAAAAGATCAAACGGCAATAAAACAAAAAAAAACCCCACAGAAGTGAAGTCATTTATGTTGTGCTCTATGGAAAGACAGACCGAGTAAGAAGAAACCAGGCTGGCTCACTCCCCAACCACTTCAACCCTTTCTCCCTTGCCGCATCCACCGTAAAAGCTGGAAAGCCACCTGTTCTGACCTTCAGCCTCCCCGAAGTGGACAGCGGCCACCGACCTGGCCAAGGAGATACAGGCAAAAGCAGAGGGCTTTTCTCCCTCTGCTGCCCTTCAAGCTGCCGAGGACATGGACAATGTCTGGAGGTGCAGTGGCTCTTTGTGACCAAAACAACGGAGGCAAAACAGAAAAAAAAAGAAGCCTGGATCCTTGCTGGCACTGGTGCTGTAAGGTCCCCGTCTGCCCAAATCTAGAGTTCCTGTCACACGGGAGAAACCACCTGTTTGCTGAAGTCACGGTACAGCAGGTTCTCAGCTCGACGCAGGCATTCCTGACACAGCATGCAGGGAGCTCAGGAGAGGGGCTCGCAAGAGTTAAGTCATTACAGCTGTCATTCTCCACCTGGCAGGCATCAGAACGAGGGACAGGAGCAGAGAAGACCGTGGTCCCAAACCCCGGTGACTACGAAGCGGGGTCCCCTAAGCACATCTCTGGAAGGCCATCCAACATGGTCCCTCCAGAAGTGCAACAAAGCCTCTTTGTTCTGATGATAAACAAGCAAAACAACCCTCCACTGAAGCGACTCCTCTCTTCCCAAGTCACTTCTTTCCGATTTTATTCCCCCAAGTGAGGACTAAGAAGGTACTAATTATTAATAAACCTTTCCTAATAACCACTCCATGAATAAAACAGAGCTTTAATCCCATGGAAATAAAAACCAAATTTCTGTTTTGAAGGCATTTGTATTTACAGGTGTTTTATTATTTTTTTCATGGTTATAAACACCTCGGTGTTCTGGAACTCAGTTATACGGATGGCCACGAAAACTTATTTTCCAGAGAAAATTTAGCTTTTGTGTTATTAACCATTCTCTTTCAAAACATTTTAGTTATTTTTGATAGTTTCCTACTGATTGTCTGCATTTTGGAAATACAGGCCGTTTTCAAATGGGCACATTTCCACAAATTATCCACAGAAAGAATTCATACTTAATTTTTAAAATATCCGCACATATGTTCTTTCAATCATTAAGCTATAAAATATGGGTTAAGAAACTTCTAGGCCAGAATCACTAGATATTTGAAAGTAAAGGGAAACAGAAGATCTTTCTTATACATAAGCACTTTAGCTGTTCCCTGTTCAAGATTTAAAAATTCACCATCACTGAAAGAATAAAAGAAATGTGAATTAAAGACATACGACACTAAGAAAACCACCAGCCTCTCCTAATACAAACCACCGCACCCAAAGATGTAAGGTAAAGGGTACTGCTCCCATTTTGGAGAACCTTTTATTTTTAAAAGGCAACCTGGTTCTAAGACAGGTTTCTTCTCCAAAAATTGAAATATTCTCATGATGGACACGAAAAACTGCCAGTGGCAGTCTACAATATTTAGACACGTCAAAATCTACAGGAAAATCACAAAAGCAATCTTCTTAAAGACTATAAGAAGAAAAGATTAAAAGAAAAGCTCCCTCCAAAATGCACTGCAATAGATTTCGCATTTATCTTTTCAGTAGTTTTCACTGAAAAATCCAAACAAAAACCACTCTTCCAAACAGGTCTTCTCTTCATTGGCTGGTTCAGTTTTCAATTGTCCATAGAGTCAAGACTTCCATCAGATACCCTAGGGTTGAGGCAAATTCAGTCTTCTGAGCTCTCAGTGAAGGGTCTGACCGTGGTCAGGCACCTGCAAAGGTCTGGCAACGGTGCTGGTGCACAGGCCAGGGCAAGCCATGCCCTGGAGAACAACTCACATCAGCGGGCCCTGTTGACGGTTCCGATTCAAGTACAGCAGGTAAAGAATGGTGGGCACTGTTCACGCGAAAAACTAAAGCATGGGTATGATAGGTATAGAATATCATCAGTCAGGTTTTGTGGTTTTTTTTAAATAGTTCCTCTGCGGAAAAAAAACCCACTGCTAAATGAACTTACATTTTGAAACGAGAAGTTAAGGTATGGACTTATACCCTCCCTCAAACGAAAGTCCCAACAGGAGATTTTAAAATGTTACAGGTATGTGTAGGCTTACCTGTTACAACATGGTGGGAGTAAATTTAAAATTTCTTCAGCTGAGCTTAACAAATGCAGTTTTATTATTGGAAACTAAATCCCTCCCCCCCACCCCGAAAATTTAAGCAACATTACCATACTTGGTGCCTCCAAGTCTAGGTACATTGAAGAACTTCTTACGTGAGTTGTCATTTAATGTTTCGATAAGGTACTCAAAGGCGTATCCTGAAAAAAAATTATAGTTTCATGAAACACAGCTACTAAGTACCTTAATGCAAAGTGAAAACAAACAGAAACCAGCTCTGTCCGTTAAAATCTTCTGCAATGGTGGAAACGTTGCATATTTGCAGTGTCCAACAAGGGAGCCAATCAGCCACAGGTGGCTACCTGAAATGCAGCCGTAGCCACGGAGGAAATGAATTTTAAAACTTAATTTTAATTAATTCCAACCTAAATAAGCACGCACGGCTAGAGTCCACTGTACTGGACAACAAAGTTCAAAGCATGATTCTTGTCACATAAAAACAGGTGAAGTAACGAACTCCCGAAAGGTGGCAACAAAGAATATCCAGAGAGGAGAAATAAGAATGATTTAAATGACGTACAGGCGTTTGTTTGGGGGAGGCCCTGTCCTGAAAAATGCTAAGTACAGGTAGAACACTCTGAGAACGCCACAATGACAAGGGTTGGGCTTTTTTGGTTGTTGTTTTTTTTTTTCAAATAATCGAAAGAGATTTTTACAGAGTGTTGGGCAACATGGATAAAATCAAAACCACACGAAAACAAGAAACTTGTCCGGTAAGACCCTGCCAGGTCTGCAGACCCAAAGTACAAACGAACAACAGAATTTCCCCCTAAAGGAGAGTGAAGCGAACCAAGAAGTCAGAGACCCGGGGGTCTCCGCGGAGCGTTCCCAGCTCGCACCGTTCCCGGGAGCAGAGCCTGCGGATCTTTTGTGCAGACTCATCGCGGTGGGTGGGCAGGACCCTCGGCGTTAGCACCCCGGCCCACTGTGGGAGCGGGAGCGCGTCCTCCCCCGTGGAGGACGAAAACGGGGGGGGGGGGGGGGGGGGACACCCGCGCCGCAGTGGGTGCTCCGGGACCGGCCGACCGGAGCCCGGCCTTGACCGCTTCCCCCTCCCCCCACCACCACTCCGGGCCGGAGCCCGCGGCACAGGGAGGGGCTCAGCCGAGCGGCGGGGGTCCACCCGCTGAGGCGCGAGCCCCCGGCAGGGAGACCCCGCCCCCACCCCGGCTCCGCGGACGGGGGCGGCCGGAAGGCAGGCGGCCCCTCCCGACCCCGGAGCCGCCGAGCAGCGGCCTCGGGCAAGCGGCGGGCCCCGCGCAGGCCGGCCGGCCGGGGCGAAGGCAGCGGGCCCGGGGCGCGCGGCCCGCCGGCCAGGCCCGGGCGAGCGGAGCGGGGAAGCGCGGCCGCGGGCGGAAACTGACCTGCAGCTGGGGCGTCCATCGCCGGAGACCATAGTATCCCTGCGGGGAGGGGGCCCGCGGGGGAAGGCGGGGGAGGCCGGGCGGGGAGAGGGAGGAAGGCGGGCGGGCCGGCGGGGGAGCAGGAAAGGGGCAGTCTCGCGCAAACACCGCGAGAGCCGCAGCGCCGGGCCGGCCAGCGCTCGCGGGATTTGCCGCCCAACTGTCGCGAGATCTTCGGACGAGGAAACAAAGAAAGACAAGGGGGCGGGGCTCCCGGAAGGCGGTTCTCCTGGCCCCGGAGCTGGAGTTACAGGCTTGTGGCCGCCTCGGGTGTCCTACTGGGCGTGTGGGGTCGAGCGGCATGCGGGTTCCCGTGGGGAATCCCGGGAAACCCCGGGACACCAGGCGCAGGAAAGCCGCCTTGCCCTGCACACTGGCCTGGCTTCACCTGGGCGCTCAGGTGGAGCCCGCGCGCCTTCCAGGAGCCCCGGCCCGGCCGACTGCGGAGCGAGGTCTCTCCCTGCGTCCCTCCGCCTCCGCTCCTCGGGCTCTTGGCCCCCTCGGCCGCCGTACCAGCCTGTGGCAGCCAGGGCCCCGGAAAGGGCTGCATGGGCTCGTCCTGCCTCCCTCGCCCGCCCCCTCCCCCCCCCCCCCCCCCCCGCTACGGCCCCCACCCCCGGAACTGCCGGGTCCAGGTCGCGTGGCTGCACGTGCTGACCTCGGTTCTCCAGCCTTCCTGTCCTGAGGGGTGCCCTTTCTCCGCCCAGCTACTGAACGTCGGGGAATAAACAGGGCCCTGCTCTTGCGCCCCTTCTCTGAGCTCCCTGACCCACCTCACCGTTTCCCTTCCATACTGATGCTTCCCAGTCCACCTATAACCCAAACACATCTCCGAAGCCCAGAGGTGTGTATACTAGTACCTACTGGACTCGTCCACAGACACCCCAGACAAAATCTCCAAAACTGAACTCCTCCTTTCCCCCCTAAAACCCACTATTGTTTTTGTACTGCCTGTCTCACTAAACGTACCACCATCCACCCAGTTGCCCAAGCCAGAAACCCGCCTGTCATCCTTGACCTCTGTACCTTTGATCCATGACCCAAGACCTGGCCATGAGTTTATTCACCTCTCCAACCAGACTCCCCTGCTACCACTGGGGGCTAGATTTGAACGTTTCCTGTCTGGATGACTGTGACAATCTTCTCAAAAAGAACCCAGGACATGAGTGCTATTGTAATCTCCCTTTTCATGATGATAAACTCAGAGTTAAGTAACTTACCCAACATTATCCAGCCGCCAGGTGCCTCAGGACTTGGACTCAGTTCAAATGGAGGAACAAGTCTACATGTTTAACTTAGTCCTTCATGATCTGGTTGGTATCTCATACCTATTGTTCATACCCTTTTTCAGGGAGCTGATTTAGGCAGAGTCACTTGTCTGTCACTGCAATAATTCAGGGTACATTAAAACTATACCCAAATTACTTTTATTTGTAAATGGGGTTAACTTTTAGGCTCAGATAATTGTAGCAAATGTGTTATTATTTGTGCGTGTGTGTGTGTGTGTGTGTGTGTGTGTGCGCGCGTGTGTCCCATCCTAAACATCTGGGAGTGTGTTCAGTGGGGGAGGTTGTCTGATTCTTGTGCAATTCTGTCCTGTGGAGCGCAGGTAATCTAACATTCATTAATTGCCAAAAGTGTGCCTCCACCGTGGTAACAACCAGGAACACACTCCCATTTTCTGAATGTCTTGCTGAGAAGAACTAACTTAGATCAATCACCATGTGTTTGTGGCTGGACACACTGCCTTTCTTAAAAAAAAAAAAAAAATTATTGAGATTCAATTCACCCACTTTAAAACCTTTGTGATAATTATAGATTTAAATGCAGTTGTAAGAAGTAATAGAGACCCGCATAGTCTTCACCCAGTCTTCCCCAATGTAACAGTACAAAATCAAAATAGGAAATTGACATTGATACATTCCTTTGACCTCATTCAGATCTCAGCAGTCTTACATCGTCCACTCCTTTGCCAGGTGTACGTGGTTTTATCACCCGTGTAGACTCGAATGACCATGGCCATACTGAAGATACAGAATGCTTCCAAGGATCTCTCTTGTTGCCCTTTTATAATCACACCCATTTTCCATCTAGGCTGCACTCCGTCATTCCTGAGCCCCTGCTCAACCACGAATCTGTTCTCCATTTCTATAATTTTGACATTTCAAGAATGTTATACTAATGGAACCGTACTGTATATAACCTTTTGGGATTGACTTTTTTTTTTTAAAGTTTATTTATTTTGAGAGAGAGACAATGCAAACGGGGGAGGGCCAGAGACAAAGAAGGAAACAGAGAATCCCAAGCAGCCTCCATGCTGTCGGTGCAGAGCCCGACGAAGGGCTTGAACTCACGAACTGTGAGATCATGACCTGAGTGGAAATCAAGAGTTGGATGCTCAACCAACTGAGCCACCCAGGCACCCTAGGCTTTTTTTTTTTCTTCCACTCAGCATCATTCCCTAGAGGTCCATCCGGGTTGTTGTATCATTAACTTGTTCCTTTTTATCGCTGAGTAGTATTCCCTCGTACGACTGTTCCACAATTTATCCATCCCTCGTTGAGAAACATTTGGGCTGTCTCCCATTTGGGGCTATTATGAATAAAGCTGCCGTGAGCACCTATGTGCAAGTTTTTGTATAAACGTACGTTTCCATTTCTCTGTAATAAATGCCTAAGAATACAACTGTGGAGTTGTAATTGCATATTTTGTGTTTAAAGACACTGCCAAACTTTCCTGAAGTGACTGTACCATTTTACATTCCTACCAGCCACATATGAGTGATCCAGTTCTACGTTCTTGCCAGTGTTTGGTGATGTCGCTATTTTTTATTTTAGCCATTCTGATAGGTGTGAAGTGATAGCTCACGTGCCTTTAATCGGTATTTCCCTAAGGTCTAGTGAAACTGAATACCTTTTCATGTGCTTAACTGACATCTCTGTATCTTCTTTGGTGAAATGCCTGTTCGTGTCTTTTGCCCACTTTGTAATTAGAGTGATTTTTTTTGCTTTTCTTTTTTTTTCTATTGACTTTTGAGAGTTCTTTATACATTCTAAATGTAAAGTCAAAATGTGGTCTTTTGTCGGACATGTGGTTTGAAAATATTTTCTCCCAATCTGTAGTAATGTTCGTTGCTTTTTCTCCCTCACACACTGCTTTTTGGACAGAATTGGAGTTTTCATTAGCAAGGAAGAAGAGGAAATAACCGTAAGACTGGGAACCCCCAGTGTCCGCCACATAGCACTAGCCTATACCCTCCACGAGGGCACATGCCTTATCCGTGTTATTTCTTGCTACGTCCCCAGCATCTAAAATAGTGCCCGGCACAGAGTAGGTACCAAATAAATGTTTGTGGAATGAATGAAATGACTTGTTCAAGGTTGTACAACGGGCAGTACCAGATTAAAAAGAAAAGCTAGTAATTTGGTTCTTCTTTCAACATTTAGAAAATATGTATTCAGTTTTTATTTAGAAGAGACATGAAGAAGTTGACAGGGAAAGAGAAGAGGGCCTCCCCTAACAGGCCAAACGCTGACAGGAACTGTCCGTTGATCCTTCAGCCGGCCCGTGGGAACCTCACCTCTCTGCATCGGTCCAAGCATTTTTTCCAACCACATCCATATTCTTCAAAGACAATTTTGCACAACACATTTTTTTCAAGTTTCCGTTCTACGAAGATGTCTGGCGCTACATCGGTGTCCTGGGCAGGATCGTCCGTTTTTTTCTTTAATTAAACGTTTTATTTGAGAAAAAATAATTCAAGGACACAGGAGTTATGAGAAAGTTACAATAGACTTTCTTGCACACGTCACCTAGATTTATTTAGTGCTAACATTCGTTACGTTTGCTCTACCTCTCTCTATGTATTTATATATTGCACAATAAGATCCCCAATATTTGGGACACTTGTTTATTTTTCAGCTTGAGGTGTAATTGACGTATAACACTGGGAAAATGTAAGGTGTACAATGCGACGATTTGATACACATATATATTTGGAAATGATCACTACTGTAAAGTTCATTAACACATCCATCACTTCGCATAGTTACCTTTTTTGTGTGAGAACTTTTGAGATCTATTCTCTTAGCAACTTTCAAGCAACAATAGAGTATTGCTAAGTATAGTCACCCACCCTCGTGATTTCTTATTCTCATTCTTCCTGAACCACCCGAGAGTAAATTACACAGATGACAAGCCCTCAGCCCTAAAAACTGCACCATGTATCTCCTAAAAGCAAGGAAGTCTCTTACGCAGCCACAGAGACATGATCACCTTCAGGCAAGTTAACATTTTATAACGCTATTGTGTAACTGATAACACATATTCAAAATTTGCCAGCTGTCCCAATATTGTCCTTTCTAGAAACTTCTTTTAATAATCCAGGATCCAATCTAAGCTCAAGCATTGCATTTCGATGTCACATCTCTTTTGTCTCCCGTAATCGGGAACTTTCCCTCTGTTTCACTTTCCTTTATGGCACCGACACAGTTGAACAGTAACGGCCCCCCGTGGGCTCGCCCAGCTGTTTCTTTAGGATTAAATGTCGCCCATGTGCCTTTGGCAGGAAGGCTGCATGAGTGATGTGTCCATTTTACCGCAGCATATCACAAGGCACCTGATTTCGTTTAGTTCCCGTTTAGTAACCAAGCCATCTCTTATCTAAAACCAGGTCACCTATCAAGTGTGAGTCTGTGAGGTTCTAGAGGCCAGTTTTTTACCCATCTGCAGCTTTGTGGCTTGGCACAGTTTCACTTATTGTGAGGGGGGGAGTGGAGGCCCCCACACCTTTCTGAATCTTCTCAGGATGGCCTCTCAGTCCCTGAGTCCTGAGTCCTGCTTGCTCTTCCAATCTACGTTTTAATTCTACACACGGAGAGCCTCTTCGGTTGTCCAGAGTTCCAAAACAAATGCCGTATCTTGAGAAACCAAAGCCATGATGCGCAAGAACACCTGTCATCCGTGGCTCACCTTGGAAGCCGGTGCCGAGTCTGACTGCCGGCCGCAGCCCATGAGATCAGAAGGGGCCGTTGTACACGGGGGCCGGTCACTGTGTGTTCTGCCCATGTGGCCAAGTGGGATGCAGTGAAGGGCTTCTCCCCTTAGCTGCTAAGGTTAGACCACACATTAAAACGTTTTAGAAACTCACAAAAGCCCCCGTCTATTGCCAGTATGTGGTAAAGACGGTCAGTGAAGTCTTGCAGAACACTATTCCTTGCAACTGTGATAAGATATAAAATAAATAGGAAAGGTGACTATTTCTCCTAAAGGAAAAGACAGAATTACCATCAGTAAGATGAGGAGGAGTATAACCCTCATAAATACTGTTATGGGTTAAATCGTGTCCCTCCCAAGTGCATACGTTGAGGTCCCAGCCCCCGGTGCCTCAGCATGTGAACTTATGGGGGAACGGAGCCCCTGCGGGTGGAATTATCTAAGAAGAGATCCCATCAGAGTAGAGTGCGCCCTAGTCCAATGGCTGGGGTCCTAAGGAGAGAACGTAGGCACACGGACACACAGAGGCAGGCGGCCACGTGAAAAAGCGGGACTCACACACCGAGAACACCGCGTGAGCATGAAGGCGGGATTGGGGTGGTGCCTCGACACGCCCAGGAGACCAGGGGCAGGAGCAGGCTGTCCCTCCCAGCCCCCCGGAGGACGCAGCCCTGCCCACCCCTTGGAGTCCGATGTCCGGCCTCCGGGAGGCCCCCCGCCCTGTGGTGCTCTGTTTTGGGGCCACGTCAGGGAACTGGTAGAAACCTTCTTGGAGTATCCACAGTGTGGTGAAGATGATGCGGCCCAGTGGCCAACCCAGCCAGCCCCAGACTCACCGTGTCACCGTCCCCAAAGGAGTGACTCCACCAGGCTCAGCTGCGGATTTATGGTTGAAGGAAATCTTCTCGTTCCCAAATTCACTTCATACCTGTTCCTACTCCAGGCACAGGCTCTGTTCTTTCCTCCGTCGTCAAAGAAACCATAAGGTCCTACTGCGTCAGAATCCCTAAATACCTCCTTTACTGCTGCCTCCGCTTGGGCTGGGGTCATCTCTTACCCGGAGCAAATTGATGACATTTGGCCATGTTCTGACCTAAACAAAAAGGGTTTTATATGGTTCAACCCAATAGTCATTTCCTAGTGGGTCTTCTTGCCTGCTGCCCTGATCACCCTTTACAGCCCTCGGAATATTCTTCTGAAAGGCAAGTCTGATCGTGTCGGCTGAAAATCCTTCAAAGTCTCCCCCAGTACCTGCAAGATAAACATCTGAATCTCCTCCACAGCAGTTGAGGTCCTTCTGGACCTGACCCTCCCCCACTCGCAGTCTTACCTCCTGACGCAAGTCCTCACAACACCGTTCCCATACAGAACGAGCTTCCCTGGGTTTCCCTGGAAACAAGCTGCATCTGACCTGGATCCGTGCACATTGACCGGCTGACGTCTGGCCGGCCTTTCGGAACGGTAGAGGCTCCTGTTTGTGAAGCATTCACTGCTCGCCTCTGCGTCCCGCTCCCCAGCCTTGGGCTCCTGCTTTCGTGCCCTCCTAGCCCCTAGGGCTTGCCCCTCATAGCACCCAGCTCACCGGGCTGTAATTCCGGGTTTACTGTCTGTTCACTCGCTGCACTGTGACTCCCTGAACACAAGGACCAGGTTTTTACTCTCCCTCCCTTTCTCCTGGCACAGGGCCTGGCACATGGCGGCAGCTCCAGAAAGTCCCCTCGAGTAAGCAAATGGATGCGTGAATGAATGAAAGACACCCGATCGTGCATCTGTAACGGTTCCCAAACTTGTGCAACAGGCAAGTTAGACATAAATGATTCAAATTGCGAAAGGATTACTCTTTAAAAAATAACTTTCTAGGGGCGCCTGGGTGGCTCGGTCGGTTGAGCATCCGACTCAGGCTCAGGTCACAGTCTCACGGTCCGTGAGTTCGAGCCCCGCGTCGGGCTCTGTGCTGACGGCTCAGAGCCTGGAGCCTGTTTCAGATTCTGTGTCTCCCTCTCTCTGTGACCCTCCCCCATTCTCTCTGTATCAAAAATAAATGTTAAAAAAATAAAATAAAATAAATAAATAAATAAAATAAAATAAAATAACTTTCTACAGGAATTCTGTAAACAGCAAGCTATCCTAGTGAATTGCAAAAGATGACTTGAATTTAAAAATTCAATTGGTAGAAACTTGACTCTTGGACGGTTGGTTCCTTGGACACTTCAGTTCGGTTCAACCACCATTTAAATATCATCTGTCACGTTCCAGAATAGCGAAGCAGAAAGTACCCGCATTTGAGGAGCTCATCAATAGATGTGCTAATACAGGTGCCAACAAAAATCATAACGGCTAACACCTGTCCAAACTAGTGAAGTGCTTTACACGCCTTATCTCACTGAGACCTTTGTAGCAGCCCCCTAAGGCACTAGTTAGGGTGTTTCTAGCTACAGGAAATATGCAGCTCAGACTGGCTTTATGTATTTATTATTTTCTAATGTTTTTATTGATTTTCGACAAAGAGAGAGAGAGAGAGAGAGAGAGTTCGTGAGCAGGGGAGGGCAGAGAGAGAGGGAGACACAGAATCTGAAGCAGGATCCAGGTTCTGAGCTGTCAGCACAGAGCTCGACATGGGGCTCGAACCCACCAGCCATGAGATCTTGACCTGAGCCGAAGTCAGGTACTTATTGAAGTACTTATATTTTCTCAGGAGCATGGGTATCGGGGCAGCTCCCTTCCAGAATCAGAGGCAGGTACAGCTTGAGCAGTATTCCTGGAAAGAGCAGCCCCAGGACAGCAAACGTTTCTCTGAGGCTGATCTCAGCCTGGCCCCGCGCTGGGGCTGGGCACACAGAGCAGGTTAGGACAGCTCCAGGCTGATCTCTTAGTCTAGGCAGGACACGGGCCCTTTGACAATGTGTCCAAAGAGCCAGAAAACAGTGGTACCAGGAGGCAAAAGTGTTTAAACTCCGAAACCTTGTGGATAGGGTATTTCTCAGCCAGCACCGTGCACATCTGTTATCCATTTTCTGTTCCTTCTGCCCCAACTACTATGATTTTCCTTTGGGCAAGTCAATCCTTTCCCACTCTTCATTCACAGACCCACCACTGGACTCATTATCTGGCTCAGGAATCAAAGCAACAAAGCACAACACTTTTGCTGACAAGGGAAGTTTCCTTTTCTCCTCTAGAAGTCGTGGGGAGTAAGGTTGTGACATCTGGAGCTGCTGCAGCCATTTTACCACCATGGGGGTGAGCCCAGAGCCACGGGGTCCACTGTGCAGAAACTAAGAACGAAAACAAGAGTGTGGAAAACAGAATAGATGGAGAAAAACTGGGTCCTGCGTGTTAATCCTTTTAGCTTGTGGATCAAGCCTTCCCTGTTCTCCACAAGAACTTCCTCTAAAGTTTTTTTTTTTTTTCAGTTATGTGAGCCAATAAACCCCTTTATAGTTTAAGCCAATTGGTGTTTTAATTTGTTTTTGGTAATTTGCGTCAAAAGATCTAACACTACTTACTGGCTGTGCAATTTAGGGCAAATTACTTAACCTCTCTGAGCTGCACTTTCCTCAGTGGTAAAGTCGGAACGGTAACAATGGCAATGTAGATCAATTCGTGCTGTAAAATGTGTGTGAGGGTTGTGTTAGTCTTCAGCAGTGGCTGTAACAACCACAAATTTAGTGGTTTAAGACAACACGATTTCATTATCTCGTGGCTGCAGAGGCCAGAGTTCTGACACAGGCCTCACCCGGCTAAAACGGAGATGTCGGCAGGACTACGTTCGTTTCCGGAGGCTCCAAGGGAGAACCCATCTCCTTGGCTTTTCCAACTTCTAAAGGCCGTTCTTACTTTCTCGGCACGCACCCTGAAGGCCCAGGGGTCCCCGGGGCCTCTGCTTCCAGCCTTACATCTCCTGGATTCCTCCTGCCTCCCTCTCTCACTTAGAAGGAGATTATGATTCCCCGGGGCCGCCTGGATCAGCCGGGATAATCACCCCTTCTCAAGGTCAGATGATTAGCAACCTTAATCCCCTTGCCCTGAGGTACGCACGGGTCCAGGGATTAGGACACAGACATCTTTGCGGGGGAGTCAGAGGGGACTGTTCTGCACCCCAGGAGTCTCCCCCGTGGGGACCCATACCCAGTACTCCCTGCATTATTCCCACAGAGTCTGAAGCACAGATGAACCCACTTGGGGGGACAAAGTTTCTGAGGGAAAATGATGCCTGAGTTGAGTCCACTTTAAAATAACGTCTGCCATTGATCAAATACCTCAGACACGGTGCCCCACAGTTTGCGTAAAGTCTTTGCAATCTTCAGTAGATTCAAACTGAATTCCAGATACGTAAGTGAAGTTAAATACGGTAATATTAGCCCTGTTTCTCAGATTGAAACCCTGAGGTTCAGAGATGGGGGCTCTATGATCCCTCGCTGGCTGGCAGGGTGGAGAGGATTTGACCAGGGCAAAAGAAAACACAAGGTGGGACGCCCCGGGGGAGGGGAGGGGCGGGGGGGGGGGGGGGGGGGGAAGTCAGGAAAGGCCCAGAAGGGGACGGCGGAGGACAGCCCAGGAGAGCTATCCGGGGAGAGTAAGGGGATCTGACGCAGAAACTACACTCCACTTGGGATTTCATCAGCTCTAAACTGTCAGCGAGAAGGGGGCTTGGAACCCCTCCAGTGTTGGGCTTTCTCTCCAGGCTCCGCGGGGAGTTATCCCGCCAGACGGGAGGGCCGGGCCCGCCCACACCCTTCCTCCAACGCAGGCACCGCCGGGTCACGACAGAACCTTCAGGACCCCCCCTCAGTTCTGCCCGAAGAACGCCTTTTGCGCCCCAAAACCCCAGCGAGGTTTTGGGGAGGGACGGCGTGGGTGCGACGCGACGCGGAGCCTCTGGGGGGCAGCAGCGGGGCCTCTGTCCCTCCCAGCGGAGGAAGCGGAGCCGCCGAGGACGGAGCTCCTGCTGGGCACCGGTGGTTACACAGGAAAGGAGGAGTAAGGCAGCGAGGCTCCCAGTCGCACCCTCTAACATGGTAATAAAAACAGATTTGTTTTTTCACTCTTAAGACACCCAAAGGGCCCTTTCAGCGCAGCCGTCCTGCCAGCCACGGGGTCTGCCCAGCTCACAACACCGCAGCCTGGGCTGCACCAGACGGGTCAGGCTTAGGGGCGAGCGTTCGCTTTGGGAGCCGTTCATCTGAGGCTCATACGTTAACCTCTGGCCTTCCCTCCCCAAACCCCAGGCGCCCTGGGCCTTGGCCCCTACAAACTTCCCATGTGTCGCCCTGATCTACAGTGGCCTCCAGTCTCAAAACAGCCTCCCGAGGGATTCTGCTCAAACGGAAGCAAATCCAGAATTCGGTCCTCAGAGTAGGACGTTCAGAGGGAGGAAGCCGAGCACATACGCGTGGGTTTGCCTCTAACCGGCTATGATTTTGCTCTGAATGCACAACCCAGCTCACCAGTCCTGAAGGTTGGCCTACCTGCCCTGTAGAATCCCTCCCAGGCTAAAAGTCAGTGACTCTGCGGGAAACCCCGTGCACGGGCTCCCGTGATACCTTCCTGAACCACGCAGGCTGGACCACTAACGGCCACATTTCCCAGACTCCCTTGCCGGCTGGGATCTGGTTGTGATTTCTATTTTGAAACTCTGACTCGGAGCTGAATTTTGTGGGAAACGGGCATCCGTTTGCTGGCACGGCACGGGACGGGGGCGGCACGGCTCCGGAGACTTCCAGCGAGGAGAGCCTCGAGACGGCCACCTACAGCTGCCTCGGTGGCCCAGCTGTGCAGGGTGGTTGCCTGAACGGTTCCCCAAGTCCCAGCGGTATCGGCCAGGGCGGCAGCACAGCCCGCATCCAAGCAGGAGCCCGGCCCCCCGTGGGAGCGACTCCCCAAGGCCCAAGGGGGCCGCTGACCAGGCTGCTGGGGCGCCAGAGGACACCCAGGCTGCCGCCATCCGGAAGCTTCTAGGATTATCCAGCCCTCGCAATCAGGATGCCACCTTGGTCAGAAAACGCAACCGTGGCTGGCACTCCGGGGTCGCGCGGGGCCTGCTTCGGTGGACGCCAGCGGGCGCCAGGGGCCTGGCTCCCCTGCACTCCTGAACCTCGTGGCTGGACGCTGGGACCTCTGCGAGGGCGGCGGACAGGCCAGCAGGTGCAGGGACCCAGGCTCCCCCGCGCCTCACACCCAGCCGCCCTGCTCCCGGGGAGCCTGGGAGACCCTGGCGCCAGCTTTGGAGGAAGGGGGAACCCGACGCTAAGCACGGTCCACCATCCACGCCCTTCCCACCCAAACCACCTGGGACAGATTCAGGGGTCAGGCGTCTACGCCCGAGAACCCTGGCCCACAGCTCCTATCGCTGGTGGCAGGCCGTCTGCCTTGGGCAGGTGCCTGTCCGGCACGGGACAGTCCGACTGGGGCACCTTCGCTTCTCCGTTGAGCTGAAGCTGCGTCCTTGCCGCTCTGCGTTCGGGGACCCGGCAGAACCAGCTGGCTCCCGTGTCCCCCTGCGTGCCCTTCGGGGATCTAGGGACGCTGAAGGAGACGCCCCCAGAACCGTGCTCGGCCGTGTTGCCCAGGCTTCCCCACGGAAACTGCTGAGGACGTGCAGGCTCCGAGGTACAACCGCAGAAGCCGGGGCCGAAGGGGCGGCAGGGACCCACCGCCTGCCTCTGGAGGACCGTGTTCGGTGTCTTAGCAAAGGCAACCCCCAGGCGGCCGTGGAAAGCGATCCATTCAAAATGTACTACAAACGGTCCACGAAACTGGTCGCCAGGGGGAGTCCGGAGACAAGAGCCGCCAGGACGACAGTGCCTTCCGCCGGCCTTTTCCTCCTCTTCCCCCGGAGCCCAACAGGCCCCTCGTCACCACCCCCCACCGCCTCATTAAGGACAAGTGCCTCAGGAGCCAGCAGGTGGCCCGGCTCGTTATCCCACCTTTCGGAGAAGGGCACCGAGAGGTCAAGTGACTTTTTTTCACATCCCGCTAATTAAAACCCTCTGTGGCTGTTCCCCCCGCAAGTCCATGGGCTCCCGGGACGCCGAGTCAGTGACTCTAAAAGCCCAACTCGCTCACCGACTGCTGTGACGCTGCCATTAAGGAGAGGGCGTCAGAAAAGAGGCAGGTTCCCCGCATTTTTGTTTTGTATGACTGTCAGAGAGTTTGGTCAAAATAGATTAACTGCCTTTGGCAGAATTTATTTATTCATAATGCTTCTTGATTTCCTACGTCGGGTAAGTATTATGGACAATACGGCGACTGAGAGCTTGACCCCAAGAACCAAACAGTCCAGCTGGGCAGGGCCGAGCGCGCGGGCCAGAGGAGGAGAGAGCCGTTTTGGAAGGGCAGGGCGCTGAGGGACAGGAAAAACAAAACAAAGGAGTGGGCATTCATTCCTCACCCTGGGAGCAACCCTGAGGGACCGGCCCGGAGTCCTGGAGGCCCTGCTCCTTATGCCGGCTCTGGCTCTTCTCCCCAGCCTCCCCGCAGACTCGGGCAGCCCCGTGTCCTTCTGGGAAAGTCCATCTTGGCTTAAGCTCACCTGAGTGAGCTCTGGCTGATGAAGAGAACTTTCTGAGTGAGCAAAGTCCCGGAGAAAGACCAGGCCCTTCAGGGAACAATGGAGCAGATTTGCAATGACCAGGTGTGAGCCTCCAAATTTTCCTTTTATACGAGGCCCTTGCCCCGATGGCTACACATTTAAAAAGTGTCCTGCTGTGGTATACACTGTCGCCCTAGGGGGAAGCTGGGTAGAACCTCCCCGTATGGTTCCCCAAACTTCTGTACATCTGTAGTTATTCGAAAGCAAAAGTTTTTTGGGGCGCCTGAGTGGCTCAGTCAGTTGAGCGTCCGACTTCCGGTCAGGTCATGATCTCGCGGCTCGTGAGTTCGAGCCCCGCGTCGGGCTCTGTGCTGACGGCTGGGAGCCTGGAGCCTGCTTCCGCGTCTCCCTCTGTCTCTCGCATTGTCTCAAAAATAAATAAACGTTAAAAAAAGAGAGCAAAAGTTTTTTGTTTTGTTTTTTAAAAGCTCATTGCGGTTGCTATTACTAAAGGAGTCAGGGTCTGAATTCCCGTCTCCCCTCCTAAGGGGAGTGAGCGGGAAAGGAGGAAGCCAACACCAGACGTGTCAGTTAGACCCGAACCACGGGGGACGAGGGGCCGTGCGGGGAAGTGGGGGAAGTCCGGGGCCTGAGGCAAGAGTCGAGCAGCTTCAGAAGCGGGGGCGAGGAGGGCAGGGCTGGGGTGAGCGTGTGGGTCTCCCGGACCCTGAGCCGCCAGGAGCCGCACCCCTCCAGCCCCCGTCCCCACAGGTCTAGTCGAAGTGTCCCCGCAAGGTCCCAGAAACACTCATCAGGCCACCTCACCCATCCTACGCAAGCTGTGTGTGAGCTGTGCGTCCTGTACCGCGGGACCCGCCAGCCCGGCCCAGCCCGGCCGCTGCTGCCATGTCTGGACCCAGGGGCAGGTGCGTCACTAATTTTGATGAATCCTGCCCAAACGGCCCTCTGCGAGCACACTGGGTGTTCCCAGTTCTGCGATCTCGGGGTCGTTTCTAGAAAATCTGATTATCGAGCTGGTATAATTTACATAGGACACTAGGGTGGCTTGAGTCACACTTTCCCCTTTAACAAGGGGGGCCCTATTTGATATGTTTTGTTCGTTTTTGCTCTTTGTTGTTTTGAGAGCGCGCGCACACGCTAGGGTGAGAGGAGCAGAGAGGGAGGGAGGGTCTCTGTGCTCAGCGAGGAGCCCATCTCAGGGCCCGATCTCACAACCCTGGGGTCACGATCTGAGCCCAAATCAAGAGTCAGACGCTCAACCGACTGAGCCACGCAGGCGCTCCTCTACCTAATACGTTTATATGATGGGATGATGTTAGGTCCTTCAAAGAGTTGTGTGTCCTGCTCGATGTCTGACCGTCGCACACGTGCTGCGTTTGTGCTCCTTCTCTATCCCTGTTAAGGCCCAGCAGTTGTCACTTGGGTCTTTACTGGTTCTGAGGCCGAGACTGCACGCGCTTCCTGTCCGTCATCCTGTCCAGTGCCCACGGTCCCACGAGGTGGTCGTAACTGTCTCCATTCCAGGGGTAAAGAAGCAGAAGACACAGCGAGCCAGTGGCATCCACCTCTTGGTTTTGGCCGGGGTCGTGATCCCAGGGTCACTGGGCTCTGCACTGAGCATAGAGCCTGCTTAAGAGTCTCTCTAGGGGCGCCTGGGTGGCTCAGTAGGTTAAGCGTCCAACTTCAGCTCAGGTCATGATCTCGCAGTCCGTGAGTTCCAGCCCTGCGTCGGGCTCTGTGCTGACAGCTCAGAGCCTGGAGCCTGTTTCGGATTCTGGGTCTCCCTCTCTCTCTGTGACCCTCCCCCATTCATGCTCTGTCTCTCTCTGTCTCAAAAATAAACGTTAAAAAAAATTAAAAAAAAAAAAAGATTCTCTCAGGGCACACGGGTGGCTCAGTTGGTTGGGCATCTGACTTCGGCTCAGGTCATGGTCTTGCAGTTCGTGGGATCGAGCTCCGCGTCAGGCTCTGTGCTGACAGCTCAAAGCCTGGAAGCTGCTTCGGATTCTGTGTCTCCCTCTCTCTCTGTGACCCTCCCCCATTCATGCTCTGTCTCTCTCTCTCTCAAAAATGAAATAAAATCAATAAATAATTAAAGAATCCTGGTCTTTTGAGCCCATGGCCCCTAATCTTCTGACTCCCAGGTCTGGCTTTCCAGACTTGGAGCCAGACCACCAGGATTTGCACCCCAGCTGCCATGAGTTGCTCTGAGACATTGAGCAAACCCCTTCCCCTCTCTGGGCCTCCGTGCGATGAATGGCTGGAGTTGCTAATTTCAACGGCCTGGGTGGAAGAAGGGGCAGGAAATAACCCAGACTGAGCAGACCCCATCTCGTCACTGCCCTTGAGAACGACTGAAGCAAAACGTGGGCAAAGCAGGACCCCCCTCCCCGGAACGAGGCAGCCGCGAGATGGCGCAGCTCCGAGCCCCGGGGAGTGGGAGGTGAGGGGGGTGGGTCCATTTTCAAGTGTTCATCCAGCGGGTGCAAGGCAGCCCAGCCTTGTCAGGAGGCGTCCCTCATCCCAGGAACACATTGCAAAGGCAGGTGGAAGTGGTTATCCTTGTTGAGAGAAACGGGGCACAGGAACTCGTTCAGAGGCCCTGCGAGGGGGTGAGAATGAGAACCAGACTCTGCAGGCTTTCGGGCTGCTGTGTAGTCTCAGATCCCAGGGCGGGGGGGGGGTTGCATTTTAGAGGCAGGAGAACGAGGCGTGGACACTCGAGTGTCTTGCTTCAGGTCACAGAAGCTTTAAGACTTGAACGCAGCTCTCTCCATTCGGTGTCGCCGCTCCCCGTCTCCCCACGCCCCTGCAACCGGCCAGTCTGCTTTGCCCACCAGCCCACCAGACAGGGAGGCTTGGGAACGCCCAAACCGCCGGGGAGGAGACATTCGAGTCTTGCTAATGCCTCTGCCAGGCCTCATGACTGGCCTTTTATTACTTGCACATTGAAGATGTCGTTGCGAACATTAACTCTGGACGTTCAGCTACAATGACTGTTTTGCTCCACAATTTGCTGGAATCTGCAGACACAGAGCTTTGCTATAAAGGGGAAAAATGGAAAATTCCAAAGATGTGGTTCAGCCTGGAACACATGATTTTTACCCGAAGCTTGTAGAACATCCCTCCTTCCCTTCAAGCCCCTCTCATCCGCGGCAGCACCTGCACTTTGTCTCGTTAGGGAAGCGTGGCGAGCAGCAAACTCTCGGCCGCGTGCCCCTGGTGGGTCACAGACGGGGCCGTGCTCCGCTGCCCACGTGCTGCTGCGCACCGGCTCAGCCGCCCCCGTCCCCCCTCTCCGGGGCCCCGGGCTGCTGACCCCGGGAACAAGGGTTTGGCCTTGACCGAACCAGACACAGAGGCTGAGTCCCACGGCTTTGGAGTCCACGTGAACCTGGTTCGAATCCCAGCTCTGCCAGCAGCTGTCGACCTTGGGCAAATCGCTTCGCTTCTGAGTCTCATTTTGTTGGTTAGCAGAACATGAACCATAACAGTGCGGTTATTACACACGTTCACCAGATCTATGATGCAATCAGTTGTGAGAGGCACTGTCATTTTATATACCACACACAAGAAATTACGAATTTAACTATGGCACAAGGCTTTCTCATGAGGAATTTTTATCGTGTACTCGTGAAAAACCAGTCACAGTTATGCAGACATCAGTGTCTGACGATATATCACTTTTATACACATATAAACAAATGTAAGCATAACGAATTCACTTCAGAAGGGTACAATTCTCCAGAGTCAGTTTTCCATTCAGCAGGACTAACGACCATATTTTCACATAACGGTATGAGTATCACGTGCTTCCTTTTTTTTTTTTAAGATTTTAACTTTTTTTTTTTAATTTTTCTAAATCTTTATTTCTTTTTGAGAGAGAGAGACAGAGTGTGAGCAGGGGAAGAGCAGAGAAAGAGGGAGACACAGAATCGGAAGCAGGCTCCAGGCTCCAAGCTGTCAGCGCAGAGCCCGACGCGGGGCTCAAACCCATGACCTGTGAGATCATGACCTGAGCCGAAGTCGGACGCTCAACCGACTGAGCCACCCAGGCGCCCCAAGATTTTAACTTTTAAGTAATCTCTACACCCAACATGGGCTCAAACTCGCAACTCTGAGATCAAGAGTCACACGCTCCCCCCCGAGCCAGCCAGGAGCCCTGACATGCCCCGTCGCAAAAGGGGTCTTCTCTACCGTACCCAGAATCTCCTTCCCAGCCACCAGTTGCCACCCCCAAGGCCGAGTCTGGGGGCCACCCGCCAATCGTGACTTCAAGGGGCAGCCTGAGTCCACAGGTTCAAAGTGGGGAAAGTGTGCATTGAGAATCCACAACACGTGGCCTTACCAGTGTGTTACAATCAGTCGTGAAGTGCATTGGGAGACATTTGTAACTAGCAATAATTAGGGCTTTGGACTCCGTGAACGGCCTCCCTGCTCTGGGTATGACGTTCCTCTTCTTCAGAGTTACTGTTCCTACCGGGACACAGTCTCTAGGTGACCTTCACTGGTGTAAATTACCAACACGTTTACTCCTCACGACAACCAAATGAGGTAGATGTAATTATTATGCTCATTTCGCAGATGAGGAGGCTGAAGCACAGAGAGGCGAAGTCATTTGCTTGAGGTCACACGGCTAGTCTGTTTCTGGAGTCTTCGTTCTTTTTTTTAATTTATTTTTTATTAAAAAAAATTTTTTTTTTACATTTTTATTTATTTTTGAGAGGCAGAGAGAGACAGAGTGTGAGCAGGGGAGGGCCAGAGAGAGAGGGAGACACAGAATCAGAAGCAGGCTCCAGGCTCTGAGCTGTCAGCACAGAGCCCAACGCGGGGCTTGAACCCACGAACCGTGAGATCACCACCTGAGCCGAAGTTGGACGCCCGACCGACTGGGCCACTCAGGCGCCCCTGGAGTCTTCATTCTTAGCAACTACACCAGGGTTTCTCCATTTGGGCCCTACTGACACTGGACCAGACGAATATTGCGGGGGGCGGGGGAGCTGTCTGTGTATCGCAGGCTGCTTAGGCTCTGGATGCCGGTGGCACCCCGCGTCCACCCAGGTATAGAAGCAGCCGTGTCTTAGATGCTGCCGAGTGTCTCTTGGGGGCAAAATCGTCCCAGTGGAGAAGCACCGCATTACAGCCGGCCCTTTCCGGCGGCCACTGAGGAAGCCAGACCCCAGGCCGCTGCAGGGCCTTCCCCTCAAGTCCTGAGACACCCGGAGAGCCCGAGATTCCGGGCACACTCTGCTCAGTCTCCCGTGCACCGCACAGAGCACAGGCCTGCAGACGGCCAGGTGCCGCGGTGTCTGAGGCAGAGCAAATGGTCAGCATTCGGGACAAGGGGAGCCCAGAGAATCCGAGGGTGCACTGGATGCAGGTGAGTCAGCAGCCTTCTGGAGAAGGTGACCCCCTCGTCCTTCCGACCCCTCCTCCTTCTCAGGGACGACGGTGGGCAGGGAGGCACAATCCTTTCATCGGCTTTTTACCCTCTTGCATTCATAAATTTACACGCACCAGGGGCGCCTGGGTGGCTCGGTCGGTTAAGCGTCCGACTCTTGATATCGGCTCAGGTCACGATCTCACGGTTTGTGAGATCAAACCCGTGTCGGGCTCTGTGCCGACAGCACGGAGCCTGCTTGGGATTCTTTCTCTCCCTCTCTGCCCCACTCACGGGCACGTTCTCTCTCTCAAAATAAATAAATAAACCTTAAAAAATCTATATGCAACTATGGTAAGTATGTAGTACGGCTTTCTCTACTTGTAAACCTATACAAATAGGATTTTAATTTTGTGTCCTACAGCAATTTTGTTTTCACTCGGTATGTTCTAGAGATCCCTCCATAAAGATACAGATGGCTTTAATTCATTCCTTTTAACTGCTATGACGTATTCTATTGTATGGCTTTATCCCACTTGGCCATTTTCCTGTTGGTTCATTTCCAGTTTTGTGTGATGACCAACCCTCGGTGGGGACCCTGCGCACAGAGGTTTGCTGTGTGCGAGCTGAGCTCTTAGCTCACCGCACGGATGGACCCGCAGGCCCACTGGGAAGGCCACGGGGACCACGTGCTCCGGCTGCCCAGGTGCCGCCAAGCCCATCTCTGTTGGGTCCATAGCCCTTTACGGGCCCATCAACACACGGCCAGTCAGCCTTCTCCGCGTCCTTACCAACCGTCATCCTGCCAGCCTCCACCGTTCTTGCCCCCCTGGGAGGGGGGCTGTTCCCACTGGGGGCAGGCCAAGCATGGGGACAGGCATCGCGCATCGCACGTCTCAGAGAGGAAGAGGCTGAGAGTCAATGGGTCCACGAGAACAGCCACGTGTGACCTCGAACATCACACTCAGGTTAAAAGTCGACGAATTGTTTAACGAGCCCTCATAGTAATTCACCTTAGCCAGTGAAACACAAAGTGCTCTTAAAGCAAGCGGTCACATCGACAGCTGCGATGAAAGCAGTTTCCAGCGGATTCCATAACTGTGGTCCGCAGCCTGCCCAGCAGGTCCCTGCGGGTTGCCTTGGCGATGGAGTAACAGTGAACCCGGGGGTCTGTCGTCCTCTACGCGGCGCTGCCTATGGGGGAGGGCAGGTGGGCGACGGCCTGCGTCCCAGCGCACTGGGAAGAAGCCAGGCTTGGCCCTGTTTCGGGACAGCCTCCTGCCCTGGGTCTTTCAGACCTTCCTGGCTCACTGCCCCCCACCCCAGAGTCACAAAGGTTGGGGCTGGTTCCACCCCTGGTCCAGGATCTGGCTGGGGGCCAGATGCCTCCTGAGGTTGGTGTCGGGGCAGGACCTTGCAAACTATCAAGTGCTGTAGGCGGCAGGTTAGGTGGGGGGCAGTGTGGCTCAGTGGGGGAGGCTCCAGTCTGGCTGTTCAGTGGCCTAGTCTCCCCCACTTAACCAGCCGGGTAACTTCAGGAAGTCTCCTCCGGCTCTGGGCCTCAGTCTCGCCATCTGTGAATTGGAGCTTTGGACTTGACTGGCATTCCTAAACCGTGTCCACAGATGCTCAGCGTGCTCCACGGCAAAAGGGCTCCGTTGCCCACGCCCGGGAGACCCTGAACATGGACACCCATATGGCCCTGGAGGCCCCATCAAAGGTAGCATTTAAGGGTTCTGAGCCACCTTGCAGGAAAGACCCTCGGTATTTCCCAAACATCTTTGGCTTTGGAACCCTTTTTCTGTGGAATGAATACCATTTTAACATCTCCGAAATCAAGGATACGTCTCACAATTGATGTATCTTAGCGGCTTTGAAACACGGTTTAATAACAGCTAACGTATGTCAGCTAATGTAGATGCTGGTACAAAATATTTAACATGTTTTTATTTACTATTCCCAGGGATCCTGTCAGTTAGGGACTACCGTTATCCCCGCTTTGCAAACGGGGAAACGGAGTCACAGTTAAGCGGCTCACGCAGAACCACGTAGCTAATAAATCGTGGAGTTGGGCCTCAGCCCTGGGGACCCTGAACACTTAAACTCAGGTAACCCTGCCCTCTCAGGTCCCTTTAGAATCAGGCTGTGATTCAGTGCCCACGAGGGACATAAGGCCTGGGAAGTACCCTGTCCTATTAGAAAGGGCAGAACCGTATGCGGGTACTTGTATCGCAAGGCAGGACAGCAGGCCCATGAGGCCCTCAGGTTAGTGTGGGAGTAGAGGGAGCAGAAAACATGGCGGTGGCGGGGGGGACCCCGATGGGGCCTCCCAGCGAGGGGCGACATGAGGTGACCTCGCAGGGCGGAGGCATCAGGCACCTGGCCTACGTGACGCGAGGATCGCATCCTACGCTGTGTCCCGCTCTGAGCCGGCAAACTGCTTCCCGCCCTGATGGTCCTAAACGCACGCCCACGAGGGAGCGGGCAGGATTACCGTCACCCACGAGAGGTTGCTGGGCCCCAGGGAGACAGAAACTCAGAAGTACCTTCTTGCCACTGTAGTCCAGGGGCGCCTGGGGGACCCTGTTCTCCGGAGTCTGCAGAGAAAGCGCGGGTGGTACTTCACCTTGGGAAGACAGGGCCGACCCGTCCGTGAAGACGGCCATTGCAAGGGCACACGCTTCCCTTCCTCTCTCTCTCTCTCGCTCTCTTGTGTCGCGGTGGAAGCTGGTGACTGCCACTGGGGTCCTCACACCCTGCTTCCCGGAAAGGACCCGAGAAGGGCCTCCGACTCAGATCAGCTGTGTTCCTCACGTGAGGGGGAACCCGCGGCCCGTGGTGTGCGTACCAATCCTGCAGGCCTTGTTAAGATGCAGAGTCTGAGTTTGTAAATCTGGGTGAAGCCAGAGATTTCTGCACAGCAAGCTCTCAAATGATGCTGAGGCGGCTGGTCCCGTACTCTGAGTAGCAAAGGTGTAACGCCGGCCGGAGAGCCTGGCGTCGATGGCGGCCTCTTCCTTCCCCTCAGCTGACTTTGGAGAGCCACCCGCTTCTAGCCTTACTTTTTCCACCTGTAGAATAGTAAATATCTATCAGTGTTCAGTAAATACCAAAATATTAGTGGAAACCTAAAACGGCGGTACCTACCTAAGGGAATTGTGGGACGAATTCAATGAAAACGCACATACGGGGCACTCAGCCCGGAGCCCAGCACATATCAGCCCTCACAGACAAATACCAATCCGCGGCCCCTGTGAAAGGGGGTGGAAAGGCCAGTCTGGTGGAATCCCCAGCTCGGAGGGGGATGGGGACGAAAGAGATTCCCTCTGGTGTCGTGAGGGTGAGACGTTCCTATCTGCCGGGACACCTCTCCTGTAATTCATCTCCGCTGTTCTGCTGAATGGGACCCTGGGTCACCCTGGGCACACCTGACGACGGGTCGGGCCGCCCGTCTCTGCAGCTTTGTCTCCTCATGAGCGTCTCCGCAGGGGGCACTCCGGCCTGCCCAGCGCCCCCTTAAATCACCCCATGGTGAGGGCTGAGAGCAGCCCCCCCAGCCGGCCCAGCTGGCCCCGTGGAAGGGGAGTAGCACCCGTTGGGCTGTTTGTCTTACCGCGACCTGCTTTCTGCACAGCGTCTGCGTTGGGCATCTTTGCAGGCTCAGAAGCCATCAGGGTTTTTGGTTGTTGGTGGTGGTGGTGGGGGGGGGGGGGGTTTGGTGACCCTTTCTGGGAGTGAACTGGATTCATGAAGATCCGAGGACAGCTCTCGCCTGCGTCTGGAGAGGCATGGTCTCCTTCTCGTTCATCCTCGTGTTCCTGTCTCTCAGACCCAGTCACGCTCAGACCAAGGAAGCCCAGGGCCGGAGCTCAGGGGCGGGCCTTGTCCGACCAGAAGGCACATGCAAACGCCCTGAGGTCTTGTCAAACTGCAGAGTCTGATTCAGTAGGTCTGGGGCCAGGCCTGGGATCCTGCATTTCCAACAAGCTCTCGGGTGGTCTGACGTTGCTGGTCTGTGGCCCACACTGTGAATCGTCCCTCGGTTCTCCGTTATCGCATGTCAGCATCACCTGCTGGTCTGTGTGAAACACGTATCGCTGGGTCCCACCCTCAGAATTTCTCATTCTGTAAGCCTCAGGTGGGGCCAGGGAATCTGCATTTTTACTAATGCTGCGGAGCCGGTACTGGGATTCTCCGAGCTCTGTGACTTTTCCCAGAGGCCTCCAGTCCCAACTGCCTGCCATAGTTCAGTCCTGCCGGGAGCCTCTGTTCCGTCGTCTGTGATGCTGGCAGGGCCCCAAATTTGGCCAAACACACCCTTGTGTCCCTTACACTCTGGCTTGACTTGCCTCACACCCTGAAAGTTGCTGGCCTCCTTTTCCCACGCGCAGCCTCTCCTGGTCCTGACCCGGGCCCACCACACACCTCCCGCTCGGGTCTTCGGATCTGTGTCACCGCTCTGCTGGCCCCAGACTCCCGGCCGTGGCTGCCCTGGGCGAGCAGTCCAGTCCTGCCTGCATGCTGGCCCACTGCCCTGGGGGACCCTCCTCTTTTCCTGGTTCCTCTAAGGGCACCAGGCAGCTGCCGGGGGCCTGGCATGCACGGCTATACCCGAGGGAGGCAGTGGCCATGGAACTAATTAAACCCACATGGACACAGGGTCCCGGAACTCAGGGGCCTGCCCGCTCCTGCCGCCCCCAAGTAGAGCTCCCGAGCTGGAAGGAATTAGTTTGACCTACTCGACTGAGGCAGTTAGTGAGCCGGTTGTGTAATGCTTTGTTTAGCACGATTGGCTTCTGGCCCCGGCCCAAGGCCCCGCTGGACTCCGGCCCCAGCCCGCCCGTTCCTTGAGCCTCACGCTGGCCAGGGCCCCCTGGACGCCCCAGGCTGGCACCTTGTCGCCAGCTGCCCCGAACTCCTTCGCCTCCCCTGACAAACCCAGGGGCAATCCCTCGGACCTTCCTCTGGAGCCCCATCTCTGAGAAGCTTTCTGTTTTACAAACTGGGTCTTCCTACCCGGAGACTCTGTTTGTATAGTTTGAGCAGAAAGGAGCAGGCTTTTCAGGGCCCTGCCCAGCAAGATGAAGGGACCACCTGAGGGCCTGGTGGCCATACTTCTGTGACTAAGAGGAAGCTTTGCCTCAAAGACGCAATATTCTCCCATCCTTGCTAGAGTTCCCAAAGTTCCTCCTAACCTTGTACGACAACTCCTGCCTCAACTGTCCCGCATCACCTTCCCCGAGCCCCGCACGCTGGGAGGGCTGAGGCTTGGTGTCTGGCTGGCCTGGGTACAGATCACAGCTCCACTGCTTTCTAGCTTTGTTACTTTGGGCAAGTGACTTAACGTCTCTGAGCCACAGTTGCCTCACCTGCAAAATAAAGAACACGGTTCCTAGGACTAGTCTAGGGGGTGAGAGGTAATGGCCCCAGGACAGTGACCGCACTTAGGGCTCTTACTGGTTACCCCCACCTGACCCAACACCCAGCAAGGGGCTTCGAATGGCTCAGCTCTTGAGATGGGGAGTGAGCGCGTGGGGTTCCAGGCTGGCTTAGTTCACTCGTCACTCTAATCTGAGGGGGTGGCAGGGGGCCTGAGACCTAGGCCTGGCCGAGTCCCCCCCAGCCTGTGTGACACCAGGCAGCCCACCCTCCCTTTCTCTGCCCTGGTGGTCGCACCAGTAAGAGACAGCTTGACTGTGACGCTCAGGTTCTCTACAGCCCTCTGGTTTTAGAGCAGACACCTGATTGACTCAGTAAGCACTGCGGGGCTGCTGCGGCCTGTGAAGGCCCCTGAGTCCCTGCCCTCCCCGCCCCCCTTCCCGCCTGCCCCCGTAAGGGCCCAACAGGTCTCACCCCAGGGCCACCGAGTCTCCATCACACGACTCCCCGGCCTGACCCATCTCACCCCAGGGCCACTGTTCCTGCCCCGTCTCCATCACACAACTCTCTGGCCCTACACTTCTGAACTGGGCTATTTCGGAATCTGTGCTTTTCCTCTTTCTCGTCTAAGTGCAGCTTCCTGGTGAGTCCCACGAAGTCAGAGCAGCCACGCCTTCCAGAACCGGTAGGTGGTCCCTCCCCAGTGGGCTTTTAATCACTTCCCGGATTCCAAAGGCTCATTATGTGAAATCCAAGCTGGAGGGCCCAGCGGGTTTTCTTCCCCTATCTGGGCTGTCAGCGGGGGCTTGAATTGTTCTGGGGCTGGGAGGCCTGAGGCCTCTCCCCATCCTGCCCCGCTGGGGTCTGCCCTCTGGTGCACCTGCCAGCGTCCCGGCTACAGGGTGGAGAGTTTGACTTGGGCCTGACCCTCCCATTGTAGGTGGGGACTGTGGGGCAGAAGAGGGGATCCATCCGGGGAGGACTAGTTAACAGCTTGCTCACAGGACCAGAAATGAACTTGAAATGGGTGTAGACAGCATCCCACCATCCCTTCTAGAAAGAAACACCAAACAGCTCCTGCAAACACAGAAGAGGTCTGTGGGGGGTTCAAAGAATCCCGCCCATAAAGAAAGACAACCTAGAGAGGTTGGCAAATGTCATCCTCTGTTCCTTCCCTCTGTTCCCTCTGTCCTGGCTCCGAGCGCCTCCGCCTGCCCTCAAGTTCTGGATAGAAATGGGTATCTGGTGGGGGGGGGGGGGGGGCACGTGGGAGGGCTGAGGCTGAGGAGGGCTGTCGTGCTCCTACTCCCTCCTGCAGGCTGGTGCTCACGGGTGGGAAACACAGCCTCCGCCCTGGGGCCACACAAGGCCCAGCACACAACTGTGAGGGTCTTTGCTAAGTGCCCCCCCAAGGTACAGAGCACCAAGCAGGGGCTCGTCCCTCCCGGTGAGGGTACCAAGGGTCCTCCCCAGAAGCCCCAGGGTGCCTGGAAGGGTGGAGGTTTCTGCAGCTGGAGATCAAAAGGAGGGAAGGATAGGTAGTGACAATGCGAGGGAACAGGATGTGATCAAGGAACAAGTTCAATACGAATTAACCAGGACAGATTCTCCTTTTCTTAATAGCTGTGTGGTCTTGGGCAAGTCGCTTAAGTTCTCTGGGCTTTCTTGCTTCGGGTTTACAACGCAAAGAAGGCAGAAAGCCCCTGCGAGGTCCTGCATTTGTAGAGCAGTGAACAAGACAAAGTCCCTGCTCTTGGGGGACCTCAACCCTCACCCTAAGGAAGGGAGAGGAGACAGTTTAAAACAGGAGATCGGGGAAGGCCTCACTGCTAAGATGACAAGTGAGCCAAGACCTGAAGGAGGTAGATGTGGAGCCATGCAGGTACCTGGGGGAAGGGCTGTCTGCACAGAAGGACTAGGGAGTGCAAAGGCCCCGGGGTGCTTGCGAGCATGGTGTGTTCAAGGCCCAGTGAGGAGAACCACATGGCTGGAATGGAAAGGAAGAGCAGGGGGTCTCCATGGAAACTGGCTCCAGAAGGATATATGAAGCTGGCCTTTCCGCCAGGGTTGAGTCCCATTGTGTGACCAGAAACAGCTTGATTAGGCTGCTTAGCAGGAAGCACATTCAATGCCGCCATCAGCATCTGGCCGAGGGCCTAGGGTGCCGGGTGCACCTGCGGGCAGTGCTTGGCTGGACCAGCTGGCTAAGCCTGAGAGCATGCTTCCTGACACACCGTGGGGGTTCTCAGGTGCCCCTGCCTCTGACCCAGAGGGCTCTGCCGGTGTCTCTGGGGTGGGCGGGGTGGGTGGGGGCTATAGCCCTCATACCTCTATTCCCGTGACCAGGCCCCCACCCTGGGGTCGAATCCTCAGCAAGGTGGCGCGACAGTGTGCGGGGAGAACATCAGACATCTTAACTGGGTCCCCGTGTCCCCCGTTCCCGACATTTCCTTCTGCCCCTCGACCCCCACTCCGTTCCACCGCGGACAGGATGTGTCCTGTGCTGCTCCAGGGGAGAGATGACGCACCAGAGCCCTGGGGACAAAGAGGGCGAGACCCCGGGGGGTGACTGAGGGGTGGTCTCAGCTCCCCCGAGGAGAAAAGACATCACAGCAGCGGGGTGGGTGGGAGGCAGAGGGAAATGAAAACTGGGCACTGGGGGCCCACGGACGGGAGCCCGTGCTCTGCCCCTTCCAGGTCAAGTGCCCAGCGGGGACTGGGTGCGTCCCGACTGGGGTCCAGGAGAGCCTTCCCCACACTCTCTGCGGCCACCGCCCCACTGTCCCGCGTGCCTACAGGTGACCTGAACAGGACCTGGCGTCTGGGAACCGAAAGGCCAGGCCACTGGGAAAGGGTGCAGGTGGGGGTGACCCCATCAAACCCGGGCACACAGAGGAGTGAGTGCGGGTCACACGCAGCATTTGTCCCGAAGCACTGCACGCGCAGCGGCTCGTCGAGCCCTCGCAGCAGCCCGGTCGGGCAGACGCGACTGCTAACCCTCTTACAGACGAGGAAACTGAGCCTGTAGGAGGCTAACTTACTCGCTCAAGGTCCCAGGGCCAGGAAGGGGACGCTGGGAGCCGAACCCAGGCAGCCTGGCTTCAGGACCCGCTCTCCTCCCCACCCTGCTTCCCGCCGTGTTGCCAAGGCCAGGCTGCCACGGAGATGATGCCCACGCGGACCCTCGACCGCCCTGAGGGCCACACTGCGTGTTGCACCCCAGCCCCGTGGCTCTCCAGACGCTTCCTCTGCTTCGGTGCGGTCGGACAACACAGGGACGGGAGATCCCAAACTGACCGAGATTACGCTTCCATCGCCTGCCAGAAGGAGGCTCCTCAGTGAAATTTAGTTCGGCTGTAGATTAATGAAGAGTTGGTACACTAAGGGTCATTCGTGTTGAAACAGCCACCCAGTACTTACGTGCTACTTCCTGCTATGCTGCTGCTCCCACCACAGTCACCACCATCGGGCCACTCATCCTGGCCATGAGACGTGCCAGGAAAGTGCATCACCGTCCAGGGGTGAAGAACAAAGATGGACCCGCGACTGGGCACGTGGCTTCCTCTTCCCCAGTCAAGGGTTTCCAGTTCCTGGATTGAGCCATTCCCGTGGGTAAGGCCCCGTCAGAACAGCTGCGGGCATCAACACCCTGCTCGCTGACCCAGCCCGGCCTGTCGTACGCTCTCATCTGGAAGGAATGAAGGCAGCAGAGAACTCAGGTCGCCTGATGCAAACCCTTTGTGCAGTCAGAAGGAAACGGGCATGACTTTTATGGACATTCCACTTCTCGTGCAAGAGGCCAGTGGCCAGTCTGGAGAGAGCAGATCATTTGCAGAAAAGGGGCATTTCCGCGCAGGCGGGATTCATTCATTCTCCCATCACCATCCCTGGACCTCCCCGGGACCCTCAGCTCCCTGCAGATGGGCTGTGTGTGTCAGCTCAGTGGTTTTAGAAATTCCAACGGGATGACTTGGATGCCACCTTCATTCCTTTTTTCTTTTTCTTTTTTTAATGTTTATGTTTGAGAGGGAGAGAGCGTGAGCAGGGGAGGGGCAGAGACAGGGAGACACAGAATTGGAAGCAGGCTCCAGGCTCCAAGCCGTCAGTGCAGAGCCTGACGCGGGGCTTGAACCCAAGAACTGTGAGATCATGACCTGAGCTGAGGTTGGACGCTTAACCGACTGAGCCCCCCAGGAGCCCCAGCCATATTTATTTCTTACAGGGCACGGCCACAGACGCAAGGACACATGTGACACATCAAGGAATATTGGAAGGGAACTTTGACAGTTACCACCCTGTTTCAGTAGGTGTGGGGCATTGAGCGTTGGCCTCCACCATGTAGCACAGGGGCATCGGGGGCAGACACACAGTCTCCCCTCATCTCCCTTCCTTCTCTGTGCCCCTGACTCTGCCATTCAGCCACCCTGGTCCTTCCTCTGCCCCCGTGGACTGCCAAGTACTGTCCTGCCACAGGATCTTTGCACACGCTGTTCCCTCAGCTTAGCTGGTCTTCCCTCCTCCTGCGTTTGCCTGGTTAACTTCTCAGCCCAGTCAGCACATCCCTTGGGGAAGTGGGCCCTCCCTGACTCATCAGCCCCAGGACAGATTCTCATTATTCTCCAAAGCTCTCCTTGTTTCCTCTGTCACAGTGGTCATTTCATACTTTTTCATGTGAATGTCTGTCCCCCTCTGCACACTGTCAGCACCACTGCCTTACAAGTATGGAGCCGGGGGACTGACGTTCATCGGGCACCTGCTACTGTGTACCAAACGCTGAACCACCCTGAAAAATAGGCATGATCCTCCTTTGGCAGTCAACTGAGGCCCAGAGAGGAGAGGAGCCTTGCTCAAAGCCACAGGGCTTTGAGAGTGGTAAGGGCCAGAGTCAGGCTCTTCTGACGTGGGCACCAGCTGCATACCTACTGGTTAGCGGAAGGGTTAACCTTACTGTGGGGAACAGACGGCATGGACCTTGCACGGGAATCCACAGACATCAGGCTCTCGTGCCAATGTGTCTGCAGAGTCTCCGCCCGCCCGAGAAAGGAGGCTGCCAGTCTGCAGCCTCAGGCCAGCCCCTCACTGCTCAGCCGGACAGGGAGGGGCCCTGAGCTCTGAGGCGGCCAGGAGGGAGCTTCCTGGGCCCTGGGCTCCGTGCGGGTTCCGTGCCTCTCCCCGTGATTGCTACAGCTGGCCCCACGATCGCCAACTGCACGTTGGGAAATCGCCCCGGGTCCTGGTTCACAGAACTGCCGGGAAAACGACAGCTCCGGGTCCACATGAAAGGCATTCTTGGAAAACCTCCCCACCCTCCCTCCTTCCCCTGCCGGAGCTCTTTGTGCTGTGCAGGGTGCGTGGGGAGGAGGGGGCCGGGGTTCTCTGCTTTATTTGTCCAATGTGTGCAGAATCAACTCTGAAGAAGAATTTCCCTTCTCCCCACCTCCTCGGGAATTAAGATGGTCAGAGCAGTGGAAGCAGCAGACAAAGGGCCTGCGAGCTCCCCTCCATATTCCAGACCCCCTAGCAAAAGAGAGGGGGAGGGGAAGGCGGTCGCATCCCCACGCACTGCTTCCCCCCCCTTGCCTCCCACACTTCCCACCGGCACAACTCAGCAAGATGCACATACAGCAGTGAGCCTGGCCTCGCGGAAGAGGAAGAAACCCGCGCAAGACCGAGGACTCCACCTGCACAGAACACACGTGGTCCTCAAGCATTTGCTGCCTCGCAGAGTTTTGTCTGCCCTCGACCACTGCAGGGGAGCTGGGACCGAACACACCACACTTCGGGGGTTAGATTCCCACACCTTCGCCCTGGGCAGCAGCGGTCCACGAAGCTTCCTGGGATGATGGTCTGGACCCATGTTCCCTCTGCCACAGACCCTGGCCACACGTGGCTGCTGAGCCCTGGAAATGTGGCCAGTGCGACTGAGGAACGGAATTTTTTATTTCATTTAATGTATTTAAAAATGTTAAGTTTACTTAATTATTTTGAGAGAGACCGAGCGAGAGCAGGGGAGGGGCAGAGAGGGAGACACAGAATCCGAAGCAGGCTCCAGGCTCTGAGCTGTCAGCGCAGAGCCCGATGTGCGGCTCGAACTCACTCAGAGATCAGGACAGGAGCCCAAATCGAGAGTCAGACGCTTAACTTGGCTGAGCCATCCTGGTGCCCCTAATTTAATTTAAATACCCACCAGTAGCTAGTGGCTGTCGTGTTGGGACAGGGCAGTTCTGCAGTTACTCGAGGTGTGGTCCCGGGACCACAAATCAGCATTCCCCCCGCCCCCAGAACCCCAGACCTATTGAATTAGAAGTGCAGTTTAACAAGGTCCCAGGTGATTGCTATGCAGATTTTAACCTTTGAGAAGTGATCTCTGGAGTACAGCCAAGAGCAAAGGAGGGAGGGAAGGGAGGGAAGGGAGGCAAGGAGCCAGCTGGTGGGGGGGGGGGGGTTGTGGGAAACAGCTCTCCTGAGCCCTCCAACCTCACGGAGGAGGTCTGTCGGGCTTGCAGGTACTTACTGTGGACCCAATTCCAGCTGCTTTGGCTGCGGGACTGGCTTCCAGCCTGCAGACTGGAAGCAGCTGGATGCAGATGAGAGCGTCTGATGGCACTTATTCAATCAGCACGAAGTGCCACGTGAAGTAAAAACGTGGCTGCCAGGACCACTTTGGAAGGTGAGGTCCAGAGCCTGTCTCCAAGGCCGCGCTGGAGTCTCCTTGTGGGAATTCTGCAAGCCAGGGCAGCGTTCCAGAATTCCGATTTTAAGGACGCGTCGGTGTCTGCTATAATGAAACACATGCTACAGACCGATGAAATTTAACGTTCGAGCTGAACGATAGAAGGTTTTATTTATGGGCAAATTTTACGTCTCCCTGCAGAGATGAGTTAGCACACAAGCCCTTCCCACTCCTGCAGGTCTGACATCGCAGGGGACGAATGGGGACCAGGGAGGTGTTCGTCTCTCAGCCTGTGGCAGGCTAGCAGAGAAGGGAGTTAAACAGGACCAGCTCCTGAGGTTGACTGATGGGGAGGGCAGCATTCGAGAATTTTTTTTGAAACTGTCAAGAGACCACGGGCAGGTCTGGCTGTGCTGGGGAGGGTGCCCAGTGCTCACAAACGTATCCTTCACTGATAAACTTGCTCCATTAATTCAGGAGCCCGTCGGCAAACAACGGTTGAGCTCTGTGTGCTGGGCATTGTTCTAGGTGCTGGGGATTGAAAAGTACAAACCAAATCGGAGGGCTTGCCCTCAAGGAGCCTGGGTCCCAGCGGGGCTTAAAACTGCACACTAGGAACTTCCAGAGTGAGCAGAGAGGTGTGGCAGTGGTCAGAGAGGGCTTCCTGGAGGAGTGAGATGAGTGAGTGAGGAGGCAGGTCCTGAAGGCCCCAGGAAGGAATTCCAAGGAGAAGCAGGGGGCTGGCGTGGTGGGGTGGTGGGGTTTTATTCCAAGCGAAGCAGGAAACCAGTGAACGCTCGTGTCTCCTGAAGAGGGGTCTTTTCCAAGGCTCACTCTGGCCGCCACGCGGAGGAAGGACAGCAGCTTTGGGGAGGAGGCTGTGGTCTCCCAGAGGCCGGACGATGGAGGCAGGGAGGGGGTCAGAGGGGAGGTAAGAGAGGGAGCGGACACGAATGCGCGGGCAGAAGCGGAGCTCTGTTGTTGGAGCCACCGGTGACCCGTGAAGGAGGAGGGTCAGGGCCGGGCAGGCTGAAGGAGATTTAGCAGTATTTCTGTAATCGGTATTTCTGCAAGTTGGAGATGCCGCTTCAGTAGGCAAGACGAACGTCATTTAGGAAGGTGGGTAGGGTCCGGAGCTCTCAGACTGGAGTTCTGCAAAGGTGGTCATCAGCACATCGGCACACGGAGGGTGTTTGGGGGCTGCAGGGATAAGACTGACGACGGCGGTGGCACAGCCACTGCTGAGTCTTTGAGAAAGCTGGCCTTCGGCCCCACGGAGGCCACAGTTTGGGCATCTGGTTACGGCACCGATTCAGAACGCTGCAGCTGGTCCAGGACGGGGTGGGCGGTAAAACACAAGAGCGGGGACATCAAATCTAGATGAGCTCTGGGGACGTTTTGCTGGGAGAGGGGAGACAAATGGCTTGATGTGGCGTCGAGGAGAGCAGCCTGGCCGAGATGGGAAATGGTAGTGCAGGATGAGAGCGGACAGTTGCGGGACGGCGGGACGGGAGCCAGGAGGCGGCTCGTCTCGGGGGCAGGAGCGCCTGTGGGAGAAGACGCTGGGGGGGGGTCGGGAGGAAGGAACGTGTGACGGGCGTCCAGGGAGCTGCAGATGTCCTAGGGCCGCAGGGAAACGTTTACTTGGTGACACTGAGGGCCCGCTGGACATCTGGGGTCACAAGACTGAAGTGTGATTACTGGGGGAGAGGGCGGCTCTGGGAGAAAGGGAGGTGGTCGCTTCTCTCTCTTGGGCCCGCCTGCACGTGGGGGTCTGCCCCGATTCTTCTTCAGCAGAGAGAGCGCGTGACCCGTGCTCCTTTGGCTCCTGGGTGCTGGTGGTGGTGAGGGTTGGGAGGACGGAGACGTGTGGGTGGGACAGAGCTGCAACTACCAGGCATTTAGAGCAGCGCCTGGTAGCAAAGGCCTGGCTGGTTCTCGGAGGAGCTGCTGGTGATGGGGTGATGGGACGGATGTGGATTTGGGGTGCTGGCTTCAGACGTTGGCACTGGTTGGCAGTGATAGCAGGTGGGTGTTGGGCGTTGGCACCGGGCTGTTGAAGGGCCAGGGGTTGCTAGGGGTGCGCAGAGCGTGAGTGGCCCTGAGGGACAAGAGGGCTCGCACTGTGAGGAACCACCCAGACTGGGTGATTAGAGGGGCACAGTGAAGCCGGGCTTCACCGCAGAGACACGACAGACCAGTGCTTGCCCGGGCTAGCGGTGGGACTGGGGATTAGGAGCAACCTCGCCCTTTGGGATCACAGAAGTGTCCCCAAAGGCGATGGTTCTATAACTCACTATATTAAAAACCACTGAATTGTATTCCTGAAGTGGACAAATCTTATGATATGGAAATTATGCCTCAATAAAATTGCGGGGAAAGTGAAAGAATGACCTAGCGTCAGGCCCGGCACATAGCAAATCCTCAATAAATAATTGGTAAGTGAATAGTCTCCTTGCCAACCAGGCGGGCCCTGAAACACCAGGCACGGTTTGTACCATGAGCATGCACCACCCTCCAACGGGAAGAACACAGGCTTCCGAAGTGGTGTCCTGCCTCAGTCCTCTGTCCTTGTCATTCCCAGTATCTTTCCTAAACCTGATGTTTCCACTTTACCAGTCGGCTGCCAACGCCACACAGCCAGCTCCTCTGCGGCCCTCTGGTCCCCCGGCCTGGGGTCCTGTGCCCCCATCACCTGCCAGGGGCCCCGACCGCCCTGTGGTCCAGCCAGCATCCTGGGGGCACCCCGCCCCCCCCCCCCCACTGCATCCACCCACCCCCAGGTCCTGACCTCCTCTTCCTCCCCCCCCCCCCCACCACCCTCCTTGGTCTGTGGCTCCCCGTCTCCGCCCTTCCCCTAACCCTGCCTCCACCCCCTCCACGCTGCAGCCAGAGTGACCATCCCAAAATGTAACACTGGTCACCTGACACTCCTTCAATGTCTCTGAGCCTCACAGTTTCCAGGATAAAGTCCAAATTCGCAGCACAGGCCCTTGAAGGTTCTCCGCCCATCTCTGTTCACTGCTCTCTGGATCCCCCCGCACGCAGCCTGGACACCTCCAGCCCCTTGGGTCTGCTGTTCCTTCTGCCTGGACCGCCCTCAGGCTTCCCCTGGAAAACCACCCCTTCTTCAGGGCTCAGCCCACCTGGGTGAGGCATGATTCCTCGGGGCTCCCTCAGCAGGGTGTACCTACCCCACCCCCCATCTCCCGGGCGGGGGCCCTGCCTGTGCAGCCCCAGCACCCAGCACTGGGCCTGGCACAGAGCTGAACTCCTACTTGTTGGCAACCTGCCTGGGGTGTCCACAGCTGGGCCTGCCCAGAGGCTCGATTGAGAGAGGACGTGTGGCCTTCGAGGGGGCCCTGACCGGGCCCTTGTGGGCACAGACCATATCCTCTTGTTCTGTGCTGTCTCCTTGCCCAGCGCAGGGCCTGGTCTGGTAGGGGCTCAGTAAGTACTTGCTGAGGGGCCAGAGAAGTGCAGGTGTGAAAAAATGAACCCAGAGGCAGAAGAGGCCCAGGGATAGCAGGGCCCAACCCAGGCCACCCACATGTGCCCCAGCAACTCACAAAGGAAGAGGCTGACCCCAAGGAGAAACTGCAGACTCTTACCCACAAAGACTATTAACCAGGTGTCCCCGCTGGGTCCCAAAACCCACAAAGACTAGTAACCAGGTGTCCCCGCTGGGTCCCAAAACCCACAAAGACTGTTAACCAGGTGTCCCCGCTGGGTCCCAAAACCCACAAAGACTGTTAACCAGGTGTCCCCGCTGGGTCCCAAAACCCACAAAGACTAGTAACCAGGTGTCCCCGCTGGGTCCCAAAACCCACAAAGACTAGTAACCAGGTGTCCCCACTGGATCCCAAAACCCACAAAGACTAGTAACCAGGTGTCCCCGCTGGGTCTCCATCCAAAACCCACAAAGGCAAAGGCCTCCAGGAGCAGGTGGGCTTGTCACTAACGCCACCCCAGCCTGAGCACGCGCGGTGTGGCAGCTGGGCGCTGTGGGTTCTCCTGCACCCAGCCAGGCAGTCCTATGCCAGCCCTGGAAGGAGGCGTGGTTGTCACCTCATCTTACAGCCGATGAGATGGGACCAGAGCTCCTGGAGGGACGGGGTGGCGAACCCTGATCCACCCTGACCCCAGCACTGGTACTCTGAACCACATGCCCTGCACCAGGATGGCTTGGAAAGGAGTGCCTGGTGGGGGTGGGGGGCTGAGCTGTGTGTCCCACGTTGGGGAGAAGGCCCCCTCTAGGCCCCGGCCTGGCCTCTGGCTCCGGGGGTGGAGCTGAAGAAGGGGCCTCCCCTGCTGACGCCTTCTCCAGCCCTGCCTCTGCTGGTCTCCAAACTGCGGTGGATTTCAAGGGGGTTGAGTCTGAAGGACGCCCATTTGGCGCAGAAGACGTGGGCTCCGAGGCATCGGCCCCTGCGGAGAGCTTACCGCTATCTACCCCAACCCCCACGTCCCAGTAACTACGCTGGGTGACTGTCCTCCGTGTCGGGTGTCAGACCAGGGTTTTTGTGCTGAAAATAGCAGGATATTCAGGACCCACGGAGTCAGGAGAAAGACTTCAAGCCTGGAAGCGTACCACAGGGCAAGTGTGGACATCCCTCTGCCACGCAGCCAGGCCACGGCCGCTTCACTGGCAGACAGTCTGCCCTCTGGGCTGCAGCTGCACTCACCGTGTAGTAAGCTGTTAGAAAGAAAAAATACCCATCTGCTGTTTTTGAAAAGTCATCTCTGTGGATAATAGGAATGAGATGGTCGCAGTCATGTCCCCATTATGGTCTAAGAGCTATGAGAGCCCATTACAGAACAGAAGGCTCATTTCCCACCCTCCGGCTGAACGTGGCCTGTTTGCAAGGGCAGGCAGGGACACCGTGCACACTATAAAAAGGCACGCTTTCCGCAGCCCTGTGCCAAGCGGAATGGCTCGACGGAGGCTGGACACCGGCGAGTGGGGTCGGGGGGCCAGATCCCTTTGAACGCTGACAACATGCGCATCCGTACACCGTGGCCCTGCTTTCCCAGAAGCATCTGTATCCTCCCGTCTGTGTGAATTCACTTCACGAGAGGCCAGTGTTCACCTGCTCTCACTCAGGCCCCACAACAACCCTGTGAGACGGGCCACAGCGCACCGTTGTCCTGTTGTGGAAGTGAGAACACTGAGGGGGCGCCTGAAGGGCTCAGTCAGTTGAGCCTCCGACTTCGGCTCAGGTCATGATCTCACAGTTCGTGGGTTTGGACCCCATGTCAGGCTCTGTGCTGACAGCTGGGAGCCTGGAGCCTGCTTCGGATTCTGTGTCTGCCTCTCTCTCTGCCCCTCCCCCACTCACACTCTGTCTGTGTCTCTCTCAAAAGTAAATAAAGGGTAAAAAAATTTTTTTTAAAGTGAGAACACCGAGGCTGAAAGACGTGAATGATTTCCTAGTGTCACTGCCTAGTAGGTGACGGGGCTGGAGGGAGCCATGTCCTTCTCATGACACTGCTCAGAGCAAGGTGGCCCTGGGGGGATGGGCATGCGCTTCAGCCAGCAAGGGCACCTGCAGCCACCCTCAGGACTCTGCCTCTTCTGTCCCTTGTGAAGACACTCAGCAAATACTCCCACCCCCTAATTACACAGCCTCTGAGTTACAGCTCAGGGCAGATAGGCCACGATCAGGATCAAGTACTTAGAGGAGTGAAGGAGTTAGCACACCCTGAATGGATTCTGCCCTTAATTTACAGCCAGTGCCTTTGCTGTGGGCCTAGACTGAGGGCCGTCCCCCCAGGGCGGGAAATAGCCGGCCTTTCATGGAGCATCAGAGCCAGAAGTACAGGAGGCTCAACCCCCAGCAGGAGGAACAGGCATTCCCTCTGGATGATCTGGAAAACAATACGGTGCCTCACTTGGGTGTAACTGGGAAACATGGGCTCCGTCTGTGCTGCTCAGCGGTGCCCTAGGCTCCACTTGCTCCCCAGAGGCCCCTGGACATCCCGCCCACTCCTTGTTTGTAAACCTGCCCTCAGGCCGGCAGCAGAACCCACCTGGAGATTTACGGAAAGACACATGCTAGACCAAGGGACCCACAAGGCCAAGGGACCCACAAGGCCAAGGGACCCACTGGATCAAGGGATCCACAAGGCCAAGGGACCCACTGGCTTCCTGGAGGTCACTGACAGGAGCAGGGATTCGCAGACAGAATTTTGGGGTGGGGGTGTGGACTTAGATCACAACAAACAAGGACGCCTTTATCTCCCTGAACCTCTAGACGAATTGAGCATTTCCCTTCATTATGAACGCGGCCAACAAGCCAGCCGCACTAGCAGCCCTGGGTTCTGTCCCCACAGAAATCACTGAGGGTTCGTATCATGCTACAGTTGCTGTAGGTACCTTAAGATACGGCTTCTGCTCTTTGCGGCTTCACCACGATGGTAGCTGTCAGACGCGCTGCCGGACCTCAGCTGATGGGCTAATAAAGAGATACCACATTGCAATTAAAAAAATAATGCCGATAACCGTATTTCAAAATAATGATTTCGTCCATAACCCATATATTTCACATATTTACGAACATTCTGAGAAGGTGTCTATAGCACCAAGAAAGTAACAACGTGAAGATCTCAGACACCCACAGTAACCTTCACAGCGGGCGGAAGTGACAGGTCATGCCCCCCGGGCGGGCGCAGAGGGCTTTGTAGTTTTGAACTTCAGGTTCCGGGGGCCTCGTCACAGGGTAGCCTGCTCTACGATGGAGTGCAGGGAAGTGCCTTTGGGATCAGTACTCGTGGAAGAGCCAGGAGGGAATCAGGGTTGGGCAGAGGGCGAAGACTGAGCTCCGCGGAGGCCTCCCTGACCCCATGTGCCATTCTGAGCTGTCCCGAGTTGGCATAGGGGGGCCAGGTCCCCTTGGCGTAATGGGGTCCACCCCATGTGGGCTGGTTAGTGGGTGCAATCAGCCCAGGAAAGGGACATGACCTTGGGCAGGGCTGCTCTCTCCAGCAGAGCTATTTCCCATATTGGGCCAACGGCGGCGCACCGCACCTCCCAGCAGCTGGGGGAGAGTCACTTGTCCCTGCCGTGGCTCAGGGTGGTGGCTCACAGTCACCACAGCTCCCACCCTGGGCCTACTGCAGCTGAATCCCTGGATGGAGTCCAGGGTCCGTCATCTTTAAAGCTCTCCCAATGATTCTGATGCTCTGCCAGGCGTGGAAGCCGTGATCCCAGGTGGTAGGAGGGGGAGGGTCTCCAAGATCATGGAATCCAAGGGACTTTGGTCGAGGCTATCCAGGCTGTCGGTGGCAGAGCCGCCCGTGGCACTTCTCCATGTACTGATTTCACGTGACAAGTATTCGAGACACTTACACACCAGGGGCTCACAAATCTCTCAACGCAGGGCCTGCTCGGGCTGGCACGTCGCCTGGGGGGGCTGTGCGTGCACACGGTTTTTCTGCGGGGCAAGCTAAGCTGGCATCTGTCAAAATCCCAAATGTGCCCACTCAGCACTTCTACTCCTAGATATGTGTCCTGAGGAGAGACCTCCGCACGGATGACATGACTTGTGCCCAAGGATGTTCACCCAGAAGTTATTTTTAATAGTAACACCTAGAAAAAGTCTCCATGTTCATCATGGGGACTGCTCAAACAAAAGGAACCCTATGTGGCCATTAAAAAACACAGGGAGCTCTGTCTATGTTGATACAAAAAAGTAACAACAACCCCACAAGGTGCATCAGTAAGCACAGAAGGAAGATGCAGAACCATGTTTAAAAGTCACAATTTGGGTGGAAAAAAAGGGAAATACTTAGGTGAATCTGTGAGAGTTCGCAGTTAACCGGGAGCTTTAAGAAAGGGGGAATCGGTCTGATTAGAAAAACAGATTCCATTCAAGGTTTTTCGGGCTGAGAGAATTTAATTCAGGAAACTGGGTTGGGCAAGTGGTACCAGAGTTGAGGAGGCAAGCCGGGGGTGAGGGGCAGCCCCGGCACGGGCCACAGAGGAAGCCGCTGTACCCTAAACGGAGGACAAAGCAGAACGAGGCTGCTGGCAGAGCTGAGGGGCTGCAGAGCCGTCCCCCATCCCTGGAGGACACACAGCTGCGGCTGGAGAGGCCACCCAACGCAGAGAGAAGGGGAAGTGAGGGCTTTTCCCCCCTACCCCAGACCTCCCGCTGTGCCTTGCCTCCGCTGAGCCCGAGCCCAAGCCCAAGCGGCTGCCCCAGGACCCTGGGAAACAGGGGCCTGTAAGGATCGGCCTCTTGGGGTATGGAGAAGAGCAGGAGGGGGCACGGAGTGCAGCTGGGAGGCAGCACGACCGACCTTGCGGCATGACAAGTGTCTTCAGGAAATGCAAAGAACCTCCCCGGGGCCACATAAGAGGTGCTAACAGGGCTTGCTTCCAGGAGTCAGGGATCTGGAGGGAGACCTAGTTTATGTTAGGGACCCCTTGGGGCTTTTAAATTTTGCACCGTGAGCACATACGGCCTATTTGAAGCAAGATGCTTGCCTGACATTCACAGTGGGTCCACTGGAAAGGGCAAGGCTGTTGTATTTTCTCACTGGAAAATATCCCGCCCGCTAAATCTCCCCCCACACTTCCCGTAACGGCCCCCGGGGGACAGCGCAGCAGTTCTTGTGGCCTCTTCCGCCAGTGTCCTCCTCAAACCGCCCCTCTCCCCGCCGGGCTGGGTGAGGGCAGAGCGGGGAGCACGAGCTGGAGGGGACGCATCCTGCCCCACCATCTCACAGCCCGTTTCACAGAGACCTGCTCGCAGCCCAGAGCCTCGGGTGGCCCGCAGACACGCTCTGTATTCACCACTCCGCATGGGGGGCAGTGGAAGGTCCACCTGAAACCCTTGTTTACCGGATGGGCTCTGGGAGCGCCACAGAGTCAGGCTCACCCAGGTCTCTCACTGGGGGACAGGAGCAGCGGGGCCACCGGCCCAGGGGTCTCTGCCCATCCACACTGCCCACCCCCCCTGCCCCGCAGGGGACCCCAAATGGACTGCAGCACCCCTTACTGAAACCCCGTCCACCGCAGCTTGGTTGGCTACAAGGCAGGACCGCGAATATCTCATCAGTTGCAATGAGGGTTAAGTGCCGACAACTGTAAAACAGCTTCTGGCTCAAATACGAGTCCCCTCTTCCTCGTCTTCAAGTGTCCCCGTCCTGAAACCTCACCGGCCACTCAAGGCTCCAATGAGGGCGCCCACGTGTCTGGCCAGGGCCGGCCTGGGACGTGGGCTCCGCGGGGCCAGCCCTTCTGTCTCGAGATCGGGGTGGAGACCTGCCTGGCCAGCTGCCTCCGAACTCAAGGCAGGTGCGCAGTGGGGTGAACCGTCCGCTACCACGTTCACGGGACTCCTTTCCGGCTAAATTCCGAGTGCGCGTCCGGAGAGAAGAAACTGACAAGCTCCCTGGGCCTGAGCCTGCAGCTCCTTCGAGGCGGGGCTCTCCAGTCTGTCGGCAGATGAGCTGTTGGCACAGCCTCTGCTCAGCAGTCCAGTCACTGGGTGCCCTGCAGGATCACGACAACCAGATCCACGACCGAATGGTGCCCCTCATGCCTTTGTTTCTAAGGGGAGTCCAGGAGATGACCCAGGCAGGGCTCCTGGCCCCAGATCTCTCCTCACCACATGCCGGAGGCCACTCCACCCCCGTGGGGCTGATGCCGCCCACGGTCGTGCAGACGGGAGCCTGCGGCTGGCGCTTACCTCGCTGGCTTCAGGTTATCCTGCCGTGGGCCTCACCGTGACCCCCAGTACAGAGTGTCACCTCTAGGTGCCGGTAGGGTCCCGTAGCGCTCCCCTGCCTGCGTGTGTCCTGCTGCCTGGGTCGGCGGGGCCTGCACAGAGCTTCCCCAAGCCACCCTGTCTCCCTCTCCCTCTGCTAGTGCTTCCTAAGTGCAGCCCCCGGGCATGGAGACGGACACACGTGCCTACCTCCTATCCCCTGGTCCCTGACCTCCCTGGGACTTCGCGGTCCAGCAGAAGAGACAGGCACGTAATGAAACAATTGCAGCTGATGTGGTCAAGGCTCTGCCAGAGCAACGCGTGAGGAACTCCGGGGAGGGAAGAAAAACCGAGGAAAACACACTGAAGTTTTCCTGGACGAGTCAAGGCTCAAGTTCCAGTCACCTCTTGCTCCAGAGCAGCCTCCGTGTGCTTGCAGATTCTGTGGCTTAGGAATCCGGACCGGGCGCCGTGGGGCTGTGCCCACCCTGCTCTGTGATGTCTGGGCAAGATGAGGCTGTGTGAAGAGTGGGCCCGGCTGCAAGTGTCAACCACAGGGCCCCGTGTGGGCTCCTCAGCATGGTCTCAGGCTTCGGACATGGCGTCTCCGGGACTCCAGAACAAGTGCCCCGAGTGAGCACGGTGGTTGCCGCATGGCCTCTACGGACTTAGCCTCAGGAGACACAGCATCACCTCGCACACTTAGGAGTGGTCAAAGTCAGTGTCAGAAGACCAACCCGACCAAGGCATGAGGACATACGCACGCCTCCTGACGGGAGGAGGCTGGCAGTTTGCACCCGCGGTTTCACACTGCCCCAGGTGTCCCTCAAGCTGAATTTTGAAGGCAGACTAGAGGTCTGTCAGATGACAAAGCGGGGAAGGTGTCCCAGGCGGAGGGATGGGCACATACAAAGGCCCCGGGGCATGAGAGTGGACTGCCTTACACGAAACGAGAGCATCAGATTTCCCAGGAGCTCACCAAACACCGTCTTCCTGCTGACTCACTAGGCAGCTGTCTGCCCCTGGTCCTCCCCAGACACCGGGGCCCTGCTGCGCCCCAAGCTCAGACACCAGCCCCTCAGCTGAGGGTCAGCCCCATCGTGGGTGGAGAAACCAGCCCACGTCCCAGCTGCCTGCCCCCCTCCCCTGGCTCTGGGGCGGCAGTGAGCGCACAGGGAGTCGCCACCTGGGCAGGGCTGTGAGTGGAGCCCCATCCGGTCCCCACCCCTATGTTCTCATCCCCGGCTCTCAACGTAGAAAGCCTCGAGGCCCCCAGCCAGAGCTTTCTTGGTTTGGGTTTTCAAAGCACTAAAGGCTCTGGGTCCACTGGCTTGAATCCCAGCAATTCTTTCCATAATGGTTAGTTCTTCTGATTGTAGGCATAAAAACTCAAACTAGATTAAACAAAAAAGAGAAATTACTGGTTCTTGTAACTGGAATGTTCTAGGAGCTAGTTTAAAGAGTATCAAACAATACCAGAATTCTCTCTTTCTCTCAGTTTCTCAGCTGTGTATTTTTCTGTGTTGGCTTCATTCTCAGACAGCGTCTCCCCAAAAGTAACACCCGACGGCTCGAAAGCTCCAGGCTTAACTAACACGCAGAGCCGGCAAACCAAAAAAGTCAAAAGAGGGCATCTCTTTCCTGAAGGCTTGGACTGCAGCCCCAAAGAGGGTTCTAATTGGCCTAACTTAGATCACATGCCCTTCCCAGAACCAGTCACCCCGCCCATGAAGATGCGGTATTCTGACTGACTTTGACGGGATCAAATGCTGACCCCAGGTCGGGGTTAAGAGTTAGCCTCACTGTAGCCACACAGAATCACTTCATTTAAAAAAAAGGGGGGGGGATTCCACAACCAGAAGGGGAAAAGAAAACGTGAGAGGAAGACAAAATTTAGCTGTCATGGCCCAGTTGCACACTTCGCACACCGCACAGTCAGGGGACGGGATGCCTTCTGTGTCTGCCCAGAAGGGGCCCCTCTATCTAATTCAAGTGGAGGCGGCCGTGTGGACTACTGCTGGGGTGCCACCAAGTCTACCACACTTCCCTTGACCTGGCGCTCCAGTACTGCGTGAACCCTCCTTACCCTTTATCTCCTAGTTCAAACGCCTACTTCTCCGTGAACTGGCGGCCATACGTCAGAAGTTATTCGTGTGCCCACAGGTTCACGGCTTCTGCCTCAGACACGGCCACACAGCTGTCCCGATGTGATTCCTCGTCTGTGTCATCCGGCCCGAGACGGACTCCACCAGAGCAGCAGGTCTGGCCAAGCTGCCCTTCCAGGCTGGCGGAGGACGTGCAGGGGAGAGCACAACAGTGCGACGATCCCAGAGGAGTGTGAGCCCTCCGTTTCGGTCACGGGAGGCTGTCGGCCGGATCCCCTGGATCTTCTGTCCGCGTCCCTTTGCCCAGCCGCTGGAGACACTGCCCAGAGGAAGGGGCCTTGAACGGCGCCTCCAGAGGGCCACTACCCGAGGCCAAAGCTCTTTCCCCAGGAGACCTCTGGGGACGAGGAGGTGGCTGGGCTCCATCTGGGCCTCACCGAGGACAACCGCGCTAGGGCTCGGCTGCGGCTCCTGATTAAAACCAGATCCCGGAGCTGGGGGCCTTTGGAGAAACTGGATACCTATCATCGTAGGCAAAGGAAATCCACCACGAGAGGGAGGGAGGGAGGCTGGCTCGCGTCCCGGCACGGCTGAGCCGGGCGGTAAGGCTGCGCTTTCCTGCACGAAGGCCCCCGGGACTCCTTGCTGTGTGGGGCGATGACAGCCCCGAGACACAGGCGCCCCCGTGGAGCCTGAGGAACGTTTCCACTTTTCCTTCTCCCCACCTCCCTGCTCTTGGCTTGCCTTCAGCTGATAGACCTGGGTTCAGTCCCACTAACCAACTTTTATTCAGTTAGGGCAAAGTTATTTAATCTGAGCCTCAGTTTGGCCGTCTGTAAAATGGGGGTGAAAACGGTACCTTCCTGGCTGCCTACTGTAGGATTAAAAGGGATGCTATGAAAAGCGCTTAGCACAGGACCTGGAACACAGAGAGCCCTCAGTAAACGTCAGTTATGCTATGCCTTCTTCCTCCCTCCTTTCCCCCCTTTTCCCATCGATACCATTAAACCACAAACGCAATCCTCGATGACCATAGTAAGGAAAATATTTCACGTCCCTGATGGCGGATGCAGTGGAAAACGCACTGGCTCCGGGGCCAGACAGCCTGAGGTTGTAAATGATCGCCATTTATCAGCTGGGCGACTTAACCACTCTGAGCCTGAGTGTCTTCATGCAAACGGGGACACCGGTAATGCCTGTCCTGCCCCAGGACTGCTGTGTGTGTCACACGGGGCACCTGTGTGAAGGGGGCGCTGGAAACGGGGAGTCGAAACAGTGCTGTCATTGTTCGTGCTTCCAATACTATGCCTTCTGTCTTGCTGTCTCCTTTTCTTGTTTGGTCCTTCTCTTCCTATTTCCAAGGTCACAAGTCAAATGAACTTGGGGGGGCGGGGGTCAAGTCTTGGAGCTGCAAGAGAACTCCAGGACATTGGTTCAGTCGTTCTATCTGAAATCACTTAGAAAACAAAAAATTCATAAAAATTCAGATTCACGGGTTCCAACCCACACGTAGAGGGTCCGACTCTCTCACTTTTTAAATGAAAAATGTGTTTAAAATTTCAAAAGTGATACATGCCCATTCTAAATGAATTCCAATGATACAGAAATAATGAGTAAAAAAGGCCAGTCCTCCGAGGTAACTGCTATTAACGGTTTGGTGTGTCTCATCTAGGGTTTTGTTTTTCCTGGAAAGGGCTAAGCATATAGTTTTTATTTTTTCGCATAAAGCTAGATCATCACTCATTTTCTTCTTAAACTTAACATAGCTTGGACATCTTTCCACACCAGCACACATATGACTACCTCATTCTGTTTAACAGCTGGAGAGAATTCCATGATTGGGCTTATCGTGGTCGACTTAACCATTTCCTTATGGGTGGACACCGCGGGCTCTCGTTGGCGGATCCCACGCGGCCAGTCCAGCCTCTGTCCTCTGTATGGCACAGAGGGGCAGTCGGAGGCCCAAGGAGGGATGTGGACCGGCCAGGATCACGCAGCAGGTCAGTGAGCCAGGTTTACAGCTCTGGTCCCTGATGTGCTCTTGGCATTGAATCACACCACTGGTTTATTTTTTTTAAAAATGGTCACAGGGAACTTAATATTTTTCTGAACCTACTCCTGATACTAGGGAAGAGAAAAAAAACAACAACCAATGTTAACATTATTCCATGTATCTTTGAGAATTGAATTTTTGCTCGAACTTTCTCAGAGTTTTCATTTTTCATTATATTCCTTGCAAGGGTTCGTGAGTCAATAAATATTTCCCAGACATTGTTTCTGAAGCTAATTTTTTTTTTATGCTGGCATCCCGAAATCCCCCTTCCGCTGAGTGTGACTGTTCTGAGACCGAGCCAAAGTCCACTTCAGGAACACCCCAAGTCCCTGCCCTTCATTCACCGTAAGTGAGGAGTTTCCTCTCTTGTGGAACAAATGGAATTAAAAAGTTGTGACTGTCATCTATTTTTTCATTATGTAAATTTCTCCAAGTCCTGTCGGTATCTTTTCCAGAAAGATAAATTACCCAGTTGGCAGAGATAGAACACATAATGTTCGCAGAATTCTTGTGCGAATTTGCTCTTTGCCCAGAAATTGTGCTTAATATTCCCAGCAAGAAATGGAACAGTAAGCCCACCTCCCATGAGGGAGAGTTTGATTGGAAGCGACCACTGTCCGTCAAGTCACACCCTCTGACGCAACTGCCCTCAGAGCTCGGTGCTGAGCCGCCTGCAAATGTGTCCAAGTCTCCTGCCTCCACCCCATCCCGTCACAGAGGGGCTGCTCAGAAACCGCTCAGATTTCTGAGTAAAAAGGAAAGGAGCTGGCCGGCCAGTGTTGGTAACATCTGAATGTTGTTTAGCATCGTCCTGGGCAAAAGACAAAGGGAACAGAGGACTATGGAGTGGCTCTTTTGTTGGTGAGCTGCCTCTTGGGTCCTAAAACTCTGGCTTCTATCTTAGAATCAAAAGTAGACCCCTCTCCTGGTCCCTCAATTGTGCCTCCTAAAAGCAGGGCTCCTAGGACAAATGGCTGGTACCAGGTCCGAAGCAGGAAACGTACCAGATGAACTCGGGGCATCTTGTCACTCAAGTGGCAAGGAAGTCATCAAAGACAACTACGGTCCTACCAGAAGGCTGAAGAGTGAATTCGAAGAGGCTCCCACTGGCCAATACGGACCACCTCTCACACCCACTAGGATAATAACTGTAGTGAAGTGAATTGTGTCAGGTAGGTTTCAACCTACAAATTCATAGTGATATCCAAAGAAAAAGATTAAAAATAAAACCCAAAACACATTGGTCACCTGTGAAGAATGCCAGGAGAACCAACTTATTACTTTGAAAACCAGTCGATACAGGAAAGAATCAAACATCTATTGTGCTTTTCTTATTAAACTACACTTCAGGATTACCACACAGTAGATGAGGGTGAGTAACTTCTTATGGAAGTATTCTAGCTCATAAATGAAGAAATGATAGAATATCCCCATGTTTTAACCTCTAGCAAGCACATGGATCTACTCTCCAGCGGCTGCTAACATCATAGAAAGAGAGGAGCTGGACATATGGTCCTCCAAGGAAATATAGCACACCAGCCCTGCTATACTCTTGCCGGAAAAATCCAACCTGAATCTGACTGGACTCCTAGACCTAACTATCAATTTACAAAAATACAGTGAACAACACTGTGGAAATGTAATCATCAAGATCCGACTACAAGCAACTCTATGGGACAACCAGTCTCTCTAAAAATATACATAAAAAACAAAATGAGGGAGAGGGGGACTTATACACCAAAAGAGACTTAAAAGGAAAATCAACTGATCACAAAATATGGTTATTTCCAATCTTGATTTGAATAATCAGGCAAAGGAAGTTATGAGACAATCAGGAAGATTTGAATATTGACAGGATATTTGATGACATTAGGAATTATTTTTAATCTTTAAGGTGTGATCATTGTAATTTTTAAAAAAATTTTTTAACGTTTATTTATTTTTGAGACAGAGAGAGACAGAGCATGAATGGGGGAGGGTCAGAGAGAGAGAGAGAAAGACACAGAATCTGAAGAGGCTCCAGGCTCTGAGCTATCAGCACAGAGCCAGACGCAGGGCTCGAACTCACGGACCGCAAGATCACGACCCGAGCGGAAGTTGGATGCTTAACCGACTGAACCACCCAGGCGCCCCTCGTTATAGTTATTTTTAAGGTAATCATCAACATTTAGAGACATACGCTGAAACATTTCTGGGTGAAATCATAAAATGTCTAGGATTTGCTTCAAAATAACTCAAGAGAGGAAAGAGTGAAACAAGATTGGCCTTGAAGGTTGTTGAAGCTGAGTGGTGGGTGCATAGGGAATCATTCTATGATTCTCTCTACTGTTACATATGCTCGAAGTTTTCTATGAGTTAAAAGAAATAATAATAATAATAAAAAGACAGGGCAGTGCAGGGGGGACACCACGGATCTTGATAAGCACCCGAAACGACCCTGGGTGATTCAATTCCTGGGTTCCCTCTCTCCACACCTGAGATGCTTAAACGCAGAGGGGCTCTGATGGACGGGGAGAAGCACAGCTGTCTGTCCAATTTAAGAGTCTGCAGTCAAAGGGGATTCCAAACGCACTCTGGGCTGCATGTTATGAACTCTTTGCGGACTTCACGAAGACTCATTTTCACCAAGGACATACTGCATTTCCTTCACCCTGGGGCACGGTGTTTCCTCGACAGTAGGGAGGGCAGACATAGGTGCAAGGGATGTTTTTGACAGAACTGAGGGCTTTGCTGTCTACGCGGTTACGGTAACAGTGCCACGGAGGCAGGAAAATCCCTGGAGAGCAATCGTACAGGGCTGATGTCTCTGAAAGGTGTGGTGGGCTAGGTTGGCAGTGTGAAGGCTGCATTTCCAGGCTTGTTTCCCCACATTTTCTCCGATCACATCCTTGTTTACTCCCACACACTGGCGATTATGGTGATAAGAGGCTGAAGTAAGAGGGGACTGAGAAAGAGGTCACAAAATGAAGTGGATCTTGCATAAAATGTTTCAACATTACTTTTTCCTTTGAGCAGGATGGCACATTGTGCCGGTGTTCCGTCGCACTGGTCGTCATCATGAAGACAAGGTTTCCTAGAAATCTGCAAGCAAGACAGGCCTCTGTCCTTCTTTCCATGACTCGGTTTATTAGTTAGGAACACTTTTACTTTCAAGAATGGAAGCCACTGCATAACTGGCTTAAACAAAGAAGGGCTTTTTTTCTTTCTTTCTTTTTAAATTTTTTTTTTAATGTTTATTTATTTTTGAGACAGAGAGAGGCAGAGCATGAGCAGGGAAGGGGCAGAGAGAGGGAGACACAGAATGTGAAGCAGGCTCCAGGCTCTGAGCTGTCAGCACAGAGCCTGATGCGGGGCTCGAACTCAGGAACTGTGAGATCATGACCTGAGCTGAAGTCGGACGCTCAACCGACTGAGCCACCCAGGCGCCCCTTTCTTTCTTTTTAATCACAGCAATACCTCCACAGAGAGGTAGGGACTGTATCATCCCAACGACTTTGGGTTGGCATCTCCGAGATTCTCTTGGCCGTTTCCTCACGGGTACAAGACGGCTGCATCAGCTCCAGGCATTGAGATCTCACACCAGGCTCAGAGGCAGTAAGCAGCAGGTAGCTTCTCGGGCTCTCCTCTCTTATCAGGAAGAAAACAGTTTTCCCAGAAAATCTCACTGGCCGAAATACTGTGGCATGGTCAACTCTAGTTACAGAGCAGCTTGGAAAAACAAGCCTGGACTTTCTGGGGCCTCTCCTGGGGGAGGCGGGCAAGGGAGAGGGGCTAGGAAGAGACCCGGCAGGCAACATTTTCACTTTTCTTTTAAATGGGGCTTGGAATCCCTGCCCGACTGCCTTGGAGACCAAATACTAACGGCGCGCCGTGCCCACCTGAAGGGCTAGCCTTGTTGTCAAAGACGTGCTCCCCCACGTCTGCCTTGCCTTGAGGACATCCGTTCAGGGAGGCCTGGATGTTGCAGAAAATTCCGACTTCCCATCAGTCAGATAATCAGCACGTGTTTACAGAGCACCCCCATCGCCAAGCGCTGCAGGAACGGAGAGATGGTTCAGCAGCCGTCCTGGCCTCGGGGACCACACAGGCGGGCAGAACAGGACAGAGACCCCGGCAATGTGCAGTGACGGCACAGGACCACCGCAGGAGCCCTGTGAGCACCAGGCGGGCCATAACGGCGAGGCCGGCGCGGGGCCGGGACAGCGAGGTGAGGCCCCGAGGGCGGCCATCGCGGACACTAAAACCGGAACGGTGCGAGAGGCCCAGGCGCGGGAGGGGGTTGGGACCCTGGCGGCTGCAGGGCTAGGCTCACTGGTGTAGGTAAAGCCCTCGGCCCCCCGCGAACCTCCACTGACCTAACCTTCACCCCAACCAGCCCAGGCAGGTTTCCCGTCCGCCCCAGGGGAGAACCTACCCAAGGTCGGGCCAACTTCGGCCCACTTGCCGCTGCCTTCCGGCCTCCCCGACAGACTCGGCCCCGCCTGGCGCGGTCACATGACGCGGCCTGGCCAATCGCCCCGCCCCGCCTCCAGCGGTGATTGGTCCACGCGGTCATGTGACCGGAACCGCTAGCAGAAAGCCAAAAGGGAGCTGGCTTCGCGGTGTGCCCCGCCTGCTCGGCGTCTTCGACGTCTGGGCAGAGCACGTTCCTTTCTGCTGAGCCTGGCTGCAGGGGGGTTTCTGGCACTTGCGAACTGAAGGTGTGCCCAGGAGGCGGCCCTTGTGTTTTCTATTTTACCGGGTGAGGCCAAATCGGGGAAGGCCTTGAATGCCGGGCAGCTATTTGACCTGGGGATTGCCGAGCAGCGGAGTGTCACGTGCAGTGTTTTTTTTTTAGTGAGATGAGTCCGCTGACAGTGATCTTTGTGTGGGTTTTCATCCTACACGTGTGTAAACTCTGTATCCTACGCAAGGTGTGCACACGCTTAAGACTGCAGCAACAATTCCCGGATTGCGTTCCCTGGAACACCAGTGTCCCCTCAGGGTGTGCCAAGAGGGAATGAGAAACGCTGTGCCTTTTTTTCCTGGAAAATGAGAAAGGAACAGGACTTAGGAGAAAGAGGCTACAGCGATGTTCTGAGTGAACCACTGGTGCTGTGACCGCACGTCGTCACCCGGACGGACGTGCCCTCGTGCCTGTGGGCTGACGTGGGGGGTTACAGCTGGTAGCCTCCGTCACTGTACCTGTGCTTCATCTCCCGAAAAGACAAATCAGAAGGAAACACACGTGCCCTATGGGACGTGTCCTAAAGAACAGGATGGAAATGGATGCTCCCGTCAACCAGGACGCGGGACGGGCACCGAACGGCGGGGGCAGTGTCCCTCATGCAGCAAATCCAGGTCTGGAGAAGCCGGTGCTGCAGCAGGAGCCAGGAAGTGTGTGTACCAGGATGTCAGGCCTTGCTCAGTCCGCCCGTAGGGAGGAGCACTCAGTACCCGCCGGTGGAGTCCAGACGGGCCAGCCCTTGTCCGCGCCGCCAGCTTGGTCCCCTCACTTCCCTGGAGTCTAGCACCCTCGCAGGCGGGTTGGCCCTCCACGTGGCCTTCCTCTCCACTGCTTACCAATTCCGGCACCCTCCCCACCCTCACAGGCCCCACCCCAGACCTCTTTCCACAAGAAGCCATCGAGCAACGTCTCTAGTGCTTGCTCTCTGCCACAGGACACTGTGTTGTGCAGGGTACTGAGTGTGCGCTTGGCTGTCTCTAGCAAGTGCTTAAGCCCCAAAGAGCAAAATGGAAGGAGTGTCCTGACGTCTGTATCCACTGTCGAGGGGGCACTGGGGCTGTTTTCATGAAGGGCTTTGAGAAGTTCTGGGGACATGCAGAGGTGGCTTCGGGTCCCAGGAGTGTGTACGGCCCAGTGTCAGTCTTTCTCCTCTGACCCCAGCCCAGCCCTTGCTCTGATACTTCAGGGCCTGGGAAGCAGGGCTGTTAATGGAGCCACTGGTGCTTTCGTGGAGGGCAGCACGACAGAGGAAGTCCACAGAGGGCCAACAGGCAGGCTGTGGATGTGAGCTCCATCGAGCCCTCCCGACACAGTTCCGTGTCAGCAGCAGAGTATTAGGGAGGGGCTAAGCTCCCCTGTTGCAAAGTGGGGCCCTGGACTTCGGAGGTGTGAGGTTTTAGGTAAATTTGTCCTCATTTACACTCAGGTAGTGGCCCCTGGGCCTCAGGGTCTGCCTCATGAGAACGTGAGCTCTTTGGGGGTCACCTTCTGGCCTCGTCCGTACCTGTGCCCTGTTGGTCAGCTAACTCTAGCCTGGCTCCACCAAGACCCACATACCTAGGACAGCAAGGAGAGATGCCCAAGAAGCCAGGAAAACAAAGTAACTGAGGGCAGGGACGACGATGGCAGGGTCCGCGGAGTGGTGGACTGTACAAGTTCCACTTAAAAGGGGGGGGGAAGTTGTCAGCTGTGACCCTGCGGGAATGTTGGTTCCGGAATGTCAGGCTTTCCCAAATTTCTCTTCAGGAAATAGAAATCCAGAGTGTTATGTGAAATCTGATTTTACAATGTAAGAGTTGGCAACTGTGGAGTGCTGTCCACCTACATATCCTGACTCTGTCCTGGGAGGGGGGAACAGCCCCTCAGCACCCCTAGGCTCCACTTGTGTTTGGCCAGTGGGTAGCATAGGCAGATCAGAGACTGAAAGCTGGGAGGTCAGGATACTTAACCCCCTAGCTCCAAGCCAAGCTGAACCCTCCACCCTCCATCCCCCACCCCCATACATGGGGGCCATGGTTGGGCAGTGACTACATTCTTCTGTGCACTGCCACAGCTCCCACATGGTGGTCTCCCTTCCAGGCTATAGCTCTTCTGGTCTGGGACCCCTCTGTCCCAGGCGCAAGGGAGTAATGGCTCCCCCAGTTCCAATCTCAGTGCTGCCCTGTCCTTTGTCGATTCCCTTCATCCTGTCCTTGTAGATGCCTGTGTAAACAGTCCCTTTATTCTGAGCTCCCCTCAATTAACCTTTTGAATGTGCTCCCCCTTTCCTGCTGGGAACCACCAGTATACAGACTAATCCAATTAGAAAACAATGCCATGAGGTCCCAGCACACCTGGACCTGTAGTCCGGACCCAGGTGGAGGGGGCCCAGCTTCCACCCCTGCCGTATGCACCCGGCACGGGACTAGGTGGCAGGCCGAGGCTGCAACCACGACACAGAACACGTAGTGCTAAGACAGCAGGTACACGGTAACCCCGTGCTGAAACTGAAGAGGCAGTTCAGAGACAGGAAAAGCCTTGAAATGTGGCCAACCAGTTTAATGACTGACAAACCATGCGATGCCAGACTACGGAGCGCCAGGGACTCAGAGGTACAGAGGCCTCGGGGGGGGGGGGGGGAACACTACCACACTGTCGCAGGGAACATGGGGTCACCTAACGTTGATATGGGGTAAGGGAAGGTCCACTGGCAGCTCAGACCTATGACATTTCTCAGGGAACATGCACCCCACCCCCAAAGCCGCAGGAAGCCGGCCACCTTCACTCCCGAACGTAAATCCTCGTGCAGACCACGTCATCGGCGCCAAAAGTCTGCAGAAAAGGAAAAACCATCAGAACAGATGCCTGTGAAAAACTGTTTAAAGCATATCGCTAATAAGGCCACTTACTGCCCTGTTAAAAACTCTTGGTAACAGACATTCAATTTCCTGTGCCATGTGCTCATGCTAACGGCCAAGGTCTTTTTTTTCTTCTGTTTTTCTCTCTTAAGCTCCATGCTGGCAGAGAGGCAGCTGGGGAGCAGAATTGTGCGCAGTTTTCCTTTGTTTCTGAAGCCTGTGAATGCTGACTTAAGAAATGTTTTGGTTTTAAAAATTAAACTGAAAGCGGGGAGAAGTCATATTGGACGTTTCAGGGGTGGTTCCGTCTTCTCAGGAGAGCAAGGGGCCAGGACAGCTGTAGCCAGTGGGGGGGCGGGGGGAGACGGGGGACAGCCGGGCAGGACAGCATTGGAGGGTATAAAGAAGCTTCCAGGAAGTGGCTGCCCACACTCAGTCACCTGCAAGCTAGAGAACTGGTCTGAGCAGCAGCGGATTCCAGACCCCGCTCTGCAGCACATGGCTGGGAAAGCCGGGCACGCACGTCCCTGCCTCCCTTGCTGGTTTGGAGTGGGAGGGGTGGAATAGAACAAGACGACCCCAGAGGCTCTTTCCAGCTAAAATTCTATGGCTCTTTGTTTATCTGTTTGCTATGGGGAGGGCACAAATCGCTCCACAGACAGAGATTTCCTTCTGGGCCCCGAGATGGTATCACCCATAAGTTAAGTTTATCTTAACTCTCCCCCAAAGTAGCAGTTACTCACAGGCCTGCCTCCTGGGCTCTCACAAGCGGTCAGAACAGGGAAAGCAGTATGTTTTAACAAAGAAAACCAAAAAACAAAATTCTCCAGTCTGAAGACCTGATGTGGGCATGTCTGCAGACATACTCTTTTGGGGGGGGGGGGGGCTCCTATCTCTCAGATTCTCAGAGGGGCCTGAGGCCCCAGAGAGGCTGAGAGCCTGGATAAACCTGGGCCTTCAGGTCTGGGCCCATCAGCTGACCGTGAGATGGCTCTCAGGGAACATGTGCTAGGACATTATCTTGATGTCCGTTTCAGGGAAATACCAGTTATGAGTGACACTAAGGAAGCAAATGCCCATCACCAACTTCTTTTCCAAGTAGGGGCTCCGGGTCACACGGGCACAGCTGTCCTGTGCTCCCTGCTCTGGACACCTCCTCTGTCTGCAGACAATTCTCTGTCCGGGGAAGGAGGGCAGGGGGCCCACCGAAATTCACCTCTACATGTGCCGACCTTTCAGCTCTACGGCCACGGAGTGGTTGGGGGTTTGACTCTTTCCGCGTGCTGTGACCACCCTAGCATCTGACTCCTCACCCAGGCCAACAAGTGGCTTCATGATTCAAGAAGCAAATTACATTTCCAATCACATCTGGGATGTCTTTCTCAGCCTGCAGCCATGCTGAAAGGTTCCTGAAAGAAACTCTAGAATGTTCCGGAGTGGTCTGAGGGAAGATACTGTTTCACAGAAGGCGGCTTACAGCCCCAGGGGACAATTTGCTGTTGGCACTGGAAAAGCTTATTTCAACTTAACTAGGATAATTTGCCTCTTGTTAAAGAGACAGCATCTCCCTGCATTTTGGTTTATTAATGATAACAAGCCTTGAAACAAAAGCCCGTATTTCAGGTCTCAGATGCCAAGAATTCATGCTCCCTCTGAGGCTCATGGTCGTCAGCTGAGCCAGAGAAGGACGCACAGCGGAACGGGGTGGGGGTGGGAGTGCTGGAGTCCTTCCAGCAGACCGTGCTCTGGCCGCTGGGATGTTACAAGGTTAATAAAATCACACTTTCTTGTACAGCAAACCGGCCGGCCCTCAGCCATGCTCCAGAACTCTGGAGGTCTTTGCTGGCTCTGGTACCGGTGACGCTTTTGTTTCTTCTCCTAAACTCCCATGTGTCAGCCTCAGATTGCTCCCCCAACCCCATCAAGTATTCCTTCCCTGGAAACAGCATTAACCAGGTTGCAAAGGAAGCCAGTGCCTTCTCCATAAAAGCAGAAAGTACTTGGATCATTGCGGGGGAAGGACAGGAGAAGCCAGCTCAAGCAGCCTCAATGAAAGTAGCAGAGACAAGATCAACATGCAATTTCAGGGCTGAGGGCGACACCGGGGTCACGTGTTAGTGTAAGGCCTCATTCTACAGCTTGGGAAGGGAAGGACCACGCCCAGGTCACACAGGGTGGCTGTCCCACTCTGCTGGCTCCCTACCCAAGACTACAGGGTGACATTTGCTAAGACGGGCCGAGGAGCCGAGCCGTCTTAGAGGGGAGATGGTAACAATATGCATGATAGAGAACAAAGGAGGGGGGGTGTGAGGTAGTGGGGGGTGGAGTTATTTCAGGGAAAGCTTGGTCTCTTCTGAAACATAAAGAGACAGTGACATGAGCATTGCCCTGTCCTCCCTGTCTTCCTTTGCCCCCAACACCGAAAGTTAAGGAGAAGGAGGTATGTGATTAAACTACAGGGGTTTCTAACTTGGCCTCACCAGGTACATTTTGTGTGGCCAGGAGTGTTTAAATTGTTTTAATCTGAATATCTTTAAGTTGAGCCCACCTTTTCCAGTTCTAAAGACCCACCGCCACACTGTGTCACACTTACACTCGGACACTCCCCGAATTAGCATTACGTGCGGGGGCTCCCTAAGGCCAATGCAGTTTGTGAGTAAGTCTAGGGGTAAAAATGCTCTCAAAGGCTCCCAGTGCTGACGTATTAAAATTCCTGAAATCTTTCTCCGGCAGCAAAATGGGGGATGAGGAGGGGGAAGGAAAGAAAAAAAAAACAACTCTTCTGCAGAGTGAAACACCCTGCGACCTCCCAGAGCCCAAGCACTCTGGCTCAGAGCGAGCCACCGCGTCGCCATGGGGATGCACAGTGCGGCCACTGCAGCCCGCCTCTGGCCCTGCTCTGCCTCTGCACCGTGCGCCTCCCACACGTAACAATGATTTCCTCTGACTTAAACTGTCACCTCAAGCCTTCCGCTCCAATGTTAACCCAGGGCAAACGGAGTCCCTCTGGGTGAGGGAGGACCGCGTTCTCACGGCCCGCTGTGGGCGTCATCTGGGGACTGCGGGCTCGATCTAGGGCCCAAGCGCCTCACCAGGATGAGCTCGTCGTTGGCCAGCTCGCGGGTCCAGTAGGTTTTCGGGCCGTCGCCCTCGAGGAGAGTTTGCGTGCAGTGGATCTTGTTTTCATTCTCCCAAGTGGCCAAACTCTGCGGGTGGGAAAACCATTAGTGACATTAATTACGGTCTTGGCAGCGGGAGCAGAGACAACAATGAACACCAGAGTCACTGCTGTGGAGAAAAGCAACACATGGTCCCTGTCAGCGGGGCACACAGCCCTGTGCTGCACCCTGTGGAGTCCAGATCCAGAGGGCTGGTCACGGATTTTATGGGGTATAAATATACCTTGTATCCCACCCCTGCACTCACACTCACACGCCACTGACCCATGCTTTACATCTCCAGGAATAAAATTAGAGGATGCAGGGTTTCATTTGTGTCAAAATGGACTAGCCCTTCAAGCAATTGGGATATTAAGGACAAGAACCTTCACATCCGAACTATACAATTTTAGAACTGCCGAGACACCATATTTATAACCACACCCAGAACGAACAGGCCAGGTGCTCCTCCCTGCACGGTTCTGGGATAACATCTTCTTTTCTGTTTGCCCTCAGATCGCTCTGATAAACCCGGGGATCTCCGGCTCTGAGGGTAAAACGCTGCCACTTTCCAGGTTACATCCCTCTAGGAACATGGAATCATGTTGGAGGTGGGAGGTGAAAGGGGCATGCCCTGCAGTTTCCCCAGTATCTGCACAAAGCAAAATGCTCTACAGCCGGGTAGGGCAGGGGTGGGGGGGGGGGGGGTAGGGGGAGGGGGATATGGAACGTGCTCACTTTCTATACTCTTTCACATACTTTCTATACACTTTCACATACTCACTTTCTAACTAGCATCTGGGGAACAAAAAGCCCCAACTTCCCAGGCTGTTGCGTGAGCCTTTGAGTTTTTATAGGAATCACTGTCGCTGGCAGTAGCCACCACCGATGTCCCCAGCTGAGCCCTGCTGACTGCCAGGCTGTCTCCCAGTGACTCCCAGACCTTCACTGTTACTACCTCTACCCACTCTTTTGTTTTTTACAAACGGTACAGTGACTAGAGGCTCAGATCCTGGCAGCTCCAACCCCGGACATCGTTTTCTGGCCGCGCCAATTCTGTGGGCCAAATATTGTCACGTGGGTCACCTCCTGGGGGCTGCGTCTCTGTGTCCTTCTCTCAAACCCAGTGCCCAGAGAGTCCCACTCTGCAGATGAAATAGGCAACACTCAGGAAAGGTGAAAATCAATTTCTCACTTTCTCCCAACTTTTTTTTTGTTGTTAACACTGTAATAGGAGGGAGACTTTTTAAAGAAAAGGTAGCAGCAGCGATTTTTTTTTTCCATCTGTCCCCCCACTCTATTCCAGAGATTAATGATACGCAATTTTTGCCCATCTAAAAAAGGAATGTACAACCGCTAGCTTCAGTCCGCTGGTTCATCCCTGGGGCCGATATACGTAGAAATACAAAAGTCTTGCTCTTGAGGATTAAGAAAGCCCTTCTCCCCGCCAGAATCTGCCTTGCTTTTGGAAGGATTCCGCCTTTCCTTTAAGACAGCAAGCTGAGGGCCGGAGGGAGAGGTGCCTGCCCAAAAGGCTGCCTAAGCTGGATCCGGAGCGTCCCCGGGGGGCCCGGGGACCCGGGGGGGGGGGGGGGGGGCGGGAGGCGAGCGCTGCAGCTCCACCTGCGACAGGAGACGTGGCGGCGGCGCAACCCGGCCCTGCGGCCCCTGCAGCTACCTCCGCACCGCAGCGCCAGCGCCTGGGCACGCACCCGCACACGCACCCGCTGCGGGCGCCGCCGCCCGGGGTCTCCGGCAGCTCCCGCGCGGCTGCGAGCGCGGCGGGGCGGGGCGGATCGGGGGTGGGGTGGGGTGGCGTGGCGTGGCGTGGCGTGGCGGGGTGAGGGCAGACCCTCTCCCCAGCCCAGGGCAACCCACTCACACAAATCCTCCCTGCAAACAGCCTGTGCGCGCGCTGCAAGGAAAGCGCGCCACAGGCTGCGGCGGCCCGGGGGTGGGGGTAGGGGTGGGGGTGGGGATGGGGGGATCCGGAACGCCGCCCGGCTGCGGGGCCTCACCCTGCACTTGCGTCCGTCCACAGTCTCCTCCTCGAAGCCTTCTCCGACCTTGAAGTTGATCTCGGTGGTGCGCACCGTGGTGGAAGTCTTGATGTAGAACTGATCCCCGTCCTGGCGGATCTCCACGTGCGGCTTGGACGCGGCCGCCACCGCCACTTTCCGCAGCATGGCGTTCACACCTGCGCGGGACCGGAGGGCCGCGCCGCGGGCTCAGGTCCCAGGGCCGGCCCGGCACTCTCCAAACCCTCCGACCGCAGACAGGGACCTCAGGACGGACCCACTCCTCTCCCGACCCTCGCCCGGATTTCCGAGATGAGACTCTGAGGCTCGGGGTGGGGGTTGGGGTGGGGTAAGCGGCTTTTCCCGAGCAGCACGGTGAACTCGAGTCTCCCAGTGTAAAGGCCCTGACCCGTCCCGGACTCCGGCGAGGATCCCCCCCTTGCGCGGCTCCAGCACGAGACGAGGCCGAACCGTCGGGGAAGGCGCCCAGCCTCCAGCGCTCGTCCGCGGGGCGCGCGGCTCCCGGGCTGCCCTCGCCAGAGCTCCCACGGGGTGGCCCTGGGACGCTCCCCTCGCCCTCGCCCTCGCCCCGGGGACTCCCCGCTGCCCGGGCCGGTCCCGGAGCCCACCCCCGCGGGTCCGGGGCGCCTCGGGGCCGCTCGCCCTCGCAGGCGCGCACCGACCGCGGCGGCTTACCCAGCGCCTTGAGGAGCTCGTCGAAATTCTCGCTGCTGCGCATCTTCCAGGTGCCGGCGAAGTTGGGCATGGCGCGGGCTGCGGGCGGCTGCGGACGGCTGCGGGCGGCGGCGGGCGGCGACGGCGCGGCGGGCTCGCTCCGGCTGCAGGGCGGAGACTGACGCTCTGCGCCCAGCCCGCGCGCCCGAAGTCCCGGGGAGGGCGCCCCCCCGCCCCGCCCCCGCCCCGCCCCCCGCCCCGCCCCCGCCCCCCGCCGCCCTACCCGCTACCCCGCTCCCAGCCCGCGGGGCCTCGCGCCGCGGTCGGCACCCCGGTCTCGGTGCTGCGCCCCCGGAGCCCGCTCTCCTGCAGCCGGGGGTGGGCCCTGGGGGCGCGTCGGACGCTACAGCACTGGCCCCGGAGCGGACAGTTGCCGCAGCGGGGCGGTGGGGACGTGGGGGAAGCATTGCATCAGCCTCTGTACTTGTGTGCATGCTTGAGAGTAACTATGATATAAAGTTGAAATAAAGTGCGTGGTAGGGCTGTCTGGGTTGGGAGCCGCGCCCTCCCCACTCCCGGTCGTGCCTTCGGGGTGTGCGCAGCCGGTTTCCCACCGCTCCAGTGCGGGGTCCTATTCCGCACCCCTCCCACCCCCACCCCACCCCCACACAACACTGGCGCAGGACCAATGGGAGCGAGTGGCGGGAAAGGCCCGGCCCCGCGCGGCCCAGGCCCTGCGCGGAATCCGGGGTCCCGCGGGGTTGCTGGCCCTCACCGTCAGCGTGCCCAGGGCAGGAGGCGGCTCAGGCCGCAGCGCCACCGGACTGCGGTCGCCAGGGCTGGACACAATGACCCCGGAGCCCTAGGCAGGAGCAGGCTGTTCTGCCCAGAAGTGTGGCTCTGCACAGTACAAAGGAAGTCCCCCTTCTCCCTTTGCTCCCAAATACACACCAACCACGTCTAAGTCCCCGTAGTGTCTCCAGCAAGGGGCACAGACACTCCACCAGCCCTGTGAGCCTCCACGCCAGACGCCGAGGTTTCCTTCCGGTCTCTGTCCGCTGTTCCTTGGTGCCTGTGCCTCAGCCAGCCTGCACGACTCGGGGTTCTAGAAGCCGCCATGCCTCTGCTCCTGAACCCTGTCCCGGAAATGCCCTTCTCCTCTCCTCTCCTCTCCAGGTCACTAAAATCCATCCTCGTGCCGTCTCTTTTGTGATATTCACGTTCCCAATCAGATGTGATGATTTTTCTCTCAACCCACAGGATCCTCGTTTGGCTTTGCTCTTGTTCAGGTTCATCCCGCCATAAACTGAGCTCGTGCGGTGCAGTGACCGAGTGTTCGTTCATCAACCTGTCCTCTCTCGCTCAAGCTCAGCCAGGTGGGGCTCCATAAATAAGCATTGGTTGGAAGAGGGTGTAAGTGTTGTATAGCCCTGAGGAAGTGGGGAGGGGGCCCCCAGAGGGCTGCAGGAATCTGTGCCCACTCCCTGCTTGAACAGGCTCTGGACCTCTGGAGGTGGCTAGGGTTGGGCTCCTGCCCTGAGGCCCTGAGGCCCTGAGGCCCTGAGCCCCTGAGGCCCTGAGGCCTTGAGGAGCTGTCCTAGAAACCCACTGAGGGTAGGACAGGGGAAAGAGACCATCCCCGCTGGCAAGAGATGTGGGCAGGGCTGGCCTTACCAGTGTGAGGCATGTGCAGTCACACAGGCCCCTGTCCTCAGGGGGGCTTGGTGGTTGGTTCAATGCTCTGCAATTGCCATCTTGAAATCCTTAATCATTTTTGAACAATGTGTCCTGCATTTTTATTTTGCAATGGGATCCACAAATTATGTAGCTGATCCTGAGTGTGGGAGGCAGAGGATAGGCTTGCTACACACTCAAACTCACTTCACAGAGTCTCTGCTGTCTCTACAGTGAGGGAGAAAAACGGGGGTGCCATCCAGCTAATGCAAACCTCCACCCCCACCCGACACTGCTCCCCAGCAAGTTTTTTCAAATATGTTTTTAAAGTTTATTTGTTTTGAGAGAGAACGTGAGCAGTGGAGGGGCAGAGAGAGAAAAGAGAGAGAGAGAATCCCAAGCAGGCTCTGTGCTGTCAACACAGAGCCTGATGTGGGGCTCAAACGCACAGGCTGTGAGATCGTGACCTGAGCCAAGATCAACAGTTGGACGCTCAACCGACTGAGCCACCCAGGCGCCCCTAGGCTTTTGCCATCTTAAGACCAGGGCTGGGGAGGGGCTGGGGAGGAGCTGGAGGGGCTGGAGGGCAGCAGAGTTGGGAGTCAGGACCATAGGGAAAGCCCCTGAGGACAGTCAAGGCTGTGGGTGAAGCGTGCACGTGACTGGCAGGTCTTGAAGCAGAGGCAGTGGGTAGGCAGAGGGGGAGAGGAGAAGAGGAGGGAGGAGGTCGTGGTAATAGAATGGAGGGATGGGGCGAGAGGGACCCCGTGAAGTCGTCCACCCTCCAGCTGGGGCTGCCGTGACGGGAAGACAGTGGTTGGTGCATTGTCCAAGCACCAAGGGTGGGATCAGGGTCCAGGAATGGGGAGGGCACAGCCAGTTCGGCATTTCTGGGAGAAGTGGGCCTGGGTCCTTGTGAGCCTATGGTGCTTAGTCATGACGTTTGAAGGTGGCCCGGCCACACAAAAGGGGCTAGGGCTTCTTAGGAGCCCCAAATCTCATCAGGGGGCAAAGGGAGGGGAGGGCAGGCTCCTGTCACTGGGCCTGGGGGGCCCAGAGTGAAGAGGGCAGAGAAAACGCTGCCACCGTGGTGCCTCTGTGGACCTAGCCTCAGGATCCATTGCACGGTCCCTGCTGGGTAGGGATCCAGCTCAGGCCTGGGCCTCAAACAGGTTGGCAGAATCGCCCTACCCCTCTGAGCCTTCCTGCCATCCCTCATTCCTTCTCCAGTTTGACTCTTCTGTTCACCAACTCCTGCCAACCACCTTTCTGAGCTGGGAACTGGGCTCAGATCCGGGAGCAGTGACCACTGAAGGTCCAGGTCCCGTCTCGAGGGTCCAAATGTTTAACCAGGGAGGGGGATCCTAAGCCATCTGTGATCACTGCTGATCGGGCTGCTGGCGCCCAAGAGGCAGGCGGTTGGCCTGACTTGGGTCAGGATGCAGAGCCCATCCAGAGGGGCGTGATCAGAAAGAACCACGTGTGTTGAGATGGGAGCTGTGAAACAGTGCCTGTGTTTGGGGGACCACATGTCTTCCTGCGTGGCTGGAGTGCACAGCCTGAAGGGGGTTCACAGGGGGTGACGGGAGGTGAGCAGAAGCACACGGGGCCACGAAGCAGTGTTCCCGGAGTGGAGGCCCGTGGAAGGGTTTTGAGCAGAGGTGAGCTGTGGTCCTGTTGTCCGTTTGCGAAGCTGCCCCAGCCTCAGTGTCAGGAACGCATGGGAGGGTAACACTGCCAGGGCGCCGGGAGGAAGCCCACGCCACAGCTCCCGGACCCCAGCACGCAGAGGGGAGGTGGGAGGGCACGGTGGCAGATGTGCGAGCCAACAGACGGACGCAGGGAGACAGAGAGGACAACAGACAGTGGGGGCCAGGGTCTGGGGCCTGCGCATCCTGTGAGGTTGGAGAGCGTGTGCCCTGGGGCTGCTGGGGCGGCAGGGAGGCAGGCAGAGATGAAGACTGCCATTGAGGAGAATGAGGGAGCCCTGCAGGTGCTGATACACATCAGGAATCTCCGAGGGGCCCTCGGGGTGCGCATCTGCCTCGGGTGCTTGAAGCCCGCATCCGTGGAGCCTCCTGCAGAAGCCGCTTTGGTCGATTCCACAGGAGGTATTGTAAGAAGCGACTTGGTCAGATTGCGTCTTGCACCCGTCCCTCTGGCGGCCTGTAAGGAGGACGGACAGAGGCTGGCGGAGAGCCCAGGCGCTGGCCTGTGAGGAGCTGGATGCAGGTCCAGGCCGAAGATAAATGGGCTGAGCTCGGGGAGGGCCGGCTCGAGCAGTGCCTAGTCGGGAAATCGGGAGATCGGGAAATTGGCAGGGCCCCTCATGGCTCCCACGGGGGCAAGTCCGTGAGCTCTCTGCGGACACCTCAGGGTCAGGCACCTTGGGATCCAGGGACCCCAGAGTCCAGGCCAAGGCGGCTGTCTTCAGCTGGCCGCTGTTGCCTCTGGGGTAAGGCCAATTCCTGGAGTTTCCTCCCCTGAGGCAGATTTCTCAGACGCAGGAGCTGGGGCCTGGGCCCTCTCTCCAAGACCCCTTTGTTCTCTGCCTTTGCAGACCCCTTGTTTCCAGCTCCCCCCAGGCCACTGACCTGCCTCCATCCTGGCCTTTTTGCTGAGCTTTGCTACTTTTGCCTGGAGGCAGGCCAGAGCCCCAGCCTCCCAGGGGCCCGTTGGCCTGGCCCCATGCCCTCAGGCAGAACGAATTCATGCCGGAAGAATGGGGGTCAGAGTTCAGTCCCTGAAAGCTGGGGGCTCTGGAGAGGGTCCCAGTGGGGGTCTTCAGGACAGCTCTCTGTGTGTGTGGGGGGGGGGGGGGGAGGGCTGGGGACACTGCTGGGACAATCTGGGAGTCAGCAGAACAGGACAAAGAAGACCTGGATTGTGGGGCAAGGCCGGGGTAGGCGCCCACCTGCCCTTCTGGGCGAGCTTCTTCCAGGTTAATGGAGTGCAAGGAGCACTGGATGGCGGGCGTCACCAGGCCGGCGCTGGTCCTGGCGACCACGGAGTCCCACAGAGGAACAAGCACAAGTCCTTAACAGTTCTTGGCTTTTACTAAGTATCAGGCATGGGAGCAAGTGCTCCATGAATACTCACACACGCAGCTATGGGTTCATCCCTCCTACACCGCTGTCCCGTGAGTACTCACACGCGTACATGTGCATTCATTCATCCTATCCCGCTGTCCCGTGAGTGGCACTCAGTCATTGGTGAGGAGACTGCAGCACAGGAGGTCATCAGCTGGTTGGGACAGATCTGGGCAGTGAGCCCAGGAGGGCTGGCCCCAGATGTGAGCTCTTACCACCCCACTCTGCTGGCTCATCATGCACATGGAGGGGGCTTCTGGGCCCGGGCCAAGCGATGAAGTGGAGTGGGGCCCTCATCCCTGGCTGCCGGCCCCAGGCATCAGGCTTGTGGCGATCTCCAGGACATGGGATTTCTGACCTTTGAACCTACAGAGAACAACTCTGCTTAAAACCCGGAGCCGGAGGAAGGGGTGTGGCAGGTCCAACTCTGTCAACCTGGGCATTAGTCCCAGACTGCCATCGAGAGCCCATTCCCTGTGGAGCAAGTCAAAGCACGGTGAGCCTCAGTGTCCTCCTCTGTGACGTGGAAATGAAAATCCCAGCCATGTCTGCCCTAAGAGGTAAAAGGAACTCATGAAAACCAAGGGCGGTGCACCCCTCTCAGTCCTGGCTCGTCCACCAGCCCCCATTGGAGCTCTGGCTTGTCCTTGGAGCGATGGTTTCACTCATCCATCAAATATTTATGAAACACCTACTTTGTCCAAGGGCCTGCAATTCTCAAACTAACCCAAGGGGGTTGTTATTACACCCACTTTATAGATGTGGAAACTGGGGGTTAGAGGTTAAGTGACTCGCTCAAGGTCAAAGAAGTCAGGGTGTGCCATCCAGGGTCTGAGGCTCCTAAAAGCTGAGGGGTGAGGTTGGTCCCCAAATTCCATGAGGTGGAGGGGAAGAGGGAAGTCGAGTAGCAAGCCAGCCCCTAGTAAGAGGGACAGGCCCAGGGACAGAGGGACACGGGAGCATCCACGTGATGCAGGAGCAGGAAGGAAGGACTGTGCCAGGGTCAGGCCGGGAGCCTTCAGGGAAGGAGACACCTAGGGAAGCTGGAGGGCTCTGAGTTTGCCGGGTGAACATCTCGGACCGAGGCAGCAGCAAGAGCACAGCCTGATGGCTCGAAAGGCAGGGAAAGGTAAGGGGATGTCCCGTAGGCTGCAGCAGGAGAGCAGGGGTCTGAGAGCTGGGAGCCAGCCTGAGGGTGTCACGGAGGAGCTGGGAAGGCTGCCTCTCCTGCTGGAGGACACCCTGTCGGGGACACAGCTGTCAGGGACACCGCCTGTCGGGGACACCGCCTGAGAGGAACACTGACTGCCTGTCGGGGACACCGCCTGAGAGGAACACTGACTGCCTGTCGGGGACACCGCCTGAGAGGGACACTGCCTGTCGGGGACACCGCCTGTCGGGGACACCGCCTGAGAGGGACACTGACTGCCTGTCGGGGACACCGCCTGTCGGGGACACCGCCTGAGAGGGACACTGACTGCCTGTCGGGGACACCACTGAAGGACAAGCACTACATGCAGGTGTCGGGTGTCTACAGCGTGGTGTGGGGCCCGCCGCGGTTGCTCGCTCCTGTTCCTCCAGCCCCGAAGCGTGTCCGTGACATCAGAGCAGGGACCACGTCCCACTGGCCACTGATGCGACGGCTGATTTCCCCCTTTCTAAGATGTGCTTGGCTTTTGTTTCAGTGGTGTAGGTGTAGGTGTGTGCACGTGTGTATGTGCACGTGTGTGCGTCCCAGCCTTTACGTGCCCGTCCCTGGGTGTGTGCGGGTGTGAGCTTGGTCTCTGTTCTGTGTGCGACTCAGTGTGTCAGGCCACGTGTGTCTGCGTGTCTCCGATTTGGGGTCACCAGCGGTCCTGGTTTGCCTGGGACCGAGGGGTTCCCGGGACCCGGGAGCTTCGGAGGTGAAGTGAGAAAGTCGTGGACAGACCGGGATGAACGGGTCACCCTGCTGTGGTCTGTCCGGATGCACCGGCTCCGTGACTGTGTTTTCTGCGCTTCGTATGCTGTGTTTCCCCAGCTGCAGACTGTGTGTGTCCACGGCGTGTTCCGATCTGTACTCTTGGCACCTGTGTGCTCTGGGGAGTTCTCTCTGCGTGGGCCATGTCTGCTCGGGTCCCCGAATCCTCCCTCCACCTGTGAGCCTGTGTCTGAGGGGGATGCTGCGCTCCGGGGTGGACACTGGGCCCTTTCCAGGTGACCCACCCGGCCGTGTGTGTCTCTGCTGTGGGCCTGCTGCCCAGCCGGCCCCTCCTGTGGCTCAGCTGCCTTCTCTCCAGCCCCAAAGCCCACTGATGCTTCTTCCCAGGCTAGGCCCCAGGCCTGAGCCACCGCAACAGACAGTTTAGCGTCCCAGCCCCTGGTCCTGCAGGCGGTGCTGGGACCAGCCCTCTGAGCTCCTCGTGGCTGGTACAGTTCCCAGCTCTTCTCTCAGCACCCTGCACCCTCCATGAGCCCTTCCTCTGTCTCCTTGCCTTCCAGGTGCCCCTGTTTCTCCCCTACACCCCATGCCCTTACAACCCCCGCTCTTCCCCAGACCGTATTCTTTTTAAAAATTTTTAAATGTTTTTATTTATTTTTGAGAGACAGAGTGCGAGGAGCCAAGGGGCAGAGAGACAGGGAGACACAGAATCTGAAGCAGGCTCCAGGCTCTGAGCTGTCAGCACAGAACCCACGATGTGGGCCTGAACCCACAAACAGCGAGATCCTGACCTGAGCCAGAGTCAGACGTTCAACTGGCTGAGCCACCCAAGCGCCCCCCTCAGCCCCTATTCTTGAAGTCGTACCCCTCGTCTCCCGCTGGTACTTCCTTCCCTGTCCACCCCAGGTGGAGTCCAGCATCCCTCCTCTGCCTCCCACGGTCCAGGGTGGGCTCGCCACAGGCAGCGGGGGCAGAGGAGAAAGAGGGAACTCACCATCTACTGGGCCCCCAGGTGCCAGGCACCGGGCTTGGCCCTGTGCTACGTGGACACGTAATTCCTACCACCGTCCTGGGAGCTAGGTGTCCTCGTGGCTCCTTTTCAGGTAAAGGAACCAAGACTCAGAGGGGCTGAGCCCCCGGCCCAAATCACACAGGAGGTGACGGAGCTGGGTCCAGAGTCCAGGCTCCTTCCAGCAGGCCCCCTTGGCACCTGTCATGCGTGCTGGTGTGTCTGTCCAGCCCGCTTGCAGGCCGAGACCACGCCGGTCTTACAGTCAGCACAGGCCCGGGCACCTAGCGGGCACTCCGTGAAGGTTTGCTGAATGAATGAATGCCCTGCTCTTGAAAATGACAGCCTCAGCTTTCACCAGTCTGATTTATACGAGTGCTGGGATCCTCCGGGCTGCAGGGCCGGGGGCCGGTGGCTATAATTTATCAGGAAACACGGCAACGGTCCCAGCCTCCCGTTCAGTGCAAAAGGAGAGGGTAAATTGATGGCCAGCAGCCCCGCACCGGCGAGGGCCCCGGCCTTGCTAACAGGGTAGAGCAGGCGACAGAGAGGCCCTCCGATCGTCCGCCACGTGGGCCCATCCACCTGCTGCCTGGAGGTGGCCACAGGGCGGTCAGCTGCCTCTCATCGATCGCCCGCTCAGGATGCCAAATGGTGCCTTTGAAAGTCCATAAAGAAAGAGACACCCATTCGTCCCTGATCAATCACCTCTCGCTGCCCCTCGTGCGGCACGTGCAAGCACAGCACAATGCCTGCTCCTCACGGGGGCTCAATCACCGGCTCGGGATTAATGGTTTTTCAGACGAGAGCGACGCCCACCTCCTCCTCCCCCGGGTCTCCGGGACAATGCTGCCGTGGCTGGAGAGCCTCCCCCATTCCCGCGGCCCTCCTTAATCGAGACTGACGGATGTGGGGCGTGTGGGTCCTCAGAAGCCCCCGGGCTCCTGCAGCTGCCTCAGCCTCCCCACATGTCCGGGGGCTTCTGTCCAATCAATGAGGCAGCTGGGTGCGCTCCGCGAGCCCCACCTGAGGGGCCGCGGCCTCCGGCCTCTGCCAGCCTAGGTCTGCAGGCCCGATGGCCCCTCTGGGGAAGGCGGGCGCTGGGGCGCTGGCTTCCTTCTCCCCTCCCCCCCAGCGACAAGGCCCCTCTTCCTCCGAGGCCGCCCCAGCCTGGGCTGTGAGTGATGAAGAGGGCTTTCCTGGCCTGTGATGGTGATTGCATTACTGCTGATAACTCGAAATTAATCACTGTAATAAGACCCGCCAGGCTGCTGAAGGAGCCCCAGGACAGCCTGCATTCCGGCAGCACCACACTTCCTGCCGGGCACAATCATGTCCTCATCCTCAGGGCTCCCTGAGGCCCTGCAGGATGTGAATATTTAATTAACGTCCCTCCCCTGCTCACTGGAGTGTTTGTAAATATGATTCATGGGCTGTATTGTTACCTCAGCTGAGCATTCCCAGCCCCCCTCGGCCTGCCAGCATCTCCCGGGCAGAGCCAGCCGCCTGGCAGCTCGACCCCTCCCAGCGCCGCCCATGCCCCGGTGCCCACGCAGGACGGGGCATCATCCCAGGGGGCCCTGGGCACAGCCCACCTCCCCTTCCCCGGAGCCCAGGCCAGAAATCACAGGCCACGTTGTTTGGACCCGCAGTTAGTTGAGGGGCCTCTGAGGATTGGCCCCCCCAGGGGCAGAGGCCTGACCAGGCTGGCTGTTCCAGGGAGCAGGGAAGGACCCCAAGGGAAGGCATGACTCCGCCCCACCCCCCACTTGGAAACAAATACGCACACGAAAACCGGACAACTGCTGGGCACCTTCCCACCAGGGTGAACGAGGCGGATACCATCGCTCTGACAGGGGCAGATGTGGGAACAGGAGACCGGGGTCCTTTTCCAGGCTCTGACGTGTGCTCGCTGACCTTGGCCGGGTCATTGGTCAGTTTTAGCGTCCGTCTTGTGCACACGGTAATTGCTCACAGCTTGAATGTGGTTGTATGCGCAGGGGGAGGTGGGACGCGGTCAGAGCTGGGAACTCTGTCCCTGCGCAGGTGGGGAACCAACACCCCGAGGGAAAGGGACTTGCCCAGCAGCAGTGGAGGCTGGCAGGTACGGTGCACCTGCCGACCCTGAGCTACGGCCTTTTTCTGCCGCAGGGTTTGGAAACGAACCACTTGACTCGTTCAGCTCCGTTCCCTGGTTTGCTTGAGGGGATTATTAGTGTGGGAACGAAGGGAGGGCACTTCTCCGTAGCCCCCCTCCCCCCCCCGCCCCGCCCCCACCACTGGCTGCCGGGATGCTGCAGCCATGGCTGCTGGCCACGTGGTGGGGAGCGGGGACAGCTCTCCAGCACATCCTCAGTCCGGGGGTCTACCTGGAGCACCGTCAGAAGCTGCCCCTGCACCCTCACCAGGGCCCAGGCTGACCTTGTGGGGCACCACCCGACACACAGACACGGGCTCCGGGGAGAGGACGGGCCTTCCCTGCCCTCACGGGACTGGCACCCGTGTCCCCTCAGCTGCTGCCCCGGTGGCCTCATCCTCATTCTCAGCAAGCAGCCTCCGCACCCTGAAACCGCTCCTCAGTGCCCCAGCCTCAGAGTCTGCCCTGGCCCTGGCCCCAAGGGCCTTCGTGACCCTGCATCCCGCCTGGCCTCAGGTCCCCCACGGCCGCCCCCTGAAACCACGTGCCCCTTCCATGCTTTGTGCTGATCTCCCTTCTGTCTGCCTGGCAAACCCCTCATGGTTCAGACCCGGCTCACAGGCCCCCAACTCCGGAAGCTTCCCGACACTTGCCTCTGGCCCTCCCCACAGCCCCTGGCAGACCCGAGCGCTCGCCCTATTTATTTATACGTCCACCTTGCCCGCAGTCTGCGAGCAGTCTCTGGGCCCAGAGCCCAGCCGGGCCTGCTACAGAAGGGACCTCAGTGACGGCCAGCGATGCGGTTCTCAGGCTGGCTGCACACGCTCGCTCGCCTCTATAGCAGCTGTTCTGGGGGCTGCGTACTTCCCTCCCTCCCCAGGCCTTTGTCTGCCCTGTTCCTCACCGGGGTGGGGGCGGGGGGTGGGTAGAGGAGGGAGAAGGGGAAGTGGAGGCCTGGATGCTGTGCGTCTGCAGCCTGGTCCCAATCCACGCAGCTTCTCGGGAGCCCGGGCCCCGTGGGAGGCCTTGGGGTCTGAACAGCCTAGCAGAGGCCTCATCTGTCCCCTTCCTGGGATGGGCAGGTGGTAATGATGGTCAGGGGGCCTTTGTCTGAGGCTTTGGATCAGTCTGTGCGTCCTGCCTTTCCGTGGTGGAAAGAAGCAAACTCATAGTCCCAGGAAGTTCTGCGGGGAAGTGCCTGGCTTTGCAAGGTGAGGGAGGCACTCAGGGTGGGGTTCCTGCCTCCACCCAAAGAGGGGCCCTTGCCTGCCTCCTTCCCCTCTTGAAGTGATTGATTCTGCCTTTGGCTTGTTCCTAATGAGGCTCTGATATTTCTGTTCTCCCCCAGCATGCATGCCTCAGAGACGGGGAGAGTGGACCTTAGGAGATGGGGTGGGTGTCCCTGCCACAGTCATTTTGGGGGCACAGATGAAGGATGGTGTGGTTGGACTGTCCATCTTCAGGGAGGCCGGGCCCAGCGGTCATTAGAGCCACCCGCCCCCCAGCCCATGATGGGGACTCTGACCGGCTCATTAAGGACGACCCATCCATCTTGTCTCTGCCCTGACACATCCATCGCCCCTGAGGGCTGACACAGCGGTCCTGGAGGCTTTACCTTGTGTGTGGGGTGGGGGTTGTGGTGGGAGAACCGTGTCCGCCTGGGAAACGTCTTTATTGTTCCAAGCACTTCAAAACTGCAGAACGCCGTGGGGTCGGGGATGAAGCCTGGGGGAGGCCTGGTTGGACGCAGGTTGCGTGGCTCTCCTGCCACGTGGCTTTGAGCAGGTCACCACCCCGCCTCGAGCTGCCCCAGGGTCCCCTCTGTGCAGCTTGGCGACCAGCCCCTCCCCCGATCAGGTGTTTGCAGTCTGTGAGACCAGGATGGTCACCAGCACTGTTAACCTGGAAACAGCCACGCAAGGGGCCAGCCTGACCTGGAGGTTCACATCGCAGGCCACGAGGTCTTGTGTGCGATTTGTGAAGGGGTGGGAGGAGGTCAGGAGTCCACAAGCGACTTCATATCCCCTGTGGTCTGTCGTCCCCCTCCCTGGACGGGGCTCTGCTCTCAGGGAGCTGTGGCCGCTCTCTGAGTCCACTCGGCCTGGCCCCATCCCCCAAGGCAGCCCTCGGGGGCAAGTCCCACGGGCTCCGCGTCACACAGGAACAGAGGGGCTTCTCAGCTCCGTGCTGGAACCTCAGAGCCACAGGGTTCCAGGCTGGACCGGACCCACCAGGCGCGCCGGCTGCCAGCATCCTTCCTCAGCCTGCTCTCCCTTTGGGGGATATGCCAAGGTTTGTCAGTGTCCCCCTTTTAACAAATATGTCTACATATTTTAAACACTAAAATATTCTATTTTCCCCTTCGTTATAGCGTAAGCAGTTATGCCATATGGTGTCCTCGTCACTTTGTTGTTGATTTTCAGAACTAATACTACGATGACTCAATACCATAGATTGGTTCTCTCGCAACAATACGCTGTAAATTCAACTGGAGCCCAACCCAAATACTAACAGGATCTTTGGCAGGTTGGCTCTACAACTCATATGGAAGAATGAAATACCAGGATGAGCGAGACGGCTTCGAAAAGGAAGGGCAGAGAGGAGGGGCTGTCCCGCCAGGTGCAAAAGGTGAGCGTAAGGCGGCCTCCTGAGACCACGGAACCTGACGGGGGAGGAGCCAGCAGGTCGGCCTCGCCCCTGCAGCTGTGCAACCACAGCACGAGCAACCTGGCGCTTCAGGCCCAGTGCAGCCGTAACACCGACCACTCTAGAGCCAACACGTCCCTGCCGCTGTCCCCGCCGGCTTGGGGTCCCCCGCGTGAACGCCAGCAGGACGCATATCTGTTTACTTACAGTGAGACCTTCCATTGGACACTTAGCGCTCGCCCACTGCTAACGGCATGAGGGGCGCTGGGTGGCACATCCGTGTCTCAGAGGGTTTTTCCTTCTGCGATTTGGGTTGTTTCCTTAAGAAACTGTCCCAGGACGGAGATCGCTAGGACGGAGGGAAGCACCCCGTGAAGGTCCTCTGCAAGCACGCCAGAAGTGCGTCCCCAAAGCGTTGGGCCCTTGGCGGTTCGATTCCTCCCTCCCTTTGTTCACTGGGCACCTCCACTGGCGTGGGGACCGGGGAGCCGGTGAGGTGTGGGTGTGTGATCCAGTGGGAGGAGAGACATGGAAGGGGGGCTCTCAGAACCCGGGGAGTGAAGTCACCAGGGGTCAGCGTTGGGAACAGTGTGCGTGAGTCCAGAGGAATGGTCTCCAGCGGCTGGACCAGCTGCCCTCGCAAGGTGGGTATGGGAGGGGGGCAGAGGACGGTCACAGTGGGCCTCAGGAGCCAGGCCAAGGGGTCGGGACTGTGCCCTGCGACCATGGGGAGGCATGGAAGGTTGGTGACCACCGAGTAGGTCTCCACCCATGTTGTAGCAGCTCCCCGGTTTTGGGCCTCCACGTCCCCTCACTGTCGTGCGGCCAGCTCCGCCCAAATCTGTGAAACAAGACAGCTCCCTGCATCCACAGGCCAGCCCACCTTCAGGCTCAGCCCCTAACACCTCAGCGATGGGCAGGAGCCCCATTCTTGCTCCCAGAAGCTTCTCTTCGAGCCGTCACCCGGTGGGGGAGGTGTCTGCATGTCCTGGCCCTGCTGCTGATTCCTGAAAAGATCTCGGGCCTGCCCCTGGCCTTCTCAGGCCTCGGTTTCCCCACCCCACCGTGAGGCATCTACGTCGGCCTGGACTGAGCACAAGACAGAGGGGACCCCCGGCTCCACAGGTTCCATCAGCTTCGGGGGGAATCCCGGCACAGGTGGGCAGAAGCCCCTCCTGACTCGTCCAGCTTTGCTGGCTTCCTCTTCATTCCCGCCCCCTTCAGCTATCTCTGCTCAAACCTGTTTGATCTGGTTCTGTCCACAGAAGTGAGCGCAGGCCACTTTCTACTCGACACCCAGCCCGAGGTCTGTCCCCGGCCCCTGATGTCCCCCAGGCGGCAGAGGCCTAGACAGGCCTCATTCATCTTCCCCACCATGCCCGAGACAAAGGGCCTCATGTGTGTGCAGATGGGCCGACCCCCATCACCCCCGCATCATCCCTCCCAACCCACACCGATAATGGGCCTCCAATGAGTCCCCTGTGGGCACCCGCTGACTGGGGGGGGGGGGGGCAATGACACACGCAAACACAGGGGCTAATGACAAAGCAAACCTCTCGGGGAGGGACTGGAGAGGGAGGCATGGCCGCAGCCCCGTGGAGAATCCCATAACTCATTTCTGACGTGGACATATTATGCCTCTCAAAGACCACTTGCCCCGGACACCGAGCTGCCAAATTAACTGACAAGGGGTCTACTGAGGCGTCCGCTGCTGAGTGGCAACGCGGTCCCCAGAGGCCCAGGGAGCCACGTGAGGGCAGAATGATCTCTCGCCAGCCAGGGCTCAGTGCCCTCTGGGTCAGAGCAGAGAGTCTGCGGACGTGTGGCCAAGGACACGGGGTCCCAGGGACAGCTGTGACACGCACACAGCAAGGTGGCAGCCCTCCCTCCTCCACCATCCCCCTCCCCCACCACCCCCCTCCCCCACCACCCCCCTCCCCCACCCCCCCACCCCCCACCAGCCAGCCAGGGCCCGGAATCCCCTCTTGGGGCAGCAAATACGGAGTGGGGGGGGGGGGGGCGGCCAGAGCTGGCCCCGCGACCTGCACTGGAGGGGGCAGAGGGCTGCACAAGGGGCATCGGGGCCCAGCTCACGCCCGCCTCTGCCGCCCCTGCGGGGTCCTCCGTCAGCCACGCCCTCTCTGTAGACCTCGGTTTGCCTTTCAGCAACATGGAAGATTGAGACAAGAACTGAAGAGTCAGCCACCAGCAGCTCCTGTTTATAGGGACTCTCGGAGGCCACGACGGTGCCGGGTGTGACACAGCCACCTTATTAACCTTCGTAACAACCTGGGACCCATGAGACCACGGAAGTCTCTGAGAAGTGGCCAAGCCCGGGTTAGGACCCAGCCCTACACTGAGTGTGTGTCCCTACCCTGCGCTGCCTCTGGGCCCTGCTCTGGCTCAGGCACGCGGGTGGAGGGGGCTGGGGAACCAGGAGGGGCAGGAGGGCAGGTCAGGGTGGGCTCCAGAATGGGCAGACCCAGCGGCCGCCAGCCCCAGGCCCCTGAGAGAGGCACTGTGCAAAGGAACAGTGTGGCTTCCTGTCCTCAGCTGCCCAGGCCACCTGCCAGCAGGCCTCACTGAACGCCCCTGCATGTGGCTGCTACGTCTCTGCCTGTAGCCCCTCCTAGCAATCGGCTCCCCTCGATTGCCCCTCCTGCAATCCTCACCCTCCACCCCACTGTCAGCCTGGCTGTCATGGACATTTCAAAGCACTGGCCCTGCCCCCACTCTGTCCCTTCTGGCAACAGGCCCTAGGCCTAGGTTATGGAGCTCCGGTCCCTTGTTGGGCACGATCCCTACAGCCCAGGAGCCGCACTGGCTCATCACTGGACACGTCTAACCCTAGCGCTGCACCCCCTTCCTCCTTCCCTGTGGAACGGCTTTGTCTCTCTACTCCAGGACCTGCAGGAAAGGTGCAAAGGAACCTTCTGGGCCCCAGAGGGCCCCGTGCTGCACAGGGATTAGCAGACAGTGCTGAAGGGAGATGTGCCTGGTTGTAGGGACTGCCTGCAGGCCAGAGATGCAGGGCCGCACCCAGATGCCGGGCCCTGAATGCATGCTGGGAAGGGGGTGACTTTGCCTGGGTCTTAGGATTCTGCCAGCAAAGTCCCCAGGATCTGTTTGCTGGGGGCTCGGCAACGGGGGCATCGGGACTGGAAGGGAAGGGTGGGGGAGGGAGGGTGGGGGAGGGCCTGGGAGGCAGCACTGTGGTAGGGGGTGCACTCTGCCCCTGCATCCCGCTGCTCGGCCTTGGCTTGTGCGTCCCCTGGGAGGGGGCTCACCCCACTGAAGCAGCCCCTGTCCTGCAGAACAGTCCTGACTGTGAGACAGACCCCCCCCCATATGTCCAGACACCTGTGACCCATCCCCAAGTCAGAGCCCACATCCAGCCCTCGGGCCAGCACTGCTCAGCACCTCCCCGACCCCAGCCCTGACTCCCCCCCACACCCTGGCTCAAAGATGCTGTCACCCTTGAGCTGCTCCGTGGACACAGCCTCCTCACCCTTGTCCTCTGGAGGTCTTCGTTGGGCAGGTCCCGCCTCATGACTGAGTGCTCGGGGTACATAGCTCCCCCTTGACCTGCCCTCCCTGATTCTCCAGTTGGAGGGCCTGGGTGAGTTTCTTTCCACCTACACCTGTGTCTGGAGAAGAACGCAGTTCTGCTGGCACAGGACACCCCCAGTAGCAACCAGCCCCTAACACCCACACGATGAGTGTTCACGGGCACCCCCGCTCACCGAGCACTGCCTCCCCACAGACCCCCCAACTCCCGGCAGGCACCCTGGCCCCAGACCTTCCAGCACCTGGTCCCCAGGGCTGAGCAGGGCCTAGCACTGTGGGACCTTCTGTAGAGCCTGATGATGGGTGTCTCAGGACTGTCCCTCAGGGACAAAAGCCACTTCCCATGGCTCCCATCCTCCCTTGTCCAGCCCCTCCCCCCCCCCAACAGGCCCTAATCTGCCACCCTTGGGGGTGAGTGTGCAGTGGCTCCCCAGGAGGGAAGACAGAGGCAGAGATTTGGGGTGGGGGGGGCTGTCACTGGGCCAAGCTGGTTGAAGCCCTGGCTGAATGGGACCCTGGGGCGGGGCTCCACTCAGTGGGGAAGCTGCCAACAGACCGACCTGTCACCTGTCACCTGTCACCTGTAACCACGCAGGAAGTTCGCCATGTGCTTTAACTCTTCTGCTCTCTTCCCTCTCTTGTCTCTGTCTCTGTCTCTGTCTCTGTCTCTGTCTCTCCTGGTTCAGGGGCAAGTGAGGAGGAAAGCAGACCCTAGCTCAGTCACCAGCATGCAGTTCAGGCTCTCGTCCAGCACGTGGCCTGGACCTCGGCGACCCCACTGATTTCGGGGTGTGGGAGGGCTGGGTTTCAGGCAGCCAGGCTGTCCCCATGGTCCTTCATGAGTGCATCCGGTACAGGACTCCCGGCGCCTCTGGCTTGGAGCTAGCACCTGCTTGGGCTGCAAGGACCTCCCAGACCCGCAGGGAAGGGTGTGCGGCATCCCCTGGAAAGCGCAAGGCAGTGAGTGCTCCTCTTGGAGCCCCGGGTTTTCCCCACAGCCCAGCCCGCTGTCAGCCCCCTGACTCCCCCAACCTGATGAAGAGCCTGTATCCCCCAGCTCCTTCACAGTCCGTGACACCCTCCCAGCTGTCCCTAGAGGACACCCCTCCCGGCAGAGCCTCCAAGGGGGACACCACAGGGCGCATTCACCCCAAACACTGGGGCGGGGGGGCGGGGAAGGGCGACAGCCCTGGAGTGCTTCAGAGCTGGGGGCTCTGGACCGGCACGCAGCCAGTCCTCGTGTCCTCACTCCAACATGTGGACGTGTGCTCAGTGACACCAGGGCAGGAACTGGAAACCACCCACCACAGGAATCCACATCTGCTGTAAACCGGCTTTGACTCTCCCCCCTCTCCACCCCAGACCCTGTTATTAAACACTTACCAGCACGAAGCAAGTGCTCTGCTCCTCCTCCCTCTGCTCTTGGAGGCTGCTGGAGGCAGGGCTCTGTCCTCGTCCTTGTCCTCGGGTCAGGGAGGCAGGCTGCATGTGTCCTCAGGGGCCTGGGTTCTGGTCCCCACTCGGCCACGGCTTTATTGGGTGCTCTGGATTCACCCTGCGCTTTCTCGGGGCCAACGTCTCTCTTCCACAAAATGGGGACAAAATTTCTAGACTTCTGACTAGAAGGCTGAGCCCTGCTGAGGAGGGTCTGGAGCCCTGGCTCCTTGGGGGCAGGGATTCCACGGGACCCTTTGTGAGCCCCAGCCCGGCTCCACACGGAACGAGTGGCGGACGCTGAGGCAGGAGGTGACAGCCAAACCGTGGCCAGCAGCGGAGGAATCAAGTCAAGGAGCCACCGGGGAACCACCGTGAATAGTTAAGTGCAGGAAAGCCAGACGCCCAGGCCGTGCCGCAGGCCACCGACCTTTGGCCAGGTGTGCGGAGGGGATGGGAGGGCCTCAGCCGCCCCCCACCCCGACCCAACTCTTGGGGGATCTCCCTGCCCGCACTTGCAGGGCTCACAGTTGGCAGTCCCACAGCTGGGTCTCCGGGGGCCCAACAGATGTGGGGTCCGCACGCTCCGCACCCCGGGCTTTGTGGGAACTGCCGTGGCTTTCCTTCTCTGTCCTCTCACTCGGTGGAGAGCAGTGGCTCTCGCACGCTGGCCTGCATCACAGTCACCCTGCAGGGCTGGTTGAAACACCCCAGGTCTGGGGTGGAGCCCGAGAAGTTTTCTGTCTGAACAAGTTTCCAGGTGATGCTGGGAACCAGAAGTCATGGTATTTTGACCCCCACCCCCACCCCGTTTGTTAGGGGGCGTACAAACGTGAGGCCGTGTTTGTGTTCTGAGGAATGTTAGCCCTGAGAGGCCCCTGCTTGGGGTCCCATAATGACTCAGAGGAGCAACTGCTGCCTCCGGGGTCTGGAGGAACAGAGGAGGGCAGGGACGCCAAGTGGCCGTGGGTGGACAGCGACTGCCACCCTCTGGTCAGCAGCAGCAGCAGCAGCAGGAAAGCCTCGGGCTGCTGGCTCAGCCACCTGGGCCCGCATCCCCCAGACTGGGGCCTGCCCAAGAACTTGGCTGCAGGTAGGAAGCCAGTCCCAGGGGGTCTCCTGGCTCAGCCTCCAGGGACCAGCTGGAGAAGGAGCGACCGGGGCCCCTGTGAGTTTGGATATGAACCCAGACTCCTGCCATTGGCGCCATAATAGTCCTGCTCCTCCCCGGTCATGCCCCCCCTTCCTGTGACCTCCTGTTCCCCTTTCACCTCTGCAAACACTGTGGGGTTGGGAGTGAACCAGGAAGGAGCCATCCCCAGTGGCCTGGGTTTCAGCCTCACTGTGCTGGCCGCATGACCCTGGGCCGAGGTCCATCTCCTCCTCTGCCCATCCCTGTAGGGATTAATCCCTGTGGTTTCAGGCTTAGGGTTAATCATCACAAGTACTCTGCACAGTATTGCTTCTCAGCACTGGGCTCACTCAGTCCATATCACTGCCACTATAGCTCTCCGAATGTTTAAAACCAAAACAAAATTTTGGAGGTGCTGGGGTCTCCAAAGTAGGATTCGTATACCCCAATGGTCAGCAAGACCGTCCACCGTGGTCGGGAAGAAAATACTAGACCTTCAGATAACTTTTACTTTTATCTCATCCTTTTAAAATCCTATTTTTGTATTTGTTTTATAGCACACATGAGTATATTAACAGAATAGTACCTACACATCATTCATAAATGATATACACATATCAGGGCGCATGGTAAAGAATTTTTAATGATAGGTACATGGGGCTAAGTACTTTAAAGGAGAGAGAGTCTCCATAACTTTCTAGAAGTTTCCTTGTGAGGAAATGCCCAGAGTAGGTCATTTCCAGGTAATGCCCCGGAGTCTCCCTGGTTATTAGCTTCCGATGCAAATACCTGTAGGTGTTCAGGGAGCCAGTGAAAGAGGGGAACCCTGGGCTTTCAGGGCCTTCCCCAAAGGTAGGCTGTGTGTTTAGTAAGAAAAACAAGAACAGACATTTATTTCCCCACATCGGCCCTACAAGGAAGGTACTATGTGACATTATCCCCATTTCAGGGATGAGGAAATGAGGCCCAGAGAGGTTAGGCTGCAGAGTGCAGCAGCCAGGACCGAACCCAGGAGCCCTGGCACTGGAGCCCAGGTTGTTTAACCCCTATGCACCCACCCTGAAAACCAGAAGGGCCTGGTGCCTGTCCGTGGGGGCAAGGAGGACAGAAGGAAGCACAGGCCCATCCAAGAGTGGGAGTCCTTGGGCAGAGTGAGGAAGGAGGAGCCCCAGAGAGATCCTGCAGCCCGGGGAAGGGAGGGCAGGAGATCAGCTGTGGGCCAGGGGGAGCCTGGGACGAACATTAGAAAGGGAGGTGGGGTTCCTGACATCAGACTTTGCCAGATAGGGCTCTGGGGAGGACCACAGAGAGCCCATCTGGAGTCCCTGAGAGCCCCAGGAAGGGCAGACACACAGCCCATGGAGCCCCTCTCCCTCTGCCTGTTCGAAGCAGAAAGTAGGACCTTCACCTGTGCCGCACTCTACACCCACTGATGGACTTGTTTTCTAGGAAGTCAACTAAGGCTTTTTGGAACTGGAACAGAGACAGCTCTTCCTCCTAATGAGGTGGTGGGCTTCCTGTCTTTGGAGGTATGCAAGCAAAAGCTGGATGATCCTGTGATGGTGTTGTGCAGAGGGAGATAGACGTGGGATAGATCTATAAGTCTCTTCCTTCTCCTTCCGAAATGCTCAGACGTGTGGCTCTGAGTGGAGAGGAGAGGTATAGAGCCTAAGTCCTGGGACACTGTGGCCTTGTATCATTCTTCCTGCCTCAGCCTCTCTCTGGGTCCAGGGCTGGGTAGGGAGGCAGGCAGCCACTCTCTGGGGACGGCTGTATTCCAGCCGCAGCCCTACGGGACTGGCCTCCCAACCTTGGCCTCCGTATGATCTGCAGAGCTTTTCCAGGTAGGCCATACACCTGAGTTATTTCCCAAGTAGCTTGGAGTTTTCGCTTGATTTTATGCTGAAATCCCTTCATCCCCTCCAGACTGCAAGACCACAACTTGTAATAGGTATTTATTTATTTATTTATTTATTTATTTTTTTTTTTTTATTTTTGGGACAGAGAGAGACAGAACATGAACGGGGGAGGGGCAGAGAGAGAGGGAGACACAGAATCGGAAACAGGCTCCAGGCTCCGAGCCATCAGCCCAGAGCCTGATGTGGGGCTCGAACTCACAGACCGCGAGATCGTGACCTGGCTGAAGTCGGACGCTTAACCGACTGCGCCACCCAGGCGCCCCTTGTAATAGGTATTTAAATGGTATGCAGTCACACTGGCAATTCTCTCCAGATTTGCTCTGCAACGGGCATCAGGGGATCTGTGAAAATTGGTGGAAAATAATTACATCTTTATTTTCCTTAACCTCTAACTAGAATTTAATACTTCCTTTAATTATGAATGTAAAAGCAATAAACCCCAGCAGTATTAGCAGTACCAGTGACTTTGTCACCAATATAAATCACAGATGTTTTCCTATCACGTTGTAGCTGTTGTAGATAATTTGAAATATTACTTATGTTCATTGCTACTTTGAAATTACAGAAGTTCTCAGACCTGCTGCATTAATAAAGCAGCACCTACATTACTATTTCACAATTTTTCTAAATTTTTTAAATTTTTATTTATTTTTGAGGGAGATAGAGAGAGACAGTGCGAGTAGGGGAGGGGCAGAGAGAGAGAGGGAGACACAGAATCCAAAGCAGGCTCCAGGCTCCGAGCTGTCAGCACAGAACCCGATGCGGGGCCCGAACCCATGGACTGCGAGATCGTGACCTGAGCCAAAGTTGGACGCTCAACCGACTGAGCCACCCAGGCGCCCCTACAAATTTTTGATAACTTTTTTTTATATAATTGGTTTCTTTTGTAAACCAATGCATTTCACTTAAAATTTTTTTTTATTAATGTTTATTTTTGAGAGAGAGACAGAGCGCAAGTAGGGGAGGGACAGAGACAGAGAGGGAGACACAAAATCTGAAGCAGGCTCCAGGCTCTGAGCTGTCAGCACAGAGCCTGACATGGGGCTCGAACCCACGAACCATGAGATCATGACCTGAGCCGAAGTCGGATGCTCAACCGACCGAGCCACTCAGGAGTCCCTTATGCACTTAAATACATCGTAGTAAGACAGGATTCTTGGACTTCATGAGATGCCAAAGGTATCCCTGGTGCCATAAAAGCCAGTTATCCCTGTCTGACCATCCCAATGCTAAGGCCATGCCAATGACCCATGGAGGTGCTCTGGGGTCACAGGGGTGAAAGCTGGTACACAATATATCTTTTTTAAATGAATGATTTGGAATTCCAACACAATTATAGAATTATAGAGCTGGAAGGTCTTTAGAAAGCCTTTACTGCAATCGTTTTCAAACTTCTTAGCACAACTCATAGCAAGAAACATTTTCCTTTGCATTTCCTTTGCATATTTCCTTTCCATTATCTGAATATATGAAACACGTTTTGGTTCTTTTTTACATGACGTAACTTTACTATGCATGATGCACTCTTATATCTTCTATGTTATTTCTTTTTAATCTATTCTATTTCATTTTTAGAAGATGATGAATTGAATTTTTATTTAGAACAACTATAATGCCTGACAAAATTTGAGTTGATACCCAATTTACTTCCATTGGAACTGAAGACTGGCAGATTTGGAAGCAAGCAAATAGATAAGTGAAAGCCTTAGGAATCCGACAACAGATAAAATTAAGACGCGCAAAAGTGATCAGTGTACTTTTAGGATAATCTTGAAGTGGGGGATTTATAGTCAATGCACAGAAAAAGAAGAAATATCCACCTAAGCCCAAATCATACAGATTAAAGTTCACTTACTTATATAGTTAGAGGCACTTTTGATAGCCACAATTTTACCATTCTTAAAGTGGAAGTCTTCAAAGATACTTCTTTATATTTAAAAGCTAAAAGTCAAAGTAAAGGTGATCCCATTATCCTGGTTTGGGAGTGGTCACATAATAATCAGTCTATTTTCAAAAACCAGAGAAACCCACAAATTTTGCCGACAAAAACAAACACGCAGATTGGCCAAAACTAAGGCAACTGGTTGTCCAGAAGGCCAGAGGATTATTCATTTCACGGCTAACCACCAGTGCTTTGGGGGACTGATGTTAAGTCCTCTCTGCACTTTCAGAGCCTGGGTCCCAGCCATTGCAGGGCCAGTTTCTGTGTATTTGGCTTCGTGGGATGTGTCTGAACAGGGTCCACTCAGCATTTGGTCGAGGTCATGGGAATTGCCTCCAATTCAAAGACACACTCCGCTGGCCTGAAGATGTAATTTGTACATTCTCTCTTAGCCTTAGGGGCAAATGTCCTGTGATCAAACATATCCAGAATGGTTACAGGAATAGCTTGGTTTTTAAGAGGCACCGAATAAGAATTTTAACAATCCGGGATGTCTGGAAGCCTGCTGGCTTTGACCCAAGCTTTCCAAACCAGTGACATGCAGGGGATCCACTGGGGCTGGATGGTTTCCATGGCGGAGGTGTCACTGAAGGAATTACTGAGGATCAGACAATGGGCCCTGGGAGGCTTGTGTGTCTATTAAGCAATTTCAGGGCAACACAGCCTCCTCCAAAAGTCCCCAAAGATGAACTTCATGCCATTGTAAGAATAAACAATTGTGCAGTCTAACAGTTTTCTGAAATCAATCATAGAATTGCAGTCCTGATAACCTAGATCCCGTGAAGCTCTAACTTCCAGGGAGACTTCAGGGGCATGCACTCACTGTGACCGCACTTCACTATCATCACCTACTAGAATCTTTTTTGGTTACAACCCCAGTTTTAATCAGGAGAGACTGCATCTGTCTCAGGGCTGGGCTTTCAGGGGCCGCCCCCAGACACACATCGCTTTCGCACCTTCCTCCATCCGGAGGGGGCACTTCTGTGGGACCGGCGACCCCCGCCTCTTCTCCATCGGAATGGGGGGGAGGGACTCCAGCCTCCACCTGGGTAGGGGGGCTCCCGCGGGAGTCCAAACCTGAGAAACGGAAGCCCACCGCCCCCACCCGCAGGTGGCAGAAATCTTCAGGGGCGGGGCCGGGAGCGTGAAGCCGCGTCGGTAGGCGGTGCCGCGTCGCGCGCCTGCGCCCTGGGGAGGGGGCGGGGCGACATGCTGCCACGCCCCCCTAAGCTCATCGGTGCGCGACGCCGTCGCTCCGAGCTCGCGTCACAAGTGCGGCGGGCAGCGCAGCCGGTGGGGCGGCGGTGAGTTGACGTGCTCGCCGGTTGGGGATGGCAGTGGCGGGGGCCGCGGGCCGGAGGAGCGAGGGGGGGGCCGGAGGCAGCCTCCGATCTGGTTTGCTCCGGGGTACTCCAGGCCGCGGGGCCCGAAGATGGCTTCTGTGACTGTTTGCGTCCTGGCTGCCTCTCGGCGTGCGGGGCCCGAGTGGAGGGCCGTAGGTGGCCTCGTCTTGCATCCTGAGACTGTTCTGTGCAGCCTCGAGGTTAGGGCTGGTTTCTCGGGAGAAGTCTCTGTGACCGTAAACGGAAGTTTTCCAGGCCTTGGGCCACGCTGTCCTCTTGGGGAGCGGATAGGTGCGAGCACAGGCTGGGTCCCTGGGTTCTCGTCCCTTCGCGTGCCACCTAGCTTCGTGGGTTACGAACCTGCCTGTACAAGCTGCACAAATTGGCAGGCAGACTGTACAAACTGCACGTGCAGTGTGCTTTGGAAACAGCAACGAATTCCGCCTGGGAAATGGGGGGGAAGTTCCCTAAACAGAGGAGGTGGCAAAAGAGGTTCTGGGGGCCTCTCCGCTCTCAAATGACCTGTTGGGAGAGCATGAAGGAGGAGGTGATGTAGCTTGTGTCCCCCGTTTGCCCTCAGAACAATCTTCCGAGGCTTCCTTAAGCTCTGCAAGGTTACCAGGAAGGCGCATGTGGGACCACGAATACCTACTCACTGGGGTGCGAGGGTTCAGCGGGCCAGTCCCCGGGTGGAACCTGAAGCAGGGCCTGACTCATGGCCAGCCCTCAAATGTCACTCCTCCACAGAAGCTCCCCTTTGTCCTGGGGCAGGAGGGGGGCTCCTTGGAAGTTGGCGTCTGCAGGTGTTCCTAATCCTTCTTGTTCCCCTGTTGCCAAGCATGAGATCCGGGTGGGAAGGGAGGAGGGCAGGCCTGGGCTTCATGGGGCAGCAGCCCTGGCTTGAGCTCCGTATCGTCATTCCTGCCCTGGGCAGGACCCCGTTCTTGGGCCACGGATGAGTGAAGCACTACCAACCTGATTGAGATCTTCATAGACAAGGGTTATTTAGAAGTTGTTTGTTTTTCCTCTCATCCTTGGAAAACCTTCACGGTGGCCTTTTGGGATTTGCACATTTAAAGCGAGTAACCTGAATGCCTTAGTTGTGTGGTTTCTGCTGTCCCTGGGTAGAATTGAGGGGGGCCTGAAAGTGGATAAGAAAAGCCACATTTTTATGTTCTCTAATCTCTAACTGAAATTTAGCCTTTCCTCCAGTTATGAATGTAGGCAGCAAACCACAGTATTAACAGGGTGACTTTGTCACCAATAGAAATCACAGATGTTTCCATATCTTACGATATGTTCGTCACATATCCCCCGGACGTAAGTTCGTCACGACTTCAGAATTGTACTAGTTATTAGACTTGATGCTAAGTCATGGTCTGTGTTAATAGTCACGTATGGTATGCTATCAACAATTTAATATTTGTATTTTGATAACATTTTATTTCGGTTGATCCATGCTTGTTATTCCAGATTCTGTACCTGCAAATTTGCCTACACACTGAAATTATTTGTGGCCCCAAAGTCAGTACTTGCAGTGCTTTCGTGGTCTGTCACAGACAAGTGCACGGTGGCAAAAAGTTTGGGTCGCCTGACACATTCTCAGCTACAGCTGACTGAGGCGACACTGCCTTCTTGTCTCAGCCCTCCTGTGTTAACAAGGGTTCTCGTTTCCAGGCTGTTTAGTGTCATGGCTTTTGCATTTTTATGCTTTTTGCTGGTGACATCACTGTTTAAAATGGCCCCTGAGCACTGTGCTAAAGTGGCATGTTCGTGTTCTCAGCGCAAGAAGGCCGCGAGGTGCCTTACGGAGAAAACGCGTGTGTTGGATACGTTTCATTTGGGCTTGAGTGATGCTGCCGTCGGCAGTGAGTTGAAAACTGAGGAATTAGCAATACGTATCACGTAAGCGGCCTTTAACCAGAATCACACATAGCACGAGTTATGTGTTGGTCGGTTGACAAAAATGTTACAGGCGGCTTGCAGGGCCCTTGCCCATTTCTCCTGGGAGCAGTGGGGTCAGTCTTCGCTAATTGGGTGTCATGTACAACATGACAGCCTTGAATACCAAGAATTGACAGTGCTCGGTTTCCTTTCTAGTCCCGTGTATTTAAAAAGTCCCGAGAAGGGGTTTATAGGTTTTGCAGGGCTGCCGGAGGGGTCTGTGGCACACACACGTAATAACAAGGACAATTATAGCCTGAGAAATTCAATTTGTTCTTAAAGTAAGTTTGTGTTAGCTGAGCCAAGTCCTTGAAGACTCTGCTGCCTTTTGGGAGACGCGTGTCTGCAGCTGCTGACCTCATTCATGTGCTCGTGACCCCTTCAGAGGCTGTAACAGCTTTGTTCCCACATATTTGCTTGTTGAGTTTTGAATAAATAATATTTAAAAATAAAAGGGCCTGTGGTTTTGTCTCCCTGAAGAGCAACAAGGGAGGGAGGCTGGTCCCTGTCTATAGTCAGACTTGGGGAGAGGAACACCTGGCATGGGGTGGGTGTTACTGGGGTCCCTGGGCTCCAGGGGAGCTCACACCACCCGGCAGGGCTGGTGAAGGGGCCCCTGGGGCCAATCCATAGAAAAGGTCAGGGCAGCGCTGTGGCAGAGGGTTGCCTTTTTTTCTTGATAAGGGCAACCTCGTGTATCCCCCTCTGTCCTGATGACACCCCCTTACTGAAGCCCTGATGTTTCCGCAGAACTGTCTGGCCGTTAGCCCTTCATCCTTGGTCGAGGAGATGACCAACCAGGTAAGGCCTATGGTGGGGAGTAGAATCAGCTGGTCTCTGGCGGGTTGGGGCCCAGAATGTTGTCTGGGTGTGTGGTCAGGAAACTAGCCTCTGATTCCTGCTCTGCTCCTGAAGTGCGTGACCCAAAATGCACTAAGCCTGTACCTTAGTTTACGGACACGTTGAAAGAATTTGTACTCAGCGGGTGCCCAGCTGGCTCAGTGCGTAGAGCATGTGACTCTTGATCTCATGGTTGTGAGTTCAAGCTGCACGCTGGGCATAGAGTTTACTTAATAAAAAAATGAAAATTAAAAGAATTGGTACTTAAAAACCAGAAAGAAAAAAGTATTGGAAAGGGACAGCAGTAACAGGTTAAGCGGGCTGTGTGGTTTTATACAACTGCAGAAGTTAGGCTGGAAACTGGACCCAGAGCCTCCTGGTGACCAGAGCAGGGAATGCACGGAATTTATCAGTGTCCTAGGGGTGGGGGGAGGAGAGACCCCAGCTTCTGTAAGAGCTGATTTTTTCTGGTGTAGTCGACTGTGCAAGTCTTACATGAGCAGGAATCAGGGAGCCTGCAGGATGGTCAGGGTGGGGGCAGGGGACGTAGCTCACACGGGGAACCACATCTACCGGGGGGGATGGCCGGTGACTTGGGCGCCGGGGCGTTTTAGGGGAGGGAACGGGATACATCTGAAGTCTGACCGTTGGTCTAACATGGCGTCTGTTCTTTTTCAGTACAGTATTCTCTTCAAACAGGAGCAAGGTAAGGGGCCTGCCTGTTCAGGCACACTCACCTGTGAGAACTGTGTCGTCCCCGAGTCTCTGGGCTGACCAGACGCACAGTCCCCAGACGTGCTCTCTGCAGGAGAACTGGCAGAAGCAGCTGAAAACAAATACACTTAGAAACAAACTGCAGCAAAAGCCCCCAGACAACTAACTGAAAAGAAAAGACAAAGCAGGGGTCACATGATAGACTGAGGGAAACTTTCCCGCCTGAGGAAGGTGCAGCTCTGAGCCTCCCAGCTCCCAGGGTGAAAGAGGAAACATTTGAGCCTCAGAACTTGCCTTGGGAGTCTTTACTCTGGTTCTTCCATTTCAGACAAGCGCAGGGACTTGCGCAGAGGCTTTGACCCTAATGAGAGTGGGGGAGGCTGGGGTGGGCTGGAGGCCAGAGTCCAGTCCGGGAGTGCAGCTTGCCAGGGATATTGGGCTCTGGGCACCTGTGAAGCACACCTGGACCGGTCAGGTGGCGCCTGGAGGAGTTTGCGGGAACGCCTAATAAAAGCCCTTCCGCTCTAAGTAGGGACGTTTAGGGAGCCTGAAGTGTAAGCCCAAAGCATTCTTCCAAGTTAACTCGGGTGAATAACCAGCTAATGAGGCATGCCAGTCGGCTGCCTGGTGTGCAGCTCCTGCCGTCCGGGCAGCAGGCTGGCTTCGGGTGGGCGAGTCGTTGGAGCCACGGGGCCGTACGTGAGTCACAGCTGTTCGGGGCCCTTACGTTCACGTCTTGGGAAGGTGTTCCTTGACCACTGCTCCCGGGACGAATAAAGGCTCGGTCTGCAGACTTGACAGGCAGGCCCCCTGGCTATGCAGCTGGCGGACTTCAGATTCAAGCTGCACTTGAGTTGTTAGTAGTTTGGGTTGGAGTCCCAGTTTCACTCCTTGGCTTTTGACTTTGGGTGACTTACTTGGCTTCTCTCAGCCTCCGATTCCTTGTCTGTAAAATGAGCAGCTACTTGATAGGGCTATTGTGATTGAGGTAATACTTATAAAAAGATTAATGTGGTAACTGACTCGTTAAGCATAATAGACATTTGATGGCAAGAGGCAACTCAGGTATGGAGGTATTTATTTCCGGACCTGTACTGTTTGCAGTTGAACTGCCTGTTGGTTTCTAAAGATCTCTAAGAGATAAGGCTTAATCAAGTGTAGGTCTTTGGTTGGGGGTGAAAGTTTCCCACCGGTTTCACTAGTTTTAACCGAGTGATAGCCGCTCCGGGCTGATGCACACGGGCTGCGCCGGATCGTTCCAGTGCTCCCTCCCGCCAGGTGAACCTGTGATTAGGGGTAAGCGGCTTCTTCAGAACCTCGGCTGCTCATGTGTGCCTTTGCGGTTCTGATGGGAGCTGGTGGGAGGGCACTTTGCCTGTGGGGGCAGGTGGATGGACCTCAGAATCGTTGGAGCGGTATTTCCGCTTCAGTTCAGAACAGTTTAGAAGTTGCATGAAGCCTTTGAAACGAACTGCTTTCCATTCTAGCCCATGATGATGCCATTTGGTCAGTCGCCTGGGGGACAAACAAGAAAGAAAACTCTGAGACAGTGGTCACGGGATCCCTGGATGACCTGGTGAAGGTCTGGAAATGGTGAGTGCTCTTTCCCCTGACAGCCTTGGAAAGTGAGGTTTAGGGTTTTGCTTCTGGACTCCCCCAAGTTGCAATCAGGAAAGTATTAATTGTTTTCTGAGCTACAAAGCGGTAGCAGTTGGTGGTATAAAAAGGCAGCTGATTTTTTCCTCACTTGGTTTCCTCTTCTTCAACGTTAAGGCCCTATAGTTTAAAAAAAAAAAAAAAAAGTCCCACAGTTAAAACTTGGCCGCATTTGGTGTCCCGTGGCTCTTCAGGTCCCCTCTGATTCTGCCTGTCACAGACCGCTGGTAGCGCACAGTCACGGGGGCCAGAATTTCCAATGGCAGGTACAGCGTGTTGTATGTGAAGAAACCCATTTCTCTGTCCCCCGCTGAAGGCGTGATGAGAGGCTGGACCTACAGTGGAGTCTGGAGGGCCATCAACTGGGTGTGGTGTCCGTGGACATCAGCCACACGCTGCCCATTGCTGCATCCAGTTCTCTCGACGCTCACATTCGTCTCTGGGACTTGGAAAACGGCAAACAGATAAAGTCCATAGATGCAGGACCTGGTAAGAGTTGTGCTTTTAGGGAAGATAATAGACATTCACACTTCCTTCTCGAAACCTCTAGGGATAGGTATGTTTTACAGTTCAGGATTTTTTAATTTGTCTTTTTTTTCTTAAGTTTACTTATTTATTTTGAGAGAGGGGGTGTGGGAGGAGCAGAGAGAGAGAGAGAGAGAGAGAGAGAGAGAGAGGATCACAAGCAGGGTCTGAGCTGTCAGCATAGACCCTGACGCAGGGCTTGAACTTACCGTGAGATCGTGACCTGAGCCGAAATCAAGAATTAACCGACTGAGCCACCCAGGTTCAGAATTTTTTGGCTTGGAGAGGATAATGCGGGTATGTGGGCTGTGGGTTATGTGATACCTTTTGTGGAGTTGGAGGGAGCATTAATATCTTAGCAACGAAACATGAGTGTGTGTGTCTGCGCAGGTGAGATTTCACTGCCAAATAAATTTTGGTATTAACCCTGTTTCAAAAACAGTTGTTTAGAAGCTTTAGATTTGGGGGTGTGGACCTGTATCCGGACGGTCCAGGGGTTCTGTTTGCCATGCTCTAATTTGACATGTGCCCTGCCTGATAGGAGTCTCTTGTCCACAGTAGTGTGTCCTCTCAGGTCTGTATCATGGCAGTCTCTCCTATGATCTGTATCTGAGGGACAGGAAACTTCTGGAATAACATTCATTTTATCTAAAGCATCGTAGGACAGCATAGTCTTGTCCATCAGCCTTGATTAATGATTTCGGTGGGCCGGGTCATGTGGCACAAGCAGCGCGACATCTCAGGATCCCTTGTCCCCTCAACTTATAAATGTCTGTATGGCATTCGTGACCAGGGGCTGTTCGCCAGAAAGGGTGATGGCCGCTAGAGAGCACAGGGAGCCACCTGCCTTGATCCCAGAGAAGACGCTTAGCCGTTTCCCTGGCACACCTCCCTTGGTTGGAGCCCCGGGGAGGTTTGCCCCCTACTGGCTGTGCTCAGTAACCACGACCGGCTTTATATTGGAAAGAATAGTAGTCCCAGGGTTTGTAAGGAGGCTAGCTTGTCTGGAAACTGCGTGTATTCTCCCTCAGAAGCAAGGCTCCCCGGTCTGTGAGGCTCACCCCTGGAGCTTTTTAAAGGATATGCGTGCCCAGACCCTAGTTTGTTTCCACTGAAGCACAGTTATCAGGGTGTGTGGGCTGGATATGCATTTGGAAAAGGCTACGTATGGGGGACACTGTGATCGCCCCAGGTGGTTGTCTTGCCCCTGTCCTTATCTGCCGACGTCACTCACGGAGGACTTGGGGTCCCAGACTGGCCCCCAAATCTACAAAGACTGTTACAGAGCCAGGGAGAGGAGAAAGAGGCAGATCTCTTGCTGCCTTTTCACCTTGGGCACCCAGGCCTTCCCCAGACCTAGGACGCTGAGGTCACCGCATGGCTGTCGTGGTCACGGGCACGCTGCAGTTGAAGAAACGAGTGCTGGATTGGTTCCAGGGAAGAGGGTGGGTCTGCACGCAGCCGGCCTTCCCTGACCAGCAGTGCCGTCGACAGCCGGGCGCCTCGTCCGTGTGTGAGGCACGTACCCGTTGGAAGGTTACTGTTAGGAAAGAAACGGTGCAGAGACTCGTCAAGGGGCTGGATTTCTCTTGGTTCAGGAATCTGCACAGAACCGGACCCGGCCACCAAATGGCAGTTCCTTGGGTGACAGAGGAGCAGCTGAGTCGTCCGGACAATGAATAGGGGGACGTGGCCCCGAAGCTGTACCTGTCTGGGAAATATGCCTGGGGGATGTGGACTGACCACCACGGAAAAGGAAAGAAAGAAAATCACTGATCCTGAGGAAGGAAGTGAGGCTGAAGACACAGACGCTGCCCCCAGCACACTGGCGCTTGGGAAGACGAGTGGGAGCAGCCAGGGCCTCGCCCCCCCACGGCAGGACAGCCCGGACGGCAGGGGGCTGCCCTCCCTTTGGGGAGGTGGGGCTTACGAGAGTAAATGTCTGTTATGCAGATATAAATCTTAGGGTGCGGGAATAAGGAATAAGAATTCCTTCAGTTGTGAGCATAAGGATATTTCGTACTAAAAATTCCATATTGTAAACCAGTTAATAGGGAATTGTAAAAATAATTCAGAAATGCTATTCTATTAAACTGCAAGGAATAAAAATCAGATTCTCTAAAAACTGTTATTCCAGTAAACAGCTAATTATAATAGGAACAAGAAAGCATAATCTTATTATAGAGTAAATGCTAGTCATTTACAGATTAAAAAGTAGCTGTTGATTACAAAAGCTTTTTCAGATCTTGATTGAGCATTTTTTTTTTAAAAATTTTTTAATGTTTATTTTTGAGTGAGAAAGAGAGAGAGTGTGAGTGGGTGGGTGGGGCAGAGAGAGAGGGAGACACAGAATCTGAAGCAGGTTCCAGGCTCTGAGCTGTCAGCACACAGCCTGACACGGGGCCGAAGCCACAGACCGTGAGACCGTGACCTGAGCCGAAGTCGGACTCTTAACTGACTGAGCCACCCAGGTGCCCTGAAGTTAATTTCCTTTTTAAAACATTTCTTAAGAAAACCGATAGAGCTAAATTATTGATCACTCCTTTGAATGTGTTAAAATTTGCAAGGGATTTTTGTCTTAAAACCCCTTGGAAGACACTGTTGACCCATCTGTGCTGGGACCCCTGTCTGCCAGGAGTCCAGCTCAGCAGCCTGTCCTCCGTCCCGTGGGCTGGGAAGGGCCTGCCCTCTCGAGCCCAGCCCAGGCGTGAGGAGAGCGACTTGGGAGGGAGTCTGTCTGTGCTTTTAACAAGCTGTGTCCTGTCAGGGGAGGGTGGCCAGACTTAGGGCACGTTCCTATACAAGAGTGCACGTGGGCCAGGGGACAGACAGGAGCCGGGCAACTAGATGACTCCCTGGCCTCCAGGCCCGGACCCCGAGGCCCCTGGAGCTCTGGGATGGCCTCGGAAGAGGTTCCCAGAGAGCCTAGAAAGGAAATGCTGAAATGCCACCAATGGTGTGTCCCCAGAGAGAGATGTGAAGCAAGTTGTTCACCCCGACTGCGCGTGAGTCTGCAGACCCTTGGGTCCGGCGGGAGGAGCACCGTGACGCGTCACATTTGAACGGAGCTCTTGAAATTAACTCCGTTGTATGGTGTGACTGAAAAAACAGGCGATCTTTAAAAAACGCAGTGTATCTTTCCAGTCCTTATTCCTTGTTAATTTTGGCAAACGCTTTGTCCTATCATGGCACAACAGAAGAGTGTTTATGGCAGTACGTGTTCCTTTATTCGCAGCTTTCTTGAGGCAAGCTTTCACTGCTGTGATTGCAGCATCAGGTTAACCCACGGTGAGTGTGCGGTTCACCGAGTTTTTGTAAATCTCTGGGGCCGTGCAGCCGGCTCTGCAGTTCAGTTTTAAAACACTCGCGCGCCTCAGAACGTCCCCTCAGGTCCACGTGCAGTCCGCGTGTGCCTCAGCCTCAGGCAGCCTCAGACCCACTGTGTCTGCAGTTTTGTCTTTGGAGAACTTCCATGTAGGTGGGGGGGGGGGGGTGTTGTCTTCTACACCGTCTTTCTGCGGTGTAAGGTTTTCAGGGCTCATTCGTGGTGTGGCGTGTGCCGGCAGCTCCTTTTTGTTTCTGGACAGTGTTCCCTTACCACGTTGCAGAATATTTTGTTCTCCCACCCAGCACTTGATGGACATTTGGATTCTCTCCAGGTTTTTACCGTTATGGGCGGTGCTGTGAACACCACTGCCCAAGTCTGTGCGGACACGTGTTTTCATTTCTCTTGGGTGGATATCCAGGAGTGGATCTGCCAGATGTTGTGGTATTTGTTTGCATTTAAGAAATTGTCAAACTGGGGGCACCTTACTGGCTCAGTCGGTTAAGCGGCCGACTTCAGCTCAGGTCGTAATCTCACGGCTCGTGAGTTCGAGCCCCGCGTCGGGCTCTGTGCTGACAGCTCAGAGCCTGGAGCCTGCTTCAAATTCTGTGTCTCCGTCTCTCTCTGCCCCTTCCCTGCTTGTGCTCTCTCGCTCTCAAAAATAAACATTTTTAAAAAATAAAAATAATTGTCAGACTGTTAAGAGAACAATCCCATTTACAACTGCACTAAAAACAATAAGATACCTGTGAGTAAACCCACCCGAAAAGGTGAAAGGCCTGTACTTTGAAAACTATAAAACACTGATGAAAGAAATTGAAGAGGAAGCAAAGAAATGGGTTTCATTCCATGCTCATTGACTGAGAGAACAAACGTTAAGATGTCTATGCTACCCAAAGCAGTCTACACATTGAATGCACTCTCTATCAAAATACCACCAGCATTCTTCGCAGAGCTAGAACAAACAATCCTAAAATGTGTGTGGTACCACAGAAGACCCCAAATAGCCAACGTAATCTTGAAAAAGCAAAACAAAGCTGGAGGCATCACGATTCCAGATTTCAGGCTATACTACAAAGCTGTAATCACCAAGACAGTATGATTCTGGCACAAAAATAGGCACATAGATCAGTAGAACACAATAGGAAACCCAGAAATGGACACAACTGTATGGTCAACTAATCTTCAACAAAGCAGGAGAGAATGTCCAATGGGAAACAATCTCTTCCACGAACGGTGTTGGGAAAATTGGGCCACTCTCTTACACCGTACACAAGAATAAATTGAAAATGGACTAAAGACCTAAATGTGAGGCCTGAAACCATAGTAATCCTAGAGGAGAATACAGGCAGTAACGTCTTTGCCATTGGCTGTAGCAGCTTCCTTCTAGATACGTCTCCTGAGGCAAGGGGAACAAAAGCAAAAATAGACTACTGGGACTTTCTCAAGATAAAGCTTCTGCACAGTGAAGGAAACAACAAAACTAAAAGGCAGCCACCGGAATGGGAGAACAAATTTGCAAATGACATATCAGATAAAGGGTTAGTATCCAAAATATATAAAGAACTTATACAAGCCAACACTCCCCCAAAATAATCCAGTTTAAAAATGAGCAGAAGACATGGGGGCGCCTGGGTGGCTCAGTCGGTTGAGCATCCAACTTCAGCTCAGGTCATGATCTCACGGCTTGTGAGTTCGTTCGAGCCCCGTGTCGGGCTCTGTACTGACAGCTCAGAGCCTGGAGCCTGTCTTCAGATTCTGTGTCTTTCTCTCTTGTCTCTGCCCCTCCCTCGCTCACACTGTGTCTCTCTCTGTCTCTCAGAAATAAATAAAGATTTAAAAAAAATTTAAAAATAAAAATGAGCAGAAGACATGAACAGACACTTTTCCAAAGAAGACATCCGGATGCCAACAGACACATGAAAGATCCTCAGTGTCACTCGTCATCGGGCAAACGCAAATCAGAACCACGATAGATACTACCGCACACCTGTCAGAACGGCTAAAATCAACATAAGAAGTAACGAGTGCTGGCGAGGATACGGAGAAAGGGGAACCTCTCGCATTGGTGGGGATGCTGGTGCAGCCACTGTGGAGGGGAGTGTGGCGGTTCCTCAGAAAGTTAAAGATAGAACTCTCCTGTGATCCAGCAATTGCACTACTAAGTGTTTACCTGAAGGATACAAAGCACCGACTCAAAGGCATAGATGTGCCCATATGTTTACAGCAGTATTATGTGCAAGAGCCAAGATCTGGAAGCAGCCCCAGCGTCCACTGACTGGTGGATAGATACAGATGAGGTGATACGTATACAGTGGAATATTAGTCATAAGAATGAGATCTGGCCATTTGCAGTGACGTGGGTGGATCTAGGAAGAGTATCACGTTCAGTGAAATGAGTCAGAGGAGGATAAATACCATGTGACCTCACTTGTATGTGGAATTTAAGAAACAAATGAGCAGATGGGGGGGGGGGGATGGGGAACAGGCAAGCCAAGAAACAGACTCTTAACTATAGAGAACACACTGCTGGTCACCAGAGGGGAGGGAGGTGGAGGGTGGGTTAAATAGGTGATGGGATGAAGGGGTGCGCTTAGGATGAGCCCCCAGTGATTAAAATTAACAACAAAAACTTGAAATGTTTTTCAGAGTGGTCATACCAGTGTATCAGGATTTGGGTTTCCCGATATCCTTGTTGACACTTGTCCGTCCTGTTTTTATTAAAATTTAAGTAGATCTGTACTAAGTTGGTAAAGAATTAACACCTTTACACATAGGTTTTCGAATCAGGACGTGATTTCTAATCTTTTAAAAATGTATCTTTTGGTAAAACTTTAAAAGTTTTTAAAATTGGGGCGCCTGGGTGGCTCAGTCGCTTGAGCGTCCGACTTCGGCTCAGGTCATGATCTCACGGTCCGTGAGTTCGAGCCCCACGTCGGGCTCTGTGCTGACAGCTCAGAGCCTGGAGCCCGTTTCAGATTCTGTGTGTCCCCCTCTCTCTGCCCCTCCCCTGCTCATGCTCTGTCTCTCTCTGTCTCAAAATTAAAAACATTTAAAAAAAAGTTTTTAAAATTAAGGTCACGTGACGTCTTTTCTCATTGTGTGTTTTTTTTTCTTTCTTTCTGTTCAGTGGATGCCTGGACTTTGGCCTTTTCCCCTGATTCCCAGTATCTGGCCACGGGAACTCATGTGGGAAAAGTGAACATTTTTGGTGTGGAAAGTGGGAAAAAGGAATATTCTTTGGACACCAGAGGAAAGTTCATTCTTAGTATTGCATATGTAAGGAAACCTTGCTCTCTTCTCGGTCTCCCACTGTTTGCAGTCTGTGCCTCCGGCCTGTGGCCGTGCTGGGGGCAGGCAGCTGTCTGGCGGGCGTGGGGTGTGGCGAGCAGGGGATTTGCCGACGTTTGCTGGGCGTGGCCTAACAACACGGAGTCTCAGGTGCTCTCCGCGTGTTCTCCACAGAGTCCTGATGGGAAGTACCTGGCCAGTGGAGCCATAGACGGAATCATCAATATTTTCGATATTGCAACTGGAAAACTCCTGCACACGCTGGAAGGTATGGCTCACTTTCTTTTGTGCAAACGGGGTTATCCGACCACAGAGGAAGAATTGTTCTTTTATTAAAATGCTACTAAATGACAAATGAGCTTTGTACTATCTCAGTTGGAAGTCCGAGGCGCCTCCAGGTCTTAGTGTGCGGTCGGAGTTGTACCCCTGTTGAGCGCTTGTTTTGGTGAACAGGCTTACTCACTTTTTGTGTTAGTATATCTCAGCTGTATGAGAATTTCGTTTCTGTCTTGTTTGGTTCTACAGAAAGTCGTGATTAAAAACCAGTTTTGTCAAGAATCTGACGGTGGGTGAAAGCGCCCTGCCTGCCCTCTGCTCTGCTGGCCTCAGGGTGTGGGTGCGAGCCCTGTCAAGCATGGTGGATGGGACAGAGGCTTCTAGCCTGTGCTGTTTTACATCTTTATTTATTTTGAGAGAGAGAGAATCCAAAACCGGTTCCATGCTGTCGGCACAGAGCCCGACACGGGGCTCAAACCCACCAACTGTGAAATCGTGACCTGAGCTGAAACCAGGAGTCGGACGCTGAACGTGCCTCTGCCCTGTGCTCTTTTGTACTAGTTTGAATTCTGAATTCTCTCCTATGCCTCCTCACCCACACACTACTTACCTGCCAGAAGAAATTTAAAGTCACAGAGCCCCAAAAGAGGCAGGATGGCTGAGAAAAGGCAAGAAGGACCCCATCCTGGCAGGCACATGCATACGTTACCTCCTCAGTTTATTGTTTACAACACAGGATTTGGTAGGGAAACCGCGTCCTGTTTGTTCATACAGATCAGAAGCAATGTGTGTTTCCTTATTTGTCCATATTTGTAGTAGAGGAGTTTTTCCCAAGCCATGTGTGCTGAGGTCCAGCTGGTGAGGAAGGGAACTGAGGAGAGGTGGCTCCAGGAGGATGGGGCCTGGATTGCATGGATGTTTCCAGAACATTAGGAGGAGGGGTGCATCCAGTCATTCCCCTCCCTCTCTGACGAAAAGCACCTGGGCAGTGCGGCTCAGATACTTGTGGTCGTTAAAAGGGACGCTGTCAGTGGGGAGCCCGTGGGGGGAGACTAACGGGGCCTTTGCGAATTTCAGGCCATGCTATGCCCATCCGCTCCTTGACCTTCTCCCCGGATTCTCAGCTGCTCGTCACTGCCTCAGATGACGGCTACATCAAGATCTATGATGTGTAAGTTGCCACGGAGACTCGGGCTTCTCGCCCAGTACCAGTGTCCGTCTTGTCTCCCACTGCTTGGAGGAGTCCTGTCGAGTATGCAGCCCTTCTCCCGGGTCCCTTGGGGGCTTGTGTGCAGAGCCTCAGGCCTTCCTCCCCCATCACACCCCGGTCCTTGAACTGGGAATGTCCGGGAGGGAGATGTGCACCATCTGCCTGCCAGGGTGGGGTCTTTCTTGTCTTTTCTCAGCTGTCCTGCCTCTTGTGGGGCTCTCTGACTTTAAATTTCTTCTGGCAGGTGAGTAATGTGCGGGTGAGGAGGCATAAGAGAGAGTGATCGCTCTCTTCAGGTTGTGGCCGTCTGTCACCGTCAGCTTGTGCAAGGCCCCTTTCTCCTCGGCTTTTCCCCATCCTGTTCCCCCCACAAGTCTCCCCTGAGAGGTGTTTGTGTGCTTGACACTTTGACTCAGTACTGAGACCTGTGTGCCTCTGGTTCACGGCTTCCGAATGTGGTGTCCTGATCCCCTGGAGGCACACGTCACACTTCTCCGTGCCCCAGCGATGAATGGGTGCTAAGATTGCTGCCATCTGTCTGTTCCACAACCCTGACCGTCTGTGTGCGAGCCCACACCTGGGCCTGTGAGGGTTTTTCGGGAGCTGCTGGGCAGTAGGAGTACTTCTAGCAGCTTTTGGAAGACAAAAAATGGTCAGCAAGGCTGATCTTGGGGCTGTGGCTTCTGACGAGCTGACTGGGGGTGTTAGGACGCGGGGCGTGCCTCTGTCCAGTGTGCTGCCTTGTTAGACTCGGGGGGCACCTCTATCCAGTGTGCTGGCTTGTTAGATTCAGGGGGCGCCTCTATCCAGTGTGCTGGCTTGTTAGGACTCGGGGCTGGCGCTTTCAGTGTGGCGTCTGCTTGGGATTCTCTCTCTCTCTTTCTCTCTGCTCCTCCTCTGCTTGCCCATGGCTTTTCTGTCAAAAACAAACTTTACAAGAGAATGGCGTATGCAGGCCACGTCTGTTGTGGAGTGGATGTGGACACCTCCCTTGGATATGGTGGAAACGGTGCGGTCGGGGTCAGAGCCTGCTGCTGTCTGAGGTGGCCTGCCTGCCCCTGGCGGCCCTCAGGTCCTGTCTCCGGAGTCATCTTGCTGAGCTGCTAGAATGTGGTTCCTTTATTTTGAGCTTTTAAGCTCTCAGCTTCAATAGTACTCTTTGCTGTCGGGGGAAATTCACACATTTTGTGCTAATGCCGCCATACAGACTTGTTCCCTCTCCATTTTGATTGAAACTTCCCCATTTCAGACAACACGCCAACTTGGCTGGAACACTGAGTGGCCACGCGTCGTGGGTGCTGAATGTCGCCTTTTGTCCTGACGACACTCACTTTGTTTCCAGGTACTTTCGATTCTTGGCACTTCCTTAAATGCTGGGAAGATGTAGATGGTCTTTTAGGAATCACCTTAAAATTTGAAGATGGTCTGACCCTTTTTTGTAGACGGGTTTCCTCACTGGTTTTGGGTTTTGTTTGAAGCTGTGAAGGCAGTTGTCCTTGGCGGGATCGAAGGTGGACTGTTTTCAGTCTAGGCTTCCGCACGTAGTTACTTTAGGAGTGGATGCCTGTATTCCGATCGTAACTTAAAATACGTAGGTCTGTTTGCAGAATGTTGTGCTTTGAGAGCCCAGTGTTATTCCAGCCCGGGACGGCCAGGACAGGTGAAAGATTTGAGACAGACAGTTTAATAACAGTGCTCAGAGGCTACGGAAGCCTCTTCCTGCAGGAGCGAGCCTCCATTTGGAGGCTGTGACAGGCCACCTCAATCCGGAAACAGACACAGGTGTCTGAGACTCCTGCTGAGGGCACTTGCACGAGGGCGGGGCAGATGAGAACTTCAGGGAAATGGCTGCTCCGTGCGTGGGGGAAGCCACGGAGATGCCGGCACCGGGACCCCCACCCCCCACCCCTGGGGCCCAGGCTGGCCACTGAGTACAGGTAGGCAGAGTGTAGGTGACAGGAGGGTGGGATTTCCGGTCACATTGCTTCTGACTTTAAAACCGGGATGAAAACTGTTCTGATACTAATGTTCCCTTTTTTAAAACAGTTCATCTGACAAAAGTGTGAAAGTTTGGGACGTTGGAACGAGGACTTGCGTTCACACCTTCTTTGATCACCAGGATCAGGTATGGCCCAGTTCCTTCGTGTCCGCTGGCGTTGCCTGAGCACTGCACCTGCCCCCGCCTTTCCCCGACCTGCTGCCGGGGCCTTGGGGCTCCCTGCTCAGTGTCTAGCCAGCCAGCATCCTGTGTCCTGTCTGGGCTGCGGGTGCTGCCGATGTGCTGGCAGCCTAGCGAGCCGAGAGGCGTGAGAACGTGGCGGTAGCCACACAGCCGTCCGGGGGCCCGCCGGGAGCGCTGTTCCAGGTGTGGCCTGCCGTGCAGCTCGGGAAGGGCCTTCCCCACAAGTCGGCACTTGTCGTTTTTGGAGCTGCCCACAGAAGTGATGAAGCGATGTGATCTTTTTCTTTTCTTGTTCTTTCCTTCTTTTTTTTTTTTTTTTTTTTAAACATACTCAAAGCCACGATTTCTTATGGGTTGTTTGGCTTTATCGATATAACTTTTGCATCAGTGTTTAAATGAGGAAAAGGGGGCTCTCTTTTCCTGGGGGCCTTGTTGTCTCTGCCAGTGTGGAGGTGAGTGGAGGCTCCGGTGGAAGGCAGAGGCCCACTCAGTAGGTCTGGCGTGGGGCCTGGGGCTCTGCATTCTACCCGGCTCCCCATGAGGCCAGTGCTGCCGGCCCCAGCCATTTAGACTAGCAAGTCTTGGGAAACTGGTTAGTGTAAAAAATAAAATGCCCAAGGCAGTAAAAAAGTTGACTTTCAATACATAGTAGTTTTTATGATGATGCTTTCTTTTTTTAAATTTTATATTTGTTTAAATAATCTGTATATAGGCCCAACATTGAGGCTTGAACTCACAACCCCAATATCAAGAGTTACAGGCTCCACCAGCTGAGCCAGCCAGGCGCCCCGTGTCCCCTTTGGAATGCAGCTTAAAGTTAACATAATTGTTCATGCTTTTTTCCGTTTGATCTTAAATCAGTGCTAACAGAGTTGAGGGAATTCAGTCTTGATACTTCACTTCTGGATTTAAACATTCTGCCGTGGGAGTAAACCCCCCTGGCTGGCCGCGTTTCCCCGTGCGAGAGGCTGAGTGGGGTGGTCTCGGAGGTGGTGTTTGGGTGGCAGTGAGGCCATCAGCCCACCCGGTGGCAACGCTGAGATCACGGCTGGACCCCCCCCCCCCTCCCCCCCCCCGCCCCACTTGGGGTCAGAGGGACAGGCTGACCTGAGGGAACTCCAGCCGCGTGTTTTGTCGGGAAGGCAGTGTGACTGTGCACTTGAACACGCAGCGAGTAAAATCAGTGCCCCGTGACGTCTAGTTTTCCAGCTTGAGGCCTCTAGTCACAGGGGAGAATCGTTGGCTGGGGGGCGGGGGGCACAGCGTTAGGTGAGGTGCCCCTGAGGTCATGCCCTGGGAATGGTCCTGGGGCCTTTTTCTTTCAAACGCAAGCCCATGCCCGTCCCCTGTGGGTTCCATCTTCACGACATTAGGTCCTTCCTCGGGTTCTGAATCTTGAAAGGTTTGTAGGTACACAGATTTGTGTTTAGAAATGAGATATGACGAGTATGGGAGGTGAGGGAATGATGATGACAGGAGCAATGCCAGATAATCCTGTTAAAGAAAACGCCCCATTCTTGCTGGTTCAGAAAACACGGAACACCGTCCTTTGGGTGTTTTTCTAGATTTGGTACGATGAGAATAGAGGAGGATGTTTGTTCATAAAGAATAAAGACATGACAACTTTGTTTTTTCTTTTTATTGGATTTACAGGTCTGGGGAGTAAAATACAATGGAAATGGCTCAAAAATTGTGTCTGTCGGTGACGACCAGGAAATTCACATCTATGATTGCCCAGTGTGAACACCAGTCTCCCAGACTAATGCTGCAAAGAGAATGTATACATTGATCGTGACATTCCTTACCTTCCTAGCTTAACAAAATAGAGCATTTATTGTAGCAGAAACTTAAATTTTGTAGATACAATATAAATCTTTTCATGTTTTATTGGAAATGCTGTTCATACTTTAACAGTGTTCGTGACCCAGACACCGGTGTTCTTGAACATACTTCTTCTGTGCACCCTGCGGCCGGCAGGAGAGCGGGGGGAAGTCGGCATCGTGCGAAAGCAGGTAACTGCCCCAGAGATGAAGGGACCCAGGCACTTAATGAACTTGCAGTTTAGAGGCACAGGCTCCCTCCTCCAGGGTGCCGAGTCACACAGAAGCGGTTTGATAAAACTGATCGGTTTCAGAACGGGGTCCTGAAGGGTTAGGATATTTGGCCGGGTGAGAATGTTCAGAGTCCTACCTTCCTGGGCATCTACTTGGTGTTTTGAAAACGTCCGCTGCTGCACTGTGCACTGTGTTAACTTTAGAGAGGCTGCCTTGACAGCGTCTGTGGGCTCCAGCCCTGCCTCGGTTTCCCCGGAGGACCAGCACTTCGGTTCTCTCAGCAGCCACTTGAACTTGGTTGGCATGGAAATGGCTAGCACTCTGAAGCTTGCTGCTGTTTATTAAGAACCTCGTGTGCCTGTAAGTCCGGTCGTGGCTTTTTCCCAAACCCCCATCACCTCCCTCTCCTGCCTCTCGACGTTGGTCGCCCTCCTGTAACCACAGAGCCCTTGACGTTTCCTCTGCCTGTAGCGCCCCCGCCCCCCACACCCACAGGGGGCGCTTTTATGGCTGCCCCCTCCTTTCCACAGCCGTCGCCCATAGCTGACGCTTGCCCTTCTCACTCCAATCACAAGCTCCAGGACAGTGGAGGCCGACCCATCAGATCTCCATGTGAGGCTCTTAACACCCCTCGTTTGAGCTCGAGATCATTTAAAAAACCAGAAGCATCTCTCATACCAGCTCAGTTTTAATTGTAAAGTGACAAGTGTACAGGTGGAGTACGTTTTAAGCAACACCTTCCAGATCCCACTGACGCGCCAAGGAAGGGGCTGGACGTAGTTGTGCCCCATCAACAGCAGTTCTCGACGGCAGGGGGAGTCACAGCACAGAAACAACACCCTGGAACCGTGGTCCATTTGTGAATGGATTTCCACACAGGCTGAGTTGGAAAAGGAGGCTTTAGGTCTGTCCTGACCAGTGGTCAAAGCAGGCCTGGGGTGAGGGGGGCTCGCTCTCTCCTTATTTTGAGCAAGTTATGCCCAACACCCCCGCCGCCCCCCCCCCCCCGCCCCCCAGCCCCCCAGCCAGCAATGCCTGGTCCCCCCAGCCGCTCGCCCTGACTGCCGCAGGCCTCCTGTGCCCTTCGACCCTGCTGGGGGCGGCCCCGGGTCTGCGGCGAACTCCGCTTCTGCCGAACCAAGGAGGGTGGAACATACAAGCGGCCTCGGCTTTAGCCCGCCCAGCGGCTTAGGGAGCAGTTTCTCCTGACCGCCATGGAAGGACCGGGCCAGGAACAGCTAGAGCCTGAGGCAACCCTAAACATGAGCTGCGGTCGGCCTGCTGGGAGTGAAGCAATAGCTGTTGTCCCTCGGAGCAGGCCAGCATTTACAGCGGTGGCCCATGCCGCAGGCACGGCAGAGCCCGTCCACGCGCTTCTCGCCAAAGCAGCATCACGGGAGCAGGAAGCCCTCCGCCACGCAGCCGACAAAAGAGCAGGGAGCCGGGTCTGGGAAGAGGCGACCGGGCCGTGGCGCCCAGGCCGGCCCACCAGGCTTCCCCCACCGCTGCTGCCGGAGGATGTGGGGCCCTCGGGAGGGCTTCCTTCTCTTTACAGAAAGCACTTTGGTGGGAGCATAGCAAAGACGGTCAACAAAAAATCATTAAAACCACAGAGAACAAGGTGTGGGGTCACAAGCAAACAGCTATGGCGGTGTTTCATTTGGAACATGGACCCCACAAGGCCAGGAAGCTTCCAGGAGAGACGGCCATACTTGCACCCCATTCCAGCCACGGGACAGTAGCCACCACGCTGGCCCCACAGCCCACGCGGCGTGAGCCTGGCCCGAGAGCCCAGTCCAGCCCACGGACGTGCCTTTGTTCTTGAGGGCCCTCAAGAATCTAGATCTGGAGATGTCACAGGGGCAGCCCCAGACGAGGCCCCTGGTGCCTGCCCTGCGAGGGGGGCCGGGCGCCGGCACCGGGGCAAGGCCCCCAGAAGCACAAAGTGTCAGTGCGGCCAACCGGCATCTCAAAAGTCTCCTGAAAATGGAAATGAACAGATCCCGTATGTAGACCAGAGGTAATTCACACTCAGAACGTTTAAATATAAATTAAGCTATAACTTAAGTTACAACCGAAAGAACAACAGAACCAAGACGACACTCGGCAGCTGAGGATGCTGGACACACACACGGACACGCCACACACGGGGCCGGGAGGTGATGCCGTTTTCATTGTGCCAACTTTACACTCAGGGCGCCGCTCACGCCGTCTGGCACTGCACCCCGGCCCGCGGCCCGTCGTCGTCGTCCTCGTAGGCCTCCCGGTGCTGGCGCCAGCCCTGCTCGCTGGGGTCGAACTCCTTCAGCTCCACCTGGTCCATGTCGTCCGTGACCCTCACCTTGTGTCGAGGGGGCAGGAGGGCCTCCAGCTGGGGGAGCTTGTCGGGAGGCAGCCAGTGTTTCTCGGGGAAGGTGACCTGTAGAGGGGAGGCCGGAGGGAGCGGCGCTGGTTCCCGCCCGGCTCCCCCCCACCCCCCAACACCTCCAGGACAGGCCCGGAGGACAGGCGGGAACTTACCAAGAACTGGATGATCAGAGTCCCCTTCTCCAGGGGCGCTTTGTAGATCGGCATCCCCTCGTCGTGCACACACTTCAGGTCCCCGTGCTTTATCACCTCCCCTGCCGCACAAAAGGCTCCATTAGGAAGCAGGAAGATGGGGGTGGCCTTGGGGGGGGGGCCCTAGCACCCAGGCGGCACTACAGCCTCGTGGCACCCCCCCCCCCACCCCATCATAAGGGGTCAGTTTAAAAGTGAAGCGGGAGCCAGAACACCCAAGTCTGAGGGGGCGCCTGTGTCCGCAGCCCGACCCGCCCACCTGCCTCTGGGGTCTCACGGCTACTTTTCCAGAAGGCACCGCGGGCGTTGAGGCCCCCCGAGCCTCGCGCGGCGTCTCCCGCCTGACGCGAAGGAAGGAAGGAGCTGGGTCCCCACAGAAGCGAGCTCCTCGGCTCAGTAACACAAATGCACAAACAAGGAGTAACGGGGGCGGAGGAGACGCCAAACGCTGTCAGCAGCCCGAGGAGGCTGCGCGCAGCGTGTCGCAGACCCCTCTGGGCCCTCCTGCGCGGGGCCTCCCGTGGGCTTGTCTGGTGGCAAGTTCTTCTGTCTCCACTCCTCCCCTCTCGCTTCCGCCTCTAACTGGGGGCCGGGAAGCCACACACGGGAGGAGGCAGACAGAGGACAAGTGGGCCGCTCCCGGGGCACCTTCCTCGCGGATCCTAGCGTCTGCACTCCGGCAACAGGAGGAGGAGAAAGCAGCAAAGCCACAAGAAATAAGCCCAAACAAGGAGAGACGGTAAAAGAAAAAAGGACAGGACGCAGAAAAGAAGAAACATGCAAAAAGAAGTAAGAGAAGTCTCCAGCAGATGGCTCTCCGGAGCCCCAGCCCTTCCTTGTAACTAAGCAAGGTGGCGGGGGTGGGGGGAGTCTTCCCCGGGCCTGGTCCCATGTCACCCACCCCCGACCCTGTGGCCCAGGACGAGCTTTCCCGGAGCTGACACAGCCACCAGCCCAGCAGCACCGCCATCAGCTGGGGGCCCTGTGAGCAGGTCATGAACCCGCACCTGCTCACCGCTGCTAGCCGGGGGCCCTGGGAGCCTCAGCCTCCCCGCCAAGCCAAGCCAGGGGGAAGTCGCAAGTGTCACCTTACGCCGTGGGGCTTGATTATGTGCAGACACACACACAACAAACGATCAAACGGTCAAATGCTAACAATGGGCAAATCACGTAGGGGGTCCTTGTACTGTTTTTACTTTTACGACTTGTGGTTGGTTTGAAATTGTTTCCAAACACAAAGTTCAGAAAGAAAAAACTCTGATGAAGGCTTGGCTATCTAATTCCATACGCTTCTATGACAGAAGGGGGACGCAGAGCAGGAGGAGGAAAGCGACAGAAACAGAACAAGGCCACAGAGGGAAGCAAGCGAGAGCCGGCAGAGGGGAGACCGGCAGGGAGCTCTGGGGTCCACTCTCTACGCCGCACCTTAGGGTCTCAGTGCCGGCTGCCACCGCCCTTGGACAGGCAGGTCCCAGCCCAGCCCCAGCCTGGCCCTGCAGCCCTAAACCCCAGATGCCGCTCTGCTCACGGCCCGAGAGGGGGTGGAGGGAGCCTGGGTGTGTTGGCCACACCTGTGCACACGTGCTCTGACACGGATGGTCCCCGGCCCAGCCCCTCCCCTGCCGTCCTCCCATGGCCCTTCCTGCGAGGCGCCCTGCTGCCCACCCGGATGTGGCCCAGAGGAGCCTGCTGTCCGTATGCGAGCTGGGGGCCCGGGCCCTGCAGGACCCTCGTGGTCCCGTGGTCCTGGGAGGGCCCCCTGTGTGTGCAGACGGGCAGGTCTGTGGGAGCATCCGTGGCTAAGCTGACAGGCAACGTCTTTTTCTCGGGAAATTTCTACTTTAAAACGTCTCCCACGTGTAGTCAACAGTGCGGCGGCTATGGGGACACGTGATGAGCCAGCCACAGCATGTTATCAGCTGTTTTCTTACCAAACTAATTTTTAAAAGCTTAAGTTGGCAGGTCCCAGTTACAGTGCTGGACCTCAAGATTCCTGCTTGAGGCTCCTCCCCCCGACTGTTTCCTTCTAGGGGAGTATCTTAAAAATTCACAAAATTCCCAAGTCGTTGGCGAGCACTTTGACCTTAGGGAAAATGAAGTCACGCTAACTTGCGTGACGGAAGTCCCCCACCCCCAGCGTGAAGCCAGGCTAGCGGCCAGCAATGTCATACGCAGTCAGCACAGCAGGGACGGACACACGTCCGAAACATTACCTGCCTTGGACGTAATAACGAGCACGCGATCGTCCAGTGTTTTTATCATCTTCTTGAAGCCACAGAGGGCTTCAGAAAGCTGAATTTTCATTTTCATGATCAAGTCGTGGCCTCGCCTCTGAAAGACACTATGATCCTTCTGATCAAGCACAATTATGACATCGCCAGGCTCCAGCTCAGGCTCCTGATCTCCTTCTCCGTGAAACAGTATCTTTTGACCGTCTTTCATACCTGTGAGACATCATCCTTACTGATTAGCACTTCTCTTAAAAACCATGCTTCCTACACAGCTGTGAAGGTGGCACAGAGCCCTCTCGGGGTTTTACTCATCAAACCTCCCAACTTGGAGGGAACCAGAGCAGTGGCTGGGATCACGCCCCCCACCCCACCACATGGCGCAGCGGGAATGCCCTCCACCACCGCGCACACGCGGCCTTCTCGCTGCACGCGTGGGGCGCGGCTCCGGGGCCGCGTGCACGTGGACACAGGGTTCAGGATGCTTAAACAGAAGTCCTTTAAGAACATCTGTCAGTCTGGGTATTGAGTTGTGCGCTTTGGTCCCATCTCTCATGTAGCATATATTCACCGGATTAGGAATCCACAGAATAATCCACGGAGAACCGCTAACCGTGAAAAAGGCCTTCTAACGATGGCGCAGGCACAACAGACGGCAGGGGAAGGCGGGGGCGAGGAGGATCCGAGGCAGCAGAGGGACACGTGCAGAAGGAGCAAGCGGCCCCACGCGCACGAGCTCTGCGGCCCACGTTCACCAGGATCCTCCCAGTGACTCTAAAGGAATCGCTAGAGGACGGCGGGAGGACAACCGACCAAAATCAAGGTCCAGTGACTCTCAGAGCGCTGGAAAGCCCTAGAGAGGGGGTTGTTTTGGTCTCGAGGGAGCAGACCTCAGCAAGCAAACAGGCAGGTGAACGGGACGGCGGGGGGACGTGGGGGGACGAGCGGGGGCAAGAGGGTTCCGGGCACATCCGGGGCCCCTCGAGTATCTGCAGCATCACAGACCTCCCTTCCCGACGCCAGCACGCGCCCGCGGTCGGCACCGAGAAGCGCCTCCAGCCGGCGAGCGGTGCTGGGCGGCCTCACCTTTTTCAACGTGTACCTCGATGATCTTCTTCTCACGGGTCACCTTGGCGCCACCGCAGATCTCACAGCGGTCCCTGGGGCTGATGCGCTCGCCCTGGCCCTTGCACTCGACGCACACGGTCTGGATCTGCTGCACCACGCCCGGCCCGACCTGCTGGATGTGCACCTGCATCCCGCGGCCCTTGCACAGGGGACACTTCTCCACAGAGCCCTTCTTCCCGCCAACACCTGGGGGGGGGGGGGGGGGCAGGAAGCAGAGCTGGGCACCAGGGCACGGGGGACACGGGGGGACTGGACTGTTTACAGTCACGGAGAGCAATGCGGGAAAGTCTGGGCGATTCTAACCGAGCGGGTAGCATCCAGACATAAACGTGGGGTCGCAAAGGTTCGCGGTCCCGGCCACACCAAGCCAATTCATCCCTCGGGCTTCCTCAGCCGTGTCTTCTTCTGCCCCTGCCCACAGGTGGCCGAGTGGGCCCGGCTGCGAGAACTGGAGGGGTGGCTCCCCAGCTCGGCCGACTCAGGACAACGTGCGTCCGAGGTCACCAGATACTATTTTTCTTGAAAAATCCTGTTTTTAAAACTTGTGTTCGTGGGGCGCCTGGGTGGCTCAGTGAGTTGAGCGTCCGACTTCAGCTCAGGTCATGGTCTCACGGTTCGTGAGTTCGAGCCCCGTATTGGGCTCTGTGCTGACAGCCGGGAGCCTGGAGCCTGCTTCGGACTCTCTGTCTCCTCCTCTCTCTGCCCCTCCCCTGCTCCCGCTCTCTCGCTCTCAAAAATAAACATTAAAAAATAAAAAAAACAACTCAAGATGCGGTGAACTATGCCCAGCTGCCTGGTTTTACAAAGCTTCACTGGAACACGGGCACGTCTGCTCATTTATGCCAACGGCTGCTGGCGCACTGAGAGTTGAATGGTCCTCAGAGACCATGCGGCCCACAAGCCTGAAACACTTACTATCTTAGCCCTTTACAGAAAAAGTTTGCTGACCCCTAAGTTAGGTGAATCATCTTAATTTTTTTTTTTTTTTTTTTTTTTTTTTAATTAGCCTCCACACTCAGCATGGAGCCCAGCTCAGGGCTTGGACTCAACCCCGAGATCAAGACCCAGGCTGACGTCAAGCTTCGAATGCTTAGCCGACTGAACTACCCAGGCACCCAACTTTTAAATTTTTTAAATTAACACGTTAAAAAAAAAAAGTCACTCCATATAAAAAGTGTACAGGGCAGAGTAACACAGATTTGGCCCTTAGGCTACCAGTTTGCAATCTGTTTGACCCTTATGTTTGAAAAAATCAAGTGTTTTCCTCTGAACTGTAAACCAGAACTGTTTCGTCCTCTAAGGGATCAAACCTATGTGACTCATTCAAACGTTAATTTTTACCTTCACATTTTTCACAAATTACGTTTTTCTGGAGGGCCAGCTTCTTTGTGACTCCGTTATATAAATCTTCGAGAGTTACAGACAGCTGATGTACAACATTCTTGCCTTAGGAGAGGGAGAAAGAACACCTGGGAATATGGTATTAGACGTGCCCACGGGACCCCCAATGCGGGCACCTCCAGAGCCCAGAGCCACACCCATCACTCATTCTGTCGGTGCTCCCATCTCACCGGCCCAGCCTCCGGGCCTCTGCCAGCCGGAACCAATTCTGGCCAGCGACTGATAGATGTGGACAAAACGACTTCCCGTCTTTGTTTTCTCAGCACCCCCCTGAGGACGGAGCGATCGCTGGGGGACCCGGCCTGGGGTCGCTGCTGTTCCCCACGACAGGGCCCCTCCCGCACAGGGGAGGCAGGACCAGCAGTCTAGGCACTTTAACTGGAATTCTACTCTCCCCCGAGCGTAATGCTCTCTACTCTTTGAGCCCTTCTGTCGTCTGTGGCCAAGTGGGAACTCTCCCCTGCATCTTTGGGGTGGGAGTCTATGGTGACTCACAGGGTCGGAACCTCCCCCCCACCGTGGGACCCTCACGCTCCCCAAGACAAGACCCCCGCTCCCCTGCTGCCCGTGGGACCCTCACAATCCCCAAGACAAGCTGCTGTTGCCTGGCCGTCAACTTTGAGACACAACCTGATTCAGGGAGTGAAGTGGTTCATCTCGGGGCAGTGAGGGCACCCACGGTTTTAATCGTGTCCATAACGTCACTGACGGGAGCGGCTACACACCCAGACCACGGGGGGAGACTTTCCTAACCTCCGCGTGATTTTCGGCTCCCTGTGTTCAAGACTTGACAGCCAAGCTTCTGAAGCTCAGGGTCTGTCATAATGTAAAAACAAAACCCCCTTATTCCCCCAGGGCCTCTTGCCGACCCAAACCACCCCTCTTAAACTCCAAGGCAGAGCTTGCTTCTTCCGATTTTACCCAGGATTTTAACAAGCTTGGCTATCTATCTGGTTTCAGGGTCCAAAGCAGATCATCGACAGGGAACCAGAAGGGGGAAGGGGCAATACGAGACCACGGCTAACAGAGGCGGCAGAGGACACAGCCTGGTGGGAGGGACGAGGTGGAAAAGCAAATCCCAGAATCAGAAACAGCAGCCTGGGGCCACTCAGCCAAGGCCGGTCCCTCCTGCAGCCCCCGGGGATGAAGCCGCTAACCCACAACACGTTCCAGAGAGAAGGGGGTGAAATCGTGTCACCTGAAAAATTGGAGCGGGCTGAGAAAACAAGGCCACACTGCAGAGTGCCAGCCACACAGAGCGCAGGGCCCCTGGCCAGACAAGGGGCAGAGACAGCAGGTGCCATTATGTCCCTCAGGGCACTCAGAGGCCTGACCCCAAGGACAGAGAAGCAGAGGGCAAGATGAACCTCCTTCCTGGCCGCCAGTGCGCTTGCTCCCTTTCAGGTCGTGTCTGGAGGGTGTCAGGTCAGTGGTACGCGTGCTGAGACATTCCAGGTGCCTGGATACACGCTAAGGGGTGAACCATTTAAAGCTAGCGACCCCCAAACATGACGTGTGTACCCTGTTAAGGCATAACCCGTCTTGATTCCATTAACACGTATGATCTGAAAACTATAAAATTTGCCGAACGTCTTCAACAAGTATTTACCTCTTCTCTCTCTTGCCATCCGTCCCCCGCCACCAAAGAACATGTCAAATATGTCCATGGGTGACGAGAAGCTGGGGCTGCCCGAGCCTCCTTCCTTAATCGCCTGTTCACCACCCTGGTCATAAATGTCCCTTTTCTTTGGATCCGAAAGCACTTCATATGCCTGGGATATGAGCTTAAACTTTAAGATGAAACGAGAGAGACAGAGAGAGAGAGAGAGAGAGAGAGAGAGAGATTACAATGAGAGAGAGGACGTTTGAGGACTTTGTGAGGCACACCCACCATCACAGACTTCACGGCAGACACATTCTGCACCTGGTCCCCCGACACCAGCAGCCTGCGCCCTCCGGAACCTGGCTTCTCCGGGAAACGGGGCCAACCGAGTGAGGGGCTGGTGGCAGGGCCTCTCTCGGGAGAGCGAGGGGAGCTCCTCCAGCCTCGGCCGCCCGGGGCTCCACCTACCACCAGATAGCACCCTGGCTCCCGACCCCCCGGCCCCCGGGTGCAGCCGCCTCCCAGCTCAGGAGCAGCTTCCCTGCTTCCCTGGCACGAAACTCAGTTACAGACGTCCGTGCGTGCACCCGTCCCCACGCGCAGCTGTCCCCACATGTACCTGTCCCCATGCATCTGTCCTCCTGACCTTGCCCTCGGGCTCCCCATCTCGCCTCCCGCCAGCACCAAAACCTCTCTCCTCACATCTCATCTGCCTCCCAATGTTTACATCCAAGGCCCCAAAGTGGACGAAACACCCCACGCGTCGCCTTCCTGCCGAAACTGTGTCACTGGCAACCAGTTATTAAAAAAAATGTCAGAAAACCCCAACTGAAAGACATTCTAGAAAACTAAATGCACTGTGACCCTGGACTGGGGAACGATGGCTAGAGAAGACACTGGGACAAGTGGAGACATGTGAATTTGTTCCTCGGGGGAGAGGCGTACGGCTGATCCGTGCGGGGATGTGGGTGTTCCTCGGCGAGACCTGCCAAGTTTCTGGGCCGAGAGCTCACGCGGCTGCAGCTTCGGGTAACCGTGAAGAGACAGGTAGAGCAGACACAGTGACACGTTTACAGTGCGAGAAGCTGGTGAAGGAAACGCGCGTGTTCACACTCCCACCTCCATCTTTCCGTCCGTGTGTGCAAGCTTTCAACATAAAATTAGGACAATATAAAGTATCTCCAGGGCATCCGTGCTCGCCACACCCCAGGCCCGCTCCGCAGAGGCGACCGCCGTGACCTCGCCCGTGTCCCGCCTCTTGTGCTCATGCCGGCTGCCGGCGCCCCAGTGAGTAGGCCCGGGCCGTGGGGCGCCAAGGCCAGACCGCACGTATCCTCCGACCGAACCCCCACTGCAGCTGGGACAGCTTCGTCCCCTGCTGGGACCCAGAGGGACGCGTGGCGTGTGGAAGGCACTTGGTACTCGTTAGATGCACGGCTTGATTCTGGTGGGGCTTCAGAAATGCACACGGGACGCGGGGTCCCGGCCCTCCAGGGGCACTCCCCGGTCTGAGACAAGGCTCTACGTGAAAATCCCGTAAGGCAGCTGCCTCCGTAAAACACACAGAAAAGAAAACGTGCTATGAAGCCACAAGCACGGGGGCGCCTGGGGGGCTCGGCCGGTCGAGTGTCGGACTCGATTTCGGCTCAGGTCACGATCTCACGGTTCGTGGGTTCGACCCCGAGTCGGGCTCTGTGCTGACAGCGCGCAGCCTGCCTGGGACTCTCGCTCTCTCTGCCCCCGCCCTGCTTGCACATGAGTGTGTGTGCACCTTCTCTAAATAAACTTAAAATACACACGCCTGTAAATCTTGATAGAAGTACTACATTTCCTCTTGTGTTACAGATGCCGGGTAGAGATCTAACACGTACCTAATCAACAAATGACAGCTAGTAACTAGGTAATTTTAAAAATTAAGTCTTCAAGGGACATCAGATCCTACTCCAGGCAGCCAGACCTTCTGCTAAGTTAATTCTCCACATTTCTGCAAAGCAGCAGGTACCAGTCACGACCACCGCTCTGCACAGCAGAGTGTGGGGATTAGGTGCCCGGGACGTTAGCTCTGACAGCAGGGAGACCAGGCACCCCCCCACCCGAGTTCCTGGGCCTGTGTGTCAGGGACTAGGTATGCTCCCTGAGAATTTCCACAGGAAGCACTCACCAAATATCCTGGATGCCTGAAAGGCACCCACACTTAACTGACCCCATGATTAGTCTGAGGAAGCAGAAGCGACGGCCTGTCCGGGAGGCCGTGTCCCACGTGGGAGGGGGCTCCCACTTCTACCAGCCCGTCACCGCCCCCCCCCCCCCCCCCCCCCGAGCTGCAGCACTCTAGACCCCAGTTCAGGTTTGCCTCACCGCTGGACACTCGGGCTCCGACCGGCTCACCTTTCAGTCTGCGATCATTCGCCACCCACCTTAAGGAGATTACTGTGCAGCGAGGAAAAAATGGCTCTGGAATGATGTCTCAACTTGGAAAAGTACTTTTGATAAAATACCATGTAGCGAGAAAAAAATGTACCAGGATGACCACATCTGATCCCCCCGGAAAGAGCTGCCTGCGAAGAGGCACCGTCACGGCAGTTAGGGTGACATGTACTAGGTGGTTTTTCTCTACATTCTGGTATTTCCTGTACTGTTATGCTGTCTTTTATGATTTTTCAACTTGAAAATCTACAATCCAAACTAAAATTTACGGTGCAATGGGCCAAAAGACGGGATGCATCTCAAGCTGATCAGGGTAGCAGTCCAGACGCCCCCAGCTCTGCCCGAGAGGGACTGGCTTACTGGTCCCGCCAGAAGGGCCCATGGAAAGCTGGCGGGACGAGGGGACTGCGGACTCCACAGGGCACCTGACGACAAACACGGCCGCCCGGTGCTTAGCAACACAGGACAACAGGGCCCAAAACAAAGGCCAACGGCCATCTTAGCGGTCTCCCTGCAGGGCGGAAAGACCGGCTTCATCTATTTTTCAAGAGACATTAATAATACAGCGACAAACCTGGGAAGAAAATAAAGACTCTACCTGTGACAAATCAAGTAGGTGAGAACTGCACACAGACTTGAGCAGACAACACAAGGTCTACACAGTGTGCCCAGCACACAAGAGGCCCAGGAAGGAAGCATCTGGTGAAGAATGAGTGAGTCTAGGGAACCCTATGGCACAGAGTTTCTACGAATTGTGTCCAGTCTCCTCGCCCCCTGTGATCTCCGACCCAATTTTCACGGAGTGCCCGATGCCCCCTCCACTGCAAAACCTTCCCTCCGGAACCGCCCCCTACAGGGCATGCGCCACCCCCCCCCCCATCCACCCACAGCCAGACACCGGGCCCGTGACTGTGCAATGGCGAGCACAGGTGCAGGAGACCAGCCCGGTGACTCAGAGTTTGGGTCAGAGGCAGCCCACCAGAGCTTCAGCCAACAACCAAACTGAAGGGTTGTATCCCCGTATCCCCCTCATGGAAGGCGGGGATGGGGGACATCACGGAACCCCTGCTCCAGACAGAGAGGAACGTACCAGACTTCACCATCAAGAGACTCATTTACGGGACACCCATGTGGTGCCTGAAAATAAGCTGTGGGACGGGTTTCTACAGGACAACGCCTACGGGAACGTGGGACAGCTCGGGTCCAGTTTAAAACAGCTTCAGGACAGCAATGGCACAGTCAGTCCAGCTGTGCGCACACGGTCATGAACTCACTCCTGGAAAGTGCCAGGAGACCTGACCTGAAACTGGGGTCAGGAGGCTTTCCCCCAGGCTGCCTCTAGCCAGCCTCTGAAACATCGAGTGAGAAGCCCGGCTACGCTCTCATTAAGGGAGAGTCTCAGAAACGGGCCACGGCAAACTTGGGAGCACGTCTATGAGACACCAACGCCGTGCAGAAAGCCGGTGACTTTCAAAGCTACAGTAAGCCATCTAAATATAGAGGAAAGAATTCGAGTGAGTGACAAGACAAAACGGTCTTGCAGGAAAGCATGTTAAGCTTGTGACAGCCACATTCGGCACATGTGGCTAAATATAAATATTCTATCACTGTTGCCACCGGCCAACCTTCCTGAAGGAGCCTCCTCCTGCACGGGGCAGGGAACACAGGCGGGCACTCACACTAGCCACGGTGCCACAGGTCCAAGTGCTGGATGGGTGCCTGCGGCCTCAAGGGTGACAGCCCGTGCTGCCAGCGACTACAAAAGTCCACCTCCCCAACGTCATCGGACACAAAGTTTCCTAAGAAAGTGGCAGAAAGTGGAGGGAGGAGTGGCCAGGCCAACAGACTGTCCCAAGGATCCACGCGCGGTCCTTCCAGTCCCCGGTCAGGTGCATAGTGAGCCCAAGGAGGCCGGCTCTGTTCCCAGGAACAGCAAACAGTTGAATTCAGGTGCCTATTACAGAATTCTCCAGCCTATTATCGATACTTGGAATCAACTGTGGGTCATCTGTCACAGAAAACCTGGAATATTCCCGCAAAATGATGTATCTGGGCAGAGATCTCTCGGTTCCTGCTTAGTAGATGTGATTATTCAATGCCTGACAGGAGAGAGGCACACAGACCAAATCTGGCCAGCGGTTCAGCTGACTGACACCGGGTTTGTCTCAGGTCCTAGCGAGAAACTCACCCCTGGGGTGTGTGCGTCAAGGGATCAGCACGGAACAGTTCAACCCAGTTGCTCCTGGCGAGCGTGCAAACTTCTGGTGCCGTGTGCCTCAGTTCACTGGGTTGCTGGCTGCCCTTCTGCAGAACTTCCCTCCAGCGGTGTGCCCACCAGGCTTCCCTGCCACCAACCCTGACCCCAGCCCAGCCACAGCCTGGGCCCCCGCCCCCTATGCGCGGCAGGACCCCAGCTGCAGCCCCTGAGCCCCAACCCCGACTCCAGCCTCCACAGCAGCCCGCAGCCCGTGGCCAGGTGCCTGTCCCCAACCCCAGCCCAGGGCCCTAGCAACCTGTCCCGGACCCCAGCCCCCCCCCCCCCCATGGCCTGTCGCCGAGCCCGCCCCCACCCCCGCCGTACCCCGGGCCCCAGCCACCTATGCCCGCCCCGACCCCAGCCTCTGGGCCCCAACCCCAGTCCGGGACCCCACCGCCTGCCCCCGACCCCGGCCCCAGCCTCGATGCAGCCTTAGTCCTGCACCCGACCCGACCCGACCCCGACGGAAGCCCAGGCCCGCCGCAGCTCGGACCCCCGCCGCCTATCCCCGGGCCCCGACCGCGACCGCGACCCCAGCCCCAGCCCCAGCCCCCGGCCCCCGACCCGGCCCCCAGCCCCCGGCCCCCAGCCCCGGCCCACAACCCCAGCCCCCGGACCCCGACCCGGCCCCGCCGACGACCGCCGCCAGTGCCCGGCCCCAGCCCGCCGCACCTTCTCGCCCTCATCCGGGTTCTTGTCCGGGTGGTACTTGAGCGCCAGCTTCCGGTAGGCCTTCTTGATCTCCTCCGGGGACGCGCTGGGCTTCACCCCCAGGATGTCGTAGTACTGGGTCTCCTTCACCATCTTGGCTCTGCGGGCGGGGCGGGGCGGGCGAGGCCGGTCAGCGCCCCCCGGACGACCCGCCGCCCGCCCGCGCGTCCCGCTCCGGCTCCCGCTCCCGCTCCGGCTCCCGCCGCCGCTGCCGCCGCCGCCCTGGGCTCCCGCCGCCCGCCGCCCGGGGCCGCCGCACTCGGCCTCCGGCGCCTCCGCCGCGGGTTTTATTCGGCGCCGGCGGAAGGTTCCGCGAGGAGACGGTGACGCCACAAAGGCCCAGAACCTTCGCGGAGGTTCCGGCGGCGCCCGGGCGGGCGGGGCAGCGGGCGCGCGGCCGGGACCCCGACCCCGACCCCGACCCCAACCCCCGACGGCCGACTCACAGGTGCTCTGCCACCGCGCCCGGCTCGCCCCGCCCCCGAAGCCCTCGGCTCGCCCGGAGCTGGACGCCGGATCCCCGACGGCCGACTCACCCGGTGCTCAGCGCCCGCGCCCGGCTCGTTCGGCCCCTGACCCCCGACGTCTGTGTCACCCAGCCTCCGGCTGCGGATCCCCCGCTCACCCGGAGCTGGACTGGACACCTGACTCCCGACGCCCCCCGCCCCGGGCTCGCCCTGCCCCACCCCACCCCACCCCGCGAGACCCCGCCGGCCCACCTGCTGTTCTGGGCGGTCCGCTCCTCCGGCTGCCCGTCCGACTCCCTGGGACGCCAGCTCTGATCGCCGCCCCGGGCCATGTCTGGGGGCTGGGAAGGGGGCTTGGGCGTCCGGGGCCGCCGCCTTGCCCTGCGGAAGACCAGACAGCCCGAGGGGTCGCGCCGGCGGGAACCGTGCCCTGAGGGGTGGGACTGAGCCAGCTTCGTCCCGGGCTCCGCGCCCTGCCGCGCCCAGGGGTGTGGCCGCCCTCTGTGCGGTAATGGCAGGGGGGCGCGCAGCGGCCAGAGGTGGGCTGCGGCGTCTTTGAGGGGGTTGGAGCGGACTGGGGGCCGCCGCCGTGGGGGGGTGGGGTGCAGTTCCCGAGACCCTATGGCTGCCGGCACCCCCCCCCCCCCCCCCCGCCGTGGGGCATTTGCAAGGCAGGGGCGAGCGTGAGGCCTGACGGATATGTGTGGTGCTGCTTTGCTGGCCCCAGCTGTGCACCGTGGCCTCCGCACTGCGCACACCTGGGAACTCCTGAAATCCTCCAAGGGCGAGCAGTGACACCCCACAGATGTGGGCAGTGACGCCCCTCAGGTGTGAGTAACCACGTTTCCAGGTCTCCCAAGAGAGGGCAGCGTCTTGCATCCACTAAGGCCGGACTGCTCAGGGACCCAGTGTTGTGCACGTTGGGGGTGGGGGTGGCCCTGGAGCCTGTGTCCGGCCCCTCAGGGGGCTCGGTGGCCCAGGGCCCTGTGTGGAAGGGTACGGTAACAAGTCTCTGTCTGACCTGCCCAGGCTGTGCCCAGCTCTCTGTAGGCGCCTGGTAGCCAGATGGCCACCCTCGGGCAGAAACAGGCCCAGAAGGAGGGCTATCCGAGAACAGGCCTGCTCCAGCCGCCTTGGCTCCCACTGTGGAACACTCTGTCGGGGCAGGGAGGGCTCTCCTCTCTGGGGTCCCCTGGTCTTGTGTGGGGTCCTGTGGCTGAGGCAGGCCCTCTGCCCTCCTCCACGTGTTCGGTGGTGGAGTGGAATGACTTTTAACATCCAAGCAAAATTAAACTGTCGTCTCTGGTTTGGGAGACATTGCCTTTTCCTCTCAATTAGTCCCCTTGAGAGCAGTAACCTTCGGACGGAGAATGCAGAGCTGGAGGTCAGGGGGCCTGGCCCCCCAGCAGATATTATTTGCGATGTGAAGCTTAGCCTCTCTCTGAGCTGGTTTGCTCATCCGCAGGCCACGGTCATTGCCGCCTGCTCGCCTGCCTTCCTCGAGGGGCTCTCCAGGGGTCAGATGGGATGATAACCGTGAAGGCTTCGAGCACAGTGGGTCTCGCTCCCAGCAGCTCTCACAGGGATCACGTGGGAGCTTCTGAAAATCCCTGCGTCCAGGCTGCACTGTGGACCGGTTCCATCAGAACTTTTAAGGCTCCCCAGGTGACTCCAGTGTGCCAGCAGAGCTGAGAGCCACTGCCCAGTGCCACATGCCTCCCAGACACGTACCCTGGGCCAGCCAGGGTCACGTCATGATGGCCATATGCGGGAGGCCAGAGCCGCTGGAAATCGTGAGGCCTAAGTTCAGATCCCAGCTTTGTTACTTCTGGCTGCGTGATCTTGGGCAGGGGCGTCAACCTTTCCGAGCCTTAAATTCCTTGATTTTTTGGTGGGGATCATTTTAAAAGTATCCGCCTCACAATTCTGTAAAGCACCTGGTACGTAGTTTCAACACGTTGATGCGTTTTGTTTTCCTTTTTCCTTTTGTCTACACAAAATCGGCCGACAAAGATTCTTTCCTTTACGGACTCTACCAAAGCTCTCCGAGCCCTCTTCGCAGCTGGGCCTCAACCTTGGCCTATACAGACTTGAGTAAACACTAAGGCCGTATCCCTGAGATGACACTGACCCTCAAAGCGCCTGCGTGAGAGAGCTCAAGGCTGCCCAAACTTGTTACTGTTTATCCCCCCCCAACACCTGAGGGCAGGGCCTGCGTCTCCCAGTCTCTGAGGCGAGTAGGGTCCTCACTTCAGGAACTGCCAGCCGGCAGATGCGGCCGGCCTGAGTGTGTCCACACTGGCCCTTTGTAAGGGCCTGCCCCTGCCCCTGCCCCTGCCCCCTCACTCCCTCTGGAGCACCAGTCAGTTCTGCCTATTGTCGCGCCGTTAAAATCCGTACTCCTTTGAACAGGGTCTTTGTTTACCTTTGACAAAGCCTCTGATGAGATAGCAGGTTGTTTCCCGTAGTTAGTCATGGGAGGATTTGAGACTTTACACGTTTAAAATTTATCGGTTACGCTTTTATTTTCACGGTTACTTTTATCACAGCAACTGTTGTGAGTGACGTTGGTTTTCCAGTCGCAGTAAGCAACTTAAAGCTTCCTTTACGTTTACATTAAAAAAAAAAAAAAGAGTAAGGACTTCTTGTACATCTATGAGATTACAGGTGGCGTTTGATTGACTGAAATTTGGGAAACGCGGATCCAATTCCGCACCTCCTCTTACAGCCAAGGAGACTTTTAGATGGAGAGGCGACAGTGAGAGGCACAGAACGGGCCTTGCCCCCGACTCACAGTGCCGGGCTCCCCTCGTGGCCCAGGTGGGAGAAGAGTCCAAGCGGGCACAGAAACCGCTCTTCCAAAGTCAACCGGGAACGGGTTCCCCCAAAGGGTGCAGAAACCTCTTGAGGAGGTGGGGGGAGGAAAAGCAACTGTTGGAGAGCGAGAACGGGAAGAGAAGCAGGAGTGTGGACAGGAGCCAAGACCACAGAAGGCCAGAGGGGCCAGGCGGCAGGGGCCCAGGGGTTGCAGGGCCAGGGCCCCGAGGGGCGGCCACGGCGTCTCTCCAACGGCAGGATGTTAATTTGTTGGCCCCAAAATAGCAGGTGTTCTCCAGGCCCCTGTTTCAGTATCTGCTTCCCTACCTCTCTCCGGCTGTGTGACTTTGGGCAGATGCCCTCTCTCCAAGCCTCGGTTTCCCCTTCTGCACGGGGGGCAAGAACGCCAACCTCGTGGGGTTCTTGTAAAGATTGATGGGGGGGGGGGCACGCGTCAAGTGCTGAGTGTGTGCCCAGCAGATGGCCGGGCTCATGGGATGGAATTTATTGATTTCCATCAAATAATGGATGGGCGGCGTGCACCTCCGTGAGCCAGAGCCGCGTGGGGCAGCAGCAGCACCCAGCTGCATGAAGGGAGTGCCTGCCCCGGAGGAGCCCACGGACCGGCCACGCCTGAGCACCCGGCTCTAACCCTCTGGGTAACCCCCGGCGTGGGCCATTTTGCCAGCGTGCCAGCCCCGGGGATTCGTATCGAAATAACCACCGCTGCCTCGCTTTAACGGACCAAACCCAAGCTTCTGATGTTTCTGTGGGTTACAGTTTCCAAGAGCCCACGTACTCCTGGGACTCCGGCCTCACCCACAGCTGCTGCCCCCAGTAACGGGGTGGGGGTGTGGGGGTCTGTTTCAGGAGAAAAAACTAAGAAAGTAAGGGAACGGTCTCCCTGGCGTATTGTTGTGCTTTGCAGATGATGTCCTGAGGTCCTCCCATCAGACCGGCGTCCCGTGAGGCCGCACGGCTGCAGAGAAGGCGGCCACCGACCATCTCTGCCTGTCTGTCCGGCACCGAGGGAGGCCCACGGGGAACAGCCCAACTCTAGCCTGCGTGGGGCTCACAGCAGCCAGCAGGGAGACCAGCCCCTAGCCACATGGTGTGGTGACAGCCACGAAGGAGACGTGCGGGCACACCCTGCACCCGCCCTGCTGCACCCTGCAGATACCGCCTTCTTCCACCCGAAGGTCTGGGGTGACCCCGCGCTGAGCGCGTCTCCACTGCTCCCACCGGACCTCCCTCGGTGTCTGTGCCACAGTCTGGTAATTCTCCCAGTATTGCAGACATTTCCATTACTATTCCATTTGTCACGGTGAGATGTGACCGGTGATCTTCGATATTAGTATTGTCCTCGTCTTAGGGGCACCGGAACGGGGCCCGTGCGAGACGCAAACTTAGCGATAAATGTTGGCTGTGCTCTGACTGCGCCCACCGCCGGCTGCCCAGCCCTCTCCCCCCTCCGCAGACCTCTCTCTTCCCTGAGACGCAACAGTGTTGAAATCGGGCCAGTTAGTAACCCTACAGTGGCCTCTAAGTGTCCAAGTAAAGGGCAAGCATCACACGTCCCTCACTTTAAATCTAGAAAAGGTTAAGTTTAGCGAGGAAGGGCCTTACGTGCCAGCGAACCACGTCATGACAGCAAAGGCAGAGTTCTCGACAGAAATGAAAGGGCTCCACCGGTGGCTATGGATGATAAGAAAGGGAAAAGGCCTTATTGCCGATGCAGAGAGAGTTCGAGTGGTCGGGACAGAAGGTCCAGCCGGCCACGATGTTCCCTTCAGCTGAAGCCTCATCCAGAGCAAGGCCTGAGGCTCTTCGACTCTGTGAAGGCCGAGAGAGGGCGGGAGCTACAGGAGGACCAGTCTGAAGCCGGCAGAGGCTGGTTCCTGAGGTGCAAGGACGGACACCGTCCCCACGACAGGTGAAGCAGTGATCCGGGGGATCCAGCCAAGATCGTGACCGAAGGTGGCTCCTCTGTCACATTTCCAGCGTGGATGAAACAGCCTTCTGTCAGAAGAAGATGCCGTCTACCTGTCATAGCTGGAGACGAGAAGCCAGTGCCCGGCTCCAAAGCCTCAAACGACAGGCTGACTCTCTTGTTAGGGGCTAACGTAGCTGGTGGCTTGAAATGGAGGCCAGCGCCCGCTGGCTCCCCTGGGGCCCGGGACACGATGCTTCGCCCGCCCGGCCCGAGCTCTGTAACGGAACGACGAAAGCTGGGTGACCGCACGTCCGTTTACAACATGGTCTACTGAATGTCTTAATCCCACCGCTGAGACCTCCTGCTCAGAAAAAAAGGAGCCCTTTCCGAATGTGGCTGCTCACTGCTGATGTGGGGCGCCCAGGGGCTCTGCCGGAGGCGAGCGATGAGACCGATGTGGTTGTCGTGCTGCTCACACGACATCCACCCCGCAGCCCGTGGCTGAAGCAGTCGCTTCGACTTTCCAGTCCTGTTACTCGAGAAAGGCACTTCGCAAGGCTGTAGCCGCCCGGGACAGTGATTCCTCTGAGGACGTGGGCACACCAAGTGGAAAACTTCTGGAAAGGGTTCACCTCCTAGATGCCGTTGCTGGTGCACGGGAAGAAGACAAAATAACACAAACAGGAGTTTGGCAGAAGCTGATCGCAGCCCTCACGGAGGGCTCTGAGGGGTTCAGCACTTTGGGGAGGAAGTCAGTGCAGATGTGCTGGAAGCAGCCGGGGAACCAGGGGCAGAAGTGGGGCCCGAGGACGCGCCTGACTTGCTGCACCTCAGGATGAAACTCGGACAGGCACGTAGCTGCTTTTTATTTTTTTTTATTTTTTTTTAAATTTTTTTAGCGTTTATTTATTATTGAGAGACAGAGAGAGAGAGAGCATGAGCAGGGGAGGGGCAGAGAGAGAGGGAGACACAGAGTCTGAAGCAGGCTCCAGGCTCCGAGCTGTCAGCACAGAGCCCGACACGGGGCTTGAACCCACCAACCGCGAGATCGTGACCTGAGCGGGAGTCGGATGCTTAACCGACTGAGCCACTCAGGCGCCCCCAGGCACGTAGCTTCTTACGGATGAGCATGGAAAGTGGTTTCTTGAGCTGGAATCCAGTCCCGGTGAGGTTGCCTTGAGGACCGTTGTTGAAATGACAGTGAAGAAAGGAGAATATCACAGGAACGGAGTTGAGAAAGCAGCCTCAGAGGACTAACTCGTTTCCAGAGAAGTTTGGGGGGTAAAATTCTGTCAGCATCTCCTGCTACAGAGAAACGGTTCACGCAGCAAACCTCAGTGGTGGTACTTTAAGCCAACAGGCTCCAGGCTCCGAGCTGTCAGCACAGAGCCCGACACGGGGCTCGAACTCATGGACCATGAGATCATGACCTGAGCCGAAGTCGGACGCTCAACTGACTGAGCCACCTGGGCACCCCTGATTAGCATTTCTCTTAGCAACAAAGCGTTTTTAGATGAAGGTATGTACATTCTGGGTTTTTAAAAAAAAAATTTTTTTTTAACGTTTTATTTATTTTTGAGACAGAGAGAGACAGAGCATGAATGGGGGAGGGGCAGAGAGAGAGGGAGACACAGAATCGGAAGCAGGCTCCAGGCTCTGAGCCATCAGCCCAGAGCCCGACGCGGGGCTCGAACTCACGGACCGCGAGATCGTGACCTGAGCCGAAGTCGGACACTTAACCGACTGAGCCACCCAGGCGCCCCCATTCTGGGTTTTTTTTTAACGTTTCTTTATTTTGAGAGAGAGAGAGAGAGAATGATCTGGGGAGGGGCAGAGAGAGAGAGAGAGGGAGAGAGGGAGAATCCCAAGCAGGCTCCTTGCTGTCAGCGCAGAGCCTGAAGCGGGGCTCGAACTCACAAACCGTGAGATCATGACCTGAGCCGAAATCGAGAGTCAGAGACGCTCAACCGACCGAGCCACCAGGCGCCCCAAGGGGTGTACGTTGCTCTTTATATGCAATGCCCTCGCACACTTCATAGGCTATAGTGTAGTGCAAACGAAACACTGACACGCATCATTGCGAAAGCCGCGTCGCTGCGGTGGCGTGGAACTAGACCCAAGCCGTCTCCCGGGCATGCCTGCGTCCTGTTGAGCTCTGGGTGGGCGGGCAGGCCAAACAGGCTTTACGCAGCGCGCTTTAAAAAAATTGGTACACGTTCACATAGACGTTTGTTTTCTGCTTTATTTCAGGAGAACCACTATCTTGTTATAAACCGTGCTTTCGCATACTTTTCTATTTTCAGGAATGCCAGATTATAAAACGTGTCTTGAGCCACTGCAGCTCTTAGCTTTAATCTGGAGGCACTCTGCTCTTGTGAGGCAACAGCCAAGTTCTCGAAGCAGTGCTAAGATTCAGAAATGAATCATGAATTTTATGCAGCATGCTCAAACATTGTAATGGGGTCACATAAGGTAAATGCAAGTCACTGTAGAAATATTACAAAGATTTAAATCTCCTGTAAGTACTATCAGTTTTTTTAAACAGCTTTATTGATGTATCATTGACATACGGCGCGGTGCCCATGTTTAAAGCGTGTCTTTTGGGGGCACCTGGGGGCTCAGTAGGTTAAACGTCTGACTTCAGCTCAGGTCATAATCTCGCAGTCCGTGAGTTCGAGCGCCACGTCGGGCTCCGTGCTGACAGCTCAGAGTCTGGAGCCTGCTTCGGATTCTGTGTCTCCCTGTCTGTCTCTCTCAAAAACAAATAAACATTAAAAATTCAAAATAAATAAATAGACATTAAAAAAATGAAAGTGTGCCATCCACGTACAAACATGGGAAACCATCACCTCGAGCAAGGTAGTGCGCAAACCCATGGCTCCCCAGAGTGTCCCGTGAGGGGTGTGCATTTAAAAGATGACCTAGACAAGCTCGTCAGGGTCAGCAGTGGGGCTGGGGCCAGAGGGCTATCCCACTGTGTCCTCGTTTCGTTCTTTCCGGGAAGTAGACCCCTCAGTCCCACCGGGTATGCTGCTGGTTCTGCCCTTCCCAGCTGTGCGACCTTGGGCGAGCTACTTTGCTTCTCTGCCTCAGTCTCTCTGTGAAAGTACCCACCTCACGGGGCTGTGGGGAGTACATAAGAGCATATGTGTGATCGCACACACACCCGTGCATGCACATGAATATGTAAGTTATACGATAGAAAACCCTCAGGACTGGACTGCCCACAACATGCAGTAAATGCTGACCGTTGTCACTTGATGCAAAAAACTCCATGAATGTGTTTGCTGCGAGTACCACGTCCGGAAATACAAAAAGCCCGTGCCCCTCCCTCCTCCAGCGGTCCTGAGCGAGACCCTGGCCCGGCTGGGAGCCCTGCTGGAGGGTAGCCTGTGTGTCTGCTTAATGCTATGCTGGTTTCAAGTTTCCTCGGACCTTCCTGTGGCCTTGGCCGGCCCCATCTCAGCAGTAATGGCCTGGGTCAAGTATGGTCCCAAGCAAATGACAGACTATTCCGGACCCGGAGAGAGGAGTTGGCTTCCCCCTAGACAGCCGGGCTGTCATCCCCTCCTCTGTCAATCCTCCCCATCACCGACGGCTGTCCCTCAGAAATGTCGCCCAGACCCTAGAGTCCCTCTCCTGCCAGCTGCCTGTGCAACAGCCAGACAAGATTTCCAGAAGATTCCTTGTTCTGTCCAAATCACAGCCCTGCTCTGAAAGCTTTGGGGGGCCCCAGAATAGAATAATCAAATCCATACCCTCCCTTGGCATTGAAGCTGTCCCACGGTCTGGACCCGGCTCACCCCGCTTGGCTCCGGGTCCAGCCAGGACCCTTGTGTGCTCTGTCCGAACAGCGCAGTGTGGCTGGCCAGCCCGGGAGGGCCAGGGAACGAGTCTGGAGTCGGTTCGGGAGCAGAGACACCGCACTTCGTTAGGGTGCTGGCGAAGGAGCGTCTAAAATGTGTGGTAGCTAGCTTTGAGTTGTTCTCACGGTCGGAAAAACACATCGATCAGCAGTTTAGAGAGGAGTTTGTGACTCTAAGGACAGGGTTCTTTGCAGACGGCACCTCTGTGGCCTGGCAGGCCCCAGAGGACAAAGGAGAGTGGAGGCCAAGGGAAGGGGAGAGCGGACACACGAGAGCCGGGCGAGGCGACTGGCAGCTGTCCGTCTCCTCACCTCCACCTGCCAGCCTGCGTCGGCTGAACACAGGGACACGGGTGTGGGTGAGTGTGCGCACTCGCGGGTGTGTGCAGGGCAGGGTGGGTCCGGAAGGGGACCCTGAGAACACTCAGAGGAAGGCACGGGATGCCCCGCCTCTGGAAAGGCATAGAAGCCGTGGGGTAGCTTGGATTTGAGGCTGTCGGACTTGAGGGATTTGACCCGATTTTACCTACTCTGACGATCATCTGATTCCGTTGTCACCGTCGTTACAAAAGAAACACCCGCAGAAGGGACCCCTCCCAGGAGAAGCACAGAAGAGAGGAGCACAATCTCGCAGGGAAAAGTAAAAATCCCTTCGGAAACCCTTGCTTGGCAGACGTTTGTCTTTCCTTTCTGGGTAGCGGACAAGCGGTTTGTGGAACGGGCCCTAGAAGACGTCAGGCCCTGAACAGAGAAATGAAAATGGTCAGTGATCACGCTTTAGAAGTTCCCCGTCACTACGGACCAGAGCAATGCAGGTTAAAACAGCAGCGCTATGTTACTCTTTGCCAGTGAGGACGGGGGTGGGGGGGTGGGGGGGCGGGCGTGGCGAGGCCACCAGGGAGGCCACAGGTCACCGTGCAGCAGAGACCGCCCCGTGCTCACCTGCCGAGGGCTCGCGGAGGAGGCAGGACCAGTGAGACCGGCTGACCCCATCCTGAGCTTGGGTCCGAGGTCCCCCTCCACCCGCCTCCGGGCCCGTGGATCCCCGACCCGCCCGGCAGCTGAGGTGGGACCACAGTCAGAAAAGCCCAGCATTCACCAGAAAGGGATCACAGATTTTCACGGTACTTCATTAGAGTATAAATCACATGCGGTCAAAGGCACAGCACAAGCGGTTGGCTCGATGACCCCTGGCACATGTAGCCAGGTGACCACCACCCACGTCAAGACGGAGAGCATTTCCATCGCCCACAAGTTTGCCCCTCCTGAGCTCCGTCCCCACGGGGAGGGGCTGCCTGCCTTGAACCCACGTCTGGTGGACCCCCGCGAATGCGTCCCTTCAGCCCGGCCGCTTTTGCTCACCGTGTTTCTGAGGTCTGTCCGTGGCTGGGTGGGGGGCAGTGGTTCCTTTGCGTTGACGAGAGGTGTTCTGTCGTGCGAGCAGACGGCAGTTTGTTCGTCCCTGATCCTGATGAGGGACGTGCCATTGTTCCCGGCTCCCGCCTGTCAGAACAAAGCCGCGTGCAATCTTCGTGTGAACACAGGGCTTCTCTGCTCATCAGCAAATGCCTGCGAGGGCGCCGCAGGGTCACAGAAGAGCTCACACCAGCCACTCACGGAATAATTGTTCAGCGGCCATCGCGCAGCCCCGCCATGAGCGTGCGGGAGTTGCAGCGGCTCTGCGGCCTCCCCGACACCAGCTGTCACCGGTCTTGTCCACTGGAGTCACATCTCGTGAAGGGAGTCACGGCTCAAGGCTTCAGTCGGCATTTCCCTGAGGACCAACTGTGTCGAGCATCTCGTTACGTACTTATTTTTTCAAATGCCAACTGGGGTATGTCAGGGACCCAGGAACTCACAGAGGGAGGTCCCCCAAAGACAACTCACCTCCGGACTGGGAACGAGAGGTGAATTCTGCCTTTGTGGCCCTCCTTCCCTTCCCCTCCCGCTGCTTTCTGTGGGCTGGTCACCGCTGTGGCAACGGGAGGACTGGGGACGTCTTCTTGTTTACATGGGGGCGTAACACGGACACTTTGGTGACACGTGGCCCAAGCTGAGCCACCTTGGACTCCATGTGGCTACTTTCCATGAGGCCTCTGGGCAGTTCCGCTGACCAGATTGGCCTTGACGTCCCTCCATCCTGTAGAAACCCTGGGGCGGCTGTGGCCTCTGGGATGGTGGGGGGAGGCCCAGGGAGTGGGACCGGCCAAAGGACAGGGTCCAGGCCCAGCAACACAGAGCGGGGAAGTGCACAATATGAAAGACGGTTATTTGAGTGTCCAGCGCTGATCTCCTGTCCCAGTAGCCCTTCAGAGAGTGGTCTCTCCCTGGAGAGAGAGTGGGGCGACCCCGGCGGAGGGCAGAGCCTTCCTCCCTGCACCGGGGTTACTGGAAGGCCAGGGACGTGGTAGGATTCGGGCTTGACCACCAATGCTCTGGTCTGAGACGCTGAACCCTGCGGGAGGGGCCCAGAGCCTGGGAAGGGTTCTTGGCAGCTGCAGTGGCCGGTCTCCGTGACTACAGACGGATGCCCTTTTATGCCTCCCGCTCCATGGCTCCCAGGGCACCTTGAGGGACGCTGGCCCTCAAAGCTGGAGCCTCAGCCTCCTGGCAGGTGGCCATGGGTCCGAATTCGGCTAACGGAGAGCAAAGGGATGGTCTGGATGCCACGCCCGGAGACCCCTCCCGCACCAGCTGTCTTCCTCTGCCCGTGGCTGCGTGTGGACGGGGGACCCGAGACCCAGAACCACCTTCGGCCTGGGCGTCTGGGTGGCTGAGTGAAACCGGGCGGCCCCCACACCCTCCACCTGCTGGAACAGCTGTGTGGGGCCTCTCAGCAGAAAATAAATGTGCACTGTGTGAAGCTGTGGCAGTCTGGGAATTTTCCCGATCCAGCAAAGTGTGCTTTAATTAATACAGATAGCCGGAGTCAGCTTCTGCCACCGGCCACCAAAGAGTCTAACTAATAAAATATATCTGGTCACGAGGCACCTAAATCTGAAGGGCGTGCACAACTCCTGTCTCCAGAGGATGAAATCATGGGTGATTTTTATTTTCTTACTTTTGCTTTTCTACGTGTTTCTTTTCTTTTTCTTTTTCTTGCATGAGCATCTATATAAAATATAATTAGGAAAACGTCATTAAAAATAAGCAGATTCGGATTCTCTGACACAGGCTGGGAGAAGCACCAGCCTCCACGCAGAAGGCCAGAAGTTCAGAGCCCCCTGGCTTGCAGCACTGGGAACCCTAGGCCCGTAGAAAATTCTCTGTGCTGCAGCGCCCAGCCAGCAGTCTTCACGGCTGTCCCTCGTGGGTCAGGACCCCCGTCCCCCCGCCGAGTCCTGTTTGCTCCACAGAGTGCGGCCCCCACCCGAGCAGAATTCAGGGAGGCGTCTCCAGCCCTGCGGTTACTGGCACGTCCACAAGGCCCTGGGAGCGTCCCACGGGGAGCGAAGGCAGGCCCCTAGGACACCAGCATCTACCTTTCCGTCTCCTCTGCTCCTTCCAGGGCTCGTGGGCTGGCAAGGGGAGACCCTCATGCCACGGCCTCTGCCCTACAAGGGGCCCCGGCCACTTCTACCCTCTTTGTCTAGTTTGGATCGACAAACTGTCAGACCGATCAGATGTCATCCTTAGGATCCTCCCCACCCTGCTGAGAGTCCTCCCCACCCGGCCGAGGGTCCTCCCCAGCTGTAGGGGAAGCATGGCATCTACCTGAGCTTTGCACCTGCCCAGTGGAGTGGATGCCATCACACTCACTTCACCAGTGAGGAAACAAACAGAGGTTAAGTAGCTAACCCAAGGTCACACAAAACTCCAGCCCGTCTGAAGGATCCCAATGCCCGCCACCTTCTCTCCAGACGCCCACACACCTGTCTCTGTGGCCAAGGTTAGCAGTGGAGCCAAATCTTCACGTGACCACCAACAGGACACGGGAAAACACGTCCAGCCCCAACCAAGGCCGGGAGGATACGGATTAGCTGCAGTTCGAACATTTTGCTTAGTTTCTACAAAAATCATAGAACTCACATGCACACCCTTCCAATTTTTGGATGAAGTTGAGACCCAAAAATGGGCCACGGTTTTCCCAGGGTCACGTAGCATCTCAGTGCAGGCAGGTTCGTGTCAGAGCCTGTGCGTCCTGAGTTCCAGACAATGACCTCTGTATCGCAGAGCCCACAAAATACCCTAATCACTGGCATATGCTCAGTTATTTTTTATTTTATTTTACTTTGTTTCATTTTACTTTATTTTATTGTAAATTCTAGTGTGGTTAACATACAGCATTATATTAGTTTCATCCAGTGCTTATCACAAAGTGTATGCTCAGTGATTTTAAAAATAAACTTCTTGGGGTGACTGGGTGTCTTAGTTAAGCGTTGGACCTTGGCTTAGGTCACGATCTTGGGGTTTGTGAGTTCGAGCCCCGTGTCAGGCTCTGTGCTGACAGTACGAAACCTGCTGGGGATTCTCTCTCTCCCCCTCCCCGCCTTGGGCTTGCTCGCTCTCTCAAAAATAAATAAATATTTAAACAAAAATAAAAAGGAACTTAATAACACCAGCATTCTTCACAGAGCTAGAACAAATAATCCTAAAATGTGTATGGAAACAGAAAAGACCCCAAATAGCCAAAGCGATCTTGAAAAAGAAAACCAAAGCAGGAGGCATCACAATCCCAGACTTCAAGCTGTATTACAAAGCTGTAATCATCAAGACAGTATGGTACTGGCACAAGAACAGACACTCGGATCAATGGAACAGAATAGAGAACCCAGAAATGGACCCACAAATGTATGGCCACCTAATCTTTGACAAAACAGGAAAGAATATCCAATGGAATAAAGATAGTCTCCTCAGCAAATGGTGCTGGGAAAACTGGACAGCGACAGGCAGAAAAGTGAACCTGGACCACTTTCTTACACCATACACAAAAATAAACTCAAAATGGATGAAAGACCTAAATGTAAGACTGGAAACGATCAAAATCCTCCAGGAGAAAACAGGCAAAAACCTCTTTGATCTTGCCCACAGCAACTTCTTACTCAACACGTCTCCAGAGGCAAGGGAAACAAAAGCAAAAAGGAGCTACTGGGACCTCATCAAAATAAAAAGCTTCTGCACAGCGAAGGAAACAATCAGCAAAACTAAAAGGCAACTGACAGAATGGGAGAAGATATTTGCAAATGACATATCAGATAAAGGGTTAGTATCCAAAATGTATAAAGAACTTATCAAAGTCAACACCCAAAAACCAAATAATCCAGTGAAGAAATGGGCAAAATACATGAACAGACACTTCGCCAAAGAAGACATCCAGATGGCCAACTGACTCATGAGAAAATGCTCCACATCACTCATCGTCAGGGAAATACAAATCAAAACCACAGTGAGATACCACCTCACACCTGTCAGAATGGCTCACATTAACAACTCAGGTAACAACAGATGTTGGCGAGGATGCGGAGAAAGAGGATTCCTTTTGCATTGTTGGTGGGAATGCAAGCTGGTGCAGCCACTCTGGAAAACAGTATGGAAGTTCCTCCAAAAACTAAAAATAGAACTACCCTATGACCCAGCAGTCGCACTACTAGGCATTTATCCATGGGATACAGGTGTGCTGTTTTGAAGGGACACATGCACCCCCATGTTTATAGCAGCACTATCGACAATAGCCAAAGTATGGAAAGAGCCCAGATGTCCATCTAGGGATGAATTGATAAAGAAGATGTGGTGTATATATATATATATATATATATATATATATACACACACACCATGGAGTATTACTCGGCAATCAAAAAGAATGAAATCTTGCCATTTGCAACTACGCGGGTGGAACTGGAGGGCATTATGCTAAGTGAAATTAGAGAAAGACAAAAATCATATGACTTCACTCATATGAGGACTTCACGAGACACAAAACAGGTGAACGTAAGGGAAGGGAAACAAAAATAATATAAAAACAGGGAAGGGGGCAAAACATAAGAGACTCATTAAATATGGAGAACAAACTGAGGGTTCCTGGAGAGGGTGTGGGAGGGGGGGATGGGCTAAATGGGGGAGGGGCATTAAGGAATCTACTCCTGAAATCATTGTGGCACTATATGCTAATTTGGATGTAAATTAAAAAAATAATAATAATAAAATTAAAATTCAAAAAATAAAAAATAAAAATAAAAATGAACTTCTGGGGCACCTGGGTGGCTCAGTCAGTTAAGCGGCCAACCCTTGATGTCAACTCAGGTCATGATCTCACAGTTTGTGAGTTCGAGCCCCACATCAGTCTCTGTGCTCACAGCACAGAGCCTGCTTCAGATTCTCTGTCTCCCTCTCTCTCTCTCTCTCTCTCTCAAAAATAAATAAATGTTTTTAAAAAATGACCATATTTAAAAAATAAAATTAAACAAAAAATAAAATAAAATAAAAATGAACTTCTTACCGCAATATAAGGCGCGCTCAGAAAAGACACTGTCCGTGAGTACACCGCTCAGCGGACTGTCACCAGTTCTCCCGAAGCCCAGTGCCCCCAGTCACGCCCGGCCGGGCAGCCCCACCTGACGTCCAACACGCAGATTGGTGTTTCCTCCTTGTGAACACTGCATGAGCGGGGTCGTGCAAGAGGTTCTCTCTGGCTCGGTGTGAGCCTGATGAGAATTAGCAGATGTTTTCGGGGCCGTTCTACTGCCCCACAGAGCGAGAAGGCGGCCCCCGAGCCGCCCTGCGGATGGCCTGAGGGTCGTTTCCAGTTCGGGGCCAGTGTAGCCGCGGACGTGCCGGGCGGTGTTCGGGCACTTGTGTGTCGGCGCCGGTGCTGACCCCTCGTGCCTCCCCGCAGGCCCGTGGAGACCCCCACTCGGCGCGGTGAGGACCCCCCGCGGGGCGTGTGGGCAGCAGTGGGCACCGCCTCGCCCCTGCAGAGCCCGGCCCCACCGTCCAGATAAGCCCCTTTCCGATAAACAGAGGCCCTGCGTGCAGCCAGGGAGCGGGCTCTGTCGGCTGCCACTTACTGATAACCTGCTCTGCTCGAGGGGCCCCTAGCTCAGCGGGCCCGGGGCGGTGTCCCCCTGGCCACTGTGTCCCCGAGACCCATCACAGGGCCCGGAAGACGGAAGGTAGGACTGAATCTGGCTTTCTGAAGGGCGGTGCTGTCCCGAGCCCCGTGGCTGCTCCGGCCGCTGCCGTTGGAACACACACGTGTTCTCTCCCAGCGCTGGAGGCCAGCAGTCCAGAGCGGGCCCCGCGGGGCAAAAGTCAAGGCGTTGGCCGGGCTGCGTTCCGCCTGGAGGCTCCAGAGGGAACCCCTTTCCTTGCCTTTCCCAGCTTCCCCGGAAGCCACTTGGGTTCCTCGGCGCGTGGCCTCTCCTCCATCGGTGGTGTGACGGCTTCCGCTCTCTCTCTGACTTTTGTCCCTTGTCACATCTCCCCTCACTCGGACCCTCCTGTCTCCCTCCTACAAGGACCCTTGGGACCACATGGGACCACCCGGATAATCCGGGATGATCTTGAGATCCTTAACTTGACCAAATTGGCCAAGTCCCTTTTGACGTGGGAGTTAACGTATTCACAGGTTGGGTCAGGACATGGACATTTGGGGGGCCATAATTCTGCCCCAAACCCTTAGCCTGCAATCACTCCCTCAAACGCGGGAACTAGGGGTCAGTCCACACCCACCCTCCTGTCCCCGCCCGCATGCCCCCCCCTTCTCCAGGAAGCCACCCCTCGCCTGCCTCCACCCCTGAGCCCCACACGTGGAGGATGGCTCTGACAGGTGGCCCTTTGGGGCTCAAAGTAGGGCTCTGGCATGTGCTGCCCGTGTGACCTCAGCAGCTTAATGTCTGTGTGTCTTAGTGTCCTCATCTATAACATAATGATAATCATGGCAGTTTTAGAAGGTTACACGAGGGTTAAATTGGAGAATGTGCGTAACATGCTTTAGCATAGAGCCTGGAAAACAGCAGCTTGATTTACACATTGGTCCTTTCTCCACTGTTCCTGACGTCCAAGGCTCCCTTCCCAGCGGGGCCGGAACCCCATAGAAGCAGACCCGTGCTCCTCATCCCTGCACTGCGTGTGGTCAGGCCTCAGGGCCACCAGGAAGAGCAGGCCCCAGACGAGCAGAGGGGGCAGGGAGGAAGTCTCCATGGAAGATGCCAGGAAAGTTCGGAGAATACAGGGGCATCCGGGAAGGCTTCCCAGAGGAGGTGAGTGTGGGAAGCCTGGGGTGAGGGAGACAGCCTCTCTACCTGGGCTCTCCCCACTTTCTGCAACTTCACCTCAACTCTTCAGGCCCCCACGGCCCTGTGGAGCGAATGCTCTTTCCAAACCGTGGCAAAACCCGAGAGGACTCAATTCCGAATGCTGAGACGGTCCCGGGGGTGATGGGGCTCCTCGGTAATGCAGGTCCTCAGAAAGGGCTGACTGAAGGTGGCTCCAGAGGCCCCAGTAGGCTCCGATGAGGGCTCTCTCCCCCTGGGGCTCCACTCCGCCGTGTTGAGGGCTGGGGGTTCAAGGTCTGTCTCAGTCCCGCCCCAGGACAGCCTCCGTAAAGAGTGAAGTTCTTGAAGTCCGACCAGTCTATCGAGGCAATCAGATTCTCAGTTGGAAAAAGAAAAAAAAAAGGTTTTTAGACGCCTGGGCGGCATTCATTCCACTGTGACTGTGCCCTGTGCTGAGCTCCACAGGCGCCTGGAGCTCGAGAAGGGAAGACCCGTCCCCTGGGTCCGTGGGCCTCCTCTGAGCCCCCACCCACCGTTCGCGGAGCCCTGGGTGCCCGCTAAGCTGCGTCTGGAAGTCACTGGAATCAGAGGGCTGAAAACCAGCAGGCGAAGCGGGGAAGGGAAGTGACAAAGGCAAGGGAGGAGTGGGTTTGGTTTTGCAGAACAACAGCTCCAGGCCGGGGCCAGGCCCCCAGTGTGAGCACGAGCTAAGGGCCGGCACAACAGCCCCCGGCTGGACGTTACCTTTAGCTCATTACAACCCGCAGTGTCCCTGCTGTGGGTGGAGTTTTCTACCATCTTTCGGACCTACAGGATACACACCGTGTGCATGCACACCGACGTGTGTCCACAGTCGACCTGCTTACTCAAGCTCCCTGCCCCTGCCCCCAGCCCCCCAGTGAGAGCTTCCTGCGCTGACCCCACGGGGAGCCGGTGCTTTGAGAGCGATCTCCCTGTCTCTTCACTTGGAACAAGTAATACAAAGTTCTTTGCTTGCAACACACCCTCGGGTTGTGTTCACTTTGACACACCCTGGGGGATAAAGCCCTTGAGTTCGGTCACATCCGCTCTGCACACCCCGGCCTGGGTTGGACACCTGGGTCTGTTTGGCTGGCTGTGACGCTGGCATGTCTCATCCTCCCAAAGTGTCCCCATCCGTACGATGATGGGGCCGTCCTGACACACACCAGCCTTGGATATGGATGCTCTGGGCACGAGGGGCCCCAGTGTAACCCTGCTCCCCTCTCCTGTTTTGGGAGGCCAGGCTGCTGGCACTCACATCTGAGTGTGAGCTTACCTGGGCGTGTCATTTGGTCCCAGCTAGTGCCACCCGGACATCAAGGAGCAGGCCTGGAATAGGAAAGGGTCAGCTAGAACCTGAGGGGACCCCAGCCTGACTCTGCTAAAGACACTCCTCTGTTTCACCCCACTGCCTGGTCTTAGAGGTTTGTCATTAAGTAGGACACAGGGTTTAGGCAGAGAGCAAACTCCACTCCTGGATGTTCAGCCCCCATGGTGACCGGTGCTGGCCTACCGCTGCCTCAGCCCTGGCTCCTGGCTGTCTGGGCCACTCACCAGGACTTTGAGGCCTTGGCGGGGGCGCCCATGCTTCCTGTTCCCGGCCATCCCCTGGAGAGGCCACAGACACAACCGACCCAGGCAGAAGCCACAGGGTCCCCAGGCCCTGCCCCCTGGCTCCCTGATGTTGGGGGGGATCTGTTCCAGAGGGGTCTATGCTAGGCTGGGGATGGGACCTGTGTGCCTCCTCCCCCAGTATACTCCTTGTCTCTGCCCGTTCCCTCGAGTTGGCCAGGTTACTTCCTCTCTCTGGGCCTCAGTTTCCTCAATTGTAAAATTAGAGCCATGGGCACTTGGATGGCTCAGTCGGTTAAACGTCAGACTCTTGATTTCCGCTCAGGTCATGATCTGAAGGATTGTGAGTTCAAGCCCCACGTTGGGCTCTGTGCTGTCAGTGTAAGAGCCTACTTGGGATTCTCTCTCTCTCTGCCCCGCCCCTGCTCACTCTTGTTCTCTCTCAAAATAAATAAAAACAAACTTAAAAAATAAAAATAAAAAAAGAAAGCTTCCCCAGCTCCCGGTGCCTTCTGTATGTTTAACTCAGTGTAACCCATGACTCCATTTTTCAGATGAGAGAATTGAAGCACAGAGAGATTAAGCAAGTATCCAAGGTCACACAGCTTATGAGCAGCTATCTCATCCCAGGTTCTCTAGGACACAGACCCCAAGGCAAAGCTTCTGCTGTAAGACTCTGTTAGTTCTGTATTCCTAGGGCACAGCTGTTGGGGCGGGGGGGTGGGGAATGAGGCACGAAAGCAAATACAAGGTAGTGAGCTGCCCACCGTTGCACAAGGAAACAGCTCTTTGTCACATCCCGTGTGACATCCAGACAGGCCCTGTGCTCTGCACTTGGAACCTTTCTGCTGAGAGGCACCGGGCGGGAACACACCGCCGGCTCCTTCCAGGGTCCTATGTGTCCACACTAGGGAGCCGGTGCAGAGCCAGAGACGAGGCGTCAGGGACAGACAGGGAACCGGCTGGGGAGGCGTGAGGCCCAGGCTGCCCCCCTCAGCCTGCCTCATGCCCTGTCAGCCCTGCCCTGGAGTGCAACATTTTGTTGTCCTTTTATCGCAGGCTGGCTTCAGTTGGGGCTTCTGCCCCTTGCAACCAAGAGTCCCCCTTTTATAGATGAAGAAACAGACTCGGGTGGGGCTGGCTCGTCCCAGGTCACGTAGCTAATCCCACACCGGTGTCCGGCCTCTGCCCTGGGCCGCCCGGCCCCGGAAGACACAGGCTGTGCGGCCCTCCGTCTGGGCCTTGCCGGTGAGGGAAGGAGGTGTCTCCTCCTGCACAGAGGCCGTGCGGGCCTCTGGCTTCACCCACTTCCTTCCCATCCGTCCCAACTTCCTTCCTCAAAGGGCTTGCTCTTGGCAGCCCTGTGCCCCTGGTCGGAAGCCCAACACACCTCGCTCTTGCCTCCCTGCTTCAGGAAAGCTCTGCCCTGGGGGTGAGTCCTGAGAGCCTGAGGCCCTGGGAGAGGAGTCGGAACCTCGGGAGCCCTGGGTTCTGTCCAGAGCTGGAGGAAAGCCCGCTCTGAGCCCGGGACCCCACCTGTCCAGTGCGGAGAGGGACCCCTGGGACACTGACGCAGCCCTGGCCACAGAGCCCTCAGGTGCACAGGGCCCTGACGCTGGGCTTCCGGACCCAATGTCTAGGGCACAGCAGGGCGGCTGACGGAACATCCTGCCGGGGTGGACGTGTTCTTGGAAAATGGGCGGTGGGAGCCGCTGGGCCCGCGACTCTAGTTCTCCTGACTTGCTGAGGCTTTGCTTGGACTTGGGCCCAGAGCCTTCCACCCAGGGATCAGCATTTGGAAATTAAAAACAGAAAACAAAAACCATGCCCTAGTAATACACATGCCTGGTAACAGAAAAGTAGCCCAGGGGAGCGGATGCTGACGGGGCCCTGGAGGCCTGCGTGGGTTTCATTTATCCATTTTTAACCATTTCTGTTCACAACACCTCTTTCTTGATAAAGTTCCACAGGTTTATCTCTCGAGGTCTTGGTTTTTCAGCAGTAAACTACACACGGTGACTTAGCTCATAACACTTAGCTCCCTCCAGCCTCCTGGCAATGCTCGGTCACTGTGTTCTGAGTTTTGGCTCGATCATCTGCTTCCGCACCTTTAAAAACACGATTATGCCTCCACCTTGCAGTCCAGCCACATGCACGGAACCCGAAAGTCCCCAGTGTAACATGGGGGTCCCAAGCACCCCACTCCCACTCACCCACTGGAATCTTCCTGGCAGGCATTCCTTGATGTTGGCGTTGTTAAAATGAAAAACAATTACAATCCTCATTGAAAATAGAACCAATTTCCCCAGCCTTTTCCGTAGCAGATCCCAAAAGTGTCCCATGGTCAGATATTACAGATGGATACAAACATGTTTTGCAAGTCTTATATTAATTTTAACATGCACTGGGAAACGTGTGTGTCAAGGTGAGTCCTTGGCTTTCTGACTTCACGGATCTTCACTGGCTTACGATGAAACCAGACGCAATTTCTAAATTTTGAAAGTGGGTCGGGGAAAGCGAGAGTATTTAAGGCTGCCAGATGCCAGAGGTGTGCACGCTGTGACAGGGCTCTGGGATGGCCTGGGAAACTGGCCTTCATCGTCCAGACAGCTTACCCCACAGACGGGCTGCACCCCTGGAGCCCCCCACGGAGGATCAGGGACTAGCTGTTCTCTACAATGTTGCCAATTCATACTTGCCCCAGGTTTACCTCTGCAAGTTGTTTCTTGGTGTTCCAAATCACCTTTTGTTTTGTTTCCTGTAATCATCAAACAGCACACCTTCAGGCTGAGTCATTGCGTCTGCCCCTTTCTAGGGGGAGACACCCAGGAGCTAGATCCAAAAGGAGCTCTTTATTATGCCCCGTGGCCAGGGGCCACAGCTATCCACATTTACACTCATGGGGCACAGGTCACTCGTTTGCCAAATATTTACTGAGCACCTGTTGTCTGCCAGGCACCGTTTGTGAGTACCGTGGTAGAGAGGGAAAAAAGAAATCTCTGCCTGCTGGGAATGTGCATCCTAGTGGACAGGTAAATGATAAAAACCACAGTATCCCAGAATTAGGTGATGGTAGGAGCACAGAAAGGGGGTGGGGAGCGCTGGGTGGGCCTGCCTTTCCAGCTGGAGTGGTTGGGGAAGGCCTCCTGGGAAGGTGACACCAGAGCAAGGCTGAGGGAGGTGAAACAGCCGGCTGGTGTATGGGACGGTGTGTTCCCGGCCAAGGGAACGCCGTGCACAGGCCCTAGGGCGGCGGGAACAGCCAGGAGGCCCGTGTGGCTGGTGGGGCAAAGCGCTTGTAGGAGGTGATGGCAGATGGTGGGGGCCAGATCACAGCGGGCCTGCTGGCCCAGGGTAAAGACCGTGATTTTATTCTGACAAGGGAGGTTTTGCGGTGGGTCTGGCAGAGGAGCAACGCGCCCTCAGACTTCAGCCATAACGGGGCCTGCGTGGGTGGGAGACCCCTCTGTGCTCAGGAAGGCTCACTCTCAGGTGCACTCGTCCACCTCTGCTGTCTGCTGAGGAAGGGTCTCCGCCCCTTCCTCCTTCCCCTCCCCCCCCCCCCCCCCCCCCGCAGTGCGTGCCCCAGGGTCCCTTCCAGGACTCCTCCCTCTGGCAACCCTGACCCACCCCAACCCCGCCCCTTCCTCCCCTCCCTCCCCCCACTCCCCCCCCCCCCCCCCCCCCGCAACCCTGCCCCGCCCCCGCATTCCCCGAAGCCCCACTTCCATTCCCGAAACCCCCACCCCCTCAGCACTGACACCCCCATCCCTTTGGACCCGCCCCCTCCCCTCCCCTCCCCTTCCCCAAGCCCGGTTGCCTCTAATCTCTGGGGAGGAGGAGGGGCTCTGTGTGCACCTTCTCACCTCCTGTTCCAGGTCAGCAGCATCTGGGAACCTTTGCCACTGGGGCGGGGGCGGGGCGGGGACATCGTCCTCCTCGGGGAACTAAGGACGCAGAGACCAGGCTATTGGCACAACGGGCTCCGTGCTGGGCCCCTTCCCAAACTTGTGGTTCTCTCCTCACCCACGACTCTCACAGAGTGGAGTCGCGATTACGAGCCCACCCACCGCGGCAGGGCTGGGGGGGTGCGGTCCCTTCCCAAGGTTGCCCAGCCCCTGAACCGAAGATCACAAGCTGAAGCCAGATCTGTGTAAAGCTTGGGGGCTCACTGTCCGGTAGTCTCGGGGTCTACTAAGGGCTGGGAGTCCTCTCCCTAGAAAGCTGCAGACAAATGCGGACACACACACACGTGGCCTGTGACCTCAGGGACTTCCCTCCCACACTCCAACCGAGAATACCCACCCCATCCGCAGCCCCGTCTTCCCGCACCGGGCCCGCAGCATCCTGGAGACCCCGTCCTGCAGACTCCTGTTGGCGGGCGGCAAGCCCTCCCCACCCCACCCTGCGCCCCAGGTGCCCGGTTGGTGAGGCGGGCCCTCCAGCTGGTGCCGAATGCACAGCTTCCCTGGCCACAAACTCACATTTCTCTCTCTGTAACTTGGTGAAAATGTTTTAAAACCTTTGCCCCAGTTCCTCCTAGTGGCGGAATTTCCAATGTGTCCGCGGCACGAAAACTGTTGTTTTTAACTGCAAGTCAAACCCCAGCAGCTCTGCTTACGGGAACTTGTTCTGGGGCTCAGTGCAGACGCTGTTCGTCCGAAAAGAGCCCTCCAGAAAGTATTGTCAAGTGCGGGAAGCAAGGTGCCGGTGTGCACGACGTGTGCTCCACCTTGTCGGCGTCCAGAACACCCGCACCCTGATGCAAGAGAGAGAGGGGAAGGGGGGTAGGGGCGGGGAAGGGGGGTACCGTTCACCGCGAGCCCTCTGCACCTTTCATTGAGGTGAGGGTCCCATAAAGTGAACCATTTTGAACTGCACAATCCAGCAGCGTTTAGTGCATTCACAATGTTGTGCAACCACTGCCTCTACTTCCAGAACATTCCACCACCCCTACAGGAAACCCTGTCCCCACTCGACAATCTGCCCCCTTCGTATGTTTTACATGTCCTACTACATCAGGCAAGTAAGATACAGCCGCTCAAAGGGCACTTGGAGACTTTCATGAGGGGTGGATCAGAGAGGTGAGGGCAGGTGACAGGACCCCAGGGGACAGGGGGCAGCCGAGAGCCAGACTTGGCCTGTGGCCACAGATGAGGGCAGGGCAGCCCTACCCTGGGCTGCTGGGGGCCAGGAGCCAGCCCCCAGCCACTCCCTCCACCCTGTGTCCCCCGGTGTCGGCCTAACTCAACCCCAGTGACACGCACACAGCTCAGGGACTCTGAGGGGCAGAGCAGAATAACCAGCATACCATCACCGCTGCCCTTCCCAGTGGGACAGGCTGACTGTCCATTCAGCTAAACCAGCCTGGGCTGCTCCCCACCCCTCCCTTCAGCGCCGAGCCCGGCACCGATCCCCTGCATAGCATGTGCCTGTGGTCCTGACACCCCATGGGGCACCAGCAGCGTCTCTTGCCAGCCCCCAACTCTGCCCCCTCCCCAGTCGGGCCCCTGGTCCACTGCCTGCTCCGAGGAGAGGGCTGCCCAGGCCCCTCCCTGCACCCCTTCCTAGGACCCCTAAGAACCTGAGGGAGGAGGAGGGGGACGCACCTGCCAGGCCTGCTCACACGGCCTTCCAAACCCTTCCAGGCCTTCGTCTTAGCCAAGGATTCCACAGCTTTCTTCTCTGACCCCGTTGCCCCTTGGCTGGGGGCTCCCAGGTCACGCCAGGCACAGTCTTGCTGCCACACCCACCCAGGAACGCAGGCCCCCGTCACCTTCCGTGTCCAGGCGGCCAGTCTCAGGCCTTCACCCAAGGTCACAGGGGAGGGGGCGTGGGGGAAGATTCAGGCCTCCTGTCCTGCATACCTTCAGCAGCACTGGAGGCAGCCCCCCAAGGCCTGAGGCTGAGGCCCGAATGTCCCTGGAGACAGCCAGACTCCTTCTCAGCTGCACTCAGCCACTTGCCACCACCAGTGCAGACGGCATTCCCGGGGGCCCAGCTGAACCCTCTGACCCCTCTGGGGACACCTCACAGGAATCTCCACCGACACCTCCTGTATATAGTTACCGCTGGGTTGAATCAGTCCCCAGAACTCACGCCCACCGGAGCCTCGGAATGTGACCTTACTTGGAGGTAGGGTCTCTGCCGATGGGGTTAATTAAGATGGGGTTAATTAATCCCACATCTGGGATTAGGTGGCCCCTGGCCTAATGACCGCTGTCCCTGTAAAAGGAGACAAGGAGGGATGTGGGCACAAGGAAGGAAGCCAGTCACAGCAGAGATGGGGGTGGGACACGCACGAGCCAGGCCATCAAGGGCAGCTAGCCACCTGTTCCGTGTAAAATCTCCGTGTGGCTTGTGCGTTCCTGCCCAGAACTGCACGTGCACACCCACGGGGGGCTTAGTTGGCTTGTGCTCTGTATCCGACCTCAGGGTCAGAACGGGCCTTTCTGTTCCCGACATCAAGAGGGATTAATGTGCCTGAGTTCCTCCTTGAGCTGGACGGGCATGCACCCCTGGGATGGATCGGGGAGGGAACAGGAGCACACAGATTCCAGGCTGCTAAGATCGCGATGCGATAAGGGAGCCAAAGAAACAGAAAACCAGCTGGCTGGGGTCTGCACTTAGACAAACTCCGTGACTGACCACTGATCACACACAGGCGGTGTATATGTTGACCTGGCAGGAATAGTCGGAAGCCTCACCCGAGGGGAGGACGCTTTGCCCAGGACCCTCAGTCAGGACCCCAACAGGACCGTTCACCGCAGGGCTCCCCCAGCCGGGAGGGGGAATGTTCTGAGTACCTGACCTGACGTACGGACCCTTCTCTGTTCTCTGAACTCTCTCCCTCTTTACGTTTATTCTAATTCTTTACTTCCTTATATTCCCTTCCCCGATGATTAATAAAGTCTTCCTCCACGAAACCCAAAGCGTGGCTATCTTGAATCACTGTCATTCAGAACAGCCCCCCCAGCAGCTGGAAGAGGAGAAAGACACTCGCCTAGAGCCCGGGAGGGAGCCCGGGGTGCTCGTGCCCAGACCGCACACTTCTGGTTTCCAGACTGTGAGGCAATAAACCTCTGTGTGTTGAGCCCCCCATTCTGTGGTGCTCTGTCCCGGCCGCCTTCAGAAAGCAATACACAGTCAAAGTGCGGAGGGGTGGGGGGGGTCTGGTATTCGGACAAAGCCCTCTATCCTCGTTGACCCACGTGCATCTATTCATGGCTGCCTGCACACCCCCGTTGACACCCTTCTATGCTTTAACTGAGGGGGCAGCGTCCCTGCACGGTCACGGTCGTGTCTGCTTGTACTGCAGATGCTTGTAGGACAGGACAGTTGTCAGGGTTGGGAATGTCTCTCTTTCCCCCAGATGGGGCTCCTTGCGGGCTGGAGCTGCCGCTCCCAGGGCTGGGCAGGTGGCCGGAGGTGAGAGCCCCTCCCGGGGCTGTGTCTGCAGGCAGAGGGTGAGGTCGCAGGGCGTGGGCGCTTCTGATGGCCTCGGCGGGCACGGTGCACTCAGGTGCTGAGCTCTTGTGCTCCGGTGTGGCCCATATGGCCAGGGAGGACGTTCTCTGGGGGCCGAGACCTCTGGAAGCCCCAACCCTTTGCCCAGTCTTCCTGGGAAAGCCCGAGCAGATTTGCATCAAAAAGAACAGTGGCTTCATTGAGATTCCCCTAATCTCCAGTGAAACAAAACCTCCAAGAAAAGGAAAGTTTTCTCCTGAGCAACGTCACCACTGAGGAGCAGTTTGAGCTTCTAAAAAGAGAGAGGAAAGGGCCCGGTTGGGCCGCTGCACCCGCCTCCCGCCCGGGCCCGCCCCCACTACCCACTCAAGGCCAGCCCTCGCCCAGGGGGACACTGGGCTCCCACGCAGGTGCCCGCAGCTGATGCCACGCAGCTCTGAAGCCGGACGCGGCTGCCCCCGAGGACCCCAGCATGCCGGACAGTGGAGATGCCCCACAGGCGGGCCGGGCCCCCCGGGAAAGCTCAGCAGCCAGGTGAGCTGGCGGTCAGGCCTGTGTCTGGGGTCGGGGCTCTTCCTCATGGACCTGGGCAAGCGGCTCTGCTCTCCGAGCCTCAGTTTCCTCATCTGGGAAATGGAGGGAAGGGTCTGGATGACCTCTGGAAGGAGCACTGGGCTGGGACGTGAGTCGTTGGAGCTGCTATTGTGTCCGCTCCCCTGTGTGGCCAACGGGGGCTCAACCGAAAAGTGAGTTGCCCCCCAGGGGCTTGGGCGAGGGGCTGCTGTTGGATGGGGGGAGGGTCACTCGGTCCACAAGAACACAGGGGCCCTCTGGCCCGTGGAGTTGATAATGGACAAGGAAGGGAGAGCCAGAGGGCTCAGCAGTCGCTGGCTGTGTGGCCTTGGCAGGGCCCTGCCCCTCTCTGGGCCGCAGCTTCCCCAAAGTCCTTCCACTGTGCATGTTCTACCAACTTGTGAGTCAGAGGAAGCAGGTTCAAGCAGTCAGACACGGTGTCTGCTCTGGCCCAGGCTCTGACCATCCACGGAGCAGGGGCTCCTGTGAAGAGGGGACCCGGCCCGGGGGCAGGGGAACGGCAGACACCCCCCAGAGTCCAGACAGCCGTGCTCTGTGCCCAGAAGGGGTGCTGGCCAAGGGGTAGGGAGAGATGCTTCTAACCGGGGGCACTGGCTCCGGGTCACGTGTGACCAAGAGGGCAGGACACTGGGAAAGGAGAGGACAGACCTGCAGGCAGAGGGACGACATGGCACTGGGCAGCCTGTGACAGAAGTCTGGGGATTCCGAGGTGGGGGAGGTCCAGGGCCTGGAGGGCGAACTGGAAGAAGGCCAGGGTAATCGCCAGCTCTGAGGCCACGGAGGCCACTGTTCCGATGCGGAGTGGGCGTGAGAGGGGGAGGAATGAACACCAACGGGCCTCAGGCACATAGGCCCCTCCAAGGGCCGGGAGCTGGGTCTCCAGAAGCAGGGGCTCCTTGCCTGCAGGGCCTCGAGGGCATGGGGTCCAGCCCCTCCCTGGACATGGGCCACACAGGGAGGATCACTAGGCCCCTTGAGGAAAGCCAGCCAGGACTCCCTCACCCAGGGGCAGTTTCTGGACTGCTCTGGACACCGGTGGCCCTGCCACGTCCACTCCTTCCTGGGGGCAAAGCACTCACAGGCCCCAAAACCTCAGCCCTTGGCCGGAAGAAGCTATCTCTGCAGTTTCTCGAGGGTTCCCTGTCCCCGTGAGTGAAGGGTCAAGGTGGGGGTCAGGACCCTAGGGTATTTTGAGGTGACGAGGGTGGCAGAGGGGTCCTGTGCCTGGCTCAGGCCTGGCTGCTTTGGAGGGGCTGAGCACCAGGGCCTGCACAGGCTGAGCCCGCTTTGCAGACACCAGGAAAGGGAGGCCGTCAAATGGGGCAGAGTGCCCGTTGGGGAAAAGGGGGCTGGAGACCCAGAGCTGGGGGGACAGCCCCTCTGCTCTCATGCTTGGGGGCTTTGGGTTAGCTACTGATCTTCTCTGAGCCTCACCATCACCCTCTGTGCAAGGGAAGACAGGACACTGACCCCCACTGACCTTGCAGGAGACGATTCGCTGTTAGCTGGGGTGGATGGCACCCGCTTTCAGAAGCAGGCCAGCCTCCTGGGCATGGTAAGCATCCTGGCAAGGCCGGGAACTCTCCGAGCAGCCCTGGGCCGTGCTGGGCTCGTGCCTGGGGTTCCCATCCAGCTCTGCTCCGGACCTACTCTGACCCCGGGCAAGATGGCCTCCCTGAGCCTCAGTTTCCCCATCTGTCAACCGGGGAAGACATTCCTGCTCTGTCAGCCTCGTGCAGCTGAGAGGAGAGAACTCTGTTCTAAAGTCAAAAGTGGCTACGGCTGCTGCAAGACTCGTCTCTGATCTCTGCCCTGCAGGCCCAGCACCAAAGGCCTCCACCGAGGCCTGCCCGTCTTCTGTCTTGGCTTGTAACCACCGCCCTGAAGATGGCGGGCCTGCATTCCTCCAACAGCCAGAGACAGACATATCTTCCCAGCGTTGCAGAGGGGAGGCTGGAGGTGGAGGGGGAGGCAGGAACTGGGACACAGAGGAAGTCTGCCCAGCGGCCTGACCCCCGTGGAGCTGAGCGGCATGGGCAGTGTCTGGAGGGAAGGAGCCAGGCCAGGGCCAGAGAGGTGGGACCCGTGGAGCTGCAGGTGGGGCTGGCCTGTGCCCTTCGAGGCTGTGGCGGCGGGCCATGCCATCCATCAGGGGCACCGCTGCGTATGTCCAGAGCTCCTGTTCGATTCTCCCCCAGCTTGGAGGAGGCCTTCACAGGAACCAGAGAGAGGGGTGCTTCCTTCTAGGTTTGGAAGGTTGTGGATTCCCTGGGTGGCAGGCAAGGGCACCACGAGGACCGAAGGTGTGGGTGTGGAGGGGTTACAGGTGCCATCAGACCGGTCAGGCAGGGACCAGGCTAACTTCTAGGTCTGGACAGGCCGGCGTGGCCAGACTGGGGGCGGCCAGGACCAGAGGAAGAAACAAGGAGCCCCTGGGGGCATAGAAGCAGCAGCAGCAGAGGAGAGCCTAGTTTTCGGGGAGATGAAGCCGGAAGGGGGGTCTGGAGGCAGGAGACTGGAGCCTGGAGGGTGGAGTCTGGCCCAGGGAAGGGTGGTGAAGGGACCACACTTCCCCTGGGCTCCCAGCTGCCTCTCCCAGCACCGCCCACCCAAAGACTGGGTGCAGAGAGGAGGCCCTTCGGGGCCAGGGACGTGGAGCAAGTTCAGGAGCTGCTGGGAGCCCAGGGGGAAGCTGCTCCCTCAGCTTTCCAAGGGCAACAAGGGGTAAGCTCCCCATCTCTGGGGTATGCAAGCCTGGGAGGAGCAAGCGGTCAGAATGTAAATGCTATGGCAAGAAAATGGAATATCCAGTGCCTTCTGGTTCTTGCCAACCTCCTCCCCATACTTCCCCATCGTATGAAACCCAGCTGTGGCAGTTCGTTGTTTTTTATATTTGGGTATCTTTATTGTCTTTCTCTGTTTTCGTAAATATACACCCGTTTACTCGGAATTATTTATTGTTGAATCTGCCCAGCACTGCGCTAAGCGCTGGAAAATACCATGGAAAACAAGGCAAGCTTCTGACCTGAGGAGTCCGCATACTTTCAGGGAAGACCGACAGTGAACATTAAGTGTATGGTAACCTATTAAATCGTGGTGTGACCGGTGCCACGAGGGAGTTAAGAAAAAGAAGGATGGAATGTGATCAATGCCACCAAACTGCAACTTTCTTTAGGGGCACCTGGGTGGCTCAGTTGGTGAAGCTTCCAACTTCAGCTCAGGTCGTGATCTCACGGCTCATGGGTTTGAGCCCCGCGTCGGGCTCTGTGCTGACAGCTGGGAGCCTGGAGCCTGCCCCTCCCCTGCTCACACTCTGTCTCTCTCTCTCCCTCAAAAATAAATAAAGATTTTTAAAAAATGTTTTTTTTTTAATCTTTAGAATGTCGGTAAATTTTTTTTTCTTTAAATAATGGACAGAATGTAACAGATGTCCCACCCTAGTCTTGGGGGTTGAGGAAGGCTTCTTTAGGGGAAGCAACATTTAAGCTGAGACCTAATAGATGAGTAGGTGATTAGGGGAAGAGCTTTCTAGGAAAAGGGCACAACACGTGCAAAGGCCCTGGGGTAGGAAGGAACTCATAATGTTTGAGACTCTGAAAGGCCAGTGGGCACAGGGCAGAGAACTTGGGAGTATAAGTGCCAGAGGAAGGCAAGGTGCCAGTGTCAGGAGTGCCCAGACAAAGGGCAGGGCACATCTCGGATGTCACAGTCCCTGGTCCCAGACATCCAAATACAGATCAGGACGCCTTCAGGATGCAGGTCAGCCCAGGCCAGCCCTGGTTCCTTGCAGGGGATGCCCAGTTGTTGCCTGGGGACCATACAGCCTAAGCTGGCCTGGAGTCAGGACGCTGGGCCCAAAGCTGACTCACTCTGTCCCCAGGCAAGCCCCTGAATGACACTCTCAGGCCAGTGGGGTTTTTTAGGTCACTAACCCACTCTGTCACAACATTCACATATGATCGACCTACCCTCGGCTTGAATACCTACAGGGATGAGGAACTCACTACTTACCTCTTTGTCTCTGCAAAGACACGGCTTCGTCTAGGGATAGAGTGCTAGGAGAAAGCTCCACGTCACCCTGGGTCCTGGCTCTAGTCCCTCCTCCCAGCAGCACTGGCTCCTTGCAGGGGCACTTGTGAGGGACACCTAAGATCTGGGAAGGTGCTTCGGAAACAAGGTCGTGACCACGTGAAGGACATGTAGGACCTGGCTTGGACCCTAGCCGCAGGAAGCATACGACTAGATTCTTGCAGAATCTAACAGTTGTGTGTTTTGTTTTTTATCAATGGAAACACATTTTTCATACAGTGCAACGTACAGAGATGAGTGGAATGTGGTGACTTTTGACAAAAAGCATGCACTTCCGTAATCAACAACGCTGTAGAAATACAGACGCTTCATCAGCCCGGAACCTTCTTTGCTCCCTTACAGGCAACCCTCGCCCCCTCTTGTGTAAGCAGCCTGTTTTGACAGACACTGTTGTGGCTGTTCCTGAACATCTTGTAATGGGGATCGCACAGCAATACCTGGTAACGTCTGGCTTCCTTCACTCGTTACCTCCGTGTTAAGTGTTTTAGCAGCTCGTGCCCATGTGCTGTTGATGGTCGCTGCTGTGCGGCTGGCCCACAGTCCCATTATCCGGTCTTCTGTTGAGGGCCTTTGGGTCGCTTCCAGTTTGGGGACTTGATGAATATTCTTGTGTGAAGTTTTTTGCATACGTGCATATTTCACTTTCTTGGATAAATCCCTGGGGTTACCATTGCTGGATCAATGCGTTTGAAGAAGTCACCAGAAGTTTTCCCACATGGTTGTACTGTCCTCACTAGCATTTTGGGGAGCCCCGCATCCTCGTCAGTGCTGGTATTGTTATTCTTTTTAACTTTAGCCATTCCAGTGGGTGAATGGTGGGATCTCATGGTGCTTTCAATTTTAATTTCCCTGATAACGATGTTGACTGTATCTTCAGGTGCTTACTGGCCATTTCTTATATTCTTTTGTGAAGTGTCTATTCAAGCCTTTAGCCCATTTTGTAACTGGGTTCTTAGTCGTTTTGTTATTGTTTGTAGAGATTCCTCATACATTCTGGACATCTGTCCCCCATTAAATATATGTATTGCAGGGGCGCCTGGGTGGCTCAGTCGGTTGAGCGTCGAACTTTGGCTCAGGTCATAATCTCCTGGTCTGTGGGTTCGAGCCCCGCATCAGGCTCTGTGCTGACAGCTCAGAGCCTGGAGCCTGCTTCGGATTCTGTGTCTCCCTCTCTCTCTCTCTCTCTCTCTCTCTCTCTCTCTGCCCCTCCCCCACTCATGCTCTGTCTCTCTCAAAAATAAACATAAACATTAAATTAAAAAAAAAACAAAAAACAAAGCCAGAGGGGTCTAAAAAGTGGCATTAATTTTCAGGATGTCCAGAGGAGAGTGTGCATTTCTCTAAACCCAAAATGAGATATTCCTTTTCCTTTAGAAATGACCCTGCAATTCTCAATTTAGCTTCTTGATCTTCTGGGGCCATACACTGAATCAATCATTTCTGCTAGGCGTCAGATTTTTCCTAATTAGGGAAGAAGGATCGACACTAAATGCTAAGAAGGAAGCAGGGACATTTTCTTCTTCTGCAGAGAATCTTGAAAGCCTTGAGACCAACAATCTAACCAGACAAGTGGAGGCTCCAGGATCTGAATTGGAGCCATAGGTGGGATATTTCCCATGTGCATTTATTTAACAGAATGGACTTAATCATTAAAGTAGAATTAGTCAAGGGGCATCTGGGTGGCTCAGTAGGTTCAGCGTCCGACTTCGGCTCAGGTCATGATTTCACAGCTCATGGGTTTGAGCCCCACATCACGCTTTGTGCTAACAGCTCGGAGCCTGGAGCCTGCTTCGGATTCTGTGTCTCCCTCTTTCTCTGCCCCTCCCCTGCTCATGCTCTATCTCTCTCTCAAAAATAAATTAACATTAAAAAAATAAATACATAAAACCTTTAAAAATATATATATATATTGCAAATATTTTCTTCCAGTGCGTAAATTATCTTCACTTTCTTACTTGTGTCTTGATGAACAAACATCTTTTATTTGATAAAATCCAATTTATCTGCTTTTTTCTTTAATGGTTACTGACACATGTCCTCTCTAAGAAATCTGCCTACACCAAGGTCAGAAAGATACTTAAAAAATTTTTTTAATGTTTATTTATTCTTATTCTTATTCTTATTTATTCTTTGATTGCCGTCCCTCACTTTCCTGCTGGCTCCAAGTGAGAGGCCCATGGGGCAAGGGCCGAGGGAGACCTCCAGCCAACAGCCAGAGAAATTCAGTCCAACAATTCACTTCTGGAGAATTCAGTCCAACGACCACCGGCAGCCACACGAGTAAGCTTGGAGGCAGGTCCTCCCCGGGTTGGGGCTGCAGGTGGAATGCGGCCTGGCTGACGGTTTGCGGCCCCGTGGGAGACTCTGAGCCACAGGCACCAGCTAAGCCCCACCTGGAGTCCCAACCCACAGCAACTGCATCATGGGACACTTGTTACGCAACAGCGAGTGACTGATACACTCACTCCTTTGTGTTTCCGTGCAGCATTTAGAATCATCTTGTCAGTTTCTACAAGAGACTGTTGGAATCTTGACTGGGAATGAACAGACTCTATATTTCAAGTCAGGGAGAATCTTCTGGTCCACGAACATAGTCGTATTTTCATTTATTGAGATATTTGATTTCTCTCATCTGTGATTTATAGTTGTCATTGCAGATGCCTTACACGTCTTTTCTTAAATTTGTTTCTAGGAATTGCATGGGTTTTGATGCTACGTAAATGTATTTTGCACTTAATTTTCTAACATTTGTTGTTTGGTATATAGTAATACAACTGATTTTTTAAATGACTGACCTTGCATCCTGTGATCTTAATAAAGTCTGTTATTAGTTCTAGTAACTTTTTTTGGAGACCCCCCCCCCCAAGCTTTCATATTTGCACAGTTTTATTATCTATCAATAAGGATAGATCTACTTCTTTGTTCCCAGTCATTTTGCCTTTAAATTCTTCCTGCCTTATGGCACTGGCTAGCACCTCCAATATCACGCTGAATGAGAAGGAACATCCTTACCTGTTCCTGATACAGTTGGCATTTCCAGTGATCTGCATTCCTTTCTGTAGATTCATGTTTCCTTCTGATGCAATCCTGTCAGCCTGAAAATTCCTGTAGCATTTCTTGCAGGGCAAGTGTCCTAATGATCCTGTGCCTTAAGAAATCACTCAAGGGGCACCTGGGTGGCTCAGTCGGTTGAGCGTCCGACTTCGGCTCAGGTCACGATCTCGCGGTCCGTGAGTTCGAGCCCCGCGTCGGGCTGTGGGCTGACGGCGCGGAGCCTGGAGCCTGCTTCCGATTCTGTGTCTCCCTCTCTCTCTGCCCCTCCCCCGTTCATGCTCTGTCTCTCTCTGTCTCAAAAATAAATCAACGTTAAAAAAAATAAACAAAAAAAAAATCACTCAAAAGTGTGGTGCCTCAAACCGGTAACGATCGTTGATTATTTCTCATGGGTCAATAATCTACGGGCACCTTAGCTGAGTAATTCTGGCTCAGGGTCTCTTGAGGCGGCAGTCAAGGTGTCAGCCAGGTGGCTGTCATCCAGAACCGGAGCTTTTGAGCTCCCTTACAGCTGTATTAGGTTCCCGTGGCCGCTGTGACGCATCACCGCAAACCTGGTGGCCTATGACAGCAGGTACGTATTCTTTCGCGGTCCTGGAGGCCATACTCTCCCTGGGCTCTCAAGGTGTCAGCAAGGCCCTCGGGGAGAGTCCGTCCCTCTGTCCCGTTTCCGGCATTCGCCCCGGACCCGTGGCCGCACCACTCCCATCCCTGTCTCTGTGGTCGCTCTCCCCTCCTGTGAGTGTCCCTCTGTCCGCCTCTTGTAAGCACTACGTGGGATTGCAGGGAGGGCCCACCCGAAGGATCCTGATCCCTCTCCCTGTCTCAAGACCGTTAATTTAATCACATAAGCAAAAGTCCTTTTTTGGTTAGGGGTGGGGTGGGGTAGTAAAGGGTACTGTTCACAGGTTCCAGAGATTAAGATACGGATATTTTGGGGGGATAGTTCTCCATTTACCACACTGGTTGCTGGCCAGACACTTTAGTTTTGCCAGTGGACTCTCTGTAGGCTACTTGACGTCTTGACCTGCCAGCGGGCGGCTGAGCCTGGGGTCGTCCCAAGGTCTGTTTTACTTGCGCATACGGCAGCTGCCTGAGGAGGAAAGGCTCGGGATTTGGGATTTAGAAGCTGGGCTCCCCATCATCTCCTTGTATTTCTACGTGGGGCCTTCCCATGGCCTCCTTCATGGTGGCTTCAAGGCAGCCAGACCTCTGATGTGGTGGGTCAGGGACCCAAAATGCTGTGTCCCGAGAGTCAGGAGAAACCATATCACCTTTTAGGATTCAGCCCTGGAGACCAGAGCGTCACTGCCGCTACATTGTATTCGATGGAAGCCCGTGGTTTAAGGCCAGCCGTCTCTGAGGACACAACCCCAGTCGGAGGGCGTGAGAGGATTTGCACACACGTGCGGGGGCAGGGGGTGGGAAGCCCTCCCACCTGCCATTCAGATGAAATGTCAGCACTTCCTCTTTGTTTTGAAAGGCAATTTACGGGAAAGAGTGCCAGGGTGACCACTTCCTGTAGCCCTTGAGCGCATAGGGTTCCATCGTCTTTCAGGCCCCTTTGTCCTCATGGAAAGTCAGTCGTCGTGTCCACCTTGCTGTCCTGTTAGGTGGCACGCTTCCCCTCCACCCGTCTCGGTTGCTTTTCAAACGTTGTCTGATTTTCTGTCTCTCAAAAATAAATGAACGTCAATAAAAAGAAGTGGGGGGCGCCTGGGTGGCTCAGTCGGTTGAGCGTCCGACTTCGGCTCAGGTCACGATCTCAGGGTTCGTGGGTTCCAGCCCCGCGTCGGGCTCTGTGCTGCCGGCTCGGAGCCCGGCGCCTGCTTCGGATTCTGTGTCTCCCTCTCTCTCTGCCCCTCCCCCGCTCGTGCTCTGCCTGTCTCCCAAAAATAAATAAACGTTAATTAAAAAAATTTAAAACAGGGTCTGATTTTCAGCAGCTTCACTGTGATGGATTTAAGTGTGGGTTTACTTTATTTAATGCAGATTAGGCTCAGTCAACACGTATGATTTCTAGATTTTGCCTATAATTTGTAGGCTGGTGTTTTCCCCAAATTTGGGGGAAAATGAGACATTATGTTTTCCGATTCTTTTGGCCCCATTCTCTTTCTCTTCTCAGGGGCTCCAATTAAATGTGCACCAGACCATTTGATACTGTCTCGCAGGTCACTGAGGCTTTGCTCTTTCTTTGAACGTCACAGCTTTATGGAGGCAGAATTCATCTGTCATACAATTCACCTGTTTAAGCTGTAAAATTCAACGGTCTTCAGTGTGGCCGTCACCACAGTCACTGTTAGGACATTCCTGTCCTCCCCCAAGAAACCCTGTTAGCGGGGGTTAAGCCTGTCAGCAGTTACCTTTCCCCTCCAGCCCCCGACCCCAGGAGACCACGAACCTCCTTTTTGTCTCTATCGATTTCTTCTTCTGGGCATTTCACTTCCGTGAACTCGTGTGACTTCTCTTCCGCCGTGAATGGCTTGTCCACCGAGCACGTTTCCACGGTTCAGACACATTGTGCCGTGGGCCATCGCTCCTTCCTCGAGGGGCCATGGGTTCCAGAGCGCAGACGCGCCTCATTCTGCTCACCTGCTTGCCCGCTGGATGACATCTGGGGGTGGTTTCCCATCCGGGCTTTCGTGAACGATGCTGCCGTGCGCGCCTATGTATAAGTTTTTACCTGGCCATGTTTTCCTTTCTCTTGGGTCTCCGCACAGGGAGGGAATCGCTGGGTCATCGTGTAACCTTTGAGGACCTGCCAGACTGTTCCCTGCAGCCATGTGTGAGGGCTCTGACTCCTCACGTCCTCGCGACACTTGTCATTATCTGCCATTTTGATTACGGCCGTCCCCGGGGGTGGCGTGGTGTCTCGGTGGTTTGGGTTTGCGCTTCCTGATGGCTGACCTTGCGGAGCACCAGTTACCGTGCCCGTGGTCCATTTGTGCGTCTTCCTTGCAGAAATGTCCGTCGAAATCCTTTGCTTTGTTTTCATCAAGTGATTTGTCATTTTATCACCGAGTTGTCGATGTTCTTTGTATATTCTACGTGTAATTCTCTTATCAGATACATAATTTGCCAATATTTTCTCCCACACTGTGGGTTATCTTTTTGCTTTTTGTGAGGTCCTTTGAAGCACAAAAGGCTTAATTTTGATGGAGTGCAACTCACCTGTTTTCCCCTTTTGCCTGTACCCTTGACATCATATCTCAGAACGCTGTGCCTAACTCGAGGCCGCATAGACTTATATTTTCTTTTAACAGTTTTGAAGTTTTAGCTCTTACATTTAAGCCTTTGATATGTTTTGAGTTAAGTTTTTGAGTGTATGACGTGGTCCGATCTCATTCTTTTGCGTGTGGATATTCGGTTGTCCCAGAATGATTTGTTGAAAAGACTATTCTTTGCCCCATGAATGGCCTTGGCACCCTTGTGAAAACCAAATGACTGTGAGGTTGGGTTCTGGAGCTTGCACTCTGCCCCATTTATCTGATGTGTTTATTCTTATACCAGCACGGCATTGTTTTAATTACTGTAGGTGTGCGGTATGTTTTGAAATCAATCCAACTTTGTCCTTTTCCAACATTGTTTTGGACATTCTGGGTCTTTTGAATTTTCATATAAACTTTAGACCAGCTTGTTAATTTCTGCAAAAACGTCAGCTGGGGTTTGATGGGGATTATGTTGACCTGTAGATCAGTTTAGGGGGGTATTGTCATACTTACAATGTTATGGCTCTTGATCTCGAGATGCCTTAACATTTGTTCAGATCTTAATTCTTTTTTTTCAACAATGGTTTGTCATGTTTAACTTTAAAACTCTTTTTTCCCCTCTATTCTTTTGATTGAGAAATTTCTATTATTCTATCTTTAAGTTCACAAAATTTTTTTAACAGTTTCCAATCTGTTGGACTCATCTGGTAAGTTCTTCATTTCGGAGGTGGTACTTTTCTTACCCTTTCCATTTTCATGGGGCAGTCCTCCGCTGCTCATCAGTTATGTCTACATTTTTTTCTTTAAGTTATCGAACGTGTTGATGACTGCTTGAAAGTCTCTGCATGTTTACTCCACCGTCTGCATTATATCTGACTTTGTTTCTATTGACTGCCTTTTGTCTTGATTTTGGCTCACATTTCTTGCTTTTTCAGAGGTCTGGTCATTTTTTGTCATATGTTGGAGATCGTGATGATCTGTTAGGAGTATGTCGATTCAAAGAATTTAACTAGTGTCTCGGCCACAGTGCTCCGCCTTTCTGAGTCAGTTGGCCCTGAGAAATCCCTTGTTGCTGTTGCCGAGCTGTGTACAGAGATGTCCAGAGCCCCAGGTTAGGCAGCTCATGTGGTGCCTCAGAGCTCAAAGTCTGGAGTCAGACCATCTGGCTTTGAATCCCGACTATTCTGATGACTAGCTGTATCGCCCTCAGCAAATGACTTTGTCTCTGCGCTTGCTCAGCCCCATATAATGGGGGTTATATTGTAATCTGGTACCTACTTTATAGGATTATTGATATAATTAAATGACTTAATACATGTAAAGCAATCGGAAGGGTGCCTGGCATATGCTAAGTGCTCCGTACATGTTAGTTTGTACTTAAAAAGAAAAAAAGTGAAATGGGGCACCTGGGTGACTCAGTCGGTGAGGCCTCCGGCTCTTGGTTCTGGCTCAGGTCATGACCTTGAGGTCGTGGGATCAAGCCCCACGGCAGGGTCCGTGATGAGCGTGGAGCCTGCTTCGAATCCTGTGTGTCCCTCTCTCTGCCCCTCCCCGGCTGGCGCTCTCTGTCCCTCCCTCTCTCTCTCAAAAACAAAAACAAAAAGAGTATGAACTCTGAAACCTACCTGCCTGCATCTATTGCCTGACTCTGCTAACCAAGAGACCCTGAGCAGGTGACAAAAATCTCTGTGTACCTCAGTTTCCTTGTCTGTAAAGGGAGAATGCTAGTGAGAGCTACTTCATCGGGCTGCCTGAGGGCCGGACGTGCTGATGTGCATGAGGTGCAGACGGAGTGGCCTCGCAGGCCACAGGTGCTGCACGATGCCCGGTACCAGCTATTACGTAAGTTTATTACGTCACCCCCTTCCCTCTGCCCCTCAGGCCGAGGGGCCTGGCAGCACGGAGGCTTGTGGCCTTGACCCTGCCTAGGGCAGCAGAATTCCAGTGAGGCACCCACATCCGGTCACAGATGGAAAATCGGAAGGCCCGGTGTCCGGGACGTACCTGAGGAAGCCGAGTCCCAGAGAGGACCAGGGACTCACCACGTTCAGCCAGCCGAGGCAGATCCCAGGCTAGAAGCCACACGTCCAGGCCCAGAGAACTTTGTCTCGGGCACAACCAGGTTACCTGCCAGCTCTTTCTGGGTTTTGCGACAGAGCCTGAGGATGGATGCACTTATTTCTATGCAGCTTTGTGATCTGTCCTGACAGCGCTCTTCATGCTGCTCTCGCCAACTGGGTTAGAAGTGAACTGGCCGGTGGCGCTGACCCCACCCAACATGGCAGGAGCCAACCCAAGAGACCGGGACCAGCCTGGGAGGCTGAAGCCTCTTCCCACACCCACTCCCCTGCTGGCCGCAGGGCGTTTGCCCCAGACACCAGGTCCGGGGAACGTGTCTTACGCCATCCTGCCCTGTCCTCACCTCTCGGAGAGACTGTGGGTCCCCAGAAGACCTCTGCTTGACCGAGGTCCCCCTGAGCTGACCTGTCACCGGGCCTTGGCACTTCCCCCTCGGGGCCAGCCTCCCCCACTGCACCACTGCCTTGGGACACTTGTAAAATAGTCGAACCTTCGCTCCTTGCCAACTTTCTAACCCCAGCCCCAGCCTGGGTCTGGTGACCCCAGTGACCTTGAATGCTTCTCTGTTTGCTGACTGTCACTGCCACCATCTCTCAGCCTCCAAGGCGAGAGCCAGGATCTTAGTCCCTCTGCCCCATGCCCCCGCAGTGTCTGCATAGATTGCTGCTAGGCCGGTCGTCACCATGAGAGAAGGACCCTCCTGGAACCGTTGGCCGTGCGGAAGGGAGACATCAGCTCTGAGAATGTGGGCTTAGTTAAGATTTTTATTTCATGGTAGACAACTATGTTTACTAAAATAACACCCAGCCTCTATGCTAAGTGCTCTGGGAGGGCTCAGCCAGGGCAGCTCCGGAGGGTCCCTCCCAGAGGGCTTCCTGGAAGAGGAGGGATCTGAAGAACAGTGGGCAGGCCAGCTTGTGGGCACTGCAAGGAGATGGAAAGCCAAGATGACACGTGTCCCCAGCCATCCCGAACCTGGAGTTAAGCCTATTTGCCTGGCCTCCTCATCAGTTTAGAAACTGTACCTCCAGAGGGGAGGGCACATGAGGCTGCCCAGGGGGCTGAGAGAGCCAAGCCTGGAGTTCTTGCCAGCCCTTGAACTTTCTGCCGCCGCTCCCAGCCACTTGCATGCTCAGCACCAAGTCCAATGATTAACATCACCTGCTGGCCCTCTGCGGGAGAGCAGTAAGGGAGGCCAAGAGCCAGGCTCATCCTCTGGGACAGAGACATGTCCTCAGGGGTTGGGTCAGAGCACAGGTTTCCAAAGTCCACTGGGGACCCCAGGGCGGAGGACGGGGAGAAGCCGTGGGAGGCTGGGGGCTAGTACCGCAGACCCAAGCTGCCGGGCATCCGCGGGTGGCTCTGGTCACGTATTGCAAGGAACAGAGAACTCGAAGAGTTGGGATTTGGTGACGGGCAGAATTTTCTTGAAGTGAGCACGCTGGCACCGACCCACCCCCCTCCGCGGAGTGGTCTGCGGGTCTTCTGCCCTCCGACTGGGTTCAGGGCCTTGGAACGGCCCAGCCCCGTCGCGGCCGCTGTGCCCTGCTCCTGGGCCTTCACAGGATTTAAAATTTCCCCTTAACACCCAGTAGGGCTGTCTGCCGTAGGGGTGAGGGACCCCGGGCCTGCAGGGGTGCCTGGGCGGGGGGCGGAAACTCCAAGGAGCAGGGGCCCTGGTGTTAGAAGGTTCATGTTCAAGTCCCTGGACCGAGACAAGCCCTGGAGGAGCACCAGAGGGCAAGGCGCAGGCGCGAGGTCATCCTGGGGCAGGGGGCGGGGCTTCCCGGTGCGCAGATGGGGTGCACGCGGTGCAGTGGCGTCCTGGTTCCAGCGCGGGGTCCGGGAGGCGTGGCGTCCGTCCGGCTCTGCCTCCCTCTGCGCACGGACACCAGGCCCCTGGGCCTGTGCAGGGGCCTGTGTAGGTGCCTCCTCGGGCCGTGGAGCCTGTCCCCAAGTCCCCGGCACGGGGCTGCGGGCAGGGCGCCGGGAGCCGACGCACACAGAGCCTGGGCACGGTCGTGCATTCCGGAACGGTTAAAAAGGCAAAACAAAACAGGACGAAAAGTTACGCTTCCGGCAGCCGCGGGGCCCAGGCCGGCCCAGGTGCAGGGCCCAGTGGCAGAGCGGTGTCGCCCTGCCGAGGACCGCTGCCAACAGGCCGGCCGCCCGCCCGCCGCCGCAGACCCATCCGGGCCTTCCCACCTGCTTACGTAAGGCCTGCAGGTGGGCCGCTGGGCCGGAGCCAGGTGGGTCAGAGGTGTCGGCCACGCCTTCCCCGGTGCCTCAGGCGGTCCGGGGCGGGTCCCCGCAAGCACGCCCAGCCTGGGCTGCCTCATTACCGGGAGCAGCGCGGGCTCCCAGCTCTCGACGGCTGGCTTGGCGGACGGCGCGGGCACACGCTCCGGACCAGCCAACATAGAGGGGGAAGGCCCGCTGGGCCCACGCGGCCCAGAGTCCTCGGCGCGGTCCTCTGCCTGGAAGCCGGGTCCCTAGAGAGCTGCCGGGACTGATCTTCGAGGTGAGACGGGCCACCAGGGGCGAGGGCCACTGTGGCGGGGTCCGGGAGCCGGTGAGGAAGCCGCTACCGGGGCAGGCTGCGACCGACGGTGTGACACGGAGCGGGGCACCTGGAGGTGATCTGGCTCAGCTCCCAGCCTGGGCCTCTCAGGGTTGGGGAAATGTTTGGACGCCCTGGGTGTCCGGGAGCTGGGCTCTCTGAGCGCCCTGGGCAGAGGGACGTCGGGAACAGGGTTGGGGAGGACTGCCAAGGGCGGTGAGGACTCTGCGTAGCAGGAGGCCAGGGGGCCCGGTCTCTTGCCTCATCCTAGTGAGCGAGCCCGCCTGGGAGCAGAGACGGAGGCCTCCGGTGGGTCCGTTTCTCAAGCTAGTGGCCCTGTGGGCTCAGGAGGCAGCAGATTAGAGACCGGTGCCAGGCCTGGAGAGGGTGAGCCCTGCCTGGGGCCCGAGCGGCCTCGGCCGTGACACACGCTGTGTCTCTGTTGCAGGGCGGTCTGGTGGAGCGGGGCCTCCCCCGGGCTGATGAGTTCCCTGCGGTCCCGGCGCCGTCCTGGGTGAGCTAGAGGCCGCGGCCCCGCGGGGACCATGCCAGAGATGCTCCTGCTCAGGTCTGCCGGCTCCGTCCTGAGGACCGTGTAAGGAAGCAGGCCCCGCCTCCTCCACCGGCGCCGGACCCCCCGTCACTGCAGTTAATCACCCTCCCAGTCGTACCGAAGCATTGTCTCCTCCTTACTCCCAGAAAGATCCGTGACGGCCCCGGAAGTAGGAGGAGAGCAGACGTGCACATGCACTTTGCCGGGCTCACATGTGCTCATGACGCCACAGGGTTGGCGCGGAGCGCCGGGGCTCAGAGAGGTGCAGTGCCTTGCCCACAGTCACCCAGCTAGTGAAGCGAGCTGAACCCAGGCAGGCCAGTTCTAACGAACCTCAATGCTATATTGTCCAAGAAGGCGTTTATTGAGCCCCTGTTGTGTACAGGACAGTGACCTGGCTGCTAAACGCTGAAAGGGAAGAAAGACCACAGAAATAGCCAGGCGATGCACCCCCGTCCAGGAGGGGCTCCCATGGGAAAGCCCATGGGCTTGTGTGTCTGCTGACTCCTGCTCTGCACCTCAGTGTGGCCCAGGGCCCAAGGACACACGGCCCACAGAGCTTACCAAGCCATGTGTGGCCTTCAGAGCCTAAACCTGAGTGTTCAAAGGCTGTGAGAGTGAGAGTGTTGCAGATAATCCCTGAGGGCTCCCTGGAGGAGTTGCTGAATGAGGCTCAGTGGGCTCTCCCATCAGCGCCTCTGGCAAGACAGGCAGAGAAGGGAGAGACCACCTGACCAGAGATGGTCGGGAGAGGGAGTGCAGGCTCCCCCAGGCCCCCGCCCAGCCCCCACCGCGCACAGTGTAGGCACGCCACGCGCCCTTCGAGGGCTTCCTTGCTCCCAGAGCCACTGGGCAGGTGCTAAAGACATTTGGTTTCTGTGTAAGAAGAGGGCTAGGTGCTTATGGGGTGTGTGAGGGCAGGAAGAGTGTGGTGTTCCAGAAGGCCGGGAACACTGTGCTAAGCACCTACGTCGGGCCGGGGCGCTAATCACGGTGGCCCCACCTCACTTGAGGGTCCCTGAGTGGATCCCGGTGCCACGCTGTCCAGAGCGCAGGAGTCAGAAGGGCCCAGGTGCGTGTGAGGGGTCAGAGCTGTGGGGACGCTTCGCATGTCACGTGCCCTCCTTTGAGGATGACAGATCCCACTCTGGAAGCTGTGCCTCTGGCTTACAGTCTGGGGACAGCAGGCTGGGTGGTCCGGCTTCACCACGATGCACCCCAGGGTGCCCCAGGTGAGCGGCTGCCCCCACAGGAACGCAGGCGGGGGTGAGCGATGATACAGCAGCGGCGTCCCCAACGCTGATATGGGGGCTGTGGCCACACGGGAGGGCGCAGACCCCAGCGTGACAGGGCGTGGCTCCCTTCCCGGGCGTGTTGAGTGGACAGGACACCAGTTACTAGTTATGGCCCCGAGTGAGCAGGAACGTTATAGGAAGGTCGGGTTCAGTCGGTGGGCGAGGGTGACATCCCCGGAAAGAGATGGGATCTCAAGGGCTCTGGTGAGGGGAAGAGCGTGCTTTCCTCACTTGGAAAATTGGAATTTGGCCTTCTCTTAATTAGGCATCCGGTATCCTTCGGGCACAGGGCTTAGGGGTTGAGTGGGAACCTCCTGCGCGACATGGGCCGTGAGCAAGGTGTCCCTGTCACGGCAGGCAGAGGCAGGGGACCCACTCCACCCTGTCACCGAGGGAAGGACAGAGCAGGATGGGGGAGTGGACGTCAGCACATCTGAGTCACGAGAGACTGGCCAAGGTCCCCAGCAAACAGAAGGCTCTAGTCATGATGAGTATGTTTGTCTCCCGGCTTCCTTAGGCGGCCGTCTTTTCCTGTAGTCTGGGTTTCGCTGTTTTAAATCCAGAACCAGTTTATACAGATTTCATTAGCGGGGGAAATGTCTGTGCCTTTTGATGGCGAGGGTTTCCAGACTTGTCTGTGAGGAGGTGGCTCGGATGGCGAGCGATCACAGCCAGTGGCGGCCCTGGCCCGTCCGAGGGTGAGCTGCCCAGCGGGTGCTGTCAAAGGCCAACCCTCTGGAAGACTCGCTCGTCTCCGGAACGTGGCCGGGACAGCATGGACATTGCACCAAGTTTGTGGCACCCGCGTTGGGGCTCCCGGTGGGGGACCTCATTCGTGTCTGCGCCCAGAGCTCAGGGCTGTTTGTATCAGTATAATGTGGAGGGGCCCCTCTGCGACCCCACCGTAATGGTGGTGACCGATGACCCACAGTCGGCTGGACGAGCTCCAAGCTCAGAACCCTCCACCTGGTGCGGAAGCCCCACCCCAGAAATTGTATCCTTTCACCCCTCCGGTGGCTTCCCTGGGACAGGCCACCTTGCTCACACACAAGAAGGGGACCAACTCAGCCCCCACTCAGCCCCCTTGTCCCTACGCCCCTCCCTTCACAACCTCCTGATGTCTTTCGATTTAAAACCTATCAGGTTCTTAAGCAGACTGCCTCCAGGTGGGCCTGGGTGTGTTCGCAAACTTAGTTTGAACCTGCAGTACCAGCAAGAAGTAAGACCGAGTGTGACAAACAGGTAACTGGCCCGACAGCCTGGGAACTGGGTGGGGGTGGGACTAGCCCCACCCTGACGGGAGCCAGGGTCCCGTCCTCAGGGCTGCCGTGACCAGTTGTGCAGGCTGCAGGCTGCACAACTCCAGTAGGCACTGTTTGCATAGCCGATGACTGTGAAATGTGTCCCTGGAGTTGTGTGGGGTTACATTCCTGCCTGGCTGAGGTGTGCACTGACCTCCGTCTGCTCATCACCCAGGCGGTTGAGGTCTGGCCGGTTGAACCCTGAGGAAGAATGCTGCTGTGGATCAATAGGTTGACCACGAGGCCCTATAACCCCTTGGGCTCTCTGGCTGGAAGGGAGATCATTGTCCAGGGCCACCATGCCTGGGAAGCGAGGAGGATGTGGGCCGGAGCTCTCTAGCCCATGCCTGTCCTCTCCACTGGGGAAGGCATAGGGCACCCGACACGCCCTCCTGGGAGGAGAGGCCCGTGGGAGCCCTGGCACCGTCCTCAGCTCTGCTCTGAGCTTCTAAGCGTGACTGTTTTCAATGCCCGAGGCCTGGTGGGTGTGGGGTGAGGAGGGGGGCCCCCGCTGGAGTCGTGCTCGGAGTCCTGTCCGGACGGGGACACCGAGTCCAGAGAGAGCCACACAACAGAGGAGTGTGCAGCAGCCCTCGGAGCCTGTGGGACAGGCTGGGTGGGCTGAGGGTGGCCCTACAGCTACTGAGGTCCTGTTCCCTGACCCCCACGGGGACGCAGAGCAGCCCGCGAGGCGGAGAGAGGCCGGCGGCACCCCCAAGTGCCGATGTGGGTGCCGGGCCGGCACCGGAGAGCCGGGCCAGGCCCCGAGGGTCTCACGTCGTTTCTCCCCTCCCCTCCAGCTCTCCGAGTGATGGGCAGGCGCTCTCCAAAGAGTCCCTCGGCCATGCTCTCCCACTCTCGTCCCCGTCCCCGGAGAAGGCGAGGGGTGCCCAGCTGGATTGCTCAGGTGAGCGGCCGGGAGGCTGTGGGCTGCGGGCAGAGGCAGAGGCGAGCCGGGGGCCCAGCACACCCTTTCCTCGGGGCCGCGTCGGGGCCGAGCGCGAGGGAAGGCAAGGGGTGGTCGGGAGGGCCGCGGCGGGAGGCGGCGGGGCCTCCCCTGGGGCCGGGCTGCCGGGCCGCTGGGACCCGGTGGAGCCCCTGTCGCCTGCGGCGAGGCCGGTGGGTGGCAGCCAGCAGAGTCCGTGCGGAGGCTTGGAGAGTCATGTGCCCTTTTAAAGACCTTGACCCTCAGATAATTGCACTTTGAGGGAGGCAGAGTTACCATTTACCCCGAAGAGTCATCAAAACGGTAGTAACACAGGGCGTGCTCGTTTTTAATGGCTCATGACAACACTGTGGCAAAGCACAAGCTGAACGAACACGGACACAGCGAGTGCCTGGCACGGAGGGTCGCCGTCTCCTGAGTTCTGCGCTGTCGGTGGGGTGGTCCACTGTTGTCGTTTTGTCCCTGTCCGGTGTCACCTCTGGGGGGCAAAGAGCGGCCCGCGGAGGGGCGGGTCTTCCCGGGCTTGAGTCCCCCGGGCTCCTCAGAGCAGCCCCGGCTCCCAGAGCACCCCAACCCCCGGCCCGGGGCTTTGGTGGAAGCCTTTGTGGCGGGCGTATCTCTGTAGGATGATCTTCAGTCCGGGCCAACCTGGCGTCCTCCCCGTCGTCAGCCGAGGCGTGGGTTTCGGGGAGCAAACGGTAGTGTGTGAGGTGGTGTTTGGGCCCCTGGCGGGTGAGGGCGGAACCAGGCAAGAGGTGGAAGGGGAGGCCCGGGGCCCCCTCCCCCAGATTTCCTCTGGCCTGGCTTTCCTGGGCGGGGGACGGGCCTGGTGGGAGGACAGAGGCAGGGTCAAGGCGGAGGTCGCCATGCCCCTTGGAAGAGACGCAAAGAGGCGTAAGGAGGGCGGGTTCCTTGGGCGCCCCGGGCCGCCTGGCTTCCTGCGGAGCAAATGCCGGTCGCCTCCCGCCGTGGGGCGCCTGCTGCCATCAGACAAGCCGCTCCTCTCCCAGGCCGAGCGTCGCCGGCCAGAGGGGTCTCCTGGCACCGTTTCTGTCAGCGGGCACCGGGAGGAGCCGCCCCACGGGACCCTGCACTGCCCAGGGCACTGCCAGGCAGGCCTCCTGAGCCCCCACGGGCCCGGCGTGCGGCTCGTGCTCGGCCCAGCCTCCCCTGTGCAGCCCCCGTGTCTCTGGGGAGCAGCTGCGGAGACGCGCCCGGCCAGGTGCCAGCCTGCTGCCAGGGGCGGGGTGGGGCGGGGCAGGGGGGTGGCTTCTCTCCAGACTCCCAGGCAACTTGAGGAGCCCGGCTCTCAACTCCCCGGGAAGGGGGCGGGAGCCTGTGCTTCTCTCTGGAAGGTTGGGGAAGGCGCTGGCTGCGTGGGAGACTAAGGGGCGGGGCTTGGAGGCTACCACCACCGGGATTGAGCCCTGAGAAGAGGGCGGACTTCTGTTGGACTTGTCCCCTGGGCCGGGCTTTGTGCTGCTGGCACTCTTCACCACATCTTCAAAACAGCCCTAGGGCAGGCACTTTCGCATTCCCATTTGATGGAGGAAACCATCTCAGAGAGGCCCCATGAGTTTCTCAGAGTCACACAGCTAGTAAGAAGTAGAACTCTCAACTGGCCACGCTGCCTCTTTGGGCCTTGGTGACAGTACGGTCCCCTCCAGGCCCTGCCTCCCCTCCAGCTAACTGCTGGGCTAGCAGCCCCCCTGGGCATCTTCCTTCAGGAGCGAGCGTCCACCTGAGTCTCCTTGAGTTCCCAGAAGCTTGAAGGTCCCCAAGCCCCTGTCCAGGCTAGGCTCTGAGCTGGTGGTGGGGGTGGGGGGCGGGAGCCCCTGAATAGGGCCACAGAGCTGCCAGAATCTGACCCCTACACAAAGGCAGCCTTGTGCCAGGGCCTGGAGACACATTGCTTTCTAGTTCTTTCTAGCTGAGCACAAACCCCCAGCTGGAGCAGGGCAAGGCCAAGACCCCAGGGAAGGGGAGGAGGGCAGGGGAGAGCAGCCGCTGGGGACGGGGCTTCTTCCCCATACCCGTGCTTCCTAGGAACCCCCCACACCCACTGAGGAGCTCTGGTGCTGGGGGTTTCTAGCCCCGTGAAGTCCCTGGTGGGTCAGGGGGTACAAAGGGCACCGCTCAGTCTCTCAGTCTTGCCCTCCCCAGATGCTCAAGGTCATGGCTTCTCTTTGGCTGCAAGGAGACAGATACCACCCTTGACCTGGGGAGCCCACAGCCTGAGGCTGGGGACAGTGGGAGGCAGAAGACAGCTCAGCTGAGCCTGGGGTGGGGGTGGGGTGGGGGTGGGGAGGGGATGGGAGGGAAGGCTTCCCAGAGAACAGAGGACACTCGAGCAGGTAGATCCTCACCTGAGAAGCGGGAACAGTGGGAACCCCAGCCTCCTCAACCACAAAACAGGTTGGGGGCACCCGTGCCCTAGGGCTCCGGGCTGAGCTGCTCCCACCCCGGGCCCAGACCTCTCTTCTCTCCAGCCGATGGAGACCAGCTCAGGGTCCCCTGTGCGTTTCCGGAGCACGTCCACCGCCGTGTCCCCAGAGCCCATGTCGGCCCGCCCCAGCCCCCGCCCTGCAGATCCAGGCTGCAATTCAGATGGGGAGATGGAGGCCCAGGGAGCCCAGGGTTTCTCCGCTTAGTGGCCACAAGTCCACAGCCCCTGGCCCTCGGGCAAGAAGGCTGGCTCCCAGGTGGAACGGGTGTTTCCCCTGAACCACTGAGAAACCTCAGACACCGTGGAGCCAACACTCCATTCTAGTGGGTTCCGTACAAGGGCTAGACAAACCGTTCTGTCCCAGGCCGGCCTTGTCCTTATCTGGAGTCACATCCTTCTCTTTCTCTTATACTTCCCCTAGAGTGCCTGGCATGGGGTGGGCGGTTTCCAAGGGCCCGTGTGGAGTGGGAGTGTGCCGGCTCTAGTCCGTGACTGGCCTCTGTGGCAGGGACACCAGGGTCCAGTCAGAAGGAGCATTCTTGGAGAGAGATCTGTCCCTGGCCGAGAACCACCTTTCTCCTAGGGCCAGCGTACCCCTCCATCTGTACAACAGGCCACTTCCCACAGAAAATATCCCTGGGGCCTCTCCTCTCTGAGTTCTCCTCCCCAGACAACTGAGAGTGATTTCCTCTGCTATTCAGATGCTGTTATTCCAGAGCCCCAAGGAAAATAGCTCCCTGCCTGCCCAGCCACCCCCTGAATAATGGGTGATTGATAAGGTCAGGCCGTGACCTGGGCTGAGGGAGAGAGACAGGAGGAGGAGGGAGAGGACGAGGAGAGGGGAGGAGGAGGGGGGGGAGGAGGGAGGAGGAGGAGGTGGAGGGAGGAGGGGGGAGGAGGATGTGGAAGAGGGAGGAAAAGGAGGTGGAAGGAGAAGGGAGGGGGGTGGAGGACGGGGGTGGAGGAGGGGGAGGAGGAGGGGGAGGAGGAGGGAGAAGGGCAGGCGGGCCCTGGGAAAGCCCACCCGCAGCACTCAGCGGTCATCCTCTGCCTCGTGCTCTGGGCCGTGGGCTGTATTGTTTGCTGGCTGGGTTCTCTGTCACTTGAATGGCTGGTTGCCTTTTGGAGCTGGGTCCAGTCGGGATCTAGGGTGCCTTCCTGGGTGACAGGGACCGTGATTGGGTCCTGGCCGTGCCCTTGGCTGTTACTGTAGCAGTGAGCTTGGTTGGGTCTGGCAGATCTGTGTCCCTGTGAACTTCAAGGTGGGGTGTGGACAGCTCGGTCGGTAGAGCATGTGACTCTCGATCTCAGAGTCGTGAGTTCGGGCCACACGCTGGGGTGGAGAAGAAAAAAATGAAAAGAATAAAGGACTGGCAGGTCACCCTGACTTCGTATGTCTCTGCCATCAGCCTGGGGACCACACGGCTTGTGTCCCTCCCTGCTGCTTGGTTCTGGGCGGCCCACCCCGTGGCAGAGGGTCAGGGGACTCGGCCACCACTTTCTCCTCCCCCAACAGCGTCCCCAAGGGAACGGACTGTGGCCCTCTCAGGCCTACACCCGTTCACTGACCCGCTCTGGGTGCAAGGCAGCCCCCAGGACGGACTGAGGTCTTGTCCCACTTCTGCCCCTACCCTGCTGTGACCTTGGCTACCCCTGCCTCTCCGGGACTCAAGCCTTCTCACTCTGACGTGCTGTGTGGGAATTTGCGACTGGCCCTCTAGCCCCCAGCTAAAGTTCTGTCTGTCGGCATCCCTGATGGGTGGCACACGTGTTCCCACCAGGGGGCGCTTGCAGGGGCGCGGAGTCTAGGGGAGGAAGGGAGAGGTTCCTGAGGCCGAGCGTGGGAGCTTTGTGACGCTCACGCACATGCCTGCACTTGTGACGCGCACTGTCCACCCGATGTCCTCCTGTGGACGCTTCCTGGTCGTTCAACGTCCTTAAACACTTCGTTTTAATGGCCACCGAGAGCCCAGGGCGTGGCCGCACCCTGGTGGGTCCCCAGCCCCTGTTGGACATGGGTGACCACAGCACTGTGGTCTCTGTATCTCTGCTTGGTTCCCACGGGCGCGTCCTGGAAGCATGATTTCTGGCTCAAAGGTGACTCCGTCTTGGAGCCCGTGACGCGTGTCACCCGCTTGCCCCCAGGAAGGTTGCGCCAGCTCACACTCCCACCCTGCACAGCACCCTGGCCGGCAGTGAGTGTCGTCTGGGTGCCTGGGGACATCTCTGCTGCTTCACGCTTTCCACTTTGGGAGAGACCCAGGTCAGCAGGCTGGCGGTGGGTCCGGCGGCTTCAGTCCCAGCAGGTGGTCATGAGGACAGGCAGGGAAGGAAAGAGCCCAGGAGGTGGCCAGGGGCTCCGCTCCCCGCCCGCCGTGGCCTCCGTCACCCTGTAGGTCAGCGCGCCTGCCCCAGACAGCGGCCTCCGTGCGTGGCGCAGTGGCCTCGCGGGCCTGGTTCAGGGCCTGGGCTCTGTGCCCGGTCCTGCGGTCGGGGGACACGGCTGGGGTCCACGGCTCAGGCTTGTGGGCGCGTGCGTCCTTCTGAGTGCTCCGTCCACCTTGCTAAGAACGGGGCTTCTGACTCAAGGTCCAGAGACTTCTGTTTGGACAGAGATCAGGCTGAGCGGTGGGAGCACGTGGAGGTGAGGGGACAGAGGGGAGCGTGAGACACCCCAGGCTCGGAGATGCTCTGTCTTCCTTCTGGGCAGCCGGCACCAGAGGCTGAGGCCCCGAGCCGTGGCAGCTGCACCAGAAGGATCCTGAACAGGGCAGGGCCTCCCAGGCCTGCAGGACGGGAAGCCCCCGCGCGTGGTGGGGAGGGGGCCCAGCAGCGTGGCGGGGGCAGGGGGGCCGAGCGCCGCTCAGGCTGGCTGTGAGGAAGGGGGCGGGCCGAGGTCACAGGGGCCAGGAGCCCTTTGGGGAGGGCCTTCCTAGAGGCCACAGTGTGGACACAACCCTGTGGTCAAGGGGAGTCATGGGAGGCCCTCGAACAGGTCAGATCTGGGTTCAGAAAGGTCACTCCGGGAGCCCCAGAACATGGGAAGAGGCAGTGGCCTAAGGTGACAGCTGTCCAGGATCACGGCTCCTGAGGCTTCTAGGACTTGGGCAGGAGGCAGGACAGTCCTTTCCCAAAGGAGCTGGGGTCAGCATGGGCCTGTGGGTCGGAACCCCAGCTTTGCCAGCAGCCGGAAGCTGTTCCCCGGCCTGCTTCTCTTGGGGTCTGCAGGGACGGAACAGAGGTTGTGACAGAAGACACACACCCCCACCGGGCACGAGGCAGGTGCTCGGGAAGCAGGACCTCTGACCACAGGGGAGTGACTCCGGGGGGTGAGGACTGGGTATGGAGAGGGGCTGGAGGTGGAGCCCCGGGCCCCGCCCCCGCACAGAGACAGAGGGCCCTTCTCTCCTCCGTCCCCTCTGTCCTCCCTCGAGCGGGAGCGCAGGTGCCGTGAGGTGAGGCCGCTGACGGGGAGGGGGGTCCGCGCCGGGTGCAGGAGAGCAGAAGTTAGATGAAGGAGCTCTAAAATGTCCCCCAAAAGTCCAAAAGCTTTTCCCTTCTGATCCAGTGAACACTTCTAGAACTCTCTCCTGCGGGGAGCCTAGAACGAGGGTGAAAGCTGGGAGCCGTCTGAGTGTGTGTGGGGGGCGGGGGTGGCTGAGATGTGCTCCACCAGGGACTTACTGGGGTCACAGAACTGAGGATGGGTGACCTGGTCCACACAGTGTTTTCTAGAAGTGCGAGCCGACATTTACAACTCCCGGACGTCGGGTGAGCCTCGGTATCCATTCCCGCCAGACGGCAGCTCCCAGGCCGAGGGCAGCCTCCCCTTCGGCGGCGCCGTGCCCCCCAGTCCCCACCACCCCTGTTCCTCCCTGACACAGAGGCTGGGGTGAGGTCGGGCACCATCCTGGTCTTTACCAGAAACAAAGAAACAGAAGGAGGCTCAGATCAGCCCCTCGGGGCGCTGCCATTCTTGTTGCTTTGACCTTCTGTCCAGCCGGTCTGTCCCCGGCCCGTTCTCAGGAGGCAGAGGCAGGACCTCGGGATCTGAGGGAGCCCTGCCTTGGGACAAGCTCCAGCTGGCGTGACGGCGGGAGCAGACACAGGGGCCTCCGTGTCTCCAAGGCCTCCGCCTCCTTGCTGCATCCCTAAGCCTTGTCCGTGCTTCGGGGCCATCAGACCTCCTCCTCCGGGCAGCCTCCCGCCCACCCCAATCCCTCGCCTGTCTGCCAGCAGCCAAAGCACTTTCGGGACCAAAGTCCCGGCCCGAGGAAGGCCCAGGGGCCCCGGGAGGGGGTGACCCTAGGCCGGCGTGATCCCAGCCGCGGTCTCCCCCTGCAGAGGAGCCGCTGTGGACCACCCGGGCCGACGGACGCGTCCACCTGCGTGTCCACCCCACCTGCCCACAGCCGCCCTACACCGTGCACCAGATGTTCCACGAGGCCCTGGACAAGTACAGGGACCTCAGCGCCCTGGGCTTCAAGCGCCAGGGCGTGTGGGAGCACATCTCTTACTCCCAGTACTACCTGCTGGCCCGGAGAACCGCCAAGGGCTTCTTGAAGGTGAGGGCCCCTCCCCAGACCTGCCCTCCAGCTCTGGGCCCTCGGAGGCCTGCTCCCCGACCCCGCCTGACAAGCCTTTAGAAATGACAACTGTGGAGCCTCCAACACTTTTTGGGTGGGTGCGGTGGGCCGGGCCCCGTTCTGAGGGTTTTACCTTTACTGAGCCCTCATCACCCGCCGGGCACTCAGCACTTACTTTTCATCTGTGCTCGCGTTCGGATGAGCGGGGCCGCCTGGTGTGCTGGGCGGGAGGGGCCCGGGGTGCCCTCTGACTGGGTGCCTGGGAGGCTGGTCCCTGCGCTCTGGAAGGGGCCCCGCTGGGCGTGAGAGGCCCCCTTCTGAGCCGGCTGACCGGGCCTGTCTGCCTTGGTCCTGGAGCTCGGCCTGGAGCAGGCCCACAGCGTGGCCATCCTTGGCTTCAACTCCCCGGAGTGGTTCTTCTCGGCGGTGGGCACGGTGTTTGCAGGGTGAGTGGCTGTGGGTGGGGCAGGGTCTCTGGTGGGTCGGGGGTGGGCCGAAAGTGGAAGGAGGGTTGTTTCCTCTTTCCCCAACTTCCCCTTCCTCCCGGGGGCCTCCTCTGCCTGTCTGGGCCCTCCAGGGCAGGGGCTGGGCCTCTGCACTGGCTCAGACAGGACCCCTCCTGGGTCTCCCGCAGGGGCATCGTCACCGGCATCTATACCACCAGCTCCCCGGAGGCCTGTCAGTACATCGCCCACGACTCCCGCGCCAACATCATCGTGGTCGACACACAGAAGCAGCTGGAAAAGATCTTGAAGGTCTGGGGGAGTGCGGAACTGGGCTTGGGGGCCCCGGGCCGGGTGTCCTCGTAGACCTCCAGCTTACAAAGGGCTTTTCCATCCCTCCCTCCCGGACCCCTCCCCCTCATCCTCCACAGCAACCCCACGTCACACACATACACGTACAACAAGACAAGGCAACGGGTGCCCACCCACTCGCCTGGTCGGGCCGCTGAGGCCCAGAGTTAGGAAATGTCCACCCCAGGTAAAATTTGCATCATGCAAGCTTCCGAGCAGACCAGGCTGCAAGAGTGTGGCCGGCCCTCGTGTGCTGGTCCCACATGTCGTGTTCCGTCGTGCGGTGTGCCAGTCTGCCTCTTCCGCTGAAGTTTTTGAAGCAAATCTCTGACGTGAACTCATGTCCCCCCTGAGTATTTCAATAGGCATGCATTCTCCACGAGCACACGAAATGTCTCTCACACGATCCCGGTGGTCTCATCAGCCACCCACCGCAGGGCCGTTTTGACATAGGTGCCTTTGAATCAGGACACGAACCGGCCACAGGCCGTGTGTGGCCATGTCTCTGTCTTTAATTCAGAACAAAGCCCAGGCTGGCCGGCCGGCCGGCAGCGTCCTTACCTGGGAACCTGCTTGAAATGCAAACCCCGAGGCCCCACCCCAGACCTGCTGCGTCTGACACCGGGGGCGTGGGGCCCCGCACGCTGTCCTGAACAGACCTGCCAGGCGGGGGGGTGGGGTGGGGGGGCGCGGCACGGGACCACACGTGGGGGCTGTTGCCGTCAGCCCGCGGCAGAAGCCGGGTCAACGGTCCCGGGCAGTGTCCCGAGATCCGGATTGATCTGCTCTCCTCCTCTCCCTCAACTTCTGGGGGTGGGGGCGGGCACCGCTCCTCCACCGTGACGGTCCCCACCAGCCTTTCTCCACTGACGGTCACCACTGAGTGGAGGCAGAATGTCGGTTTTCTAATTCACCGGCTGGGACTTTTCTCCAGAGAGAGAACTGTGTCTCACTGCCTGGGGCACTTTGCCACCGGAAGCCCCTGTTTGTACACACGTGTGGTGGGCAGGATGACGCGGTGTCTCGGCGACTGCTCTCTGTGCACGTCTGAAAGGACACGCGTCGGCGACGTTAACGTCGGCATGGCTGATGGCTTCATCGTGTGTGTCCTTGTTGATTTTCTCTGTTCCACCGAAGACCAGGGCCGAGAGCTGAACCCCCAGTTGTGATTGTGGATTTGTCCATTTCTGCTGTCAGTTCCATCAGTTTTGGCTTCGGGGACTTTGCAGTTCTGTTATATATATACCTGCATGGAGTTGTGTGTCCCCTCAATTCAGTAACCGCTTTGTCGCTAAGAAACATCCCTAAAGAGAAACATTCTTGTCCCAGAGCTACTCTGTCTTACGCTGCGAGAGTCACCGCAGAATTCTTGTGATTAGTGTTTGCACGGCGTGTATTTCTGCTTTATTTTGCCTGGAACCTATCGGGTCCTTAGGTTTAGAGCCAAGTCCCCCTGTAGACTGCACAGACTTGGGTCCTGCCTTTCTGTCCCACCGGACAAACTAAATCGACCAGTTTGCTGCTCCTACGTGTCCTGTGCTTTGTCCCTTTTCTCCCCTTCCCGGAGTTCTTTTGGATTGAGTTTTTTATTTTTACTTTATCTTGTTTTTTGGTATTCCGTTTTCTCTCCAGTGGCTAATTAGCTCCCCCTCTTTGCTATTACGCTAGGGTTTGCCTTTGCCTTTTTAACTACGCACAGTCCACTTTATTACACGATCTATACTGCCATCTAGTGTCAGGCCGTACTACTTACCATCACACGACTACATTGCTTCACATGTAAAGCAGGAATCTTGCAACAACATACTTCCTCCTCCCCCCTGTCCTTGGCGCTGTTTGCAACGTACGTCTATAAGGTTATAAACCCTACAGTACACTGTTTTGAACACAATTAAAATTTTATTAATTGTTTATTTTATTTATTTTTTTTAAATTTTTTTTTTTTTCAACGTTTTTTATTTATTTTTGGGACAGAGAGAGACAGAGCATGAACGGGGGAGGGGCAGAGAGAGAGGGAGACACAGAATCGGAAACGGGCTCCAGGCTCCGAGCCATCAGCCCAGAGCCTGACGTGGGGCTCGAACTCACGGACCGCGAGATCGTGACCTGGCTGAAGTCGGACGCTTAACCGACTGCGCCACCCAGGCGCCCCTTTAATTGTTTATTTTTGAGAGACAGAGACAGAGTGCAAGCAGGGGAGAGGCAGAGAGAGGGAGACACAGAATCTGAAGCAGGAAGCAGGCTCCAGGCTCCGAGCTGTCAGCACAGAGCCCGACGCAGGGCTCAAACCCACGAGCTGTGAGATCATGACCTGAGCCGAAGTCGGATGCTTAACCGACTGAGCCAGCCAGGTGCCCCACAGACATTTTGAAAGAAGGAAAAATGTCTTTCATATTTACCCACGTTTGCCACCGACAGTCCTCATTCCTTTACGTGGATACATGTTTGCATCTGGCGTCATCTCCTGCCTTAGGAGTTTTCTTCTGGGCACCTGGGTGGCTCAGACAGTGAGCATCTGACTCTTGATCTCAGCTCAGGTCATGATCTCAGGGTCGTGAGTTCAGGCCCTGTTCTGGGCTCTATGCTGGGCATGAAGCGTACTTAAAAAAATTTTTTTTTCCTTGTAACACAGATCTGATGGTAACACATTCTCTCAGTCTCTCTTTGTCTGCAAACATGTTTATTTCCATTTTTTCAAAAGATATTTTCATGTAGTTTAAAATTCTGTGATGACAGGGTTTCTTTTATTCTTTTAGCCTTTTAAAGAGTCCATTCCAATGTTTTTAACTTTACATAGTTTCTGATGAGAAGTCTATTATTTCATATCTTTGTTCCTCTCCGTATATTTGGGTATCTTGATTCTTTGGCTGCTTCTATTTATTGATGTTTTTTGGCTTCTTGTTTTTATTTTAATTGCAGCACAGCTAACATTCAGTGTTATAGTAGTTTCAGGTGTACAGATAATGACTCTGCGCTTCCCTACATCACCCGGTGCTCATCGGGACAAGTGTCCTCCTTCCCCGTCCCGTTTCCCTGTCCCCCACCCCTGCCCCTTCAGTAACTGTCAGTGAGCTCTCTGTAGTTGAGAGTCTGTTCATTGGTTTGCTCCTCTCTTATTTCCCTTTGCTTGTTTGGTTTCTTAAATTCCACGTATGAGTGAAATCATACGGTATTTGTCTTTCTTGATTTATTTTACTTAGAATAACACTGTCTAGCTCCATCCATGTTGTTGCAAATGGCAAGATTTCATTCTTTGTTTTAAAAATATTTTTATTTATTTTTGAGAGAGAGACAGAGCATGAGCAGGGGAGGGGCAGAGAAAGAGGGAGACACAGAATCCAAAGCAGGCTCCAGGCTCCGAGCTGTCAGCACAGAGCCGGACGCTGGGCTCAAACTCACAGACTGTGAGATCATGACCTGAGCTGAAGTCGGACGCTTAACCGACTGAGCCACCCAGGTGCCCCGATTCTTTTTTTTTTTTTTTAAGTTTATTTATTTATTTTGAGAGCAAGAGAGAGAGTGTGTGTGAGCAGGGAAGGGGCGGAAAGAGAGGGAATCCCAAGCAGATTTTGCACTGTCAGCGCAGAGCCTGACTCAGGGCTTGAACTCACTAACCATGAGATCATGACCTAAGCTGAGATCAAGAGTTTGATGCTTAAATGACTGAGCCACCAGGTGCCCCACGATTTCATTCTTTTTGATCACCGAGTAATACTCCCATATATATATATATATATATATATATATATATATATATACACCACATTTTCTTTATCCATTCATCCATCGATGGACACTTGGGCTCTTTCCATACTTTGGCTATTGTCGATAGTGCTGCTATAAACACGGGGGTGCGTGTGTCCCTTCGAAACAGCACACCTGTATCCCGTGGATAAATGCCTAGTCGTGCAATTGCTGGGTCGTAGGGTACTTCTATTTTTAGTTTTTTGAGGAACCTCCACACTGTTTTCCAGAGCGGCTGCACCAACTTGCATTCCCACCAACAGTGCACGAGGGTTCCTCTTTCTTCTCTGGCTGCTTTTAAGATTTTTTCTTCATCGCTGGTGATCAGCGTTTGATTACGTTGTATTTTGGTGTGGTTTTCCTTTGTTTATCCTGCTTGGGGTTCGTTGTGAGTCTTGAACTGGTGGGTTTATAATAAAATGTGGAAACTTCTCAGGCTGCTTTTCAATTTTCAGAAAAAAATTTCCTGGGACTCCAATTACATGTATGTCAGGGGTCTTGATATTCTCCCATAGGTCGTGTTTTTCCAGGATTCTTTTTTCTCTCTGAACTTTACTTTGAGACTCGTGTTTGGCCCTTCTGGGCCGGTTTATATGGTCTTCACCCTCAGGCTAGGTGAGCTCCAGCACTCAGATCTGACCTTTCCAGGTCTCCGCTCCGCACGGCAGGGGTCCTGTGTCCTGCTGACAGACACGTGGATGGTTCTGGCCCCTGTGGCCTCCCGTGGTCCTCCAGCTCCCTGGTGGTTCACTCTCTGCCGGCACACTGGCTCAGCCAAGGACTCGGGAGGACAGGGCCCCTGACTACAGATTTCTAGAACTCTCTCTCTTCATAGTATCTCCTCGCTGGTGTCCAGTCCCATCACCTTCCTGAACTCTGGGCTCTGTTAACCTCCACTCAGCAAGATGACCAAGTTCTGTTCTCCCTCTGTCCCTCTCTCTGTCCTCCCATCCCCTCTGTCCCCCACTTTGTACCCCCCGTCTGTCCCCCAGGCTGTCCCCTCCCTCTCTGTCCCCTCTGTCCCTCCTCATCCCTCTCTCTGTTCCTGCCCCAGTCTGTCCCCTCCCCTCTGTCCCCTCATCTCTGTCCCCTTTGTTCCTTCCCTATCCCTCTCTGTTGTGGGATGAGCCATACTTGGTTCAGCCAGCCCCTGGGGTGCTTGGTTCCCTCCTGAGGGGACGGCTATGCACAAAGGGTGGCCAGCGTTCCAGTGGGTCACAGGTCAGAGCCAGGGGACCCAGCGACCACAGTGCCTGCCAGGCAGACCGCAGAGACCACAGTGCCTGGAGACGGGGCTCTTGTCAGCGGGTAACTTTCTTTAACGAGACCCCATTATGTTTCCCGTCCACACAGATCTGGAAAAACCTGCCACATCTGAAGGCCGTAGTGACATACAGAGAGGCCCCTGCAAGGAAGATGGCCCGCGTGTACACGGTATGGGTGGAGGGCCTGGGGACAGGGGGCACCCGGCCAGCGGCCCAGCTGACCGAGTGCCCGCTCTCCCCGCCTGGCTGCAGATGCACGAAGTCATGGGGCTGGGGGACGAGCTGCCGGAGGAGACCCTGGACGCCATCATCAGCGCCCAGCAGCCCAACCAGTGCTGTGTGCTGATCTATACCTCGGGCACCACCGGGAGCCCCAAGGGCGTGATGCTGAGTCAGGACAACGTAGGACGGGGCCCAGATGGGTGGGCGCGGCTGCTGGTGGACGTTGCCCTGGCCCCTCAGCTCAGGGGCCCAGGAGACATAGGACAGCCCGTGGGTCTGCGGCCCGCCCGCGCCGAGCCCAGCAAAGGCGAGGAGGGGGGCAGGGGAGGCCTGTCCTGGGAGCTCCCCGCAGAGATGTCCCCGAAGTAGCCGAAGCCCCGGGGTGAGTCTTCCAGGGCCTGCTTGTGGACCCTGCCGGGGCCGTCTGCCCGTCCTCCAGGTCACGTGGACAGCGCGGCACTGCAGCCAGGCCGGCGGCATCCAGGCGGCGGAAGTCCAGCAGGAGGTGGTGGTCAGCTACCTGCCCCTCAGCCACATCGCCGCGCAATTCTACGACTTGTGGACGGGCATCCAGTGGGGGGCGCACATCTGCTTCGCCGAGCCTGACGCCCTGCAGGTCAGTCTGCTCGGCCAGTGCACTGTACCCCCCGCCCCCCCCCCCGCCCCGAGCGCACGTGCTTGTGAGCATCTGTCACATTTCTTTCGGTGGCCATCAGCATGGCCCGCGCGGCCAACAAGAAGGGACTGACTGCCGAGGTTACACAGAGGAGAGGGCCAGAGTGGATGGGCGGGTCCACACGCCATTGAGGACAGGCCACAGCCCTGCTTCTCAGTCCCATAAACTACACCCATGCGGTGAAAACTCCCGTTAACCATGAGGAGCTGCCCCCCGGCCCCCCGCAGCTCACTGGCCCTGAGTGGTGTCCCTTGTCGGCTCCTAAACTGGTCCATTGCTTCGGGGGGTTCAACGGTCACGTCTGGGGGATAAGGCCGCCCCCAGGGCTGGGAGGGACCCAGGAGCTTCGAGGCCTCTGGCCACGTGACCAGGAGGGTTGGCAGCATGAGCGCACAAGGCGGGTCGTGTGCAGACGTACGTGTCCACATGTGGGCGCCCGTGTGGGGCCTGTGTGCAGGACGCCTCGGAGGTGTGCACGCGGACTCGGGTGTGGGGGCTTCTGGCACTGACCGCAGGCCCCCCCTCTGGCGGCGGACAGGGGAGCCTGGCGAACACGCTGCGGGAGGTGGAGCCCACGTCCCACCTGGGGGTGCCTCGGGTGTGGGAGAAGATAATGGAACGCATCCAGGAGGTGGGGGCTGGGTCCGGCTTCATCCGGCGCAAGATGCTGCTGTGGGCCATGTCGGTGGCCCTGGAGCAGAACGTGACGTGCCCCAGCAGGTACCATGCGGGCCGGGACGAGGGGACAGGAGGCCGGGTGGGGGCAGGGCGGGGCCATGCGACCGTGGATGGGACAGGCTGGGCTCATCCCGGGGACCCCTGTGCGGAGGCCCTGGCAGGTGCTGGGCGTGAGACCTCCGTCACCGCATCTCTGTGCTCTGAGTGGGGGGCCCAACTTGTTCCGTCTGGGGTGGCATTCGCCTCCCTGGAGCGGCTCCTGGGTCTCCAGAGGGGTTTCCTGACTTCAGTAGGTGTCTGCGGAAGAGGTCATGCTGACGTGGGCTTTTCCAGCCTCCAGGTGACCACTTGGAGGTCACCCCACTGCCTCTGACCACTTATCACATTCCCACAGGTGCTGTGGGAGGGTCAGTGGCATAAACCTGGCCTGTGCCGATTTAGAAACAGTTTCCATTACTAGTGAGTCTGCGAAACGGTATCGCGTCTCATGAGACATGTACATGTGTGCAAATACGGCTTCATTTGCACAGACACTGAGCGTGAAGACGCATGAACGACTCATTCGTGGGCTTCAGATGGGGTCAGACGTGTTTGTGCTTGTGTGTCCACGCACACGTGCTTCGAGTCTCTGCGCGTACGTGCGTGTGCGCCTGGACACAGCTGAACCCGTCTGACCTCCGGGCTCAGGACGTATCACACCTGTGTGTGCGTGCACGTTCACAGGTGGCCAGGCCGCCGTGCGCCCACCAAATACCTTTTTCATGTGAGCGTGTGGTTCTTCCTGTGGACCGTTCTCCTTCCCCCACCAGTGACCTGAAGTCCTTCAAGGCCAGGCTGGCAGATTACCTGGTGCTGGCCAAGGTCCGCCAGGCGCTGGGCTTTGCCAGGTGTCGAAAGAACTTCTACGGAGCAGCCCCCTTGACCACAGAGACAGAGCAGTTCTTCCTGGGCCTCAACATCCACTTGTATGGCGGCTACGGCCTCAGCGAGACCTCAGGGCCCCACTTCATTTCCAGCCTCTCCAACCACCGCCCCGGCAGGTACACGCGTGCCCGTGTGCCCGTGCTGATACCCCGGGGGACCTTGGACAGGTTCTGACGGAGGGACTTCCCTCCCTCCAGTAGGGTGGGATGTGTGGGAGGGGGTCCCCCCGAGGCTGATGGCCCGGGCTCCACTGGGCGGGGGGTTGGGGGACGGGGCCAGCCCCCCGGTAGGGGGTGAATGGAGGGTCACCTGCTGTGCCTCGAGACCTCCCCTCCCTGCCGGCCCATCACAGGGCTTGAAGTTGTGCATTGGGACTCCATTCGTTCGTTCGTTCGCTCATTCGTTCATTCGCCTTAAAGCTTCTTATTGGCGCCCCCTCAGCTCTAAGTCCCCTGTTGCAATACACAAATCCTGGGAGGGGACGCCTTCTGGCCGTCGGCCAAGAATGAGGAGCTGGGGAACCCGGGGGCTCCCAGGTGAGGCCTGACCCTGCCCTGAGGCGCCGTCTCCCTCTGACCGCCCCCAGCTCCGGCAAGGCGGTGCCAGGCTGCCTGGTGAAGCTGGTGAACAAGGACGCGGAGGGCGTCGGGGAGATCTGTCTGTGGGGCCGCACCATCTTCATGGGCTACCTAAACATGGAGGACAAAACGAGCGAGGCCATCGACGCCGAAGGCTGGCTGCACACAGGCGACACCGGGCGGCTGGATGAGGACGGCTTCCTCTTCATCACTGGACGCCTCAAAGGTGAGCTCTGCTGGCCGGCCTCGTGGCTGCAGGCGTGGGGTGGGGGGGGGGGTGTACTGCCTGTACTGTTTGTACCCCGAGTACGGAGCGCATGTTAAGTTCCTGCACTTGGACTGACATCGTTTTATTTACCCCGACTTCCCAATGACGACACCCAGAGAGGTTAAGGAACTTGCCCAAGGTCACCCAGCTAGTAAGTGGTGGAGCTGGGTTTCAGACTTCTTAAAGAAACAAGGCAAGTCTTTCCAGAAGATTCTGGGGTGTAAATATCACGTATTTTTACACACAAACACGGGGATGATATCGAGAACACAGATTGGATATAAAATTTAAAATAAAACACGAGACCTCAAATTTCCCATGACGAACGGGGCCCTCCCAAGGAGGAGAGCTGGGGACTTCCGCGGAAAAGGTGCTTTGCCCACTTGGCCCGAGGGGATGTAATGCCCAAACACATCCCTGCAGGAACCCCCACCCGTTTCCTGGGGAAACCGGCTCCATGAGTGGATCTCTCCAAGGCAGGGGTGCCATCGGGCCGGGCTCTGCTGGCCGTAGAGGGCGGGCTCTCGGCCGAGTCTGGGCGCCCAGGCTGCGAGCTCCCTGCTGCAGGGGTGGACTGACAGCGCCCTCTAGGGCTGAGCTCGGTGATGGCGGGGGAAGGGTGCAGTGCGTTTGGAGGTCAGCGCCCAGCATCACCGCCGAGAAGCCCGCCTGTCCCACGGCGTCGCCGTCGGGGGCTGGTCTGCCCGCCTGGACTCGCACCAGCTCCCCGAGTATCTTTGTGACACGGCCAGACGTCCACGTGAGGCCGTGGCCTTCCTCTGTGAGACGGTGCTGGCTACCAACAGGCCTGCTGCCTCCAAAAGCCCTCCAAGATTTCGAGTTTGGTTCCATCGGATCTACTGACTGATGTGGTGAGAACGTATCTCTTCGCCACACTGAGTTCCGATCCATAAACGTGGTACCAGTCGCTCAACACTGGACAAATACGTTTGAAAACATGAATGAGATCATTTTGTGGGAAAATGTAACTACTTGCAGAAAAGATAGTAAATTTAAACAGACCGGTTCCCATGGAAACAATAGTGACTGGCCCCTCCCCGCCCCCCTGCCACACACATACACAAAAGACAAAACACGGAGACCAGCAGGTGTCCTAAGGAATCCCAATGACAATTCAACTGTTTTTTGGGCACAGAAAAGAAGGAAAAATTCCAAATTTTTGGTGAGGTGAGTATAACATTGATACCAAAATCTTGAAAAGGTTGTATTTAAAAAGAAAACTGTGGACCAATGACTTTCATGAGCATATATGCTAAAATCCTGCATAAAATAGTCGCAAACAATGTCTGCCAGCACATTAAAAAAATAACCCATCATAACTAAGTTATGGAAATGCAGGGATATGTATTAAGAGAACTTTAAAAGTTTTATCATCTGCACATATGTTGAAAAGGTATTTCACAAGAATCGTTAACGTCCTCATTCGTGGAAAAAAGCACGGGATAAAACCAGAAATGGATGACCACTTGCTTAGCATAACGAAGCCAGAAGCCAGGAGCAGGACCGGATGCCCATTATCCACGTCCCGCAGTGTTCGTGGTGCCGGCCACGGCCGCGGGACGGAGAGCCAGCTCCCTAAGGAGGGTGACAGCACCGCGCACACGGAAAGCCAAGACCGCCACCGGGAACCATGGCTTCCGTTTGCACGGCGATTTAGAAGGACTGCGGAAGAAACTAGTCCATCTACGATCACAACAGACAGGATAAAACATTTACGCGCAAAGAACGGAGCCCCTGTGACTACTGGAGAAAAACAGAAAAACAGAAATTCTGTGTCGTGTCAGAAGGCGGGAGGTCTGTGGCTCCAAACATGGGAGCCGTGAAAAGGGACTAACAAACTTTTACTACATTACACACAGAACAAACCAGTGGTCAAACCACCACGAGCAAAGGCGGGCGACGAAGCTGGGAAAGTGTCCGCAGCCCCTGTGGTGTCATTCGGGGTCACACGGTCCAGTTTAAACAAGGACCCCGTCTATCCCTCGGCATCCTTAAATTTTTTTTTTAATGTTTACTTATTTTTGAGAGAGAGAAAGAGACAGCACGAGTGGGGGAGGGGCAGAGAGAGAGGGAGACACACAATCTGAAGCGGGTTCCAGGCTCTGAGCCGTCAGCACAGAGCCCGTCGCTGGGCTCGAACCCATGAACCATGAGATCGTGACCGAAGTCAGGACGCTTAACCGACTGAGCCCCCCAGGTGCCCCCCGCCCTCGGTGTGCTTACACTGAGGTCTGTCGGCAACGTTCACAGCGTGCAGGTATTTGCACGCCTCTCCTTAGATTTGCCCTGAGTATTCTATCTTGGGTGCTGTCGTAAATAGCATCACATAAAATCTGCGTTCTGCTTGCCTGCCGAGGGCACACAGGCTGCTTCCGCGCCCTCCTGGGGTGGCGGGGCCTCGACGAATCATGTGACTCTGCTGGCTTGTGTGTTCCTTCCAAACCTTCAGGGACACAGCCGGATCGTCTTCAAATAAGGACAGTTTCGTTCCGTCGTTCCATTCCTGTATCTGTCTTGCCTCTGCGCCGGCAGGACAACTGGAGCCGCGTGCGGTGAATGGACGCGGGGACAGCAATCGTCCTGTGTTGTTCCTGATCTCGGGAGGGACACTTACAACATTTTATCCTGGATGTGTTTCGCATGGCGTCTTGGGGGGTGTTTGTCTCCATGCCGTTTGCTGAGGGTTTCTAGCGGGTACTGACGGTGTAAGACACAGGTGGGGGTGAGCGGGTGGTCAGGGAAAGCGCAGGAAGGCAGGGGTGGTGAGGGACGCCCACTCTCGCTGCCCTGGACACGCCCGGGCTGACGGCTTCCTCCCTGGCCGTCCTCTGTGCCACGGCCCGGTGAGCTCGCTGCAGCCAGGGCTGTCTCCTTCTTCTCTGCCCGACGTCAACACGGGGCCTGCACACCGTGTGACTGATTCCTCTGTCCAACTAGAACAGGGGGCGCAATCCAGCTAGAGCAGTCCAGGTGTATTCAGTAAACGTCCGCTTACTCCCACCTGGCCTGGCGGGAAGAGACCAGAGCACTGAGTGCCAGCACCTGCTCGCGCACGGCCCTCCGCAGGACGAGGGGCGGACGCTGCGAGAGCAGCTTAGACACGGGAGGGCCAGCGTGGACGAGGCGGGGGGCCTCCTGAGCTGAGCGGCCCTTGAGAGCAGGCGGTGCGCTCTGGACTGCTGGGGACGGGAGGGCGTTTGGGAAGGGGGTAGGCGAGTGAGAGGTGCCTCCGAGGGTGTGCGCCGCCCCCCCCCCCGCCGGCTGCACCTCCCCAAGTGGCCGGTGTGGCTTCCAGGGGCCGTGGCCCAGGCTTGGGTCCTGGTTCCGCGGGGGTGCTGGACTAAAGCCCGTGCCCGGGGCCTGGCCCTGCCTCCCCAGAGATAATCATCACAGCCGGAGGGGAGAACGTGCCCCCTGTGCCCATCGAGGATGCCGTGAAGATGGAGCTGCCCATCATCAGCAACGCCATGCTCGTCGGCGACCAGAGGAAGTTCCTGTCCATGCTGCTCACCTTGAAGGTGCGTCTGGGCGTCTGGCTCGGGAGGGGCGGCCGGACTGGGGGTCCGGCCCCAGCAGAAGGCAGGCCCGGCTGGGACGCGCGTGGGGTCTCGTGACTATATCCTGGGACGACCTGTTGGCTACCTGCACAAGGGGTGGTGTAGCTTGTGGGAACACACTCTGCCCTGCGCACCGCCCCCAACCCCCACAACTGACAGTGTACTGCTGTGACCGTCCCTCTGTCCCAGCGCTGCCCCGCTCACATGCTCAGAGCCCAGGGTGCCGGACGTACGGGAGAGGGTCCCTGCTTTAGACCATGGTGTGCTGGCCAAGGGCCGTCCGGTGTCATCCCGCCACAGGCTCCACGCACCATGGGCCCCACACAGCCGGGGTGGCATCCTACCCACCGTTGAGCCATCTTTCGGGAACAGCTCACAGCGAGCCACATCCTTGGCCCCAGCAAACCCTCCTCAAGAGGGGCTCGCGTCTCATGGGGTGAGGCCCGCGCCGGCTCTGACCTCTGGCTTTTCAGTGCACGCTGGACCCAGACGCCTGTCACCCAACGGACCACCTGACCGAGCAAGCCGTGCAGTTCTGCCGGCAGGTGGGGAGCAGCGCCACCACCGTGTCTGAGATCGTGGGCAGGAGGGACGAGGCCGTGTACCGGGCCATTGAAGAAGGGATTCAGAGAGTCAACAGGAAGGCAGCCGCCCAACCCTACCACATCCAGAAGTGGGCCATTCTCCAGAAGGACTTCTCCGTGGCAGGGGGAGAGCTGGGTAGGGGTTCCCTCATTTGTCCCCACTACTCCGGGGGCCGTGCAGGAGGACACAGCTGGCCAGGGGTGTGGGCTGGCAGGGTGAGCCTGGCGAACCCACAGATCGGTTCCAACACGACCCTTAACTCTGCTTCGACCGTGGGACCGTTTCCCCTGAAATCACAATGGGACCCCCGGACTGACACCGAGGCCCTACTGGTGCCTGGGCTGGGGCCAGCTGGCTCCCGGGGGGGGGGGGCGAGACCACCGGCATCTCCTGTGAAGTCGGGGGTGGAGCCCCCCTGCGGCACAGCCCACAGACCAGAGCAGGCCTCTGGTGCCGCCTCAGCTGGACGCGGGGGCCGCTCTCCACTGTAGCACGCTGGCGTGTCCGCCCCGGGGCGGGTGGGAGCGGCTTCCCCCGGGAAGCGCCCTCTGAGCCATCAAGGCCGAGGCGGGGTGTAAGCACTCGGTACCGCTGAGCTGCCGTCAGAGGCGCGGATCCCCACGACACATCTTCCCAGATTTCTCCGAGCCCGGGCCTCACCCCTCCTTCCACTTGCTCTCTCAGGTCCCACGTTGAAACTGAGACGGTTCATAGTCCTGGACAAGTACAAAGACGTCATCGATTCCTTTTACCAGGAGCAGAAAAAGTGACAGGGGGACATCCTCCCAGTCTCTGCCGAAGACGGCAGGCCTCCCGGGGACATCCTGAGCTCCAGGTCCCCTTGGGTCTGGGAGGTCTCCAGGTCAGGGTGAGGCAGTGACGCTTTGCCGACGGCAGCTGACAATTCCAGGAAGCTTCGCGCGTGGGTACTTTTCGTTTTCAGCATTGCCTTTTGTTCAGGTGACACGTGAGCTCGGCTCTCCCTCCAGAGCTGACGGGAGGGCGGGGGATGGGTCCCGGCCCGAGCGCCAGGAGGATTCAAGGGCTGCGGCAGCCGGGCCGGGGCGCAGGCCGTGCGCAGGGGGAGGGCGGCCCAGGTGCTCAGGCACCAGGCCGTCCCGTGACTCGCACCTGCCGACTGATCTGACGCTTGATAAAACCGCGGCTGCCTACGTGATTGTACGGAGAGCGAAATTTGAATATTAAACTACTCGACAGAATTGCCGGCGAGCCCCTGACTCTTCTTGTCAGTTGAGCGGGCGGGACTAGTCCCGAGAGTCGTGGGTGTTTAACCCGGGGGACAGCGTGCCACAGGCGTGAGACCATCGGGCAGGACGGCACCCGGGGGGGCTTTGTGAGAACGCACCGGCTTGTGCCGGAGTGTCACCGCCATCCCAGCCCTTCACCCCAAATGCCTGGAGCCGAAATGGCCTCTGGCGTATCGCCAGGAAACAGGTGGAGAAAGGGTACACTCCAGGCAGTTCTGGAATTCTTTATTAGGGCGAACCCGAGGGTCACTGGTAATTAGCACAATGCAACAGAAAAGAGGAAGCTGCGGCTTAAACAAAGTAAAAGACACCTAAGGCTCGGGTCTGGTTACAAGCCTAAAAAAGCACCCAGTCGGTGAGATTTGCTAAGAAACCCCTGTGATCTGGGTGCTCTCTGCGAAGCCCCCGGGCCTGCAGTGCCACACGAAGGGCAGTCTGTTCATGAAAATAGCGACTGCGTGTCTGCCGTAAAGGACAACGTGCTCGGCGGGGGGGGGGGGGGAGGGAGGGCAGGGTCACAGCTGCGCCCAACCCCCACTGCGGGCTCCTCTCTCACCAGCGCTGGGGTGGGTGGCACTGATTCGGTGCTTTGGGGAAGGGGAGGGGCAGCCACTGAGATAGGAAAGTAACGGCCAGCGGCCCCAGTTAACTGGGGGCCGAAATATTCGTGGTCAGGCCTTCAGGTCGCTCTGGGCCGAGCGAGGCTCACGCCACAGGCTCCCGTGGCCGACTCAGCGCCTCGCACATCCAGTGAAAGGAAATCCCCTCCGCGCCATTAAAGCTCCCGCCAAGAAGGGTACATCTGGATAAACCGAATCATCCACACAGACGCACGTGCGTCTTGCTATCCCACACTCTACCTACGTCTACATCTCGTATGGATTTCTTGGATTTGAGCTCTTTATTCATACTAATTCACGTGAGAATGTACCTACGTGTCTACTTCCCACAGCACTAAGAGATATGCCGCATTCACTGGTGGGTGGTGGCCTGAACTTCCCGGAACCCTCTCCTGTGGCCGCGTAGCTTTATGAGAATGTCCTCTTGTGCTATCCTGCCAATATGCCAACTTATTCCTATTATGTTTTTCATAAACCAAGGAAAACAGGGTTTTCTTTAAAAAGTTAGATGTTTTCTCTTATTAATCCTGTATCGTATTTACAGCTGAGGAAAAACCGTTTTAACTGAAGTGTAAAATGATTAACGTGGCCAATGATACAGCCCACTGAGAGCTTACAGAAGACGCGCACCGGACAGACACGTCATCGATAAAACGGGCCCTCAGGAAAAGTCCTCGGGGAGCAGGCCTAGCGCGTCCCCGCACCCTCCACGGAGATCTGGTTGAGAAAAGGCCGGATCTAGAAATGTACCGTCGGGAAAGAAGCAAACCGCACGCGTGCGTGACGTGGTGCGCGTGACGGACGCGGGCTCCACGCGCAGGAGCTTCAATCCAAATCTCGAACTCGACGGCAGATTTCCTCCGTGAAGTCTGAGCACTTGGCGTTGCCTCCTAGATCTTTCGTTAAGCTCTGAGAAAAGAACGGCCAAGATAAGAATGGATCCACACCCGAAACAAAGGCAGGACGCTTTTCGGAGAGCCCCCAGGGAGACGTGGGCCCAGCCAATCTGGCTCCCGCTGGAGAGGGAGGCCCCCACCCCGGAGGACCAAGGCCCAGCTCAGCGCTCAGGGCGCCCTGAGGAGGACACAACAGGGTCTCGACAAGAGGAGGCAGGGAGGCTTTCCAAAACGTCCCCTCTATCCCAACAGAGCACGTGGGAAAACACTTGGTTCCGTTGGGGAGGAAACGCTGTCTAGAAAAATGAGCCGACTTGACCCAGATCGTACACTGACCACGGGACCCGAGGCCTAACTGACCGTGGGTGGCTCCCAGGCCACGGCTCTTCTGCCCGGGCGTCTCCGCGTCAGCACTCCCCGACCCTTCCCCGACCTGACACGCGGCTCCCCCCACGGAAAACGCACAGGCAGCGGACGCAACGCCGGGGGACGCGTCTGACACGGCCCAAGCACGGGCGACCGCCGATACCTTCCCATCCTTAATTGTGGCAAAACACGCAGCCTCGACCCTGGCGGCGTGGTCGGAGAGTCCCATGTGGCGCAGCATCATCACGGCGCTGAGCAGGAGGGCCGTGGGGTTGGCCATGTCCTTGCCCGCGATGTCCGGGGCGGTGCCGTGAACCTGCCCATGGGAATGGAAGCAGAGTCAGGGGGGGGCCCCCGCAGACAGCACTCCCCTGGGGACGCGGGGCCCGGCCACCTTTCCTCACCGACGAGGGGCATCGCTGAATGGCCACCGTGCCCTTCAGCAGACGCGGGTCTGAGAAGGCAAGTGTCAGAAAAAGAAAGAGCCAAAGTAAGGGGGAGAAAGTGCAAACGTAGGGACTAACCACCATGCCCAACTTTCGGGAAGATGCTCTGAGGGAGGACGCCCAATAAATAACACGGACACAAAATAAAGAGGGAAGTGAATGAATAAACCAGGCTCACATGACAAACCTACACAAAGCATCGGTTTCTTTCGACACCAGGGAAAACCCAGCACTTGGAACCTATCTACACGGCCAACCCGCCAGGGGCTCCCGGGCTGTTCGGGTGAGTCCCGCCTCAGGCCTCACCAGGGTCTTACCGACTCGAAGATGGCGACCCCGTTGGCTCCAATGTTGCCACTTGGTGTCACGCCAAGACCGCCAATCAATCCCGCGCACAGGTCACTGGGGGCGGAAAAGCATTTTGAGGGTGTTCTGAAAAGTGAAGCTTCTCACCCAGCACCCGGACTTTGGTTTTTAACTACCACCCTCCACCAAAGGGCACGGGGTTCCTCGGAGAAATGGCCAATCCCGGACCGCAGTGAGAAGGTCCAGGATAAGCCCGCGGCATCCTGCTGCGCCGGAAAGCAAATGGTGGGCCGCGTCCAGAGGCCACAGCTCACAGGGACCCGCAGCGGCCAGGGTGGGGTGACCCGAGCACCAATACGATGACGGCTGTGGTGGTCCCGCCCACGGTGACGTCCATGCGTCCAAACGGAGAAGTACGTACGCAAAGAAACAAGCTTATGCGCACGACGCCAACCAAAAGGCCCTTTCTCCTGCTTACCCTCTTCCACCAAATGCTGCACTCACATCACGAGCGAGACTCAGGGGGAAACAAACGTGGTATTTTTCAAAGACAGACCACCGCTGCTGTACCTCCAGCCCCTCCTGCAGGACCCACTTGGAGGGGCGCCCAGTCGTTGGGGCTGGACGCTTTGGGGGTCTAAATCGAGGCTTCCCGAAACTTCCAGCTAGTTACTTAAGGTTCTCTGAGCCTCGGCTGCCTTATTTATAAATGGAGGCAAAATCTATTCTATGGAATTGTCAGGATTAAATGATATAATGGGATAAAAGAACTCAGCAATGACTTTTAGTCAAAAGTTAGTTGTTGTCCCTCTAGGTTTAGCACTTCTGTGAGAAATGTGTTGAAACTCCTAAGGCCCAAGTGAAGGAGCTAGAAACGTAGGGCTGGGGGCGCCTGGGTGGCGCAGTCGGTTAAGCGTCCGACTTCAGCCAGGTCACGATCTCGCGGTCCGTGAGTTCGAGCCCCGCGTCGGGCTCTGGGCTGATGGCTCGGAGCCTGGAGCCTGTTTCCGATTCTGTGTCTCCCTCTCTCTCTGCCCCTCCCCGGTTCATGCTCTGTCTCTCTCTGTCCCAAAAATAAATAAAAAAAAAGTTGGAAAAAAAAAAAAATTAAAAAAAAAAAAGAAACATAGGACTGATGGCCAACTTTGTGGGGGGGGCGGGCAGCGAGGGCAGCCGGGGAACGATAACGTCGGTGTGGTCAACCGTCAGCACCTGGGGGCTGTGGGTGCCGGCACACAGGAAGTCCCTGTACCTTCCGGCAACCTTTCTGTAAGTCTGAAATTGTGTCAAGTGTCACAAAAATTCTGAGCAAATGACCACTCACTAGGTGGCTATACATGACAACACACTGAAATCACTCAACCGATAAAACATCTCAAAACGGGAAAGGGGACTAATCATTAGGGAACAACAGCCCAGAGCCGATTTGGCAAAGAAACGAATGACCCACCCAATGTGTAATCGCTGACACGGCCGCCTGAGTCACGAGGACCCGTATAACACACGCTGTGGTTCATGACACCTGACCGAAACTCTGTAAGCCACGTTTACTTTAGGACATTTATAAATAAACTACAGGCCGAAAAGGTGTAGTCGGACTCACCTGAGGATGTCTCCATACAAATTCGGCATAACGAGAACGTCAAACTGGGACGGGTCTTGGACCATCTGCGAGGAATGCGTCGGTGTGTTTAGCGATCAAAGCCACGGCCCGCGCGCGGGACGCACCGCAGGAGGCAGCAGGCAAGGAAGCGGGTGTACTTACGTTCAGACACACCGTATCAAGGTACATCTCGTTAAACTTAATATCTTTACAGTTTTCAGCAACTTCCCTGCATTTTTGCAGGAAAAGCCCATCTGACATCCGCCTGCATTTAATTAAATAAAAACTGTTGAAGGAAAGACTTGCAGAAAGAAAAGGATCAGATCAAAGAAGGTCAACAAACATTAGTTCCAGAAGCCCAGATGTCCGATTTCAATTACAGTAAAATTGTTTTTCAGGCAGTTAATAAGACACAAACTGAAAATGTCTGGGGATGTTTCCGGAAGCACAAAAGGATACAAATATAAAATAGTTTGGTCATAATAAAGACTATTATTTTTTAATAGTCTTGTCTAGCAAGAATTAAGAAATGTGTATCAATAAAGTGTTACAATTGCTTTAAAAGACTAACTCGTCGGATCATTTAGTTGGTTTTACTACCGTACATGCATGCTCAACACCTCCCCGTGCGCCCTGGGGAAACTGCTTCTGCGCACACCCGCCTGGCCTTAAACGGAGTGGGGGAGGGGCTCGCCCGTGAGGGGAAGCCGAGGGAAGCCCCGGGCGCTCGGTCACCGCAGAAACGCTCCCGATTCTGCCTGGACATCAGCGCCCCTGCCCTGTGACTCGCAGCCTCGGCGGAACAGCCACAGCGTCTGGGGGTCCCGTCTCCAGCGTCTCTGACAATTCTCAGGCCCGCCTTATACCCCGGATCCTGAGCTCCTGCCCCCCAATCTGCTCCACAACCGGGAGAAGGAAGGAGAGCCGGGTCACCGCTCCCTGCACACAGCGAGCGGGGCTCTGCCCGGCCCCGGACTCACATGATGTTGGCCTTGTGCACGGCGGTGACGTTGCTGCGGTGATTGTTGCGGGCGTACGCAAAGGCGAACTCGGCGATGCGCCGGCTGGCCTCCTCGGTGATGAGCTTGATACTCTGCACAACCCCATCCACGATCTGAGGGAGAGGGGGTCTTGCCTCACCGGAACGGCCGCGCTAGGCCGCTGGCAGCGAGGGGGCACCACCACTGGGGGCGTGCTCACACAGTGCCAGCTGCCACGGCTCGCGTCGCGCACGTGGGGTGTCGCCGGGGCCAATAACAACGACCCCGGCCCTACGAGGTAGGTAGAATAAGGCCCACTGCACAGATGAGGAAGACAGGTGCAGAGATGGCCCCGGGCCCCAGGACCCGCCTGTGAAGCTGAGGATTGTAACCTGAAACAGAGGACACCCCCCGCCCCCCCTCCTGCTGCCAGGCAAGGCGGGGCCAAGGCAACCGCCCTCGCCTCCTGGGGGTCAAGGTGAGCCGTCTCTGCCAGGTGTTCTCAACAACTGGGGGTCTGAACAACTGTCCCAAGAGCACAGAGAGCAACCCCAGTAAGAATTTAAGTGTGGAAGGAACATACCACATGCTCAATGCCACTGTATTCTCCTTCTGTGTTCTCTCGGATGGTGACAATGTTTACGTCGGTGTAAGGGGTTTTATAGCCCTCGATGGACACACACGGCCGCACGTTTGCATAAAGGTCAAAGGTCTTACGCAGCAATAAGTTCATAGATGGGTGACCAGCTGCTATTGGGGTCTTTAAAGGGCCTGTGATAAAGAAGAGAACCCACATGACAAGAGGGTACATTCGGGGGTGTTTCTTCTTTTTGTTCTTTTTTTTTTTTTTTTTTTAAGAATTTACTTCCAAGTAATCTCCACACGGAACACGGGGCCCGGACCCACAACCCTGAGATCAAGAGTCGCACGCTCCACGAACCGAGCCAGCGGGCACACTTGCTTCCTTCTAAACACAAGTACCTCACGATTACTGGAAATTCCAGTTTTCCTTTGTTTTACTTTTCGGTCACAGCTCAGCTAGGGTCCTTCCTTCGGGGGAGAAGTAGCCGTGCGGTCGGTCTAACGTGCGTGCCCACGAACAAAGGGGCACTTTCACAACGAGCAAGGGTCACCCGCTAACTCCCCCGGGCTACTCCGGAGAAGGCATCTGTCTCTAGCTTTACCCTCTACTCCGGTGAAGGAGGAAGATCCGCACGGAAGCTTCCGGGAACATCGCTGTGCGCCCGCTGGTGGAGGACCAGGCTCCAGTGTGTGACCCTCGCCACCACCCGGGAGGTGACATCGCCCTTGCTGTCGGTTAAAAGTGAGCAGGAAAACCACAACCAAGAGAAAGAAACTTGCCGGGGCCTCCCGGCGGTCAGTGGCAGACAAGAGATCGCAACTTGGATCTGTCTGGACTGAATGCCTGGGCCGAACGGGCGTCTGGCACACGCCAGTGTTTTGAACCATGACCTGAAGCGCATGCTACTTAGAATAGCACCGAAAACATGCGAAGTGTGCACGAGATAAATCCAGGTGCAGATAAACACATACTTCCATTTGGCACTGGCCAGTAACACCTTCGTGTTTTTCCTGGGGAGAAATACGTCCCCGGATGAAAACCACGGCCTGTCACTGTAAGTTGCTTCGTGTGGTGACAACAGAACGTGGAGAAGGCGTCACTACGACGCGCGCCTGAAACCAGTATCACGTTGTGTCGGCTGTGCTCCGGCAAAAAATTTTTGAAAGAGGAAGTAATAAGTAAATTGCTTCAAAAAGGGTGGCTTCACTTGAACACGGTCAGGCCGTATATCGCTTACATGCACAAACTTTCAAAAACGTAACCGCTGTAGCAGAAAGCCACAGTCGCCATCGGATCCAGTACCTTTCAAGCCCATCTTGTTCTTATCCATGGACTCTTTGGCTTCTGGAGGGATCATCCACTTTCCTCCGGGTCCCTGGATGGCGGTGACATTCCGCTCCTCCCACTGAATGGGCGCCTAGAGGCGGCACAGAGCACAGGAAGCTGCAGAGTGGGACTCACACGACACTGGTTACAAACTGCTTCACCTGCCGGTGCAGCCGGTGGAAACGTACAATAAAGGTCCGGAAAGTTCCTGACACGCGGAAAGAGAGGTCATTCTCCGCGCTGCCCTGTCCGGTCCACACCTCACTGACACCTGCCCACTTATGTGTTTTCACTACTCTTAACGCGGCTAAAATTAGAATATCGCAAGGAGCCGAGAAACATGGTCCACGGAAACACGACACGGTCCCGACACACGGACGAACCTAGCGGTCCTTGTGCTGAGTGAAGGAAGCCAACAGAAGACGGCATGAGATTCTATTCCTGCGAAATGTCCAGAAGAGGTACATGTAGGGACAGAAAGTAGCCGGGTAGCCTCCTGGGGCCGGCCGTGGGAGGGGAGGGGGCGGACGGTGGGGGAGGGCAGTGACTGCTAATGAGCCCAGGGTTTCTTTTGGGTGGTGACGGTGCTCTAAAGTTAGACACGGCCCTGGGCTCGTGTGCGCCTCGCCACTGGCTTGGACCACACACAGCAAATGGGGGAACTGTGCAGTTCCTTGGGGACTCCGCCACCAGGCGAGCTCCATCTCCTCTGTGGGGGGCGTGCTTCGGGGAGCAGGGTATGGACGGTTCAGACCTGCCCCCGTCCTCCCCCTGCACGTGACGGCACCTGGCAGCTGTAACTGCCCTAACTGAGCATCGTGTCAAATAAAGCCCAACGTCCCCTACCCCCGAACGAAAGCATTTTAAAATATCTACCTGTGCGGAAGGCTGGGCTGCTAGAATAATCACACCTCATGCTGGATGGTGACACCACATCAGAAATTTGTTTTCATCTCTGAAAATCTCCTACACAGTGTTTTGCAAAATTGGTTCTATTCTTCTCGGCGGGAGGGCACATACTGAGGAGACAGGTGACCTGGCAGGGCTCAGGGACCCACGCGCACGGCCGCTCGACACCGGCCTCTTGGCGGACGGCGGAGCCGGCGCACGGGCTTGCCGTCCCCAGCACGAATGCTGCTGACGTCGGTGTTGTGGCGATGGCCGCACGCCTTCCCGCGTCGCCAGATGGGACGGCTGATCCCGAGGCCACGGACTCCGGCCGGCTAAGACAAGTTTTCTGCGAGCATTAGCAAAGGTCGTTTTCAAGCGCGCTTACCTTGGCAGCATCAAAAATCTTCATAACGGCCGCCGAGATCTCTGGGCCGATGCCATCCCCGGGAATTAAAGTTACCGTCTGAACCTGAGTGGAAGAGACCGCCAGAGAAGACAGGAAGAATCAATTTTTGGCGGTCTGGAAAAGAGTATCCCCGACAAAGAAATCGGCTTACGGGGGCCGGGGGGGTGTCTCAAGAAGACCCAAAGGCCCTCAAGAAAATAGGGGTGCCTCCCAAGAGCTCACCGGAACGGAGGCAAGAGTCAAGAGACTCAATTCTACTCTTTACCTGAGTTCGGAGGCTTTAAAAAAACTGAGGTGATGCTCTAGAGAAAACAAAAATAAATCACAGAGTAGACCTCCTAATTCGTATTTTTTTTTCCAGACAAGCTACAAAGAGCCCAATTAATTCAAGTCTGTGAAAGCAGAGAGAACAAAAATTTCAACCATGTTCTCTCGCTGAAATTCAGAGAGTTTCTCAGGAAGGCAACCGCTCTCCTCTCCACTGGGATCCTGGAAAGTTAGGTTTCTCACACAGTTTGCTCAGTCTTAAAAACACTTCAGACACATTTCCAGAACACTGCTGGGGTCTGTTTCGGAACTCAGAGAAAATCAGACTTCCAGTCACAAGGGGATCCCCGCTTCTCTGAGCTCCTCTGTGAAGCCGGCTCCTCGAGGACAAATGTCACCTAACTGAGCTCAGCGCTTGTCTGTCACCTGTAAGAACAGCACACGTGCTCATACCGGCAAAGTCTGAGTTAGACGCAGAGGGACACGAGTGTCTATAATGTGACACCAATGGTTTATTTCAAAGGCTTCAAACAGTCAAGCCAGCATTTCAAACACAGAAACAAAAACGCGTAAAGGGAAATGATGACAGGATTTCAACGAGTTAAGGTAATATTCAGACCCTCTCTCCCTGTTTGGAGACCCTACATGTCATTAGGCGGGGCCTTTCTCTTGCCTGGGGGTCTGGCCCGGGCGACGGTCCCCGGTCTGTTCCAGGTCTAGTCGTCTGTGCCACCTTGTTTCAAATCACTGATTCGAGTTTCCCTGCTCTTTTGCCTCCCACCGCAACTCACTGAGCGCGTGGACCGTTTCTCAATTTTTCTGTGTTACTGAAGAAATCTTCTAAAAACTTAGTTCCTCTTCTTGTTTCTTTCAAATATAAACCCCTCCCCACCAGGCTAATATTTTTTACACGTGGACGGCCTGAAAATAAATAATAGCAGAGAGCAATGATCTTCTCACTAGCTTTCAGAAAACGTTTGAAATGCCAGCTTGGCTGTCCGTGAGCTAGGAGTGCAAGCCTCATTCTGTGTCTTTTGCACACGCAGAGCCAAAAGAACCTTCTGGCTTCTTGTTCCTGTTCTCCCAACATGTAATAGTAAGTGTCACCAGGCCACCAGAAGAAATCTGCGTCTCTTCCACGGACCAGAGAGCGACCGGAGCGAAAAGGTACGAGGACCTAATGAACCCTCACAGAGCAAGACGTGATATGGGAGTACAGGAATTGTGAAATCCAAATCAGATTCTGTAGCAAGGGGTAAAATAAAACCAAATAGGAACTCACTGACCCACAGTCTTAGAAGGCTCTAAAAACGTGGTATCAGCCTTTAAAGCGCCGAGTTCTAACGCCGGGGATTCTAAAAGCGGCAGGTTTAATGAGAAATAGATGATCCACTAACACGATCCTCTCTGAAGGCCGAGGAGGGGAGCGTGAGCCCACGGGGCTCACAGATGTGTGAGCTGCTCCTCGTTAGTGGGCCATCTACCGTGTTCAGGGAAGCCCACAAAATAAAGATGCAAAGCAGGTTTTGAAGCTTCTCAACAATTTTCTCTCAACTTGCACTAGTTTTGGAAAAAAACCTGTCTTACAAAAATGAGACTGTGAAATAAAGTAACAGGTTCAAGGGCCATTTCAATTTTTAACAAGACTCCTTTAAGATACTAACGTGACAGGCTTACGAAGCCAGCTGTGATGTCATTCTTTTAAATGTGCAAGTGACCTGATGCATTCGTGCGTGCGAGCCAGTGATTTAAATATCCGGGAGACGTATGGCAAATTTTCCTTAATTTGAAGTAAACAGAGACAAGAGACTGTATGATAAACATGTTAGAGCATCTTTCTTGAGAAACTTCTAAAAGGAAAAAACGAAAGATGTAATCGTACTCACACCACCAGCGAACCCTCGGGTCACCTGTTTCTGGTTGTGCAGCGCCCCCAGCAGCCGAGAGACCTACGCCAACATCAACAAAGAAACGTCACTCACAGAACTAAACCACTCGAAGCGAGAGGCACAGCCCAGGCCATTTCCGAGGGCTGACAATGTTACAAGTTTGCACGCACGTATTCAGGAACTTCTGAGGAGTAGTTTTCTCATGTATTAGCTCAATGTGACAAGCTACCTCCGATCTGAAAAGCTAACTGTTCAGTTTACCTTCGCTTTGAAAATTTAAGTACTGAATACTTTCAACGTGGATTTGATGCATATGAGTTGTCAAAAAGTGTTCAAGGTGGACTGAGACCATATACCTTTTTAACTCAAACACTGCATTTTTCTCAGATGATCTGGAAGGTTTTATGTCAACATTCTCGACTACTGCTTCAAGGTGGGGGTACCACATAATCGTATCACTAATTTTAGAGCTGGAGGAGTCCTTAAAAACTCCAGAGCCCAGACACTCATCACACAGGTGGAGACATTGGTGTCTAAAGGGTCAGGATTTGCCTAAGGCCACAGAGTGACCAGAGACCAGAATTCAGGTCTCCTGACTCCCAGTCCAGTGCTCCTTTAATTACACATTATGCCTATTCTTCTCCCAGGAATATTTAGTATTTACTCTTTATAATAACAAAAAATCTAACAAAGTTGACTTGATACTTGGGTCATACAGAATGAAGCTTTTAAATAAGTTACTTATTTTTTCTCACAACACAGGTAACATGGTCATTACTGTTAATTGCCGGGAAAGGGACACAAAAAAAGAAAAGTCACCTACCAACGCCACTAGCCCAAGATGGTACCACTGGTGTACTGTTTTCCACTTAACACTATTAGACACCAGGAACAGAAACTTTTTTTTTTAATTTTTTTTTTTTTAACATTTATTTATTTTTGAGACAGAGAGAGACAGAGCGTGAACAGGGGAGGGGCATAGAGAGAGGGAGACACAAAATCCGAAACAGGCTCCAGGCTCTGAGCTGTCAGCACAGAGCCTGACGCGGGGCTTGAACTCACAGACCGCGAGATCATGACCTGAGCCGAAGTCGGACGCTTAACCGACTGAGCCACCCAGGCGCCCCAGGAACAGAAACTTTAAAAGGTCATTTTGAGCTTTAATAACTCAGTCACTGAACACTGGGACAAAGTCCTACTACGTTAGCATAAACAGAATACAATCAAAGAAATTGAGTACATCAACCAAAGCTACCAAAAGCCGTTAGAAGTTTTCGAGGTAACTTTTTTTCACGCTGGATACATAAGTGAAGACACATCTGTTACGTCCTGTCTTAGTGTTTCCTTTTGGGGTCACTTCCCAGGAGGCCCGAACCTTTGCTGTGATACTGGCATCTACTAACGAGATGCCAACCAACAGCCAAGAAGGTATGAACGAGCGGTATTCTCCCACCCGGCGTCCACGGTCATCTGCCTGCTCTGAAAATACAAGATGGGGCCAGATCCAAAGAGCACTCGATGCCAAAACCACTGGCAAAAACGTTAATCCTGGAACATGATTCACCCGCGGACAGATGGCTGCTGGAAGACAGATCTGCCCGAGTGCTTCCCCTCCCCACCCCTCCCCACCCCAGAAAGAGGGGAAGGACATCCATCCGGAACAGGCCCCGTCTCCGTGACCAAGACCCAGTTTCAGATGTGAATCCACAAGCACCTTGGGATTCCCAGGGCCCAGGGCAGCTGGGGGCTCACAGTAGGTGCTCAATGAATATTTTTTGGAAAAACAAAAGCCTGCTTCAATCACCTCTCTGTCGGCCAAGTTCTCACCCCGCAAACGCCTCTAATACTTGCAACCAGTCCGGTCGGCGTCTGTCACCTGTCCTATGTGATCTTAGAATAAGGCAGGATTCGTCCAAGTCATTAAAATGACCCAGAACTCTAAGCAAGATGTTTTTCGAGCACGTTTCGAGCATGTTTTCGAGCTGGCTTGTACTTTACAATCTACGTGCATATATGTTAGTTTCTACAGAACCTGGAGAGAGAGGTGTCAGTGGCCCTTTGCAGATAAGGAGCCTGAGGCCGGGACCTCCGGTCCTTCTCCTGTCACAGCCCCTCACCTCCTGTCACCTTCCTGCCCAACTCAGACACACAAATACAGTGCGGGGCGCACGGCTGGTACTCTCTCAGTAAGTGTCTGCTGCAGGGAACTGGCTTGTTGTAATCAGAGCATGTTAGAACCAGAAAGGTCTTTAGAAACCTAGTATTTTCTCTAAATCGAGGCTTTTTTAGGAAAAAAAAAAACAATTTAAGTTGAAATCACTTTTTTCAAATAAAGCCTTCAATGGAACCCCAATAAAGGAACTGCTCTGATTGAAGCCGCCACTAGCTCAGCGTCTCCCACGTCCCGGGGCGTCGGTCCAACCCCCAAGGGAAGAACCGGGCCGCACAGAGGTCAAAGGCCTCACAGCCAGTCGACGTCAGAGGGGGACATCTTCTTTCACGCTGGGCCCCACACTCTGGGCAAAGCGCACTTACCGCACATCCCTCACCAGGTGGGCTGCTCAGTCCACCGTCTGAAGGCGTGGTGAACCCACCAAACAGGAATCAGGTGGTAAGTGGGGCGACAGGGGCACGAAAGCCACTCCACCTTCTGGAGCAAGTGTGGCCTAACAGTCACCGTCACACACAAGCCCAGGTCTGAAGAGGCTAACCAAGCAGATCCGCCGTCTGCTCGCGAGGGCAAGCTGAAAGCTTCAGATCTGTGTGCTGCTGCTTTCACACCATTTAACCTCCACAACTCGGGGAGCAAGCATAGGTGTTTCACAGATGGGTGCACACACGACCAGGGGCGTTAAGTCATCTGCTCAAGGTCATACAGCCAATCAGCAGCACGGCCCGAATTCGAACCTAAGACTCTGGTGTAGGCGGCGGGGAACGAGGCAGCGAGGCCCCTGGGGCCGCCCGCAGCTCCGACACCGACTCCCGCGTGACCTTGAGCGGCAGCATCCGCAGACGCAGGCTGGCTCCGCCGGGGAACCGGGGAACTGCGGGGAGCCCCTGAAGCCCCTCCCGGCTCCGGCTCCGGCCCCGAGCTGCCAAGGGCACCACAGCTCTCGAGGTCGCGGCTTTCTCCCCAACATCAGCGGCGGGGGGCTCGGACGGGGACTCCCGCGTGCAGGGGCCCCGCGCCCTCCGAAGGGAGCACCGCATGCTCCCGCGAGCCCCGCGCCCACACCCCGGCCCCGCCGGCCGCGCTCGAGCCTCCCCGGGCTCGATGCCAGGCCCAGCCCGGCCCCGGCGCGGCGCTCGCGGGGGCACCCGGGCCCAGCCGTGACCTTGGCCGGCCCCGCCTCAGGTGCGACCGTCCGGGCTCAAGGCTGCCCGCACCGTCCACGCCGGCCGAGGCCCCGGCGCCCGCACCGTTCCCGCCCGGCCCGCCGCCCGCCGCCGCACACCGGCCCGCCCGGCGCTCACCTTGGAGATCCACGCGGGACCAGCCATCGCGACCCTCCTCGCGCCGCGACGACAGCAGCGGCAGCAGTGCGCAACCGCGCAATACGGCCCGGGGCCCCGCCCCCGAGTGACCACGCCCCCCCCCGGTCCCCGTCCCGCCCCCTGCCGGCTCCGCTGGCCAATCGCCTGGCTGACCTCGCAGTGACGCGCGGAGGGGCGACCCGGAAGCCACCCAACGCGCGTCTCCAGGAAGGCCCCACCCTCTCCTCGCGGCCGCCGGCGTCGGAATCCGTTGGAGCTCTGCGCCTCCGACTGCCGGCGTCCGGGTCTGGTGGGGGGTGGGCTCCCTGCTGCGGGCGCCCGCGCCTCCCCGAGACTCGCAGGCTCAGGCTACGGCTTCTCTCGCGGAGTTTGCAGTCTCGCGCAGGTAGATGGGACGGCTCACTCGTTCCACAAATGCTTATTGTGTGCCGGCTTCATCGACGCGTAACCCACGGATCCGGGGGTCCGATGGTCTGTAGTGAGCGCAGACGGTTGCACGGCCGCCGCCGCGGTCCTGTCCAACGCGCGGGTGTTGCGGGCCTGCGCTCAGCCCGCCCGCGCGCTTCGGGCCTCGCGGGGACGCGCCGGGAAGCGGCGGCGCCAGGAGGTCCGCGAGGCGAACCCGGGGACCCGGCTCCAGCCCATCATGCCGGAACCGGCCCCTCTTGGCCGCCCTCGCCTCACTTTGCGGGGGGCCGCGGCCGGGGTCACTTACACGAGACCTCCCCTCCCTGCCCTGCCAGGGCTCAGTCCGGAGGGGAGCCGCCCCCGCGCCCAGAGAGGTGATGAATCGGGGCGGGGGGCGGGAATGACGCCAAAGGCCTCGGGGATAAAATAATCTGCAGCTACGTCTGTGGCCTGGTCAGGGCAGAGGGATTTCGCCAACCTCCCGCCGGCCCTTCCTGTCCTCTGACCTGGCAGTCCTGCCCTGAAGAGTTCACAGACCCTCGCCTCCATCCCCACCCTGCCCTGCCCCCCCCCCCCCCCCCCCCCCCCCCCCCCGCTCAGGTGCGACCTGACCACCCTTCCTCCCCACAGTCCGCCCTCAAGCACAGCTGCATCCAGGGACCAGCCTGGCTCCCCAACCCCTGGCTCCCCCTCGCAGTCACCACTCACCGCTATTTTCAGCCATAGTGTCCCGCCACTCCTTCCAGCCCCACTGTCCTGGAGCACCAGCCAAGTAGGACTGCTGGCCAGCCCCCAAATGCTTCCCATGGTTTACTTGCCCCATGCTCATGTCATTCTGACTGTCCGACTGCCCTTTTGCCCCCGTTTCCACCTGCTGAAATTCCAGCCACTTGTTAAGACAGCTCGGATGTTGGTTCCTTTGGGAAGCACCCACTACCTGCCCACCTATCCCTCTCCCTACTCAGGACCCCCATCCCCCACCCCAGCGCCAACACTTGGTTCCCACCTCCCCGCTCCTGGGGACCTTATGGCATTCTCTCCTGCTACGTGTCTTTGAGAAGATCTTCCTCAAGCCCAGAGAGGATCTCTCATGGCTTTGCTTCTGGAACAGAAAACAGCACATCCAGCTGCTCAGTGACTTTGAGACAAAGATTGAAGGACTTTCTCCAGTCCATATCCAATCTTCACATCAACCCCATGAGGAAACCGAGGCACAGCGAGTAGCAGTGATGGCGGCATTACACTGGGACGCCTGATTACTGAGACAGTTCTCCTAACTGCTAAGTTTCTGTGAGGGGCCATGCAGTTCAACAACGGCTTCCCAAGAGAAGTCCTATCAGGTGCTGGGTGAGGACGAGTAATGAATACGCCCAGGCCTACCCTCCAAGTCTAGTGAGGGAGAAACACAGAAATTCAGTGACAGGTGCTTGAAGGGGTTTGGACCGGGTGGGGCTGGCTGGGGAAGATCCCGTCCTGGAGATGGTGTTTAAAGCAGTCCTTGAGGAGGTAAGATGTCAGCAGCCTGAGATGGGGTCCGAACGGACCGGTGCCAGCAAAGACTTGGAGGCAGGAAAGCGTTGAATCCTCACAAGCTTAGGTTCTCAGACTGAAACAGCCCTCAGAGGTCGCCCGGTGCAGCCCCCATGGCAAGGTGCTCCCTGCTTCCCGAGCAGCTGGAGAGACGTCATCTGGGAGCCCCTCCCTCGATGGGCCACAGGTTCCAGAACTGCTCATAGACGTTCTGGCATTCCTCCAACATGCAGGCCAGTGTCCCCTGGACAAGCCCCTTTGTCCTGTGCTGGCATTTGGGAGCGCCCAGACGTGCCATCAGCAAGGCATGTTGGGACCAAGGTATGCTTGCCACTCAGGAGAAGGATCTGGAAGGTGTGTCCTTGTTTGTGACTACAGCACTACCCCGTCCAGGGGTGCTGTACTCTACAAAATGGTTTTAATCAAGGTGGTGACCTTTAAATTAATAAATCAGCAAAATACATTATATTTATTCACATGCTAAATGCTTCTTTTTGCTTTTTTACAAAAGGAACACAAATGTTTTTCAGTAGAGTTTCCCTAATTTATTTTCCTAAATATTAGAACTTTAGTAAATAAATGGGCAAGGGACCCGAACAATCCTTTCACAGCCAAAGAAACCAAGAAACTTTTAACCAGCCTTAACCATAATCAAGTACATGCAAAATTTTTAAAAGTTAGAAACTTCTTTGGCCCTTTTATTAGAAAGTATGGATAAAATGCTCATGTCCTCTACGGTCTAATTGGTGGTGAAACGGCTACACTCTGAGTTCTGGCTGGCTCCCAAATACTGTACTGCCACCACCTTTCTGGAAACAGTTCAGTGTGTCTCAAGACTTCTGTGTCTTCACTCTTTCACCTCGTACGTAAATCCATTCCTGAGAATCAGTCCCTCGAAAAACCCCACAAAGACAGATCCATCGGCACAAAGATACTCATTATAGGGTTGTCTATAATATTGTTAATTGAAAGAAAAGCAGTCTTCATGATTAACGAGGGAATGGTTGTGATTTAGGGTAAAGAATCGAGTGGAGCGCTGCACCGCCCTCAGAGGTGACCATTGGGAAGACTCTTCGGCATCTTGGTAATTCTTTACAGTTCAATAGTCAGAAAAAATACATCGAAACTGAACGTGTCTTCTGTGCTCCGTCACCTCTTTCTACGTGTGAGCGATGACGAGCGGGAACCAGCTCCCTCACTCAGCCTTCCTCTCCGTGAAATGCAGCTCCAGTCTCCCAGGTGCCCAGGTCAGAAGACCTGAGGGTCAGCTCTGTTTTTTGAGGTTGAGCTACAGGCAGATGCTCCCCGCCTTCCCAGGTCTAAGCCAGAGTCCTCTCTGGGCAGAACGAGGGCAATAGCATGCACGCTGGTCTCCCTGCTTCCCCCTGCCCCTCACAGTCCGTGTCCTGCCTTAGGGGTCCTGTTAAAGCAGGAGACAAATACACCGTCCTCTGCTCAGAACAGCCAGCGACATCTGTCCCTTGGAGTAAAAGCCAGCACTCTGACCATGGTGCCTCAGGCCCTAAGCAGTCTGCTCTTGCTTCCCGCCCCCCATGGCCCAGATGGGGGGTTTTCCCCACGACAGGCAACTCTGCAGCACCAGCTGGGTGTCCTACCGCGTAACTCGATTCTGACGCCATCTTTCCGGAGCTGTCACATCCCGAGGACCAAGGGCTCAGTCCTGTAATACTGTGCCCATGACAGCACTGGGTGCAGGTAGTCCCTCCTGCCTCTGACAGTCAGCTGCCAACACGACCTGCCCGCATTCCCCTCCTTGGGTCCGGTTCCTTTGCCAGAGTGGCCCCCCGAGCTCAGGGAAACTCTTCACCGGTGTATTAAGGGGTGCGCCGAAGGGTGCAGGTGAACAGCCAGATGCAGAGATACAGAGGGCGGGGTCTGGGAGGGTCCCGGGCACAGGAGCTTCCGTCCCTGTGGACTTGGTGTGTGTCACCCCCCCCCCCCCCGGCGCATGGGCGTGTTCACCAATCCGGAAGCTCCCCAAACCTCAGGCGTGTGCGACTCTTACGGAGGTTTCATCATGTAGGCATGATCAATGACTAACTCTGCTTCCAGCCTCTCTCTTCTCCAGAGGATGGGCAGGGGGTGGAAATTCGAAACTTCTGATCATGGCTGGACTTTTCTTTTGACCAGACCCCTCCAGGAGCCCACCCGGGATCACCTCATTAGAACAAAGGACACTCCTATCCCTCACGAAGTTGCAAAGGTTTCTTTCGGGGGCCCTGTGTCAGGAAAGCGGGGGCTGGAAAACTACAGGCCACGGGTGAGCTCTGGCCCACGGCCTCCTCTAAGCTAAGGAGTTACGGAATTGCTTTCACACTTACACTTTTAAAAGTGTATAAAATCAACAAGTTCATAAAAATCGGTAACACTTTGTGAGACTTCAATTATATAAATTGGAGTCGCAGTGTCGCTAAGTAATGTCTTGCTGGAACACCGCCAAGCCCGTGTGTTTGGTGGCCGCATCCACAGTAGAGGGGAGTAGATGTACCAGAGGCCGTGGCTGTGGGGCCAGCAAAGCCTGAACTCTTTCCCATCTGGCCCAAACAGAAAAGGCTCACTGAACCATACAGTAATGATGCTCAGACATTTTGGTCTCAAGACTATTTCTCATTCTTAAAATTTGAGGACCCAAACTTTGGTAATACAGATTATTAATATTTATCGTATTAGAAGTTAAAGCTGCACATGACCCCCAATAGCTATTTTAAACATATGTTTTAAACAATTATAACAATAAACCCGCCATGTGCTAGCTTAGTGCACATATTTCTACGGAAAATAATATCTTTAAAGACGTAAACATTTAGTGAGAAGAGTGGCGTTGTTTCACATGTTGGCAAATGTCTTTAAAGCCTGGCTTAATTTAGCGGAAGGCCGCTGGATTCTCGTGTCTGCTGCTTCGTTCAGCCTGCTGCAGCACCGTGCATGAAACTTCTGGAGAATTCCACCGTGCACTTGTGAGAAGATGAGAGTGAAAACAGCGAACGATATTTTACATTGTGGAAATAATAATGCCGACCTCACAGACCTTCTGTCAAGATCCCGGCGACCGTGCTTGGAGGGCAGCTGCCCGGAGGCGAGCAGACTTTCCCCAGAAGCCCACACTCCAGAGGCTCGTCCTCCAGTGCCTCTGCGGTGTGAAGCCATCCCAGCAGTGGAGGATCCTCTCACTAGCAAAATGGATGGGCAAAGTGCCTGGCCTGGCTCAGACAGCGGTGCCCCAAGTGTGTTAGGTGCCGCCCACGGGCCTCTCCTCTCCCACGGACAGAGCGCGAGACTCCATGGGCTCTGGTCTTAAAGGACCATGTGGCCTCGGGGTCAGGCTGCTGAGCGAGGACACGGTGACCTGATCCCGAGTCGAAGGTTGTGTGGATCCTGGTCCTTGAATACTGTTGCTTCCGCTTTGGACTGAGTCAGCGCCTGTTATGACACCTAAAAGGACAGGTATGCAGTCCACTGTGCTCACCGAGCAGGTTACGTAGCCGCTGAGGACCTCCTTGCTAATAGGTGACGGTCCACGGCGCAGAATTCAGCCTGAGACTTCTCGCGTCGCCTCAGCCGCCCCGCTCCAACAGCAAAGCTCCGCTCATCTGCCGCTCGCCACCGGAGCTGACTCAGATCCACGGCAAAACTGAGTCCGGTGGTGAGTGCCCTGCCCTGGTCATTTCCTGACAGATACACCACAGTGATCCCAGAGTGATGGGGATACAGTGCTACAGGTAGGGGCTCTGGCTGGAGCAGGCTGTGCTGAGGGGTGAGTACGGGTAGGGAAGGAGGGGGTCATGGATGTCCCCGAGGATTTTAAAGGCACCTGGAAGGACAGTTTGCAGGAAGTCACCATCAGGTCGGTCCCGTTCTCAAGCACCTGGGAGCCTCCCACATCCAGAATGTCTTCTGGCAGAGGGTCCGGAACAGGCCCACTGGGGCCATTCGGGGAGAAGGTGGGCTCACCTCATTTGCCGTGCACTAAAGGGCTTGGTCTCTTGATCCTCCAGCGGGAAAACCTTCTCCACGTCAGAATATTTGGGGAGTTACTTGATTCATCGTGTGAACAGGCCCAGGAAATGCAGGCTTTTAAAGAATGTTGATTCGCTATTTACCAAGACCGTGTCCTAGACCCTGGGGATAGAGCCAGATAAGACGTGCAGCCGTCCTGAACCCTGCCCCCTCCAAAAGACACAGCCCCAGGCTGTGTATGCATCTGTCCCAAAGTAGTAAGATCTATGTGTGAAATGCTGGAGATACGGGGAAATGAGGAGACAAACTGTCCAGTGCTAGGACTGAGTTAGATTAAGTAGGCGGTTGCAGGGGTATGTGTATGAGATTGAGGTGGACCCAGTAACCGCTCCCAGAATATAAATTGCAGCTTGGGAGAGGCCAAGATGACAAGTGCTCTGTGCACAGAGATAAGACTTCCGGGAGGAATGAGGTTTGAATGGCCACTAAGATAGAGAAGCCGAGATAGTGGTAGCACGTTCCAGGAGGGGCCCCGAGGCGGGACAGCAAAGGCCGGGTCTGCGGGAGGCGTCTTCACCGTAGAAGACATCCCGCCCAGGCCTCGGGCCCGGGGCAGCGTCTCCGTCCCCGTCATAGAGGTCCCCTCAGTCTCCAAGTCGTAGAAGACTACTTGCAGACCAAGGACATTTCATCACAAAGAATGGCAACTAGTGCAGGAGGAAGGACAGGAAAGAGGGATAGAGATTCGTGTTTCACTGTGTAAGTTCACTCCTTGGGTTTTGATCCCTCGCGTTTTCCGTCCAACTGTTAAACTTTATGGAAGGAGTCAGAAATGAAAAAAGCCAACGTTTAATGAGTGCTTGCAAAGTGCCAGGCGCCACCATGGGACCCTCAGCTCCCTCTCGGCATACCTTCTCGGGGCGTGTCATTTATAAGACGGCGGCTGACTAGGAGTCGAGCTCCCGGAAGCAGTGGTAACCCCGTGTTCCCATCATCGTGTAATCAAGACTTAAATCCACCTGTTACCAACGGAGCAGCTCTTCTCTGAGACTATTGCTTCATCTGTGAAATGGGCAATAAGGCCAACTCTACAGACTTCAGAGGCGTGGATAAAATGTTTTGTGTTGCCCCTTCCTTGCTGGGTGGCTCCGGGCAGGTCACTCTGCCTCTCTGAGCCCAGGCTTTCTCAACTGTAACATGGGACTGTAACTTGCCCTCCTCACGGCACTGCTGTAATAGTTTAGGACAGAGGGCCTCCTCCACTATTGCCATTGCAATAGTGATCACGGAGGTTGTAAGGGAACTTTCACAGGGGTGTGAAGACAGAATCACAGAACTGAAAACCCAGTCTTCTTCACAGAGGTTCTGGCTTCTCTGCATGGAGCGCGTGTCACACAAATATGCAGCGTGTTAGACAATGTACCCAGGCAGGATCTGAACACTGAATTCCGGCCCGCTCATGGGCAGTGTGGCGTCGAAGATGACGAGAAGGAGACGTGTAACAGTGACTGTGTGGTCTAAGGGGGCTCCCGTCTCCCCAGCTCTCTCACACGGGAGAAAAGGGAGGTACAGAGAGACTCTTACAAAGGTGTCTCTGCTCTAAAATTCCACAGTCTCTGAATTACTGGTCACATAGCCTGCCTGCCTTTCCCACGGCTGAGACCCCATCGCACGTCTTCTGAATTGCTTCCTGCCCTTCTGATCGCCTCTCGTGACTCTTTGGATTTGAACAGGGTGGCTTGTTCTGTTTAGCAGATAGCTGCTGTTCTCACCTGAAGGTGGCAAAATGTTAGGTAAACCCCAAACAGGAACCTCAGGTAAAAGGAACATGTAGAAACACCTGGGAAATCTGCCAAACTTGGAGCCTCTCACCTCCAGCGATGATTCTCAAAGTGTGGTCGGGGCCAGCAGCACCAGCAACACCTGGGATCTTGTTAGACCCCCACATTCTGGGCCGTCCCAGACATACTAAATCAGAAACTCTGGGGGTGGAGCCTCCCACGTGCTTAAAGAAAGGAACCATCTATTTTTAAAGCATAACATGCTGAGTTCATGGAAGTCCAGGTGTGGAACAGCAGGCTGAGTCAGCACCTGAGTCCAGCCCAGTCCTGCTGCTTCCCAGCTGTAGGACCTGGAGTGTTACTGATCCTCTCTCAGCCTGTTTCCCCACCTATAAAATGCAGATAATGCCAGTAGAATCAACCGTCCTGGGGTTGGAAATAACACATGTATGGGTGGGATTCCTGGAAGGACTTAGCAGTGGCTCTGTTCGCTGTGGTCTTTGGCATTCGCTTAGAAGTCCCAGGTGAGGCGCCTGGGTGGCTCAGTCGGTGTAGGAACCCTCTTGATTTCGGCTCAGGCCATGATTCCAGGATTGTGGGATGGAGCCCAGTGACCATCTGCACTGAGCCTAGAGTCGGCTTGGGATTCTCTCTCCCTCTGTCCCCCTCTCCTGCTCGCGCACGCGCTCTCTCTCTAAAACAAATAAATAAAGATTTTAAAAGTTCCTGGCCTTTGTCACACTTCACTGGACACGGTAAGTCCTGTAAATCCTCCTCGGTCTCGTGTGCAGCCAAAGATGCAAAGAAAGGCTAGTGAATCCTGTCCCGCTAAGGAACCCAGAGGGCCCGAGATGCACACACCCCTCCCCCCCGCGCAGAGGCCAGAGGTCCGCTCACCTGCAAAGAAAGGCCAACTCACTGACCCATCCTTTGCAGCGGAGGGCCGGCCCGCCGAGCCAGGAGTCCTGGCCCCGCCCAGCCGGGGGTCCTGGCACCGCCCAGCAGGGAGTTCTGGCCCCGCCCAGCTGGAGGTCCCGGCTGCGCCCCGCCCCAATCCTGGCCCCGCCCAGCCGGAAGTGAGGCGGGGAGAGGCCGGGCAGCCCCTCCCGCGGAGGGAAGGGGCCGCCCCCTGACGGGGTGGGCGCACCGCACCGCGGGGCGGGGTCGCCCGGCCTCTCCCCGCCCGGCTCCGGTCGCACTCCCGCCTCCGGGTGGCCGCGGGCTCGGGCTCGGCGCCCGGACGACGGCGCGGCGACCGCCATGGGCAACAAGCAGACCATCTTCACGGAGGAGCAGCTGGACAACTACCAGGTGAGCCGGCGCCCGCCCTCCCCTGCTTTTGGCCGCGTGCCGAGGCCCCCAAAGCCAGTTACTGGGTTCGGACTCTGCCCCTGCCTTCAGGTAGGAGCGTGACCTTGGGATGTGACTTGCAGCCTCAGTTTCCCCACCCTTGCGTTGATAGCGCTTTCCTCGCGGTAGCCGTTCCTTTTCATCCCCGTTTAGCCTCCATACTCTTGGCCCCTCGCTGGCCTCGAACCCCTCCCCAGACACCTGTCCCAGCGCCCACCTTGGCACGGAGTTGGAGGGTCATGAAACGTGGGCTGCAGGGAGGGTCCCGGATCCCAGGAATCAGCCCAGGAGAATGAGTCTCTGCAGAGCAGAAATGACCTGGGGGCCTGTCCGGGTGGGGAGTGAGGTGTATCAGACCCCAAGTCAGATTTACGTTGGGGGTGTCCTGTTTACCCGTTTGGGGTCTCTACCTCTGGCCCCAGCATGGAAATAATTGGAGCAAGAAGGCAGGCCATGTGCCCGTTCCCACGCCCCCCTGCAAGGTCCCTCAGCCCCCAGCAGCCACCTGCTAAGACCCTCCTAGCACCTGCTGCCTCCAGAGCCAGGAAACTGCCCAGATCCGAGGCCCCGAAGCCCTTCTGCCATGGGGAGGCTTGTGTGGTTGCAGGATGAAGCCCAGCCCCCTGACTTGATGGGGCCCTGGCCAGCCTCCGGGGCTCCTTCCCTGCCCTGTGTGCGGCAGCCACCCCTGGGCTGTCGCTGGCCTCCTTCCTCCCTCCCTTTGCCCATGCTCTGGGACGCCCCTTCAGATTTCCCTCATCCTTCAAGACCCAACTGGGACGCCTCTGCCCGACTCCCCTGGTCAGAGGGGGACTGCTTGGAGTGTGCTGTGGGAGAGAGGCACATCGGCAGTGTCTCCTGTGGCTGCCTGTTGCCTTCATGAATATTTCTTTTGGTAATGGGCCTGAAGTGTGAATCCTCTGAGGCCCCTTCTCCTCGGAAACGCTGGCCGTCAATAATGGTTATCAGCTCCATGTGAGGCCCTGAGAAGGACCAGGAAGCCACATTCATGGAGCACTGCTGTGTGCCAGGCATTGGAACGGACACCCTCTAGGATCCTCACGATGGGGCGGATTATCAGCCCCATTTCACAGAAGAGTAGACAAAGGCCGAGGAGCCACTCAGTGCCTGGCACAGTCCAGGCTCAAACTGGAATTTGAATCCGTTAATCCAAGGCTCACTGCTTTTGTTTGGGGGCAGGGCCTGTGTGTGCTCTTTGTCCCGGAGAGGTCAACCTTGGCCTCGTGAGAGTACGATGTGCTCCAGGGAAGGAGGGTACTAGTGGTCCGTGGAAGACCCGGAGGGAAGGGGAACTTTTGCTCTGCAAGATTCAGAGAGAATGCAGTGCTTGAGCAGGGCCTTTGAAAGGTAGGCCCCCGCAGGCCCAGAAGGAGGCGTCTGGGTGGAGGGGAGCACGTGGGTGAAGGCTGGGGGGTGGCACAGGCAAGCAGGCGGACCCTGCCCAGAAGTGAAGCGTAGCCCCATGGGGGGTGGGGAGCCTGAGTTTCCGCTCACACCAGCCTAGCGTTGGGTTACACTTGGGAGCCAGTCCCAGTGCTGGGTTGTGATCCTCCACCAGAGCCGGGCAGGGTGGGAGGAATGAGAGCTGACGAAACCTGAGAGCCCCAGTCTCCCGCCCTCTGCGCTCCATCCAGCCCCACGCCTGCCAGGCTCCCAGTTACGGCCCCCTTTCCCCAGTCCTCAGGTGCCAGTGATTCCCAAGTTCAGGTTTCTTTCCAGACTTCTCTGCCCTCCAGATCAATCTCCCAGACTCCTCAAACTGCAGAGCAGGGCTCCCAGCCTCCCTCAGAACCCACCACTGCTCCTCTGGCCATTCAAGTCTCACAGGCAGCCCACATTTTCAGTTAAGAGCAAGCCCTGTAACTCACCTGGGGACCCCCTCCTCTGTCTCCACCCAAGGATCCAAGGCAAGACAAGACACTTAGAATCTGAGTACAAAACCTTATTCTCTGCCAACACTGCCAGAATCCTGAGAAGCCTTTACGGTACTTGCCGCGCTCACCCCCTAGGAGCTGCCTCCCTGGGATGAGGTCCAAGCAAGGTCAACAGAAGAAAAAGCAAAACGTTAGTGGGTGAGCAGGTTCGTGGCAGTTTGGTGGTAATGTTGAGAACCTACAAACAGCTGCTGCCACGTGTTCAGGACGAGGAGAAAGTTCGGTTAAGCAGGGCCAGTGCCTTTTGTGAGACATCCTGCAGCCAGTGAAGCGTGTGGAGGGCTTACATGGGAAGACCTGTTCCTCGTCCCGGAGCCCTGTGTCGAGCACCCATGGCGCTGGATGTGGAGTACACGGCCGGGGCAGGACCTGAGGCGGTCAGTGGACGTGGTCATGGCTGGACTCTACAGTCTGTGGACTGCGGTCAAGAAGCAAAAGCCCCAGGTTGCAGTCAGCCCTCTGGGCTGCGTGTGCAGCTTAGAGCAAGCTATTCAACTTCACCGAACCTCGGTTTTCCCATCTGTAGAGTGGGGAGATAATGCCTGCCTGCCTCCCCCCCCTCCCCCCACCATGGGCTAGGGACGAGGGTTGAACAAAATTGGATAACCAGAGCCCCCACGGACCAGGCCTGTGGTGATCACGGACGGGGTGGGGTGTGGTTCTCAGCCTGGGCTGCACGTTGCAGTCATGGAATGTCTCTGCAAACTCTGATGCCAGGCTCCACCCCAGGTGATTCTGCTCCAGAGCTGAGGGCCTCGTTTTAGCAACAGCATCACTGCGGGTGGAGCATCTTGGAAAGATTTGGATTCCTGGGCCCCACCCCCAGAATTTCTGGTGCAGCAGGTCTGGAGTGGAGCCTGAGAACCTGCATTTGCACTAAGTCCCCAGGTGATACTGGTGCGGCCAGTCCTGGAACCACACCTTGAGGACGGTTGATGTAGACAGGTGTAAGTGGTTGTGATAAGGGACCAGGGTCCTTTCGCTCGTAGGGCCTTTGGGTCAGGACCTAGATATTTCCTTTTCAACCCAGGGCATGGGAGAAAGGAGAGCAGAGGGGAAGAGGGGAGGCCAGGGCCTCTCCCTGTCCCTGGTTATGCCGACACCCCCACCAGGCAGGTTGGGAGGGGCCGAGGAGGGTCTGTGCCTGAAGACTCAGCTAGGCTGCCTTTGGGGCCTGCTCCAGGGTCTTCAGGAAATCCGTCCCCGCCTGAGTCGGAGACAGGGACTCCGAGCTTGGTGAGGGTGGGGGCAGAGGAGCTATTGCCTAGGGCAAAGCCTGGCCCCCTAGGACAAGTCCCTGGGGTCCGAGAAGGGCAGGGCGGCCAGCGGGCCTTCGGCCTAACTCCTGGGCGGCAGACTGGGTGACAGGGGACCCGGAAGTTCCCACTGGCTCCCCCTTTCCAGCCCTCCCGCGGGCGCCTCCTCTCTGGGCTTCCTGAGTGTGCGGCACAGCTGCGCCGGTGCCCAGGGACTCCGGGTCTCACGCGGGGCAGGCCAGGCTGGCTGCAAGCCTGGGCCGCGGCTGTGAGCCCCTGGTCAGCACATCCCCAGGGGCAACGGTGGCGAGGGCAGGGGGGCCAGGGCCAGGATAAGCACAAAAGCCCTTCATCCCTGGGGTGTTTTTGCCTCCATACGTCACACCGTGGCCAGACACCACAGCCGCCGCCACCAGGCAGGCTGGCCCGTGGACAGAGGCAGGTCACACAGACAAGGCAGGACACCGGAGACCAGTTTATAACTGGGCGACCTTAGGACCCGAGCGCTGCCCCCACCCTGAGGATCCTAGCCGCTGCCCCCTGCCTCCTCCTCCCCTCGCTTCCGCTCACCTGGCCTCCACCGCCTCCCCGTGTGACCCCCTCTATTCCTGTGGCTTCAGATGCCACGTAGATGCCGGCGTTTCCCCAGCCTGTGTGTCCCGGGGCCTTCCATCTCTGTGCCTGGGACACGTGGCACACGACGCGGGGCACCGATCTCGCGCTGCAGTGTGGATGGCGCCCCCTGCAGCTGAGACCCTGCCGGCCTTACCTCCTGACTGGTCTCCCAGCCCCTTTCCCCGCCGTCCCACAGAGCAGACTACAAGTCAGTGCCATCCACCTCCGGCTCGTCCCCCTGCCTGTGCGTGCACGCCCCCAAGGCTGCCCCACAGACCCCCACACCATGCTGCAGTTCCCTGGGCCAGGCCACAGCTTCAGGAGGTGGCTTCCCGGCCACCAGGCTGCTCTCTGCCCAGGCCGAGGCGGTTCCCGAGAGGTCCCGAGGGAAAGCGGGGCGTGGGCCCTGCAGCGGACTGTGTGTGTGTTTTCCCTTCACAGGACTGCACCTTCTTCAATAAGAAGGACATCCTCAAGTAAGTGTGGCCTGCGGTTCGCCCGCTGGAGCTGGGCCGGGCACCTCGTGTGGGCTGGCTGCACGGGCTGGGACCGAGGGGGGCATCTGCCTGTCGGGAGCCAAGCGCAGGCCGCTGTGAGCTGGAGAACTTCCCACCCCGCCCGGCGCCCAGACCCTTCTGCCAGGAATCAAGTGTCTCCATCTTGCGTGCCCGGCTCTCTGGGGGGCCGTTTCAGGCACGTTTTCATTTTATCCTCCCTGCGACCTTGTAACAGGAAAACCTTTTGTCCCTACTTGGCTGTGGGGCCTGAAGACCTGGCCTCTGACTCCAGGCCCCTTGCTGTTTATTTGACCGTGTCCGGAGATCTGTCAGACTCGGGGTCCCTGAAATGCCCTCTGGCTCCAGCCCTGATGTCCCTCTGCCCTGGGAGGCCCAGAAGTCAAGGGCCTGGCCTGCATGCCCCCAGCATGCCTGAGCTGCCTGCCAGGGGCTCTTCCCTTTCCGGGACAACTCCTTTCTTTGGGATGGAGGAGGCGGGCTTTGAGGGAAGAGAGGAAGGGGGTTGGCAGCCTTGGAGCCCCAGGCCCAGGCAGTGAGCACGACCCACAGGATGCCGGGCCCGGCCTCTCACGGGCCCTGTGCCTGAGCTACCAGGTGGCGTTAAAAGCCGGCGAGGTCACAGGACCGCTTTCCCCGGAGGCCGATGGGCGGGCTGGGGCTAGAGCCTGTAGCAGCTTCCCAGGCGAGCTGTGCTTTGTCACTGTCCTGACCACTCCGCTCACACGGGCAGCTCCCTCCGCCTTTCCCCTCTGCCCCGGACACTCTTCAGCCTGCCCCCGGGTAGACAGGGGTCCCCACTTCTCCACCTTGGAGAGGCGGGGTGACGGGCCGAGCCCCGGCTGTGGCATCAGCAGACCTGGGCCCTACTCCCGCATCCTAGCTGTGTGGCCCCGGGCAAGCTTCGAGCCTCAGCCTCGCTTCTTCTGTAAAGTGGGGGCGGGGACACTTACCTCATGGCAGGGCTGAGAGGCGGGAGCACCAGGGCGCGGTGTTTGCACAGTGGGATTTGGTCTGTGACTTGAATGACGTGTGGGGTGGGGACCCCGTCCGGACGGGGTGGCCCTCAGAGCCGTAACGACAGCCGTTGCCGGTGGCGTCCTGGGCACCGACCCTCACCGAAGCCTCACCATGTTCATCCTCTGTGCAGGGCCCCCGCCTCTGGAGAGGCCACACCCCGGCTGCTCGTCCTCCGAGGCCCGGGCTCATTCCTGCTCTGGCAGCGAAAGCTTGTCTCCGCTGCCCGGCGGCCCCTTCTTCACCTCTGGTACCCACCTCGTTCCCGTGCCCCCTTCCAGACCCACCTCCGTGGTCGTCCATGCCACCCCAGCTCATGTGTCCTGCTCGTGTCCCCTGTGTCACTGCTCTTATAGTGTCCTGGATGCTCCAGGGGCTCCTGGCTCATGTGCTTGGCTCCCCCTGAAGTCGCAGTCAGCCGGGCCCCAGCCTCCCCGCCCCGTAATTGGGCGCAGCACCTGGTAACCCCCAGTGAGCGCTTGAAGACCACGTGGGCGAAGAAGGAGTAGGCTTGGCCATGAGAGAACATTCCAGGCCAGGAGCAGCAGGGCCAAGGACACAGGCCTGCTTCACCCCATGCCCACCTCCAGTGGTCTCACTGAGAGCAGCAAGGTTGCCCGTGGTACGGGCACGTGGCACGAAGGCCAGGCATTAGACTAAACATGGTAGTCTTTGGGGTGTCCCTTGTCCCCTGGCAAGTGGCGAGCCCCAGGCAGATGGGGGGATGCCCCGCAGTCCTGGCCTGCCCAACTCTGAACCCTTCAGCACCCCAGCCTCTGTAGCTCGACCCAGAGCCCAGGCCGGGCCTGGGGTCCAGACACGGGTAGGATCCCTTCTGGCCGCTGGATGCCCCTTCCTGCTTGTCCCGTCCCTGGTTCATTCAGGCTCTGCCACTGTGTTAACACTCACTGGGGACCCAAGGGACCAGACCCGGTGCTTTTTCTGCAAAGTGGTCATGTCAGGAGGAGGGGGCGGGGGATGGAGCGCCTGCTGTGGGTCATTCCCTGTCTCTGCACTGTCCCCCCGCCCCCAGCAGGCCCCTGTGTTCAGCACAACACAGGGCCGCTTGGGGTTTTATGGCCCACCCGTGCACCCTCGGCAGGGGTGGTGAGAGCAGGCAGCACGTGGGATTGTGGCCCCTGGAGGAACCACGATAGCTGCGTTCCATTTTGGCCCCTTCTCTTTTCTCCAACCTTCTCTCTGGGCCCCAGCGAGGGCCAGTGAAGCCTACCAGGGACTGACCACCCCTGCCGGGTGAGCCCTCTCCGCCATTCACACCTCAGGTCCAGGCAGGGCAACCGGGGCCCGGAGCCCAGCTCGGCAGCGTGCGGCAGGCCGTCGGCAGAGCCGGGCCCCGGCCCGCCTGGTGAGCTGCCCCCAGCCCTGGCCCGGTGGGTGGCACGGAGGAAACCGGAGCACAGGTTCTCCTTGCAGCGGCCCTGGGTCACGATAACCATCGGCGGTCCCCCCCCCCACCTCCCCCGCCACCGCCACGTGGATTCAGTTACTCGCATGACCTTTTCCACCCTCATGCGGAGCCCTGTTCCTAGCAGGTCCCAGGTGGCACTCTGACTGCCCTCTGCCCCCCGTGGGCCTGTGCTCCTCGGTGAGGGGACCCGAGTCCTTGCCCCCCGGTGCAGAGAGGCCCTCAAGCTAGCACCGCAGAGTGTTGCCCTGCGTCAGTGTTTCGTACCTTGGTTTCTCAACGTGCTGAACACTCTGTGGGCTCTGTTTTAATTACTTTAAGCTTTTTATTTCATATGTGATACGTGATGACCACAGAGAAATTCGAAAACAGAGGCGCCTGGGGGGCTCAGTCAGGTGAGCATCTGACTCTTGGTTTTGTCTCAGGTCATGGTCTCACGGTTCATGAGTTCGAGCCCCGTGTCGGGCTCTGTGCTGACAGTGCGGATCCTGCTTGGGATTCTCTCTCTCCGTCTCTCTGCCCCTCCCTGCTCACTCTCTCTCTCTCTCTCAAAGTGAGTAAATAAACATTAAAAAAAAATCAGAAATAAAGCCAGTCGAGAGAAGACAAAAATTACTTGTAACCCCATCACTTGGCGGTGATGAGCGTTGATGTTTTGCTGTGTATCGTGTCAGTATTTTTCCTCTGTGTTTATCAAAAATGTGTCTCATGTTGTTTTATAATGTGCTTAAAATTGCTTTTCCTTAAGCAAACTTTAAAAATAGGTTTAAAAACATGGTCTTGCCACATCCTTAATTCATTTGGCTGGACGCGTAGGTTTTCAGCACTTGGCCATTGTAATTAGTCTTGTGACAGCACGGCTGTGCCCCACACCCCTGCGGTAAATTTCTTTTTTCTTCTTTTTGTTTTAAACTTTTTTTAACGTTTATTTATTTTTGAGAGAAAGAGAGACAGAGTATGAGCGGGGGAGGGACAGAGAGAGAGGGAGACACAGAATCGGAAACAGGCTCCAGGCTCTGAGCTGTCAGCACAGAGGCCGATGGAGGGCCTCGAACCTATGAACCGTGAGACCATGACCTAAGCAGAAGTCGGCCGCTTAACTGACTGAGCCACCCGGGCGCCCCTGGGATAAGTTCCTAACAGATTTCTGAATTGAAAGGTATAGACCTTTCTTTCTTTCTTTCTTCCTTCCTTCCTTTCTTTCTTTCTTTCTTTCTTTCTTTCTTTCTTTCTCTCTCTCTCTCTCTCTCTCTGTCTCTGTCTCTCTTTCTCTCTTTCTCTCTCTCTCTCTCTCTCTCTTTCTTTCTTGGTATAGACATTCTTAAGGCTTTTGATTTTTACTGCTAAATTGCCCCCCACCCCTGAGAGCGCTTTTGAACCATCTGCTCTGCCAGCTGCCCTGCGTGAGGTCCCATCTCCCTCCTTCCTCAGTCACGCTGGCCGTTGCATCTTTGTCTTCCGTTCCCCCAGTCATTTACTGACTGCCCCGGGGTTCTAGCCCACAGTCGGGCCCACCCACGCGGTGGTGGCTTTCGGGGGACTCTGCAGGAACCGCCGCTCATTGTCCCGGAACAGTCCAGACTTTTCGTGTCCTGTTTTCACTTGTAAGTTTTGGCAACCCAAGTTTGGATTACTGTTTCAATTTAATTTAATTATATGTACGTGAGCGCTGAGCCCAAACGCGGACCACCAACCAGTCTGCGACTTCCAGAAGAATCCGCTTCTCCCAGTGATTTCAAATGCTCTTTGTCGTGGACTGTCCTCACACCCATGCTGCGCCGTGTCCGTGCCGCTCTGGTCCGCGAGGTGACCGGCTGTCCCCTCAGACTCTGTTGTCACAGCCGAGGGGCAGACGCCCCCCCCCCCCCCCCCCGGGTGCCCTCTTTCAGGCCCGCCCCCCCTCCCACACTGGTGCTTTCACACAGACTTTTGAATCTGGTCGGCAAGTTCTTTGTTTCGTTTTCTAATTTAATTATTTTTTTAAATTTACATCCAAGTTAGTATATAGCGAAGCAATGATTTCAGGAGTAGATTCCTTAATGCCCCTTCCCCATTTAGCCCATCCCCCCTCCCACAATCCCTCTAGTAACCCTCAGTTTGTTTCCCATATTTATGAACCTCTTCTGTTTTGTCCCCCTCCCTGTTTCTATATTATTTTCGCTTCCCTTCCCTTCTGTTCATCTGTCTTGTCTCTTAAAGTCCTCATATGAGTGAAGTCATGTGATGTTTGTCTTTCGCTGACTGACTAGCATAATCCCCCCAGTTCCATCCACGTAGTTGCAAATGCCAAGATTTCATTCTTTTTGATTGTGGTCGGCAAGTTCTCAAACAAACCGCTGCAGGTTTCAGTTAGGATCGTCTTCATTTGGCAGAAATGTGGAGACAGGAAATAGAGGCACTTACCTTGCCATCCAGATACTTTACATCTTTTTACACACTTGGTTTTCATACTTAGTTGTTGTTGGGGGGGGGGTGATTTTTTTTTTTCCTATTGTGATTTAGGTCTTTTATATCTTATTTTTGAATAGGCTGATGCTGGTACATAGAAAACTATTTTGAGGGCACCTGGGTGGCTCGGTCAGTTAAGTAGCTGACTTCGACTCAGGTCATGACCTCATGGTTCGTGGGTTCGAGCCCTGTATCGGTCTCTGTGCTGACAGTTTAGAGCCTGGAGCCTGCTTTGGATTCTGTGTCTCCCTCTCTCTCTGCCCGTCCCCAGACTCATGCTCTGTCTCTCTCTGTCTCAAAAATAAAACATTAAAAAAAAGAAAACTATTTTGTGCAAAAGGGCTACTGAGCCCTTTCTCATTCAAATAGTTTTTTAACTGATTATTTTTGGTTTTCTGGCAAATAATAATTCTCCTCCTTTCCAATACTTAAATATACCGTCTCTTCCCGCACTGACCACCGTGGCCAGCGGTCACGGGGCGATGCTGTGTAGCGGTGGTGATAGGCGGCCTCCGGCTTTTCTGGGGATGGCTCTGGTGTGGTGTGGGGTGTTGATTTGGGGTAGAGCATCCCTTTGTTTCTGTTTTACTGAGGATTTTAAGCTTTATTATTGATAAAATTACTACTTAAAAATATTTATATTTTAGTGACCACTTTACAAATTCAAGCAGTTTGGGAGCAGGTGAAGTGACAAGTGAAAGCTGGCCCCTTCTTCTCGCTCCTATCTGCCCCCACCTTGCAGGGGCCAACAGCGTAAATGTGTGGTGCATATTTTGGCCTTTATTCCTGTGTCCATACACCCATCAGGTCATAAATGTAGCTACCAACTTGACAAAACAATTTTTTTGCCGATTAATACGATTCGTAGTCACAGATTTTCGAAGGGTCAGTCCAACGGCGTATTCCTGGCTTAAATCCTACACGGTCTGAATGTGTCACTCTCTCAATACCGTGGGACTTGATTTATCAATATTTCACGAGAGTTTTGCATCTGTGTGCGCGTCGTGGGTCCCTTTTGGATGCCACCCGTTGGGTTCTGCGAGCAAGGTTCTTACTAAGTTTCTGAAATGAACGGGGAGGCGCCTCCCCGACTGCTCCGGACTCCGGGGAGTTGAAGCAGCACAGGTGTGACTTCTGCCCCGGGGTCTTAGGACAGGGCCAGCATGCCCTGTACTGGGACGGGGTGACTGTTCGGTTTCCCCACAGTGATTCAGCCTTCCAAATTCTGAGTTTGCCTTAGAAAAAATAAGTAAATAAAATAGCAGGGTCACCTTAGTCCTGGCGTCAGGGCAGGAGTCGGCCCTCCCGCCCCAGGGGACACCCCAATCTGCCAGCGCTCGGCCCTCTCCCCACCTCCCTGGTGGGGTGCTCCTGGCGGGCAGGCAGCTGAGGGCCAGGTGGCCTTGCTAATGCCATCCTCCCTGACCCCGCAAGTGTGAGGACAGCAGGACAGCCCCCATTCGCTGATAGGGAGGTCCGTGGGGGTCCGACCTCAGTCTGCCGTGTGGCTCGTGCTGCGGCCACCCTACATGCCTTTGGAGGTGGAGGGCAATGCCCACGGCACCCAGCATCACACCCCACATGTCAAAGGTCAAGGGCAGGGTGAAATGTAACAGAAGTTTAGCACGTTTGTCAAGTACGTGAAACCAGCTATGTAAATTGTGATATGCAAGTGCTGGTTCTGTGTTTGGGGACAGTAAACAAGGACAGGTTTTTCCTCAACTCGGAGTGAGAGCGAAGATAGGCCTCGAATGCCCCTGGCGGAGAGTCCTGGCCCCATGCTGTCACTTGGGTATCTGCTGACGAGGGTCGGGCTTTGGGATTTCCCTCCAGTCCTGTGTTTCCCAGTGGTGGCGCTTCTGTGCGATTCTGGACGTTCGTGGGGACTTGCGTCTGGGGGAGTGGCCTCATGGCGTTTTGCTCTGCGTTCACCCCGCCCATGCGGAGCCAGGGCGGCCTGAGAGAGACACCAGCATCCGCCTCCCAGGGTGGTTGAGGGATTAAACTGAGTCATCCACACGGGGGAATCGACCCAGAGCCTGGCACAGAGTGAGGACTCGCTAAACGGGGCTGGTGTTACGTGTGCACCGGGCAGGTAGTAGAGTGCTTGGCCGGAGAGGGCTGCGGGCCTGTTGCGGGCGCCTGGGGTGTGTCAGTGGGCCAGCCACTTAGAACACTGGCTTTAGGGGAGTGGGCCAGGCAGGGCGGGGGCTCTGGGGATGCTTTAGTCCAATTCCCAAGAGTCCTAGGCCCCCCCTTGGGTGGGTCACCCGCCTCAGCCCCTGGTCGGTGCCCCCTGAACTCATCCCCCCATCTGGCAGCACGTCTTGGACACGATTTCATCTGACCTGAGCTGCATTTGTGTGGGGCGGGACTTGGGGGCTATTCTCCCGGATGTTAGGGGCAGAAGAGGACTGAATAACGGAGGATGGGCCTCCCCGGGAGCTAGGGGCAGGAGGTCCCACACCCTGGAGGGTCCTCGAGTCGTTCAGGCCAGCTTGTGTCCTGGGGCCACCTGAGCACTGACCGGGCTGCCGCTGCCGGCAGGGTGGGAGGTGGGAGTGACTGGGGCCCTGGCAGGGCCTGCCTGTGGGCGTGAGTGCCGCCGGCGGCTATTCCAGAGACCCAACCCTCAGAGCCTGCTTGGGACCCAGCAGCAAACGGGGCTCGACAGCTTAAGGACTGGGGAGGAGGGGTAAATGCCCTGGATCTCCGGGCCTTCGTTCCAGCCACGTCCCTTGTACTTCCAGTTGTGTGGCCCCGGACAGACGGCTCTTAACCTCTTCAGGCCTCGGTTTGCCACGCTGAGAGCTGGGGGCGCAGCTCACCTGTGTGCACAGCCGAGGGCAGAATTAATGGGGCGACACCGCTGGCATACAGAAGGCCTTTATGGGGCCCAGAGAGGGAACACGGAGACCTGGGGGTGGGGGACACGACCCGGTTATCAGCATGGGGGCCTGCTGCCCCCCCTCCCAGGCCCCACTTCCTGCGCTCAGAGCAAGGCCATGGGGCCTGTGCGGAGCGGGGGGCTGGGTGCAGGTGGGGCAGCATCGGCCGAGGGGGACTCAGGGGATGCACACCCCCCCCCAGCCCCCCCCCCCCCCCCCGCCCAGCTCTTTCCCTCTGCCTCCCTCGCAGGTTGCACGCACGGTTCTACGAGCTGGCCCCCAACCTCGTCCCCATGGACTATAGGAAGAGCCCCATCGTCCATGTGCCCATGAGCCTCATCATCCAGATGCCAGAGCTCCGGGTACGACAGAGGCCGCTGCTGCTGGGCAGGTGGGCTGGGGGGCAGGCAGCGGAGGCACCCAGACCTGGTGGAAGCCGGCTCCGCCCTTGGTGGCTGTGTGGTCCTGAGAGGATCACTGGACCTCTCTCTGCCTGTTTCCTCCCCTGTACTCTCTGAATAAATGCGCCACACGTGTGGGGACTGCATACGGGTGGTCAGTGCTGCCCTATAGTCTGTGTCACCTGCTTGCCCCTTTGTGACACGGCTGGTCATCTGTGCATGGCCGACCTTATGTCTGCTTTTCTAGATTCCTCTGTCTCCCTGTCTGGCATTACCCTCTCTAGCACGGCTATCCACACCATCACTTCTCAGACTTGAACGTGCACAGGGCTGCCTGCAGATCTTGTCAGGGTCAGCAGGTCTGGGCCAGGAGGTCAGGGTCAGCGGGTCAAGGTCAGAAGGTCTGGGCCAGCAGGTCTGGGTGAGCAGGTCAGGGCCAACAGGTCAAGGCCAGCAGGTCAGGGTCAGCAGGTCTGAGCCAGCAAGTCAAGGTCAGCAGGTCTGGGCCGGGAGGTCAGTGTCGGGGCCATCAGGTCAGAGCCAGCAGGTGTGGGTCAGCAGGTCAGGGCCAGCAGGTCAAGTTCAGGAGGTCAGGGTCAGGGCCAGCAGGTCTGAGCCAGCAGGTCAGAGCCAGCAGGTGTGGGTCAGCATGTCTGGGCCAGCAGGTGTGGGTCAGCAGGTCAGGGCTAGGAGGTCTGGGCCAGCAGGTCAATGTCAGGAGGTCAGGGTCAGGGTCAGCAGGTCAGAGCCACCAGGTATGGGTCAGCAGGTCTGGGGCAGCAGGTCAGGGTCAGGGCCAGCAGGTCAGAGTCGGCATGTGTGGGTCAGCAGGTCTGAGCCAGCAGGTGTGGGTCAGCAGTTCAAGGTCAGCAGGTCTGGGTCAAGAGTTCAGGGTCAGGGCCAGCAGGTCAGAGCCAGCATGTGTGGGTCAGCAGTTCAAGGTCAGGAGGTCAGGGCCAGCAGGTGTGGGTCAGCAGGTCAGGGCCGGCAGGTCAAGGTCAGCCGGTCTGGGCCAGCAGGTGGGCACTAAGATTCTGTTTTGCAGCATGTTCCCAGGTGAGGCTGTACCTGCTGGACGCCACACCACATGGGTATTTGACACGAAGGTTTCATTTCACGAGCTCCTTGCCTGTAGTACGTTGAGGGCAGTCCCGCAGTAGGGAAGGTTGGCTTTCGGGGCACAACTCCACACAGCTGTGCAACTCTGCCAGCAGCCCCCTGCCAGCCCTTGGGTGTGTGTTCCCGGGGTCAGGGCACCACGTGGCAGCCACTCCCGCGCCTCTGTCCCAAGGGTTAGTGAGGCACCGGCCTGGCCACGGCTCAGAGGGTCCCTGGAGGGGTGGGCAGTCTGGCAGCAGCCCCTCGGCTGTTCCAGAGCCTCCTGGGCTCAGCACGGAGTGGGGGCTCCAGGAAACATGAGCCCCCAGAGACCTGGGATCAGAGGGAGGAGTCGGGTGTGGCTCCCCAGAGGAGGGGCCCCCTGGAGCTGATCGAGGCCCGGGGTCTGACTGCTTGTCCGGGCTCATTTCTCCGAGCCTTTGGGGCCCCACTTCTGCGCGGCAGGACCCTGGCCTGACCTCACCTAGCCAAGGGCTGCCTGCGCCCTGGGCCTCCTCTTCTCCTCCCATGGTGGCAGGCACCCCTGTGCACCCGTTGGGGCAGTGGGGAGCACACCTTGGCCCTGCTCCGTGCAGGTCTGAGCGATGGGTGGGACACGAAGTGCGGTGCCTGGACTGGCATCCACACCTTCCGTGCTGTGTCTGCCCTCACAAACCAGTCACGCAGGTGTGGTGGTTCCCACTTAGCGGGTGGGACGGGGTGGAGGGTTGCTCGGGGTCAGGTCACTCGTCCAGGGTCACCCTGCACCCACACAACCACTGTGGCTGTTTCCTCCAGGAGAACCCCTTCAAGGAAAGGATCGTAGAGGCTTTTTCAGAGGATGGCGAGGGCAACCTCACCTTCAACGACTTTGTGGACATGTTCTCTGTGCTCTGTGAGTCGGCTCCCCGCGAGCTCAAGGCAAACTATGCCTTCAAGATCTACGGTAGGGCCCTCGGGCTGCGTGCTGGTGGTGGGGGTGCTCCCCTCGGGGGCTGTGTGCTGGTGGTGGGGGTGCTCCCCTCGGGGGCTGCTGGTGTTGGGGGGGCTCCCCTCGGGGGCTGTGTGCTGGTGGTGGGGGTGCTCCCCTCAGGGACTGTGTGCTGGTGGTGGGAGTGCTCCCCTCAGGGACTGTGTGCTGGTGGTGGGAGTGCTCCCCTCGGGGGCTGCTGGTATTGGGGGTGCTCCCCTCGGGGACTGCTGGTGTGGAGGGTGCTCCCCTCGGGCTGCGAGCTAGTGGTGGGGGTGCTCCCCTCAGGCTGAGTGCTGGTGGTGGGGGTGCTCCCCTCAGGGGCTGCGTGCTGGCGGTGGGGGTGCTCCCCTCAGGGGCTGCGTGCTGGCGGTGGGGGCGCTCCCCTCAGGGACTGTGTGCTGGTGGTGGGGGCGCTCCCCTCAGGGGCTGCGTGCTGGTGGTGGGAGTGCTCCCCTCGGGCTGAGTGCTGGTGGTGGGGGTGCTCCCCTCGGGGATTGTGTGCTGGTGGTGGGAGTGCTCCCCTCGGGCTGAGTGCTGGTGGTGGCGGTGCTCCCCTCGGGGGCTGCTAGTATTGGGGGTGCTCCCCTCGGGGGCTGCTGGTGTGGAGGATGCTCCCCTCGGGCTGCGTGCTAGTGGTGGGGGTGCTCCCCTTGGGCTGAGTGCTGGTGGTGGGGGTGCTCCCCTCAGGGGCTGTGTGCTGGTGGTGGGGGTGCTCCCCTCAGGGGCTGTGTGCTGGTGGTGGGGGTGCTCCCCTTGGGCTGAGTGCTGGTGGTGGGGGTGCTCCCCTCAGGGGCTGAGTGCTGGTGGTGGGGGTGCTCCCCTCGGGCTGAGTGCTGGTGGTGGGGGCGCTCCCCTCAGGGGCTGCGTGCTGGTGGTGGGGGTGCTCCCCTCGGGCTGCGTGCTGGTGGTGGGGGTGCTCCCCTCAGGGGCTGCGTGCTGGTGGTGGGGGTGCTCCCCTCAGGGGCTGCCTGCTGGTGGTGGGGGTGCTCCCCTCAGGCTGAGTGCTGGTGGTGGGGGTGCTCCCCTTGGGCTGAGTGCTGGTGGTGGGGGTGCTCCCCTCAGGGGCTGAGTGCTGGTGGTGGGGGTGCTCCCCTCGGGGACTGTGTGCTGGTGGTGGGGGTGCTCCCCTCGGGGGCTGAGTGCTGGTGGTGGGGGTGCTCCCCTCGGGGACTGTGTGCTGGTGGTGGGGGTGCTCCCCTCGGGCTGAGGGCTGGTGGTGGGGGTGCTCCCCTCAGGGACTGTGTGCTGGTGGTGGGGGTGCTCCCCTCGGGGACTGTGTGCTGGTGGTGGGGGTGCTCCCCTTGGGCTGAGTGCTGGTGGTGGGGGTGCTCCCCTCAGGGGCTGCGTGCTGGTGGTGGGGGTGCTCCCCTCAGGGGCTGCGTGCTGGTGGTGGGGGTGCTCCCCTCGGGGATTGTGTGCTGGTGGTGGGAGTGCTCCCCTCGGGCTGAGTGCTGGTGGTGGCGGTGCTCCCCTCGGGGGCTGCTAGTATTGGGGGTGCTCCCCTCGGGGGCTGCTGGTGTGGAGGATGCTCCCCTCGGGCTGCGTGCTAGTGGTGGGGGTGCTCCCCTTGGGCTGAGTGCTGGTGGTGGGGGTGCTCCCCTCAGGGGCTGTGTGCTGGTGGTGGGGGTGCTCCCCTCAGGGACTGTGTGCTGGTGGTGGGGGTGCTCCCCTCGGGCTGAGTGCTGGCGGTGGGGGCGCTCCCCTCGGGCTGAGTGCTGGTGGTGGGGGTGCTCCCCTCAGGGGCTGAGTGCTGGTGGTGGGAGTGCTCCCCTCGGGCTGAGTGCTGGTGGTGGCGGTGCTCCCCTCGGGGGCTGCTAGTATTGGGGGTGCTCCCCTCGGGGGCTGCTGGTGTGGAGGATGCTCCCCTCGGGCTGCGTGCTAGTGGTGGGGGTGCTCCCCTTGGGCTGAGTGCTGGTGGTGGGGGTGCTCCCCTCAGGGGCTGTGTGCTGGTGGTGGGGGTGCTCCCCTCAGGGACTGTGTGCTGGTGGTGGGGGTGCTCCCCTCGGGCTGAGTGCTGGCGGTGGGGGCGCTCCCCTCGGGCTGAGTGCTGGTGGTGGGGGTGCTCCCCTCAGGGGCTGAGTGCTGGTGGTGGGGGTGCTCCCCTTGGGCTGAGGGCTGGTGGTGGGGGTGCTCCCCTCGGGGACTGTGTGCTGGTGGTGGGGGTGCTCCCCTCAGGCTGAGTGCTGATGGTGGGAGTGCTCCCCTCAGGGGCTGAGTGCTGGTGGTGGCGGTGCTCCCCTCAGGGGCTGAGTGCTGGTGGTGGGGGTGCTCCCCTCAGGGGCTGTGTGCTGGTGTTGGGGGTGCTCCCCTTGGGCTGAGTGCTGGTGGTGGGGGTGCTCCCCTCAGGGGCTGCGTGCTGGTGGTGGGGGTGCTCCCCTCAGGGGCTGCGTGCTGGTGGTGGGGGTGCTCCCCTCAGGCTGAGTGCTGATGGTGGGAGTGCTCCCCTCAGGGGCTGAGTGCTGGTGGTGGCGGTGCTCCCCTCAGGGACTGTGTGCTGGTGGTGGGGGTGCTCCCCTCGGGGACTGTGTGCTGGTGGTGGGGGTGCTCCCCTCAGGGACTGTGTGCTGGTGGTGGGGGTGCTCCCCTCGGGGACTGTGTACTGGTGGTGGGGGTGCTCCCCTCGGGCTGCGTGCTGGTGGTGGGGGTGCTCCCCTTGGGCTGAGTGCTGGTGGTGGGGGTGCTCCCCTCAGGGGCTGTGTGCTGGTGGTGGGGGTGCTCCCCTCAGGGGCTGCGTGCTGGTGGTGGGGGTGCTCCCCTCAGGGGCTGTGTGCTGGTGTTGGGGGTGCTCCCCTTGGGCTGAGTGCTGGTGGTGGGGGTGCTCCCCTCAGGGGCTGCCTGCTGGTGGTGGGGGTGCTCCCCTCAGGGACTGTGTGCTGGTGGTGGGGGTGCTCCCCTCAGGGGCTCGTGCTGGTGGTGGGGGTGCTCCTCTCGGGCTGCGTGCTGGTGGTGGGGGTGCTCCCCTCAGGGACTGTGTACTGGTGGTGGGGGTGCTCCCCTCGGGGACTGTGTGCTGGTGGTGGGGGTGCTCCCCTCAGGGGCTGCGTGCTGGTGGTGGGGGTGCTCCCCTCAGGGGCTGTGTGCTGGTGTTGGGGGTGCTCCCCTTGGGCTGAGTGCTGGTGGTGGGGGTGCTCCCCTCAGGGGCTGAGTGCTGGTGGTGGGGGTGCTCCCCTCAGGGGCTGCGTGCTGGTGGTGGGGGTGCTCCCCTCAGGGACTGAGTGCTGGTGGTGGGGGTGCTCCCCTCAGGGGCTGCGTGCTGGTGGTGGGGGTGCTCCCCTCAGGGGCTGCGTGCTGGTGGTGGGGGTGCTCCTCTCGGGCTGCGTGCTGGTGGTGGGGGTGCTCCCCTCAGGGGCTCGTGCTGGTGGTGGGGGTGCTCCTCTCGGGCTGCGTGCTGGTGGTGGGGGTGCTCCCCTCAGGGACTGTGTACTGGTGGTGGGGGTGCTCCCCTTGGGCTGAGTGCTGGTGGTGGGGGTGCTCCCCTCGGGGACTGTGTGCTGGTGGTGGGGGTGCTCCCCTCAGGGGCTGCGTGCTGGTGGTGGGGGTGCTCCCCTTGGGCTGAGTGCTGGTGGTGGGGGTGCTCCCCTCAGGGGCTGTGTGCTGGTGGTGGGGGTGCTCCCCTCAGGGGCTGCGTGCTGGTGGTGGGGGTGCTCCCCTCGGGCTGTGCGCTGCTGGTGGTGGGGTGCTCAGGGACCCCGGGAGAGTGCCTGACCTGTGGGGACAGATAGTGTGTGAGGGCACCAGGGGTCCTGGGGGGGAGGGAGGTCCTGGTTCCCTGGGGGCGGGGGGGGGGGGGGGGGCGTGTCCCTGGATAGGACAGGTGGGGGTGGGCGTGCCCAGTGGAGGGAATGGCAAGGACGTGCCGGGCTTGGGGAGGTGAGACGCACCCAGGTGGTGTGAGCCCAGGGAGGTCACAGGACAGGCTGTGAGGAGCCAGCCGAGGAGTCTGAATCTGGTGCCCAGGACTACGGGGCCACTGCAGGATTCCAGGTAGGGCAGGACAGTTCTGGGCTCCGGAGAGGTCACTGGGCGTCCTAGAGGTGTGAACTGGAGACCAGGGGCGGGGGAGGGCGCCTCTGCCAGGCAGGGAGGTTCCCAGGCCCCCCCACCCCCACCCCCTGGAGGCGGAGGTGGGCCGCCTGACTTCGCACCCCAGCCCCGCCTATGACCGTGGCCACACGGCCACCAGAGGGCGCTGGACCCCCAGAGGAGAGAACCTCCTGAGCTGGGCCTGCCCAGGGCCGGTGGTCCTCAGTCCTCAGGGAACACTGAGGCCCAGGGAAGGGCTGGGACCCATCGTGGACCAGAGGAGCCGTGGGCAGACCTCCTGTCCCAGCACCTTGGACCAGCTGGTGGCTCCCGGGCCTCTCAGGCTTTTTCACTTTGTTGTAGTCAGCTTGTCCATTTCAGAGGCCTGGTCTGGGTCCACGCATGCACCCCTGTGGGCGCACATCAGAAAGACCGCAGCTCGTCTACCCTCCAGTCCCGGGGCCCCGACATCGCTCCCGGGGAAGGCTGTTGTCTGCCAGTCGGGGGGGGGGGTGGGGGCGCAGCCGGGCAGGAGGGGCAGGTCCCTTGCTGCCCTGCTTCCGGACAGAGGGGGTTTGGTGCTGGGGAGAATCAGGGCCTGACTTCCGGCGAGGGTCACCACCCCCCCACCCCCGCCTCAGCTTGTGCACGTGAAACGGGCACAGGAATCCAGCCAGCAGCCCGCACATCTGCACAGGGCTTGCTGGGCGCCCCTGTGGGGCGGAGATGAGTCCCACCCCTGCCTGTCCCAGAGGCGGTGCTGTGGGCAGCGGCCAGACGCTGGGGTCCAGTGCTGACCGGGGATGTCACTGCAGGACCCCAGTGCTTCATCCTTGCACAATGGGGACTCTGCTGGACCTGCCAATCAGCTTGTGTTTGGTGGGGGGTGGGGGGGGGGGCATGAGGCGGAGCACGTGGTGTCCCCCCAGCAGCCACACTCTTCATCACCGTCAGCGTCTGGGTGCGGCCCGTGCAGGGGGCTCAGCAGGAGGAGCCCGGAGGTCTAGAAAGCCCCCTGAAGGTGGTGTTTGAGCTGAAACTTGAAGGACCAACGGGAATTTGCAGGACAGACAAGTGGGGGACGGTCTGGGCGGAAGAAGGGCAGACATCTGGGAGCTAGGCTGGAGACTGGGGCACATGTCGGGGTCACTGCCGTGATCACATGCCTCTCTGAGCTGTGTGGCTGTGCCGTGGGCAGCGGAATCAAACCGTGTGCCCGGCTCTGTGCGCAATGGCCAGCCTGGGCCTCCCTCCGAAGGGCTTCTGAGTCCTGATGCCCGTGGTGCCGGGCGGTGCAGGGGGGCGGGGGGTGGGGCACCTTCGGGAGGCTGCAGGGTGCAGCTTAGGGAAGGGTGTGCTTACTGGCCAACAGGCTCGGCTGGCGGCCAGTTCCCCCTCCAAGCCACCCTCAGACCTGGATTCGGTCACTTGGCCTTTCTGGGCCTCAGTTTCTTCCGCTCCGGGGGGGGGGGGGGGGGAGACACAGGGCCTGCTGTGGGGTGCGGCCGGGAGGTCCTGGTGTCCCCACAAGCCTCAGATTCAGACTCTGAAGTGTCTCAGACCAGGTTTGTACCTGTGGACATTGTGGGGACTCGACAGGGTCATAGATGTTGACTTGGCGGATGTGGTGTCCGTCTTGTGCCCCCTTGGCCCCCGTCGGCCGGGCACAGGGTCCGGGGGCCCCGGAGAGTGAACGGGCTGAGGGCCGTGGGGTGCCGGGCGGGACCCCTGGCCTGAGCACCTCCACCCGCCCCCAGACTTCAACACAGACAACTTCATCTGCAAGGAGGACCTAACGCGGACGCTGGCCCGGCTCACCAAGTCTGAGCTGGACGAGGACGAGGTGGTGCTCGTGTGCGACAAGGTCATCGAGGAGGCCGACCTGGACGGGGACGGCAAGCTGGGCTTCGCCGACTTTGAGGACATGATCGCCAAGGCCCCCGACTTCCTCAGGTGTGGCCCTGCGGCCGTGGCTGGGGGCTGGGGTCCCGGGGACAGCTGGGTGTCCAGCTTTCTGCCTGTCCTTGGAGTTGCTCAGTTGTGTCCTCTGCACCCTCCCTAAGGGACCGTCCAGCACGGGCCAGGGGCCTGTTGGCGTTCCACCGAGGGGCCCTCACCCAGACAGCCCTCCTCTCTTTCTAGCACCTTCCACATCCGGATCTGAGGACACTGCTGAGGGTGCGGGGCCCAGAAGCTGACCCTCTGGCTCTGCTGTCTACACAAGTGACCTCCAAGCTGCCCGGAAAAGACGCTATGGCCTCTGGGGTCATACCAACATTTCCTTGGCCCTTTCAGCAAAAAATCCTTAACCAGGGAAGGGGGGTGTGAGGGCAGGGCCCTTCCCAGACCCCAGACCCCACCACAGGCCCTCCTCCGTCCCCCCCGAGCTCCCCAGACCCTCATCCTCTCCCCACCGGAAATGGCTGCACCGAGGGGGGAAGGCACAGGCCTCGCGGGGCAGGGGATACGGACGCGTCCCGGTGCTGGGCAGGCGTCCTGGTCCCCCAGGGCAAAGTGAAAAATGAAAGAGACCAAGGTTTCATGAGCTGCGCGGTCTTTCTCCAGAACCCAGTGCGAAGCTGTGTGGACGCTGGGCAGAGGGCTCCATCCCTGTCCCCGGCGCTGGGCACCGAGACGGAATTCCCCGAGACAGAATCCTCACTGGTGCGTGCTGTCCACACACTGGTGAACTTCTGGGAGTAAAGCACTTTTGCGTCCCTGTGCTCTGCCTGCCATCATTAGGACGTGCTCAGTGGCCCCTTTCTCCTGACCCTTGAAGTCCCACGGCCAGCGCGTCACCTCAGGGTCAAGTGTTGCCCTCCGGCTTTGGGCACGAACCTTTATTTCAACCTTTGTGCCTTTGGGAGGAAAACACATTGGTGCCCCAGATCCCCAAGGTGACAACCGTGTCCATTTCCCTCATGACAGTGGTCGTTCCAGTGACAATTTATGGAGCGTTTGCTAACCACGTGTCTGAACGGGGCTGCTGGCTGTACCCTTGTCCTACAAGGCCCCTGGAGGGGGCCTCTCAGCGGCACAGGCCGCCACAGTCCACAGGCGTGGCCTGAGCCAGCTCGGGGACACGGGCGGGGGCCACGGCACTCCCTCTGGGGGGGGGGGGTCAGTCTGCTTTCTGCCTCCGCCGCCTGCTCAGTCTTACACGAGGGGGACGCGTGGGGAAGAGGGACCCTGTGGGCGGGGACCCAGGGAGAGCGGGAGACAGGAGCGCCTGCGTCCAGAGGCGATCGCCCGGTCGGGCCGCCCGTCGGGTCTGGGTCTCAGGGGAGAGGTCTGAGAACTAGCCGGAGAGGCCAAGACCGGCCGGAGGCAGAGGGCAGGCGAGGGTGGCCCAGGCGTGCACCCGGGCTGAGCCCCGCAGCCAGCCGGGCCCGGCCTGCTTTACGGGGGTGTATGCGCAGGCTGTCAGCGTCATGTCAGGCAGCCTCCCGCTCCCCTCCGGGCCTGGGATTTCCCGTCCGTGCCAGGAAGGGCTTGGGTCAGGGCCGCCCGGCCTGCATGATCCGGCTGGGATGGGCGGGGGGCAGAGAAGGGCCAAGGGGGGCTGCCGCCGGGAGCCCGGCCCTCCAGGGTCAGAACCGTTGCCTCAGGCCGGGGCTTCCCCGGCGTGGCTCCGGCCGGCCACCCCTTTCTGCTGACGGGGCCACAGGAGGGAACCGGCTTGGGTCTCAGGAACAACCGCGTGGCCTTGCTCAGCCCGACAGAACGGCCGCCCCAGCGCAGGGCTGGCCGCGTGCTTGGTGACGGTCAGCGGGGTGGGGGGAGGGGCGGGCCGGTCAGCGAGCCCAGGCCTCAGGGTGCTCACCTTGGGGATGGGGGTGCTGACCCTACCTGTGGTCAGTCCCCCACCTCCCGGGCCTTCACCCCTCTTGGGGCCGGTGGGGGGCGCTGGGGAGGCGGGGGTGGGCCGCGGGCTCCCCGGGAAGCCCCCCGGCAGGCGCTCCTCAGGCTCTGTGCTTCTTGTCTGTGAAGAAGATCCTCCGGTGCTTGTCGGGCTGCAAAGAGGGAGAAGATGCTGGAGCCCGGGGCCCCTGGACAGGGGGAGGCCCGGCACGGCCTGCTGATTGCAGACTGGGGCCCCAGCCCAGGGAAGGCCGCACGGTGCCCCAAATCCCACCTCCAGTCCCCGGTTCTGGATGAAGGGTCTGTCCCTTGTGGCTGAGGGGAGGAAGGGGTCTCCCAGAGCTGGGGTGCGGCCAGGCCAGTACCCGTGGGGGGGAGGGGGGGAGGGTGGGGGTGTCCGTGGCACCAACAGGGACCAGAGAGGGTGTGGGACTTTGCAGGGGTGAGGGGGGGCTGCCACGGGATTCCTAGAGGGCCTGCCCACTGGCAGGGTCTGTGGTCCCGGGAGAGTCAGGGCCCCGCCCTGGGTGACCTGGGTCCCAGGATATGTGGGGTGGGGGTGGGGGGCACAGCTCCCAATCTACCTCTCAAGGCTCTGAGACCCCGGCAGTGGCCTGGACAGGGAAACCTGGTCTGTAGAGGAGGACCTCGGAAGGGCCCAGAGACCCCCCACCTTACATTCAAACGAGCACCTGTGAGCACAGGACAGAGCTGGAAAACTCTGGGTCCCTCTGGGCAGTCGCAGTGACCTGAGCTGCTCACGCATGAGGGCCACGGGTCCCTCTCACCAGCAGGGGCTGGCGGCCACCCCCTCCCACCACGGAGCCCACCTTGTGTGTCCGTCCGGTCTCCTTGCTCCTGGCTGCTGGGATTTGTTCACAGGTGTTTCTGGGCTCGGGGAGCCCCGGGGCCCCCGAGAGGCTCCCGTAACCGTAGACTGTGGATCCTGGCAGCTTGCTGGACGGGGCGCCCGTTCCGGGACGTGGGGGCCCGGCTGAGCTGCCCCAGCAAACTGGGGCCGGTGCCCGGGTGCCGCCTTCTTGGTCTGGCACGTTGCCGGGCTCTGGTGGGGGACCTGCCGTCTGTAGGAGCTCGTAGGCGTCTGCCGGGCTGTCCTGGGAGCAGGGCTGAGCCCTGTGGCTCAGCGTTGGAGACGCCTGGCTCCAGGTGGCAGCAGAGGATCCTAGGGCCTCAGAAGGGGGGGCCGGGAGGTAGCCCCGGGAAGTGGGAGGCACCACAGGACCCCGCTCCGGGCTCACCCCGGAGAGGGCGGGCCCTGGGCCGTCAGGCCTGTCCCGGCCTCCATCCGAGCGTCTCCTCGGGGGCCCCTCGCCTGGGGAGCAAGCCAGGCTGCCAACTGGGCCCGGGCCGTGCCTGCTGGACACCTCCGCGCCCAGGCCTGGCCGTGCCTGGTTCATCTTCCTCAGGTCTGAGTAGATGATGTCGTTGGGGCTTCCGAAAGACTCGTCCAGAAGGAGGGCGCTCCTCTCAGGGAGGGGAGGCACCCTGACAGGGACCTGGGGAGACAGAAAAGAAACTGGGCGTCTTGCAGGTGGCCTTGTCGCTAAGATGCCCTCAGGTGAGCGGAAGACTGTCTCGGACAAGCTGAGAGCCCCACACTGGCTCGGCCTACCTGCTGTGTGTCGGCGTTCGTCGCCATTCAGGTCCCCGCCGCCCCCGTACTCCTGAGTCTGGCCTCTGCCTTGGCATCCGAGGCCTGCCGTCGACGCCCAGACTCGTCCTGCCCTGTCCTCCCTGCACAGTGGTCCACTGGTCCCTCAGAGCCCCTGAGCCCACTCACGCGCCGCTCCCTCCCTCTAGAACAGACCACCCCCGAGTCCGTCATTTGGGTATTTATTCCACCAACGTTTACTGAGCAAACTGTGTGCCACACACTGTCCCAGGTGCCAAGGACTTCGTGGCGAGCATTCCCACTCTAAGCTGGGAGACGGGCAACGACCCACCCTGTTACGTCATCTAATACGACTGACTCACGATAACAGGCCACGAGATGATCGACTGTCGGGTCAGGATCAGTGGGACGAAGAAGAGTGAGGCAGGGTAATGGGATGGGCACAATGATGGGTGGGCAGGGCAGACTCTGGGCTTTCTGGAAAGATGGCATGCAAGCAGGGAATGGAGTGCGAGCTGCAGGCATCTGCAGGAAGGACATTGCAGCAAGGGCACAGCAAGTGCAAAGGCCCTGAGGTAGGAGCGAGGTTGGTGTGATCGGGGAAGATCCACAGGCCAGTGAGGCTGGACAAGAGCGAGAAGAGGGTGGGGGGTGCAGGAGCCCTGCTGAGGCCCCCACGGACCCTGGGGAAGGCCTCAGGCCTGGGGTGTGCTGTGATCTGTGTAGGAGGAAAACCTCCCTGAGCCCCTCTCAGGAGGTAAAGGCACCTCCCCTACAGTTTAGAGGAATTTTCAGGCATTTTTTTTGTATATAAATTTTTAAAAATATTTTCGAGAGAGAGGGGAGGGGGAAGGGCAGAGAGAGAGGAAGAGAGAGAGAGAGAGGATCCCAAGCAGGTTCTGCACTGACAGCACAGGGCCAGATGCGGGGCTCAAAAACCCACCAACCGTGAGATCACGACCTGAGCCGAAGTCAGATGCTCAACTGACTGAGCCCCCCAGGGGCCTCCTTTCGGGCATTTCTTACTCATTTTCTCATTCAAGCCTCAGGGGACCTTAGGAATGGTAAACTGAGGCACACAGCTAGAAAGACCCAGCCGAGGCTTGAACACATCCGGCTGGCCGGAGGCAGGCCCTGGCGTGGGTGAGCCCGCACTGCTCCGGGCCTGGCTCTCACACCCCGCAGCCCAAGGGCTGGGCCTGGGGACACGGGCACGGCCCCGCCCCGAGAGGCTCCTCACCGCCATGCATTTGTCCTCAGAGAAGCTGCGGGAACTCACGTCCAGGTTCTTCTTCGTGTGGAGGAAGGACACGGGTGGCTTTGGACAGGGGCAGGGGCTGGCAGCGTCGACTGGGCCCCTCGGGGCAGACGCCGTGGCAGGCGGATTTTCCAGGCCAGGGGTGATGGCATCGTACAGATCGCTGTCCTCCGGCTGGGGTGGTGGGGGCACAGCAGGCGTGTGGTCACGCACCCCTGGCCGGCCTCCAGCCTCCTGCCGGAGATTGCCATGTGCTCACCAGGCCCCTGACCTCAGGTGGGATGCTGCCTCGGTCTCCCCTTTCCAAATAGGGACCCCGAGCCGGCACCGAGTGCCCCTGGATGGCAGTGAGTGGGGAAGGCGAGTGCAGTCATGTGCCCCCGCGGCGGACACCCCAGGCCTGGGCGCCCTGCCCCACCGCCCCCACTCAGGAGGAGAGGAGTGCGTACCCGGGGGCAGGCAGCAGACAGGGTCTCCCCGAAAGGCTCAAACTGGACCTCCTGGTAATGGCGCACAAGCTCGGCCAGCGTGCCGTGGCTGCACGTGTCCCCCGAGACGAGGTAGCGCCGGTCGGGGAGCTGGTTGATGACAAAGTGCCGACAGCGGTCACTGCCCCTGCAACACAAGCACGTGTGACCTGGGGCTGTGGGCCGGGAGGGCGCGGGGTGGGGGCTTCAGGGCAGGGACTCAGGGCCCCCGAGGGTGCGGGGCGGGGGCCCCAGCACAGACTGCCCAGGCTGGCAGGTGGCCGTGCAGGGTCTGCACCCCTGGAGAGTGCCTGGGCCTGCTCCAGCAGCGGGGGCGGGGGGGCACTCACTGGGGTGCAGAATTTGAAGAGTCACCACAAAGCTCCGTAATCAAAATGACCAGTAAGGCAATATTCTAGAAAATTAAAATCGATACCAGAAGTTCTGTGATGGACAAAGTCTTAAGACAAGGTCCGACCCTGGGCACACACACACTCAGCCTCACTTGTCCGTCCCCCGCCCTCCCGTCCCCGCTGTAAAGATGGGGCTCCGGCCCCACCCCCGATCCAGCCTGTAAAACCCTGCCCCCCTCCTGTCCTCTTTCATGGAAGGATAATTCTACAGCGACACACACCCATGTCCCAACCGTGGGCAGCGACGGATTTCCACACGTGAACACGCCCAAGGGACCGGCACCCAGAGCAAAACCGGAAACACGTCCAGCTCCCCAGAGACCCCCTCCTGCCCCCTTCCAGCCTGGGCCCCGACCCCGCCGTCAGAGATCAGTTTGCGGGTCGTGGAACTTCACATAAATGGAATCAGTTTTCTTCTTTGACTCAACATGGTATCTTTGAGATTGATTCATGTCCGGGTGGAATTAGCTTCCTTCCTCCCCCACCGATGCGTAGTATTCCATTTAATGAAAAGATCCACAATCTACCCATTATGCTGGTGGACGTTTGGGTCCTTTCCAGATTGGGGGTGCTATACATACAGCTGCCGTGGACATTGTTTTACGTGTGTTCTGGCGAACGTGTGCGCTCACTTATGCTGGGAATACACCAAGGAGTATGCTGGTGGGGCCAGCACCCCCGTCCTTCCCTTGTAGCCCTTCGTTGTGGGTTCCGTTTGTATCTCCCTGTCACTGATGCTGCTGAATGCCGACACATTATGGTCCTTGGCGTATCCTCTTTTGTGAAGCGCCTGTCAAGTCTTTTGCCTTTATCATATTGTCTTCGTCTTATTGATTTGCGGGAGCTCTTGATATATTCCGGTACGAGTCCTTTGTTAGATACATGTAATACAATACATAACTTCTCCAACTCTCTGGTTTGTCCCTTATTCACTTAACGACATCTTTTGATTAACAAAAGACTCAGTTTTAAAGAAATCTGATTTATCAACCTTCTCTTTTATGGTTAGTAGCTTTGTGTCTTAAGAATTGTTTGCCTTTCTCCAAGTCTTGAAAAAGTTTCCCGTTTTCTTTTAGGATCGTACTGTTTTGGGACACCTGGGTGGCTCAGTCGGGTGAGCGTCCAACTCATGATTTGGGCTCAGGTCATGATCTCATGGTTTGTGAGTTTGAGCCCCACGTTGGGCTCTGTGTTGAAATCATGGAGCCTGCTTGGGATTCTCTCTCTCTCTCTCTCTCTCTCTTTCTCTTTCTCTCTCCCTCTCCCTCTGCCCCTCCCCTGCTCGTTCACACAAGCTCTTTCTCTCAAAATAAATAAATAAACTTAGAAAAAAGAGAAGTGTACTATTTTGCTTTTCTCACCGGGATCTGTGGTCCGTCTAGAATTAGTTTTTGCGTGCGGTGTGGATGGGCAGGCCCTTGCTTTCTGGCTGGATATCTAGTTGCTTCCCCACCACTTACTGCCTTCCCCACAGAACTGCTGTACATCAGGCGACCGAATGTGTGGGACTGTTTCTGGACCGTGTGGTGCTCCACGGATCGATCCATTCCCAGAGCTGAGTCCACCAAAGATCATGTTAGGAAAAAAGAGCCTTGATGCTAAAAAGACATTTGAAAACTGCTGAGCTCACGTGTTTCAAAGTACTTAGCGTAGTACCGGGCACGTAGAATAATAGTGTCTTAATAATGACTGATGTTTATTTAGTCCTTACGATGTTCCAAGCACTGTTCAACGTATAAACTCATCCAACACGTTCGGCAATCCTACAAAGAAGATACTACAACGTTCCCATTTTACAGATGAAGAAACAGAGGCGCAGAGGGAAGGTTAGGATCTGAGGTGCAGCGGTCTGAGCAGGCGATAATTTTGAATCTGATCCCAGGCCTCTGAGGTTGGCCCTGGAGCCCTGGCCCCCCCTTCCTGACCGGGGGAGGGGACTTCTCTCTTCCTGCCTTCCCCCACGCAACCTCCTCTCCGGACCGGGTCTGATGTCACCATCTCCGCTCCGTCCTGGCTGTCCTGCCCCCTCTCCTGTACCGTAGCCCAGCCCTCGTCATCTCACAGGGCGCTTGGGCCTCCCCGCGCAGGCTGGCCGGAGAGCCCTCGAACCGTGCGAGCCCCCCTCCACAGGAGCCTGCGCCCTGCCACCCCGGCCACCGCGCCTCCCCCAAGCCCGCAGTCTGCCCTGCCCCTGTACCTTTGCACGTGCGGCCCCATCGGCTGGAAAGGCCCTCCTGGACTCCCATCGTACCCTCTTTCATCCCTGGCAGATGGCTCAAGCTTCACTTCCGGGAAGCCCCCCAGCCCCCCCCCAGGGGACGCTCTCTCCTGCTCCCGGTCCGCTCCCTTTGAAGGCCGGGGCTGCCTCCTAGGGCCAGTGCTGCTCAGGAAACGTCCGCTGAGCCTGTGATCGGCGGACAGGGTGGGAGACCGCGCCCGGGGAAAGCCGAGCCCTGTGGCCTGTCGGGCCCCTGTGATTATCTGCATGGCCGCGTTGCGGGGGCCTCACAGACGGCTCCTCTCCTACCTGTAGGACAGGATGTAGCTGGTGGCCCGGTCGCTGAGGCGGATGAGGAAGGAGCCCAGAGCTTCGTCCCCAAGCAGCTTCTCCGTCTGCCTGGGCAGAGGATGTGCAGTTAACCGGGGCCTGTGCCCTTCCGGCTGGCTGGCCCCGGGCCTGCCTCGGAGTCCCTGCTGGCCATGCCCTTGGGCTCCAGACCCAGTGCACACCCCTCCAACCCTCTGTAGAAGGCTCTCTCAGACCTTCGGCTGGGACTGAGCTCTGTCCCGGCTCAGTCAGGCAAACTCAAGACTTACTCTTGGGCTGGGTTGGAGTCCCGACCCCACCGCCCCCCACCACCCTCACTGGCAGGCACAATAGCCGCTGACCCTGGCCACCCACTCTGCACCTGAATGGCTCTGTGGTAAGAATGAATCCATATAGCTAGAGATCTTTAGTTTCGGGGAGCTCCCTGCCACAGGACCACTCTGTACCGTTGTGCACGTTGTGCACTACACAAGAAGTTTCTGCAGGGAGGAGGTGCTATTATGTCTGGAGCCCGGTCACAACAGCAACCCCTAGGTCCTCGTCTCCCCTGCATGTCCCTTCCAGCCCTAGGCAGCTCTGGGTATTCCTGAACGGTGCCAAGTATTTTGGAGACGTGGTGGAAAATTCCAGCTACCTTCTGTCTTGGCAGTAGGTAGACCACTTGCTCCGCAGATACTGAGTGCCTACTCTGTGAAGGCCTACTGCAGGTTTTACCCAGCCCAGCGCTGAATGAAAATGCAGAGCCCCGGGGTGCCTGGGGGCTCCGTCAGTTAAGCATCCGACGTGGGCTCAGGTCATGATCTCGCGGTTTGTGAGTTCAAGCCCCGCGTCGGGCTCTGTGCTGACGGCTAGGAGCCTGGAGCCTCCTTCGGATTCTGTGTCTCCCTCTCTCTGACCCTCCCCTGTTCATGCTCTGCCTCTCTCTCAAAAAATAAACATTTAAAAAAATTAAAAAAGAAAGTGTGGATCCCCTTGCTCAAAAAGTAAGCATTTCAAGACGGGGACCGCAAAGGGCTAAGTTGAGTGCGGGACCCCCGAGGGCTGCTGGCCGGTGTGTGCTGTGGGACGGCCAGGCTGACTGCTGTCCCTCCTTTCCTGCTCTGGCAGGTTACAGATCCCACACCGCAGCCTTTATTCCAGAGTGAGGGCACGTCCAGGTTTGCCCGGGACGACCCCCACCCCAAATGGCTCTGTCGGCCTCCTTATGAGCAGTGTTCTGGTTGGGGGACGGGTGACACGGCCCCCGGTCACTCACCCGGTTCTCTGGGCCCGGTCTGCACTCACCCTGCACCTGCCTCTCGGTCAGAGTGGGGGCCGGCGTGCCCCCCGCCCTGCCCCCAGGAGCGGACCCAGGAGCCAGGCTTGTCCCAGGGCCCCCAGACCACTCTAGTGGCCCCAAGGGGCTGTGGGTCTTGCTGGGCATGTGGACGGGGCAGCCTTACTTGCGGGTGACGAATCCGTGAAACCAGGGGGGCAGGACTCCGTCGTGCAGAATGAGGGGCGCCTGTGTCTCCATGAACCACGTCCAGGCCAGCTCCTGCAGCTTGGCCAGGGCCTGGCTGTCCCCCACCTCTTTGGGCCCCTTCCCCTGGCCGGGCTGCTTCAGGCCGCCCTCCATCGTGGCCAGCACCCCCTGGAAGCAGAGTGCAGACCGCCCACACGCCTCTATATCTGCGCGCCCCGCTCATTTGCCTGAGTCCCTGCCCTCCCCGCCGCCTGCCGCACAGGAGCCCTATTGTCACCTCTGGCCGGCTCTCCTTCCTGACTCTGGGGCGGACACCTGGTCACATTAGTAGTGAGCGGGGGGTGGTGGATAGGGGAGGAGACCTCAGACTTCCTGGCCCCTCGCCCCCAACCTCCAGTCTCTGCCCTGGCCGACGTCCTCAGCCCGGCCACCATTATTAGCTGGGCAGTGGAACTAAATTCTAGTTCCCTCTCCCTCATGGAGGCCACTTGTGTTTTGGTGAAGTTCTGTGCTGATTAATCTCCTTCCACTCAAGATTTATTGAGTGTCTACCGTGTGCACGAACCCTGGGCTGTGGGCATAAAGTCGTGCCCCAAACAGCATTTCACCCTCCTGGCACGTATATTCTAGCTGGGGCGGGAGGGTGGGACGGAGACCTGAGGGGTCCACATAGAGAATGTGCTGTGGGGGGGTAGTGTGCATCCCGATGACGAGGGAGAGGGAGGAGGGGCTCGCACTACTCAGATGGGGGTAGGGACAGGGGCGGGGGCCGCAGGAGCCTTGCCCGGGGGGAGGCCCCGGAGCGGGCAGGTGCCCGGGGAGAGACGCTGCTCGCCAGCAGAGGGATGAGGAGGGTCTTTGCCGGAGGCTCATGTCGGGGAGCCGAGGGGCCTCTGGTGTAGACGGGCCCCCTGGAAGGGCCAGGAGGAGGTTAGGGTATAGGATACCTGCTCATCCGTGAATCCCTCGCGTGATCCTGAGCCCCACGGCGGAAACCCAGGCCTGCTCGACATCCGGGCAGCAGGTGCACAGGGCCAGCCCCAGGGAGAGGCTCCAGGTTGGGGGTCCTACCTCCACGAGACCCCAGGCCCTTCGCGACTACGTTGCTGCAGGGAGGGAGCTCCATTTCGTCGCGTGTAAAATGGGAGCAGAAGCAGCAGCTGCTCTTTGCGGGGTCGTGAGGACAGACGGTTAAGGTGACACACGTGGACATTCAAATCCAGACGGCGCTGCAAGGTGGTGGCAGACGCAGGGACAGCGGCTGCCTGGGGGAGCTCGTGGCCAGGAGGCGCAAGGAGTGGCCAGGAGCCACTGGCATCCTTCCCTGGGTCCGGGCGCCGCGTGACCGCAACGTGTCCCCCTGTGGTTCCCGGAGCTCTGCACCCCGGGTCTGGCCCTCTGCCGTTTATGTTCCGGCCGTGGGACCCTGAGCAAGGGATTGACCTTCGCTGGGCTGCAGCGTTGCCTCTGCAGCAGGGCCAACGCTCCCGTGGCAGGAAGGTGGACGAGCAAAGTCCCAGTGATGGTGCTGGGAGTCTCAGAAAGAGACGGAACCAGCCGCTACTTTGACCGTGAGCGTGCCCTGACCTCACGGCTCTGAATCGCGGTTGTTAGAGCTCCACGTGCTCATCCCAAGTCAAGATCAAAAGCCTCTGGCGGCCGTGTGACGCACACAGTCGTGAAACTCCCCACCGCCCCCATCTCGGAGTCTCCGTTTCCACGTCCACAGAAAGGGTGCCAGGCGGTCCAGTCGCCCCCCCAGGGACGGAGAGACATCCGCAGGGCGTGTCCTCTGCCCAGGGACAGGCGCACCAAGTGCTTCCGGAGGGTCAGCTACTGGGCACATCACCTTCAGGAACAGTTAATTTCCAGCCTTGATAGCGAGGCTCCAGCCAGGGGGCCCGGGACCGACACAGGCACGCAGGCAGTTCTAACCGGTCGTCCTGCCACAGATACAAGCCTGGAAAATACTGGGCTCAGAATGGAAATCTCAAGGACGAAAATTTTCTACATGGGGACGGGGGGCGGCGGGGGGGGGGGGGGGGGCGGTGTGTGGATTATATCTTTATTTTCCCTAATCTCTAACTGAAATTCAGCAATTTCTCCCATGACTGGTGCAGAGAACAAGGCTCATTCGTGCTCACATCACCTGTGACTTTGTCACCAACAGAAATGACGAGACATTTGCACGTGCAGCTACTGCAGACATCTGGAGACGCTGGATGTTTCTCCTCGTTGCGTCAAAATGATAGTAGTCGGACCCGACACCGGATCTTGTGTTTTAACACGCTAATCAAGAAACACGTCGTTTCTACACCACAGATATTTCACCAACCCTATTCCAGGGTAATTGATCTCCACCCTAATGCTACGTATTTTACCACGCGTGTTTGAAGACACTTTTCCGAGAAGAAGCGTGCGGCCTTCACTGGACACCAAGGGGGCCCGGGGCTCAGCAAAGGCGAAGGAAGCTGGGGTTTACCGCCGGAGCGGAGCCCTGCAAGTATTCAAATGCAAAGAAATGTGTCTCTATAATTTTCCATCAGGTTCTGTCTTCCCACCTCCCTTTCAGGCAGGACACCCTGGTGAGCAGAACCTGGTCGTTTGCATGAGAAGACAAAGGCGGTTTGTGACAGAGGGGCCGGGGCCAGGGTTCTGAAGTCAGGCAAACAGCTGGGAGCCTGTGTCTGTGCTCAGAGGAACCCCGGGCCCAGGTCTGGCGGCATCAGGAGCCCCCCGAAGGACTGGGGTGGGTGATCTCTGATGGTGCTTCGCACCCCACTGCTCAGCCTTGCCCCCCCCCCCCCGCCCCCCGCCCTGACCTGTGCTTACCTTTGGGCCGGGCCAGGCACAGAGGTGACCCTGGCGTGGCCCTGCCCCTTACAGTCCCCCTCCCCGGGGTGCCCTGAGGGGCACAGGCTCTAGGGTCACACTGACGGGCCTAGGACCCTGGCCCCTTGCTGGCTCTGCGGCTTTGAGGGGGTGCTTAACCTCCCCGCTCGGCGTCTCTATCATCGACGGAGGGGAGAAGCCCACCCAGCAGGGTTTGGGGACTCAGAAGCCGATCCAGGTGATAGGGCAGCAGGAAGGCAGCTGCATCTGTCGGCTGGGGAGTCTTCCAAAGCCACGTCTGTCTGTCTGATCAAAACCTCCCCGTGCTGGGCTCTCCTCCCCGGGTCATGCTCCTCCCGTAGGACCCAGGGATGCTCATGGGCCATCCAGGAAGTGACTCCTGCCTGCGGGGGCCTAGCTCACCCTCCTGGGAGGTCACCCCCAGGTCTGCCCGGCCGTTCCACCTGAGGACCCCACACCAACCCTCCGTGAGTCCACGTACTGGGAATGGGATGCCAGCGAGGCCTTTCAGGGAATCCTGGTCATGCGTGTGGCCGTTTTCACACCCTTCATATCCTGGCAGTGGGCACAGATTTGCTCCCTAACACGAGGGGGTGGAGAACAAACAGGCCGTTTTCTTTCTTCTCAAATTGTCCGCCTCAGTCTCCACTCTCCTCTGTGCCGAGAACGGGCCGGGCTACGGTTAGACGCTCAACAGGCATGTTTTAAATTATTATTCCGATGCATGATACACCCACATGCCTTTAAAAAATAAAAAAAATATTAAAAAGTTGGCATGCCTGGGTGGCTCAGGCGGTCGAGTGTCTGACTTCGGCTCGGGTTATGAGCCGGGGGCTCAGCTAGTCGGTTCGAGCCCCGCATCGGGTCCTGTGCTGACAGCTCGGAGCCTGGAGCCTGCTTCGGATTCTGTGTCTCCCTCTGTCTCTGCCCCTCCCCCTACTCACACTCTGTCTCTCACTGTCTCAAATCTAAACACTGAAAAAAAATTTTTTTAAATATATTAAAAAGTATCCATAAAAACATTTCCGCCCCAGCATTAAATGCCGTTGTGCCCAGGTCCTCCTCGACCCCAAAGGCGCTACCCTTTCCTGACCGTCCTTCCTGGGTTTCTCTGTGCGCGACCAAGTCTGTATGTACGTCTCCTCTCTTACATAAAGGGCAGGGTCTACACGGTGCTTAGTGTATGTCCAGAGGTTTGCTTTGTAAAACATGTTAATTCTGTACCTGGGAGCTCGGCTGCAAGAGGACTCGTGGGGCAGCTACAGTTTCCTCGCACTGTAAGTTTTGTAACCCGCCCCCACAGGAGGCCATTTGGTGGTTTCTAAGGCGCTCCTATTTGCAGCACGGACTTGACCGCACAAGAGTGAGAACACCCACGGATGCCTTCCCGCCAGCGGGGTCCCTCCGTTCAGAGGGCGCTTGCATTTGGAGTGCTGATAGATGTCGCCAACTCGATTGCCTTCTTTGAGGGCTGGATTCATTAACGCTTGGTAACGCTGAATGAACAGGTAGATGAATGGGTAATATTTTCAAGCTTAGTCATTGCGTGGCTGCTGGCTTGCAAGGAAAACTGGGGGAGGGGCTGCTGTGGATCCGGAGGGGTCGCCACTGTCACTACGAGTTTTTCCGGCCCCTCGGTGCAGCTGAGCAAGTTTCTTTCTGCACAGCTACTGGGGTGGGGGGGGGGGTACCCAGAGATGCCATTCCGGCCACCCTCCCACCCCACACGGGCAGCTCGGCTGTACCCACAGCACGCTGGCCGAGCACTGGGAACCTGACAAGGGCTTATAAAAACATCTGTAACCTGGGGCGCCTGGGTGGCTCAGTCGGTTGAGCGTCCGACCTCGGCTCAGGTCATGATCTCACAGCTTGTGGGTTTGAGCCCCGTGTCAGGCTCTGTGCTGACAGCTGGGAGTCTGGAGCTGCTTCAGATTCTGTGTCTCCCTTTCTCTCTGCCCCTCCCCTGCTCATGCTCTGTCTCTCCCTGTCTCTCAAAAATGAATAAATGTTAAAAAAAATTTTTTTTAATTAAAACAAATTAAAAAAAAAAAAAGCAAAAAAACCAAAAACGTCTGTGACCCGAATGAAGAAACACCTCCAACCCAAAACAGTACTGGCTCTGAAGTCCCAAGAGAAAGTTGTAAAGTCACAATGAACACGTGTGTGAGTAAATGTCTATGCGATGGAATATTCATGGAAGGTTCATCGCATTCGATGAGGGTTTGGGGGTCAGATTATCTGACCCCACCAGAGTCCCCGAGTGTGTGGGAAAACTGCCAAGACATCATCACCAGTTGTCAGTTCAATGAATTCTCAAAGCCAAATCTTTCCAAAGCAAATTCATAAACATAATATTTTCCCAAAAGCTCAAAGCAAAAGAAATATATGTATATGTTTACACACAGTTTATCATGTAAAATGTGACTGCCATTACAAAATTAGACACATTTGCTACGAAGTGATATGAGGATTCCCAAGAGCGCCTCGGGCCTCCCACGGTCTTAAGGGCACGGCCAGCGCACCTGCTCCACAAGCCCCTGCTGTGGGCTCCTGACCACTGAGCTGTGGCCTCCTGACCACCCAGAGGGAAGGGAAACCCCCTCAGACCAGCGGGCTTCCCCGTCGACTGTCAGTTTTCACGGCAAAGACGAGTTAATTTCTCTATAGATTATCTGGCCTCCCCAGTGAGGAGTTGTGAGCCCGGCACAAAAATGAAAATCTGCAGGATTTGCATGCTGTGTGCTCGTGAGGCCTGAGTAAGGGACAGCCAGCGCGAGGCCAGCTTAGGGCCCACCGGCAAGAGCAGGGCTCTAAGAGCACATGTTAAGAACGCTTGTTGGGGCGCCTGGGTGGCTCAGTCGGTTAGGTGTCTGACTTCAGCCCAGGTCACGATCTCGCGGTTCATGGGTTCAAGCCCCGCGTCGGGCTCTGTGCTGACAGTTTAGAGCCTGGAGCCTGCTTCGGATTCTGTGTCTCCCTTTCTGTCTGCACCTCCCCCTTTTATGGTCTGTCTCTCTCTCTCTAAAATAATTAAAACATTAAAAAAAAAATGATGGTGGGGCACCTGGGTGGCTCGGTCAGTTAAGCGTCTGACTTCGGCTCAGGTCATGATCTCGCAGTCCGTGAGTTCGAGCCCCACGTCGGGCTCTGTGCCGACAGCTCGGAGCCTGGAGCCTGCTTCGGATTCTGTGTCTCTCTGTCTCTCTCTCTGCCCCTTCACGCTCTGTCTGTCTCTGTCTCAAAAATAAAAATAAAAACATTAAAAAAAAAAAAGAACACTTGTGCTACTGCCTCGGAGGCCAGATGGCTGCCCTGGGGCCTGGCACACAGGACACCTGCCCCCTCCCCCACAGCTGGGACAACAGCCCGACAGTGGGTCTGTAAGGATGCTTGAGTCCCTACTGTGCGCCAGGCACGTCAAATACAAGCACACACGATTTCACGTTTGCCTCAGGCACTAGACGTGGACGACAGAGCCTGCTTGTCCCCACTGTGAAGACAGGAAACTGAGACCCGGGACTAGAGACAGACACGCTGCACCCGCCTGCCCGCCCCCCCCCTTGCTCCCGCCACTGCCCCTGCCCGGGGCTCTTGCCCTGCTACTCAAACTCTGTGCGCACCTCAACAATGCATCGAATCAAAATTAATAGATATTTAGCCAATATTTCAAACTTCAAAATACAAAAGAAAGTCCAGATAGGCTCTTTCGGGGTCTCCTTACTGCCTGTCATCACATCCTGTCTTCAGGGGGGTCCCTCCCAGCTCCTGGCTCCTCAGTGCTTGGCTTGCGTGAGCATCTCTTAAACTCCTTTTGGAGGCCCCTTCACTGAATCAGGGTGATGTCTGAACTCTGTTCGAACAGCCCCTCTTCGAGTGGTCACTTGAAATGCCCCCACCGCCCAGGCGGGCCCCACAGGCAGAGAATTCGGTGCCTAGAAGTTGTGTGAGGAGGGGGGTGGAATCTGAGGGCAGGGGGCCTAGGGAGAGGAGCCCCGAAGGCAGGTGGGCCCGGGTCCTGAGCACAGAGCCAGGCTGAGGAGCAGGACAGGAAACAGGAAGGACCCAGGGCCTCTGCCGGCACGGCCTCCCTCCCTGCCCCACCGGGGTCCAGTCCTCACCTGCTCCCTGGGCTGTGTGACTCCCCCTAACTCCTGTGCAGGCCCCAGCCCCTGCCAACCCTCTGCCCTCCACGGGCTCCCGGGCCTCCGCCTGTCTGAGCCCTGGTGCCCTGGCCCCCCCGGGGGCTGGGAGGGTGGCCAGCGCCCCAGGTGCCCGCCCTCCGGGAAAGGGAACCACAATGTGTGGAGATTTGCCTGCCCATTTGGTAGGGAAACGAGGCCTCCTGGAAGCCAGAGTCTGCAAATCCGGGCTCAGAGGGTCCCTGGCGGGGCTCCTGTCTCTGTGGCCCCCCTGCCCACCCGGGGCCAGCACCCGTGGGAGGTGGAGGCAAGGAGCCGGGGCTGGAGACTTGTTGAAGTAGCCACCACCCTGGGGACTCACTGAGCACTGGGTGCTGTGCCAAGCACTCCACGTTTGTTAACTTAAGCTGTACGGCAGCTCTAGGAGGTAAACGGCACAGCTGGCCCCATCCTGCAGATGAGGAAACCAAGGCACAGGCAGGCGGGTGATACGCCCGAGTCACACGGCCCCTCCCTTACTTTGGCCCCCTCCCACTGGCCCTATCAGGGCAGGAGGCACGAGACCTAGTGGGAGCATGTGGACAGCAGCCTTCTTCCCAGCGGGGGTGTCCCTGTGGGGTGGGGAGGGGGCTGTTCCCTGGTCACTGCAGCCTCTGCTCTGCCGCCTGCCTGCCCCGTTCTTCCTGTTCCCTCTCCGGCACCGCCCCCTGGCCTGTGAGCTCCAGTCCCCTCCCCGACCAGGACGGCTTCCTCCAGACATGCTCTGGGGTTAACAAGGCCCTACAGAGACAGTGCCTGACCTCCAAATAATAGACCCATCTCTGTGCTCTATGCCTCAGGGACAGGGGTGCCCCATCTGTGCCGTCTGGCCCGGGGAGCTACGGGAGGAAGACCACAGGCCTCACGGCTGTGCCTCGGGCCACTGATCATTTCCTAGCAGGCAGGACAGGGCCCCTCGTGGTACGGGCGGGAAACGTACCCGCAGCCCAGCGAGGGCACACACGTGTCTAAGGACACACAGCATGCCAGGTGGTGAAGCCTACTTTCCTTTCTGGACTCCCCACTGGACCGCGAGCTCCTCCTGCGGCTGGCTGGCATCTCTGGGGTCTGAGAGGCGCAGAGGCTCTGCGTGGCTGGGCCTCTCACCCCATCCCTCTCGAAGGAAACGGGCCCAGGATGAATCACTGGCTGTGTGTTCTCCCGGGGCTTGCCCAGAGGCTGGCCATGTGGGAGCAAGTTCACTGCCCAAATTTCCCCTTTTCGGTAAACAGCAGCCACTTCCTCCTGGGCTGGCCACTTCCTCTGGTCACTGGGCTCCAAGAGGCACCAAGCACGCCTGTCCTACACACAGGGGAGGGATGCAGGCCGCGGAAGGCTGCCCCCTGCCCAACAGGACATTGATATGCAATCTCAGAGGCTCTGGGAACTGCAAAATGTCCTTTCAAAAAAGGGCTCCAAGGGAGAAATCGGGAGCCAGCAGAGGTGGGGGGGGGGGGGTTTGCTGGTTAGAAAAGAAGGGAACTGGCCCCAGAGTCTCCATGTAGGAAGGCCTTCGGAGGGGGGAGGGTCTGGTTCAGCATTTTACATAAACTGTAAAAACTGTGCACGTGGAGGGTGGGGGAGGTGCCGCAGGACGCGGGAGGGGCTCCATCCTGCAGCCCTTCAGCTTGAGGCCCTCAGGAACGAGGCCTGACACAACACGGGGTTTGTTAGTGGAAAACCAGCACGGTAGAGCGGCCATGAGACAGTGTGCAGGGCCAGTGGCCTGGGAGAGGTCTGGGGCGGGGGGGACGTCGAGAGCGTGTTGGGGTTGGTCCTGGAGGCTCCGGCCACTTCCCCAGGGACTCTGCTGAGATGTTGTGGCCACTTGGCCCCTCAAGGGGATTCAGGGTGAGGCTGAGCACTCCCCACTCCCCGCACAGGGCCACATTCTGGGCCTGGACAGGGCACTTCGCTCCCTAGACTCTGCAGGCCCAGTGCCCGGCTCTGTGGCTTTCAAGGGGCCCACGAACTGTCTGTAGCCGAGGACAAATAGACCCGAGCTCCAAAACCCAAGAGGAGCAAAATCCAAATTAATAAACACTTCATTAGATGTCTACAAAGCGTGACATTATGTCAGCATCACAGTAATCATAAAAACGTCACTCCTGGGGCGCCTGGCCAGCTCGGCCGGTGGAGCGAGTCATTGTTGATCTTGGGGTCGTGAGTTTGAGCCCCGGGTTGGGTGTAGAGATGACTTAAAAAACTTTAAAAAATGTCACCCCCTTGGAAAACCATGTGTAGGCTGGATTTCTCTCACTCGCCAGGGTGCCCACACAGACACCACGATCGCCAAGAAATTGTTGGTCAAACATAAACTAAAATGGATTCCTCACGGTCAGACAACATCAAGATCACGATTATAAAAATTCCTTCAAAGGTTTTTAGAGCAAAGTTTATTATAGGACGTGGGGCATTGGAACATGTTCGCTGCGGTGTGCGGTGTGGCCCCGCACAAGGAACAGGGCACCACTGCTCCCCCACGGGTGACGTGGGAGGGAGTGGAGGCTCTGGTGCGGGACGGTCACAGAGGCTCAGCGGGTCACAGAGGCCGACCGGGTCGGGTCCCGTCTGTCCGGCTGGGGGCTCAGCCCTGTTCCCGGGAGGGGGCCTTCCTCATGCTTCGCAGAACTCTGTCTCTGCCACAGGCCACGGCCACCCCACATTTGCAGAATTGGCCCACAGGGCTGAGGACAGTGGCTGTCCCCTGCTCTTCCCTGTGCCTCCTGCAGCCACGCGGATCTAGTAGGATCCAGCACTCCCAGCCGGTCCCTTTCCCATAGGATTTCCTGGTCGCGTCCCACACTGCCGCCTCACCCTGCAAGCCCATCAGTCACTGCCCCTCTCACCCATAGGGCGAGGTCCAGATGGAACTTGGTTCCCCGACTCCACAGTGTGGCCCATCCCACTCCTGCTCTCTCACCTCCCCCATGCTGGCTGGTCTGCTGCGGGACTGCCCTCTCAGATGCTGCTTAGGACAGTCGTGTTCACTATACAACGATAGTAATGACAGCTGGGACCTATGGAGGGCCTACTATGTGCTAGGCACGTGCTGAGCACTTTGCTGTGCATTTCTCCTGTAACCCTCACAAGGACAGTAGTACGAACTGTATTATCCCCATTCCCTGGGTGAAGAAGCTGAGACTCAGAGAGGTTAGGTAACTTGCCCAAGGTCACACCTCTGGTTAGTAGCAGAGCTAGAAGACGGATCCCATCAGTCTGGCTCCAGAGATCACCCTCAACACCTGTGTTTTGTGCTCAAAGAGAAAGAACCCAGGGCATGAAGGTGGGGGCCACGCCGGGCAGATCCTTGGGGTGGGGGTGGGGGGTGCCCACCAAAGCTATGTCCCGGAACAGTGAAGGTAGGGGGCATGTCTGGCTGGCTGAGCTCTCTCTTCCCGGAAACTGGTGGTGCCCTGCCCATCTCAGAAGGCTCAGCAGTCCGCTGAGTCTGTTAACGGACCTATGTAAAAAAACGCGGAAGGAAGACGGCGCGGTATTTGCTTTGAGTTGGCCCTTTCAGAAACTCGGCTATTACCTTCCTCTTTCAGCGGAAGTGCACTTGGCACACGTGCTCCACTGGTCTCAGGTGCACGACAGTGACCCGCCGGAGTCGCTACTACATCAGCACCGACTGTTCCCTGAGCTGCACCTGGAAGCCTGGACACCCCCATCCCCGCCCCCCTCCGGCGAGCGCCAGATTCTTCCCTGCTCCGACGTTGTGTCTCTGTGTGTTTTTCAGTTTGTACACGAGGGCCTTGGGTCCACGTTGTCGCCACCGGCAGGGTCTCGTCGTTTCTCACGCTTCCTCTCTTCTGGCGGCGGCCGGTCTGCACGGTCGTGGCCTCTGCCAGGCCGCCCCGCCCTCCGCGGCCGTTCCCCAGGCCGGCCCCCCCCCCACACCCCCCCCCCGCCCCAACCCCCGCCGTCGGCCGCCTCCCCGCACCCCGGCCCCTCCCGCAGGTGCTGCGGGCCCCGGGCGAATGGCGCGCACAGGCGGCCCGGGGCAGGTGCCGCGGCCCTCGTGCCCCCGCGCAAGACGCGAGCTCCCCACGGGGCCGGGTCGGGGACCGCCACGCTCGCTGGGGCGGGAACGGAGTCGGCGGGGGCGGCGGGGGCGGCGAACTACAAGTCCCAGGCGGCCTTGCGCGCCCGCGGGCCGTGCGCAGCGGCGGGGCGGGGCGCGCGGGGGCGGCGCGGGGGCGCGCTGACGGGGGCGCGCGAAGCCGGGGCGGCGGCGGCGGCGGCGGCGGCGGCTGGGCGGCGATGCCGGGGCCCGGGGCGCGGGCCGAGGAGGAGGAGCGGGAGGGCGCGGCGGCGGGGCCGGCGCGGCTGTGCGGCTACCTGCAGAAGCTGTCGGGCAAGGGCCCGCTGCGCGGCTACCGCAGCCGCTGGTTCGTGTTCGACGCGCGCCGCTGCTACCTCTATTACTTCAAGAGCCCGCAGGACGCGCTGCCCCTCGGCCACCTAGACATCGCGGACGCCTGCTTCAGCTACCAGGGCCCCGACGACGCGGCCGAACCCGGCGCCGAGCCGCCCGCGCACTTCCAGGTGCACAGCGCGGGCGCCGTCACGGTGCTCAAGGTGGGAGTGCGCCCCCGCCCCTCCGGCACCCCGGTCGCTTCCCGGCCCCCGCCCCCGGCGCCCCCGTCCCTCCCTGGCGACCCCGGCGCGGGCGCCCCCGTCCCTCCCCTACGCCCGCCCGTCCCTGGAGTCCCCTCCCCTACCGCCCCCGTCCCGGGCGTCCCCGGCCCTCCCCGCCCCTGGCGCCCACGTCCCTCCCTTCCCCGCCCGCCCCGGGGCCCAGCGGACCCGGGCTTGGGGCTGCGGGCTGCGCAGTGCCCGGACCCGTCCTTCGCCCCCGCCGCTCTCTTGGGCTCCCCGCGCCCTCCCGGGAGTTCGCGACTGAGGGCTCCTTGACTGGCCTGGGTTACGACCCCTCTGTGCCTCCGCTGCCTCTTTTGTACCGTGGGGGTAACGGTGCGTCTCCCTCGTGGGGCGTGGGGTTGAGTGGGATCCGCCGGTTGCCCTCGCGCGGCACACAGTCGGGGGCGGCGGGGCCCTTAGAGGTCACTCACTGCAGCCCCTCCTGGCGGGCAGGGGCGCTCTGTCGGGGTCGCACAGCCCGAGAGTGGCGGAGCCTGTTTTCTGGGGAGAGGTGGGAAGGGGTTGCTTTAACCGGGTCCGCCCGAGCAAGGCTTCCTTAATCTTGTAGCCGAGACGGGGTGGGAGACACACGGGCCTCCCCGCCCTCAGGTCCCGGGGGCCCTGCTGCTGAAGCCCGCATCTCCTTCCTGGCCTCGGCCCCCGCCCCCCTCCCCGAGCCCCCACCCTCAACCGTCTTCCGTGTCGCGGAGCAGCAGGGCTGCGCCGGCCCGGCCAAGTGCAGAGCGGCGGGGGCCTTGCGGAGTCCCTGGGCCTGGTGAGCGCACAGCTGTTGCCGGACCTCCGAGCCGAGCCGGCAGCAGCTGGAGCTGGAGCTGGAGCCATTCTCAGAGCCGCCTCAGCTCAGCTGTTGCGGTTCAAGCAGACTCTGCGTCCTGGGTTCTTCCAGGCCCTTCCACACCGCTCCAAGTGGGTGCAGACGGCCTGTTCCTCCAGAGGAAGCCAGGCAGGGCTGCAGTTCAGCTCAGGCTGACTTAGAAACCGTTTGTATAAACTTGGGAATGACTCCAGGAGCACCCGGACTTGTGCCAGAGAAAGGCTTGTCCTCACTGCGTGCGGACGGCCCTGCGTCAGATGCGTTTACTGTGGGATTGTTTGTTGAAGAACGAAATAGAGCATCCTCTTTCAGATTGTCTTAGCGGACTTCCGAGTCCTCTATGAGGTTTGTCATTTAGAAAAATGCGAATAAATGTTGGTGTGGACCTGAGTGGGGCTTTGAGGTTGAGCCTGAAGACTGTGGTGGGAGAGGTGAGTGGTCTGGAACTCGCCCGGGACTGCCGTGCGCTTGTGCTGGGCGGCTTACGCCGCCCGTCTGTCCCAGTGTCCTTTTCAGTCCAGCGAGAGTCTCCCCTTCCTCGAGTTGTGAGCGTTCGGGAAATGTCGTGGGAAATGGCCGGCGCAGAGCGGGCACCACGCGGCCGCCACGTGAAACCAGCAGTGTCCGTGGCCAAATACGTGGTATGGTCATGAAACAGAGTATTATGCAGCAGTGAACGTAAAGAAACAGCTGTCGACACGCTTGGCTCGTGAAACTGAGCAAGAAAAGGTTACAGAATGGTTGCACACAGACGGTACCGTTTACGGACTGGTTGAAAAGGTCACGCAGATGTCTGTGTGGTGAGTGGGGAGCCGCGTGGGGTGATGAGCCCCGGGCTCAGGACGGAGTTTACCCCTTGCCGTGTTTATGTCTAGGACGGGTGGTGGGTGCACCGTGCTTCTTACGGTATTCTGTCCACCTTTGTGTGCATTCAGAGTATTTTAAAGAAGGAAATGAGTTTTGATGTGGATTTCGTGTGGATCACCGACTGTGACGAATCTGTAAAGCTGAGGGTCTGCCTTACAAAAACAGTGGGAACGGAGACACAGGCAAGGCCGGGTTCCAGAGCAGGGGCTCGCTTGGAGGAGGAATTTTATTGTATAGTGATAACTTTTGAGCTGCGGGCGTAAAACTTCTGTGGTGGTAAAAGTGGAAATTAGTAATTTATGTTCCTCCCACTTTTCAGGTCTGAGAACTGACTCCTGTAAGTGCTGATGCTTCGTTTCAGGGTCCTCGGCCATGGGGGAGCCTCTGACTTGCCGAGGGGAGCCTCAGGTTAGTGAGGAGGCTTTGGCTTCGGCTGGTTGGGTATCATTTTACAGATACCGTTTCTTTTGACAGATGAGTTGAGGAAAAGAAAAATCAGCAGTTTGCTTACTGTGTTATCATGTGTTTCTTGTTCTAAAGCATCTGTCAGCCCTCTCTGGCAAAGCTGTGGTTTCGCTGGCTTTTTCAGAATGTTTTACTGCTTGAGTCTTAATGAAAGCTGATACTGGAATTTCTTGCTAAACTTCTCTATTCCTGAATTCAGGGATCTGATCCAGCGCCTTATTTTACAGATTTTACAGGGAATGGAGGCCAGAGAGGGGCTGTGATTTGCTTGAGATTGGAGGCTAGACTCAGACCCTCTTTGAAAGTAGAGACTCCGGGAATAGTTGAGTGTTCAAAATGCAGAATCTCTAATTGTGTTATCTGTTCTGACAGGTGTACCTTCTTTGACTTTGAATACCAGTGGTTTGGGATTAGATAAGGTGCAGTGGTTTTCCCTTTACTGCATTTGATTTCTGCCTTTTTCATGTAGTAAAAAGGCACCGGGAACATTCTGCACTTGGGAGTTGGTACAGTGGTCAGGCAGAGGCCGATGCTTCTGGGGCCGGCGAGTCTGGTGTGCTGGAGGCCTCTCCCCGGTGCAGGGGACAGTTGTGCAGCGAGCTGGCGCGCAGGGAGGACTGACTGCGGGTAGAACAGAGCAGGAGCCCCTCTCCTCCGCCAGGTCTCTGCAGCCTGGGGCGCTCCGGGCATCACCAGACTGCCAGCACATGCATCCCCTCCCTGGGCCCCTTTCTTGGAGCTGTTTGGCGCTCAAACGGACGTGGTGTCGGTTTCTGAATCACACGCAACTACACAGGCATGCGTCCTTATTCTTAACCCGCTTTTGTGGGAAGGATGCACATTTCTCTGGTGTTGAAACCGCTCTCGGCTTAATGACGGGCATGTGTTAGCTCGGGGGAGCCTGTGTGTCCCACACAGAATGGAGGCGCTGAACCGGCCTTCTGGGCTGAATGGTTCTGCTCGGCTGTCGGGCCCTAGAGGTCCGCTCGGCGGTCTTAAAGTGTCATTTAGCTGTTTTATCAAGACCTGACTTCTCATGGGTTCGTCTCGGTCTCCCAGTTAACAAGCTCCTGAGAAGCAGGTGCTGTGTCATCGTGTGATGTCACCGTGGCTTCCTCTGACCCACCGCCCACGGCGTGGCCTGCACCCCATTTCCTGATGTTTGTATCCTCCCCTCGCGGACGCCGCCCGCAAAGTAGGTGCCCAGGCAGACGTCTGTGGCGTGAAAGCATAGAAGGGGATCACCTTCTGGTTTGGGGGCAGGCCTCGGCCCTCTGGAAGGGTGAGCCAGACCCCTCAGGCGGGCTGACTGTCGTGGCGTGCAGCACCCACGAATACGGCAGGCGTCCGCTCTCCAGAGAGCCTCGCCCCGGTCCCGGCTGGTCCCGAGTTTCGGTCTGTCGTGTTTCATGTCCGTGGCTGAGCTCTGAGGAGCTGGTGTAGTTGGAGGGGGAGGTTTTAATGACAAGGCCACGGAGTAAATATTTTAGGCCTCATAACCATGCTGTTTCTCTGACTGCTTCACTCTCATGGGACAGAAACAACCAAAAAGCGAGCGTGGCAGCATTTCTATAATTTTTATCTGTGCACTGGGATTTGAATTTCATGTGATTTTCACATGTCGCAAAATATGTTCTTTCTGTCTTTTTCCCCCAACCATTTAAAAGTGTAAAAACCATTCCCGGCTCATAGGTGTATGAAAATAGGCGGTGGGCTGGGGGTGGCCCTGGGCTGGGGTCGCTTGAACCTCCTGTTTCAGGAGGGCCTGGGGCACTTCTCGTCCACTCACTCGTTCCCTCTGCTTAGGCCCTGGGGGCTCAGCTGAACAAAACAAGTCCTGTCCCTGTGGGGCTTTCTGGATGGTGGGGAGATACGGATAACACCAACCACTGCTGCACACTGTGGAGGGGACAGGGGTCCCAGTGTGTGTTTGGGGGGCGCTGGGAAAGACTTGCAGGGGTGGAGGGGGAAGGTAATGACGGGGGAATGCCAACGAGGGCCAGGTGTCAGCCAGGGAGATGGGGGGCACAGCTTTTGGCAGGGGAGGCCTTTGGGGCCGAGGCCACAGGAACCGGCAGTTTTCAGCAGGGGTTCAACCTTGTTTTTTCCTCTTCCACACTGGTGGTTGGGTCGTGTCTGATATTTTCATCTAGGTACATTGGACGATTATCTAGTCTGTGTAGTAAGGGTTGAAGCATTTATGTCCCACGCTGGCAGGAAGGTTTGAATTGTGAGGCTGGAGATAGGGTTGCCCAGTGCTTCTTAAGCACCGCATTTTGGGGGCAGCGGGGTCTGGGAAGCTGCTCCACCCCGTGGACTGCCTTTGCTAGAACATTCCCAAGTCCACCTTCACCAAATTCTCTCCTGTTCCACTTTATCTGCTCGTATGCACGTTACCAGTTTCCTTCCCCTTTGGACGTGGCCGTTTCCCCGAGAAGAGGAGGGCCGAACGCGTCCGGGGTTGAGGTGTGGACACCAAGTGCTCACGGAGGCTTCAGAGGGGTGGACAGGTGTCCTTGTTCGGGCGCCTTTACCCATCAGCCGCTGGGTTTCAGTCTTCCTGTCTGATCAGAGTGAAATCCCTCCAAGGAAAGCAAAGAACCCTGTTATTGTAGAAATGACTCTCGAAGTGGGGCTTAATTAGGAACCATCATTTCTCTTAGAGGTTTATGCGGTAGGGTCTGGGTGACACCCGGGTGGGCATCTGCCTACATCCCCGAGGTCCAGTCCTCAGCTGTCGCAGAGTGAGCGCGGTATGGATGGCGACGCTTCTAACTCGCGCCCCTTAAGCCCCTAAATACCCGGCCTGCAGCGGTCGGTGACGTGCGAGGCCCCCTGGGTGGGAAGAGGCCAGGACCATCCCTGGGGAGCCTGCGGATCCCACAATTTCCCAGATAAGCTGTAGCTCACTAGGCCGCTCCGGAAACCCTGAGCAGACAGAGGTTCGGTGCTGTCGCCCCTGGAGGTGGGTATTGGAGTTCGGGTATTGGAGTGCCGATGCTGTGTCCTACCAGGGTACGTGGCCGTGGGCAGAGACTGTCTGGGAGCACTGCCTCCCCAGCATTCAGGGGAGTGAGGCGTGTCGCAGATGCTCGGTGTGACCGGATGCTCCTGTCGCAGTGTCTGTGTGGTCATCAGCGAGTATCTCAAGAGCATCTGCTGTACTGTAAGGTTATGCTTTTCCTGCAGATGTGGCGATAGTTTTTCCATGCATTTAAGAAACTATAGTATCGGGACTTGAAAAATAGTCTAGCACCTGATGCCTTTGGAAAACCTTTGCAGAGACGCCGTGTTTGGCTGCAGGATTCAGCACTGGGCGTGAAGGTGGGATGCCTGCCGGTGTCTTGATTCTGGGGGACGGGGGTGGCATCTTCCCAGAGTAAGCGAACAGGAGGGGTCCTGTATGTGCACGACCGATTTGCATGTGGCCCGGAGCCAGACGTCTGTGGTCTGTGTGATAATCCTGTGACTGCTGCAGCATTGGGGAGACCTTGTGACGGTCGTCGAGGGCTCCCCGCAGGAGGTCGGCCGGGCAGTGGTTGGGTTTTGGTACGATTGCGTAGCTGCTCACAGACGGAGCTCCTCTTGGGCCAGCGGGACATGTTCCCAGTCATTTGCTTACCTTTCCCAGGCTGATTTTGTGGGAGAACCGGAATCTGGTGGGGAGGGGTCCAGAGCCGAGTCCTTCAGACTTCCGGCCCTTCCCAGGCCCCCCAGAAGGGAGCAGTGCTCCGTGTGTGCTCGATCCGCCCCTCAGAACGGGTCTGAGTGTCGGATGGCAGGCCTGGTGGTGCATGGGGGTGGGCAAGGCCGTGCCATCAGAGGTGTTCACCTTGCATTGTAGGAATTATTTGTAGGCAGGGGGCCCGATTTCCCTGTCCCTTCAGCTCTGTGATGTCGAGGAAAGACTGTGCTTGCAGACAAGGTGGCCCGACTTTCCAGGAGTGACGCGGTCAGTCCAGCCTTTCGCCTAACGGATCTTGTCGAGCGAGGCCATGATGGGCGCCTGGTGAGAGTCAGGCGCTGTCTCTGGCCTCGGGGAGCTTGTCCTGTCCTGTTCTGAGGTGTGATTGGGGCATTGTCCTCAGTGGCTCTGTGGGTCGGAGGAAGTCATGACGTGCTTTTGCTCTAAGGGTCATTTATCCCCGAGTCAGGATTCCTCGGGCCCTCAGAGGGCAGCGTGCCCTGACCCCGGGGGCCGAGTGAGGGATTGGGGTCCCGTAGGGGGGCGGCAGCCGCTTGGGCGCTAGAGTCTTCCCCAGACACACGAGGGATGTGTCATTATCTAAACCTAGCAGTTTGTGGCACTTGCTTCGTATTTCGACTTTAATCCATTGGTAGGAAGTTAGGCTCACGTGTAGCGGGTGGTGCACAGACACCTGAACCGCCCTGTACCCAGTCCGTGCTGCAGCCTAGGCGTAAGAGGATTAGCCACGGGAGATTTGGAAATGGACGGTGTGGACGATAAGCATGGGGCTGCCTTAGCAGCGAGTGAGGCGGTGGTGTCTCCCGGCAGGGACGAGGCGTGTGCCAGAGGGGGACAGACCTCTGCTGCCTGGGAGCCGTGCCCGGCGCCCCCGCAGACCCTGTCCCAGTGGTCTTTCTTTCAAGTCTGCTGTTTAAAGGAACCATCTTTTTCGGAACCGTGGTTCTCAAACTGCATGTAGGAAAGGAGCCTCCTGGGATCCTGTTCCTGCACACTGTCGGTCCTGCCCCAGGGATCCTGACTCGGTTGGTAGGCCGGAGTGCACCTCGGGAATCCGCATGTTTATCCGTCACCCCGGCCCTCCCGCTGCAGCTCTGGGGGCCTCTCTTCGGGAACCACTGCCGTCCTCCGGATCATGACTGAGCCTTCCCCCGGCTGTGAAGTCCAGAGGGGCCGGGCTGCTGATGGTTTTCTGTGCGACTGGAAGCAGTTGTGTGGACGGAGACCAGTGAGGCGTGAGCCCCTTACCCTCAGGTTGACGCCCTGTGGTTTCTGCCTGCACATCTGCTTTGCATTCTGAGTTTCTATGAGCAGTGGTTTGGAGCCTGGCACCCCGCCCCAATTCCCCCAGGCCCTGAGGTTTGTGTCTCCTGGGCCGGTAGTGCTGCCCAGCGTCCTGGGGGTATTTCTGGGGGGTGCGGTTTAGTGATCGACTCCACTGAGGAGCTCATAAGGACTTGTAGAGCCCCCAGATTCTCACCCAGCAAAGGGTGAGTAACAGAGTGACCTAGGGGAGCCACCCAACACTTTCCTGAGACACCAGCTCTGCCCAGAAGACTGTTAGAAATCATCATGCCTCCCAGATGGCTCGCAAACTCGCTTAAAGGGTAGGATCTCTGGTGCCACGTTCCCCTGACCGCCCCGGGTCTCTGGTGTGTGGGGCCTGGAGCCTCCCCTTCCCAAGCCCCAGTTCCTAAAACTTCATATTAAGTCATTCATTCCTGTGTCCTATTTTTTTTTTTTAAGTTTATTTATATTTTGAGAGAGAGCGTGGGGAGGGGGAGAGAGAGAATCCCAAGCAGGCTCTGTGCTGTCAGGACAGAACCAGATGCGGGGCTTGATCCCAAGAACCGTGAGATCAAGAGTCTGACTCTTGCGGCGCCTGGGTGGCTCAGTCGGTTAAGCGTTTGACTTCAGCTTAGGTCACGATCTCGCAGTCTGTGAGTTCGAGCCCCACATCAGGCTCTGTGCTGACAGCTCGGAACCTGGAGCCTGCTTCCGATTCTGTCTTCCTCTGTCTCTGCCCCTCCCCTGCTCATGCTCTGGTCTTTCTCTCTCAAAAATAAATAACCATTAAAAAAATTTTTTTATAAAAAAGAGTCCGACACTTAACCGACTGAACCACTCACGTGCCCCTCCCGTGTCCTACTTTTAAGTTAAAAACTGAAGCCCGAACAGCGCAGTGCTGTGTGGTGTGTGGAAACATCATAGGCAGGGTGGTGCGGGGCTGTCTACGGGCTGCTGGCTGTGGCTGCAGTCTGCATTTCTCCTGAGTCCATAAAACCCTGGCTCTCCCTGATTGTGCAATAGCAGAGCTGATAGGGAGCCACAGGAATGCAACCCTGTGGCCACTGGGAGGCCACGTGCCCCTTTCTCTCTGAAACAGAAAGCGCCTTGGCGGGCTTCCGTACTTCCTGCGGGGAGAGCAGACCCAGAGAGTGGCCTTGCCCTTTTCTTGGCGAAGTCCATCACCTGGCCCGGCCCCCCACGATCCCTTATCTGTGGTGCCGCCTCGTCTGTGAGCGTGCATTTGCTTTGCCGCGTTCCTTGTCTGGGCCCTCCTTCCCTGACCTTTGCCCTCGGTTGCTCATCTCTGTGACATCATTGAAGCTGGAAAGATGTCAGCTGACAGGTGGGTTTGTCTCAGGGGATTTGCTCTTTGAAAGAGGGTGCTCGAGTGGTGAAGGGGGAACCCTTCTGGTGTCTGTGTCCCCGAGTGGGTGGGAGGTGGGGTCTGGGTTCTTGCCCAGCCTTTGAACAGGATGGAGACCACAACTCATGTAATTCTTTTCATAGCTAACGTGAAAATGCTCATTTCGAGTTAGCAAGTTTGAAAAGGTAGGAGGTATGTGCTCGTGGCACCCGCCAGAGGATGAAGGTCGGTGCAGACGCGTCCGCTTTCCGGGGGCCAGAGGGCCCGCACAGACGCCCTTCTCCGTGTCTGCCACTGGCGTGGACACAGGCTTCAGCACCCTCCCAGGGAACAACTACATCTGTTTCATTGGTACGGGGCCAGATCTCCTGAGATCCTGGCCAGGCTCGTGATTTCGAAACATTCAGAAGAAAATTTGGAACCTAAAGTTATTTATCAGATTTGGGTTGTCGGTTTTTCCTCTGAGTCTTATATCATCAGACCACTTACAATATTCTTGTGCTTTTTATTCCTTATGGAAGAATTACCTTAGATGCGCCTTGGGGATCTAGGTCTTTTCCAGACTTAAGAAACAAGATTCCCTCGTGACAAAAAGACATCGTGTCCTTTTAAGCAACGTGGCCGGAGAGGTGCAGACCGAGTCCGTCCCTCTGGGCACCCTCCTTTCTGTGGCTCTTCGGGGACTGGTGATCACGCCGTTTCTTCCCGCCCTGCAGACGTGGGTGGGCCCCGACCTTCTGGGGAGGAGCCCAGGGCCTGCACTCTGAGCGCGCGACCGACATGCTGTGTCGTCACATAGGGCAAGACGGGTCCTGCCAAGGACGGCAGGTGGGACGTCTGGACCGGGGCTTGAGGCGTGCATCGGAGTTCGCAGGTGGTTGGTGGGGCAGGTGGAGCGCGGGCTGTGGAAGCCGACTTGGGCTCTGCTTGCCTGTGGTGTGGGGAGGGCTGCCGTTCCGCGGAGTGGGGTGAGGCGTGGGCCGGTTAGCGTGCGCACTGCACGGGCCCGCGGAAGCCATCAGAGTCTTGAAGCTTGGGGTGCGTGTGACCTCACCGGGTGGGCGTGAGAAGAGGCTTTGGGGCACGCTGCCGCCGCGGGGGGCCGAGACGGATGAGCCAGGAGAATGCCAGGGAGCGCGAGCCGGGAGCTGGACAGACCTTGACCTTGGAGAGCTGGCGACACCCTCAGGCTGGAGAGTGGCTTCTGTCTTCCGCGCCTCGTGCGTCGCGCACGGCGCTCCCGTCGTTCCCCGCAGTGGGTCCGCAAGTCGCGTGCTCAGCTCAGAGTCGTGGCTGAGAGCGTCCAGGAGACCCTGTGGACCGACGGCCGTGCTCCCTGGGACCCCGCTCTGTGTCGCCCCTGGCGCAGAAGCTACCTTTGGCGCGAACCGCTCCGGGTTTTACGTTCACCGTGTCAGTATTCGGGAGGAGCCGCGGGGAGATGCGGAGATGGGCGCGGTCGTCCTCCTCCTCTTCGAGGGACAGACGAGGGACAGACGCGCGGGACAGACGCTGGCTGGAGCTCTGGCGGGGCCAGCCAGCGAGGTCTTGGGTGGCGGAGGGGACGCGGGTAGTGGCTGCCCAGGGAGCTGCTTGTGGGGCCCCGTTCTGAGCCGGACGTGCGCGACCTCCTGTGACCCTCAGAGCCGGCTCAGCAGGTCAGTTCCTCCCTTCCCGTCCCATCCGCCGGCCGGTTGCACACGTTGCCTAACAGCACGCGGCACGGGGGTGGGGGGTGGGGGCGGACAGTGAGGCTCCAGGCACCGTGCGCGAGCCCGGGCTCAGCGGGTGATACCGCCCTGGCCGCATGTGCCCAGCGTTCAGGTTGATGTCTGGCACGTGGCCCGTGCTCACGTGACAGCGCACCCCCCTCCCCCCCCCATCGCCCACGTGCACGTCACGTGGAGGTCCAACGTGTTCTTCCGGCGTGTGTTTACGCACGAAGAGCGCGCACCCCGCAAGGTCAAGTTCGTTTCCCTCTTTTTCCTCCTTTCCCACATTTTGCACAGCAGATGCGGATTGTTACTATTCTTTGAAATAAAAGTCTAGAAAGACAGATACCATATGTTTTCACTCTTATGTGGATCCTGAGAAACTTAACAGAAGACCAGGGGGGAGGGAAAGGGGAAAAAAGGGAGGGAGGGAGCCAAACCATAGGAGACTCTTGAAAACTGAGAACAATCTGAGGGTCGATGGGGGGTGGGAGGGAGGGGGGGTGGGTGATGGGCATTGAGGAGGACACCAGTTGGGATGAGCACTGGGTGTTGTATGGAAACCAATTTGACAAATTTCATATTAAAAAAAATGAAAGTCTAAAGTACAGTGTTTTTTTAAAATGTTTATTTTTGAGAGAGAGCATGAGTGGGGGAGGGGACGCGTAGACGTTTCCTCTGCCTGCCTTCTCGGGACTAGAAAGGTCTCTGCGGTCCACGATTACGGGCATGTTGCAGTAGCCACGGCTCCTTTGTTGCCTGGACAGGAATCAGCCCCATGACGCGCTCAGCCCGGGCGTCCGTCTGTCCCTGTGGCTCGCAGTCCGGGGCTCTTCCCTAGTGCGCAGGGCCCTCGGGGCCTCCCAGACACTTCACGGGCGCCGCTCACGGCTCGGCGGGAACCTTCCCCCGAATTCTTGCCGACGCTCGGCGGAGCCAAGTCAGCCCTTGCATCTAGGAGGTTCCTGTTGCCAGAGGCAGAAAGAAACAAACTTGATTTTAATCCTTTAGGCATTTCCTGGTGACTTAAATGACTTTTGTTGTACATTCAAATCGTGAATCAAATTTGAATCCATTTTCTTCTCTTCCAAACTTTTAACCGGTTGTCCTGATGCCATCGCTCAATAACTAAGGTCTTTTCCCTGCTGATTTTCCTTGAAGTGCGACATTTGGTATCTGCTCTGTGTTCGATTTGCTGGCCGCGCGGGCCTTTGTCACGCGCTTCCCAGCCTCGTAGGGCACAGCCCCAGGCCTTGTGTTTTTTGTTCAGAATCTTGCAGGTTAAACTGCAGATGAATTTCAGAATTTCTGTGCTGTGCTTTGAAGAGCTCCTTTAGAATTTTGACCGGATTTTTGGGAAGTTTCTGTGATGCATGAGGATTTCTTCAACCAGGTATTTCATAGTTTGATCGTAATTGTGAATCTGACCCTAGCTGGTTGTCGCTGCTGTAAAGGAGACAGCTCACTGGGAGTGTCTCGGGAGACCACGTCTCCCCCAGTTGTGTGCGAACGGCGACACCTGGCCCACGTTGGCGCTCGGTAAATATTTGTCAAGGGAATGACCAAACATTTGTGTGTGCGTGGCATCGTTCCCTTTTCCTTTTTTGGATGGATAAGTCGAGATAGGTCTCCAGGAAGGTCGCGGAGTCCAAGCAGGTGAGGGTGTGCTTTGATGGGCAGGGACCCTTTACCAGGGAGCGAAGGGCTGGGATCCGGGGGTAGGGGAATGTGGCTGGGGGACAGGGCCTGAGACCCGCCCCTCCCCCAGTAGCACGCCCCCTGCCAGGAGCGTGGGCCCTGAGTGAGCACGTGTTGAAATGAATTCACTTGGACCGATTAATGCAGGACAGTTCTGAGCCCTGGGGACAGAGACAGGCTTGGTGGGGAGTGTCCCGGGGTCCAGGGGAAGGGACAGGTGGGGCCCTGCTCCGTCAGGCGTGGGGGCTTCTGGGTTTGGGGCTGGTGGAGGTCTGGGGACAGAGGCCCGCGGGAGCAGCTAGGGCAGACTAACGAGGGACGCGAAAGGAGTGCGCCCGCCTCCGTGGGAAGCTCACCTCGGGTGCGTGCTGGTGTGAGCTCCGGAGGTAGCGTTTGCGCTGGGCTTTGAGGGACGTGTAGGAGTCACGGAGACCGGTGTTCTGGGAGACTCGGTGTGGCTCCCGTGAGTCTTCAGACAGATGGCGGTCACACGTCTCACGCAGGCACCTTCTGTGTGCTGAGCCGAGCCTGGGCTCTGCCCCGTGCGGCATGATTGGAATGCCCGTGTGGCTCTCCAGAATCTGGGATCAGAGCATTTAGATTGGGGGTGGTGTGGGGCAGATACCCACTCTCTCCCAGTCCTGCTCCCCACCCCTCTGGCCGGTGGGTGCTTGGCAGATGTGGTGGTGATAGGCTTTGGCACCGACTGGCTCGTTTGTTACCAGCGGGGCTGGAGCTCAGCGGCGAGCTCCTGGTGACAGACTCGCTGGGGTGTTCTGTGACACCACGTCACTTGGGAGTCCTGCTGCGCCGTCCAGGAAGGGCATCTGTGAGACCGCTGAGCCAGGCCTGTTGTTGTGGTCCCTGAAGAGTGTCGGCACCTCTGTAGGTAAAGAACTGAGAGGCCTTCTCAAGTCATAGTGTCCTCGGGAGGAGCAGTGGTGGCTGCCCCACACCCAGGAACCCACTGCCTTTGGCCTGCGTTTCGGTCCTTGAGGCCACTGCCCACCCCCTGGGTTTCTGCCAACCTTGGCTCTCAAAACGGACTGAATTTACTGTTACCTCTGGACCAGTGCTGTCAACACGAATACGGTACGAGCCGTAACAGATGCTTGTACGTTTTCGGATACAGATGAGGTAGCTTTAATATATGTTATTTAATCCACCGTGTCCAAAATTTTCAGTCGTGTGGCACCGGCCGCATTTCGCATGCTCAGCGGCCACTGTGCTGGACCTGGCCGATCGGGACCACCGTTACGTGTCAGACCCAGACTGGACCCGGGCGCCTGAGAGATTTCGTTTGGGATTCTGATTCAATCCGGGCTGAGTCAGGTCGGATCTCCGTTCAGTCCTCCATGCGGGGAGACCAGAGGGAGGACACGGAGGCTGTGCTTCGACTGACGGGACCGCCCTGCCTGCCAGCCTGCGCTTCTGTCTCTGGTCTGAGCGCCTGACGGCGGGGCCCTCGCGGTCTCCCGTCTCCCTGGTGGCAGCACGCGGGATCGAAGTCGGGGTGCTTTCAGTGATTTCTGGATCCTCTTTACGTATTTATGCTTGCTTGTTCGTTATTTTGAGCGAGGGTGCGTGAGTGAGGGAGGGGCAGAGAGGGGGAGAGAGAGAATCCCAGGCAGGTTCCCCACAGTGCAGAGCCCGATGCGGGGCTCAAACCCACAAACCGTGAGACGATGACCTGAGCTGAAACCAAGAGTTAGATGCTCCCTGGCCGAGCCTCCCGGGCGCCCCAAAAGGGAAGGAGCCCCAGTCAGTCATTGCCTCGAGGTGGTTTTGCGTGCCTTCCCGACCAGGCTTTTGTAACACGAGTAGTAAGTCAGACGTTGAAAACATGTGACTTTAACGTTTGTTTTTGCCCAGGAATTTAGTGAGAGATACTCACGAGGTTACTGACTGTTCTCCCGTCAGACGTTTCCCTTTAAATCGGAGCATTCTCGCGCAAGCACCTCTTTCGCCGTGTCTGCAGGGGCTGGGAGAGAGGCTTGTGACGGGTTCGGTTGCCCTGTGCCCTTGCTGGCACTTGCCGTCCTCGGTGTTAAAAGTTTTAGCCGTTGGACGTGCCGCCCGGTTTTCGGTCTGCAGAGGTATCTGTATGCTCTCCAGGTGCCAACAGCTGCAACTACTGTCGTTTGATGTGACGCGGCCAGGACGCGGCCACACGTGCGCGAGGCGTGAGTTCTCGAGACAGGACGTGTGTGTGTGCAGCGTGAAAGGGCGGCGAGACCATGCCGTCCTCCAGGCTCCCGTGGAGGCTGTCGTGTCATCTTGGGATGTGGGAAGATTCTCATCAGGGCCGGATTCCTGACGTTCGTGCTGTTTACTGGCCGGGTGAGCAAAGCCGCTCACCCTGGCGGGGAGATGTCCTTGGGCTGTTCTTCCTGACGCTCCCCTCGAGGGGCAGGGTGTGTGTCTGTCCTCGCAGGACGGGGGTTTGTCCCGGCCCTCGGTCCCGTCGTTGGCCTTGACTCGCTCTCTCCTTCCTCCCGTAGGCTCCTAACCGCCAGCTCATGGCCTACTGGCTGCAGGAGCTCCAGCAGAAGAGGTGGGAGTACTGCAACGGCCTGGACGCCGCCACGTGGGACAGCAGGGCCTCCCCGGCCCCGGGGGACTTCTCGCAGGGTCTGGTAGCCAGAGACAACTCAGGTAAGTCAGAGGCGGGGGGCCGGTGGCACTTCCTTGGGCGTGGCCGCGTGACCGGGCAGGGCAGGACGGCGTAGAAGCCCGGAACGAAAGTAACGGCGATGACCCCTCCGATGGCACTCCTGGCGCCTGCGTGCTTCCTCGCGCAGAATCCCGTTCCACCCGATAACGACCTCGGGGCTCAGCGAGGTCCGTGCCCAGCACCCTGAGCGGATTGGCGATGGGGGTCTGCGGGCCGTGACCCCCGTCCTGACTGCAGGGCCAGACCCCGTGTCTGCCCCGCTGACGTGCTCGTGGCCCGAGGTCACCCGTGTTTGTGTGCGCTTGGTTCTCGACGTGCTTGGCCCGTGACGCCGTCACGTCCCTGAGGGAGAGTGACCGTTAGATGCGATTCCGCATTCTAGGTCTGTGGCATCTCCACGACTCTGGGCGATTCGAAGTGTGGAGGTCACGTGGCTTTACGTTCAAATATCAGACTTACGGCTGCAGGGTCTTCTCGGGCCTGGTGGTGTGGAGGCCCTCACGGAACACAGCAGGTGGCCATTACTCGCGGACCATCCCCGCAGAGACCGTGGGCGGGCCGTGTTCGTGGCTCCTGTCTCCCCGCGGCGTGGACGGCCGCCGGGAAGAAGCAGGCCGCCGAGGCCGTTGCGCCCGCGTGTCTTGACGATCAGAGACGCCGATGCCGGAGCCTGGCCAGCGAGGGCCGCTTCTCACGCCTACGGAGACGTGTGGCCGGTGCTTCATGACGCCCGTGGGCCTGCTGGGTCCCCCGCCAGCCGCAGCCGGTCCCGGCATCCGCGCGGCCCTCGTTTCGGACACGGGTGCTGGGACTCCTCCGAGTCTTCCCCCTGCAAACCCCATGTCCTGCCTGCCACGTGTTCCCCGACCACAGTGTCTTCTGCAGCTCGGTTCCGGTTAGTGAGGCACGGCTGAACGTCGGCCACGCCTGTCCGGTGCGTGCTTCTCACGGACACGGACACCGACACGGACACCGACACCGAAGGGACGTCCCTGCGTCTGGTGCCCAGTTCTGTGTCGGCTGGGGTGTTGGGAGCCGCCGTTCTAGGACTTTTGACGAGAAGAGGCTCCGTAGCTCGGCCTGGATGCCATGTGAGCATTGGAAACATTGCAGGGAAGCGGGCGGACTGGTGCCGCGGGTGCCTTGTGCCCCCGTTTTTTTGTTCAAGTTTATTATAATCTGTGCACCTAACACGGAGCTTGAACTCACAACCCGAGATCAAGAGTCACAGGCCCCGCTGACCGAGCCAGCTAGGCACCGCCTGGTTCTTTGTCCTGAGGACGCAGTGGGTCTGACAGACCTGGGGCGCCATACCGGAAGGAGTAGGTCTGTAACATAAATCCTTCCTTTCTTGGAGCCACGTCTGTGGCCGGGGAGCCGAGGAAGCATCTGAAGCCCACGGCTGGTTCTCTTTATTTGGTTTGGGGCTGAGCGGGGCCTCTGACGTTTGCTTGTTTGTTCAGCAAGGTGGGCACGCAGGGTGGGCCTGGTCCCTCCTCTCGAGACGTTCCGGTCACGCTGTGTGAAGATAAAGTCGGGGAAGCGTGGGACAGGAGGTGTGGGTAGCAGGGGTGCATGGGACGGAACGCACAGCGGGTCCCCTCCACGGAAGCGGAGTCTAGGCCGGGGCCTGAGGATGACCTGGGGCGGGGGAGGAGTCCAGCGAGGCCCCCCGTGGCTGTCTGTGAGGAGCCAGAGGGGGCCGAGCGGGGTGTGGGGGCGGCGCGAGAGCGCCTCTCCCTGTGGGTTTGGCACTCGGGGCTGCATCCCCAGGGCAGTTACGTGTGTAGACGTGACTCTCACTGCACACCTGGATTGTGGCACCTAAGGAAAGACAACGGGACTCTGGACCGCAGGGCGGTTGTGAGACTCTTGTCGTGTGGGAAGCCAAGAAGAGGCTGTGTTGTAGCCTTTTTATCATCAGAGAGAGGGCTTGGTCAGAGGATGAAGCGCGTGAGGGCGGGATGGCGGGCGTGGGCAGGGCGCCCTGTGATGCCGCTGCAGCCACCGTTGTCTGTGACCCTGATCTGCACGAGGAATGACGCTGTCCCGCTCTGCCTCGTCACCCGCCGTCCGGGGCGCTCCCAGGTGTCCAGCGCCACCCGGACCCGAGCTGCTGGGGGCGGCGTCACGGGCGTGGACACCTCCCGTGGCAAGCAGTGGTGCATCTCGGGAGGCCGCTACGTCGGGTGGGAGAAGCCCCGGAGCCCGGGCTCGTGTTGCGCCTCCAGGGTTTACGGCCCGAGTCCAGTCTCCTGCCGCGAGGTGTCTTCCTGGAGCCGTGGCTCATCTGCACATCACCTTTGGTGCTCGTGTACGGGAGTCAATCAGCAGCCAAGACCACGCGGCCCATGAGCCAATAGTACTGTCACCTGGGCCTTCAGGAAGTTGGCCGACCTTGCTCTGGGGCCCCGGGCGCGTCTATCCTTCGGAGCCTTGGTCTGCTTGTCTGGGGGACGGAGAGTGTGGTGCCGTCTCCTGCGGCAGCCTGTGCTCTGGGCAGTGCCGCAAACCTGCCGTTTAGGGACCGTGGAGCCACGGCCTGTGTTTCTGAGGAGTCTGTGGCCCGGTGAGGCCAGGCCGGTTCAGAGGCACAGGGCTGGCCTCAGGAAGCGGAAGGCGCGGCCGTTTCGGGTGCCGGGTTCCGAGGCCAAGTGGGGGCAAGGGTGTCCCCCTCCCCGAGAAAGCTGGACGGACGGCCAGGGGCCAGACCTGCGGTGGCTGGATAAGCAAGAGCACGGTGAGCCGTGGGTCAGACGTGCCGAGTGAGGAAGGGACCTGTAGGCCGGATGGGGGGCTGGGATCGGCCCGGAAACCACGGCGGTCACGGTGAGGGCTGTGGCAGAGCAGGTGGAAAGAGGTGGGCGGCGGGGAGAGCGTGGGGGAGGGGAGGCCCCCTTGCAGCTGTGTTACGCGGGTCAGATGGCAGGCTGCCTGGGGAGCAGATCGCGTCCAGCTGCGGTCGACAGGAAACCTCGCCAACAGGGACGTGTTTGCCTCGCGGTGGGCTGCTTCCCGGCACCGCCGCCCGGCATTCGCCGTCCGTACTGCATCCGCTTTCCTGCTCGGGGGCGGGGGGCGGGGGTGGCGCCCCCGTGTCAGGAGGGAGCCCTCCAACCGAGCCTCAGGAGCTGGGACGCTGCCACGTGGCCTCCCCTGGCCGGAAGCGAGGTGGGGAAGTGGGTGTTGGAGCTGAGCACGTGGCCCGATCAGAACGGGCGTCGGTAAGGAAGGGAAGGCCGCGGTGAGCTCGGAGAGGTGGTGCGCACCGTCCCGCGATCGCCGAGGCTTGTTTCCTGGGGCTCCCGTCTTCCGGGTGAGAGTCTGTTCTCGTGCCTGGGGTCTGCAGCTTCAGGTCAGCCCGGCTGCGGGACGGGGGGACGGCCCGGCTGCCTCCGTCTCCTCTCCTGCCTCCGCCCCGGGGCCTGGCCTCCGGAAGCGCGCCGTGCCTCAGGCTCGGCTCTGCGCGTCTCTGTGCTCGCGCGACCGAGACCTAGTTTCGGCACGAAGGAATGCTTTGCGGAGACCTTCCCGGCCGTGGGGCGTGAGGCGGCTGGACCCGCAGGAGGCCCCACGAACAGCCGAGAGCTCGTGGCGAGCGGCGCTCCCGGCTCGTTCTCGCTCCTTTCCCGCGTAAACCGATCGGCAGACGAGCAGGGATGCCAAACCGTGTGCGGCCCGGTGCCTGTCTGCGGACGGGGGCGTACCTGGCGGAAAATGGCAGAACGGACGGGACCACGCGTTTCCCTCTCGGAGGGGGCTCGTGGGGCGGGGCGGCCGTCAGCGGCTCGGAGGAGCCCCACAGCCTGTGCCACGGGCCCGGGCCGATGCGCCCCCGGCCCTGCGGAGCCACGCCAGGTCCACGTGCTCGCTTAAGCTGTCCGCCCCGCGAGGTGACCCCAGCAGCGGTGATTCCCTGATCCCGTCCGCAGGGTGCCACAAGTCGCGGTACTCCACGCCGTGTCTGAGAGGCAGCCTGTTCCTGCGGGGGAAGCCCTCAGGACTGAGGGTTGACGCGTCTGTGAACGGGATGCTTTCTGCGACTTCTGCTCTAAAGGGGATTCCTCAAATCACATCGGGAAAGGGAGCGCGTGCCGGAGGTCGGATTCCAGGTGTACCTGGGAGGAGCCTCCTTGGGGCTGCGGGCAGATGGGGTGCAGGTGGGCTGGGGTGGGTGTTTTTGGGGAGGGTGGGGGGAGGTGAGCTGGGGGGTGTTACTGTGGGGGGTGGGAGGTGGGTGTTGGGGAGGGTGGGGGAGGTGAGCTGGGGGGTGTTATTGTGGGGGGTGGGTGTTGGTGGGAAGGGGGGAGGTGAGCTGGGGGGGGTGTTACTGTGGGGGGTGGGAGGTGGGTATTGGGGAGGGGGGAGGTAAGCTGGGAGGGTGTTGGGGAGGGTGGGGGAGGTGAGCTGGGGGGTGTTATTGTGGGGGTGGGTGTTGGTGGGAAGGGGGGAGGTGAGCTGGGGGAGTGTTGGCGGGGGAGTTGAGCTGGGGAGGTGAGCTGGGGGTTGTTACTGTGGGGGGTGGGAGGTGGGTGTTGGGGAGGGGGGGAGGTAAGCTGGGAGGGTGTTGGGGAGGGTGGGGGGAGGTGAGCTGGGGGCGTTACTGTGGGGGGTGGGAGGTGGGTGTTGGGGAGGGTGGGGGAGGTGAGCTGGGGGGTGTTTCTGTGGAGGGTGGGAGGTGAGTGTTGGGAAGGAGGGGGAGATGAGCTGGGGGGTGTTATTGTGGGGGGTGGATGTTGTTGGGGAGGGTGGGGAGAGGTGAGCTGGGGGGTGTTTCTGTGGAGGGTGGGAGGTGAGTGTTGGGAAGGAGGGGGAGGTGAGTCGGGGGGGTGTTGGGGAGGGTGGGGGAGGTGAGCTGGGAGGTGTTACTGTGGAGGGTGGGAGGTGAGTGTTGGGAATGGGGGGGAGGTGAGCTGGAGGGGTGATGGGGGGAGGTGAGCTGGGGGGTGTTGGGGAGGGTGGGGTCTGAGCGTCTTGCAGGAGAGGGGAGGTGGTGCAGACCAGACAGAGGAGCCATCAGCCGGGTGTGGGGCCTCCCCCGCGACTCGGGTCTCTCAGAGGGAGGTGGCAGGACACGCAGGTCAGAGGGCAGGCGCGTGAGCCCCCAGGCCCTCCCAGGCCAGCTCTTCGTCGGCCAGTCATTCACTTGTCGTTCATCTGGTCCCCAGTGGTTACTGGGCCCGTCTTCTCTACTGTTCACGAGACTTCTGTCCGCCGTGGGAGCAGCCAGGCCAGACGTGTGGACCAGCTCCCCCGGGGGCCCTGAGAGCGCCTCCTCGTCGGTGCCTGGGTGGACGCTCTGCTCTCAGGTCTTTCTGTGGCTTCCGACCGCCGCCGCACAGTCTGGAAGACTCGCTCGATGGCGCGGGAAGAAGCTTCTCCTGTCAAGACCCCGCTGGCCCGCTCCCACAGAGATGTCTCTCCTGCAGTGTCTTCTCCGTCACCTGTGGGAATGGCCTTTTCCCATCGCTTTGCCCGCTTTCGTGGACGGGGCAGCAGGCCAGGAGTGGGAGAGGAGGGCGGCCGCTGTCAGGACACGTCCGAGTGGCCCGTGGGCCAGGGCTCCAGGTCCGGGAAGCCGGGGCCACCACGAAGGCGCGTGGAAGTGTCCGAAAGGAACAGAAGATGTCTGAACGTGCCGACCGTCCCTCCCGAGCGAAGCCGCAGGATCCCGCACAAGCTGGTGGGTCTGCTCACTGCCATTCAGGACTTCAAGGAAATGCTGCTGTGACCTAGTTTGTGTCCTCGAGGCGGTTCCTGAATGCTGATGTGAGGACTCGTGTGGACGCAAAGCCAGCCGCCCGCTCTGAATTAAGTAAATCTCCTACTGTCTTCTAAACGTTGAAAACAAGGCAAACTGACAAGAATAGCCAAAACTGGGAAATTGCTTCTTTTTCACGTGGGTAATGACTTGCAGCGTCGGTCTGTTCTTCCAGTGCTCTCTCCGGCCCCCGGCCCTTTGCTCCACCCGGGCCCCGGGGCCCAGAGCTCCTCGGGAAGGTTTCCAGTGTGGGCCAGGGGTGCTCTGTGCCCCCAGGGGCTGCTCTCCTCGCTCCCCCAGCCTGCACAGGAAGGAGAGGCAGCCAGCTCGTCATGGACATGGGTGCAGCGTGCTGTGTTCACCCCCTGGCCCGGCCTGTGGTGCCCTCCCCGAGCGTGTGTGGAAGCCCCCCCCCCATCAGGGGAGCCCAGGCTTCCGCGTCCCCCGCTCTGGAGGAGCAGAGGTGCCTTCTCACAGCCGTGGTCGCTGCACCTGCTGTGTCCGTCTTCCAGGGCACAGGCTACTTCTCTCCGGCCCTGGCTCTGGGCTCAGTGTCTTAATAGATGAGGCAGGTACAGGGGACTGGGCCCGATTAATAGTATTTGAACTTGTTTGTTTACTGGAACTCTTTCCAGGTGAAATCTTAGGGGGACTTCAGTCTATAAAGAGTGAAGAGGAAGGCAGCGGTTGGAGCCTAGGATGAGATCCTTCAGGAATGCGTCTTTGGGGACCGTAGGGCGCTGGAGGCCAGGGGCTCAGTGCATCCTGCTTGATGTCTTGTTATTCTGTGTCTCTTTGCGAGATGGGTTCCCGTGGGGGGCAGGTGCTTGGTCTTGTCTGAGGTACCCTGAGCACGTGGCATTCGCCATGTGGCAGTAATTTGGAACCAAGAGGTGGGAATCCGTGGTCACTGGCAACTTCTGGCTGCCTTCCTGGAGTCTCGTAAGCCGTTGCCAGCCCACGTGTTTTCTGTCTCCCGACACCCCTCCTGCTTTGCCTGCTCAGAACCCTGCTCGAGCTGCGTGCTGACCCTCGGGGCCGGAGCCACGTTCCCTGGAAGGGCACACAACCATCCTTCTTTGTCACACTCGGAGCCCTTCTCAGGCTGCCGAGGTCAGTCAGTGAGCCGTCTGCACAGCAAGAGCCCAGGGCCTGCGGCCCCACGTTCCCTGCACGCGTGCTCAGCGCGCTCCACAGACACCCGGCCCGAGCCTCTCCGGTCCTGCACTCCTCTGACCAGAAGCAGCCTCTTCCTCAACGTCCATGTTCAGCAGGCCGTTCTGAGTTTGCTTTCACGGAGAAGAACGGTTGATAATGGCAGTGTGCAGGCGCTTCAGGAAAGGGCAGCATAGAGCCAACTGTATCCGGCTCGCTTCTGTTTGCAAACATGCCCCGATGCCCTGTTCTCAGGAAGAAGGGTGCCGTGTGGGAGAGTACAGAGCATTTGTAGTCGGGTACATTTTTGTCAGATCTTTAGAATAAGTTTTTATTGGGGCACCTCGGTGGCTCAGTCGTTTAAGCGTCTGACTCTTGACCTTGGCTCAGGTCACGATATCACGGTTTGTGAGTTCGAGCCCCATGTAGGGCTCTGCACTGACGGTGGGGAGCCTGCTTGGGATTCTCTCTCTTTCTTTCTCAAAAGTAAATATATGTTTAAAAGAAGATTCTTCAAAAAAATAAGTTTTTATTGGAATTTTTACGCAAAGAGAGAATACTATAGTATCATCCCCGTGTTTACTGGGTAATTCCCACAATTAATATTTCCTGGACCTGTGCTGGCTCATGGACAGCCCTGCCCGCTTTGTGTTATTTGAAGCAAATGTTATAATTTCTTAAATAACCAAATGTAGTTATTTTAAAGCAAATCCCAGACATCGTACTGTTTCAACCTTTAGTACTTCAGAAGCTTCCATCTTAAAGCTATTCTGAAATCTGGTCATGATTTAGCATCAGTGCTTCGGTGACTTTAGTGAGCCGCTCCCCTGGGAGGTGCACACCTGTTGTCTCAGGGTCACGATTGCAGATATTAGCAAACGTGTGCGGGATACTCCCGTTCCCCTGTTTTCTCGGGGAGAGGCTGGTAGTGTAAGCTGATGTGTACTTTGCTTGTTCACCCTACTGGCCCGTCCCGGGGGTTGTTCCTTATCACTGCGGTGAGCGCGCTGGGCCACGGCTCTGTGCCAGCTTGCTGATCTGCAGGACCACGGAGGGGACCCTGGCTCTCCTGTCCTGGGCACGTGGTGCCTTGAGGCACGTCACAGCCTTTCTGTGACAAACACGGAAGTGCTCTAGGCGACCGCGGCTGCACAAGCTGCACCCTGTCGTGCAGGTGACGTCACGAGTACCCTGTAGCGTGCCGTGTCCCACGTGGGAGCTCTGAGGAACTGACGTTTGTTTGCCTGTCTTTCAGATGTAATTTACCCGCACCCAGATGCCTCTGCAGAAAAAGCCAGAAATGTCCTCGCTGTGGAAACCGCCCCCGGAGAGCTGGAGCAAGCAGCTCACCAGCCAGCCGCAGGGCACCCCAATTCCAGTAATTTCTCTTTCAAACAGTGGGGCACTGAGCTCAAGTGAGTCTTTGGAAAGCAACGTGTGAAACTGAACGTGGGTTATTTCTGATGACGTGTTATAATTTTATATATGAAATTGCAAAGCTGCCTTACGTTTACGAGGGTCTTTGTCAAGATCCTTTCAGGTACTCGGTTATTTTTCTAGCTTGTAGAAAGCGCCTGTCATGTGGCTCATACCGTGCCAAATGTTTTCACACCTGTGGTGTGTTTTAATTCGCTTGACTCTGTGAGGTCAGATGGTCGAGTTCTGCAGAAACAGACCGGCTCGGGAAGAGTCCTTGTCTGGGGTCTCCAGGCCCCCAGGCTGCCCGTCCAACAGTCTTCCCGGGGAGCCAGCCCCCTCCCCAGGCCCCCAGGGTTGCCCCAGGGTGCGGGCTCGAGTGAGGGAGAGGGGAGGGGAGGTGGGCTCGTGTGTGTTTGTGTTTTTAAGAAATGCTTTGTTGAGATACGACTCCTGGACCGTCCAACTCACCCATTTAAAATGTACAGCGCAGTGGTTTTTAGCGCATCCGCACGGTTGGACAGCCGTCACCGTGGTCAGTTACGGGGCAGTTCCGTCACCCCGAAAAGAAAGCCGCTAGCAACCTCTTCCCATTTCCCCGCGGCCCCGTGTCCACTAATTCGCTTTTTGTGGCTGTGGGTTTGCCTGCCCTGGACGTTTCGTGTAAATGGCCTCCCGCGTGGGAGACTTGGTGCCTGCCTGGCTCCTTCCACCGAGCAGACGTTTTCCGGTCCGTCTGTGTTCTGGCAGCTGTTAGCACTTCGTTTCTCTTTATTGTGGAAAACGCTCCGTTGTTCGGAGAGACCACGTTCTGTGTGTCCGCTCTTCTGGTGACGCACGTGTGGGCCGTTTGTCTTTGTGGTTGCTGTGAGCGGTGCTGCCGGGGCACCGGGTCCACGGGGGACGTGTGGTTGCCCTGTTGGGTACGTACCCGGAGAGGAACTGCCGGGTCGTCTGGGGACTCTGGGTTTATGTGAGGACCTGCGGCGTGGTCCCCACATCCTCACCGGAGCCCGTTACCCTCCTTGTGGTTCTCGCCGTCGTTGGTGGTGAAGTACGGGCTCGTGGTTGTGACGTGCATTTCCCTGGTGACTGACGATATCAGGAAGCTTCATGTGCCTGTGGGCCACTTGGGAATCTTCGGAAAGACCTCTGCTCAGATCCTTTGTCCGCTTTCAACTGCGTTGTCTTTTTTTTTAAATTTTTATTTAAAATTTTCGTTTTTAGGTATTTTACTTATTTTTGAGAGAGAGCACAAACCGGGGAGGGCAGAGAGAGGGAGACAGAGGATCCAAAACTTGGATGAACTGGGGCTTGAACTAACAAACCACCAGATCGTGACCTGAGCTGGTCAGACACTCAACCCGGCCACCCAGGCGCCCTTTTTTTTTTAATACTTAATTTTTTAAGGGAGGCTTTAGGGTGACGGTAAACTTGAGAGGAAGCTAGAGATCTTTATACATCCCTTTCCCCACACGTGTGTACCCCCACCCCCATTATCACCAGAGAGGAACATCTTTTACCAAGGATGAGCCTGCGTTAATTGTAATGACCCAGAGTCCACGGCTTACGTTAGGGTCACTCTTGGTGGTGTGGGTTCTGTGTGTCTGGACACACGTATAATGACACACATCCAGCAGAGTATTATACAGAGTATTTTCTCTGGCCTAAAATTTCTCTGTGCTCTTGCTTTGTCCGGAATGTCGATTTTGTTGGAATCATAGAGGGTTGGCCTTTTCAGATTGGCTTCTTGCACCGAGTAATACGCATTTAAGTTTCCTCCGTGTCTTTTGAGCCTGATGGCTCATTTGTTTTTAGTGCTGAGTCATATTCCGTTGTCTAGGTGGAGACGGTTTATTAATCCACTCACCTGCTGAAGGACATCTTCGTTGCTCCCAAGTTTCGGCGATTATGAACAAAGCTGCCGTAGACATCCGCGTGCAGGTTTTTGTGTGGATGTGACTTTTCAGCTCCTTTGGGTAAACGCCACGGAGCGTGATTGCCGGATTGTGTGTGAGAGTGTGTGCGCTTTTGTCAGAAACTGCCGACTGTCTTCCCAAGGGGCCGCCCCATGTTCCCGCCAGCGGAGAATGGGGGTTCCCGTCGCTGCACGTCCCCGTCAGCGTCTGGTGTTGTCGTGGTTCCAGATTTTGGCCATTGTTCCAGATGCGTGGTGGTGGCTCCCTCATGTTTTCGTTTGCGTTTCCCTGGTGACCTGTGACGTGGAACATCGCTCTGTACGCTTACGTGGCGTCGTATATCTTCCGCGGTGGGGCGTCTGTTAAGGTGTTTGGCCCACTTGTAATGGATTGTCCGTTTTCTTATCGTTGAGTTTTAAGAGTTCTTTGTGTGTTTTGCATAACAGTCCTTTGTCAGATGTGTCTCGTGCAAACGTTTTCTCCCGGTCTGTGGCTTGTCTTCTAATTTCTTGACTGTGTGTTTCACAGAGCGGATGGTTTTAATTTTAAAAATTTTTTTTTTTTTTTAACGTTTATTTATTTTTGAGATAGAGAGAGACAGAGCGTGAATGGGGGAGGGTCAGAGAGAGGGAGACACAGAATCCGAAACAAGCTCCAGGCTCTGAGCTGTCAGCACAGAGCCCGACGCGGGGCTCGAACTCACGGACCGCGAGATCGTGACCTGAGCCGAAGTCGGCCGCCCAACCGACTGAGCCACCCAGGCGCCCCAAATTAATTTTAATGAAGTCCAGTGAAACGTTATTTCTTTCACGAGTTGTGTCTTTGGTGTTGTATCTAAAAAGGCATCACCACACCTAAGGTCATCGGGGTTTTCTCTTCCGTGATCTTCCGGGAGTTTTCTAGTTTTGCATTTTACATTTTGGTCTCTGGCCCATTTTGAGTGGATTTTTGCGAAGGGCGTAAGGTCCGCATCTAAATTCGTTAATTTGCACGTGGACGGCCAGCTGTTCCGGCACCATTTGTTGGAGAGACTGTCTTGGCTCCTTTGTACCCCCTTGGCTGCTCTGTCAAAGATTGATGGGTTGTATTCATGGGGGGTTATTTCTGAGCTCTTCACTCTGTTCCATCCATGTCTGTGTCTGTTCTTACTCTTGGTGTCACACAGTTTTGACGGCTGCAGCTCTACACTGTACTGAGTCTCCAAGTCGGGTAGTATTAGTCCTCCGGCTTTGGTCTTCTTCAGTATCGTGAAGAATTTGAGTCTTTTGCCTCTTCATTTAAACTTGAGAATCAGTTTGTTGATAGCCACAGAATAACTGGCTGGGATTTTGGTTGGGGTTTCACTGCGTCTATAGATCGATTTTGGAAGAACTGACCTCTGGACAATACTGAGTCTTCCTGCCCGTGAACATGGACTATGTCCATAATTTTGTTCTTCTTTGATTTCATTAACCCGTTTTATAGTTTTCCTCACAGATGCTCTATACGTTTTTAGATTTATATCTAAGTATTTCATTTTCTTGGGTGCCAGTGTAAATGGTAATGTGTTTTTAATTTCAAATGCCACTTGGTCATTGTTGGTATTCGGGAAAACAGTTGATTTTTGTATATTAGTCTTATATCCTGTAACCTTGCTGTAATCACTTATTAATTTCAGGAGGTTTTTATTATTCTTTCAGAGTTTTAAAAATTAATTATTTTAATGTTTATTCATTTTTTGAGAGACAGAGAGTGCGAGTGGGGGAGGGGCAGAGAGAGAGGGAGACACAGAATCCGAAGCAGGCTCCAGGCTCCGAGCTGTCGGCACAGGGCCCGACGCGGGGCTCGAACCCACAAACAGTGAGATCATGACCTGAGCCAAAGTCAGATGCTCAACCAACTGAGCCCCCCAGGTGCCCCTGGCTCCTTTCATTTCTGACCCAGGGTATCAAAGTCTCAGACTACAGTAGTTTGTTCTTCTATTTTTCCTGTGGTTTTATCGACACTGCTGATCGGGTATGTGTGTTAAGAACTGTTGTCTTCTTGGAGACTTGACCTCTTCTCATTATGAAATGCCTTCTTTATCCCTCACGACTTCCCTTCTTTTGAAGTTGGCTCTGTCTGAAAATCATACAACTGCTTCTGCTTTCTTTTGATTAGCGTTAGCACAGTGTGTTTTTCTCCATTTACCTTTTTTTTAAAAATGCTTCTTTTTGAGAGAGAGACAGCGTATGAGCGGGGGAGGGGCAGAGAGAGAGGGAGACACAGAATCCAAAACAGGCTCCAGGCTCCGAGATGTCAGCACAGAGCCCGACACAGGGTGCAAATTCACGAACTATGAGATCATGACCTGAGCCAAATGAAGTCGGACGCTCAACAGGCTGAGCCACCCAGGCACCCCTCCATTTACTTTTAATCTGTAAGTGCTTATATTTGAAGCGGGCTCCTGAAGACAACATGCAGTTAGGTCCTGTTTTTGTCTTCCACTCTTTTTCTGCATTTTGTGGGGTTTTTTTATTTTATTTTTTTAAGTGATCTCAACACGCAACGTGGGGCTTGAAGTCACAACCTCGAGATCGAGAGTTGCGTGCTTCACCAACAGCCAGCCGGGCTCCCCTTCCTCTTGTGGTTTTCGTCGAGCATCTTATAGCTTTCCATTTTCTCTCTTAACATATCAGCCTTACTTTTTTTTTTTTAAGTGTCTGTTCTGGAGTTTGCAACACACCTTTCCCGCTAATCCAGGTTCACTTTAAAGTCATGCTGTGCTGCTCCACAGGTGGGTGCGTGCGTGCCTTAGACAGCGAAGCCTTCTCACTTCCCGCGTCCGTCCCTGTGTCGCCACTGTCATCGTGTGGGGCACACAGAGCACGTGCACACAACACGCACACATCAGCGAACACGTCACTGGTGTTAGTATCTTGAACGAGCTGTTATCTGGTGGATCAATCAGAATACGAAAAATAAAGTTCTGTGTTTGACTTCCCCTGCCCCGTCTTCCGGGTCTGAGTTTCTTTTTTTTTAAATTTTTTTTAAAAATGTTTTTTATTTATTTTTGAGACAGAGACAGAGCATGAACGGGAGAGGGTCAGAGAGAGGGAGACACAGAATCTGAAACAGGCTCCAGGCTCTGAGAGGCCAGCACAGAGCCCGACGCGGGGCTCGAACTCACGGACCGTGAGATCATGACCTGAGCCGAAGTCGGACACTCAACCGACTGAGCCACCCAGGCGCCCCCGGGGTCTGAGTTTCTGACCTATATCGTTTTTTTCTGCCTAAAGAACTTAACTTTCTTTTGCGAGGCAAGTCCCCTGGCAACAAGTTCCCGCCATTTCCTTTCATCTGAGAGTCCATTTCTCCTTCGTTGTGAGGCTGATTTTGCAGAGGAGAGTTCGAGCTCGGTGGTTTCCTCTCCAGACCTCAAACATTTCCCTCCACTCACGTCTTGCTTGTGTGGTTTCTGAGGAGGCAGCGATGTGGGTCAGGTGTTTTCCTCGGGCTTCTCTCTGGATTTTTCCTTCACCTTCAGTTTGCTGTAATTTGGGAACGTCCTGCCAAGTTACGGTTTCTTGGAGTTTATTTTGCTAGGTGTTCTCTGTGGTTTGGTGTCTGACTCTAATCTGGGGACATCCTGCTCCTGTTTCTCTGTCGTCCCCTGGCGCACTTGCCCTCGCTCCGCAGATGGTCCGTTCTCCCGTCGACCCCAGTCTGCGGATGCGCCCTCCAGCTCCCAGGCTGTCTCCTCAGCCGTGTCCGTCCTACGAACAGGCCCTTTGGGAGCCTTTTCATTTCTCTCGTGGTGTTTTGTTTTTTTTTTTTTTTAAATCTCTGTCATTTCTTTTTGGTTCTTCCTTGGGGCCTCCAGCTCTCTGCTCATGTTGCCCACCTGGCACCGCGTGCCGTGCTCTCTGCCCGTCAGAGCCCTGAGTTCTTTTAAATTTCGGTCAAGTGTCCAGCATCCCTGCCTTGTCTGGTTCTGCTCACTCTCTTCACATCAGGCTGTTTGGCCTTCTGATTGGCCCCGTCACTGTTCTTGATGGCTGGTGTGCCATACGGGGTGACAGGAGCTGCGTCAGAGGCCCCTTGTGATGTAGTGATGCGGGGAGGGAGGAAGGGTCTTTGTCCTGTGACAGGCGAGCGCGGGCCCCTGTACCGTGGACCCACTTGCGTCTCTCTGTCCTTCCCTCCCCCGTAGGTGGACAGGATGGCGAGAGGGGCCAGAGCTGGGTGGGGGTCCCTTCTGATACCAGCCCAGCCTAGCCGGCTGGGCTCTGGCTGACCAGTTGACCCCAAGGGCAGGCCTTGTTAGGAGCAGGGCGTTCTGGAGTATTCAGAACGTTCCTTCCCATCTCCCTGCGAGAAGCCGAGGGCAGTTCTCCCATATTCTCTGTGGGACCCTGGTTGAGCTCTTGGAGGTTAAGTCACAGCCCTTTGGGGGGTCCCTGGGGTTGGTGCCCTCGGAGGGGGCTGCAAGAGCCTCCAGGGACCCCTGGTTCTGTTCAGGGTCCCGCCCCAGCTGCTCCAGGACACTGGGGCTCCCATGCTTTCCTGTCTTGGGGACAGCAGTGGCCCCACATCCCCTGTCCCTTGAGGATCCAAGGGGCAGTGTTTCTACTCATCAACTCGACCTTGGTGGTGGCCATGGACCCCTGGGGCCTGGGCACCTTGTGGAGGGTGAGGCTGCTGTGGGGCCCCCCGGGACCGCGTGCTGTTGGCCAGCTGCTCCCCCTGGGCTTTGAGATGTGTGTGGGGAGAGCTGTCACAGGCACCACGTACGTGGGGGGACATGTTTCACCCGGTGGCCCCTTTTTACCTTTCTGGTTGGGTTCAGTATAAAAAGAAACCCCTTCTCAGTGTGTTGTCAGTTGCTGACGCAAGGTTCACGTGGACAGTGAAGGGGGTGTGGCCACGCACCCGGCCTGCAGGAGGCTCTCACCCCTGCTCTCCTCCTCCCCCTCTTCCCCTGATGCTCCTGCTCCCCGGCCACAGGAGCCTTGTTGGTCTGCATGCGGTCGGCTCCCTAGGCCCCCGTGTCCCCGCCTGCTGACTCCCTGAGCCATGGAATGCAGCCACGGCACCTCGGTCCACTGGGACCTTCGCGCACGGTGCCCCCTCCGAGGCACCAGCTTGTCTGCCGGCCCCCGGCAGGTGCTCCTGGAGAGGTGGTAGGGCCACCAAGAGACCGTCTCTCTGTTACAGGCAAAACAGTTGAGGCTTGGAGCAGGAAGGCGGCCTGTCCAAGGTCAGGCCAGCGTACGGCAGGATGCCTGGGGTCCCTCGGTAGGTCCCACTGTTCAGCATAAGGGCGTAATTTGGGAAACCGTTGGTTTTGCCGGATTTTCATGCCTGACCATTCTCGTCTGCCCTCACTTAGCAGCGGAACCAGGGGCGGCGGCCCGTAACCCCCCGGTGCTCCCGTGTCCTTGCCTGAGGGCGGCTGGGCCTGGGGAAAGTGCTCTTGTCCCTCCTCGTGGTCACGACACTCGGCTCATCATCGTTTGGGGTCACCGTCCGCCGCCTGTACCTACACAGGGTGGCCTTGTCCACGTGGCAGTCCCAGCTCTGCGACCTCGGGGCCTCTGTTTCTCATTTGTGAAGCGGGGGTGGTGATCACATCCTGAGGGCCCGGCACCGGGAGGCCGTGTGACAGAGCCACCCCCGCTGAGTCCTAGACGCGGGGAGCCGGAGCCGGAGTGGGGGCACAGCTGTGACAGAGCCGCCGTCCGCAGCGGCCCCTCCTGTAGAAACCGTAGGGGGTTGTGGCACTTACGGCGTGCTTCGTGAAGGTTCACGTGAAACGCTTTAGGGGCACGGAGCGACTTTAACGACCACAGAAATCCTATTCCTGTATTGGAAGCTAAAGCCTCAACGATTGCATGTACGTGTATGAATTCAAAACGGCGTTTTATTCAGAATGTAGTCAGGGTTTCCAGGGCAGACCCCACACAGCGTCCCTTCCACCGGCTTCCAGTGAACGGCGTTTTAAGTCACAGGAGTGCGTGAGGCCGCCGCTGGCTTCCAGGACTTGCCTGGGTTTGCTCCTTGCCGGTCACTGCCTGTGTCCTTGTCTGTATCAGGGAAATACTGAATAAGCCTGTATGTATGAAAGGGAATTTTTTTTTTTTTATCATTTATTTCTGAGACACACACACAGCCCAAGTGGGGGAGGGGCAGAGAGAGGGGGAGGCACAGAATCCGAAGCAGGCTCCAGGCTCCGAGCTGTCAGCACAGAGCCCGACGCGGGGCTTGAACCCCTGAGCCCTGAGATCATGACCTGAGCCGAAGTCAGACGCTCAACCAACTGAGCCACTCGGGCACCTTGGGAATTTTTTTTGTACGAAAAAGAAGCTGAACGCTTGGGGGAGATTTGATAAAAGTGAGTCACTAAAATATTGCCCCCAGGACACGGGCAACATGTGCAGGGGGAGAAAATGGTGGAAAATCTGCAGATTGTAGGTTGTTTGAGGCTGTAAGTCCACATCCCACACTCAGAAAGAATCACCAGACCTGGACGAGCTTGATGATGTCGTGTGGGTGCGGCTCATCGGGAGAGTCCAGGCTGGGGCCCAGACTCGGGAAGAGGCCTTGGCTGGCTGACCCAGGAACGCCACGCAGGTGCCCATACCTGGACAGGTGCATGCGTTGGCATGAAGTTACTTTCCGGTGGTTCCTGCTTTTACCAACCTTTTCATTACCCCCAACAGTTCAGATCACCTTCAGTAAGAGAGCTGGGTGTGCTCTGAAGTCCAGGCCGGTCCGCGTGGGAGTCGGGGCTCAGGGCTGGGGGCTGGTCCGCGTGGGAGTGGGGGCTCAGGGCTGGGGGCTGGTCCGCGTGGGAGTTGGGGCTCAGGGCTCAGGGCTGGGGGCTGGTCCGTGTGGGAGTGGGGGCTCAGGGCTGGGGCTGGTCCACGTGGGAGCGGGGGCTCGGGGCTCAGGGCTGGGGCTGGTCCGCGTGGGAGCGGGGGCTCAGGGCTGGGGGCTGGGGACTGGTCTGCATGGGAGCGGGGGCTCGGGGCTCAGGGCTGGGGCTGGTCTGTGTGGGAGCGGGGGCTCAGGGCTCAGGGCTGGGGCTGGTCTGCGTGGGAGCAGGGGCTTGGGGCTCAGGGCTGGGGCTGGTCCACGTGGGAGCGGGGGCTCAGGACTCAGGGCTGGGGCTGGTCTGCGTGGGAGCAAGGGCTCGGGGCTCAGGGCTGGGGCTGGTCTGTGTGGGATCGGGGGCTCAGGGCTCAGGGCTGGGGCTGGTCTGCGTGGGAGCAGGGGCTTGGGGCTCAGGGCTGGGGCTGGTCCACGTGGGAGGGGGGGCTCAGGACTCAGGGCTGGGGCCGGTCTGCATGGGAGCAGGGGCTTGGGGCTCAGGGCTGGGGGCTGGTCCGTGTGGGAGTGGGGGCTCAGGGCCGGGCTGGTCTGTGTGGGATCAGGGGCTCGGGGCTCAGGGCTGGGGTTGGTCTGCGTGGGATCGGGGGCTCGGGGCTCAGGGCTGGGGCTGGTCCTCGTGGGAGCGGGGGCTCGGGGCTCAGGGCTGGGGCTGGTCTGTGTGGGAGCGGGGGCTCAGGGCTGGGGGCTGGTCTGCATGGGAGCAGGGGCTTGGGGCTCAGGGCTGGGGCTGGTCCGCATGGGAGCAGGGGCTCGGGGCTCAGGGCTGGGGGCTGGTCCGCGTGGGAGCGGGGGTTTGGGGCTCAGGGTTGGGGGCTGGGCGTGTGGCATCGGGGGCTCAGGGCTGGGGGCTGTTCTGCGTGGGAGCGGGGGCTCGGTGCTGGGGGTGGGTTGTGGGCGGGACGGGGAGAGCGTAGGCCTGGGCATGTGGTAAATATGTGCTCCGGAGCTTGTGCAGGGTGTGAGGGAGACGGGTTTGTGCAGGTGGTGTGCGTGGGCCACCGCGGTGTCACAGGTTGTGTGACGACCGTGAGCAGTGCCTTGTGGCCTGGACGCAAGATCAGCTGTCAGGTGTTGAGAGCTCTCCCTTCATTGGCGCTCTGTACAGTCAGCCTGGTTACACATTAGCTGTGTGGTGTTGAGCCAGTCACCTAACCTCTCTGAGCTCTGTATTCTCCATTAGTAAATTGGGGTGTGTGTGTGTGTGTGTTTGTTTGTATGCATGCCCTCCCACTGCGTGGGTGTGAATGTTCAGCGGTGGTGAAGTCACCCGGTCCTGCTGTGCTCTCCACGGTGTCTGTCGGGCCGCATCAGGGGGACGGTGGCCGTAGGGACCACGCTAGCGTGCGGTCCCGCCCGTGTCTGACGGGTCTCGTGCCGGGCCCTGCCCTGCTCCTTTGCTCTAGCTTCTCTCCTGACCTCAGGCCTGGTGGAAGTGGTCACCTGCGTGCCCAGCTGGTGATCTGGGGAGACCGTGCAGTCTTGGGGCCTAGGGCCGTGCCAGAGTGCCCGACTCCGGCACCCAGAGGCTTGGTGATTTGGGGAGGTGGCTGACCTGGCTGTGATGTGGAGTTAGGACGCGGTCTTCCTCATAGGCACAGCTCTGTCCACGTCGGGAGACAAGGTGCCAAAGCCCCAGGGCAGCATCTGAAAGTTCTTAACAAACTTTTCTGGTTTTGATGAATGTTTAGATGTAATAACGTACAACGAACGCACACAGGAATGAATAATACAGACTTTTACATAAACGCCTCAGACCTCAAAAAAGAAAGAGCACAAGGAGTATAGTCACACGGTTATTTTATTTAATAATTTTTTTGAGTGTATTTATTTTGACAGATACAAGTTGGTGAGTACAAGTTGGTGCAGGGTGGGGGTGGGGGGGGGAGAGAGAGAGAGAGAGAGAGAGAGAGAATGAGAATGAGAACGAGAACGAGAAAGAGAAAGAGAATGTCCCAGGCAGGCTCCATGCTGCCAGTACAGAGCCCGACAACGCAGGACTTGAACTTAACGAACCGTATCATGACCTGAGCTGAAGTCAAGAGTTGGGTGCTGGCGGGGCCTGGGTGGCTCAGTCACTTAAGCATCCGACCTCTGCTCAGGTCATGGTCTCACAGTTTGTGAGTTCAAGCCCCGTGTCGGACAGCTCAGAGCCTGGAGCCTGCTTCAGATTTTGTGTCTCCCTCTCTCTCACTCTCCCCTGCTCGTGCTCTCTCTCAAAAATCAGCATTTAAACAAAATTTTTATAATAAAGAGTGGGAGGCTCAACCAACTGAGCCCCCCAGGCATCCCCGCACTGACATTAGGACGGCACAAAGAAGGGGTAGCTGGCCTCTGGCCCCCATGGGGTGCGGTGGTTGCGGGGTCCGAGGGGCTGGCAGCCCCCGGGGAGCATGAGGGCGTGTTCCACACATCATCTCGCAGCTGTCTCGACCTCGACTGTCCCCAAACTTCACTTTTGAGGCCACGCATCACCAGGGCTGTGGCCGAGTGATGCCGCTCCCCAGAAACCACGGCAGCCACGAGAGGCTCCAGCCCGTCAGGCCCAGCTGGAAAGTGCACTCGGCCAGCCGCTGGCCGTGGGACAGGCTCAGAGGACGCCAGAGCCTCGTCCAGGGCCTCCCAGGCCGTGAGTGGCCCGTGTCTCCTGTTGTATTTGGCGCTGGGGGGTGGGAAGAGGACCCTGTCTGCATCGTGTGTTGGTCCTGGACCCTCCTGGTGCGGGGACCCCAGTCCCTGTGATCCCAAATCCCTCCTTCCTCCCTTCCTTCTCCTTGCCTCGGGCGCAGGGCCTTCCCTGTCCACTGGGCTCCTCGCCTCCACTGCCGGCCTGCCTGGCTTCTGTCAGTTCTCCGCCTGCTGGGTCTTGCCCCCGGGCCCCTCCTCAGGCTGTCCCCCTGCTGGGAGCCTTCTCTCTCCTGGGGACCCCCACCCCCGGGCTCCTCCACGGCCGTCGTGGCCGGAGCGCTTTGCCCCTGCACCTGCTGTGCTGGGTGTGAGCGGGTATGAGCGGTGTCCGCCTTTCTGCCCGGGAGCCACGCTTCTGCGTGGATGCGTGCCCTTTGTGAGCGCGCAAAACCCGGACCAACTCCGGAGAACGTCAGCGGTAGGCAGTAAAGCTAAGTAGTATCTTTTCTTCTGGTGCGTTGGCAACGTGCTCCTCACGATCCTCAGAGTTCGGGGCTTGCTGGGGTTGCCGCCCACTCTGAGAAGCGGTCTCCGAAGGACCGCCCCAGCCGTGCAGCCCGGCGTCTGTCCCAGTCACCTTCGTGCCCTCCCGTGCCCTCTGCGTCTTGCCATCAAGCACCGTGCCGTCAGGGGAGGCTGGGGGCGGGTGGGGTGCAGGGGAGGGCTGTGCCGGCGGTCACCGCACCCCTGGCTACGCTTAGGGGTTGTGGGGAGGCCCTGTAGGACGGTGGGGGTTGACTTAGGTGTTGAAGTGCAAGGAGGCACGTGCAGGGGGGAAGGCGGTGAGGGCAGGGCTTCCTGAGTCCCCGGGTCCACGTGCCTGGAGCTCGGGCGCTGGGCGTGGGTGGCGCAGGGGTGGGTGCAGGTTCTGTGCGCTGGGCCGTGGGGATCTGGAGCGGCTCCGCCTGCCTGGGCTTCCGCGATAGGAGCATTTCTCCCTTGATGGGGCTCTCAAGGCAGCGCACATTGTGCTAAGTGCCATGGCGCGTGTGTGACGACGGTGTGCGCCTTGATCCACGTCAGGTGGCCGGGCCCTCTGCGGCACGCCTTCCTGACGACACCGCTTTGCCACGTCATCCCGTCGGCAGTAACTGCTTTCTGCCTGTAGACGTGGCGGCCCACACTTGAGTGCCTGCTGAGGTTTGGCACGAGAAGTGTGGTGGGCGGGCAAGAGGATCGCCATAACAGGACCCAGGGGTCCAAGATCCGTGTCCCAAGGCCACCTTCAGGGCGTCCGAGGCTGGCTCCTCCCTGAGCCCCCGAGGGAGTCCGTCTGTGGCCTCTTCCAGCTCCTGGTGGCTGCGGCCACCCCGGGCCTGTGGCACGTCACCTGCCATCCTCCGTGCTGGGCCCCCTCCTCCTCCCTCCCGTGTGGACACTGATGCGCCCCATCTTGAGGTCCCTAGTCGCATCCACAGGCCCCTTCTGGTCACTTCTGCCTTTTTCCTTTCAGATGGCATCTCCGGATACCCTTGTGTGTGTCCGTGTTCTTGGGACAGTCTGAGAATTGATCGGTACCAGAGGATGGGCTGTGTCACTGTCACTGGGGGGGGGGGGGGGGGGGCAGCTGTCGGGTCCCCTCCGTTGGTGACCCCGAGGCGGCCTGTGTCCAGGGCGGGGAGCCTTCCTGCCGCTGGTGGAGCTGGTGGAGCCCAGACCCGAGCTGGCAGGGTGCTTCCCCGTGGTCCCATCACATCTGGAATCCTAGCTCGAATGAGTGTTGGATAAACTATTTCCCAGGGCACCCGGGTAGGTCAGTGTTAAGCATCCGACTTCGACTCAGGTCATGATCTCACAGTTGATGGGTTCAAGCCCCATGTCAAGCTGTGTGCTGACAGCTCGGAGCCTGGAACCTGCTTCGGATTATGTGTCTCCCTCCCTCTCAGTCCCTCCCCCACTCACGCTCTGTCTCTCTCTCAAAAAAAAAAATTATTTCTCTGTTGGATTGTAAATGTATGTGGAGAAGTCAGTCTGAAATATGTAAATTTGGAAACAAAGCTTTTCTTGTTGATTCTGGAGGTTGCTGCTGTTTACAGAAAGTTCAGGCTGAACGTGGCAGGTCTCAAGGTGCCGTTTGGCCTTCCTGGTGGCCTCTCACTGTCCGTGCCGGTTCATTTATTGAACAAAAGCGCGGGTACCTGGCAGAGTGCCTGGGGGACATGGAAGGCCGTCTCAAAGGTTTGTCAGTCGAGAGGGGTCTTCAAAGAGCAAGGGCTGCCTGGGGAGGGGCCTCGAACCTCCGCCAGGAGGCCCTGTGTAGACAGCTGCGAGCCGGGTAGTGTGTGCAAGCCAGGCCTCGTGTCGCAGTCACAGAACCTCTGAACCTCACGTGGGCTCTTTGCTGTTTTGGCCTGAGCTTCCGCTTTGAGCCTGATCCCATTGCTTCCTTACCTGGGGCTGGGTAGGCGCGCGTCCCCGCGAGGGAGAACCCGGCTTTGTGCGAGCAGCCTCACCGAGGGTCGAGATGGGGAAACCCTGTGGGGTGTGTGTGCAAGGTCCAGGTTGTGTAAATAGCTGTTCTTTCCCCAGACCACCTCCTCCCGCCCTGCGCCTGCTTCCCGCGCTCTCCCCGTGAGAACCGGGGCTCAGCACTCCTCACTCCTCCCGTTGGGGGTGCTGGTGCCCACGCGCGGCATGTCCGCGGCAGCCACGGCGGGGCCACTGAAACCCCCACAGGGCCACAGGGCCCGCACTCGGCCAAGTAACGAGCCAGTCGTGTCCAAGAAATGAGCAGATTTTCTTTCTCTTTCTGTTTCTGTTTCTCTTTCTGAGCGGCTGCTCTGCAATGGCTTTTTCTGCAAACACGGCCACCCTTGTGTGAGGTCTTGCTGGGGCGATGGTGGGCACCCGTGCAGGCACCGCGGTCGCCGCCACCGGGATACACAGCACAGGGAAGACGCTGCCCGTGGTCCCGAGTAGACACAGCCTGTGAGCAGGTGTCCGTGCCCGGCTCCTGGGGCCGCTTGGTGGAGCTGGGGCGGGGGGGGAGGGGATGCAGCGGCAGAAACCGAAGCGCATTAAGTAGTTTCTCTGCGTTCGTATTTTTAAAGCACTTTGATACGGTTCATATCAGGGAAAGACCGTCATGCTTTAGAAACACCTAGAGCATTGAGACATGACTATTGTATGTGAGGGTGCCCTCCGTCTGCTCCCCACAGACGTGCGGCCACCGCTCCCGCCCCAGTGCCTTCAGCCACACGACACGTTTCTCCCTCCTCTGTAATTTAACCACCGTATCGGGTGGAATCTACCTACAATAAACTCACTTGTGTTAGGTGTACAGGCTGGTGGGTTTCAGGAACCGTACGTGGTTGTGTAAACCCCTCCGTGATGGAGGCTTGGAGCATTTCCGTCGCCCCCCCAGCCCCCTGGGCCCCTTGCGCCGACCTCTCCCAAACCCTGGTCCCTGCAGTCCCTGGTCCGTGCTCCGTCGTCGTCTCTGGTGAGTCACATGGACGAAGTCACACTGTGTGTATTCTTTTGTCCTCATCCTTCACTGAGCACGGTCTCTCTGGGACTCTTGCGCACTGGGGAGAGTTTCATATTTCGTTCCTTTTATCGCTGAACAGCATGTAGACCGTGTGGACGTGTCCGCTGGGTGACCCCCTCACCACGGATGCGCTTGGGGCTTGTACCCCGCTTGTGGCTGCTATGAATAAGGTCCGGTCCTGTGTGCAGACACGGTCTTGTTCCTGAAGGTGAGCACCTGGGCCTGGGGTGAGTTGTGGGGTCGCTCAGCTCTGTGTCGATCCAGCGGTTTAAGCTGCCACCACACTGCGCATCTTCGGCCCCGCACATGCCTCCTCGCCTTGACCTTCCCGCGGGCGACTGGTCACTTACAAGTCTTAACCACACGCGCACGTGCAGTGTCTGTTACCACTATGACCTTGAAGATTTAAAATACGTCACTTTAGGGGCGCTTGGGGGGCTCAGTGGGTTAAGCGTCTGACTTCGACTCAGGTCATGATCTCACGGTTCGTGAGTTCGAGCCCGACCTCGGGCTCTGTGCTGACGGCTGAGCCTGGAGCCTGCTTCGGATTCTGTGCCTCCCCCCTCTCTGCCCCTCCCCTGCTCCTGCTCTGTCTCTTTCTGTCTCTCAAAAGCAAGTAAACGTTAGAAAGTTGTTGGTTTTTTAATTTTAAAACATGTCACGTGTACACATCATTGTTCGATTTTCTTTCTTTTTTCGCTCAGCTTTTAAAACACACTTGCCCTGTGCCACGTGTTGCTTCCTCTGGGGTACTCTGTGCCAGGACGGGAACGTGTCTCCGTCTCTGGTGGATCTTGGCACCTTGAGTGGTGGCCACGGGCACAAGCGAGCGTTTGCAGGGTGGACGCACTCCCGTTCCGCGGCGGTGTATTTACTGCGTCTGTTCTGGCAGCTGTCAGGCTCCCACCATCACGTTGTTGCCGGAATGAATGGTGCTGCCATGGGCACTCCCCTCCGTCTTCCTGCCCACGTCTGGGAACTTGGGAACTGCTGGGTCATGGGCTGGCAGCTCTTAAGCTGAGCCGCGTGCTGCTGACTCCACGTGGGGACTGCCCCTCCCTCCGTTTCCTCTGTTCGTTTTCACAGTTGTCTACGTGAAGTTACATCTTGTTGTACAATTCTTTCAACAACACGCTTCCTGTTTCCTGACAGAAATTCAATGTCGTCTTTCCGTCCTGGGAGAGGACACAGTGAGAGTCGCAAGAGTGTGTTTTATACCAATGAAGAGTGGGAGCTTTTAGACCCGAACCCTAAGGACCTGGAGGAGTCAATGGTGCAGGAAGAGAGGAGGAAGCAGGCGCCCGAAGGAAACAAAGGTAGGACGGTCCCTGCTGCCTGACCCCCCCCCGCCGGCCCCCAGGGGCGCGGGGACCCTTCCGTAGCAGGCGGTCCCAGAGGCAGGAGGCACAGGGATTTGCATCCTGTCTGTGGGAGATGAGTCGTGAGGGCCTGTGAAGTTAGGGACAGAACATCGGGGGTCCTGGTGCTCTTTACAGATGTATTGATTTTTCTTATAAACCTTGCGTTTACAGAATTCTGTAACAGACATGAAGGTGGAACGCACAAGGTCACGGATTCCGGTGTGGCCTCGTCTGACTTGTGCCGTTGTGAACTTAGGGCCTCTCTTTCTTCCCAGCCCCTTCCCCTCCCCGTGCTCACCCATCTTCATTTCAAAGTAAATTCTAGACGTCACTCCATTACATGTAAATATTTCACCCAGTATGTATCTCTAGGAGATAACGACTCATCTTAAAGTTATGGCAGCGTGTTATTACACGTAGAAACAGTGAGTCTGATCTAATAGTCTAACCCTGCACTCGTTCCACAGCTGCGTGACCAGGAGGTGACGCCAGGGGACGAGGGCGCTCTGGGGCTGTGTACCCCTCTGGCCCCGCCGCTGTGTCCTGTTCCCGCGGGTTTGGGGCTGGATTTCTGTTCGGGGTTCGTCAGCCTGACCCCGTCTGTACAGCTGGTTGTGATGCTCTGTCCAGGGATCCACGAGGGAATGTTGATGTTTTCCTGTAAAACGACAATAATATTGAAATTTTGCCTCATGCATGATTCTAGCGTGGGCTGGCAGGAGGCGGCGGGATTTTAGGAAATGTTTATGGGGGGGGGGCAAGTATTTACTAAAGGAGAGACCTTTCCCATCCCCCGGGGAGGGTGGCCGAGACTCGCTTCTGTTCGCTGGGTCATCCTTTGGGGCCCTCAGTCCCAGGTGACGGGGTGTGAGATGCGGCCAGACGGGCGTGCTGTGCTCCCCGGGGCCGGCTCGGTGGGTGCGACGCCAGAGGGGGGCCCACCTGAGCGGGAGCGCCTCCTGAGGAAGGGGACCTGGGTCCCGGCGGATGGGCCGCCTTGGCTCCGACTTCTGGTAGCGGCTCCTGGAGTGGAAAAGAAGGAGGGGTCAGCGAGGCTGAGCGGCCAGGTGGGCAGGAGACTCCCGGGGCCTGTGGGCACCTTCCTGACGGGAGTCGCCCTTGAGAGGCAGCGGGGTCTGCGGACCGGTCCTGTACCGGCTGTGAGTCAGCCCGCCAGCTTGTCGCCCTGTCGCTCGGGGCCGCCCAGCCGCTCTCCTTTGTGTTTGTTCCCCTGCTGTGTAGGTGGATTTCTTTTTTTCTTCTCAGACTTTTACTAAAATCCAAGTTAGTTATATGTAGTCGGTAATAATGGCTTCAGGAGTAGAATCTAGTGATTCATCGCTTACATGCAGCACCCAGTGTTCATCCCAACAAGTGTCCCCTTAATGCCCATCCCCCATCCAACCCCCCCCCCCCCACCCCGAGAACCCTCGGTTTATTCTCTGTATTTAAGAGTCTCTTAGGGTTTGCTAAGTGGACTTTTTAAAAAAAATTTTTTTAACGTTTATTTTTTTGAGAGAGAGCAAGCGGGGGAGGGGCAGAGAGAGGGAGACACAGACTCTAAAGCAGCTCCAGGCTCCGAGCTGTCAGCACAGAGCCCGACAGGGGGCTCGAACTCCCAAACTGTGAGATCACGACCTGAGCCCAAGTTGGATGCCCAACTGACTGAGCCACCCAGGCGCCCCTGCTAAGTGGACTTTTTAATCGAAAGCATAACACACACAAAGTTCCCTGATTGCAAATGAGTACTCAGCGGATTTTCCCTGTGAGCACACACTTCAACAGACAGGACAAGACCGGACCCACCCAGTCACTGGCCTCTCCCGGGGTGGCCCCTGTCCCAAAACAGCAGGGAGTCAGGGCCTTGTTTTCTAGCTTTAAGGGACCTGTGTGGTTTGTACTATTTCACATTGCCTCCTTATAGCTTGAATATGTATTTGAGTCCATTGATGCAGAAATGTATTTGGGTCCTTTAGTATTTTTAAGTACCCATTTTTTTAAAAACTTATTTTGAGAGAGTGTGAGCGGGGGAGGGGCAGAGAAAGAGGGAGACACAGAATCTGAAGCAGCTCCAGGCTCCGAGCTGTCGGCACAGAGCCCGACGCGGGGCTCGAACCCACGAACTGCGAGTTCATGACCTGAGCTCAACCGACTGAGCCCCCCAGGCGCCCCTTTAAATACCCTTTTTTTTTTTTTTTTTTTTTTTTTTTTTAAATTTTTTTTTTCAACGTTTTTTATTTATTTTTGGGACAGAGAGAGACAGAGCATGAACAGGGGAGGGGCAGAGAGAGAGGGAGACACAGAATCGGAAACAGGCTCCAGGCTCCGAGCCATCAGCCCAGAGCCTGACGCGGGGCTCGAACTCACAGACTGCGAGATCGTGACCTGGCTGAAGTCGGATGCTTAACCGACTGCGCCACCCAGGCGCCCCAAAATACCCTTTTTTTTTAAGAAAGAGAAGGTAGTCATGTGTTCACAATTAAGAAAACGTACATTTAGGGAGGGGCTTTGTCTTGTTTTTATTTTGCTGGGAACAGATGAGCAAAAGGAAGCCAGGGATCCCCGAGGTGTGGGAGTCCCACGGGGAACCTGCTGTCTGTGCAGGTGGGGACCCTGCAAGGACTCCAGCACCATGCTCCTCCCTGGCCTGTTCTCTTTCTGTTTGGTCCTAAAAGTGGATGCCATGGGAGAACGGTGACGTGAACTGACCTTTTGGAAAAGGAACTTAGCAATGAGATGCGTCCTGAGAGAAGGTGCGGGGAAGCCTTGTCATAAACCCGTTAGCGCCACCAGGCCTCATCTTAGAAACTGAGCAAGCAGGGAGAGCGTTTTCTTTAGCAGTGATCATGTGACCAGTGTAATACGGAAGGATCCCGCTCCTTGAGTTTAGGCTTGGTTTTCATCAAGGAGGAGTCGGGCGAGAGGCGCCCCCGCCTATGTCCCCTGCGCGAGCGACCCACAGCTTTCTGGAGGATGACGGATGGGATGCTGATGCGTTTCACCGGACTTCCCAGAATGAGGATTTGTCCTGCACCTAAAAAAGTTTTGTTTTTACGCAGGAGGAACCAGCTCAGGATTTCCCTTTGATTTTGGACGTATTCCCTACAAAGGAAAGCGCCCTTTGAGAGACATGATCGGGTCCTACAAGAACCGTCACGTCAGTGGTGACCCTTCCGCCGAGGGGCCGCAGAGCAGTGGTGGCGTCAGCAAGCCGGCCCCCGAAACGCAGTTGCAGAGCCAGCAGGAGGAGCTGGAGCGGCTGAAGAAAGACCTGTCCAGTCAGAAGGTGACTTCCCTTCCGCGCACGTGTGTCCCCCCACACCAGCCGCCGGGACCAGAGGGGCAAAGCCTGGCTTTCGTGGGTCTCTGGGTGTTTTGTTCCCTGGGGGGGGGGGGGCTCCCCGGGGGGGGGGGGGCTCCCCGGGGGGGGCTCCCCCCTCGGGGTGTTACATCGTGGGCACTCTGGTGCCCCAGGTCACGCGTTCAGACACGAGTACATCAGTCTCTCTCGACACAGCGCTGGCCCAGAGTCCCTTCCCGGTGGGAACAGTCTCCGCGTGGTGTCAGACACCGTTTCTTCCGAAACTGAGTGCGCTTGATCGCTCCGACCAGAGCTGAGGCTTAAGGTTTTAGAGCCCCCGTTTTCTGAACACCGATGTGCGCTCGCTGGGACCTGTTGCTGATCACAGTTCGCGTGTTTGTTTCCTGTTTCCTATTACTGTTCCCTGCAGACAGGCTCCGCCGGCTAACGTCTCTTCCTCTCTGTTTCCGAGACCCCTCGAGAGGAGGTTCGCTACTAACACGCTCCCGGTGGGGTTTCCGCATTCCCTCCGCCCCGCCTTGCCCCCTGCGCCTGTTCACGGTCCCTGCTCTCCCCTCCGGCTCCAGGAGCTTGTGCGGCTGCTGCAGCAGACGGTCCGGTCGTCCCAGTATGACAAGTACTTCGCCAGCAGCCGGCTCTCCGAGGGGGTCCCGAAGGACGCGCTCGACCTTCTGCACCGCAAGGATGACCAGATCCTGGGCCTCAGCGGCCAGCTGGAGAGGCTCACCCTGGAGAGGGAGAGTCTGCAGCAGGAAGTGAGGACGCTCAAGGGCAAGGTGGGCGAGCTCAGCGAGCAGCTGGGGATGCTGGTGGAGACCATCCAGGCCAAGGACGAGGTCATCATGAAGCTCTCGCGCCAGCTCAGCGAGAGCGAGGACAGTACGTCGTCCCCCACGGGGGTGCCCGGCTCCCCCGCCAGCAGGGAGCAGCTGGAGCTGGACAGGCTGAAAGTAAGTGGGGTGTGGGCTCCGGCTGCTGGGCGGGGTTCAGACAGGCGGTGCGGGCGGCCCCTCGATGTCGCGCAGGGGTGCCGGCCTCAGTGCCTGGTGGGGGAGCGGAGCGTGGGGTCGGCTGCCCCACAGGCCCGCTCGGAGCCGGCGCCCCTGTGGCCACGCTGGCCCCGGGGAGGGCGCTGCTTCCTGAACACGTTGGGTCTCCGGGTCGTCCCCAGGGTGCGGACCCGTTGGCAGGTGGGGGGAGCGCGCTGCTGTGGGAGGCAGGGGTGGTCTCCGTGCCTGCGGAGAAGCCTGCCAGCCCCCCTCCCCCCCGGAGAGCTGAAGGCCCGTGGTCTGTCCGTCAGGCCCCACAGGGACCCTGGGTGTAGTCCAGTCGACCCCACGCGGGTCTCCAGCCACAGGTGTGTCCCGTCCCCAACACGCTCCTCACCTGGCTACCCTCGTTGTGTAGACACCTTGGCACCGAGGGTGTCTGGCCCCTGAGTGTAGTGTATCCTCGGAGGCCAAGGTTCACCACCTTGAGGTTGTTGGCGAGGCCCCGCTGTGTGCCCGGGAGCGCCTGCCCCCGTCAGTGCAGAGGATGGCAAGTGGGGGGGGGGGGGGTTGTCTCTCAGAGAATTCTAAAACAGGACTTAACACTGGGCTGACAGCAGCATCGCTGGGACATGTGCAGGGCCTCCGTCGTGATGGCTTCTCGGTGACACGTCTCAGTCAGCGTTGCCAGTGGGCCGGCCTTGCGTGCGCACACGGCCTGGAACATGCCCGACCCGCACCGCGCGGGTGATGTGCGTTTCACGCCACCTTGTTTAACGTGGACTAGAGTTGACGTTTTGTGAGCGTGCCTGTGTTTGCAGCGTCTGCCTGCCGGCCCCGCCGAGCATGCTCTGTGGGGACACACGCGGGCCCAGCCAGAGCACGTGCGGGATGGAGCGGCTTGTCCTGTGTCCACGCAGCTCCCTGTGGGGACCCACACAGTTGACCCGGGTTAGGTTTCTCGCCCTTATTTACTCTCTTGTTTCTGTGGCACGGTGGGCAGGCTGGTTTCAGTCACTTGGTGATTTCGTGACCTTTTCCTCCAACGTTTCTCCCCACTTTTTAAAGCCTGTGGCTCCAAAATCCACGAGAGCTCAAGAAGGAGGAAGGTTCTCTGGAGCCTCTGTGTGGCCCTGGGGTCCAGGCGGGATGGTCGGCCACCAGCCCCACACGCTCGCCCCTGCGCTGGCTCTCCGGCCCCACACGCTCACCCCTGCGCTGGCTCTCCGGCCCCACACCCTCTCCCCTGCGCTGGCTCTCCGGCCCCACACCCTCTCCCCTGCGCTGGCTCTCCGGCCCCACACCCTCTCCCCTGCGCTGGCTCTCCGGCCCCACACGCTCACCCCTATGCTGGCTCTCCGGCCCCACACCCTCACCCCTGCGCTGGCTCCCCGGCCCCACACCCTCACCCCTGCGCTGGCTCCCCGGCCCCACACCCTCTCCCCTGCGCTGGCTCTCCGGCCCCACACCCTCTCCCCTGCGCTGGCTCTCCGGCCCCACACGCTCACCCCTATGCTGGCTCTCCGGCCCCACACCCTCACCCCTGCGCTGGCTCTCCGGCCCCACACCCTCACCCCTGCGCTGGCTCCCCGGCCCCACACCCTCTCCCCTGCGCTGGCTCCCCGGCCCCACACGCTCACCCCTGCGCTGGCTCTCCGGCCCCACACCCTCACCCCTGCGCTGGCTCTCCGGCCCCACACGCTCACCCCTGCGCTGGCTCTCCAGCCCAACATGCTCACCCCTGCGCTGGCTCTCCGGCCCCACACGCTCGCCCCTGCGCTGGCTCTCCACCCTCACATTGTCACCCCTGTGCTGGCTCTCCAGCCCCACATGCTCACCCCTCCGCTGGCTCTCCAGTCCTACATGCTCACCCTCAGCCCTGCACTGGCTCTCCAGCCCCACACCCTCACCCCTGTGCTGGCTCTCTGGCCCCACACCCTCACCCCTGTGCTGGTTCTCCGGCCCCACACGCTCACCCCTGTACTGGCTCTCCAGCTCCACACCCTCACCCCTGCGCTGGCTCTCCAGCCTTACACGCTCACCCCTGTGCTGGCTCTCTGGCCCCACACCCTCACCCCTGTGCTGGCTCTCCAGCCCCACACTCTTACCCCTGTACTGGCTCTCCAGTTCCATACCCTCACCCCTGCACTGGCTCTCTGGCCCCACACGCTCACCCCTGCGCTGGCTCTCCAGCCCAACACGCTCACCCCTGTACTGGCTCTCCAGCCCCACACCCTCACCCCTGTGCTGGCTCTCCAGCCCCACACTCTTACCCCTACACTGGCTCTCCAGTTCCATACCCTCACCCCTGCACTGGCTCTCCGGCCCCACACCCTCACCCCTGTGCTGGCTCTCCGGCCCCACACGCTCACCCCTATGCTGGCTCTCTGGCCCCACACCCTCACTCCTGCGCTGGCTCTCCGGCCCCACACGCTCACCCCTGCGCTGGCTCTCCAGCCCCACACCCTCTCCCCTGCGCTGGCTCTCTGGCCCCACACGCTCACCCCTATGCTGGCTCTCCGGCCCCACACCCTCACCCCTGCGCTGGCTCTCCAGCCCCACACCCTCTCCCCTGCGCTGGCTCTCTGGCCCCACACGCTCACCCTTATGCTGGCTCTCCGGCCCCACACCCTCACCCCTGCGCTGGCTCTCCGGCCCCACACCCTCTCCCCTACGCTGGCTCTCCAGCCCCACACGCTCACCCCTCCGCTGGCTCTCCAGTCCTACATGCTCACCCTCAGCCCTGCACTGGCTCTTCAGCCCCACACCCTCACCCCTGTGCTGGCTCTCCAGCCCAACACGCTTACCCTCGTATTGGCTCTCCAGTTCCACACCCTCACCCGCGCTCTGGCTCTCCGGCCCCACATGCTCACCTCTGTACTGGCTCTCCAGCCCCACACCCTCACCCCTGCGCTGGCTTTCTGGCCCCACACCCTCACCCCTGTGCTGGCTCTCCAGCCCCAAACTCTTACCCCTGTACTGGCTCTCCAGTTCCATACCCTCACCCCTGCACTGGCTCTCCGGCCCCACACACTCACCCCTGCTCTGGCTCTCCGGCCCCACACCCTCTCCCGTACGCTGGCTCTCCAGCCCAACACGCTCACCCCTGTACTGGCTCTCCAGCCCAACACGCTCACCCCTGTACTGGCTCTCCAGCCCCACACCCTCACCCCTGTGCTGGCTCTCCAGCCCCACACCCTCACCCCTGTGCTGGCTCTCCAGCCCCACACTCTTACCCCTGCACTGGCTCTCCAGTTCCATACCCTCACCCCTGCACTGGCTCTCCGGCCCCACACCCTCACCCCTGCGCTGGCTCTCCGGCCCCACACCCTCACCCCTGCGCTGGCTCTCCGGCCCCACACCCTCTCCCCTGCGCTGGCTCTCCGGCCCCACACCCTCTCCCCTGCGCTGGCTCTCCGGCCCCACACCCTCTCCCCTGCGCTGGCTCTCCGGCCCCACACCCTCACCCCTGTGCTGGCTCTCCAGCCCCACACTCTTACCCCTCTACTGGCTCTCCAGTTCCATACCCTCACCCCTGCGCTGGCTCTCCAGCCCCACACCCTCACCCCTGCGCTGGCTCTCCGGCCCCACACCCTCTCCCCTACGCTGGCTCTCCAGCCCCACACGCTCACCCCTCCGCTGGCTCTCTAGTCCTACATGCTCACCCTCAGCCCTGCACTGGCTCTTCAGCCCCACACCCTCACCCCTGTGCTGGCTCTCCAGCCCCACACTCTTACCCCTGTACTGGCTCTGCAGTTCCATACCCTCAGCCCTGCACTGGCTCTCCAGCCCCACACCCTCTCCCCTGCGCTGGCTCTCCGGCCCCACACCCTCTCCCCTGCGCTGGCTCTCCGGCCCCACACCCTCTCCCCTACGCTGGCTCTCCAGCCCCACACGCTCACCCCTCCGCTGGCTCTCTAGTCCTACATGCTCACCCTCAGCCCTGCACTGGCTCTTCAGCCCCACACCCTCACCCCTGTGCTGGCTCTCCAGCCCCACACTCTTACCCCTGTACTGGCTCTGCAGTTCCATACCCTCAGCCCTGCACTGGCTCTCCAACCCCACACCCTCTCCCCTGCGCTGGCTCTCCGGCCCCACACCCTCTCCCCTGCGCTGGCTCTCCGGCCCCACACCCTCTCCCCTGCGCTGGCTCTCCGGCCCCACACCCTCTCCCCTGCGCTGGCTCTCCGGCCCCACACCCTCTCCCCTGCGCTGGCTCTCCGGCCCCACACCCTCTCCCCTGCGCTGGCTCTCTGGCCCCACACGCTCACCCCTATGCTGGCTCTCCGGCCCCACACCCTCACCCCTGCGCTGGCTCTCCGGCCCCACACCCTCACCCCTGCGCTGGCTCTCCGGCCCCACACCCTCACCCCTGCGCGGCTCTCCAGTGGCACTGCAGGAATGGAACGCAGCGTGAGGGGTTGTGGATGCAAGAAGGGACTTGCTGTCCTCTGTGTCCTCCAGCACTTAATGCTGCGTGGTTCCCACGCTGATTGCTTCCCTTGTCCCCGAGTTTAAACGTCCTTGTGGGGGACCGTCTGTGTGTGTCGGCGGCACTCTGTCATGTCACTGTCACCATCATTTCCGGGTTTCTCAGTCAAGAGTCTGTGTCTGCAGCCTGCAGGTTTGTGCTGTTTGGAACCTGCGAGCTCTTCTCATCGGTCTGATACAGACAGGGTCACTTTCCCGGGTATTTTGAGGAGGGAGTAAACATTGGTCGTCATATTTTTCCAGCCTAGAATTTAGGGACTTTATCTTTCCCGTACTTCCTTCCAGACCTTTTCTGTGGCTCCGTAATTCTGTGCCCGGAGTAGGTCGATCCCTGCTTTGTCCGGCACCATAGCCTGGCTCGGTGGGCGCTGTCCTCGCTGTGACTTGGGGCTGCCTGTCCTGTGACTGTGTCCCCATCCCCTTGTGCCGCCCTGTCCTCCTTCCTGCGATTTGCTCCTTCCGCGTGGGCCTTCACGCTCGCGGCCTTGTTCGTTTGTCCGGCCACGCGCCGGGCTCTGCGCTCTGCCGGAAGCGCACGGTGTGTCCCTCCCCACCCCGCCCCCCGCCCCCGCGGCACCCAGTGTGGCTTGAAAGCAGAGACAGAGGCAGAACCACAGCTGCAGTGAGGGTGAGCAGCAGGGAGGAGACGTGGGCCGGCACTCGCGGTGGTCTGGACGCTGCTCTGGAGCCAGACCTGGCCTGTGTTCAAGCCCAGCTGTGGCGCCTGTGAGCCCCCCCACGGCGGGTTGGGCCCCTTCTCTGCCCAGTGTGTTCACCTGAGACCCGGCCCTCCCCTCGGGGGTCTCGCGGGGATCGGGCTCCTGGTGCCTCGCGGGGCTTCCCTGCTGTGATCGTCACCGTAGGGAGACCGTCCTTGTGATGAACAGTCAGGCCCTCCCAAGGAAGACACCGTTAGTCTGCTGTCCTGCTGTCACCCACCCCCTTGTGTCACTCGGCCTCGGTCCGTCGGGCTCGGGCGCGTGCTGCGCTTGGCCCGGCACTCCCTCTCCTCCATCTGCCGCCAGCAGCTCTCACCCACCGGGAGGGCGAGACTGAGGCCGCGAAGGGGATCGGGGCCTTCTGTGGGGCTAGACTTAGGTGTCTCGCGGGCCTGTCGTGACATGTGGTCCCACGGACTCAGAAGGTGTGCGCGTATCAGTCAGGCGTGGCCAGTGGCCCGGAGTCCAGCGGCCTGGCTCTCAGAGGCCGGATCCCGGCCCCGAGGCTCCGTCTTCACCTGGGCAGCGGAGACCTGGGGACGGCTGCCCAGCAGTTGTCGTGGTGCAGGCAGATCAGGAGTGTCATGCTGACCCATAATCCCCAGCAAGCGCCCCACAAATGTTAGCGATTGAAGGGATCACGGAAACGTCATTTTCTCTGTGGGTCTTAGGGTGGTTATGGGCCGCCAGCCCCGCGGCGATGTCCAGCCTGGGGCAAGTCTCGGGGATCGGCCCTGGCTTCTGTCCCGTGAGGGTCCAGGAGCCCGCGGCTTCCCTGGCCACTCCCAGCCGGCCCCCGAATTTTCCTGCGGCTGTGGCCAAGGCCGAGGGGCCAGAGCCTCCCCGGGAGCCCCGGCAGAGCGGGAGAAGCACACTGATGAAGGGCTGCGCTCGGCGGCACGTGTCCAAGCTCGGGCTTCCTGTCCTCAGGCTTCAAGGCCAGAGCCAAACGTGTCCCCACGTTTGGTAGAGCTTGTCGCCGGCCCGTGAGGCCTCTTAAAACACGGCAGATGCAGCAAACATTAACCATTGGTGAATTTAGGTGAAGGGTATGTTGGGTTCGCTGTACTTCCCTTCCAGCTTGGCCAGGGTTTGACGTCTTCCACGTGGACGCGGGAGGGACGCGCTACCCGGAGCGCCTCACCCACTGTCGGTTGCAGGTGTGGGTCTCTAGTTGAGGGCGTGTGCGGTATGCAAAGTGGGTGAGTAAAAACGAGCACCCGCAGAAAGCGTGCTGTGTCTCTGCTTGGGAAAGAATGGAGCGTGAGGGACGTGAGCGCAGGTAGGCGTCTGCACAGAGCGGGGACGTGGGTCCTGGTGGCCGCGGCGGTGGTCGGGGTGTCGGCACTAATTCAGCGGGACCGTTTGATTGCAAGGGCGGAATATTAATTATGTAGAATAATCAGCCTTCAGCTGGTGTGAATCGACGGGTTTTCTCTTCCAACAGGACAGCCTCCAGGGGTACAAAACCCAGAATAAGTTTCTCAACAAGGAAATTCTGGAGCTCTCGGCGCTGCGGAGGAACGCAGAAAGGAGGGAGCGGGATCTGATGGCCAAGGTGGGTCGGGCGCGGCTCTGTGTCCTGGTGGCGGGGGACTCAGAGCCTTCCGGAAGCGGGTGCCCGCAACCCTGTCCTGCTGCCGGTGGGAGTGCGGTCACGACCCCGAATCGTGTCTGAAACGTTGGGAGCGCAGAGTGCTGGGCGCTTGGTCTCATCTGAGGCGCCCCGGTGTGTCCCATCTGCACGTATGACGGGATTCACAGAAAAGCTTAAATCCTATTCTGAGGCCCCCAGAGGAAGGCTCCTTGGATTGTGATTTTAGCTGTTGTGGGGATCGATTTCCCACCTGTAAACGGGGAAGGGGGAGAACACCTCGCTGCCAGCCCAATGGTGGCGGTGCGAGAGTCTGATGGCATTGTGGTGGGAAAGGCAACGTGAACGTGACAGCCGTCACCGCGTCCCCCGACCTGTGCTTGCGTGTTCTCCTTGGTGTCTTGTCTTGTCTGAGGCGGCGGCGGACGGGAGCTGGTCCCAGGCACAGGGTCCTGGGAAAGTGTGGGTGCCACACGGGCGCCTGCTCATGGCCCACATGCCAGGGACACGACATGACCTCAGGAACCGGCTCGTGCCCTGGTTCCTGCTGCTCCCTTCGGCCGTCCAGGACCCATGTGGGTGTTGGCATCGGGTCCTTGGTGCCGGAGCCCCGGAAGGGAGGGGACGTGACGGGTGGCCGGTGACATAAATCAATCTCTTGTCCTCCACACGGTCCCCCGCCTCTCCTCCTGGTAGTTGGGGGCTCGTCATTCGTTGGCCGCCTGACGTACCTGAGGGTTGTGTATCCCGCGTCGGTCGGGACGGAGGTAACCCCCGCGCTGTCTGTAGTATTCCAGCCTGGAAGCCAAGCTCTGCCAGATAGAGAGCAAATACCTGATTCTGCTGCAAGAAATGAAGACGCCCGTGTGCTCGGAGGAGCAGGGGCCCTCCCGCGAGGTCATAGCCCAGCTGCTGGAGGACGCTCTGCAGGTGGAGGGCCCGGAGCAGCCGGAGCAGGCATTCGTGAAGCCTCGTCTCGTCAGGTAAAGGTGCTGGCGGGTGGTGGGACCCCCTCCTGAGGCCCCCCGCTGCAGCCACAGCGGACGGGACACGAGGCCGTGTCCCGGGGAGTAGGCGCCCCGTCCCGAGACACAGGTGCACCCGATGGCATTGTGGCGGGAAAGGCAGCGTGAACGTGACAGCCGTCACTGCGTCTGAGAGCACAGGGGCCCCCCGAGTGGGGACAACGCTTGGGTGGCCTGGCTCGGCGGCCCAGCACCCCCTGAGGCTCCGACGTGTGCCGTGGACACACTCGGACACGCACAGTGTCGCACATGTTAGAAAATGGCGGAGTCTGGAAGCCCGTGCCGGCTCTCCCCCTGGGGTCCTTAAGTAGTACTTTCTGAAAAATGAGATCCGTTGAGATGTTGGACGCGGAGAAACCGCAGATTCAGTCCCGTCTCCTCCTGTCTCCCCCGCTGGCCGCCCCGGGACGGCCCTGCTGCAGGGGCCTCGCGCCTCCCGCCCCGGCGAAGCCCGGTCAGCACGGCCTCCCCGCGTCTGGGCTCAAGCGCGCGGCACCCGCACTGCCGAGGCCTGTGTGCCAGGAGCCGTGCGGGCTCTCGGCGAGGCGGGTGCGTGTACCCTCGTGCCGCACAGGAGGCTGAGGCTGTGGGGGAGACGTGCTGGCCAAGGTCACGGTGCCTGGCGGCAAGGACAGGGCCCGCGGACGGCACCCCGGCTGGCGGCTCTGGAGACCCCGTCCTTCCTCCCTCGTGTGCCCTTGGGCCCTCGCTGTGTACATCGTACGTGTTCAAACCGCCTGTAACTAGAACGCTGACTGTACGCACGGACTCGTTTTTACTTGATGAAAATTTCAAGCCTACAAAGTGACGGCCAGCGACACCCCACGCGTACCGTCAGCAGTTACCAGTGTTTGGCCAGTCTGGTTTCGTCTTCCCCTCCCCCAAGGTTTTTTCCTGCAGTTACTTTAAGGCAGATGCCACACGTTTTGTCTTCTCACCTTAAAACACTCCAGGATGCGTTTCTAACTTCTAACTGATGGCCCTCTTTCGTAAGTGTATGTACTTGGAGAGAGGAAGTGTGTCTGGGTGTGCACATGCGCCAGGGAGGGGCAGAGAGGGAGGGGGAGAGAGGGGATCCCAAGCAGGCTCCACGCTGTCAGCGCAGAGCACGACGCGGGGCTCAAACCCGCGAACCGCGAGATCACGACCTGAGCCAAAATCCAGAGTCAGATGCTCAACCGACCGAGCCACCCAGGCGCCCCTGATGACGCTTTTTAATATGCGAACCCCACCGTGTTCTGTGTTTTCGCAACTGCCTGCCTTCAGTGTTAACTTCCTGAAATCGCACGGGGGGATACGTGTGGTTCCCGGGCATTTCGTTCTTGCCTTGTGTACCTTTCCGGTAGGGGGGGACGTGTGGTGCCCGGACCTCGGTGTCTTTATTCCTTCCCCTCGTGGTTCCTTCCGTGCTCCCTTTACCAGATGAGGCGGGCGAACGCGTGGTTCGTGTGTCTGCCTGTCTGTGTGCGAGCTCCCGTCCTGCCGGGTGTAGACTGGAAGGGGGATCCCCGACCTGCAGGGAATACAGCTGCAGCCGCGCCGGGGCGGGTTTCCGGAGCAGCAGGGCACGGAAGGCCCACGTGCTGGTTTTCCCGTGGCCGGCCTGGCGGGTCGCCGCACGCTTCGTGGCTTCCGACGCCGCACTTAGGCTTCTGCCGGCGGCCGACGTGTCCTGGGCTGCACTCCTTCCCCGAGGCACATGGTCACGGGATGGTCGGCAGCACGCATTCCCCGGGCCGCCGGGCGTGGCGTTCAGCCCCTGCTTCTGGAGGCCGCTGCGCCCCTGGGCTCCGGCCCCCGCTTCCTTCCGCAGCCGGTGACAGTGGGCCACGCGGCCCCTCTCCTTTGACCCCCACCGTGAAGGGCTCCTGTGCACACGCTGGCCCCTGGAACACCCGGGGTGAGCTCCCCGCCGTGAATGCCTTTTGTGAGGTGACCTCGTCGGGTGTGAGGCCCTGGGGTTTGACGTCCTTGGGGCCACTGTCCTGCCTTCCACGTCCCTGATATCCACACAGACGTTTTCTCCCTCGTCTTTCCGCTTTTTTAAATGACGCTTTCCCAACACAAAAGTTTCCCGTCCGTCCAGGTGTGATGTACCCACACGCGTGCGTCAGCGCGGCCGAATCTCCCAGTAACGCCGGCGTCTTCCGCTGCGCTCGGATTCCCTTTCTCTCTTGGTATCGAGAAGAGGTCTGGTCTAACTTGCCCCTGCGCAGACAGCCGGTCGTCCTGACCCCGTTTACGGAGAAGTCCGGTCTCTCCTGGACGCTCCAGCGCCGGGGCCCGGGTCACGGGGCCACGCGCGCGTGGCCGGCTCTCTCTGCTGTCGTGCCGTCTTTGTGGAAGTCACGTCGTTTTATCTTCCTCCTGTTTTCTCAACAGCGAGTACGACATCTACGGGTTCAGGACCGTCCCAGAGGACGACGAGGAGGAGAAGCTGGTGGCCAAGGTCCGCGCGCTGGACCTGAAGACGCTGCACCTCACAGAAAACCAGGAAGTGTCCACCGGCGTCAAGTGGGAAAACTACTTCGCGAGCACGATGAACCGGGAGATGGCGTGCTCTCCGGAGCTGAAGAACCTGATCCGGGCGGGCATCCCGCACGAGCACCGTTCCAAGGTGTGGAAGTGGTGCGTGGACCTCCACACCCGGAAGTTCAAGGGCAGCACCGAGCCCGGGTACTTCCAGACGCTGCTCCAGAAGGCGCTGGAGAAGCAGAACCCGGCCTCCAAGCAGATCGAGCTCGACCTGCTGCGGACCCTGCCCAACAACAAGCACTACTCCTCCCCCACCTCGGAGGGCATACAGAAGCTTCGCAACGTCCTGCTGGCCTTCTCCTGGCGGAACCCGGACATCGGCTACTGCCAGGGTCTGAATAGGTGGGTGTCGGCCCCACGCCGCTCCTGCGAGCCCCACCGGCCGGGACGGGCCCCTCCCCTGCGGGGACGTTGCAGTCAGCTAGGTCGAGTGACGCAGCGTCCCCCGGGGCGCCCGCCGGCTCGGTCCCTTGAGCAGCCGACTCTTGGTTTCGGCTCAGCTCACCATCTCCCTGTTCGTGAGTTCAGGCCCCGTGTTGGGCTCTGTGCTGACCGCTCAGAACCTACTCGGGATTCTCTCTCCATCTCTCTCTGCTCCTCCGTCGCTCGGGATCTCTCTCCGTCTCTCTCTTGAAATGAACAAACTTGAAAAAAGTAAAATACGAAAACAATACCGCAGCCAAATTTACATTATCTGAAGCGACTACGTTTCTTGTTCTGGTTCCTCACGAGGTTCAGGGTTTGACCAGAAGTTTGATCTCACTATACTTTCAATTATAATTGTATACGATTTTACACTCATAACGCACGAAGCGGATGCTGGTGGCCATTCCTCGTTCACCCAGCGTCTTCGTGAGTTGAGAAGTTGCCCCAGATGGTTCTGCGGCTGGCTGGAACCTGGCACCTGTGGACGAGAGTCTGCGGGTCTCACGCACATCCCTGCTCCCATAGGCGGAGGACACTGGGAGGCCGCCCACCTCGTCGCTCCTCATTCGGAGCCGGGCTAGGGCGGGACGAGGCCACCGGAGGCCCCGGGGTCCGCGCCGCAGGGGGCTGCGTGCCGTGGCTGCTCGGTGCCTGGTGTCTGTGGCTGACGTGCTTTCTGCACTCGCTGGCCCTGCGCTCGTCCAGTGATGCTCTGTCCGTGCAGCGGGAGCGGGAGATACGTTGAAGCGTGAAGAAGCTGTGTGTGCTCGCGTGAGTTAGGAGTTTTGCCGTAAGCCAAGCGCACGCGTTGAGTTGTGGATGCTGACGGTTAATTCTGGCCGCTCACAGGCCCTGACTCCCCCTCCGTGCCAGATACTGACCTCCAGTAAGGGCCGCGTGTTTGTGTCTGAGTGGCCGTGCTGCAGAAGGAAGGTTTCAGCTGGCGTGTTCACGCTAGGCAGTTCCCAGGAAGTCACCTGCCTCTGTGGTGGGGAGGACGGATATGCCGTCTGTGCCCCGGAAGTGATGGGTTCGGCTGCCCCTTGGCGCCCCCGTTAAAAGAAGAAAAGCCGTAAACGGGATGCCGCGTAAGGAACGGTTTAATTCTCTTTGAATCCACGATTCACGTGGAACACCCAGTCTAACGGCTTCCGGAAGCCACAACCCTCTGAAGGCCAGCGGATCCCTCCGGCACGCCTGTTTGGGGGCGATGCTGGCGCCCCGTTCGTCTGGCGCTGCCGTGGAACCTCCTCTTCCACAGTAAAACTTCTGGAAAATTGCCCCCATCGTCTGCACCCCATCACCCTTAGGGCCTCTTAACTTTAACCATTTTATTGGGGTTTTCCCCCAAATATTTTACATGTGCCTCCTGAGAACCCAGAACTTGGGTAGAAGAACGTTGGCCTTTTGTGAGTGATCCAGGCCTGCCTTCTTGAAACTTGGTTAAGGTGACGTCCTGCGGGCTGTGCTGACTGCAGACCCCTGGCCCCGCTCCCCACACCTTTGGGTGCTGCGGGCTCGCTGTCTCTCCTGTCCGTCCCTGCCGCGGCCAGCTTCCTGCGGCCCGTGCGCTCAGGCCTGCCCGAGGCATCCCCTTCCGCCGACCCCACGTCCCTCGTTTCGAGGTCTTAATTCGAGGTGAATCCATCGTAATTTTATGTGAGGAAGAAAAAGACCACAAGCAGCCTCGGAGAAGTAGGGATAGGGTTTCCCGTAAGCGAGGCACAGAAGCCGTCGGAGCAGAGGCGCTTGGATTTCAGATGCAGAGAGAAGGGCTTTTTTTCTCGTTGCTCTGTGTCCGGATCCTGCCTGAATGCCTACCGGGAGCCAAGCCTGGGATCACCGGACAGGTCCGTGACTGGGGGCAGTGTAACGGCTGAACCCAGGTTTCCTTTACGAGCGAGCTAACCGTTGTTCAGGCTCCTGCCCCCACGTGCACGCACACCGTGGCCGCGGCTCCTTCTGAAAGCCCGTCGGAGTGGCTGTCTGTAACCCATTGTACACTCACCTCTGGACTCTCTGCGCCCAAAAGAGCTGCATCAGCTAAGCATTTGTTTTTAACGAGGCTGGTTGATCGTTGGGAAAGAATTTCAGCATCCTTAAACGAAGACCAGATGAAAGGGTTGGCGGGAGCAGTACCTTTGCTTCTCAAACGTCATTTATCTTAGTGTTTATTTTGAGGGGGAAGGGGCAGAGAGAGAGAGAGAGAGAGAGAGGGAGAATGAATCCCAAGCAGGCCCTGTGCTGTCAGCACAGAGCCCAACACGGGTCTCGAACCCATGAACCATGCAGTCATGACGTGAGCTGAAATCCAGAGTCGGACGTGCCTCACTTGGGGCACCCGGCTGGCTCAGTTGGTGGAACACGTGACTCTTGATCTCGGGGTCGTGAGGTTGAGCCCCACATTGGGGGCAGAGAGGACTTAAAACAGAAAGAAAAGGACAGATGTGTTGCTCGTGCAGGAAGTTGCTTGTTCTTTGCAGGGGGACCGGAGATGGCCGCGGCTGTGTAAGCAGACGGCGCGTTGCGGCTGGCCAGCCGTGCAGCCCGGGCCCCGGCGTGCGGGGTGCCGGCCCTCACCTTGCTGTCCGTCTGCTTACAGGTTGGTGGCGGTGGCCCTGCTGTACCTGGAGCAAGAAGACGCGTTCTGGTGTCTGGTCACCATAGTGGAAGTTTTCATGCCTCGAGACTATTACACCAAGACGCTGCTGGGGTCCCAGGTACGGCTAGAAACACCGCGTGTCAGCCAGCGGCCTGGAGAGTCCAGCCGACACGTGGTGAATTAAACTTCGGTGGGGGAGGGGCTCCCGTGCGTGCTGAGCCTTGAAACAGATGTACGAGGAGGGCGTGCTGCAGACCCCGGGCCTGGCTGAGTGTGACCGGGCAGGGAAAGTCCCACCGGGCACAGCTGTCCCCCACCCCCCCTCCCCTGCAGTCCTGCTGTCTCCCTCCCTGGGCACAGGTGTCCCCCCCCATAGCCCTGCTCTCTCCCCAGCACAAGCTGTCCCCCCCCCCCCCCGCCCCCGCCATAGCCATGCCCTCTCCCCGGTGCAGCCTTCCTGGGGAGTCCGGGGGCAGGAGTAGGCAAGCCAGAGATTTCTGAGGGGGGGCACCTGCGAAGGACCAGGGAGGGAGCAGGGAGGCGGGGGAGCCCCCAGACCAGGGACCAGGGACAGGAAGGTGGCTCGAGTGGGACGGGTCCCGGATGGCCGTGTGGTTCTCAGGAAGTCTCGGCCACGCCAGCAGGGACCCCTGTGACAGACCTGTGTCTCGTGCCGACAGGCTGCATCGGGGCTCTGCCGTGGTCACTTCCTTCCTGGGAGCAGGCAGCGGGGCTGGCAGTCACCCCCCTGGCAGGAGACATGCCCACAACACCCGGCACCCGAGGACGAAGGGGCGGGAGAGCCCAGGCTTGTCTCCTCGGGGGCAGTTCTGGCTCCAGAGCAGCCCGGGGCCCCTCCCCTGGGCCGGGCTGGGGTCGCCGTCCCTGCTCCCCAACTAGCAATCCTGCTCGTAGGCCTGACCTTCACGGCCCTGCGGAGGCCAGCAGAGGCACCGGCGGGGGATAGGCGGGTGGCAGGAGGGGACTGAGGGTAGTCCTCTCCCCGCTCATCACGGGCACCGCCCGTCAGTGGGTCTGACTCCTCCGCGGTGCCCACTCCTGTCTACTGTCCCCCCTCCCCACCCCCGTGCGGGAGGGGCCTCCCTGTTCCAGTCTGGGGGTGACTTCCTGCCCTTGCCTCTGGGCCACCAGCAGCCGCCTGGCTTCTCAGCTTCTCTGTCGCTATGTGACTTTCCTGGGTAAAATCCCTCAGGGTCTCGGTTGTAAATACTGGGAGTAGGCTCTGTCCGCCTGGCTGGCCCCTGCCTGAGTTTTGCTTTAGGTCTGCACGTCTGCCTTCAGACCGGGTCCTCGTCGTGGCCTCTGTCACGGCCTGCCCTCTGCGCCCGCTAGTCCACCAGCCTGGACTCCCCCTCATTTCTCGCCCCCCGCATCCCTGCGGTTAGCTTCTGATCATTGCCGCCTGCCTGGTGGCTCTCATCCCTGCTCCCCCTTGACCCCTGACCCTTGTCAGGGTGCCCTGCCTTCCTGTATAACTGTCACTCCTGGGGTCAGCCGTGCCCCCTTGTGACGGAACACCTGCTCGCCGGTCACGCCCTGACCTCGGGTGAAGACGTGACTCCCTAGGTCACCGTTGCCCTGCCTGCATCCTGGGGAGCACCTGCTCTGGGCGCTGAGCACCGCTTCCTCGGTGCTGCTTCCTGCCCCTCTGGGGCCGCCCGCTGCTCTGGTCCGGGGCCTCGGGGACAGCGCTTGTCTGACGGGACCCTCCCCGTGTGCCTGCTGGTCCTGTAGCTGGTCAGCGGCCCTGACGTTCACTTCGATATCGCGGGCACGCGGCACGGTGAGCGCGGAGGGTGCGTGAGCGAGCTCTCCGGCCAGGGGCACTTAGCGAGCCCCCCTCACATCTGCACAAAACCATCCGGATGCGGGCATCACGGCCCCCCTCCTCCTTGGGAGACCAGCGGAGCTCAGAGACGCTAAGCACCTTGCCCGAGGAGCTACCACCAAGGCCCAGGCTGGGGTCTGGACCTCTGTCCACTCCTCCTGGAAGGCCGGGGAGGAGAGCAGGGCCTGGGCTCTGGGCCCAGTGATCCCAGGAGAGTCATCTGGTCCTCCGGTGACCGCCTCAGTCTGCTAAGCGACCGAGAGGCTAGTTTCGCCAGTGTATAAACTGGGAAGTGAGCCGTTAACAGGCAGCAGTCACTGTTTTGTGGGAGTGAGGGGACCAGTAAGTAATGTTCTGTGTATCACAGACACCCGGGAGCCGGTAGCTTCAGAGACTCAAAGTCTCAGATGACTGTGTTTCAGGAGAAGGTCTTACTCCGAAACTTACTCCGGCGTCAGGAAGGAGCCTTTGTCTTGGTTCCCTTGAGCCAGGTCGTCCCCCCTGTGGGGCGCGGCCCCGTGCCCCAGTTTCCACATCTGTCAGATGAGCGTCAGACTCCCCTCCTGTGGAGTGCTTGACGTCAGATTCAGACGATGCTTTAAGGGTCTGTCATAATGTTCAGAATTTAAAAAAACTCGCAGTTACGACAGGAGGAAGGGAAAAACCTATCTTAAGTATGTGGATTTGAGATGAACTGTGCCTCGTGTTGTCCCGGAAAGGGAATCGTAAACTGGAGACTCTCTCCCCAACTGAGAAAGTCGCAGAAGCTCCCGAGGAGCAAGCAGGTGACACAGAAAGACGGTAAGAGCAGGATGAAAACCGCGTTACTCTACCAGGGAGACCACGGTTGGCATTTTGATGTGCTCCCTTTTTGCTCCTCCCCCACCTCCCCTTAGGTATGGGCGTTGGGGGCGTGAGGTGTCCTGTCTGCTTCGCGTCACGGCTCCGGCGAGTTGCCCCGTTCGGTGGCTGCTGCGTCCCGTCGGGGCAGCGCGTGCGTGGACTGTATGTGTCCTACAGGGGTCACCGCGTGGGCCGCCCTGAAGCGGGGACAGCTCGTGTGCCCCTCTGCCCCCACAGCGCCCTGCTTCCCAAATCCCTGCCGGCTGCTCGCGCCTTCTCCATCGTTCCATCCGCTGTGCACCAGGACCCGGCCGGCGCCGAGGACCCCGTCCCCTGGTGTCCCCCGGTGTCCCCCGGTGTCCCCCGGCGCGTTCCTTCCCCCCCGCGCCCCGCCACCTCCCGAGCCGGCGGGGCTGGGGCTGAACACAGGTCGAGCGGTGCTTGCTGCCAGCTGCTCCGCACCCAGCCCTCTGCGCCTGGACAGCCTTGAGCGCGAGGTGCCGCCTGCCGCCTGATGGATACGGGGCGCTTCTCGCGCCGTGGGGGTGGCTTCTCGCCCCTCCTCTTCAGCCCAGTCCTACCCCTCCTGGCAGAAGGAGTCTGTTCCCGTCACTCATCCCGCGGTTCCTCGTTCTGGGGGCACTTGCCCTTCACTCATCCCGTGGTCACTCATTCCACGGTCACTTGTCCCGCATTCATCCCGTGGTCACTCGTTCCGTGGTCACTCATTCTGTGGTCACTCGTTCTGCAGTCACTCATTCTGGGGTCGCTTGTGCCGTGGTCACTCGTGCCGTGGTCACTCATCCCGGGGTCACTTATCCCGCGGTCACTCATTCCATGGTCACTTGTCCTGTGGTCACTCGTTCTGGGGGCACTTGTCCCGCAGACACTCGTTCTGGGGGCACTTGTCCTGCTCTCATCCCGTGGTCACTCGTTCCATGGTCACTCTTCCCGTGGTCACTTGTTCCATGGTCACTCGTCCCACGGTCACTCATTCTGGAGTCACTTGTCCCGTGGTCACTCGTCCCAGGGCCACTCATCCCGTGGGCACTTGTCCCACAGACACTCATTCTGGGGGCGCTTGTCCCGCACTCATCCCGTGGTCACTCATTCCGCGGTCACTCGTCCCGTGGACACTCGTCCTGGGGTCACTCGTCCCGCAGTCACTCGTTATGTGGTCACTTGTCCGGTGGTCGCTCATCCCAGGGTCACGTCCCACAGTCTGCTGTCCTCCCTTGCCCACCTTCAGCCCCTGAAGGTGGCCAGCACTGGCCCGAGCCCCGGCCTCAGGCGCGTGCTGTCCCGGCGCCGTCGTTCAAATGCGCAGGCGCGGTCTTTAGCGGGTGGTGCTGACCCTGCCCACCGAGAGGGGCGAGGCTTCCGGGGAGACCCCTCTAGGGGAGCACGCGCCGGCTGCATCACGTGGCGCCCTCACGTGCCCTGGAGCGGTCTGTGCAGGTGTCCTGGGGCGGCAGCCGCTGCGAGGTGCAGGCAGTGCTTCGCGCCCTGTGACATCTGTGGGACGGCTGTGCTGCTGTCACACTAACTCTTGGGCCTGGGACTCGGTTGTGACCCATGTACCCTAGGTCTCGCGTGCAGCGGCCGGGCCGACTCTTCTCCCGGCTCAGTAGCGGATCATAGCGGCCTGCGCTCTTGGGTGTTTGGGGCACACGAGTGGGTTTCAGGCCCGGGGGTGGGCGCGCCTGCGGGCGTGAGGTCCCCCTTGCGCGGCTCAGGCGGTGTGCCCGAGCGCACCCACTCCTCGGCCTCCGACCCCTCCCCAGGTGGACCAGCGGGTGTTCAGAGACCTCCTGAGCGAGAAGCTACCCCGTCTGCACAGCCACCTGGAACAGCACAAAGTCGACTACACCCTCATCACGTTCAACTGGTTTCTGGTGGTGTTCGTGGACAGCGTCGTGAGTGACGTCCTCTTTAAGATCTGGGACTCCTTCCTCTATGAGGGACCAAAGGTGGGTCTGTCCGCCGGGTTTCTGGGCAGCGCGGTGGTGGCCAGCTGCCCGGGTGCGTGAGGGGCCGCCGTGGGGCCGGGGTCACAGGCCGGGGTCACAGGCCCGCCCCGGCCGGGCCCAGGTGTGCCTCTGCTCACAGGTGTCTCTGTCCCGCCCACAGGTCATTTTCCGCTTTGCCCTGGCTCTTTTTAAATACAAGGAGGAGGAGATCCTGAGGTTGCAGGACTCTATGTCCATTTTCAAGTATCTCCGTCACTTCACGCGCACCGTCCTCGACGCCAGGTGCGTCCTTGGGGGCGGGGGGCGTGGCGAGAGCGGGAGCGCTGGTCCCTGCTTCCCGAGGAAAGGGTGGGGACAGGCTGGGGACACCAGGTGGCCTCCAGTGATGGGGAGGGGCGGGGGGAGGATGGAGGACAGTTTATTTTTTCCCCAGTGAACATCAGTCCCGGCAGCAAAGCAGCATCTTTATTTGTCCAGCGAGCCTTTACTGAGCGTCCGGGGCACGGGGGCCACGGTGACCGAGGACGGACATCTCACGTGAAAAACCTAGGGGAGACCACTGGCGTGACAGGCTCAGGGCTGCCGTGGGGGGAGCCCAGATGGGACAAGTGCAGGGGAAAGGGGGGGGTGAGCGGGGCCGGGGGGACCCCAAGGAGAGGGTGTCCTGGGCAAAGGGGTCCTGAGGAGTGGAGGTGAGAGGCAGCGGTCTGGGGCCGTGGCGGAGCAGGACGGGCTTCATCCCCCAACTGTCGGGAAGACAGGAGGGCTGGCACCGGAGAGGAGACCCGGGGCCTGGGGAAGGGGGGTGGGGGGCGGAGGGGGTAGACCAGAGCACGGCACAGGAAGCGGAGCTTGGGGAACCCCGGGCTTCTGGCCCGGGCCCCAGGCCTCAGCGGATCGTGTCCGTGTTGTGTGTGTGCCCCCGGCCGCGTTTGGCGGCTGCCCTGGGGACTCGCCAGGGGCTCCCACGGCCAAGGTGGGGTACAGTTCACTGCTGCCCATGTGGTACAGGGCCGCCTTTCCCTGCACATGACCGTGTTCCGTGTCAGGTTTGTCTACCCGTGAGGAAGCCGTGAGTTTTTCCGCAGAGAAGCGTCTGTGGCTCACATACGTTCTCAGATTAGTTTTTAAATTATCTCTGAGAGAAAGAATGCAAGCAGGGGGAGGGGCAGAGGAAGAGAGAGAGGGTCCGAAGCAGGCTCCGCGGCGTCAGCGCAGAGCCCGATACAGGGCTCGAACTCACAGACTGCCAGATCGTGACCTGAGCCAAAGTCGGACGCTTAACCGACTGAGCCCCCCAGGCGCCCCTCAGACTTTTTGGACTGTAGCTCATAAGACCGTTTCATATCAGAACGTGAACTGCCCGTGCCAGAGTGTATAGAAGTGAAACGGTTTGTTGAAATGTTTGTGGTTCTTGCTAAAGGTCTGTGTTAGATGTTGAGGTTTCTAACTTCCTGTTACAAAACGCTTGTCATGATTCACCACGTGGGTTTCTCGTCCACTGATGTGTCACAACCTGCTTGAAAGCCCGCAGGGCCCCCCAGTAAGCTGGCAGGTGCCCCTCTTCTTGGCTGGCCCCGCGAGAAGCCGCAGGCCCTCAGGGCACCGGCGCTGGGGGAGCCCGGCCGCAGGAGGGCTCCGGGGCAGGGGCTGGGCCCAGGTCCCGGGGAGGGGACGCTGCGAGCAAAGGGGCTGATGGCTGAGGCCACGCCCGACAGCCCAGAAGGCATCGCGGTTTGTAAGGATTTTCAGGCAGCTTGACGTATCGGCGGTAGTGGCCTCGGTTTCGCCAAATGAAAAGCCAGGGAGCAAAGCCTGAGAGAGAGCAGGCCGAGAGCGTGCGCCACCCTTCCATCAGGTCAGGGTCCCCTAACCTCCCTTCGGGCCCAGGCTGCAGGATGTGCCCCCCCACCCTCCCGGCAGCGCCTCCCGTAGGCTCTGCAGCGCCACCTCGTGAGCGGCCTCGGGCACAGCCGCCCGGCCGTCGGCCTCAGAAACCCCGTCCCCGTGGCTGGGTGGCGACCCGGGTGTTTCACTCGGCTCCCCAGGCTGGCGGGTCCAGGGGAGCAATTGCACATAACCGAGCGGCTCCGTAAGAAAGGAGGGCGCGGGTGCTGCGTCCCGCGTGCTCAGGAGACAGCGGGTCAACGGATTAAACCGGTCTTGAGTCGGGGCCCCTGGGGCCTTCAGCCTGGGCTGACCATGGGATAGCTCTCATCTCCTGACCGGGCCGCAGAGCGGAGTGTTCTGCCCTGCCCGCTGGGCTAACAGGCCCCGGCAGCACGGTCCCACCAGAGGCTCTGTGAAAATAACCTAGTGTTGTTTGCCTCCCATAGAGGGGGCTGGAGGCCGGCTCTCAGGTGCGTGGAGTCTGCGACTCGTGGCTGTAGGAAAAGGAGCTGGTCGTGTGGCCCTGGGTCCCGGGTCTGGGCTCACATTTCCGTTCACAGACCCCTGCGGCCCCGGCCGGCAGAGCCCAGTAGGAGGCACGGCTCTGTGGAGGCCTGTCCTGTTCTCCCACGTGCCCGTGTTCTAGAACAGCCTGGGAAGCTTGGCATTTGAAGGTGGCCTTCCTGACCTTCGACCTCACACAGGGAGTCCTCTGGAGTCCGGCTAAGGAGTAGGTGTTTGGAAATTCAGTAGGGAGAAATGCCAAAGGCTACACCCTCCCTTAACATTACACCTTCTAGAATAAACTTCTATCAAGGCAGCCCACGTGGGTGGATGGTGGCAGGCCACCCGTGGCCGCTGGCTCTGTCCTCACAGCCTCTCCTGGGTCTGGAGGTGCGCCAGGGCCCTGTGGCTGGGAAGACAAGCCCCTGGACTGGACGAATCAGGGGCTGCACCCGGCCCCGGGCCCTGGGGCACCTTCTCATTCTGATCTTACTAAACCACTGGCCAGCAGCTACAGCCCCGTTTCTGTGATTTTAAACCGTTTACTGTAAATCGGTGCCTTGATCCCAGGATAGTAGGAAACCATAGAGTCCACATCTGTCTGCAGACGTGTTCGAGCCTCGTTGTGTGGCTCCTGGGTATCCGCTGCTCCCTGGTCAGGCCCGAGACGGCCCTCCGGGCCATCCTTCTGCTGGTCCCGAAGGCTCGGGCTCGGGCTCAGGCTCGCCGGCCCTGCAGTCACAGGCAAGTGCCGGGCGCCGTCCTTGTGTGCGTGTTGTGGTGGCAGCTCTGGTGACCCCAGACCTCAGGAAGGTCACTAACGTATCCCAGCCTTTCGACGAGGAATCAGAAACCAGAAAGGGAAGGGACGTCACCTGCCCCGCAACACAGCGAGCGCGCGTCTGAGTCCAGGCCGTGGCCCAGGGCCAGCCCCGTGGCCTGTGCGTGAGAAGGGCTGGCCTCCAGGCGATCCACCCGCTGGGGTCCCATCCCGTGTCCTGCCCTGCTGACGCTCCGACCCTGTCCTGTGTCCTTCCAGGAAACTGATCAGTATCTCCTTCGGGGACCTGAACCCGTTCCCCCTGCGCCAGATCCGGAACCGGCGCACCTACCACCTGGAGAAGGTCCGGCTAGAGCTGACGGAGCTGGAGGCCATCCGGGAGGACTTCCTGCGTGAACGGGACGCCAGCCCTGATAAGGGTGAGCTGGTCAGCGATGAGGAGGACACCTGAGTCCCCGTCCCCACCCCCCACGATGCTGCTCTTGCCCTCACAACCAAAGTGTGCCAAAGGGTGACCGCGGAGACGTCTCTGCTCCTTTAAAAGCCCGAATGTAACGCCCGTGGTCTCTGGAGGTCTGCCGGGCAGACCTCCAGGGCCACGCCGCACTTTCTCCTCTCCACTCGCGGTGGGGTTTGTCCCGTTTACGACCGTCTTCCGTGCCGTGGCGCGTGGCTGCGCGCGCCCCCAGGTGAACTGGCTGGATGTTTTCCAGGCCCTCTTTACAGCACGTGTCAGCTGGGTGGGTCATCGGCTCGTGCCCTCGGGACCCCGTCCCGGGCGCCTCCCTGTCTCGCTCCTCCTGCACCCGGTGCAGCCGAGGGCCTCCGCCGGCCGAGCAGCCACACTGTGCTTCGCGCACTCCCGGGCCACAGTGTGGCTGCTCCGGGGGCACGAGGGTAGCGAAGAGGGGCCTTTCCTAGAAAAGCAAGTGCGTCCCACGCTCAGAAGCGGCCTGTAGAAAACCCACACACCTTCCCTGCGGGCAGGCGGCCTTGCCTCAACTCTGGAACGGCCCTGGCCCTTCCGTGCACAGCATTTCAAGCAGCGAAGGGCCTGGCTTTCCGGACAGCCCTCACTCCCTCCTGGGCACCAGCTTGGGCTCGCCTGCCCTCAGCCTGCCCTCTGCCTGGCGCAGATCTCTGTGAGATCCTTCTGTGGAGGGAGCCGTCCCGCAAAGCAGGCCCCGCCCTGGGGCCTCGGTAGAGGGGACAGGGCAGGGCCGTCCGTGGTGCAGGTTCCAGGTGACGGTCGAGGTCTCCTCCACCTGCTGGCGTGGGGGGAGGCAGCTGCCGGGGCTTGGGGCGCCGCTCGGGTCCCCTCCCCAGTGCTGCCCACGGGCATCCGCTCTGGCGGCGTCCTTGCTCATCCCCGAGGCCGTGGGGGTCACGCCGCCCAGGCCGCTCCGGAGACGGAGCGCTAGCTGTTTGAAGCCCCGGAGAGAGGCTTTGCCCAAGGAAGCGGACTTCTGCCTTATCACAGCGAGGACCGTCCCTGACGCGGACGTGTGACACCGTTTCCTGGCACAGTATTGCTCAAATAGGGAAGAAATGACTTCAAGTGGGATTTTTACACTACCTGGAGAAGCTGGAAACAGCCCTTAGTTGATGTGTTCGATGCGGCCTGAGTGCTGAACCGATGGAATTTGAAGCGCTTTTTTCCCAAGTAGGGATGTCCCGTCGCCAGCGTTGAGCAGGGTCCAAGCCGGGTCCGCATTTCCGTCCGTAGGTTGGTTGACTTGATTTTCGGGTATCAGACACGTTGCACCATTGTTCGTTTCCTGGGAGCGGCTGGTGGCGTCCTCACTGCCGTTCGCGGACCCCCTGCCCTGGCCCCCACGCAGCTGCCGGCCTGGGGACAGCGGTGAGGATGTGCGGCCGGATCAGACCGTACTTTCCGGATCGATTTCCCGGAGGTGACGGTGCCGCTGGTTTTGTCCGTCTTGCCCCAGAAAGATGCATCTTAAAAACGTGGGTCGGGCCCAGGTTCCCGCTGTATGTGGCTGGAGTCGTGGTTTCAGGGAGCGGCTGGCCGGGCTGTGCTGCTGCCTCCAGGCAGTCGTCCGAGGCCGGAAGTTGGTGCGAAAGCCGAGGGGTCGGGGGAACGGGCCAGGGGTGCTGGCCTCCGGGTGTCCGGACGGGACAGGATGGGGCCGTCGCTCCAGAACCACAGGGCCCGGAACGGCCGCCTCTCCTGCCCCCTCCACCGGGCGGGCAGCGTCCCGATGGGGCAGCCTCAGCACCGGCCCAGGGCCCCTGCAGGCTGGGTCTCGTGGCGACGCTTCTTGCCCAAACGTGTGTACCGTGGCCAAGGGGATTCCCTCAACGTGTTGGGGGGGGGTACCTGCCAGCTTGCACGTGGATGTGTTTTTGTTTCATGGGTTGAACACGTTAATACTTTTGTATATTTTTTCACTACAGTTTATATTTTTATAGACTTTGTATCGAGGTTTTTCTAGATGACGTACGTCTATTTTATGTAACGAGTCTTGTGTACGGCTCCCTGTATTTGTGTATAAACCTGAGCACGACGTGGCTCCCCACTCCCGGGCCCCGGGCATCCCGCCTCTGGCTCATGCTGGGGCCGCTTCCCCGGGTAGCACCTCCCTGGTCACTTGCGGCCACGCGGACAGCTGTCCAGCACCCGCTGGGGCTGGACGGAGACTGGATTCTCCTCCATTGTATCAATATAGGAAATATTCTAGGCAGATAGCCAGCGCGTTTTCCTTTTTGAAGCTAAACGTGTGTATTGCACAAATCCCCACCCTTGGCTTTGTGCCGCGTGGTCTTCCCCGGGTGCCCTGGGCGGCGGCCAGCCTGGGGAGGGGGGGGGGGGGTGCCGGCAGGGGGGCTGCTGGCAGGTGACTTTCCTTCATGTCTCTGCAGCTTCTGTGTTCGTCTTCCAGTTAAACTTTGGAACGGTCCTACTAAAAAGCCAAATAAACTACTAATTTGTATAACATTGTGGTTTGAAATGTGGTTATAATCGCTTGTGATGGGGCTCACCCCAGGGCTTAGGGGGGACAGGGGCCTCCCCGACCTGCCAGCAGGGTGTTTAGGTCCGTGCCCTTGGTTTGCTCTTTCGGGGTGTGTGGGACGAGACGCCTCGCCTCGGTCAGCGCTGCAGCCCCGGCAGCCGAGGCCGAGCTGGCAGATGGGGGGCCTCGGCCGGGAGCCGCCCTGTGTCTGGAGCAGCCCCCCGGGTCACAGCTGTGCCGTGCCCCGCCTGAGTCATGGGTTGTTTGCCTCTCGTCTGGGCTGACCGCTCGGCTGCCACCGGGGACACCATCCCCCTCAGCCCCCATCATCGGAAAAACACACCACAATGATTAAGACCAAATGTCTTTCCACGGTGTGGGGGAGGGGGCTCCAGGGAGGGTTCCCGGACAGAGCAGACGAGGGCCCGCTGAGAGTCTCCAGGTCAGACTCTGTGAGGCTGGGGGTTCCTGCGGCCACAGCAGCGGGAGCGGAGCCGGCACTGGGACCCCCGGGCCGTGCCCTCTGGCTCTCGCCCCTGCTCGGTGTGGGTCAGGCGCCCGTACGGAGGCCGTCACAGAGCGTGGGTCCCCAGAGCTGCTGCAAACACAGGAAGGAAGCCTGCTGCCCCTCCCCCAGCGCAGGATCCTGGGACTCTCTCAAGCCCCCGTGACTCGCTTTCCTGAAGTGACCTCAGAGTGACTAGCTCTGCCAAAGCCGTCTTCCTGCTGGGGGCAGCCCAGAGCTCAGGTGGAAGGGGGCTTGGGCCAGACCCACGCAGAGCGGGCGGGGCTCTGCAGCCGGCGGCGAAGGGGTGTTACCGGAAGGGTGCTGTGTGCGGAGAACGGGAAGCCGGGGAGTGGCTGGGCACCTCTCCCTCCGTGCCTTCCACGTAGGGACCGCCCCGTGACAGACGCCTGCTGGTGGCTTCAGCCTCTGATGCACAAGTGGCCGCGTGGCCCTCGCTACCGCAGCCTAAGGACCGCCGTGAACGGCACATGCCGTGGAACTGAATGTGGTGTCCCCCGGTGTGTACGGGGCAGGGGGCCGGGGCCTCTCTCAGCCTCGGTGTCCCCCACGTGAAGAAGGGGTCTACGCTCTCCAGGAGTAGGGCTTGTGAGCACCGTGTAAGAGGGTCAAGTTCAAGACTCATAGCCAGAGGTAAGGGTTGGAGCCTACCCAGGCCACTTCCTGGAGGAGCAGCTGGGCCGCCCCCCCGCCCCCAGCCGCCTCATTCCTGGTTCGAGCCCAGAATACTCCCCAGAGCACCCGGTGCCCACCTGCCATCTGCTGTTCACGCCTGCCTCCGTGGACCTAGGTCTGTCCGGCAAGAAGGGGGCTCTGGTGGGCAGGTGTTAGGTCACGGGTCAGCGTCACAGGAGCCCAGCAGCTGGGGTTGGCGGGGCAGGAACCCCCCCCCCCCCCAAATCTGTCTCTGAACATGGAGATGTGGGAAAGGGACAAGCGGGGACCAGGAAGGATGTGGCCGCCTATCTGCTCCTACCTGCACCCCGTCTCTCCCCCTGGTGCAGGTAACAGCCGAAGTGGCGAGGGCCAGGAACCAGACAGGGCGTCCCGGACCCCATCGCCATCATCCAGGAACCAGACAGGGTGTCCCGGACCCCATCGCGATCATCCCAGGGGACAGCCCCTGCTGGAGACCAGAGGGCCTTACTGCTCGAGGGAGGGTGTGACCCATTCACTGTGAAACACAGGTCTCTCCTGGAGTGGAGACATGGGGGGTGGGCGAGCGACTTGAAGGGGCAGAAAGAGCGTGGCCCAGGACCCCCGCCCACCCCCGCCTTTGCCAAGCTGTACTCCTGCCAGAAGACCTCCCAAGGAGGCCTCCCAAGGAGGCCACCAAGCACCTCTTCTAGGGGTTCCCCGAGGAGCACGTGAAGGGCGGTGAGTCAGGAGGATAGAGACCAGGGGGTCTGACCTGAAATTCTCCCAATCCAAGAGGAAGTCACGCCGTGCTCGAAACCATAGTGCTCATTTATGTATAACAATAATAACGTTCTGCAGACTGTTAAAAAAATACCTTTCCTGGGGTGAGAGATCCCTAGCCCGCCATCAGCGGGCCGGGTTAGCACCTTTGGGGTGCAGCCCGCACTGGGGCATGAGGTCCGTGCGTCTGGGACGGTCTGTTCGTGCAGCCTGGCCTGGCTGGAGTGGGTCAGCGGCGGGCGACACGCTGATGGCCGCGGGAGGGGACCCCGTGGCCCGGTAGGGGGCAGGAGCGGCAGCACTGGGTGCGGACGGCAGGCAGCTGGCAGCGGCCCAGCAGGCGGAGGGTCTCACAGAAGCCGAAGGACAGGCGATCCCGCTCACAGCCTGGGGTGGGGTGGGGTGGGGTGGGGTGGGGTGGGGTCCTCAGGAGGAGCCACACCTGCTCCCTTCCCTCCTCCACCTGGGATGTCCCCAGGATCAGGGTGGCCAGGAGCCTCAGGGGCTTGGCGGCCACCCCCAAGGGCTTGAGCCCTCTGGGCCCGGAGGTGCCAGTCCCCAGTTGTCGCTGTGGCCCCATCCCACCTGCCCGCCCTCAGGTTTCCAGAAGAAAGGCCCCGAGATGCCACCCGTGACCATCTCAAAGGCTCCTGAGAAGGCAAAGAGCCTGCTGCCCCTCCCCATCCCTGGCGTGACCTGGGCCACACAGCCTCCCGAGGAGGGACGGAGGGACGGAGGGAGGAGGCAGACCGGGGCCTGGCTGGCCCTCCCGCCCTGTGCTTATCGGAGCTATTTCGGGAAGCGGTTTGCTTCCAGCCCTCCCGGCCTCGCCCCCGCTGCCACTGACGTCCCCCAGCTGCCCGGCTCAGTGCCACAGACGCCCGGGTGCGGGAGGAGCAAGAAGGCAGCCACGCCGCGGGCCTGGGACATCCCCTGGGCCACACAGAGGGCCCCTGCGGCAGGCTGGCTCCTCCGCCCCCGCTCCTGGCCGCGGGTCTGAGCTACGGCATCTGTGGACCTGCATCCTGTTCCCGCTGTGTGACCTCAAGCGAGCTTCCTCACTCCTGGGGGGGCAGTTCCCTTCTCTGCCAACAACCCCCACCTCCACAGACAGGCGGATGTGGGCCACGCTATGTCAGCTGCCTCACCACGGTGACCGCACGCCCTGGAGTTTCCAGGCTTTCTGAATGTCTTGCCTCGCCACCCCACAAACCGTCACAACATCCTGGGGCTCCAGGATCTCGGTGTCCAAGTAACCCCAGCTGGCCTCCACCCTCAACTACTCACTCGGTCAGGAAACACCTAGCCCCCCTCCCCCCATCGCCTCCTCGCAGCCCGCCCCCTGGCCCCCGGGACACCTGGCCAGCTTGGCTGTAGGCCCCAAAGGCCTCTGTTCCTACCCTCTCCCCCAGCTGGCCCTCTCCTCCAGACAGCACGGCTGCCCAAGTGCCCCTGGCACTGAGCCCAAGCGTGAAGGGCAGGAAGGAGCCGGGGCCCGGGCTGCGTGCGGCAGGGGCCGTGAGCTGCTGCTGAGCAGATGCTGGGGGTCGGGGCGGGTGGCGTCTCCGCTGGGCCTTGAGGCTGGGATTTGAGGAGGCCAGACCACCCCTCGCAGCGGCCTGGGCGGAACCGCCCAAGGAGGCAGCCGGGGTGGGGGGCACAGCCCGGAGGCCCTGAATGCCAGCCTGAGCACCGCACACTGTCCTATGTCCCGGGGGTGGGGGGGTGGGGGGGTGGGGAGGGGCGGGCAGCTGACGGGCACAGAAGCGGCTGGGCTCTCCTCCTGACCCCCCGGCTGCAGTGGCGGCAGCGGCTGACGGGGACCGGGCAGCAGAGGGAGAGGGCCACCCTCCCTGAGCACCTCCTGGGCCCTCCCCCGCCCGGGACCTGGCTTCTGCTCTACCCACCCCGTCCCCGAGCACGGGGGCCCTCGGCCCCTCTATGCGCCGGGAAGTGGGGCCCGAGGCCGCACAGCTGGTGAGGAGCCCGGTCTCCCGTGCTCGGCACGGCTCGGGCCGCCGGGGCCGCCGGAAGGCGGCTATGCGCCCGCGTGTGTGCAGAGCCACCTCTGGCCGGGCCCTCCTCCAGCAGGACGCAGCTGGCCAGGAAGCAGCCAGCAGGACCCTGGAAGGGAGGCGGCTGTGTGTGGCTGCACCGCCCGCCCCCCTCCAGCCCGGAGCGGGGGTGGGGTGGGGCGGGGGGCTCAGCCAGAGCCGGGGCTCCACAGTCCCGGGGACGTCCCTGGCCTCACTCGGCAGGTGACCGAGACCCAGAGGAAGGAGGAGCTTGCTCCAGGCCACAAGGCAACCTGGGGGCCAGGTCGGCCACCGCCCCTCTTCCTGTGCCAGAGGGAGCCGCCCGCGGGGTGCGGTGGGCCGGACCCCCTTGCCTCCGCCCCTGGCCTTGCCCCGGCTCCTGCCTGGTAACCCGCGGCCTCACCGTTCTCAGCCAGCCAGTGCCGTGGGGGCGGCAGCTGGACGGAGGGTCCCGTCTCCCTCGTGCCCCGTCGCGCCCCCCCCCCCCCCGCCCCGCCCCGCCCCACCCCGGCACAGCCACCACAAGGAAGCACTCACGTGGAGCCTCGCCGAGCTCACAGTCTTGGGTGCCGCACGGCCGGGAGCTCTCGGGCCAGGCCTCGTGGCCACACTGGTCACTGTCCTCCTCGGGCAGCCCAGTCTGGGTGTTGACACACCTGACCAGGCGTCTCTGCACACCGCCACCGCAGGGGGCCGAGCACTGTGGGGGGAGGAGGGGGCAGGGGTGAGGGGCTGAGCACTGTGGGGGGAGGAGGGGGCAGGGGTGAGGGGTCAAGCACTTTGTGGGGGGACAGAGGTGAGGGGGTGAGCACTGTGGGGAGGGCAGAGGTGAGGGGGTGAGCACTGTGGGGGGGGGCAGAGGTGAGGGGGTGAGCACTGTGGGGGGGGCAGAGGTGAGGGGGTGAGCACTGGGGGGGGGCAGAGGTGAGGGGGTGAACACTGGGGGGGCAGAGGTGAGGGGGTGAGCGCTATGGGGGGGCAGAGGTGAAGGGGTGAGCGCTGTGGGGGGGCAGAGGTGAGGGGGTGAGCACTGTGGGGGGGCAGAGGTGAGGGGGTGAGCACTGGGGGGGGCAGAGGTGAGGGGGTGAGCGCTGTGGGGGGGCAGAGGTGAGGGGGTGAGCACTGTGCGGGGGGCAGGGGTGAGGGGCCGAGCACTGTGGGGGGGGGGGGGGCGTCGCCTGGGGCCAGTCCCTGCACCTGACAGCACCCTCCCCTGCCTCCTCAGAGCCCACCTGGCATTCACCTGCAGGAGGTACACCTGCGTGGAGGCCCAGGAGGCCCGAGACAGGGACAGGGACAGGGACAGGGCCTGGAGGACCCACCACGGCCCCGGGGCAGCGCGGTGGGGAGGCAGAAAGTTTCTCAAGGGAGCCCTCCGTCCGGAGTCAGGCTTTATTCTGATCCGTTAGGGTCCGAGGTGGTAAAAAACCCTCCAAACAGGTTTCACCTCTGACACTTGGTGCCAGGCCCTGGGCTGAGGGCCTCATCGTGTTAACCTTCACCCCCCGCTGTCGAAGACGAAGGAACAGCGGCCCAGCAAGGCAGAGCCACCGGCCCAGAGTCACTGGGCGGCCGGAGGTGCTGGAACCCCCGAGCCTGGGGGCCCCCCGCTGGCCCCTCCTCCACCCCGGCTGCCGCCTAGGCCTCCGCTCGGGTCCCTGAAGATTCACGGCTTCCGTTCCTGCCCCCCTGCGTCGGGTGCTCCCCTCGGGCCTCACCCCCAGAGTCCTCCGCGCCAGAGAACCCGCCCGGTCCTCTTCCTCTGTCCCCAGCAGCAGGGTGGGGACCTTGTGTGGCCACCGCCCGCGTCTGCGGTGAGCAGAATGGACGCCTAGGGCGGAGGACCAAGCGGTGGCTGCCGGGCACCTGTCCCGCCCCTCCTCTGCGGGCGGCTCACCTGGCCCCAGGGCCCCACCACCCACTTGGTACAGGGCTGGGTGTTGCAGGACCGCGTGCTGTTGGGTCTCAGGGCCTCCTCGCAGAGGCCCGGCTCCGGGCAGGTCACCAGACGCCGCTGCTCGCCACCGCCACAAGCCTCCGAGCACTAGGAGGGCGCGACGGCAGGGAACGGGCTGAGGGCGCTTCTAGGGGCCGAGGCCACCCCCACCCCTGCCCCGCCCCGGCCCCCAGGCCTCACCTCTCTCCAGGAAGAGACGTACCAGCTGAGGCAGGGCTGGGCGCCGCAGGGACGGCGCGCCGGTGGCATGGCCGGCCCCGGCTGGCAGTGGAAGGGCCGCAGAGGCCGGAGGTCCTGCGTGTCCACGCACTGCACGTCCCGCGTCGAGGACCCTCCGCCACAGCTGCGGGAGCACTGCGGGCCGAGCAGCACGGGTGAGCGTACCCCACGCACGAGCGCGCGCGGCCTGCGGGACCCCATCCTCCGCCCGGCCCCGGGGCGGGTGGACAGGGCGCAACGTAGAGCGGGTGACGACGAGGTCCCGAGGGTGACGGCAGCTACGGGAGGGGGGGGGGGGGGCTGGGGCAGGTCGCAGGGAACCGAGCAGGGACCAGGCAGGGGACCGGATGAGCACACGATGGCAGCCGGGCGCCTCCCACCCCAGGCCCGCGAACCTTACTCCAGTTGCCCGCGTGCCAGGCGGCACACGGCCTCAGGTGGCAGTGGCGGGCAGGCTGGGGCCGGCCCTCGGGGGCACAGTCGTCCTCCCGGCCCGAACTGCAGCGCACAGGCCTCCACACGGCACCCAGGCCGCAGGTGGTGGAGCACTGGGGACCAGGGCACGGGCCATGAGGGCGGGCAGATCCCCAGCCAGGGGCTGCCCATCCAGGTGGGGGGTGGGGACCCTGGTGGAGCCAGGGCCTCAGCCTCCCCCTCTGCAGAGGGGGCTCTCCACCCACCTCCCAAGACGACTGTGCGTGAGGACCAGAAATCACAAGCCACTGTCTGTGCCCGCAGGGGACACAAGAGGTGACCCAGCCATCGTGACCAGGCTCACTGCTCCCCGAAGTCACAGAGGAAGGGAGTCTGGATTCCCGTCTCTGCCTGTCCCTCCCCACCCAGGACGAGGAGTCTGAACAGAGTTGCACAGTGACACCGTGGGGGCACCTGCCAGCTTCTTCCTGTCGAGTTCAGACCCTCGCCGGCCTGAGCGGGGAGGGGCCGCTGGGGGCAGGGGGCTATGGCCGCCCCGTCCAGGGAGCTTGCCAGCCGGGTGTGAGGGACGCTGCCCCCGTCTGTGCTACCTGCCCTCCCGGCGGACCCCTGTGCCACTGGGGGCCTCCGGGGACTCCAGGGATGGGCGCCTCCCTGGACACCTCACCACTCAGACAAGAAACGGGCCTGATAGGGTGGACTGCCCCCAGGGGCACACGGAGAATGTGACCTAGGGCAACATTTCCCTCCCCCCCCCCCCCCCCCCCCCCGGCACCGGCAGGGTTCGGTCCCCGGGTCCCAGAGGAGGAGACAGAGGTGGTGAGGCCCCTACCTCACTCCAGTTGCCCACTTCCCAGCTGGCATTCCCAGCAGGGGGCAGGCGCACGGCCAGGCTGGGGTCTGGCTGGGCCTCAGGGGCGACGCTGCCATTGGCCGAGCCGTCCTGAGCTGGTGTGACCACCACGGAACCGGGGGACTCGGGGCCCACAAGTCCTGGGCCCGGGGCCGGCAGGAGGAAGGCTCCTGGTGCTGCCGGGGTCCGAGGGGTGGGAGGCCCCGGCTCCGGGGTGCTGTCCCCGTCCCGGGTCTCCGGCTGAGCAACCGGCGGAGGAGGAGGAGGGGCAGGAGCCCCCCCCGTGCTGGGCCACAGCTCACTGTCCGCAGGCCCCAGGCCACCGTTCAGAGTTGGCTCCCAGGCCACAGTCCCAGCCGTCCACAGCGATCCTGCGTCGGGACTGGGGGAGGAATGGCTGGGGCCCGTGGCAGGTGAGGCGGGTGGGGTGGGGGGGGGCCCTGGGGGGGGGCCGGTACCCTCCTCCTCAGACAGCTCGTTGGTCCTCTCCCACCACGGAGGGGACGTCCAGCTCTGGCTGTCTTCCCCTCCCAGGACCCCGTTTTGGCTCCCAGGGACGGCCGGTTTCTCCGTGCCACCGGCTAGAGTGGGGGGCCGGGGCAAGCTGGGGAGCCCAGAGTCTGGGGCCTCAACAGGGGTGTCTTCCTCAGGCAAGAAATTGACCAGGGGGTCCCCGGGGGTCTGCTCTGAGGGTGGGGGCGGGGAGAGGCCAGCCTGGCCGGGCCAAGGGGCAGGCGACCCGCCTCCTGGCGTCCCAGGAAGCTCTGAGGCCAGCAGGGGGGAGGCTGTGGGGGGCTCAGTGGGACTGCTCTGGGGCGGGGGCGTCCGGTCCCCCGCACCTGCCAGGTCTGGGGCGGGGTCCTCCAAGGGCCCGTAAGAGAGGTCCTCGTGGAAGTTAATGAAATTGTAGTCGTAGTAGAAATCGTCAACGAACACGGGCCCCGGCGGGCCCAGCCCAGGGTGCTCCTCGATGGCGTTGCCCACGCCGGTCGGCTCAGGTGACGAGGGGGGCGGGGGGCGTGGGGCCAGGCGCGGGGGGATGAAGTCGATCTCGTTGAGGAACTCGTGGCTGGAGGAGGAGCCGCTGCCCGAGCCTTCGGGGCCCAGCACGTCCAGGGTCCGCGGACAGGGCGGCAGAGAGCAGGTAGCCTTGCCGGCCGGCCGCCACGCCTCATCACAGGGGATGCCGGTGTCGTTGGTGCAGAGGACGCTCCGGAGCCGGGCGCCGTCCCCACACGTAGCCGAGCACTGGAGAGGAGGCCGGAGAGAGGGGCTCGGGCCAGGGGAGGTCAGGGGCCAGGGGAGGTCAGGGCCCGGGGCGCCCTGCCTGCTGGCCGAGGGCAGAGCGGGAGGCCTCGGCCAGCCGTCTCTGGGCCTGTCCAGCCCCAGACCGTGGCGTGCGGTGGTGGCTCTCCAGTGCAGCCTAGTCCCCGAGGCTTCGGGGGACACCCCCACCGCCCTCCCACCGTGGGGCCCACCAGGAAGGGCCCCCTGAAGACCGATGGTGGAGCTGGGGGCGGGCCCCGCATCCTGACACTCACCTGAGACCAGTTCCCCACGGCCCAGGTGGCAGGGCAGGGCACCTCACGGTTACAAGGACTTTCGGCAGGGGGCCGGGGGAGGTGCTCACAGGCAGGCGGCTGCAGAGCCCTCTGCTCATCCGGCCCCACACCGCGGATGCAGAGCACAGAGCGGCGGGAGAGCCCCGCAGACCCGCAGGAGTGGGAACACGCCTGCCACTCCCCTGCCCACCACCTGCGAGGCACACGGGCCACATCAGCGGAGCCTGGCCGCGCTCCCAGGCACTGGGGGTGCAGGCGGGGTGGGGTGGGGCGGGGCCCAGGGACAATCTCCCAGGCACTCGGGGTGCAGGCAGGTCGGGTCAGGACGCAGGAGACAATCTCCCAGGCACTCGGGGCGCAGGCGGGTCGGGTCAGGGCCCAGGGGACAATCTCCCAGGCACTCAAGGTGCAGGTGGGTCAGGACGCAGGGGACGATCTCCCAGGCACTCGGGGCGCAGGCAGGTCGGGTCAGGGTCCAGGGGACAATCTCCCAGGCACTCGGGGTGCAGGTGGGTCGGGTCGGGTCACGGCCCAGGGGACAATCTCCCAGGCACTTAGGGTGCAGGTGGGTCAGGACGCAGGGGACAATCTCCCAGGCACTCGGGGCGCAGGCGGGTCAGGTCAGGGCCCAGGGGACAATCTCCCAGAGCTGCAAGCCCCGAAGCCCAGTGACAGGACCTCCCCGGGGGGCTGGGCAAGACCCAAACCCTAGTGACCAGGGACATCCTAGGCCAGCTGCTCCAGGCTGGGGTGGTGGTGGCCACGACCTGGGCCTTTAGCCCCACTCCCTTAGCCCCTCCCGTGGGTCCCGGATGTGGGGTGTGTGGCAGGGCCAGGAGCAGTCAGGGCGGGCTCACCGGGCAGGGCACGGCTCCTCGCTGCACTGCCTCTGGCGGTCATCAGGCCGGACCAGGGGGTCACAGTGTCTCTCGTCCACGGGCCCCACCTGTCGCTCGGCACAGTGCACAGTCTGCCTCTGCACGCCTGGGAGGCCGCGGGGGCTCAGCCTGGGCCCGGCACCCAGGGTGCCCCCTGCCCGGGCTGCCCCGCACCCAGAGACAAGGCCACACCCGCTCCTCTAGAACCCTCCCAGAACGAGGCCTCCGCCTCCACCCCTAGACAGGGACCAGAGCGTGGAGGTCCGTGGCGTTGAGGGCCCAGCCCCTCGGCGTCCTAGCTGGGAGGCTTGGGCGGCTCACCTGGCCTCTCTGCACCTCCGTGTATTTATCTGCAAGTGGGAGGAACAGTAACACCTGCCTCGAAGCCAGGGTGTGAGGACAACACGTGGTCGTGCGAACCCAGCCTCCCCTCCCAGCGGGGTCAGCGCTCGGAAAAGGCGGAGCGAGGCCACTCGCCAGACCCCCGAACAGACACTCCTCTCCAGCCCGCCTTTGTCACTGTTTCTGTCCCCCAGCCACCACCTGCCTCTGGGCCTTTGCACGACCGCACTCCTCCCCTTGGACGCGGACCCCACACTGTCTCCGGTGGCAGGACCGTCCAGCAGGCCCTGCCTTCCCCTGCTTCCCTCACAGGCCAGAAGACCAGGTCTCCTTGGCCTGAGCCTTCCGTCCTGTCCACTCCTCCTCCCCTAACAGAATTTTGGTTCTCTGCGAGGGCCTGCTGAGAACACTCCCCACGGGAGTTCCCATGCGCGAGGGAAGGACACAGGAGAAAAGGACACGAGTCCCTCCCCTGGGGGTCAGCCCCTCGCCCCTTCCTTCTTCCTGCCTGGACCCCAAGAAGGGGGAGGGCGGGGCTACCTTGACACACGTGAGGGGAACACTCGGATGGGGAGAGGGGTCCTGGGTCCCTAAGGCCACCCCGAGCCACCTGCACTGGTGCTCCAGCTGGCACCCCACGACCTGTAGCACCACACGCCCCTCAGCCGCCCACCTGTGAAGCGGCCGTCCGCTGACCCCCAGGGCCCGGTCTAACGGGTTTGCGGTCATGTTTGTAAACGCAAAGACGCTCTATGGGACGGGATACTTTTTAACAGCTTTTGAAAATTTCTGCCAGGTTTCCGTGTGTCGGTTTCCACTTTATCACCACACGAGGTTGTTAAGGGACGTTTGAGGGGTGCCTGGGTGGCTGAGTCGATGAAGTGTCCAAGTTTTTATTTGCCTCAGGTCGTGATCTCGTGGTTCATGGGTTTGAGCCCCGAGTCAGGCTCTGTGCTGACAGCGCGGACCCTGCTTGGGATTCTCCCCCTCCCCCCACCCCCTCTCTGTCCCTCTCTGACTCACGCTGTCTCTCAAAATAAAAAACTAAAAACTAAAAAGGAACGAGCAGACATCTGTCCCAGACTCCTGATGCTGAGATCCCTGGACACTGAGGGGCACCGGGGGTGACGAGCCCCGGGGAACAGGGAGTCAGCGACACTTTTACACGTCTCCTACAGTTGGAAGAAATGAGTGCGCGTGGGGAACAGGCCACTGGGCCCAGAGGCTCAGAGCGGGGGTGGGGACACGCTGGTGGTCCTGGCTCCCTCCTCCCCACCTCTCCTCCTCCTCCCCATCCCCCCTGCGAAGCCCCTCCTGGGGCAGCAGCCAGGGAGCACCAGGCTCTGGGCCGCCCCGGAAGGAGCCGCAAAGCCCATCTGCAGCAGGAGGTGGAAGAAGGAGCCCACGGAAGGCTGCGAGGACGAGGGTCCGGTGTCCGGCGTGGGACAGAAGCGCCGGTGAGGGGCCTGCTGAGCAGTGAGAACCAAGGAAGGGGCAGCCGGCGCGTCTCTGGGGACAGAGTGCCAGCAGCTGAGACACACCGGGCGCACAGCACGTGTCCGGTCCTGTGCCGGCCTCTCCCCTGAAGGACCCAGGGGCAGGGCTGCCGGCGGCCCCGCTCTGGACACGGGGGCCCGAGAGCCGCACGTAAGCAGCCAGCCGGAGGCTGAAGCCGGGCACCGCGCCCACCCCTTTCCTCACCTGTGCCACAGGTGACCGTGCACTGGCTCCAGGGCCCATAGCTCCAGGAGAACTCGGGCGGCTGGCCGTGGCCGTGGCCATCCTCCTCCCTGTGGATGGTGTACTCGTAGCGCACCCCGGGGTTGCTCTCCTGGAAGAGCAGCTAAGGCGGGTGGGCAAGGGGCCCCGTGAGCACGAGGCGTCCCCACCACCCACCCAGGGGGCCACGAGCACGAGGCGTCCCCACCGCCCACCTGGGGCCACGAGCACGAGGCGTCCCCACCGCCCACCTGGGGCCACGAGCACGAGGCGTCCCCACCGCCCACCCGGGGCCATGAGCACGAGGCATCCCCACGAGCATGAGGTGGCCCCACGAGCACGAGGCGTCCTGCCACCTGCCCAGAGTGATCACTGGAAGGGACCCAGCCCCAGCCACCTCTGGGACCTGGGGCTACACCGTGGGGCTGTCCTAGAGACGGGGGAAGGGAGGCAGAGGCCCAGGGCCCTGTCTCACCGTGGGGCAGGGGGTGCTGGACCCCCGGGGCCCAACTCTGCCCCCCACCCTGGGCCTCGGGAGGCAGGCACCTGGATCCAGATGGGCTCGTCGGTGGGGCCGGGGGCCGTGAGGTTCTCCCAGTTGCCTGTGCGCGCGTACGTGAAGGTGGTGCCCGCCACCGGGTAGTCCCCGCCCCACTGGATGGTCCAGCCCCCGTTGAGGAAGTACTTGTGAGGGTCCTCGCTCCGCAGGGCCAGGAAGTTGGCGGCCTCAGCCACCTCCTCGATGCGGATCTCGCGGGCGCCAGCCGGGATCAGCCCCACGTCCACGTACCCTGTTGGCCAGGGGGTGTGCAGACGCTAAGAGGCTGACCGTCCCCTTCCCTCGCCCCCCTTCCCGCTCCACCCGGCCTGCTGACGGCAAAGGTCCCACCACCAGCCCGGGGCCCAAGCTCCTCCAGAAGGCAGAGGGTCCCATGTGTCCTAGGTCACCTAAACCTAAAGGGGACCCTCAAATCCTGCCCCCGTGACCCATGCCCCTTCACGCCTCTCCTGGATGCCTAGGCTGGCTGGGCCCTTCCCGGGGACACCCTCCGTGCTGCCCACACAGCCCGTTCCCGTTCCTTCACTGACTCTATGCGCTTTACCCGGTGACGCAGGGGCTGCCGTCACCCCCATCTGACCGGTGAGGAAACTGAGGCCCAGACAGATTAAGTAACATGCCCGAGGGTCCTGCTGGGGTATGAATGGGGCTCCAGGGTCCGAGCGTCCTGGCCCAGCGCCCGAGGCCCCGCTCCTTATGGGTGCCTGCACAGAGATGCACCCGGGCCTCGGGGACACAGCTCTTTCCTGCGTGAAACGCTCCTCCCATCTCACCTGGGTCTTTCATGCACCAGCTAAACTCCCCCCTCCTCCAGGAAGTCTCCCCTCACCTCCCCGGGTCAGGACCTCCTTCCTCACAGCCTGCTGGGCCCCCCACAACCGCACCTGCCACACTGAAAGCTTTCGTCACCTGTCGCTGTGAGCTCCTCACCTTCAAGCCCCCCTCACCCAGCACACGCAGCCGGCACTCACACGGCTGAGGGGGTGGAGTTGGGGGGGGGGCGGCTCTCTGAAGCCTCACAAGAAGGCGGTAGCCTCTGAAGGGGCTGGCGCCACCCATAAGCCTCATCAGCCAACCCGGGGTCCCCGGGGCAGGAGGACTCCCCTGAGTACACGTCTCTGTGTCTGGGCCAAGGTGCCCGACGCCCGAGAGGACCCAGCGGGGTGGTCTCCCTGCCTCCGGTCTCTAGCCCGGGCGGGACCCCGGGGATCAGGCAGGGCTGCCGAGTTAGGAGGACCCCCCCCCCGCCCACCCACCCACCGCGTACCCAGGCCCTCAGACTCCTCGAAGGTCCCGCTCACGGTGTGGCAGGTGGAGCCGTTGCCGTGGCACACGCCACAGCGGTCCTCGACAGCACCCGAGTCAATCTCGAAGTCACAGCCCACGTTCTGGAACACACGGGAGGGAGTCCCCAGTGCCTGGCCACCAGCTGGCAGCCCTCCCTGGCCCCTGCCGCCAGGGTCCGCCGGGGTGGGAGCAGGCCCCCGCTCCGCCTGTCCCCGGGTGTGACACAGGGGGATCCACGCGTGCAGTGAGGCCATGCTGAGGGGTCACGAGGTACTGGGGGGGGGGGGGAGGGCCTTTCACAAAGAGCTACAGCAGGCGGGGCACTGGCACCCCAGGGGCTCCCCCAGCGTGGACGAAAGTTTCCCGGAAACAGGAATCTGTATCAGAGGCCCCGGGCAAGAGCGTCCCTGCCACTCTGGGCCCCAGTGCATCGGGTGGGGGACAGTGGCTGGGACACGGGTGGGGAAGAGGCCGGGGCTGACGCCAGAAACGAGCATACACGCTGCCGGCGTTACTGACGCTCATCTGCCAGGTTCGGGGCCCTGCATGTCCCTGCAGTGACGTCACCGAACCTGGTGACAGGGGTGCAGAACCGGCCACTTTCTCTCTCAGAGGACACCACTGCCCGGGGTCATTCGGCCAGCAGGAGGCTGACCCGGGCTCTGGCTTCCCGGCAGGGGCTGTGCAGGTGCGGGCCGAGCTTCAGAGGCTCAGACAGCAGGCAGGGAGGAGGGGAGGAGGGCCACGGTGCAGGGGCTGGGGGTACACGGTCTGCCTGTGAGGGGCTCCAGTGCTGGTGGGGGCGGTGGCCTTTGCTGACGGGGGCCAGAGGGGGACCGGGAGGGAACCCGGGGCAGCTGCCGTGGGAGACGCCCCTCCCGTCGGGCATACCTTGCAGATGCCATTGATGCAGAGGTCGTGGCCGGGCCGGCCCTGGTGGCAGGGGGTGCCATCCACCACAGCGTCCCTGAGCTTCTCAGCAAAGTACTCGCTCGAAGGCCGGCAGTGCAGCTCACAGGGGCTGGCTGGGGGCCCAAGGGGAGAGCCGTGAGGGACAGCCGGGGCGGGCGTCGCACTGTGTGTCAGGGACGGGCTGGAGGCTCCGGGGACGGCACGGCCCCCCTGGGGTGGGGTCCCGGCTCCTGCCACCCACCCCCCGGCCCCTCCCCGAGGGCGGCAGGACTCACCGTCGTTGAGCACCGGCACCCAGGTGTGTAGCTGGCCCTTGTAGAGCATGGCGTCGAAGTGGCTGCACTGGACGTGGCGGAACGAGGGGCGGCCGGGGGGGCAGGCCTGCAGGTTGCACAGACGGAAGCGCTTCCGCTCGCCCACACAGTACTTGCCCTTGTACTTGGGCCTGTTGGGGGGGGGGGGGGGAGGCAGAGTGAGCGCACGGCGAGCGCGGTGCCACCGCGTCCCCGGGTGGCCCCAGCCCCACACTCACACAGGCTGCGCGCACCGCCGTTCGGCACTCTGCACGCCCACACCACAGCTCCGCGAGCAGACGGACCAGGCGCTCCAGCCCGACCAGCCTCCGTCCACAGCCTCAGGCCGGAAGCCGACAGGAACACACTCCCCGTTCAGACACCACTACCGAGACAGCCGACCAGGTGGAGACGCGCACCCAGGCCAGTCGGCCATCCCCGCCCTGGTGACACTGTGGCAGCTGGGGGGCCGGGGCAGGCAGAGGACAAGACCTCTCAGGGGAGAGGAGGCTCCTCCCAGTGGTGGAGGCGCACAGGAACGACAGAGCCCAGGTGCCGACTTCCTGGTCCAGCGCGCAGGCGGGACAGGACAGAGAGGCTGGGCTCCGAGAGCCTGAGCCAAGGCTGCCTGCAGAGCAGAGGCATGCTGGGAGCCCCATCCCCCCCGACCTGACACTGCCCCCTACCTTGCTCTCCCCACACCTGGTGCCGTCCACAGCTGCATCCAGCTTGGAGTGACAGGTGGTCCCCACGGAGCACCAGAGTGTGTGGCACACATTCTGCAGGGAGGACACAGGCCATGCCCTGACCCCTCCCTGCTGCCTCCACCCGCCCACCCCTCACCACCCTGCGTGGGGCTGGCACAGGGTGGGGGTCTGCAAATGGGATTCCCAGAGGGCCCTTCCCATCTTCTCCCAAACAAGAGGCGCTGGGGGCGGCCGGCACTGGGGCTTGTTCAGAACGGCCTCCAGCCCCGCCCCCTCCCCAGCCTCCCGCCCACCTCTCCAAGCCCTGCCCATACATCTCCCAGCCCCGCCTACTCCCCCGCCCAGCCTCCCGCCCACAGCTCTCGCAGCCCCGCCCACACCTCTCCCATCTCCACCCCCTCCCCGCCCTTACCTTTCCCAGCCCCGCCTACTCCCCCTCCCAGCCTCCCGCCCACACCCCACAGCCCCACCCACACCTCTCCCAGCTCCACCCCCTCCCCACACTTACCTCTCCCAGCCCCGCCCTTACCTCTCCCAGCCCCGCCCACTCCCTTAGAAAGACCCTCACCCCCACCAAACCCGGGGTCTCTAACAAGGCTACGAAGGCCTTCACTTCGGGCAGGTCTCCCCCAGGGAGGGGGGGGGGTCTCCCCCAGGGTTTTATTTTGCCTCTTCTAACCCAGCCCTGGGAGGTGACGGTCTCGCCCATAGCCGCAGTTGGCAAATGGTCCACCCAGAATTCAGAGCTGGGTGTGTAGCCCCCCGGCCCGAGGCGGATCCCACAGGCCGAGTCCCCCAGCATCACGTGTGGGGTGTGGGCCGAGCGCAGGCGCTGCAGGCTGCGGAGGGTAGCCCCGCCCCCACCTGTGCCCACACTCACGTCCATGTCCTCACAGAAGGCCGAATAGGCCCCATACTGGAGGCGGCACTGGTGGCCCACGTCGTAGAGGACCCCGGGCGGCACCGAGGGGAAGTCGATGACATCCTTGGTGGGAGCATCGTCCAAGCACAGGCCCCACCCCCGGCTGCAGAGATGGGACAGGGGACAGGGCAAGGGGGACAGCCTGAGAGACCCATCAGGGAGGCCTCGGAGGGGCGGGGCGGGGCAGGGCGGGGCGAGGGCGGGGCGAGGGCGGGGCGCGGCGAGGAGGGAAGAGCACTAAACCTGTAGGAAAACTGCAGCCTCCTCGCTCACCCCAGCCTCCCCTCCGACCTCCAGCCCAGACCCCCCCGGCCCAGCATTCAGGCCTTCCTGCTCCCTCCGGGTCTCCGTGTCTCAGGACACACTCAGGCTCCCTAACCAACTGGCCCCACCCCCAGGGCCATGGTTCCCACCCACGGTGCTCTAGCACTCTCCTGTGAGGACTGTCTCCTGGATCCCCTGCCCAAAGGCCCGGCCTCAGAAGCCTCCAGACCACCGATCCCCCTCCTGGCCCTGCTCTGAATTCCTGCAGGCTCGGCCCCCCCCCCCCCCCCCCCGCATGGGGCCACGGCCGGCCACGTCAGTGAGGGATCTGGAGAGCATCAGGCCACAGCTGATACAGCAGCCAGCGCCTCTGACACCCCACCCCGGGCTGAGATCTAGGGTCTCTGTGGGGGACCACAGCCTGGGAGAGCCTGGGGCAGCCCTGCCTGCCCATCACTCCCTCATTTACTCCTGCCTTCCCCCTGGAAGCACAGGGAACCCTGATCGGCAGGCGGGGAGCACAGAGACAGAAGGTATCCCAGGCCCAGCTCGGGCCCACTTATGCCAGCGCATCTCTCCACGGGCACCTTGTGCACAGCTACCGCCTCTGGGGGCCAGTGACCATCCTGCTGCCCTTGCCAGGCCCACATGTTGACCAACGAGCCCAGGGCTCACTGCCACCATGCAGGAGTCAGAAAGGTGTCCGGGGGCCTCCCTCCCTCCCTCCCTCGGGGCGGCAGCGGCTGGGGAGAACTGAGGTCGGGGGTGATGGGTAGCCGGCCCGGGCAGCACGGACACCCCGGCCAGGCAGGGCAGAGGGAGGCAGAAGCCCTCCGGTGTTCCAGCCTGAGGTGCGGGGCACCAGATGAGTGGAGGGTCCTGGTTAGGGTCGGAAGGCTGGAGGGGGTGGGTGCTGGGGTCTGGTGGGGAGGCACAGAGGAGACACCACAGGATGGGGACAGGCTGGGAGATGGACTCGGGCCAGCGCACAGGCGGGTGTGGGGAGAGGCCGGGGCCGTCAGCCCCTGGGACCGCGGGTGAGATGGGGTGGGGGTCTGGGGTCTCCCGAGTCCCCCAGCTGGTGGCAGGCCCCAAGCTCCACCCAGAGCTGCAGCGAACACTGAGCCCGGACTCCCGCTGAGGGTCCTGAGGACCCCTCCCCCCAAATCACCTGGACCATCTGTGCTAGCGGAAAACAGAGCCTGTCAGCTGGGCGTTGGCAAAAGAGCAGCTGTGGGACCCAGCCCTCTGCCCCAGGTGACCACAGGCCAGGTCCTCGCTTGCTCCTCAAACACCCTGGGCAGAATCTAATCCCCTTTCTCACACACACAGGGCCCCCAGGGCAGAACGTCACTGGCCCTGGGTCACACCGGAGAGCGGTAACGTCAGAGTCTGAGGCCAGGCCCGAGCCGCCAGTGGCCACACGCGTCCACTTGCTGGGCTGCCCGGTGCACAGCTCCTCCCCTCCGTCCATAAGCCCGACCTCAAATACTTCACCCCAGTGCAAGTTCAAATCCATGGCAGCTGAGCCCTGGCAGAGAGAAAGCAGTGTTCTGACTGCTGACCTCGGTCTGGGGCTCCCTGGGCCTGTGCCCTGGGGCAAAGCGTCAGCAGGACCCAGGGACTCCTTCTGTCCTGCAATTCAGGATATGGGCCAGGAGGGCTCACCGCCTGGGGGGAGCTCGGACCCAGCCTGGGGGCTCCTCCAACCTGCAGTCTAATTCGCCCCAATGCCACACCGGGGCCAACCCCCGGGCTGTTTCCTGGCTGGAACCTGCCACGTGGTCCTGTGGGCGGGGCGGCTGGAGTGACAACAGCCCATCTGGTCCATTCTGTGTGTGCGCGAGAGGCTGGGGGCGTCGGGGGACCCTCCGGCACCCAACACCAGAATCGGGGCCACGTTCGGGCCCAAGCGCTGATTGGGAGTGGGAGCCCCGAGTGTGGCTCCCCGCCCAGCTCCAGATGTCGCGTGGCCTGGGCCGTCCCTCACCTGCCCTGGGCCTTCACGCAGGAGGCTGAGGCTGCCTGTGGGACCGAAACCACAGAGGTATAAAAAGCCGCACCAGCCCTCCGGCCAGCTCACCGCCAGGTTCCTCGCACGGGGGACACACACCCACGGCTACGGGTGGGGGCCAAGAAGCGTCCGGTCCGGGGGGGAGTCCCAGGGGGCCCGTGGGCGCCGCGGGGCCTCCCCCAAACCCAGGGAACACTGCCTCACCCCATTCGGCACCGTCTGTGCGTCCTTTCCTTCTGCCCCGCTCCCCGAGGGCGGAGCTCGTCCCAGCCCCCAGCAAGGACACGGCGGGCAGAGGGGCTGAGGACGGGCTGCTCCACGCCTGCCACGTGAGCCCCCCTCCTTGCAGCTTTCCTGGGCCTCCAGGCTGGGGAGGCAGGCGCGGGGGCCGGCCTGAGGAGAAGAGCCTCCACTGCGGGCACGCCTCTCGCCGGCCACCGCCCCCCTGCAGCCCTCCTCAGTGCCCCGGCCAGCCCAGGCCCCGGCCTGCTCACCCCACCCCTCGCTCCAGGCCCCAAGCCAAGTCCCTCACGCATTCCAGCAGCTGAAAGCGAGCACAGAGACCCCTGTGTGTCTGTGGGTCCTGGGGGCAGGGCGCGGGGGTGGGGCGCTCCCTGGGTGGGGACCGCTGGGAACAGCCCTGGGGGAGCTACGGGGAGGGGAGCACATCTTCCAGCCTGGCCCCTTATTCTCTGCCCCCAAGTGGGGCAGGAGACACACCCCTGGGGTGTTTTCAGGCCTGACCCACATGCCCAGGCTGCTGCCCTGGTTCAGGTCCATATTCCCTGTGGCTTACAAGTGGTGATAACAGAAGCCCTGAGCACTAACCACGTGCATGGCCACGTGCTGGACACTGACGTGTCTGCGGGCCAAACCTTCACAGCCACCCAAGAGGCAGGCCCGTCACGAGCCCCATGGAACACGTCTGTCAACACAAGGAAAAGCCGGGGCCAGAGTCCAGGCCCTAACCATCATCCACGACCCCTCTCTGCCTCCTCCCTCACCCCAGCAATGCCTCCTCCGTCGGGGGCCAGCACCCCCCCCCACACACACATTTAAACCCCACACTGAGCGACTTCTAGAAGAACATGGCAGACGGATCTCCACTCCCTCCCTGCAGCCCAGGACAGTAAAGGAGTAAAGGAGGCAGAGGTCCACAAGGACAAAAGGCGAGGGAGAGGTGACGACGGCACGTGGAACAGGTTAGCAAAACCGGGGAGGCTGGAAAGCAGCCGGTCAAGCAGTGGCTGACCTGGTCGGGCAGTGAGAGTCAAAAGCCAAGTCCAATGGGGAGAAACCACCCAGAGGCAGAACCCCAGAAAGGCTCAGGCTTAGGGCCCCAGGGAGCCATGGAGGCTGGAGCGCCAGCAAGACTGGGGACAGGAGACCTCAGACCCCACACCTGCTCCCAACCCCGTGTGGCCACCTGCAGAGGGTGGGGACCACTTTCTGAAGAGGGTGAACCAGAGGATCTGGCCCAGGGTGACCTACAGACAGACCGACAGAGATGAGGACAAATTTAAGTCTACAAGCTGCCAAGCCCCTTCCCCACCTTATGCGCCTCCCCCCACCCCCCACCCCCCCCCAGCCTAGGTGCCAGAAGCCACAGCCAGACCTACACGCCCAGGACAAGAAGAGAGAGTTCCTCCCTGAGGAAACAGACCCGCTCCATAAAAGAGCTCTAGACACTGGTATGTGACAACCTACCGAGGACACAGCCCCATCTCGCCCAGTCCCCCGCACGGACTCAGAAACACCTGCCAACCAGTGTCCCTGTGCCTCCCCCTGTGTGTGACAGGACCTCAGATAGTTTAAAACCTCTAATATGAAAGTTTTGGTTTAGTTTTGTTTTTTAGAGAGAGAGAGCAGGGGAGGGGCAGAGAGAGAGAGGGAGAGAGAGAATCCCAAGCAGTCTCTGAGCTGTCAGCACAGAGCCCAACACAGGCCTCGAACTCACAAACCATGAGATCATGACCTGAGCTGAAATCAAGAGTCAGAGGCTTAACTGACTGAGCCTGCCAGGTGCCCCAAATGTGACAGATTTTTTAAAATTAAAGAAAGATAATGCAGGGAGAAGAAAATAATTAAATCCATACAAAGAATAACCTCAGGAAGAAAAAACAAGAAACAAGTATGGAAACGTGACAATAAGAAGGAGGAAGTCAGGAAGTTAAAAGTACAGTACAAAAAACTTAATACAAGGGTGAACATGTGGATGCTGTCCAGAAAACAGGTAAAAGCCAGTAAAAAAGTAAAAACTCACAACATGAGAGAGCAGCTGAAGGTCAAAGAGCTCCCGAAGGAGAAAACGAAATTACCAAATGACACAAGAGCATTTCCAGGGGCTGAAGGACAGGCAGTTGTAGGTTAAAAGCATCCTCCAGGTCTAAAGCAGCATGAAAAAGCTCAACCTTACATGTAAAGGAGCCAGAAGAAGAACAAACAAAACCCTGAACCAGCAGAAGGAAGGAAAGAATAAAGATTAGACAAGAAATAAATATGAGAAACATAAAAAAAAAAAAAAAAACATAGTAATACAGATCAGGTTCTTTGAAAAGATCAATAAACTTGATATACCTTTAGCTGGACTCATCAAACCAGTGAGAGAGAATGAGACAGAGACAGGGAGAGAGAGAGAGAGACAGGGAGAGAGAGAGAGAGACAGGGAGAGAGAGAGAGAGACAGGGAGAGAGGTGGGGGGGAGAAGAGAGACAAAAGGCGGGGGGGGGGGGGAGAGGGAGGAGAGGAAAGAAAAGACTCAAATGAACAAAATCAGAAATGAAAGGAGAAATACAGCAGACTCCAAAGTACAAAGGGTTATAATTACAAAAAACCAAATGCCCACATTGAACAACACAGAAAAAATGAATTCCTAGAAACATATAACCTCCCAAAAAGAAATCAGCAATAAATAGAAAACTTGACCAGACCAGACACTGGCAATGAAACTGAATCAGTCATCAAAAACTCCCAACATCTGGTCCAGGACCAGGTGGCTTCACAGGTGAATTCTACCAACATTTAAAGAGTTAATGTCTTTTCTTCTCAAATTGTTCCAAAAAATTAAAAAGGAAGGAAAACTTCCAAATTCATTCTACGAAGCGAGCATTACCTCGATACCAAAACCAAAGACACCACAAGAAAACAGAACTACAGGCCAGTATCTCTGATGAGCACGGGCGCAGAAATTCTCAGTAAAATACTTGCAAACGGAATCCAGCAATACGTTTATAACATCATTCGCTACAATCAAGTGGGATTTATTTCTGGGTTGCACGATTCACAAATCAATCAACATGATACATCACATGAATACAAGAAAGGATAAAAACCGCACGAACCTTCCAACAGGCGTAGAAAAAGCACTGGACAAAGTACAACATCCATTCGTGATAAGAACTCTCAACAAAGTAGGTGTAGAGGGAACGTTCCTTAACTTAATAAAGGCCGTATATGAAAAATCCACAGCTAGCATCATCCTCAATGATAAAGCGCTAAGAGCTTTTCCTCTCAGATCAGGAACGAGACAAGGATGTCCACTGTCACCAGTTTCATCCAACACAGTACACAGTACTGGAAGTCCTAGCCATAGCAATCAGATAAGAAAAAGAAATGGAAAGAATCCAGGTTGGCCAGGAAGACGTAAAACTTTCCGTATCTGCAGATGACATAATACTGTACGTAGAGGACCCGAAAAAGTCCACCAAAAATCTACTGGAACTGATATGTGAATTCAGTAAATCTCAGGGCACAAAATCAATATACAGAAATCTGTTGCATTTCTGTGTACTAATAATGAAGTAGAAAAAGAGAAATTAAGAAAACAACCCCATTTACAATTGCACCAAAAACAAAGTACCGAGGAATCAACTTCATCGAGGTAACAGCCTGCACTCTGGAAACTATAAAACACGGATGAAAAAAACTGAAGAGAACGCACAGAAATGGAAAGATTTCCACGCTCATGAATTAGAAGAACACATATTGTTAAAATGTCTCTACTCCTCAAAGCAGTCTACACATTTAATGCAATCCCTGTCAAAACACCACCAGCAGTTCTCACAGAGCAAAAACAAACCATCCTAAAACGTGGACGGAACCACAAAAGACCCCAAATAGCCACAACAACCTCGAAAACAAAGAACAAAACTGGACGCATCACAATGTCAGACTTCAAGATACGTTACAAAGCTGTAATGATCAAAACTTTGTGGTACTGGCACAAAAACAGATCAACGAAGCAGGGCAGAAAGCCCAGGAACAAACCCACGGTCATATGGACAACTCACCTTGGACAAAGGAGGCAAGAATACACAATATGAAAAAGACAGTCTCTTCAACAAACAGTGTTGGGAAAACTGGACAGCAACATGCAGAACGACGAACGTGGACCACTTTCAGGGCACCTGGGTGGCCCCGTCGGTTAAGCGACCAACTCTCGGCTCAGGTCATGATCTCACGGTTTGTGAGTTCGAGCCCCGAGTTGGGCTCTATCTATACTGACAGTACAGAGCCTGCTTGGGATTCTGTCTCCCTCTCTCTTTGCCCCTCCCCACCTGCTCTCTCTCTGAACAATAAACTTAAAAAAATTTCTTCAATTAAAAAAAAAAATTGGGCCACTTTCTTAACACCATACACAAAAATAAGTTTAAAATGGATTAAAGACCTACACACGAGACCTGAAACCATAAAAATCCCAGAGAAGAAAGAACACGGGTAGTGATCTGACATCAGCCGTGGCAACTCTTTTCTAGGTATGTCCTGAGGCAATGGAAACAAAAGCAAAAATAGAGAACTGGGACCTCGTCAAGGTAAAAAAATTCCGCACAGCAAAACGATAAAACGCTGATGAAAAGAACTGGGGAGAACACACAGAAACGGAAAGACATCCCATGCTCATGGAAGAACAATAAAGGGAGGAACACGGAGAGAAGAAGAGAGGGAGAGAAGGAATCCCAAGCAGGCTCCCTGCTGTCAGCACAGAGCCCAAAGTGGGGCTCGAACTCACAAACCATGAGATCACAAGCTGAGCTGAAATCAAGAGTCGGACGCTCAACCCACTGAGCCACATAGGAGCCCGGGAACAAAGCCTCTCAACGCTGATGGAGAGCGACACAGCCCAAAGCTGATACCAAATCAAACGATCGATCAGGTGTGAGGGTAGAATAAAGACACTTCAAACCCCTTACCTCCACACACCTTTTCTCAGAACCTACTCCGCCAGAACAAAGAAGCACCCCCTCTAAAGTCAGTGGCAGGAGGACCCCGTGGGACAATTTTAGGGCAGGCCCAGAAGGCACCCGGTCTAGATAGGAACGGGAACAGAGGCCACACTGCCTGCTGGAATCAGCACGTGCTTCAAATGTGGACAGAAGGCAGTGACGTGTTAAGAACCGCGAACGACCCAGAAACCCTGTCGTCCCGTGTTATCGGCGTTACCTCCCTGTCCCGGCCACCCACACGCCAGGAGGGAGGATGCAGAGGGGGCCACGGGCCGACCCCCAGACCCTTTTCCCTTCAGACCCCGCTTACTGGCCAGCGTAAGCCGAGGGCGGGGAGTGGTGCCAGAGCACCCACATGTTAAGAAGTGGAATAAAAAATGGGGCGCCCGGGGGGCTCGGTCGGTTGAGCGTCCGACTTCGGCTCAGGGCGTGATCTCGCGGTCCGTGGGTTCGAGCCCCGCGTCGGGCTCTGTGCTGATGGCTCGGAGGCTGGAGCCTGGAGCCTGCTTCAGATTCTGTGTCTCCCTCTCTCTCTGCCCCTCCCCTGTTCATGCTCTGTCTCTCTCTCTCAAAAATAAATAAAAACATTAAAAAAAAAGAAAAAAAGGAAGTGGAATAAAACCCACCCAGTTCCTTTCGTACACTCTTCTGCTGTTCTGGTCAAGGGAGCTACGGGTATGGGCCGTGTCGTTTGGGGCCTTGCACCCGAGGTCCGTTCTCCTACTTACACTTAAAACTGGCACCGTGAAAAATTCTGTGCTAATAACTTACATCTTTAAATTTTCCTTAGCCGAGAACAATGTTAAAGAGCAAATCAAAAACACGGTCACCACTTGAGAGGATCAGAAAGAGGGGACAGGCTTTAGCTTCGGTGCCTCCGGCGGCACTTTCCCCAGGACTCTGTGGCCAAGCGGCCGGGGCCGTGCCCCGTCGGGTCTCCGTCCCGTCCCAAACCCAGGGCTCGACCCCAGCCCCATCCCTAGGTCCCCACGACCCCTCTCCCTCCTGTGGGGTTGCAGGACACGGAGATGGCCTCGGGGACCTCTCGGTCCAGCCGGGGCGGACCGGCCCGTGCCTCTCTGACACCGGGCGGCCCCCCACGGGCCCGGCGGACTTACTCCAGGAACCTGGTGATGTACTCGCGGCTGCAGCGGGACCAGGTGAGGGGGGCGGTGTCGTACAGGAGCTGTGGAGACATGATGGAAGGCCGTTTCCCCACGGGCTCGCAGTCATTGCCGCTTCCGTCGTGCTGAATCCCAAAACTGCGTGAGAGCACAGGCCCCGGGGGCCGGTGAGCTGCGGGGCCGCCGGGCGGCTCTGCCTCCAGACCGTGTGGGGCCTCGGGAGGCCGACCCCTCTCGGAGCCTCAGCCTCCCCGGCCCAGAGCGTGGACGGGCGGGGGCGGCGGCGGGGGGCAGCCTACTGAGCCTGAGGGGCACCCACAGTGACGAGCCACGGCCCCCCGTGGGGATGTGGGGATGTCCCCACATCCACACTGGTCCCCAGCAGGGAATGACACGGGTCCCTCCGTGCCCTGGATTTAAGGGAGTTTGAGCTGCCCTGTCACAGAGAAACTCTCGAGACGCCATCCTGGGGAAGGAGACAAGAATGATTGTCTTTGCTCAGACTTACTACGTGCCAGGCGCCGTGCTAAACGCTTTCAGAAACCCCACCTTGCTCAGTTCTCGGAACTGCCCAGAGAGGCCCAGGAACTAGCCAAGGTAACACAGCCAGGGAACAGCAGATTTGGGGCAGAGCGTTCTCGACCACCACGGGCGGCTTCGAGGCCCTGCACGCGTGGCTGTCACTCAAGGAACCCAGAGCAGGTGAATGAGGACGCCGACATCTCTGACCACCAGGCCTCTCTGTGGCCCACACACCTCGCGCAGAGGGGCCGGCTGGAGGAGCCCTGAGCATCAATGAGTCCAACCCCCTCGAGCAACAAGGGGCACACCAAGGTCCAGAGAGGGCAGGGCACTTGCCTGGGGTCACAGAGCAATCAGACACGCAGGTGTGGGGGACCGAGAGTCAACACGCAAGCAGTGAGCGCACCGCGGAGGGACAGCTAAAGACACTGGTGACTTTCCGGTCGTCTCAACCCCACACCGACCGGGACTCGGTCCGAGCCAGGCCCACAGGCACCCGCGTGGGCCTCCCCACATCTCACAGGGAAGCAGCCCGGTGTGGGTGGGGACATCGCAGGGACAACGTGCGGCCACAGCCAGGCCCGCTTCCCTGGGATCCTGTGGCCCGTGGGCCCAGCTGCCTGGTGCCCCCGACATGGCAGGGGAAGCTGGGGCGTTAGTGCGGAAACGGGAGCAGGTGCGGTACCTGTGTCCGAGCTCGTGGGCCACCGTGAAGGCCAGCGGCAGGCCCGTGTCCTCGTTGATGTTGCAGCTGCGGTGCGGCTGGCACATGCCCGCCACGTGGGACAGGCCCAGGGTCTCACAGGGCCTGTTCATGGCCGCACACAGGTCCTTCCTGCGTCCAGAGAGAAAGGATCCTCAGGCTGACCTGACCAGGTGCCAGGTGCCAGGTGGAACTAAGCCCAGAAGGCCAGATGCTGGGCATGAGGGAGAGTGTAGGCGAGGAGGAGATGGGAGGGAGTGGGTGAGGTGGTGATGGGTGGGGGTGGGGGTGGGGGTGGGGGTGGGGGTGGGGCGAGAGAAAGAGGAAGGGGGGAAGGGAAGAGGGGAGAAGTAGAGGGAGGAGGAATGGGGGGAAGGGGAAGGGGGGAGGGGGGAGGGGGGGTGAGGAGGTGCCCCCATCGTGCCGCAGCAGCATTCACAGGGGACACCTACTTGTGCCTGGGGAGCAGCCCCGTGCACAATTTTGGTTACTGTCCCCGTGAGGAGCGCAGGGACAGACCCTGAACAGACCTGGACCCCAGTGGGGGAGGGGCCCCGGCTGTAAAACCAGGCCGAGAGCTCCTTCAAGGGACCACTTCTGTCTCCAGACTGTGGAGGTGGAGGCAGGATCGCACACGTGTGGCAGAAGCGTATAAGCTACACACGCACGCTCGTGCACACTCAGGGGCAGGGACACCGGGTAAAACCTGAGCAAGTCTGTGGACTGCACGGGCGTCCACGTCCTGGTCGTGGTCTCCCGCTATATTATCTCGGATGCCAGCACCGGGGGCACCGGGGGCACCGGGGGCACGGGGCCTGCTTCGGACGGTTCTGGGAAAACCCACAAGAGCTCCCCAAGTGCTGATGGAACCCAGGGTCCAGCCAAAGGTGCGTGCGCTCCCCTAACACGGGCTCCGGGGGCAGGGCTGTGTCCACACCCCGCCGGGGTCAGACAGCACCGCCCTCCAGAGCAGGCCCCCGCTGGCCACGTTGCCCCCCCCCCCCCACCAGCCGGCGGCCCCCCTGGCCGTGTCGCGCCCCCCAACAGCTGGCGGCACCTGGTGAGCAGGATGGCGGTGTCGTGGTGCAGCGGGTGCGCGTCCCCCTTCATGTTGATGCTCTTTTGCCACTTGCAGAAGCTGCGAAGGGTGTTGTCCGCGTGGTGCGTGACCTTCAGGTCTTCCTGGGGGCAGAGAGGGCAGCGCGGGTCCCTCCCCTGAGCGCCGGAGGGCCAAGCCCCATTCTCCTCCAAAGGCAGGAGACAGAGGCCCGGTCCAGCCTCCAGGGACCACCCCTCCCCACAGGCCCATCCTGGGGGGCACCCGATGGAGGGCCGGCCGGGGACCCGGGGGCGACGGAGGACACCGCCCGGGCCACGGAGGCCCGCCGTGCCCTTCCACACGGGGCCCCTCGGGTGACGGACCAGGAGGGCTCTGGCGGCCGACGCCCATCGCTGGGCAGCCCGCGGCCACGTGACCTCTCACCTCCTCATCCTCCAGCAGGACGAGGCGCACGATGGTAATGTGGATGGGGTTCCCGATGCTGGGGTCGTGAAACAGGCCGGCCACCTGCCCGAGAAAAGGGGGGGGGGGGGTCAGCCCGCCAGCCTGCAGAGAGGTACCAGACAGCCACTGCCTACCTCCGACCACCCACGTCCTCACACGGGGGAGCTCACGCAGCGCACCCACACGGGAACGTGCCCGCACCTGCACACACACCGCAGAGTCTGGACAAAAGGCCGGCCCAGACCCAGGCCCGTTCTGGGCACCAGTGTGGGATCTGCTCACCCAGCTCACCCACCCCAGGGCCCTAGTTTGCCTCCTCTGTCTTGGGCTGGGAGGCCCCGCAGCCTCTTCCTGCCCTGGGTTCACCAGGACCAGCATCCCAGGACTGAGTCCCCCCACGAGGCAGGAGACGCGGGCCGGGACTAGAGAGGGGGCTCGGGCAGGCACAGGCCCCCAGAGTCTCCCCACTGCCCCACACTCAAGTTCTCCCTGGGGCACAGCCGTGGGGCCAAGACGGCAGGCGCAAACTCTCGGAGGCCCCACGGCTGCACGGGGGCTCCCCACCCGGTCCCAGGAAAGGCCGCCCCCAAAGACGGAAGGTACGCGAAGGTGCAGGGAGACGGGTGGGGGAAGCTCCCTCAGAACAAGAAAGAGGTCAGCCTGCGACAGGCGTCAGGTTCCCAGCTGGCAGAGACGGCGGGACAGGCCAGTCATGAGTTGGCTTCCAGCAGCTTCGTCAAGAAAAAAGATATTTTGATAGAAACGGACAAAACACACACTATCAAGAGGACACAAAAGCCCATTAACAGGATACATTGTTTTTGGAGAACCCAAGGTGCTTCCGTCCACCTCCGTGCACCGCCCCCTCCCCAGCATCAACCAATTCCACCTCCTGGATGCTCCCTACATCCACCTCCAAGGCCACCGCCCAGCCTGAGGCAACAGCCTCTCATCTGGCCAGCTGTAAAGGTCTCCTCCAGCCTCACAGTCACCTGCCACTGAAATGCAAACCCAGTAACCGTCCCCTTGCTTAAAGCAGCAAGTGGGTCTTCCTGTCCACAGGGTGAAGACAAAAGTCCCAGTCCCGCCCCACATGCTGACGGCCCCTCCGTCCTCACTCCCTGGTCCAACCACTCCGGCTCTTTCAGAAGCCCTTGATTCTCCATACCACAGGGCCTTTGCAGATGCTGTGCCCTCGGCCTGGAATGCTCTCCCTCTCGTCTTTCCCAAGTTCTGTCCTCCCGTCTCCAGCTCTCAACCCTCGAGCACATCTTCGGGGAGCCTTTCTTCTGCCAGACACTCCCAAAGCACGTGAATGTGTCCTTCCTAGCAGCCCCTCTGCTGGCCTTCAGATTCCTCAAGATGACGGTTTCGCTGACATGGCCTCGGCCCCGCGGGGTCCGTGTGGGCCCTCTTTCAGCCCAGTGACCCATCTAGCACCTGGCGTGACGGGCATTCAAGAGCTTTTTGAACAAAGGAATGAATCTTGGGCACCTGCTAAAAATTTCTGACGCCTTGTCTCATTCTAAAGAATTCGCAGAAGATGAGAAAAGCACTTTGAAGGAAGTCAGGAGTCTTCCCTAGACCACAGGCAGCAGGTCCCAGCAGAGGGGCCTGGAGGGCGAGAAGCCCCTAAGCTTCTGCCAAGACCGTCCCGACAGCTGGCCTCCCGTGTCCCGAGTCAGGGCTGCGGGCAGCTCCGGCCACCACCAGGTCCTTCCCTTGGCACGTATGACGCCTCCGCCCCCCAAGAGGTATAGACCCCAGATAGAGGCAGAGAAGTATAGACACAGAGCAACAACGGCAGGACCGGAGGGAGGCAGTTGTCACCGGCCGACCCACTCAGCCAGTGAGTGTCTGCGATGGCCTGAGGTCGGTACCGGTGTTTCAACCGGATAAACGATCCCCAGGAGGTCCAGCCCAGCTCTGCTGCGGGCTCGGAGAGCAAGCCTGGGTGGACTGTGGAAGATCTGGGGGTTACAGGTGACCACAAGCTTCCAGTGAGCTGACGGTATGACACAAGCCATTCAGAAAGGGGCAGGCGGGGAACTTGGCTTGCGATGCTCGGAGCAGACCCACCCGAGCTCCCACACACAGGTCTGGGTCTGGCACAGAGGGCACACTGACAAACTGGGGCCCGCAGGAGGCCTGAGTACACAGTGCGGCTGCCCTGAAGGTGGCTGTGGGGCTGAAGGGCAGGTGCTACAGCAGCCACACCAGCAGCAGCGGACACGTGTCAAGCCCAACGTGTACAGTCCTTGTACTGAGAGCCCACCTGCAGTATATTGCTTAATCGTCTTACTTCTAAAGTAGGCATGACCGTCCCCATTTACAGGTAGAGCAACTGAGGCTCTAAGACAGGGTTCACCTGGGCTCAGAACCCAAGTTTGCCCCAAAGCCCCTGCTCTTAACTTCGGAAAATTCTCAACACATATTAGCTTTGAAGGCTCTGAGAAGTCCCGCAGTAAACAGGTCTGTGTTCCTTTCTGTTAACCCTTCTTGCCAAACTTCTTCAACCGTGGCACCTTTTTTTCACAGAACACTTATCAGCATCTCAGAATAAGTCCTCCCTGGAATACGCTTTGCGACATGCTACAAAGAGGCAGAGTTTCCCGGAAGGGAACCTGCTCTTGTGCACCCGTCACTTTATCTGGGGTAGAGCTGGCACTCGGCACAGCAGCGCTAAATAAACAAACACCTGCTCCAGGGAGAAAAGGGAGGGAAGTTCTCCCCACCTCCGCCACGGCTACCCCATCCTTCTGGCAAGCTCTGGCCACCACAGCCATCTCTGGACCCAGAGGCACAGACCTGAGCCCCAGCCCCATCCGTGTGACTGTGAACATGTCCCTTGGCCTCTCTGAGCCTTTCTTCCCTCACCTATGAGATGGGGGTGAGGCTCAGACAGGGCAGTGACTACAGGAGACCGAACAGGCCGGTGTTCCCAAGGCTGCAGCCATCACCCACGGTTCAGCCCTTCTCAGAGGCTGCTGCATGCCCCCCCCGTGTCCCTGCCAGCCCCTGCAGCCTCCCCAGGTGACTGGCGCTAATGGACTCATAGGGGTCCCCTCTCTGTCCCGACCAGCGCTTGAGCTGATCAAAGGCCAGTGAGCGTGAGGGCCAGACCCCCCTCCAGGATGGGGCTCACACAGTGGATGCCTGTGTCCTGTGAGCCTGCACAGGGAGGCAGGAAGGAGCCAGGCCCTGGGCCAAATGGCAACCCTTCACCCAGGAGATGTCCACCAGCCACTAATGGACCCGACAGCCTGGGGTCCGCCCTCCCACTGCCTACAGCACCCGACCGCCCCCCCCACCGCACCCCCAGCTGCCCGGCCCCCCCGACCGCACCCCCACCGCCCCCCAGCTGCCCAGCCCCCCCAACCGCACCCCCCGCCACCCCCCCCACCGCCCCCCAGCTGCCCGGCCCCCCCGACCGCCCCCCCCCCCGCCGCCCCCCAGCTGCCCAGCCCCCACACGCCCGCCGCCCTCCGCAGCCTCACCATGTTCATGATGGTCAGCACGTAGCTCTCGACCTGCGGCTGCCCGTGGTACTCTACCATCTTGGTGTCCGCGACCACCAGGGTCTCCACCCACTTCTCCCTGCTGACCGAGCGCTGATGCAGACGCCTCGGGCGCTGCCGACGCCACTGCTGCCGCTGCTCCCAACGCTCTCGCCGGGCCTCCGGCTCCGTGGACGCTGTGGGCCCCAGGCCGGGTGGGAGTTAGCTGCCAGCAGGCTGGCCCAGGCCGTGCCTCTCCGGGGCCTCTCCTCAGCGCTGGGGTCACAGGCAGCAGCCTGGACTCCCCTCTGTGGCTCTGCCCGGGACCTGTGCCGTGTGACCCTGACCCGGTCACTTCCTCTCTCTGACCCTGAGCATCCCTGCCTACAAACAGGAATCAGCCGAACAGCCACAGAAGCTGACCTCGGGGGGGGGGGGGGGGGGGGGCAATGAAACGGGGGACAGGAACACACAGTGAGGCAGCTCCTGGGCCCCTAGCCCCAGGGGGCTGGTGCATCCCAGCACACGCGGTCCCCAGGGCCCAGCCCGCTGCCTGGGAGACCCACTGCACTGTCCCAGGCTGACCCGGATCAGAAGAGACAGCACATCTACGAAGCAGGAAAACCAAGGCCCAGAAGCATGGCCGGGTATCTGTTCCAACCAGTGGAGTCCCTGAGCGGCGGCACCTTCCGAGGCTGGCGTGGCGGCCAAGCAGTCCCCCAACCCGGCAGCCCACGGCAGGCGGCTCCCTACCTGGACTGGCCAGCACCGTGGCCGCTCTGAAGAAGAAGGGCTGGAGCTAGGTCCCCAGGGACAGAGAGGAGTTATTCTGGGCGGGGACCAGTGTGGGGAAGGGCGGGAGGTTCCTGGCTAGCTGCCCTGGTGGGCCTGGCCAGGCAGTGGGTGAGGAGGTGGTGAGAGGGGTCAGCCCAGGGCATCAGCTGGGGCAGGCCTGGCAGGCAGAGGCCTCAGGCCGGAGGCACATTTGGAAGGCACGGGCTGTGGTGATGTGTCTGTCTGTCTGCGTCCCTTTGGTCCGAGGGGAGGTGTGCATGGAGAGGTCGAGAGAGGCTTCTGGAAAGAAGCTCGGTGCTTCCAGGCCCATCCCCTTCCCCGGGCAGGAGAGGACCATACCTGCTACCCCGCAGGTGCCGGGAGCTCTGGAGCCCCCCAGCTCCGCCCCCTTCTCTGGGGCTTGGCGCTTATAGACCACGTGGGGCTGGGCGTGGCCAGGACGAGCGGGCACACCCTCCAGGGGCTCGATGAAGTAGTCCTCGTTGGAGAGCCGAAACACACCTGTCTGGGAAGAGGTGCAGCCTCACACGGAGCGGATGAGCACTCCCGTCCCCACCGGTCCCGGAGGCCGTGCTGCCCGCCGAGCCCACGCTGCTCCCAGCACCCGGCTGACCCCGAGCGCGCGTGCGTCTCCCGCTCCGGGCCTTTGTTCACTCCGGACCCTCCGCCTGGCACGTCCTTCCCGGCCGTTTCACACCAAGGGCCTGGGGGCTGAGCCCCGGAGCCACCAGCCTCCGAAGATGCCACACACGCCCACCTCGCCCCCCCCCCCCCCCGCCCTGTTGGGAGGAGACCGGAGCACCCTAGATCTGAGATGGCATCTTCCGCGCGGTCCCAGACGGCCGTCTTGAGTCGGGCGGCCCCGGGGCCAGCAGCCAGACCATTTCCCAAACGGCCGTCTTGAGTCGGGCGCCCGGTACACCCAGGCCACTATCCATCTCCCCTGCGTGCCAGCCATTGTGTCGTCTCAAAGCTGGCCTGCAGCCCACTCTCCCGGAGGTGATGAATCACTCCAAGTGCAGCTCTCCCCACACCCCAGCCACGGAGATGCTCAGTCACCAGGACATCCCACTCCCTGGCCCCAAGGCCTTCGGAGAAGGGAAGCCCGGCAGGCGTGTCTTGGGCACATCCGCCGCATTCAGAGAGGCCCTAAGAGGGAGGGATTTGGGGAAGTGTCTTTGGGCAGCCGGCCACCTCCTGAGGAAGCTCAGGGCTCCGGCAGGGAAGAGGGTTTCACCCCCCCACTGCCCCACCCCGCAGCTCCCTCCACGGCACCAAGTGTGCCCCTGGGGCTGTGCAGGGTCGAGGTGAGCCCCGCGTGCCAGAGAGTGCCCCCCCCCCCCCCAGAGGGGCTGCAGACCCGGGTGTGAATGCGGACTGCAGCACCGGCTAACTGGGTGGCCCTGGGCCAGTCCTCTCCCGGCCTGCTTCCTCATCTGTTAATGGGAATGACACCCGTATGAACAGCTGCTGCGGATCCAAGGAGATTAGCGAGAAAGGGCAGGAGCCTAGGGCCTGATGTGTGGCAGCTGTAGCGTGGGCTCTCATTAGGCGGGTCCTGCTACTGCCCGTGGCTCCTCCTGAGCGACCTCAGCTGAGGACCGGGGGGAGGGCAGAGCCGGTCACCTAGCCCAGAGCACTGGGGGTCCCCGCGCACCCCAGCAGAGGGAGGCGACCACGTCCACCCAAAGGCCTGCTCCCCCGGGGGGTGAAGGTGAGGCTGCCTGTCCAGGAGAAGCACAGCCCAAGCGGCTGTGGGGGAGCAGTCCTAACTGAGGCCGCCAAGGAGCAAGGACTGCGCGGTTCGAGGAGCTACCTGGCCTGCACAGGGATTCTCCAAGTCCGCTCTCTGCACCGGCAGAAACGGAGGCTTCGGACACTCACCCCCACCCTCCGAGGCTCTGTCCTAACAAGGCCTGCGGGCGCTCTGGCTCCGTTCAGGACTGAGCCCCGCCATCCCGGAGGACCGGCCGGGACTCCCGCGCTCACTCACCAGCCCGTCGCAGGCGCTGATGGCCGCCAGGCCGCCCTCCAGCTCGGGGTCCTGCACCTCGCCGAGCAGGTGGCAGGCGGGCGCGCGGGCGCGGATGTGCGCGCGCCCCAGGCCGCCGCGCCGCCGCGTCTCGCTCACGAAGCCGGGCGCCAGCAGGTGCGCGTTGGCCGTCAGGTTGAAGCGCAGCTCGCGCCCGCGGTACTGCAGCTCGTAGAAGGCGGGCGCGGCGCGGCGCGCTGACACGTCCCGCTTGCGCAGCGCGCGCGGCCACAGCTCGTACGACAGGAAGGCGCCGCCTGCGTCCACGCGCACCGGGTGCACCACGTCCAGCGCCGCGCGGCCGTCGGCGCCGCTCCCTGCGGGGAGAAAACCGGCCGCGGTCGGGGCTGCGGGGCACCTGCCCGGCCCGCTCCTCCACCCGGGTCACCGCGACGACCTCCCGCGGGCCCCCTCCCCTCGTCTGCGTGCGGCGCAGCGGCCGGAGGAGGCCCGCCTCCGCCCCAAACCCTGCAGTGGCCGCCTCCGAAAAAGGCAGAGCTCTGGCCAGTGTGGCCCCGGGCAAGGTTATTCCTCAGTCTCACCTTGGCTACACCTGCCTCCCTGCGGTTCCCGCCCCACCCCCGCCCCCATGCCGCACTGCCGCCCCCTCCGGGTGGAACACGCTGCCCTGCCCGCTGCCTGTTGTGCAGGTTGTGCAGCAAGACCGAGCCTCGCCTCGAAGCCGCGCCTTCGAGCCCCCGCTCAAAGGTCTCACTGCCGCCTCCCCTGACCACTTTGTTTTAAACAGGCAACTCCCTGCCCCCCTCTGTCCCTGCTTCCTACCCCCCCCCCCTTTTCCCCACAGCACGCAGGGAATGCCATATGCCTTGTTTCAATTTTTTTTTTCTATTTTCTCCCAATGCAAACTCCAGGAGGGCAAGAAGCTCTCCAGTCTTTGTTGAAGACTTTACGGGCCCAGAGTGTCCTAGGACTCTGAGCAGTTAAGACTTAGTTTCTCAGTGAGTGAGTGAATCTGTAGATGGGAGTAATAACCATTTGCACCCTTAGGGCTGTTGGGAGGGTTAGTGATCTGAACCACTTGAGCCACTCCACACAGCAGTGCCTGGCCCGATGACCACGCCTGCCAGCAATTACGATTTGGGGGGATCGTATAGCCTGGTGGACTTTAACATGCGCCCTCAGGTGCCGGAGGGTTCTGCACGTCCCTCCAGGCCTCCTGCGAAGGAGAGATGGAGGAAGACCACGCAGATGGGTGGCCCCCATTTGAGCAGAGCAGCTCTGGTTCATTTGAAGAGAAGGTTCCAGACCTGGAAGACATCTGTCCTCTCCGATTTCCTGCTAACACCAGATTCCTAGCCTTTTTTGCCACACACCCCTTCTCAGAATGTTTTCAAATGCATAAGGTGCAGATGAGTGCCAAGGAAACCGATCATATTGAAACACAGTTATCAGAATAATTTTAGAAGTGGGATATAGAATTACGTGCTCCTTTGTGAACGCATTAAACAAGATCTACGGGCAACTTTTATGGTGATTTTGAAGTGACGAGTATCAACCTTATCTCAAGATACCTGCAACTGTAATGAGACAGAAAAGTGTTTTGGTTGTTTGCCTCGGTAACAAAGCCACAGGTGCTGCTAATGCCATTGTACTTTGGTGCTAATATGCATAATTGAAGGAAATGCAAACGGAGGTAAAAAGCTTGAAGATATAGTATCTTCCCATCCAAGTTCATGGATCCTTTCCATTTTGCCCAAGTCCCTGGGGCCGCAGATTCCAGGAGGGCACCTGCAGTAAAGTCTCCAGGCTGCTTCTGAAGAAAGCAAAGGGAGGTTCAGAGAAGCACACAACCGGCCTGAAGCCACACAGCCAGAGTCATCGAGCCGGGACTGGGCTCCAGGTCTCCCAGATGGCTTGTCTCTTCAGGAACACTGTTCTACCTTCTCAGCGGTCTGTCCCCTCCTGGGCCTCTTTCCTCATCACTAACATGAAGGAGTTGTGCTACATCAAGTTGTTCAAACTTCTTTAGCTACCAGACCTAATCTGCAAAAGAAATCTCGTGTGGACACATGGACACAGCAGAGTGGCGCCATGGCAGGTGGGGGGCAGGGACCCTGGGGCTGAGGCTCTTGTCCTCTTTTGGCTCTCTGCAGTTTCCAGGCTCGGAGGAACAGTCAGGAAAGTGGCCCACCGGAGTGTGTCTCAGGCCTACGTCCTGCTCTGACCAACCGGGCGTATGCCCAGCTCCCCAGAATCCCAGCTGCTCAGGACAATGACCCCTAGGGCCACAGGCATGCCCGGACACCCTGCAGATGTCCCACCAAGGCTCCCTCGGTGGCTGCCGGAGAACTCAGCCCAGAGCCGCATCCCGGCCAGGCTACAGAAACCCTCTCGCCCGGGTCCTGCCAGACCACGTGCAGAGTGCCCCACACACACACCGGCAGTGTGCCCCTGCAGAGGACATGCCCCACTGCCCACAACCGCCGCCGGCCCTCAGGGTGCAGCCCAAGAGCACATGCTCAGGCGAGAGGCGGACGCGCCGGGTGACCCTGTGTGGTTCCGGGCAAATCTTCCCTCCCCGATTCCCTGGAGGACACTCGTGCGAGGATTTTCCGGACTTCTCGGGTAAGAATTTGTTAGACACGAATTCCCAGGCCCCGTCCCAGACCCACTGAATCAGCATCTCCAGGAAATGCGACTAGGAAGCTGGGTTTTCCCCCAGAGCCTCGGGGGACTGCCATCGTCAGGGAAGTTGGACGACCCTGCACCGGGAGTGCACTTGGTCTAACAGCGGCCACACCTGGAGAGCTTGGAAAGACTGAAGAGTGCAGAGGCTGGGACGGCCCAGAGACCGATTCCATAGCCCCAGAGCTCTGGACCCCTCACTCTGCGTTTTCCTCATTTTCCTGGGCCTTCCGGGGACTCTGACGTACTCATCTCGGAGGCTGACCTTCGGAAGCCCGGGGTCGGCACTTTGAGGAGGGAGACTCCTTCTCTGACGTCCAACGAGGGCCTTGGGGACTAGAGCTTCCCAACCACCGCCTGCAGACTTGTTTTCTGTCGGTTTATTGATCTTGGTCGTTCATTTTGGCTTCCACAAATATTGGAAATATTTAATCAGTTGCCTATGTTTAAAAGTTACGCGATACTGCACAAAGTCTCAGTTTTCAGCTTTCCTGGAAAAGCCTGGCCATCTATCCCCATCAGGCCTAAATCCCCACGTGGCAGAAGCGGCTGGAGTCGAGCAGGGAGCCCCCCTGGGAGAGGGCCCGTACCCCCTCCAGCGGCCTGCCCCATGGCCCCCTGCTGTGTCCCCAACTGTAAAGGTAGGGTCCTCTGGCCTCACGGTTACGCTGCCTCTCGATGACCAAAGAACTGAATTTCTAACAACAACGGGAAAACAAGAGAGAGCCCTCCCACCGTGTTTGCTCACGTGCCCTAGTGCGTGGCATTTGGGGTGGCGCCACTGACTGCTCATTGCGAGGGAGCGGCAGGTGCTCCAAAGTCCAGGAAAATGCAGAGGACACCGTCCTCCCCCTCAAAACAGAGACCCGGCAGAGGGCACTCGTCCTCACCCCTGGCCCCGTGCTGAGATGGGCCCCAGGCAGGGGAGGGGATGCCTCATGGGCGGACAGAGGAGGAAAAGTCTCATTGGAGAGGGCAACATATGAGGTGGACCCACGGAGGGTCGTGGTAGTGGGCGCCGTGTGACCGACCCCGAGAGTACAAGGTGCCACGGGTGTGGGCAACACAAGACGGGAAGCTCGGCCACGCACGCGTTTTGTACAATGGGACGATGGAGTGAAAAAATCGTGCACGGCCAAGAACGCGGCTTGGAGCACAGAAAGGTTCAGGCCGCAAGCCGGCCGCTTGGCAGCCGTGTGACCGGGGCAGTCGCCATCGTGCTGAGGCTGGCCTGGCCCTGCTCACCGGCGCGGAGAACCCAGGTCGGGAACGGAGGGAGGGGCGCGGGACAAAGGTGGGCAACGAGACAACTACATGCCAAGGTCTGAAGCGGCTCCCGGGCTCGGGCAGTCACGGCCAAGGCCACGAACGACCGGCTGGAGGTGCAGGTGCGCGGTGCCGGCCTGACGCGCTCACTGCCCCACGGAACCGCAGCCGCACTGCACACCCGCAGACGTCCGGAGCTCGCATGTGATGGGGGAGTCTGAAGCGGTGCGGAGAAATGGCCCCAAGGACTCCAAACAAGTGCCCCTGGGGAGGGAGGATCCGTGTGCCCTGGGATGGGCGGTCCCGTTAAGAATCCCTGCTCTAGACCGTGGGCAAACACCGCAGGACAGAAATTCAAGGTGAGTTATACAGAAGCAGTCTGTTAAGTTCGAAACTGCGACGGGGACCAAGCAGAGAGGCACGCAGGTAACCGGCTCGAGGGTCAGCGTGTGCCAGACCCAGACGCCACCCGCGGCTGTCAGCCCACGGGGGAGACACTCCAGCATCAGGTCTGTTTCTCCATCTGCGAAATGGGTATGATCATCGTCACACCTGCTCTCTCTGCCTGTGGGAGAGTCCCCTGGGCTCACACGCAGGTGCTGAGAACGGGACGTGGCACACACAGAAAACAGAGTTAAGTTGTAACTGAAAATTAGCAAGAGACGCTCTGAAGCATACTCCGCAGAGAGAGAGGGAGACACAGAATCGGAAGCAGGCTCCAGGCTCCCAGCTGTCAGCACAGAGCCCGACGCGGGGCTGGAACTCACCGACCGTGAGATCATGACCTGAGCTGAAGTCGGATGCTCAACCGACTGGGCCACCCAGGCACCCCAAGAAAATACTTTTTAATCAAAAAAGAAAAATAGGGGCTCCTGGGTGGCTCAGTGGATTGAGCATCGGACTCTTGGTTTCAGCTCAGATCATGATCTCGTGGTTCTTGAGTTCGAGCACCATGTTCTCGGCACCAGTAGTGTGGTCACTGCTCGGGAGTCTCTCCCTCTCTGCCCCTCTCCTGCTCACGCTCAAGCTCGCACTCTCTCTCTCTCTCTCTCAAAATAAACTTTATTTTTTTTTTAAATTTTTTTTTTTCAACGTTTTTTATTTATTTTTGGGACAGAGAGAGACAGAGCATGAACGGGGGAGGGGCAGAGAGAGAGGGAGACACAGAATCGGAAACAGGCTCCGGGCTCCGAGCCATCAGCCCAGAGCCTGACGCGGGGCTCGAACTCACGGACCGCGAGATCGTGACCTGGCTGAAGTCGGACGCTTAACCGACTGCGCCACCCAGGCGCCCCTCAAAATAAACTTTAAAAAAAAAAAGCAAAAAGAAAAATATTTCTAGGAAGCTATCACTTTGGCATAATTTTTATCTTCTTCTTTTGTTCTGCATAATTATTTTTGTAATTAACTTTGTTTTGCCATTAAAATATGTCATAAAGGGGGCAAAGTGTGTTATAAAACAAATAACTCTCTCACGGTCTCCTAAAGCCGACCCCTGGCAGAGACCTGGTGGCTGAAGCGAGCAGCACCCAGTCTTAGAAGCATCCAGTCTTAGAAGGCATGCGGGTGCACGGGCACTGGGCAAGGGGATGGGTGTGGGCACTGTGCAGGAAGACGGACGGCCAGTGGTTCACGGCCAAGTCCCTCCTGCCAGGTCAGGAGCTCTGTTCAGGGTGTTACATACTTTGAATACCATCCCTAGGTGACAGAACTGTCACTCTGCAGCTTCTACCAGAGAAATGCCAACGCGGTGTTTGCCATCACCTCTCTCTCAGGAACCAGAGTGACGGTCCAGCCCTTCAAACGACCTGACCCGAAGCTCATGCCAAAGATAACAAATAACCAAGGTGTGTGGTGTGCGTGTGGATGTGGGGGAGACGGATGCCGTCCTCCTCAGGTCGGCCTGCGTGTGCCCGGCACGCACGCACGTACACGCACACACAGCCCACGTGTGCAATTCAGCGTGCTGGTGGGGACGTTACCAGGCCCCAGTCCCACCAACCCCAACAAATCCCTTAATTTGTCACAGGAGAAACAATCAGGGTACAGCTTCCTAGAAGTGTGTCCAGGATATGCCCTCTGGTCTCAAAGAAGGTCGTGTGCCGCCGGGAGAGTCTAGGACCTCTGGACAGCGCCAACAACAGTGAGACGGCTCAGCTCGGCAGCCCAGGGCTCAGGCACCCCGAGTGGGGGCAGAACGGGGAGGCCCCCTGTCATGTACCCGCAGGGACACCAGAATAGACATTCCACCCAGGGGTGGGGGGCACATTGGGTGGGAGAAGCTACCTGCCCTGCGTCCACTGCCAAACGGCAGGTCCAAAGCACAGGACCCACCAAGGTCTCCCCGGTCTTCCTGGGTCTCTGTGACATTAGCGAAAATGGCCACCACACGGTAGTCAGTCACTCTGCCCTGAGCTAAGCAACTGACATTCAGCATCTCAGTCCTGCCAAGAACCGGGGGAGGCAGACACCACTGTCCCCACTTAACTACAGCCCGGGAGGGGCAGGAGGCTGGCCAAGTTCATCCATGGGTCTGGCTTCCAGTGCAAGTGGAGAACGTTCCGACTCCCCACTCCTCTCACAGCTGCCAGGGTCCTGGACCCAAGTTCCCTGGGCCAAGGGGGTCCGTGTTGCCTCATCCCCATCATCTGGTCAGTTCCCATGGGTCCCCGCTCTGAGCAGGGGGGTCAAGGACTCACGCAGTAGCTAAAGGGCCAGACTGGCAGGCCACCCTCCTCTCTGAGCCTGTCCCGCATTGTCACCTGCCTTGCAGCACTCTTGCAGGACCGATGAGAATTAAGAACCTCATTAAATATTTGCTCCCTCTACACTCCACACGCGCTGCTAGAGGGAACCTCCCTGAAACCCTGCTTTCATGAGCTACTCCCCTCAACGGCTCCCCAAAACTTCTAAGATCTGATTGAAATGCCTCCTCCTGCACTCCGGCCCCGGACGCTTTTCCAAGGCTGCGGCATCCCCAGCACGCAGGCCCCATGCAGCCCACGCCCCGCCGCGGGGACGCCCCCCCCCCCCCCACGACCCGAAGTTCATCCATCCCCAGTCCCTCCGGGCTCTGGCCTCTCCTCCCCTACAAAGCCCTTCTGACCGCTTGGCCCGCATGGCTCTCTCCCGGCTATCCGACCGGCCCCCATCAGCGCTCCCTGGGCACACGGCCAGGGGTCCCCTAGACCCTCGGCTCCGAAACTTCCAGGCCGGCTGCCTCGGACGCCTGGAGCTCCGCGGCCGAGCAAGGACCTGGACTCTGGCCAGAGGCTCGTCGGAGGCAAGCCGGGCGGGGCAGGGAGAGCCGAGCCCAGGGCCGGGAGAGAAGCTCCCCTCCGCTCCCCTCCGCTGCGCCCGGGCGCCTGAACTCGGGGGAGGGGAGGCAGGAAGTGCTGGGGGCGCGCGAGCTGGGACCCCGCGCCACCGACCCCGCGCCCCGGCCCGCTGCGTGTCCGCGGGGTGCTCCGCGCACCAGGCGCCGACGAGGCTCCACGCCGGGCCCTTCGCGCGCGGACCAGACGGGGTTGGGGGGGCCCGCGCCGTGCGCCCGAGGGCAGAGGGGCTTCCTCCGGGCACGGGCGGGGGGCCGCCGGCTGCGCGGCCGTAGAGGGCGCCCAGCGGCGCGGCTTGGTCCCCCGACCTCCCCCCCCCCCCCCCGGTGCCGAACACCCGGGCCGCGAGGAGAGGGGGGCGCGGGGCCGGCCGGCGGGGAGGGGCGGCCACCCACCTGGTGCGGGTCCGGGGTCGCCGGGCGCCACGGCGCAGAGCAGCAGGAGCAGGGGGCGCAGCCGCGGCGCGGGGCTGGGGCGGCCGGGCATGGCCGGGGCGGGCGGCGCCAAGGGGGGGCCCCGCGCGCGCGCTCTCGTCCGTCCCGTCCGCTCGCTGCCCGGTCCCGGTCCGGCTCAGGACATGCCGGGCCCGCGCGCCGCTCCCGCGTCGGGACCCGGCCTGCGGCAACAAAGGCTGCAGGGCCCGCCCCCTCGGCGGCGCAGGAGGCTCCAGGGACCCAGAGCCCGACGGCTAGAAGGAAAGAAAGAAAGAAAGAAAGAAAGAAAGAAAGAAAGAAAGAGCGGAGCGGAGCGAGGGAGGGAGGGCGGGAGGGGGCCGCGCGGCCGGCCGCCCCGCCCCGCCCCGCCCTCGGCCCCGCCCCTCCCGGCCCGGCCCCGCCCCCGCCGCCCCGCGGGCCCCTCAGGCGGCTGTTTGGGGGCGGGCCCGGGGCCGGACGCGCGCGGCGCCCCCCGACGGCCCCGACCGCCCCTCCGGGTCGCATGCGCCCTCTGGCGGCGGAGCTCAGCCGGGCCTCTTGGCCGCGACCCTCCAAGCCCCCCAGAAACTGGAATTTCCGGAATGTGTCTTCCCTGAACTGCGCTCCCTGCGCCCGGTAGGGCGGCCCCCTCTACGAAAAGGGGTACAGAGGCCTTCCGGGGACCCCAAGGTGGACGCTGCTCCAAAGCAGGCTCAGGAGAGAGGCCCGGCCAGAGAGCGGCGGCTCCCAGGCGGGGCTGGTCCCGCAGCCCTAGTCTCCAGGCTCTCTGCTGCACGTCCGTTAGGTTAGCGCGGGGCACAGCAGTGCCCCCCACCCCGAGCCTGGAGGCCGGCCGGCCGCGGGCGAGGGCCCAGCCGTCTGCCCTCGGTGGCCGCGGCCCTTCCTCGTGTGCGGGCAGGAGCCCGCTCCCAGGAACACTCCTGCCTTCGCTAAACCTGGTCCTGCTCAGGGACCTCCTCCTGTTCCTGGGGACGACGGGTCGTGGTCAGCTGCCCTGCCCTGCCCAGCCCTGGCGAAGACCCCTCCCCTCCGAGGCCCACATGCCTCCTCACTGCCCATCTCCCGCGCTCCGTCCCTCATTCCTGGAAGCTCCCTCCTGACTCCTGCACCCTTAGCCCTGCTGTCCTCCAGGGGACCCCAGTAGCACGTGGCCTTGACGTCCTCATTTCCATCGACGTTTCATTCCACCTGTGCCACCAGCTCCCAGGGCCACAACCTAGGCTGTCTCAGCCCCACCTGCCCCACCTCTGAAACCTGAGGATCAGATGCCTGACCTTCAGACGGGATCCTGCGACTTTCCCCACCCTCCCCAAACCCACATCACACTATGTATTTTCTTCCTGTGGTCCCTTGTCACCTTCTTCCTCTCCCCACCTACCAGCCCCTCCGGACTTCACCTGCCTCCCTTCCTAGCCACATGCACTGTTTGACCCCTGCGCCCCCAACTACCTCCCATTCCCCTCCCCCACTACCACACCCTGCCACACACCTCACCTGAGCACCAAGCACCTGCGAAGTCCCCTCCCTCTGCACAGTGGGACAGCATGAAGTCCCTGCCCTCTGCACACAGTGGGGTGGCAGGAAGTCCCGGCACTCTGCGCACAGTGGGACGGCAGGTCACTCCAGCAGTGGGAGACAAATGCTTCTGCCATTTTTGTGCCCTCCCCTCCTGCTTCCCGAAGGACCTTGCTCTGGGTGCCCCCTCTTAGCTGGGTCCCTACAGCTGGTGACCCTCCATCTACAGCATTCTGCTCTCCCTCCTTGAAAGGCACTGACACTACTCCTCCACGGCCTGGGTGCCCCTCTGCTCCCCTTCCCCGTCCCACTTCTCCAGGGGCATCTAGACTTCTCCCCTGCTGGTGCCCCAGGCTCACCCCTCCTGCAGCCTCCATTCTGGCGCAAGGGCGGTCTTCCTCCCGCTCTGCCCTGAGCTTTCCAGAGGCGCCCCCACCCCACTGCCCCCCTCCACCCTCACCCGCCAGTCATGGCACCGACCACACGGAATGACCGCGGTCTGCTCCCGGGGTCCATCAACCCCGCCCCCTGCGAGCGGTCAAGTCGGGTCTTTCTCGCCTTTGCGACCCGGCCCCCAGCACAGTAAACCTGAGAGACCAAGAGGATCTGGCGAGGGGACGCACAGCACCCCCTGGCGGGCACCACCGCCTGCCGTCCCTGCTCCTATGGCCAGCCACTGAGACCAAGACCGGTTAGAGGCCTCCCGAAAGGCAGCCCTGGCGCGTGCGTCTCGGAGCCTCGGGCGGACAGCAGTCCGCACCTGCTTCGGTTCCAGGCCACCGCCTGCCTTCGTTCGGTGCGCACCCTGCTGGGCACCGTCTCCGTGCCCCTCCTCACAAGCATGCTGGACACACACACACACACAAGATACACACACAATGACGAGGCTTAGTCCCGCCCTAATGACATTAGTAATAACCCAGCCGAAGAACCCTGCACATTCTGGGGGGCCAGGAGTACATTGTGGAAGGCAGCTGTGCTCGCCACTTAGAACCCACGCTGCACACAAGTCCATTTTGAACAAAGCAAGGGATCTGGTTTTGTAGCATGTTTGATGTCATTGTGATTGTAATTGTGCAGTTAAAGAGTCCTCCTCCTAAATCTTGACAGAGATCATTTGAAAAAAATTTTAATGTTTTATTTATTTTTTGAGGGGGGGAGGGGCAGAGTAGAGGGAGACACAGAATCCGAAGCAGACTCCAGGCTCTGAGCTGTCGGCACAGAGCCCGACACGGGGGTGGAACTCACGGACAGCGAGGTCATGACCTGAGCCGAAGTCAGACGCTCAGCCGACTGAGCCGTCCAGGCGCCCCGAGATTAAATGATCACTGTGCAAAGCAGCCCAGACATCTCCAGTGAGATTTGCCTTAGCTGAAACGTTACCAGAAACTGATCAAACTAAATGAAAAACTAGATGTATTCTGCTTCTATATATCCATTCGTATATTGATAGATTATTTTTTAAGTTTTATTTATTTTGAGAGAGAGAGAGTACGATGAGGGAGGGGCACAGAGGGAGAGGGGGCGAGAGAGAGAGGGACAGAGAGCGAATCCCAAGCAGGCTCTGCGCTGTCAGCACAGAGCCTGATGCAGGGCTTGAACTCACATCCCTGGGATCATGACCTGAGCTGAAATCCAGAGACAGACACTCAACCGACTGAGCCACCCAGGCGCCCCACCCCTATCGATAGGTTGTTTAAAAGGTAGCAAGTACAGTAGGGTATTGTCCATTTAAGACTATAAACGAATAGGTAACAATAATAAAATGAGGCTCACAATTTTTAAAAATTTAATAAAAACTCTGGGCTTCAACTTTCTTATCGCTTAATGGAAACGGCCGCCCTATTTCACGTGTTTCCTAGAGCAATCCTTCTCAGCCAGGGGTGACTTCACCTCCATGGAATTTTGCTATGTCTGGAGACATTTTTGGTGGTCACAGCCGAGGGGGGGAAGTGCCACCAAGGTGGGTAGAGGGTAGGGACGCCGCTAACCTCCCACAAGGCACAGGACGGTCCCCAACACAAATGATTGTCCAGCCCTGAATGTCACTCGTGCCCAGGCTGACAAACTGCTCTGGTGGATTACCTAGTTTGAAGGCACGCGGCAAAGTAAGAGGTCTTATGTTTCAGTGACTTGTTTCACTTTGCGTTGTTTGGTAAGGCCGGCGCAGGGTAAACATTCAAAGTTCACAAACAGTGAAAAGTAACTCTTCCTCCCAAAGCTGGTCCCTGGTCCCTCAGTGCTCCTTCCCAGGGGCCGAGTCTGACTGAGTTTCTCACGAATCCTTCCAGGAAATGTGTCCGCAGACAACACAGCGACATTTCACACGCAGGGCAGCACACATCTCGCTCTGTCCGCTCCTGGCTGTTTTTACTTAACAATGCAGCTTAGAGATGGTTCCATAGCCTGGCTTGTGAATCTGCCCCAGCCTTGAATGGGTTCCCAGCACATGGGATGCAAACCAGAACGAATTCCACCAGGGCAGGAAACCTTGTTTTACCCGTTGATGTATTGTAAGCACCAGTGTTTTGCTGAGACTGTCCTCTGTGCGTTAGGGCGAGGATGTCTGTAAGAAAAGTCCGGCACCGGGGTTGCTGTTGACGGCGTGTGCATTTGGAACTTTGACAGATAGATGTTGCCAAACTAAAGACACTATTTACGGTGAGTTCCTTCCCCCCACCACACCCCCTGAGCAAACTGCGAGAGTTACAAAAATAATTTTAAATTCTAGTGTAGGGGGCAGATTGTTAAACAAGAATGCCCCCCAAAAGCCCCCTCAGAGAGTCAGGAACTGGGCCAAGAGCCGGCCTTGGGAATGCCTGAGACGGCTGACTGGGAGGGGAAGCTGAGCCCACAGGCCTGACTGGCCGTTGCTCTGGAAGCCCTGGAGACCCGGGTGTCCTCAGCGTAGCCCCATCTCTGAAGCATGGTGGCCTTCACCTGCGAACCCCGGGGGCCCTGGATGGCGGTCCACCCTTGGAGCCCCGAGCCATCGTCAGCTGGACAGAGGCCAGGTGTGACACGGAAGGAGCAATGAATCCCGCTGTGCCTCCCCTGCCATGGCTCGCGTCATCGTCCTCCCCAAGTGAAGCAGGGTCACCACTGTCGTCACACAGGCGGAGAAGCTGCTGCGTGCACGGGCTGCCATCTGCCGAAGGTCCCAGATGTGGAGGCATCAGGGGCCGGACAGGCCTGCCTGTGGCACCCGGGTCCCTGACCACGGCGCACCCCAGTCCCCAGATGGCCAGTTCGGGCTTGTCCTCAAAGGGTCTGTGCTGCGGCTCCTGCTTCAGGAGCCGTCTCTGTCACATGCTCGCTGCGCGGGAAACGGGCCTCCTCCCTGCGCCCGGGCTTCCATTTACCAGCGCCTCCCAAGGGCCGGTGCCCAGAGCGGTGCCGACTCCGGAGGGACCCCGGTGACAGCTGCTGTGCTGTCGCCTGTGGTCAGCTCTCACCTTCGCCCCAAGCCCGGGAGCCCCCAGAGAGCCAGGGCCAGGTGTCAGGGGCTGGCGCCCCCCAGGACCCCGGGGAGGGGCCGCTGCCTGCAAGTCTAAGCAGCTCTGGAAGTGAGCCGCACACCCAGCCTCGCTCGGGGCTCTCACCGCCTCGTCACCTCCGTGATTTCTTCTCTGTGAATTGCCTTTGCCTTCTCTGCCATGGCCTCCCTTCAGCAATGTCCGCTCCGTATCCCTGTGTCTGGAAATAACTGGAAAAGTTTCAACGCTCTTCTGTTGCCTTATACCGAGGGCCCGGGAGCTCGTTTATCCTTTAACATTTTTTTGTGTATTTTATTAACGTTTGTAAAGGAAATATTTGTTTCAACATTTAAAAACCAGCATCTTGGGGCACCTGGCTGGCTCAGTCTCTTGACTTCGGGGTTGTCAGTTCAAGCCCCACGGTGGGTGTCAAGATTACTTAAAAATAAAATCTAAAAAAATAAGAAAGAAAGAAAGAAAGAAAGAAAGAAAGAGAAAGAAAGAAAGAAAGAAAGAAAGAAAGAAAGAAAGAAAGAAAGAAAGAAAGAAAGAAACCAGAATCTTTGCTGGTAATAAAACCCTGTATAAGATAGATTATATGGGTCGTTTTTCCTTTGCTTTTTTTAAATCAATAAAATCATTTCTCTCCTTCATTTACCCGACAAATAGTCACACGTGCTGCCTGCAGTGGGGCCTAGATGAATAAAAACAGCACGAACCTCATTCTGAAATTGCTCTCGCCAACATTAAAAATGGAGCTGGTTATATAATCGGGGGGGGGGGGTTGGAAACAATACTTTAAAGATGAAATCAACAGCAAAATCTGTAGGGGAGAAAAAGTGAATAGCCGTGCCTACGTGAAAAGCGAAAGTTCCCCAGATGATCGAACTCCATACATCCAACATCCACAAAACGGGAGACCGGGAAAGATCAGAGAAACCCGAGAAGACCATTAAGTAAATGGCACAAGGGCCCTCCTCGGAATGGAAGCACCTAAGCTTCCAGATTGGAAACGTTTACTGGCATCCGGCGCGGTGGACAAAACACAGAAAGCTGCACCAGAGCACAACCTCCCCGTGTCCCATGTGCCAAACCCTGGGTACTAAAGACAGTCATTTCCGCAGTTTCCAGAGAAGGGGCAATGGTCACAAAGACTGCGGTCCAAATGGCACCGGAATCCTGTCCGGCGGCTCCAGAGGGAAGGAGGCCACCTTCAGAGTTCCGAGGAAGTGGTTTCTGACCTAGTGCTCAGGTCCCCGCTCTCCGTCCCCGTTGTTGTGACGGGAGGAAACACAATCAAAGAGATAAACCCAAATCTGAGTGCAAAGGGGGAGCTGTCGCCTCTGAAAAGTGGGCGAATGTTCTGGAGAGACCACGGAGAGCTGCCCAGAATCGGAGGGGCGTACGGCAGGCTCTGGGCGGCGGGGACAGCAAGTCCCCAGCTACCCTGATGGGCCCTGCACCTCCCCCAGGCCCTCCGCCCTGCTCACAGCTGCTGCTCTTACTCCGGAACTAACAGAGGCTCCTAGGAACGTTCTAGTTAACCCTTGAGCAGCCCTACGAGGTGAGCGTTACTCTCCAATTCACGGGCCAGAAAAACGGAGCTTCAGTCACAGGCACGGGGCCATACGGTAACCGAGGAGCAGATTTGAAAGCGGCCGTGTCTGCGCCCCGGGGCCAGGCTCCCACATCGCGCGTTCCCGGCCACAGAGCCCAGAGTGTACACAAAATCCGCGCGGCGCGTCAACACCGGAGAAATGCTCGCCCTCCCCGAAAGTACAGGAACGCAGACCCTGGCACGCGGTGCACGTCTCACCCGCCACGTTGGCAAAGGTTTTGGGGTTTTGCTGATGAATTTGCACATAGAGCCAACTAATTCACGGTCACGGAGTAAAGAGGCGAGTGGTGCTACAGTCACAGAATCTGGAAACCCCACCGCCCCCAGTGCACGCACACCGCCCGCGCACGCACACGCACGCCCTGTGGGAGGAGGGGATGCGGCTGGAAGGCGCCCCCGAGCTAGTCCTGTTCGTGGCCTTGGCCTACTGCCCCCTGCTCCCCAGCCGCACCTCCTGCGGGCTCCCCAGAGCCTCTGGGGACCTTGTCACCGAGAGCTTCCTAGCACCGCAGAGCAGAACAGGGGCCCTGGGAGGACAAGGAGGACCCGGAGGGGCTGCCGGGCAAGAACCCAGAAGGCCCCATGCCCTGTGACCCGGCCACCTGAAACCGCTCTGCAGGGAATGATCCCAATGGTCACGTCACTTGTGGAAAACGATCTACGGAAGCGCTATTTTTTCATTACAGTAACAATAATCAAGAGACTTTTTTTTTATTTTTTCAATGTTTCTTCATTTTTGAGAGAGAGAGACAGAACACGAGCCACGAGCAGAGGAAGGGCAGAGAGGGAGACACAGAGTCCGAAGCAGGCTCCAGGCTCGGAGCTGTCAGCCCAGAGCCCGACGTGGGGCTCCAACCCACGAACCGTGAGATTGTGACCTGAGCCGAAATTGGAAGCTCAGCCGACTGAGCCACCCGGGCGCCCCTCAAGGGACTGTTTTTAGAAAAGAAATTTGGGGCGCCTGGGTGGCTCAGTCAGTTAAGCCTCTGACTTTGGCTCAGGTCATGAGTCTCATGGCTTATGGTCTGAGCCCCGAGATGGGCTTGGTGCTGACAGCTCAGAGCCTGGAGCTGCTTCAAATTCTGCGTCTCCCCCGCTCTCTCTTCCCCTCCCCCACTCATGCTCCGTCTCTTTCCCTCTCAAAAATAAATACACGTTAAAAAAAATTTTAAAGGATGGGGCGCCTGGGTGGCGCAGTTGGTTAAGCGTCCGACTTCAGCCAGGTCACGATCTCACAGTCTGTGAGTTCGAGCCCCGCGTCAGGCTCTGGGCTGATGGCTCGGAGCCTGGAGCCTGTTTCCGATTCTGTGTCTCCCTCTCTCTCTGCCCCTCCTCCGTTCATGCTCTGTCTCTCTCTGTCCCAAAAATAAATAAAAAACGTTGAAAAAAAAAAAAAATTTAAAAAAAAAAAAAATAATAAAATAAAAAAAAAAATTTTAAAGGAAAGAAAACGAAATGTACGCCCAGCCTGCACCCCTCTCCCCCTGCAACTGCTTCCTCTTGCTTTCATGCCCTGGTCCTTTGCTGATCCCCCCGTCCTGCTCTGCTTCTTGATGCCGGTGCTGGTTGCATGGGTGTGTTTGGCCTGTGACAATCCATCGTCTGTATACTTGTGACACGTGGGCATGTGTGTGGACGTTGCGTTTCATTTAGAAGTTTGGTTTGGGGCGGGGGGCGCCCGGGTGACTCAGTCAGTTGAGTGCCTGACTCTTGATTTCAGCTCAGGTCATGATGCCAGGGTCACGGGATGGAGCCCCACACCAGGCTCCCCACTGAGCATGGATCCTGCTGAAGACACCCCTCTGTCTCTCTCTCTCTCTCTCTCTCTGTGCCCCTTTTTTCTGCTTGTGCCCTCTCCCAAAAATATATATATCTATTTATCCCAGGGTGATGAGGGAGTGACCTGAGGTGGGGTGGGGCTTGGGGATAAAGGCAGTGTGAGTGGTCAGGGAGGACTTCTCAGAGGAGGCAACATGTGACCTGAGACCTGCGGGAGAAGAAAGAGCCAGTCTTGGCGCCAACTGGGTACAGCACCCCAAGCAGAGGGCCTGGCAAGTGCAAGAACAGGTTTGGTGCTCTGGAACCAAGCAGAGGCTGGTGTAGCTGGGTCTCAGCACGGAGCGGGTGGGGTTAGAGGGCGAGATCAGAAGAGGAGAGCAGGCACCAGGTCAGACCAGGCCTCGTAGCCAGGTGAGGTGTGAGGAGTCCGTTCTGAATGGGACAGGAGGTCACGGAGGGTTTCGGCCGGGGGCTTGCTGTGATCTGACTCGCCTTCCGAACGCAAAGGGGAGAAGGGATCCAGCCTGTCTCTGAGTATGAGACTACAAGGGGCCTCCCCATTTTACAGGGGAGAGAACAGGGACCGGAGAGGACTAGTCACTTGCCCCAAATCACACAGCAAGTTAGTGGCCAGGGGAGAGACTAGAACCCAGGTCCCCCAACGTGCAGCGACACCTCCCACAAGAGGAAGAAGACCCGAGGCCCCCGGGGTCCCCTGGAAGGAAACCCTGTGAAAGTATGGTCTGATTCTGCAAACTTTCTATCAGATTACTAGTTCCCCTAGGCACTGGCCCAGACTAGAGTTGGGTAATTGGGTTAATTTTCCCTTTTCTGACCACTGGGCAGAGAATCCCATTTGTCACTTATTCTCCTTCTCCTAGGCAAGGGAGGCAGAGCCCTGGAAGGAGGTCTGGCTGTGGGGACTGATGGGGGACAAGAGACATGAGGAAAACCACCTGCTGGCTCCTGGTGGCAGCCTTGCAGGGGCTCCTGGTGAAGGCAGGGAGGAAGGAAAGAGCTCTTGAGGGTGGAAGCTCCAGACTAGGGCCAGTAGGGGACTGTCCACCACAGAGAAGAGCCTGTGAACAATAGAGAGGGGGAGGAGGAGGGGGAGGAGGAGGGGGGAGAGGTGGGGGAGGACAGAGGAAGGAGGGGAAGGAGAGCAGGTAGAGGAGGAGGAGGTGGAGGGGGAAGGGAGGAGGAGAGGAGGAGGGGGAGGAGGGGAAAAGAGAAGGAGGAGGAGGGAGAAGGGGAGGGAGGAGGAGGAAGGGAAGGAGAGTAGGTAGAAGGGAGGAGGGGGGAGGAGAGAGAGGAGGGAGGAGGGGAGAGGGGAGGGAGGAGGGAGGAAGGGAGGAGGGAGGAAAGGAGGAGGGGGGAAGGGAGGAGGGAGGCGGCATGGAGGTGGGGAGCAAGGCCCCATAGCAGCCAAATGTAAGGCATTTACCCAGTGGCTCTGCTAATTCTCCCATGACCCTGGCAAGGAGTTATCCTCCTTTCCAGAGGTTCAAGGTTAATCGGTTAATCCCAGGACACACAGCTGGTCAGCGACACAAAGGGGACTATGGGCTTCTCCCCTGGGGGCCCTCCCATTCTTCAGCCCATCCCAGCTTCCTGGAGCCTCCCGCCTGGTCACTCACTGCCTTACGTGGCTGTTTTGTTTGTCGCCCACTCCCTCGTATGAGCTCGTCGTCTGGTTACCTGTCAGCTCCGCTCCGGGTGCGCTGCTGCCCCGCTAGCGCTCGGCCAGGTGCTCCGGGCGCTGAAGGTGCGCACTGCATACCTTGGGACATAAAGAAGGGGGTGGTTGAGGGAAGGCTTTTCCGTCGGAGCAGGTGGCTCTCGAGCTGAGGCCTGAGTGCTGAGAAGGGGCGGCGGGAAAACCCAAAGAAGGGCCGGGATGGATGTGTTCGAGGAAGGTCAGGCTAGTGTGACCTTCACTGGAGCGAAGCGAGCCAGCTTCAGAGCGGCAGGAGACAAGGCCTAGGAAGTGGGCAGGCAGAACAGAGATTGTCGACGCTGGCATACACTGGAATTGCTTGGGGCATCTTGAAAAATACCAGGCCTCGGATTCTACCCCAGACTTCCGGGGTGTGGAATTCGTTTATCGATTTTCATTTAAGCCCTGGTTGAGGGTCTCTGTCGTGAGCCTCGTAGGTCAAAGCAGGAAATCCAGATTTTATCCTAATTGCAAGAGGAAGCCACTGGAGTGCGCTAAGCCAAGGGAGTATTGTGATCAGCTCACAGCCACCTCCTCTGAGAAGCCTTGCCTGCTTTCCCCGGCTTTGGGCCCCTGCTCCGAGCAAGCTCAGCAGGGCGCCGCCCGCGAGTCAACCGTCGGTTCTCCTACCCTGGCTGCCCCTGGTTTAGTCACCTCTCAGTGTCCAGCCGAGGTGCGGCAGGCCTGCTGGCCTTGGGGACGAGGTCCCGGGCGCGTGAACAGACCAAAATGGGGTTGGGGACCGGGGGTGCCCAGAGCTGCCGTGCGGGGTTAGCACCTTTATCTGGAGAGGGGTGTTCGAAAGCGCTGGGCTGAAGGCGGAGGGACGCAGGGGCACGCACGTGTCAGTTCCCGCGCCCGAGGCCTCTCGCGAGGAGTCTCTGAGGAGCGGCCAATAGAAACACGCTCTGGATGCTCTGGGGGCGGGCTTGGCTGCCGCCGGCCAATCGCCTCTCGGAACGTGCGGCGGCGGGTCCTGCTGCGGGAGCGGCGGGCTGGGACCCCGCCGTCAGGCTGCGCTCCCGCACGCTGGCTGCGCCCTGACACCTCGGGGGGCGGCGGACCACCGCCTGAACGGTCCGCAGGTGGCGCGGCCGGCGCGGCAGACGGCTTGCCCTGTGTCAGGTGCGGACGGTGCCCGTCTGCTCAGTGCACGGGGTGCGTGACCGCAGGTGGCCCTCTCGGGCTCCGCTCCAGGGGAGGCGGACGCGGTTTCTTCCGCGCGCTGCCCGCGCGTGTCGCCTGCTCCCGGCCACGCGGCCAGCGTGGGGGGCGGACGCCTGTGTCCGCCGTGCTTCCCTGACGCCGGGCCCGCTGGCTGCCCTCCGCGGTTTGCTGGAGTTCACGGCCTTCGTGCTGCCGCGAGCCACGGTGGGCGCCTGCTGCTGCTGCTGCCGCCGCCCCTGCGCGGGTCTGTGTGCTGCCGGCCCTCGGGCCCTGCCGGCTGCCCGGTGGAGCCCCCACGCCCCGGAGGTGCTGACCAAGCTGACTGCGGAGCCCCCCACCCCCACCCCTTCCCCGGCTCCGTGTGCCCTGCCCACTCCCAACAGCTGCCTCAGCCCGCTGCCCTGCTGTCTGCGGCGCCCCGAATTCTGCCCGGGCCCCAGCAGCCGCACCTCCAAGCAGGCCTGAACCCGCGAAACGCCCGTCTCACTAAGAGAGTGTCAGTACTGAGAGTGATGGGGCAGAGTATCGTTTAGAGGGAGTGATGATGTCAAGAAGCAGTGTCTAGTTTCAGGGCCGGTGTTCTGAGGTCTCCCAGGAGGGCCGTGGATTTTACTCAGGGCTGAGAGCTCCCCAAGAACCTGTGTGACCCAGGGGTGATGAGTCCCTTCCTGCCCCGCCTCGGTGTCCTCGGTCATCCAAGAAGACTCGAGAACCCCACCAGGCCTGACACTTGGGTCTCCTGCCACAGCGTCTGTGCACAGTGTCCTCCACTCCCACTCCTTGCCTATTAAAGGATGTACTCCAGTACCCCACTTACGTGACCCCTTTATGCGTATAAGAAGCTTTGATGGCTGGAGGTTCTGAGCTCTCATCCAGGAGGCCTGCCTGCTACATGTCCTGTCTGGACCCTGGGCTGCTCTGACTGATCTGCGTCACCAATTCAGCAAAGCACTGGCTGTTGCAGGAAAAGGGGCAGCAGGCAGAAGGGCTGAGGTGGACTAACGGAGAGGGAGCAGCAGTGGGGGTGCAGCAGTGGCCTGGGTGGCCACAGAGGGTGCAACTGTGACCTGTGGGAGAGGACTCTCGGGAAGTAGATTTTGATCCCTAGTTATGACAGACCTTTCCCATTTTTGAGCACCTTAGAATCATCAGGTAGTGAGCTCCCTGTCCTTGGAGGTATCCCAGCAGATGCTAGATGGTCCCAAAGATGCAGAGTGAGGCATCACATGGGGGTGTGGAGTTGCAGGATAATGGACGATTTCAGCAAGCCCTTTAGCCTCCACGGGGGGGCGTATCTTCAGTATTTGCTTAGAGTAGGCCTTAGGTGGGGGGATCAGCGCCCCTGCTCCCCACATCCGGCCCCAAAGGTAAATCAAACTCCCTTCTCTGGTAGCCAGCAGCTGATTCTCATACTGACGCAGGGCCTCTGTAAAGCATTCCCAGTACACATCACCCGACAAGAAGGGGTCAGAGCTCCGAGCTCTAGATTTGCACCCTTGCAAAGACCTGTTCGTACATTTCATGCCTGGTGCTTCCTATGGAGGAAGGCTTGATGCTTGAACGTAGAAAAACCCATTCCTCCTCACGGGGTCCAGGCCAGGAGCCCACCAGCCTTGGGTTAGCCTAGATGTCCAAGTGTCCTACCCAAGCTGGTGCCCGACAGAATGCTCCCATTCCTTTAAAGCACCACGATTTGGGACAATCTTAGTGTCTCGGAGAACTTGTCCACTTACAAAGCAATACGTGTTTGGAAAGTAAAGCACCGCAATGGTTCATTGGTAGCACCAAACCGTGATTGTTTCACTTGGTGTTAGTTTTATAAAAAAAAAAAATTTTTATTACTTATTTTTGAGGGAGAGACAGAGCACGAGTGGGGGAGGGGCAGAGAGAGAGGGAGACACAGAGTCAAAAGCAGGCTCCAGGCTCCGAGCTGTCAGCACAGAGCCCGACGTGGGGCTCAAACTCATGGACCATGAGGTCACGACCTGAGCCGAAGTTGGACGCTCAGCTGACTGAGCCACCCAGGCACCCTGGTGTTAATTTCAAAAGTGGGTCTTTGCAGCTCATTTCTCCCTTGTGTACAGGGGAATGTTTTGTGGGAGCAGCAGGATGGGGAAGGCACCCCCTACTGTGGTTTCTACCTGTCTTCCTGTAGCCCAGGCCCCAGGTGTCCACGGGACCCGCCCTGGGAGCTAACGTGGAACACAGGGTGCTTTCCCAAGGGAACGTGACACTGGGAGTCACAAGTGCTCTAAATCAGAAATAATAGCTTATGACGTAGAGCTTGAGGGCAATGGTCATTTCTACAATCATTCTGTTTAAAGAATATCGTAAGAAGTTACACTCACCAGTCCATAAATACCATACTGGGATACCGACCAAGGTGTGGGAGGGAAAGACATTCAATTTGGAGTCAGCTTGGTCAGAGGCCCCTGCTCTGTGCTGCTGTGTGACCCTGACCAAGTCACATTCCCTCTCTGAGCCCGTTTCTTACTCCATGAAATGAAGGGGTTAATAAGTCAGTGATTAATTTGTATGCCCTCTGTGTTCTTTCCTAATTGCTCTTCACATGCAAACTATCTTTAGGGTCATTTCTTGACACAAGGCACAGATCCTGGGGCACCCAAGAGGCTCTGTCGGTGAACATCCGACATTTGATTTCAGCTCAGGTCATGATCTCGTGGTTCGTGAGATCGAGCCCTGCATCCAGCTCTGTGCTGAAGGCATGAAGCCTGCTTGGGATTCTCTCTCTCCCTCTGCCTTCCCCTGAGCTCACTCTCTCTCTCTCTCTCTCTCTCTCTCTCTCTCAAATAAGCATTAAAAAAACAAAACAGAGATCCTATACATTATCACAGTTCACTTGACTCCCAGTTCTTGTGAACTGTTTCCTTTATGGAGCCCAGGGCGACTTTTACTGGCTCTTGTCATAGGAGGTGAGGTTGCTCGCCCAGAAACGGGCTGTGGGTCTCAAGGAGGTACTGGCAATCACGGCCTGAGCCCAGCTCTGAGCCGGCACTCAGGAGGCTTCTCTGGGAACGGCCTTGCATGTGGAAATGGGCCCCTGGTGTGGTCCAGAAAGACAGTCACCGGTCAAGGGCGCAGCGGCAGGGGCCCGCATCTGGGGCGGAGGGGACGGCGCACTCTGAGAAGGGAATGGCCAGTGGACGCAGATGAGAGGGCGCAGAAGCGCAGCCCACGAGAGATTCCCGAAGGAAGGAGCAAACTCGAGGCCTGTGGGGCAGGAAGAGCAGTGAGCTGGCAGTGACCGCACACGTACGAAGGAGGCGGTTAAATGCTCGGAGAGGACAGATTGGTGAGAACTTATGTCCTAGACACAGAGGTGCGGAGGAGGCGACAGGTCTGAGGGAATGGGGGCCAGGCTGAGCGGGTGTCAGGTGCTACAGTGGGGGGGGGGGGGGGGTTGGGCAGGGGGTGGTGGCCTGAGTGGCCACGGGTGCATCTGATGCTGTCCTTCATCCTGGTGTGTGCACGTCCCCCAGTGGCGTACAGGGGAGAGGCTGAGGGGGCCCTCAAGCTCCCGGAGCCCCTCCAAGGAGGTGAAGGTGTAAGGCCGTCAACTCTGTTGACGGGGAGAAGGGGTGGCTGGAAGAGGCCCTCCGGCTTGCACAGGTGGCCCACTGCCCTGCGGCCTCTGCCGAACCCCCGCCACGCTTCCCTGCACCCCTGACCCCCAGCCGCACAGCCCAGCTGGTCTGGGGGTCCCCCAGACGCTGGCACCTTGTCTTTCCCCCCTCAGGATGGTGGTGGGGGGCAGCGGAGCCCTCTCCCATCACCTGCACGGAGGCTTCCGGATGCTGGGACCCCCGCCACAAGTGTTCTAGACCCTGCCACAATGCCAGCCTACGCCCTGCAGAAGCTTCTGGGACCCCCCGCGTGTGTCCTGAGCCCTGCCTCCGCCTCCGTGTTGGCTCTTGGTGGTCCGTACTGCCGGCCAGCCCCCCTGCAGCGCCTCTGGCCTGCCTTGGGGGACAAGGACCAGGCCTGTCGTGGCCCTCCACGCACTGCTCTGCCCTCGGAGGATGGCACACTGCATGCTAAGTACGGTTTTCTTTCTTCTCCGTGATTATAAACTGTAAATACCTGTGTTCGGTGGTCACTCGTATGGCTTACACAGTGGGCCCTCAGTAAGTGTCTGCTAGATGAACGAACACAGCTGCGTGCGTCCTCACTGTCCTGGCCGCCTGCACATCACGTGGTCTCTGGTCCCCTTCACCCTTCTCTTCGCCCGAGCAGGGTTCCCTGGACCCCCTCCCCAAGTTCCAGAGACAGCTCCTGAAATGCAGGCTGCGGTGGGGCCAGGCCAGCTGGCGGGGGCCTCGTCCGGGCCCCCGCTTCACGCAGCCCAGGAAGCTCCCTCCTCTGTGTTGTCAGCACCCTCGGGACCCAAATCACACCGTGCTCACTCCACAGAGGAGCACCCTGTGGCTGCCGGAGGGCAGTGTCACACCGTCCGGGCCCACCAGCCGTCGGGGCCTCTAATCCGAGTCGTGAGACTGGGTTAATGGAGACAAATGACGCGGGGGAATGTGGGGGTGGCTCAGGGCCCCTTACCTGCCACAGCCGCTTTGTCTTAGGAAGAGCTGGAGGCCCTCACAGATGTGAGGGCTGCCCGGGGTGGGGGTGGGGGGTGTGGGTGCAGGGGGGTGGCCTCAGGCAAACGCAGGGACTTCCAGATACTGGGAGCTGGGTCTGAGCATGGACCTCTATGAGGCTACCCCTGGCTGAATGCCCACATCCTGGGAAATCCTGGAGAGCTGGACAGGGAGGGCCAGATTCTGGAGGAAAAGGTGGGAGGGTGCCCAGGTACACAGCTCTTGCCAAGTGGCCCCTGGCGGGTGAGCGCTGGATGCCGGGTGGTGGTTCCCCAGGTGCTGGCAGGAAGGAGCCAGCAGACCCAGAGGGCGGGGCCTGGGAGCGAGGGGGTGAGGGAGGCGCCAGCGTCCAGGACGGAAGAGGCCGTCCTGTGGGGCAGGGGTGGCTGAATGCGACCCCAGGCCCTGGGGATGTGGCCTGATTTGGAAACAGGGTCCCTGTTCCAACCCTACAGGTTGATTGGATTAAGGCTGGGCTTGGCCCTGAATCCAGCGCTGGCGTCCTCGCAACACGGCCGAGTGAAGACAGGGCCCATGATGGCTATGAAGACGCAAACAGGCCCGAGATCAGCCAAGGCCAGCAGGCACCCTGGGCGCGGAGGCGTCGGGAGGCGCTTCCCAGGGGAGCACGGCCTTGTGGCTCCAGACCCGAGACCACGGAGCCCCGGAATCCCGTTGTTCTAAGCCGCCCCCTCGGGCTCATGTGTTAGGGCGGCCAGCGCTGGGGACCCGACACTGCTATCCTGCGGGCAGGCCCCCTAGCTAAAGTCGGCAGCCCCCAGGCCGTCCTTCCCTGCCGCCCCGAGGCCGGACAGCTTCCAAGAAGGGGCCGCAGCCCACGCACGAGGTCTAACAAGGAGGCTCCGGGAACTGGCGCCCGGGGGGAAGCGGGTACGCAGGGGTCAGGCCGCACTTCCGGGCTGACTGAGCCCTGAGCCGGTCACGTGACCTCGCTGGGCCTCCACCCCCTCGCGTGTAAGCGAGACCTGGTTCCCCGCAGGACACGGCCTCCGCGTGCGATCCACCTGCTAGCGTGTGTCTTCCTTCTCCTCGTGGCGATCAAGTCTCATCCCGCAGACGTTTCCTGCAGGCTGGCTGTGCGCCAGGCTCGTGCCGCCCCTGGACAAGGACGTGCGCGCACGCGCACACGCACACGCACGCTACGATGCCCAGAGAGTGTCCCGCTGGATTTGAAAAAACGAGCCCACGGCTTTGTTGTGTTTACACAGACACACCCAAACACAAGGGCACAAGCCGGCTGATCTGAACCCAGGCAAATGGGAACGGTGGGGCCGTGCTGATGCGGAAGCAGGCGGCCCAGGGCATAAAGGCGTTATGCCGGGTAGACAAGGCCAGCGCGTAACAGTATGAGATGACAATTCTCCAGCAAGATCCTTGAAAATGTTCAGCTTATGTTCACAAAATGGAAGAGCTTCAAGCTATAGGATGCAAAAACCGGGATAATTATAAAGGAGAAATGGACAAATCCATGATCGTGGCCGCAGATTTTTAACACGCCTCTCAGTAATGGATAGTTCAACAGATTAAAAATCAGGGTGCAGAAAATCTCAACAACGCAATTAACAAGTTTGGTCAAAGGAATAAGTATGAAACCCTGTACCCAACAGGCAGAATATACTTTTCCTGCCAAGTGTTCCGGGAATACTTTTTATTTTTTTTAAGTTTATTTCTTTATATTGGGCAAGGGAGAGGGAGAGAGATGGAGAGGGAGGGAGGGGTAGAGAGAGAATTCCAAGCAGGCTCTGCACTGTCCACACAGAGCCTGACATGGAGCATGAACTCATGAACCCTCAGACCCCTGCACAGACCCTGCAGGGGTGGGGGTGGGGGTGTGCGTGGGGGAGAGGTGGAGGGGTGGGGCGGGGCTGGATGGGGGTGGGGTATGGGGGCAGGGTAGGGGTGGGCTCCACTTGTGGTTAGGATGAATAATCACTGGTAACTGACACTCTTGACGAATGTGGGGGTGGGGGATCCCTCCTGCAGGGCAGGGACCCAGCTGCCACCTTGGGTTATCCTAGTTGGTTTCTCAGTGACGCCCCAAGGGAGGTGGCCGTGTGGAGACCTGAAGCTGCCTTTAGTTTGATCAGCAAGACACAGATGCGTTAACGGAGGGATGGAGAAACCAGAGGCAGCCTGGGAGCTTTGGGCCAAGCCCCTGCTTTAGAGATGGGGAAACTGAGGTCCAGGGAGGCGAGGCCACTGCCAAGGTCACACAGGGAACCCATGTCACGGCCCGCCTCCCTCTGTCTGAAAGGCCCCAGGAGGAAGGCAGGCCAGCCCTGACTCGAGGTGAGCAGCCGTCAGGTTTGCCTGGGCCCGGTTTCCTGGCACCTGGGCCGCCCCGTGCCCCGCCTGGACAAGCCTGGATGGGGGTCACGCTGGCGCATGGGTCACGGTTTCTCTCTTGCCTGTCTTAAGGTCTCCCAGACAAGTTCAGAGGGCAGAGATAGCCGAGGCCCTGCCCGTCACCTGGCCCCTCCTGGCCGGGCCTGGCAGTGGGGCGGGCCGGGGCTCTAACACTGCCCTGACCCTGCCTTGCCGGGCACACAATCCCCCCAGGACTCTAGCTCAGCCAGTCTCCGACTGATTCACTCTCGTGTGTAAGAGACAGTTTAAAAGCTCCCTTGGAGACGTTGGCTTTGATCTCCATAAACATTCCCTTTGATAAATACCAGGATCCACAGAGCAGCTATTTTGAAAGACCCTATGTAGCAATGCGCTGGCATGTCTCTGTTACTTTGCAGGTTAAGGAGACCCAGACGGCCCTCTCCCTAACTCTCTGTGTCACCTTGAGCAAATCCTCACACCTTTTCAAAAAATAATTATTTTTCCTAAAATTTTAATTCCGGTGTAGTTAGCATACGATGTTATATTAGTTTCCCGTGTACCACATTGTCATTCGACACCTCTGTGTTACTCACCAAGCCCACACCTCCCTGAGCCTCCGTTTCCCCGTCTTCGGAGGGGGAGATGTTTAGTTTATCTCTGCTTCGTTGAGTTGCTCCGGGAAGTAAAGGAGAAACACCAGCCTGGCACATAGTTCCACTCATCGAGAGGTGAGGTCTGTTATCTCTGCTGTTATCTCTGATTCCTGATGGCTCCCAGGCCTGGCTACGCCTTCCTCCAGGGTTCGGGAAAGTCAGCACGGGTTCGGTGAAGACTCGGGGACTCCCTAGGGATGGAAATTTGTGATTTATGATCTCCTGGCCCCTGCCGATCCAAAATTCAACTCTGCTGTTGAACATCCACCACTATCTTTTTCAAGATTGCTCTGGCTGTTTGGGGAGAAAAAGGAACCCTCGTGCACTGCTGGTGGGAACGCAAACTAGTGCAGCCACTTTGGCAACAGTATGGAGGTTCCTCAAAGAGTTAAGAATAGGGGCGCCTGGGTGGCCCAGCTGGTGAAGCATGAGACTCTTGATTTAGGCTCAGGGCATGATCTCACAGTTCGTGGGATCGAGACCCAAGTTGGGCTCTGCACCGACACCGAGGAGCCTGCTTGGGATTCTGTCCCTCTCCCTCTCTCTCTGCCCCTCCCCCACTCATGCGCACTCTCTCTTTGTCTCTCTCAAAGTAAATACACATGACACAATTCTGAATGAAAAGAACGTTAAAAGTAGAACTACCCTACAATCCAGCAACTGTGCTACTAGGTATTTACTCAAAGAACACAGAAATACAGATTCGATGGGTCACATGCACCCCGGTGTTTACAGCAGCACTATCGACAATAACCAAATTATGGAAAGAGCCCAAGTGTCCACCCACCGATGGATGGATAAAGATGTGGTGTATGTATACGATGGAATCGTATCATCCATCAAAAAGAAGGAAATCTTGCCATTTACAATGCCATGGATGGAGCTAGAGTATATAATGCTAAGTGAGATAAATCTGTCAGGGAAAGACAAATACCTTATGATCTAACTCGTCAGTCGAATTTAGGAAAGAAAACAAATGGACAAAGGGGAAAAAGAGAGACGAGCCAAGAAACAGACATTTGACTCTAGAGAACACAGCGCTGGCCCCCAGAGGGGAGAGGGATGGGGGGACAGTCGGAGGGGATGAAGGAGGGCGCTGGTGGGTGAGGAGGGCGCTTGGGGTCCCCTTCCCCAAGATTCCGGCTTCATCCCAGGTGCTTTATGCGGAGCCAGGAGCCCGCATGCTGCCGTCCTCAACTCGCCCGGGTCCTGAAGCGCCTGCAGGGTTGACACGATGTTGGAGGCAGTGGGGAGGGGGCTCCGATAAGAGGTGTACTGACTCTTTGTGCTGCTCCAGAAAACGCAGAGTATGGCAGTTACCACCTAAACCGTGGGTCAGAGCATGACTGGGTGACGGAAACACATCGGCGGGCGCGTGACTATCAGAACTGTCTGGCCCGGAAATTCCGTCCTCAGTAAGCGATACCTCTCCCTTCCCCTGGCCCCCGGTCACCTCTGTGACCGTTCTACATGCCATCTCTGTGCATCTGACGGTTCTAAGCACCTCACGTAAGTGAAATCATGCAGTATTTACGCCATCCATCCTTCTGTGTCTGGCTCATTTCACCGATCACAGTTTTTTAAGGCCCACCAGGGTTGTAGAATATATCACAGTTTCATGCCTTTCTATGACTCATACTCCGTCGAATGCGTACATGGATTGTTTATCCATTGACCTGTTGGTAGGCAATTCAGTTGCTTCCACCTTTAGGCTATTGTGAATCACCTGCTGGGGACATTAGCGTACCAGTATCTGTTCAAGTCTGAGATTATAAAATGGCCCAGTGGGGACCTGTTTCCTCCTTTGTAAAACGAGCAATTGTGTGACTTCCAGCTCTCAGAGTCCATGAAGTGAATTGGCTTCCAAATAAACCAAGGGGTCTCAGAGGTCAAAGGTCCACATGTGCCAGCTGCCTACCCTCCAGAACATCAGGGTTCATCAGGCATCCACGGCCTCAGGACCCAGGGCAGCCAGGGAAGACGTGCTTACACTGAGCCCTGCACCTGCTCTGAGCCGGGATCAGTTGCTAATCCCCGGAGGACCCCCACCCCCCACCCCCAGCTACCGGGCAGGAGGTTCCAGCCAGGGGCTGGGTCCAGAGGGTATTCTCTGGTGGAGAAGCGCGGGGCACCTGCTCTCACGCTTGGTGGCAGGACCCTGAGACCTCAGCTGATCCCCGCCGTGCCTGAGATGGCAGGAGGGCAGGAGGCCTGACTCTACAGCCGAACGAACGAGTCCTGGGCGGGGGGTGGGGGGGTGCAGAGGGTGGAGGTCACCCTGCAGAGGGTGAAGACCAGCCACCTGCATGTTACGTGCCGCCCATGGGCAGGTATGTTCAGCTGGCGTAGTGCCAGCATTAAAAAATATTTGGTTGGTGAGATTTAAAAATCAGGAGTTTTTAGGGGCATCTGGCGGCTCAGTCGGTTAAGCGTCTGACTCTTGATTTCGGCTCAGGTCATGATCTCACGGTTTGTGAGTTCGAGCCCCACATCAGGCTCTGTGCTGACAGTGCAGAGCTTGCTTGGGATTCTGTCTCCCTCTCTCTCTGCCCCTCCCTTTCTGCCTTTCAAAGTAAATCAACTTTAAAAATGTTGTAAAAATTAGGAGTTTTTAGTTAAAATCCAGGTTTCTGGGTCCTTTTTAAACAGTAGAGGAACTGCTGGTGCCACATGGCCGGCAGTGGCTCTTTGGCTCCAGACTCACAGGCGTCCCTTGCCCGTCCTCTGCCCAGCCCCGTGGTCCAGTCAGCGGCAGGCCCGGACACCGGAGCCAGTTCAAGCATACTTAAATCCCTTTCAGCCCAGCAAGAAACACTTCATGAGCTCCAGAAAGTGAAAGGTCAGATTTAAGAACTTATTAGCTGACTGTGGCACAACGGCCGAAGCAAGGTGCTGGGGCTAGCCGGCCTCCTCCGTGTTTCGGCTCTATTGTTCATTAGCCGTGTGACCTTGAGCAAGTTACTTAACCTCTCTGTGCCTCAGTTTCCTGATCCTTATGATGGTAATGACAACACTTTGCTCCCAGGATTGCTAGGAGTCTTGAAAGAGCTCACATACACAGAGTGCTCAGGAAAAGAGCCTGAGTTGTGGAAAGTGAGAAGGGGGGTGCAGAGCAAATGATCATGGGATGCCCAGCAGGAGGCCTTGAAGGTGCCCGGGCACCAGCTCGCAGCACAAGTGTGTGAAGCCCAGCCCTGCAACCTGTTAGCTGTGTGGTCTCGGACGAGTTTTTATTTATTTCTTAAATTTTTTTCTTTAGAGTTTTGGATCTTCGTCTTTCTTTCTTTCTTTCTTTCTTTCTTTCTTTCTTTCTTTCTTTTTTTGAGAGAGACAGAGACAGCACAAGTGGGGAAGGGGCTGAGAGAGAGAGAGAGAGAGAGAGAATCCTAAGCAGGCTCTTCATGGTCAGCACAGAGCCCAATGCAGGGCTCAAACTCACAAACTGTGACATCATGACCTGAGCCAAAATCAAGAGTCCGACGCTTAACCGACAGAGCCCCTCCCTGGCCCCCCTGAAGGTGCTGTTAGCTCATGGGGGTGCTTCACAGGGCGGGGACCCCACAAACGACAGCTACTGCTGTGAAGTGCTCGGCGAATGCTCTCGGCCCCTGCCCACAGCTTCTCTGGGCGCGGCCCACCCCTCCCAGGGCTGCAGAGTGGACCTCGGTCTGAGGCTGGAGACTGAACTGAAAAGAACAAAGAGGCTCTTCGGGGCACAATGGCAGCATTGTGAGCACAAGGGGCTCACAGTTTCCTTTCTGTCCTCAACCTGCAGAGATGCCCTGTGGGGCCTGGGTGGGAAGGCGTGGGAGCCCTTCCAGAATTCTGCCAGCTAGTCTCAGAGAAGGTCAAAGAGGAGGCACAGGGCCTGCTGGACCCTTGTGTGGGTGTCCTTGTTATGTAGATGAACAATATGGGGCGCAGAGTGGGAGACAGACTTGCCTGACGTCACAAAAGCAAGTTGAGGGCCGCAGCCCCTGCTCCAGACCTCACCTCCCCCGGGGTTTTCTTAGACTTTAGACATTTGACCTTTTCTCCAAATGAAGTTGTATATCCTGTCATTAAACACACGGACAAGATGCAAAAAAGTAAACGTTTATCTGGCAACTTAAATATTTAGAGTATGTCTAAACTCTTATCCTGTTTTGGCATTTTTTCCTTCTTTTTTAAAACAATAGTTTATTGAGATATACTTTACATAGTATAAAACCCATTTTTAAATTTTTTTAAATGTTTACTTACTTTTGAGAGAGAGAGAGAGACAGAATTCGAGCAGGGGAGGGACAGAGAGAGAGGGGGACACAGAAGCAGAAGCAGGCTCCAGGCTACGAGCTGCCAGCACGGAGCCCGACACGGGGCTCGAACCCATGAGCGGTGAGATCATGACCTGAGCCGAAGTCTGACGCTTCTGCTGAGCCACCCAGGCGCCCTAAAACTCACTTTTGAAACTGTGTGATTCAGTGGGTTTCAGCGTGTGGCTGTAGAACTATCACTGTGGGAGGCGGCCGTCAGTCTCCTCCCTCTGAGGACGCGTGGATTCTAGACAATCGGTGCAGACGCGATCCTACGCTGTGGTCTCTTCTGACTGGCTTGTGTCACTTAGCATAAGGCTTTCCGGGAACATCTACACGCAGCCTGTGCGAGCACTTCACCCCTTTCATGGCCAGAGACCTTGGGCATCTGGATGTGCCACGTCTTACTCGTTCACCCCCAGGTGGTAGACACGTGGCTGGTTTCCACTTTCCGGCTCTCATGAACAGCCCTGCTGTGGACACTGGGTACCACTCTTTGTGTGGACGCGTTTTCGTTTCTCCCGGCACCTACGTAGGAGCTGAACTACTGGGTCGGACAGTGACTGTGCAGAACCTTCCGAGGACTCGGCAGACCGTTTTCCAGCGGCGTTGCTATGTTGCCCCAGCACGTGTAGGGGGTTCCCCTATCTCTACATCCTCAGCGGTACTTGTGATCACCCCTCTGCTTCCCTGCAGCCGCCCAGCCGGCTTGGACCTCCAGGACACCTGGTCCCCACCCGCAGGATGCCCGGGGATGCCCCGGGGCTACTCCCCTACATCAGGGCCCGCATGGTCTATAATCCTGCCTCCTTGATACGAATGCCGTCATCGGCGGAGGGCATGTGGCGTGGTGCTCCTCACTGAAGGGGCACCCACTGAGGGTGGGAAACAGGGACCTCATCCAGCCGAACTCCCCCCCCTCGCGAGGAGGGCGCTCAGCGCCCTGGGGAGCAGGGGGCAGGCGGCCTGCACATCCAGCGCGCACGTCTGCCTGGCACCCCGGAGGCGCTTTGCGAACCGCTAGGCTGCATGGGTGGCCCAGTGGGCATTTGAACGTAGGTGGTCTCAGGCCAGCGCCCCAGTGCCCGCTTTCCGCACACTTGGCAGAGGGACATCGTTGAGTCAGAGGGAGTGTAGTCGAGCCTGGCTGTACAAAGAACCCGCTCACCATCTGGGGAGCAGTAAAGACTTCCTGGGGAAGGGGCCTCCTGACTGAGCTCTGCCAGGATGGAGCTGAGAAAGGAGAGTGGGGAGGAGACTCCCGGCCAAGGGCAAGGGCCCTAGGCAGCCTTCAGGTGCATGGCTCTGCCCCTCCCAGACCGGTGGCGCTGGGGCAGCAGGCAAGGGGTGAGGGCGGGGGCGTCGGGCATCCAGGTGAAGCCAGGCCCAGCAAGACCAGGCAGGTGTGCTGATGGGGCTCAGACTTCGGACTTCACCCCGAGGCGGTGGACCAGCCCGCAGAGTTTTCGGGGAAGTACCCGAAAGGCGGTGCCGGCTCAAGAGATCTCCCCAGATCACCAAGGAGTCTGGTTTAGGGGCGGCTGGTACCCGGAGGGGAGAAGGAAGGCGACCAGAGAGGCTCTCTTTTCTGCCGTCTCCATGGTGACACTGGAAGACGGTACAGGTCCTTTGAATGAAATTTCCTTAGTGAAATTTCAGGTGTTTTTGCGTTTCAGGCTGGCCTAGACCTTGGCGTCACCCCCTTCTCTGTGACAGAGGGGCAGGGAATGCAGGGCTGAGGTGGCCTGAGGCAGAGGGACGCAGACGTGCTGCCAGCCCGTGCAACCTTGGCCACCCGTCCTCCCTCCCTCCCTCCTCCTTCCCTCCTCCTTCCTCCCTCCCTCCCTCCATCCTCCCCCCAGGTCTCCCAGGCCCAGCACCTAATGGAAACCAAGTCTGTGCCTCCTGGGAAGAGCTTCTCTCCTTGCACTCACTCGGTGACGTTCCACAGAGGGCACCAGCACTTCTATCCAGGGGCGTGGATGGTCACCAGTTCGCGAGCTCCTTAGGGACCTCCTTAAGCCCTCCCTCTGTCACCCCCCCATCATAGTTTGCCCTTGAGGAAAAGGAGGCCTACATTAGGGAAATGACTCCCATGAAGGTTAAAATCGCAAAAGAACTTCCTCAAAAAATTGAACTTAGAGTTTCCGTACCACCCAGAAATCCAATCTCTGGATACACAACTGAAAGAACTGAAAGCAGGGACTGGAACGGATCCTCGTGCACCAGCACTCAGAGCAGCATCGTTCACAACAGCCGGAAGGCGGAGTAACCCGCATGTCCGTGGGCAGATGAAGAGGTAAACACAATGCGGCCTTCGCATGCAACGGAATACTATTCGGCCTTAAAAGGGAAGGCCGTTCTGACACCTGCCACAACGTGGATGAACCGTGAAGACAATATGCTCAGTGAAATAATCCAGTCACGAGAAGACAAATATTGTATAATGTCACTTATATAAGGTACCTAGAGAGATCGTATTTATAGACAGAGTAGAATGGTGGGTCCCTGGGCTGGGGAGGCGGGTGGGGGGCTAGTGTCTCATGAGGACAGAGTGTCAGTCTGGGAAGGTGAAATCGTTCTGGAGACAGAGGGTGGGGGATAGTTGTACTAAGTAGGAATGCATTAATGGCGCTGAACTGCATTTATTTTTTAACAGGTTTTTCTTAAATGCTTATTTCTTTGTTTTTGAGAGAGAGCACGTGCACACAGGCAGGGGAGGGGCAGAGAGAAAGGGAGACAAAGAATCTGAAGCAGGCTGCAGGTTCCGAGCCATTAGCGCAGAGCCTGACGTGGGGCTCGAACCCACAGACATGGATCATGACCTGAGCCGGAATTGGATGCTCAACCGACTGAGCCACCCAGGCACCCCTGGGAGGGTCCCATTTTAAAGTCTTACTTCTGCTTTACTTTTTTTCTTTCTCATCTATTGTTTAAAAAAATAACCTTTTTATGATCACACAAGTTTATATATGCATTTTAGGAAGCTAGAGAATAAAGGCAAGCAAAAATTCAAAAAGAGGGGTGCCTGGGTGGCTCAGTCGGTTGAGCGTCCGACTTCAGCTCAGGTCATGATCTCATGGTCCGTGAGTTTGAGCCCCGCATCGGGCTCTGTGCTGACAGCTCAGAGCCTGGAGCCTGCTTCAGATTCTGTGTCTCCCTCTCTCTCTGACCCTCCCCTGTTCATGCTCTATCTCTCTCTGTATCAAAAATAAATTAAAAAAAAAATTAAAAAAAAATTCAAAAAGACTGAGAATTCCTATTCCCCAAGGGTCACCATTAATACCTTAATATATGGCCTTCTTTTTACTGAAACGAGAGATTACATTTTATCTGCAATCAGGTTTTTCTCCTTTTCTATTACAGTAAGTCAGCCACCCCACCTTTCCATTACAGTAAATGTTCATCTCATCTAATATTCAGATTACATCGGATTTCCTCAGGGGATCCCCAGATCTCTTCAATAGCTGGTGTATCCGGAACAGTGTCCGGTCTAGGATCATCTAGTGCATCTGATCAGTATGGCCCTTCTGCCTCTTCATGTGGGCCCCTGTGTGACTCTTCAGGTCCCCACCAACTGTTAACATAGTGGTTTAGCTACAATTTGATAATCCTTGTTTGTAAGGGTTTGAAAAGGATGCTTTTTCTAATCCTACACGTTTGTGCGGTTTTTCTCCCTACAAAGCAGAGCACTCCCTCATCCACTGGGACTAGTTGGTGACTGGGAACTACAGTGCCCGCTGGGGACGCAAAATAAGTCTTTCATTTTTCAGTTTTAGTGGGGACGAAGCTTGAAGTAGTGTCCCTTCCCACACTGAGGTGTTGCCAGTCTATAGGGAAGAGGTCTTCGCCTTTTAGATCTGCGTGGGAGCAAACGCTGCGTGGTATTTTCAATTAATTTCGGAGACTGCGTTGGCTTTTCCATAACCTTCTATTGTGTGAACAGTGTGGCATGGCTTTGCTGAAAAATCCCATAAAACCTCGGAAAAATTCCAGAAACCTCAAACGCACAGGGGGTCGCGAGAGGCCAGCTACCTCTACTTCCGTGCCTCGGGCTCTGAGCTTTTCCGCAGGGTTTTCGGGCCATTCCCCGGCGAGCCTGCTGTGTGCGCGTCCGGCACCTCGTAGGTCCCCTGCGTCGGGGACGAGCGGTGCGTCGGGGACGAGCGGTGCCCCGGGGTCTCCGGCACCTCCGCGGCCCCGCCCCCACATGCGCTCGGGTGTCCAGGCCCGAGCGGGGGTCGCCGGCGTGGCCAAGTCACCGCCGACCGCTAGAGGGCCGTTTCCACGTTTTATTAGGCAATAAAAGTTTGCGTGCGCAGAATCAGAAACGAACTGCAGTGGTGACAGTAATGAAAAACTTTACCCCCGAAAGTGTGAGAAAAAAAGAAAAGAGAAGTCGTGCGCGAGGTTAAAATAACCTTATACCTTTGAAGAGCCTCGGAAAAGGCCCTGCTTCCGCCTGCCCGGCTAGCTCAGTCGGTAGAGCATGGGACTCTTAATCCCAGGGTCGTGGGTTCGAGCCCCACGTTGGGCGGCTGTGGTTTTGCTTTCCCGACGGGCCCCATCTCCCTTCCCCAACCCTGTCCCCCAGCTCTTGCCTTCACCCGTTCGGCCGCCGACTCGGAGCTTACTGTTTTCATCTTCTGAGTGCACAGGTGAAGGTTACCTGATGCGGAGAGACACAGGTGCTGACCGCCCCCTGCGAAGGCCGGGGACTCGACTGCGAGGGTCGAGAAGACTCCAACGGTAATGAAACGGTGGCGTTCTGCCAATACGTTTGAGATGTGTGGGCCTTGATTAATATTTCATTAATTAGTATTTAATGGAATGCTGTGTGGTATCGATTAGTTTGGAGACCAGCTGTGACTCACGGGATTTTTTATGCATATTAATTTCCTGTTCTTAAATCCCTTAGAGTGAATCAACTTGCTTTTTGCGTGTGGGAAGGGCTCTGGGGCCGCTTCAGTGATCAGTTACTCGCTGTCAACACACCAGTTAGGACTGTTTTCACCTTTTCCCCCCTAAGTTAGCGATTCAAATAGAGTATTTTTCCGTCCCCCATTTGGGAGTCTGAAAACGTATCTCAAAAGTGACAAAGACTTTTTTTTTTCTTTCCCTGCATAGGTTTTCCTAAAAGAACCCAATTTCTTAGAGGGCAAAACTTGGCCTTTATGTTGACAGCTGCAAATGTTTTCCTTAGGATTTAAATCCTTTCCATGGTTCGCAGCAATTCCCAAACATTCTCCACAGCTACCAGATGCTCTTATCAATTCGGGATACAATTTCAGACTTTGGAAGGAAGGCACAGAAAATTTCAGCATCAGAAATGAAGATCCCTAAATACCTCTATCATTACAGCACTTAAAAAAATCTCTAGGTGATGGGAGGTGACATAGAATTTTTCAAAAGGCAAAAACCTTGTTGGAGAAAAGGCGAACTGGTGAATTGACAAGAAGTCAATGAAGTGGCACACATCTATTGATTGGTGATTTTTAATTTTTAGTTCCGGTGTGGTTAACATAGTGTTATGTCAGTATCAGGTGTTCAATACGGTGATTCAATAATTCTGTACACTACTCAGTGTTCATTATGCTAAGTGCACTCTTTTCCCCAGAAGTCTTCATCATGCATCTGTTTAAAAAATTTTTTTAATGTTTTATCTATTTTTGAGAGAGAAAGAGAAAGAGAGAGACAGAGTGTGAGCAGGGGAGGGTCAAAGAGAGAGGGGAAGACACAGAAACCGAAGCAGGCTCCGGGCTCTGAGCAGTGGGCACAGAGCCCAATACAGGGGCTCAAACCCATGAACCGTGAGGTCATGACCTGAGCTGAAGTCAGTTGCTTAACCAACTAAGCCCCCCAGGTGCCCCCATCATGCATCCATTTGAAACCGAACATTGTTCGAACAGTGTTACGGGGCGAATTGTGTTCCCCTAACACGCGTGTGTTGAGGCCCTGACCCTTGTACCCCAGAACGTGGCCTTATTCGGAAATAGGGTTTTTGTAGATGTAATTAGTCAAAATGAGGATGTACCGGAGTCGAATGGGCTCTTACCCCCGCATAACTGGTGTCTTTATGAAAAGGGGGAATGTGGACACAGACGCACACCCAGAAATGCACATTTGGACACAAGGGGGAAGGGCCGCGTGAAGACACATGGTGATCAGAGCTGCCCTTTCTGCAGCCTGAATGGCGCCAGCGTTCCTGGTAAACCACCAGAGCTACAGAGAGTCGAAAAGCAGGCTCCCCCTACCCGCCTCGGGAGGAACCAGCACCTGGATCTCAGACCTCTGGGCTCCGGACTGTGAGACAGCAAATGTCTGTTGTTAAAGCCACTCTGTGGCACCCGTTATGGTAGCCCCAGGACACTAATATAATCCGTGTTCTATTAGGAGGTGATTTTGATTAAAAAAAAGATTTTTTATGCTTGGCATTAAGTAATTGCCATCCGTTTCATTTTATTTCATCTGATCTCATTTCATTTCAAAAGTGTTGGGAAAAGCAATGGTTTGATTGGGTGTGGACCTACATTCAGCTCCGGCGAGGGCGTTAGGGTCACAGCTCCTTGAGAACTAACATTTAAAAATGACCTCGATCTCAAGGTATATTTTCTTCTTGATGGCCGGTGATTGACTAACGATTTATTACTAGTTTTACTGAAAGGATGTATTCAAAGATATATCAAATCAAACACGCTTGAGTCTCTCATGGAACTCATATTTGAAGCCTGTATTCAATTATTCTATGAATGATTCATTTTAAGAAAGCTTGCTAATTCTCTGTGGTTCAGTTTCCTTAACAAGTAAAGGACAAGAAAAAGAGATAACTCAATCAAATGAGATGCAAAGAAATGTGTGAACCGTGTTGGGATCCTGATTTGAACCCATCAATTATAAAAACATGTATGACACCATCTGGAGAATCTGAACGTTGACCGTGTACTTGAAGATATGAAGAAGTTATTTATTTACTTATTTATTTATAACTTTTATTTTAGAGAGAGATGGAGTGCAAGTGGTGGAGGGGGGCAGACAGAGAGAATCCTAAGCAGGTTCCACACTGAGCATGGAGCCTGATATGGGGCTCGATCCCAGGACCCCAGGATCATGACCTGAGCCAAAATCAAGAGTCAGATGCCTGACCAACTGAGCCATCCAGGCACCCTGGAAGTTGTTTTTCATTCATTCATTCATTCATTTAAATGTTTTGTTATTTATTTTTGAGAGAGAGCAGGGGTAGGGGCAGAGAGAGAGAGAGAGAGAGAGAGAGAGAGAGAGAGGATCCCAAGAAGGCTTCATGCTGTCAGCACAGAGCCGGATGTGGGGCTCAAACTCATGAACCATGAGATCATGACCTGAGCCAAAATCGAGAGTCAGATGCCTGACCCACCGAGCCCTCCAGGCGCCCCAGAACTTACTTATTTTTAACTTAATAACGGTATTGTGTTTAAAGAGAGCACTCATCTTTTAGAGACACATACTAACTTGTTTATGGTTGAGATAGATGTGATACCTGGGATTCGTGTTGTGGATTTTGGTGGAGGGAGGAATGCTCGTACCACCACCGGAACAAGATGGGCCACGTCAATACCTGCAGGGGCTGAGTGGTGGCTACACCCTGGTTCATTGTGCTATCCCCTCTACTTTTGTACATGTTTTTAAATCTTCGTACATTTAAATGCTATTTTATTATGTGAAAACAAACTTGTCTTAACCTCCTTAGCCCAGTGATCAAATTGAACATCACTGATGAGACAGCTAGACATCACGTGTGTCTTGATGTGACAACGCTGAGAAGTGCACAGCATCGCCTCTAAGATATTCTTTTCCGAGACCCTCAACTTAGGTGTGATCAAGGCTTTAGACCTAACTTCAAGCTTATCAAAAACATAAGGAGAAGTGAGTTAAGGAACACCGTGAGTGAACAATCTGACAAATCCAGGATGCCAGACATTCAAAAAGGCTCGGGTTCCTCAGAAAGCAAATGTCATGAACACACGCGAATACCACTGATAATTCAGCATGTGTGTGGGTGGACTGTTTCGTGCCAAGGGCTCCCTCCCACCCTGCGGCAGGCTAGTGAGGTCAATGAGCTCTTTTCAGAGTGATTTTAAATGTATGAAACAAAACCACATAGGACGATAAAGGAAAACAATTATATTGAAGTACAGTTACCGAAATATCCTAAAATATGCCATGGTAATGTACATGCTTCATTTCTAATCTAACGCTCTAGCAGCAGGTCTGGTAAGTACAGCGATTTCAAAATAATGCTGGATGTAAATGATAGCTTAGAGATATATACAAGAACTACAGTGTGACATGAAAACAGCCAGTTTATCTTGTGGCAAAGCCACGGGTGCGGTTACTGTAGCTTGTTTCCTTCATTTACAATGAAGGGAAATGCTAAATTTCATTCTGAATGTGATGAAAGTAAAGATGTAATTTTTCACCTATCCAAGTCCACGGACCCTTTGAATTATATCCATAGATTCCTGTCTTGAGAACTTCTGGCCTAGATTTTAAAAAAGATTTTTTTAAAAAGTTTATTTTATTTACATTGAAAGAGAAAGCGCAAGCAGGGGAGGGGCGGAGAGAGAGAGAGAGAGGGAGAGAGAGAATCCCAAGCAGGCGCCGCGCTGTCAGCACAGAGCCTGACGTGGGGCTCGAAGTCAAGAACCGCGAGACCACGACCTGAGCCAAATTCAACACTCTTGATTTCAGCTCAGGTCATGATTCCAGGTTGGTGGCGTCGAGTCCTGTGTTGAGCCCCGAGTTGAGTGTGGAGCCTGCTTAAGATTCTCTCTCTCTCTCTTTCTCTCTCTCTCTCTCTCTCTCTCTCTCTCTCTCTCTCCCCCATTCATGGTTTCTCTCTCACTAAATAATAATAATTAATAATAATTAATAATGATAATAATAAAATACAAATGCATTTTTAAAAAAGATTTATGTGCGCCTGGGTGTCTCAGTCATTAAGATCTGACTTCAGCTCAGGTGATGATCTCGAGGTTCGTGAGTTCAAGCCCCACACTGGGTGAGCTTGAGTCCCACTTCTTTCTCTTTCTTTGCCCCTCGTGGGATTCTGTCTGTCTCTCTCTCTTGCTCTCTCTCTGTCCCTCACTCACTTTCACCCTCTCTCAAAAAAAAAAAAAAATCTAAAAAACAAGTAAATAAAAGACTTAAGAGATTTACCAACCAAACCCCAAATGTCATTTATTTTTTTTTTTCCTTATTAAAGATTTTATTTTCTTTATTTTTTTTATTTTTTTTATTTTTTAATATATGAAATTTACTGTCAAATTGGTTTCCATACAACACCCAGTGCTCATCCCAAAAGGTGCCCTCCTCAATACCCATCACCCACCCTGCCCTCCCTCCCACCCCCAAATGTCATTTAATGCGTTCCGCTTTGAGAAAACAAGCCACAGCATTCAAATATAAAAACATTTTAGGAACAAGTGAGGGAAGGTGAAGTGGGAATTACATGATTTTAGGGAATCATTGTTAATTGTGCTGTGTGTGATAATGGTATTGTGGCATGTAAGAGAATGCCTTTCTATTTTAGAAGTACAGAATGAGGAAATCAGGCATGGTAGGTAACATATTATTCTTTCCAGTTCTTTTTTCTTAATTTTGTTCATGTTTATTTATTTTTGACAGAGACAGAGCATGAGTGGGGGAGGGGCAGAGAGAGAGGGAGATGCAGAATGGGAAGCAGGCTCCCGGCTCCCAGCTGTCAGCACAGAGCCCAATGTGAGATCATGACCCGAGCGGAAGTCAGATGCTCAACTGACTGAGCCATCCAGGCACCCCTTTCTAGTTCTTTATGTTTGAAAATTTCACAATATCTAAAAGAAAGTGACTTGTAACGATATTTTTATTAGGGTATACGGTAGGTAGGGTAAAATGCATCACTCCTAACTGCACAACGTGATGAATCTGTACATATGTAAACACCATGTAGCCGCACCAAAGATATAGAGCACATCCGGCCTCCCCCAAAGTTCCCTCGAGCCCCCGTCCACTACCCTGATTGCTGGAGGAAATTCTGTTCGGTGTCTGGTTTCCTTTGCACAACCTGACTTCCCCCTGTGTTAAGACCAGGTTGCAGGGCTGATGATACCATGGTTGGCAAGGATGCGGGAAAGCAGGCTCGCTTAAATTGCTGGTTGAATTGTAAACTGATGAGGCTTCCATAAGGCTGTTTTAAATGCCCACAGCCTTTGACTTAGTAATTCTACATCTCGGGTCTTAAAAAAAGAAAAGAAAAAGAAAAAAAAACCCAATGTGTGCAGTGGTTTAGGTGGAAAGACATACGTGTTTTTCTGTTTGTTTGTTTTTACAGTGAAAAGTTGAAAGCAACCTAAATGTCCGGCAACAGAAGCAAGGTCAGATAAACTAGGGTCTGGTTATACCGAGGTACCTCCTGAGATGGACAGATGTGACTGGAGTCATCTCTAGGCCACACCGTTAAGTTTAAAAAGAAGCCACAGAACACCATGTACAGTGTGTCTACGGGGAACGAAGAACCCACAGGGAGCGAAGGGAAACGATGCGGAGGTAAATGAGGGTAAGTAAGAGGATTGCTAACGGCGTGCGCTGTGTTTACACTTCCGGCTGCCGGGTCAGAACAAGCCAAATATTCAAGTATGGGTTGTGTAGTTAACACAAAGGCAACAACCGCAACTTCGCTATGAATGGAGAAGGCAGAGAGGGTGCCGGGGTGCAGGCAGCGCAGGACGCGCGCAGAGATGGGGCTGTGGTCACCTGTGTTGGGGGCGGCAGGTGAGGGGCTGAGGCGGGAACAGGGCTCACATTCAACCACTGAATTACTCTGACGCAGGCGACACTGAGGCAGCGCAAGTGGAGGGCGGTGGGCAGGCTCACAAAGAGACCCCAGCCCCCGCGGGAGCCCTGACCAGCGGACCCTTCCCCCGGCCTCCCTCCCCTCCCCCTCCCCCTCCCCCTCCCCCTCCCCGCCCGCGCAGCCTCCCCTCCCCCCTCCCCTCCGAACTACGGCTCCCGGCGTGCCCCGGGGCGGCGCGGGCGCAGCGGCGCGTGCGCGGCGTGCGGCCGTTGGCTGGGGCGGCGGCTGCGCGGTCGCGGCGCGGTGAGGTCTGCGGGCGCTGGCAAATCGGGCCCGGGATGTAGAGCTGGCGGTGCCTGACGGCGCGTCTGACGCGGAGCTGGGTGGGGTAGAGAGTAGGGGGCGGTAGTCGGGGGTGGTGGGAGAAGGAGGAGGCGGCGGCGGCGAATCACTTATAAATGGCGCCGAAACAGGACCCGAAGCCCAAATTCCAGGAGGGTGAGTCCGGGCCCCCGGGGAGAGGCGGCCGGCGGCGCGGGAGCGGCGGGCCCGGCTGGGCGGCGGGGGCTCGGGGGCTCGGGGGCCGGGGGCGACGCGGGCCGCGCCCGCGGGGCTGGCGGGCAGGGCTTTGTGCGGAAGGCGCATTGCGGCGGCGGGCCTCGGCGCGGGCGGGACGGCCGCGGGCGAGGCCGAGGAGCGCCGGGCGCGGCGGGGCCTGGGCGTGCCGGCCGCCCCGGGAGGGAAGCGGGCGCGGGCGGCCGCCCATTGTGGGGAGGCGGCGGGCGCGCCATGGCGGCGGCCGGGCGGTGATGTGGCGTGGGGGAGGGGAGGCGGCGCTCGCGCCGGGGGACCGCGCGGCCCGGGCGGCCCCCGGCCGGCGCCCCAGCCGCCTGCCGCCGAGGGGGCTGCGCCCGGCGGCGCGGCGGGGCCTGGCCGGGCCTCGCGTCTGTGGCGGGAGAGGCGCGCTGCTGCGAAATGGCCGCTGCGAGGTGGCCGCGCCATCATGGCCGCCGGCGCCCGGCGCGGGCCGCGCGCGCAGCGCCCCCTCCCGGCGGCCGCGCGCTTCGGGGCGGGCGGTGCGGGGCGCGCAGCCGGGATCCGGGGCGGGGCGGGGCCGGAGGGGCGCGCGGGGCTTTGTGCCGCCCGCATCCTCCGCCGTGCGGGCGCGCTCCCTGTGCGGAGACCCGGTCCCGGTGCGCCCGCGGACTACCCCCCCCCCCCCCCCTCCGCCCCGAGGCTGAGGGCAGCGACGCTGGACGTGCGGGGACTCGGACGCTGGCTTCCTTTGGCTTATTAATTGGCGCTTTCTTTTCTTCTTTTCTTTTTCTTTTTTTTATTTCTTTTTCTTTTTCTTTTTTCTTTTTTTTTTTGGTGAATACGCCTTGGCTGACGGTAGAACCAGACTTTGTTGGGAGATCTTTAGTGTTTACGGTTAACGCGTCTGTTCGCGTACATCAGAGTGGGGGCTTCACGATAAAGTAAAACAGAAGTAACGTTTCCTAGCCGAGCAGGGACACCTTCACGTACCGTTCATCGCGGTCGGTGGAGCTGCTAGTCACCATAGACGTCCAGACGTCTGCCAAAAACACCTGTCGTTGCGGGGATTTTCAAACTTGTAGACCCCTTACCCCCACCCCAAGCATGCTGTCACTTTCCGGACTATTTAAGAAGTTATCAAGGGTATTTTTTATAAGGACTGGCTCAGTACCTGCTTTCTCCTACTGTGAAAAGTTGCGACTACCTCCTATGGGTTAAGGTTTATGTTTTTTTAATCCAGATGTTTTAGGTCAGGGATTTTTAGTCTAGAAGTTAGTGGGTAGAATATAGGTCTATCTGAAAGGAAGAGGGTTTTTTTTTTGTTGTTTTCTTTTTTGTGTCCAAGTGAGATTTTGTATTTCAATTACGAATCCATCCTCCTCTTAAACCCCCCCCCCCCCCCCGCCCCCTGCACAGTAGTGTTGGCAGTGCAGCGTGGAACATCTATTCAGCTGCTCAGTCAAAATTATGGTAGCTGTTGGATTGGCCAAGAGTTTGCTCCATCAGTTAAGGAGGTCCTGTAACATCAGAACGTGACACTTAAAATGCTTCGATAACCATCTCAGTATAATTGGTTTCCTCTGTAATACCAGTGTTTCAGGTAGTTACAAAAACATTCTGGGAAATGACCCATAGGCTTCGCCGATGGCGCAGAAAGTGCATCCCTGCTGTAGGACATGGAAGGACTATCGCTGAGGTTTGGAACAGTCAAGGGTGGCTTTCTGGAGAAAGTGCTTCAGTTGTGAACTAGAGGGAGGAGGGAGCCAGTAGGCGGATAACCACCCAGGAGAAGCCACGTGCTGCTGTGGTGCTGAATCAGACAGGAGTAGGAACCAAGGTGCCCGTAGAAAGGTTGGAAAGAAAGCTGCTCACCGGAGTGTTGGCCCTTACTTACCATCACTTTCCACATGTGTTTTCTACTCTCGTGTTAACGCTGAATTGCCGGGCCATCTTTAAGAAGTTATTTGGGGGCACGTGGGTGGCTCAGTCGGTGAAGCACCGGACTCGATTTCATTTCGGGTCCTGATCTCATGGCCTTGGGTTTGAGCCCCACGTCAAGCTCCAAGCTCGACATGGCTTGGAGTTCTCTCTGCCCCTCCCCTTTTGCACCCGCTTACTCTCTTTTTTTTTTTTAAATAAACTTTTAAATGTTTTTGTAAGATGTGTTCAGGGAATGCCTTGAAAGGAAAAAGTACTACCCTGTTGGTGGTAACAATTGAATGAAGACACTGCAGAAGAATTGAGCGTATGTGATGGTGGAAATATGAATTATCAGAAAGAGTACTTCTTTCATGATTCCCTTACACTTGGAGGTTTTTCTCATTTAATGCTCAGCATATGTTAGATAAGCGGTTTTTAAGCGTGGTGACTATTTTGTACTGGACTTGATCCTCTCTTTCAAATTCTCTTCCAGCACATGGTAAAGAAAACTGTTTAGGCCCTGTCAGGAATTCACAGGCTGGTGGTAGCTTCTTAGTGTTCCTGGTGAGCATAGACCAGTGGGAGGATGGCGCCTTGGAATCTCAACCTTGAATTTGAGAGCATTGGGTAGAATTACTTTCGTCTAAGGATACTAGAAGCATTAAGAGTGGAGAAAGGCTGCAAAAGCCTGATAACCATGGTTTGCTCTCTTCCCCAATTACCAGTCTTTTTCTGCAGTTTTATTAGGAGAAGTAGGCCATAGGCGTTTGTTATCCTGGTGAGTCAAATGCCTCCAAGCAGGCTGCCATCCGTCAGTGCACTAGTAGCTGCAGTGGAGGTCAGAAGGGCCCCAGTACAGTTGTCTTTGGAGGCGGCCAGGAAGACGGAGGAATAAGGCCCTTTCCATGGTGTCTTTACTTTTTTTTTTTTTTAAATGTTTTTTATTCATTTTTGAGACAGAGAGAGACAGAGCATGAGCAGGGGAGGGGCAGAGAGAGAGAGAGAGACACAGAATCCACAGCAGGCTCCAGGCTCTGAGCTGTCAGCACAGAGCCCGACGCGGGGCTCGAACTCACAGACTGTGAGATCACGACCTGAGCTGAAGCCGGACACTTAACCGACTGAGCCACCCAGGCGCCCCTCCACGGTGTCTTTAAAATGTACCTGAAGAGTGAGGTTAGGAGACACAGGTCCAATCTTTGCTGCTGCTGTTTGTTTGCTACACCTTATTCATGTCCCCAGGGTCTCAGTATTCAGTGGTGGCTCCACTTTGGATGGGCCGTAGCCACTGGAACACACTCCAAAGCTGGTCTAAACCCCCTCCTTCCAGTTCCTGTTTTGGTTAATATTCCCACCAGCCTGGAAGTCAGTTTAAACTTTCTGTTTTTGCTTGGTTGTCCTTAATTTCTCACTGCTTTTGGTTCAGATCTATTTCTTCCCATGGACTGCTGGCACAAGTCTTTGGTTCATTTCCCTATTTCCAGTCTCCATTGAAGCTCTGCACAGGCCCATCTTCTGGCACGTCCTTCAGAGGGGAACCACTGCACGGGAATTACAGAGAACTTTGAGCAGAGTAACATTACCCTGCTCGGGAGGTTCTAATACAGGTCTCTGGTGAAGCTTGAGAATCTGTAGTTTTATTATTTTTTAAATTTATTTATTTATTTTTGAGAGAGAGCCAGCTGGAGAGTGGGGGGAAGGGAGAGGGACAATCCCAAGCAGGCTCTGAGCTGTCGGCGCGGAGCCTGACTCAGGGCTCAGTCTCCCAAAACGTGAGATCATGACTTGCGCCAAGATCAGAGAGTCAACACTTAACTGACTGAGCCACCCAGGCGCCCAAAAAATCTGTAGTTTTAAAAACTCCAAGAGATTCTTGGTCAGATTTGGGCGTTCTTACAGGATGAAGTCCACACTTCATTACATGACATAGGAGGCAGGCACACCATGATCTGTTGAACATTGATTTCTACTTTTACGTGTTTATCTTGTGCTCCAGTGAGAGTGAACTATTTATATTCAAATGGTAAGGAGTGTGATAGTGTCACCTTGTCATGTTTCTGTGCTGCCGTACCCATTGTTTCCTTAGTAGCTCATCACTCCTATTGCATGTGAAGATAAAAACATGAAATCCAGCGAATTGTGCAAAAACTATTTGCTTCCATATCTGTGTCCCCCATTGATCTGATGGTGCTCAAACCGGTACAGGAAAGACTGGGTATAAATATGTTGAAAATGAACGTACGGATTTGCTTTAGTATAACTTTTTTTTTTTTTTTTAAACATTTAGTTTTGAGACAGCATGAGCGGGGAAGGGGCTGAGAGAGGGAGAGAGAATCTCAAAGCAGACTCCCCACTGTTAGCACAGAGCTGGACGCAGGGCTTGAACTCATGAACCATGACTTGAGCTGAAATCAAGAGTCCGACACTTAACCAACTGAACCACCTGGCTGCCCCACAGTTGTCAGTTTTTGAAACTTACAAGCAGCAGTTATTTTTTAAAATAGTGAAAAAATCTTGGGGCGCCTGGGTGGCTCAGTCGGTTAAGTGTCCGACTTCGGCTCAGGTCATGATCTCGCGGTCTGTGAGTTCGAGCCCCGCGTCGGGCTCTGTGCTGACAGCTGAGAGCCTGGAGCCTGTTTCAGATTCTGTGTCTCCCTCTCTCTCTGACCCTCCCCCGTTCATACTCTGTCTCTCTCTCAAAAATAAATAAACGTTAAAAAATAAAATAGTGAAAATCTTATTGCTGTCTAGTTTCTTCAAGGTTGAGCTAGTAGGTTGTTTTCGTAGTTTTAGAGCTAAAAGAGCTAACTGTGGTGGAGTACTTTTGTTACCTCTGGGTCTGATGAAGCCCAAGTAGACTGAAAATAATGTGCAAGAAATTGGTTTCTACTGTAATCAAATGTAATTTTCAGGTACTGTCAGGAATTACCTGCTTGATTTGTCTGATGAGCAGTTGGCTTCCAGGTCATCCTCTAGTCCCTTCCATTTAGTTATTCTTGCAAGTCTGAATGGTAGGTTCAACATAGAGTGTGATTTCCAAAAGTTAGAATTTTATCTGTTTTACTTGCCCAGGAAAAGGTTTGGAACCAGAGATAATAGGTAGAGCATAAGGTCCTCATTTTGGAAATATTTTAAAAATCTTATTTTCAGATGCACATTGAAACACCCAGTCCTTCCAGTAGGTAGTTACTGTAGATTTTATTGGCTTAGTAGGTGGTAGACTATCTGATGATCCAAATAGATTGATAGTCTAATACATTGATTTTTGCTGTTTACATCACATCCTAAGGTGTTTTCTGTTGTAGGGTACTGTTGAAGTTTGATCTGAAGTGTTTTTCTGTACATAGCCTTACTCTTCTGGTTTTGCGAGCAATAACAGTACAGCTGTGATGGTCCTCACGTGCGACTCTTAGATACGAAGATAAATGAAAATTAACTCCTTTTTTTTTTCTTTCTTTTTTTTACTTTCACAGGTGAGCGAGTGCTGTGCTTTCATGGGCCTCTTCTCTACGAAGCAAAGGTATGAAACCTGTTTTCCTTTGACAAGTTAGCTAAAATTATTGGTTAGATGACTTGAGTCGTAAGAGAGTTAGTTGCTTTGTTCCAACATTTGTGATTCATAGAGCCCCTCATGTTCTCTTTCTGGGTGTCTAACTGCTTGCTGAGTGGGCCAGACAAAGCACTGCCACCTTGCCGTTGTCTCAGTGACCTGCGGAAGGCCCAGTGGTTGGAGTATTTGAGGGGAGATAAAAGGTTTGTGGGAGCAAGTTGCATTGTGTTGTTAATGACTTGTGAGGACATCTGGCCAGTCACTTTCATGTGTAAGTAGTTGTTGAGTAAGCACTGAGGGATCTATTACGTTAAGGATAAAACCTGACGGTAAAAATGTGAGGACATTTAACTTCTTTCTGTTGGCTCGTCTGTCAGAGTTTGAATCACGGGGGGCTTCCTTTCCTCTGTCAGTGTCATCCCAATTGTGAAAACTGGTTTTACATTTAGCCAGAGGTAAATGAAATAGTGAATTCCCAAGTAAAAAGTGTTTTTATTTTTAGTATTTTGTTTCTGGTAATTTTTAGCGTAGGTATTTATGGTGTGACTGTTTTTAACAGTGGTTTTAAAAATGGTCTGCATAGCAGTACAGCCTTTAGTTACATGCAATTTCTGCAGCATTCTTGGTGGGTAGTTTATGTGTGTCTGTGAAAATGGTCTTAACAATTTTGAAGTGTGTCTCCAAATAATAACCAGTTTCACTGCTTTTCAGTTGTTTTGAATATATAGATGTGTGTTTTTAAAGTTCTAAAATGGCTGAATTCGGATTCATGGAGAATCCGGTCAGGAACGTCATGTGGACGTACATATGTCCTCGTGATGTAATCCTAATACAGTTTTAAGTAAGTTGTGAGTCCTCTTGATCATTTATATCCCGGAGTGTTCTTTTTGTTGCATCAACTGTGGCACACTCCACTTTTCTCCTCTGACAGCTGAAACTCCAGGGAACAAGTTTTAAATGGTGGTTGGAATAACTTAAATTGTCATGATCCTCTTGGTTGTCTCAGATAAAGACTTTTAATCCGTGACGGAGAGTCATCACTTTCACTTGTCATAGTTAATACCTTTAACGATTTGTTCTAATTTGTTTGGCTGCTTTTAAGAAGAACATAAAATGTTTTTCATCTGTCACTTTGCTGGTTGCTGATATTTTGCAGCAAAACAGTTTGCCTTCCATAAGTTAATGGCGCTTTCTCATAATAGAAAGGCACTGTCTAAATAATTTTCTTTAGCTGAATTTGGTTTTTGAAATAAGTACTAGTTTCTGGCTGGCTAGACTTGGAGAAAGTGCAAAAATGACTTTCATTAGCTGTTCTCAGGGCTACTCCAGCCCATTGAGTTAAGGGTCGGGGGATCTTTTAATACAGTTTTTCAGCTTTGCTGGGCTGACTTCCACAGATTGTGACTCTAAGGCAGCTGCAGGATGGCAGTGTGTGCAAGTAACCCGAGATCCTGGATGATTTTCCGTTTGGCAGTCCTGCTCTCTTGTGCTCGTTTTGGTCCCCAAGGTTTGAGTGGAGTGTCTGAAAGATCGCATACTTGAAAATCATCCGGGTAGTTGTCGCCTTTTTCAAAAACGATTTCTGAGTGAATTTTCTCTTTTTTATTTCAGTGTGTAAAGGTTGCCATAAAGGACAAACAAGTGAAATACTTTATACATTACAGTGGTTGGAATAAAAAGTGAGTATTAGTATTAGATCTTTAAAAGCAATTGTATCTCTTAACAAGGTAGCTTGTGTCGTGTGTGTCACAAACCCATGCTGCTTTCTTTTTTTTTAAATTTTTATTAAAAACATTTTTGTAACATCTTTTAAGTTGGTTTATTTATTTTGAGAAAGAGATGAAGTGCCAGTGGGGGAGGGTCAGAGAAAGGGTGGGTAGAATCCCAAGTAGGCTCTGTGCCGTCAGCACACAGCCTGGTGCGGGGCTCGAACTCATGAACCGTGAGATCGTGACCTGAGCTGAAGTCGGATGCTTAAGCAACTGAGCCATCCAGGTGCCCTGCACACCCATGCCTCTTAATTTTTGGATGGTTTTACTACATATTGAAGCAAGGGTGAAGCATTTATGGTATGATGAAAATAATAGAAATAAGGGTACCCACCATTTCATTTTAAAGTCTTTGGATGATTTCTTGTGTTCTAGTGTAATGTCTAATCGTTAGTCAACCAACTGCTCTTTTTTTTCTGGTTTTGGTTCATTTTAGGACAGCTTGAGTTTTTTTGCCTTAGCACCCACGCAGTTACGTATGTATGTTACTGCAATTAGTTATATTCAGAGCTAGTTGGATTATTCTACTTGGAAAAGGAAAAAGGTTGCCTCATTAGGAAGTAGTGACGAACTTGTATTCTGAATTTTGGTAACATAAATGTTGGCAGAGAGTGATTTCCTGTGGTTCGTTTTTTAGAATATGGTTTAATACAGATACAGAGATTTAATTGCCTACCTAATTAAACTTAATTTTTCACTTTGAAGAGTTAGACTTTTCTTTTAAAGGAGTGGTGTATTGGTCCGTTATGGCGAGTAGACAGTGGTCACAGATTGAACACGTTCTAGAATATCAAGCCAGTGGGGAGCTCTTTTTCAGCGATGGGTCTTTCTTCTTGGGACCCACAGATATGGCACATCTAATAATTTACTCGTTTCTGATGCCTGAAATGGAATATCCTGTAATTTGTACTATGAGAGGTTTTAAATTACTTTCATTAGTGTGTTTTGTCCTTCAAAAATTGCCAGAAAGTAGTTTTTTGGGGGTTGTTTTCTGGCACCTTTGAAGGCTTTGCGTCCCTTGAGCTGTGCTCTGCTACCGAGTTCTCTGTGTGAACAGGCTGTCAGGTTGGAGGATTACTCTGTTGCTGGGAAGGAGCTATTGTCTGTGACTTTTACTGGCCCTGTGACTTTGGTCTTGTTTCATGGGGTCCCTTACCAGGTGATCCGGCCCAGTTTTATTTGTTAGAAGAATTTGTTTTCACAAAATGCCGCTAGCTGAGAAGAAATACCAGACCCTTTTTTTCCATTAGTATAGTTGTAGAAAGGTGGAAATCTAAAATGTGTCAAAGTACGTTCCTGACAACTTGTAATTTTTTCCCATTTAATAATTAAACTACTTCTAATAATGGCGGATAAGATTTTAAACATTGAGAAATTGGGAAAATAATGGAGAAAATTATCGTTTTGGGTTTTTTTGTTTGTTTTGAGAGAGGGACAGCATGAGTGGGGGAGGGGCAGAGAGAGAATCCCAAGTAGGCTCTGCTCTGTCAGCCCAGAGTCTGACTCTGAGAGAGCCTGACCTGAGCTGAAACCAAGAGCTGGATGCTTAAAACTCCCAGGCGCCCCCAAAACTATCCTTTTGTCTTGGAGAAGTAAACTGTGATTTTTAAATGTGGTTTCGGTATTAATGCTAAATTATTTCTAACATCCAGGAGAGTTTACCATATGGCTCCTAGCGTATGTTGTAGTTTCCTATTGAGAAAATGTTTAAGCTCTAGTTCAGTCTTGTAATAGACTTACTTTACATACTGATACTATGTCAACGTTGGTAAGGTTCAGAGTATTACCATGTGATAAGAGTCTCCATTCTCTACAGGTAATAGAATGTCGACTTTATGCATGTTACGTGTAGGAAAGTTAAAGTTCATCCAGGAAATCAAAGAAAAACAAATAGTAAATTCATGGCAGAGGTTTGCCCTCATCCCCATTTAAATAATTGTTTTAGGATTTGTGTTTTAATTCTGTTATGTATAATATTTTGTATAAAATTACATGTAGATGTGTATGGCTTTAAGACTGGATTTTGAGTGGCATTTGTGGCTTATGAGAGATTGAAAGTGCCAAATGATTGTATTTCCTGATTTTATAGCTTTAAAATAATGTTTTTCCCTTTGTTAGAGTTCAGTAACACAGGTAAATGATAGACTGCGTAGATTTTGTTTTGCGCTTTGTAAAGCTAATTTTATATATTCCTTGGAAAAAGAATTTAAAAATGGCACTCAACATTGGAGATATTTCATATCTTCATAGGTGTAAAATTGAGGATATTAATGAACAAAGGTAGATGTGTTTTTTGTAGTTGATTTGGAACATAGATAAATAGACCATAATGTTGGAAAGTTTGATTTTTTTTGTGAGTAGAGAAGCCTCGAAGCCCATTTTGAAATGGGAGCAGTTATTCAGCAGCCCAGCAAGTGTGTTATGTGTGTGTGTTTTGTTTTGTTGTTGTTTTTTTTAGTGCTGTGTAAGCAGTGTCACCGGTCATTGTGATTGTGGGGGTTAGTGACAAGCTACCTTTAGAAAATTCTGAACTTGTTTAATGTTTGTGACCTATAAAAATTTCTGAGTGTTTGGCTTTCAGTTACTATCCTAGTAGTGATGTTCCTCAGAACAAAAAATGTCATTTAATTTTCCTGTGGTTCGGCAAGGGTTTTAGCTTCTGACACATAAAGGAAACAAGGATTGATTTGGTCTTTACTTTTTCATTAAAATTTTTTTTTTTTTTTTTTTTTTTTTTTTTTTTTTTTTAAGTAAACCCTGTGCCTACCATGGGGCTCAGACTCACAAACCTGAGATCAGGAGTCGCATGCTTTACCTTCTGAGCCTGCCAGGGGCCCCTTGATTTGGTTTTTAGATCAAAGTTATTTTAGATGCATTTTTTATCAGAGGGGGAAGGGATTTGCCGGGAACCACAATGGAGTTAGGTGGTAAATAAAAATTTTCCAGCTCTGCCTAATTCTGAGAGAGTTGGAATAGATAGAAGTAGATGTATAAGTAAAAATCAGATTCTCGTTTTGAAAATGGTTTGTAAGATTCTCTTAGAAAGTCATACAACAAAAGCCCAATCTGCAAATTGGAATTTTTAAAACTTTAGTTAAGTACATACTTTTTTCAAACGCACAGTAGATAACATAATTTCTAAATTTTCAAAAACCTTACCGGAACTCGTTGACACAGACATTTAAATATTCCATCGGTAAATAAATCTTAATAAAGCTTAAGCTAAATTCTGCACCTAGTTACTGAGATTACTTTGTACTATGCTGTCTGTATCAGAAGTGCTGTGAGGCCCAGGCGCTCTGAAAAAACTTTGAAGACACGTGAGGATATTGTAGCCCTTTTTCCTGTTCCTGAAGGAGCTCCCTCAGTACACCACCCCCTCCTGACCTCTAGGTAAATGCATGTTTTAAAGTTTTCTCTAGGAAATCATGTTGAGGATTGCTTTTTAATTATTTATTCTTCTTTTGGTTATCTTATGTAAGAGGTCAGAGGTGGGAAATCATTTGCTTTGGATACATCTATTTGTGTCACTAAAGGAGCTCCCTCAGCAGGAGAAAAGAAGCACTTTGCATGAATAGTTAAGCATTCCCTAAAAAATACCTTGTTTTTGTTTTCCCCTTTGGAAAAAAACACATCAGAAATCTTTTTTTGTGGTTAAAAAGTTTTTTTTAGTATTTATTTTTGAGAGAGCGAGAGAGCACACACACGCGCAAGCGGGGAAGGGGCGGGTGGTGGGGGGACAGAGGATCAGAAGCAGGCTTTGCATGGACAGCAGTGAGCCTGATGTGAGGCTCGAACTCAACAACCGCAAGACCGTGACCTGAGCCGACGTGGGACACTCAAGTGAGCCCCCCAGGTGCCCCGACACTCGGACATCTTGAAGGAAGGAGCTTTTCTAATTGCCAGAATGCTTATTTAAAGAGTGGTCGGTTCTTCCTTTTGATGTTTAGGAAGCCATCTCTGGTTCTGTGCGTTCATGAGTGAGTGAAGGTTGAGGATGATGTAGTCTGATAAACCATTGTAATCATTTGATTTACAGTATTTGCTGAGTTGGTGTGGATGATATTTGTGATAGACCTGGTAGATTTCTGACAGACCTTGAGTGCTTTTTCTGGTTCGGACTCTGAACTGTTTTACATGTATTATTTCTCATAACGATACTGTAAGGGTAGGCACCGTTATCTCCCATTTTATAGGTGATGAAAGTGAGGCACAGCTAGTTCTGTAACTTTGCTGTTACATAGTTAGCTAACTAGCTGATCAATTTTCCTTCTTTAAGATGGCAGCTTCTTGTGGACTCCCATGCTTCATTTTTTTTTTGGAAGTTAAAATTCTTAAGATCTCTTTATTCTGTAAGGATAATTACTTAAGGACTCTTTTTTTTTTTTTCTCTTTAGAGAGAGAGGGCGCAGGGCACAAGTGAGCCAGGGGCAGAGAGAAGGATCAGAAAGAGAAGCGGGGCTCACCCAAAGTGGGATTCGAGGTCACCTGAAGCGGGGCTCGAGCTCATGAACTGTGAGATCAAGACCTGAGCAGAAGTCAGATGCTTAGGGACTGAGCCACCCAGGCGTCTCTGCTTAGGGACCCTTAATGTTAAGTGCCATACTGTACTCATTTTAAGAAAGGATTTGAATAATCTGTTTTTGGAATCTGGCAGTTAAGGTTTAGGGTGCTGCTTTTGAGGATATAGTTTCTTTCTCTTACAGCACAGATTTTCACTGGATTTTCATTTCAGTTGAGAACGAATTTGTAGTCCCAATTAATTAAATCTCAGAGAAATCCAGAGTCTTGCCTCTTGGATCTCTACAAGTAATTGGAGGCAGGGTCTGAATAGTAGTAAAAATGTCTTTGAATGATAATTGAACTTTTGTCTTTTACAGTTGGGATGAATGGGTTCCAGAAAGCAGAGTACTCAAGTACGTGGACACCAATCTGCAGAAACAGCGAGAACTTCAAAAAGCCAATCAGTAAGTTTGTTTTGGCAACATGAGTAGGAAGAGAAATGTCTGTACATTAGTTCTGGGAAGTGGAATGAACAGTAGAAATCCTGTGGCCTGCCTGCCAAAAAAAATGATTCTTGGTACCTGTCAGCTGCCGTGTTGTGGCTTTGACTTCAATCACAGAAGCCTTTCCTAGAAAAAAGGAAGGAGTAGCAGACCAGTCATTTCTAGTCTGTCCATAGAGTTAGGTAGGAAGCAGCAGGATGTTGGAAATTTCTGTAGTTGGAAATGCACTGTGATCTTGTTGGCTCCCGGACTCTGGGAGTTCTACTTGGGAAGGGCACAGGGATCTCAGTTTGAATATAAATTTCAAAATGGGATCAAGCTGGCACAATTATTTTTCCATGTAAGTACTCATTTGATGACAACTTCATTGGAATTCTCTTTGAAGGGAGCAGTATGCAGAGGGGAAGATGAGAGGCGCTGCCCCAGGGAAGAAGACCGCCGGCCTGCAGCAGAAAAGTGTTGAAGTGTAAGCAGACCTGTTTTAATTTGGCGTATCGTTATGGAAGTGATCGTTCTAGAAGTGAGCTTCAAGCTCCATATACCCATTGTCCTGCATTAGAGTTCATTGAAAATGGAACCTGGAACATTTCAACTTGAAAAATGCCAATGAGCACTCCTTTCTTAAGCGTTCAGTTGTTTGAAAATACATAATAATTACATATCCCTTAATTTCCCTTAGCAGGTTTTCTACCCTCCTCCCCGTTTGTTTTATGGTGAAATATACATAACATAAAGTTTACCTCTAACTCATTTTTAGGTGTATAATTCAGCAGCATTGAATACACTCACAACCCTTTTTTTTTTTTTTTTTTTTTTAAGGAAGAGTCTATTAAAGAATTGCTTTATTAATACAAAACGTACAAACTATTAGGTGCTAAGAAATTCAGATATCTAAGTCATAGCAAAACAGGTGGCAATTCAACATCCAGGGTCGACAGAACGCTTGGAGACTGCCACAGATTAGACTCCCATGGTTGAGAGGGCATCTTCAGAGGTGAAGGGGGGCCCAGGTGTAACAGCTTTTCAAGTTCCCTCTCCTCATCAAGGATCATGAGAGGCACTCCATTCAAGGGGAGGTGTGCAATCTGGTGCTCTGCAAGCAGGTCAAAACTCTCAAAATCTAAAGGATCGAAGGGAAGGAATTTTTCTATTTCAGGATAGGTGTCATCCGAGGCTGGAACAGTGCTTTTTGCTTTAACAGTCTTCTCAGTTACCTTTTTGGCAGAGAACGGCTTGGAGAAAGGACTGCAGACAACACCAGCAGTTTAGTATGTGAAATCTGTTGCATAGGTTGAGAGATTAGCTTGCTTATTAACATAAGCAAGAAGGTTGAAACAAGAATGTCAGAGTCTGTTGTTGGGATTCATTCAAGTATAGTTTATAGATGTTAAGAGTTAGGGTTAGTTGTCCGTGTTTTTTCGTTGTTTTTATGGTAGAATGAGTGGGTCAGGAATGTTTGTGTAAAAGCTCTTGGTCGCTCTTGGTCTTCACATGTTCGTTTGTTCTTTTTTTTTTTTTTAATGCTTATTTTTGAGAGAGACAGAGTGCGAACAGGGGAGGGGCAGAGAGAGAGGGAGACACAGAATCTGAAGCAGGCTCTGGGCTCCCAGCTGTCAGCACAGAGCCGGATGCAGGGCTCAAACTCATGAACGGTGAGATCATGGCCTGAGCCGAAGTCGGACGCTTTACCGACTGAGCCACCCAGGCGCCCCGGTCCTCACATGTTCTTGACATCAATTAAGTAAAAGTTCATAGTTTAGTCTGACCCAGAAATACTGTTCAGACTGAACACAGATACTTGTGTTCCAGAAGTTAAACTTAGAGAAACAGGAAAAAACCTGTACTTTCAGATAGATGGCCAGCTTTTTGTATTTGTAACGGAACATAAGTTAATTTGAGTTGTAAAATGAACCTTCTCTAAATTAGATGAGTACAGTTAATAACTTATAAATACTTAAAAAAAATTTTTTTTTTTAATGTTTATTTTATTTTAGAGAGAGACAGAGCACGAGTAGGGGAGGGGCAGAGAGAGAGGGAGACACAGAACCTGAAGCAGGAAGCAGGCTCCAGGCTCCGAGCGGTCAGCACAGAGCCGGACGCAGGGCTCAAACTCCTGAACTGCGAGGTCATGACCTGAGCCAAAGTCGGTTGCTTAACCAACTGAGCCACCCAGGTGCCCCTATAAATACTTTCTAAAGCTGTAGGAGGGTCAGCATACTCCAGTGTTACAGTTGGGTCTCACCAGATAGAGTCCATAATCTTGGGCTTTTTGCAAACCATTTCCTTGCATTCTGTAAGTAGTTGTATGTGGAATTAAAATGAGTAGTTTACTGTTTGCCGGTTGGTAAATAAACGAGAGAAGTTGCTATTGGAGATGATGACTAAGAGGAAGGAGACATTGGTTTCAGAAGAAAAGAGCTTATCAGGTGTCAAAAAGGAAGGACTATGTACTAGGGAGAAATAGGGTGGAACATTGTGGGCCAGTGAGGGTGGAACATACACATTTACCAGTTCGCTGAACATACACATTCACCAGTTTACTGAAGTAACGGCGAATGTTGACTTTTGGAACTTGGATTTTGTGGAACGAGTAGGGTAACATAAACTACAGTATGGTTATAACTTACATGCCGTGAGCTTATAAATTAAGAGTATAATCCTAGAAGTCTCCCGATGTGGTTTTGGTTTATTTTTCTGTTATATGGAGGGAGGTGTGAATTTAGCCAACTGTCACTGAAAATTCTTAATGTCTGAGCAGGGAAACTATATTTACAGCCTGATCTTCCCATCCAAGGCAGTGTTTCTCTATGAACTTAACCCTGGTAAAAGGGAACGTATGGGGGCGGGTGTACTAGCAGTAATCACATGTTTTTCTTTTTTTTTCCTTCTCCTTTTAGGAAAACCAAAAAGAACAAACAGAAAAGTAAGAATATTAACTTGGTTAAAAATAATTATTTTACCTTCATAACATTTACATTTTGAAATCAGTGTTAAGCTTTAAGAGTTACAAAGTTTTGAGAGTAAGCTTATCATGTTTGGTGATCTCAAAGATGAGTCACAACAGTGTACATAGTTAGGTACATAGTAGTAGAGAGCCAACTTTGAGAATTCTTTTTACAATGGAAAAACCTTGTAAGCATTTATTATTTTCATGTTCTTTAGTCTTAGTCATTGGGAAGATAGTATTTTTTAATAAATGTAAGATAATGTTGCTAAATGTTACTTATTTATTTATTTATTTATTTATTTTTTTTTTTTTGATGTTTATTTTTGAGAGAGACAGAATGCGAGTGGGTATGGGGCAGGGAGAGAGGGTGGCACAGAATCTGAAGCAGGCTGCGGGCTCCGAGCTGTCAGCACAGAGCCTGACGCGGGGCTCGAACTCACGAGCTGTGAGATCATGGCCTGACCCAAAGTCGGACGCTCAACTGACTGAGCCACCCAGGCGCCCCACTAAATGTTACTTAATGCTAAATGATAGAAAAATTTATAAAAGTTGTATTTTTGGTAGGACTACGATTCTTTAGATTCAGGTAACACCTGTGTAATGGAAAAATAAGAAAGAGGGTTTATCGGGAAACTATTTTCCTTAAGAGTGTCTCCTGTATTAAGCCAAGAACCTCCTGTCCTTGTCCTGCATGTGTCTAGCACCTGGAAATGGAGATGGTGGCAGTACCAGCGAGACACCTCAGCCTCCTCGCAAGAAAAGGGCCCGAGTGGATCCTACCGTTGAGAATGTGAGTTTTTAACATTACGAATAGCATGTTAGTGTTTCTAGTCTGTGCAATAAAATAATCAGAACTTCAGTCTTGAAAACATTGTTAACATGGTTAACTACTGCGATGAAAACATTCCTCTTTTTTGGATTAAGGATTTTTTTTTTATACATCTTCTGTTTTACATGTAGCTCTGCATGTGTCCCTGCTGTGTATGTCCTCCCCAGCTCATCATCAAATATTCGTCTGTAAGCTCTATGTTCACGTACAGGACTAAATATTTCATTGGTATTCGACTGTATAGACTTAGGAGTTCACGTTAAATGGTTTAGTATGTCCCAAGATGATTTAATAAACCCATAACAAATGCCACAGAAGCTTTATCTAGCCTGCATATATGTGTGTGTGAATATGAGTTTAGAATTCTTAAGTGATAAAATGTCTTGTTTGTGATTTCCAAAATTAGGAATTTGGAAGTGTGGTTTTAATTTTCAACTGACAGTTATATTTCTGAAGCTGAGGTTAGGAAGCAATGGTATACTCCTAAAGAGTATATGTTTTGAAAATAGGCAACTTCAGGCAGTTATTGAAGATTTCATTAGAAGTCAGGACACTTAATTTTATGTATAAAGAAGTAACTTTAATCTGTATGGGATAGTCCTTGGCTATTAAGAGAAGCTTCTTTTCTCCCAGCAGCTTAGCTGTAGGGATTTTTCATTTACGATTTTTGAAATGCCAACTCTGGCAGTCCATTTGAGTACTTGAACTAATTCAGGGGAGCCTGGGTGGGCTCAGTTGGTTGAGCGTCCAACTCTTGATTTCAGCTCAGGTCATGATCCCAGCCCAGGGTTGTGGGATCAAGGCCCAAGCTGGGCTTCAGATTAGGCTCCAAGCTGACAGTGCAGAGGCCGCCCTGCTTGGGATTCCCTTCCTCCCTCTGCCTCCCTCCCTCCCTCCCTCCCTCCCTCCCTTGTTCCCTTCCTCTTCTCCTGCCCCTTCTGTGTGCACTTACTCGCTCTCTCTGTAAAATTAAAAAATAAAAACAACATATACGTATGTACTTGGTGCCTCTAAATATTGAGAAAAACCCTGAATTTTGGTGTTGCTATTGTGCGAGAAAAGACAGATTTTTAATGCCCTTCCCTTTTCTGTTCAGGAGGAAACATTCATGAACAGAGTTGAAGTGAAAGTAAAGATTCCTGAAGAATTAAAACCGTGGCTTGTTGATGATTGGGACTTAATTACCCGGCAAAAACAGGTACCTTGAAAGCTACACAGATTGTAACCTGTAGGGTATGTTCTTGCTGATGTGGAAACAGATTTTAAGGAAAAAATTGTATAGACTTGGCTCTTGAAGGGGTGTGATTGATGAATATTATTTTAATTCAGAGACTGAATAGTTTGATCATCAGAAGGCATGTCTTGGAAAGGATAGAAGAAATCCGTGAGTTTTTAGCGAGAATAGGTGGCAATAACTCGGTTTTGGAGCTTTCTAGGATAGGAAGCCCTGAAAACTGGTAAAGATGAAGTAGCACGTAGTTTCTGTTCTGTCACTGAAAATGGGGTGTCCTCACGTGGTGCTGCTGCTGCTGGGCTGTAGGAAGCACACAGTTCTCTGCCAAGTATTTATGGCCTCCCAGACAACCTGAGTGTTCTGGCCGAGACGTGTGGTTACTAGCGGAAAGGAAATCGGGGCTTTGTGAGGTACGTGTGTGACATTGCAAGAGTGCGGTCCTAGACCTCAAGTGGAGAACTTTATAGGACAGATGCACCAAGTACTTAGAATGAGCAGCGTGGGCGGGAGTGGGGGTGTGAAGATTTGGGGATAAGGAGACTTACGAGACCTCCATCATGTACAAGTGTGGACTCCCTTTGGTTCTTGATTCGGTTCTGGAGCTGAACTACTGTGTTCAAACCTTGGCTTTACCACTTAGAGTTTGGACAAGTTACTCGGCCTCGGTAGGTCTCTGCCTCACACTGAAGATGTGAGCACGACCTCAGAGTTCACGTATGCTTCAAGCGGGGTGTGGCACATGGTACACACAGGGTACATAATGACGGTGTCTTGGAGGTACATTTCTGCGTGGTGCATTCCCTCCGTAGTGAATGGTGTGTGTGTGTGTGTGTGTGTGTCCGACAGATGCCAGTCTTTAGAGCTGTGGTGTCCAGTACGGCAGCTGCTGGTCACATTTGGCCCCTTCCTTGAAATTAATAAAAATTTTTAGTTCCTTAGCCACATTACCCATGTTTTAAGTGCTGGAGAGTGCCATTTCCTGTTTTGTAATACTGTTAGGTGGTCTTTTATTGCCTTAAGACTTTTCCGTTGTAATTTTCCTGTAAAAAGAACACTAGTATTCAGGTGTATTTTTTTTTCCACAGCTGTTTTATCTTCCTGCCAAGAAGAACGTGGATTCCATTCTAGAGGATTATGCAAATTACAAGAAATCTCGAGGAAACACAGATAATAAGTAAGAATATACAAATCTTTCAAGTGCATAGAAAGACATTAAGTATTCTTCTTTCCAAATCTTAATCTTTTGAAATGTCCACTTCCTCTAAATGCCATCAGAAACTAGCAAAATAGAATTTCATTGGTTTGACCTGGAGTTTGGTTGGCAAACTTTTTCCTTAAAGGGTAGATGGTAAACATTTAGGTAAAAGTGAAGCTATTAGGTGTTAAGTGCATAATATAACCATTTAAAATACAGTTGTTTGAAAATGTAAAAGCCATTCTCAGCCTGAAGGCCGTGGTTTACTTAGCACCGGTTTGTTTTTGGAATTGATTTCTCTTGTGCTTTTGTTTAAATCTCTTGTTTAAAAAAACCTGTCGGGTAAAAATTCATCGTCATTAGTTCAGCCTTCGACTCCGGTCCCTTGCTCCTGTATGGGTCGAATCAATCCCCGTTTCTCAGTTGTCCGTGACCTGCTTCGCAAGTACACGTCTCTGTGTTTGTCAGGGAGTACGCCGTGAACGAGGTGGTGGCCGGCATAAAGGAGTACTTCAACGTGATGCTGGGGACTCAGCTGCTCTACAAATTTGAGAGGCCGCAGTACGCGGAGATTCTCGCAGACCACCCGGACGCGCCCATGTCCCAGGTGTACGGGGCGCCACATCTACTGAGATTGTTCGGTAATGTGCCATTGAGGAAAAAACTTTTTTCTTTGGGTTTTTGGTAGTTTTGTCTTTCCTAATGAATCTGAAGTGGTTACAGAAAATAACATTCTAAAATACTCCATTTCAATTTGAGCTTTTTATTGAAAATGTTATCTAAATCTGTTTGAAAGTTAGCATCTCTGAGATCATGTATTTTAAAAGAATCTGTGATGCGGGCGCCTGGGGGGCTCAGTCGGTTGAGCGTCCGACTTCGGCTCAAGTCCTGATCTCGCGGTTCGTGGGTCTGGGCCCCGCGTCGGGCTCTGTGCTGACAGCTCGGAGCCTGGAACCTGCTTCCGATTCTGTGTCTCCCTCTCTCTCTCTGCCCCTCCCCTACTCGTACTCTGTCTCTCAAAATAAATGTTAAAAAAAAATTTAAAGGTATCTGTGATGATTGTGTTAGGTCACGTAATGCCCGTGGTGCCCCCTTGGATGTAATTTTGACTACATTATTTTATCTCCACAGTACGAATTGGAGCCATGTTGGCCTATACTCCTCTGGACGAGAAGAGTCTTGCATTGTTGCTGAATTATCTTCATGATTTCCTAAAGTAAGTGTAACAGTATGCCTGAAATTGGAAACATGAATTAGTACAGTGCCCCGAAACTGGCTCTGACCTGTCAGCACTGTGGATCGTAGCACGTGGGAAGACACGAGTAAACGGGACAGAGCGGTACAGGAGTGAGTAGAGATGTCCGTGGGACACGAGTGCGATGTGGGCCACCGCGCATGGTGGAGCAGCGCCTTGGAGCTGTTGGGGAAAGACAGGGACCACTGGCTAGTGCTCTGGAAGGAAACCATCAGATCCACACTTTCTGTCAGGCAGTGAAATTCTAGATGAATCACAAGTTTAAGTCTAACATTGAAACTATTAAGATCAAGAAGAGTGGTAATATTTTTGTTATTTTTATAGTGAGAAAAGTCTTTGTAAATAGTAAAATCGGGGTTTGGCTGGCTCAGTCGGTTAAGTGTCTGACGCTTGATCTCAGCTCAGGTCATGATCCCAGGGTCATCCAGGGTTGGGAGTTGGAGCCCCGCGTCATTGGGCTCTGTGCTGACAGTGTGGAGCCTGCTTGAGATTCTCGCTCTCACTCTCTCCCCCACTTCCCAACTTTTGCACACCCATGTCCTCTGTCTCTCTCAAAAGAAATAAACTTTAACAAAACAAAACAAATATTAAACTCTATGTAGGAGGGGCACCTGGGTGGCTCAGTTGGTTGAGCATCCGACTTCGGCTCAGGTCATGAGCTCATAGTTCATGAGTTTGAACCCTGCGTCGGGCTCTGTGCTGACAGCCTGGAGCCTGCTTCGGATTCTGTGTCTCCCTCTCTCTCTGTTCCTCCCCTGCTCACACTCTGTCTGTCTCTCAAGGATAAATAAAGATTTTTTAAAAATTTCTTTTAACTCAATATAGGAAATAATTTATGTAAAAAGTTAAAATTCTGTGATAAAGTAGTAATACACGAAGAAGAATTTTTAATAAAGATCATCAGACCGGTGAAAAGTAGGACATTGGGATTTCACAGAACTGGCAATAGGGGGGCTGTCAGAAATGCGTTCGGTGTCCGACGATCCAAATAGCTGTGTCTCGGTGGCTACGATTGAACGTACTGAGGAAAAGGGCCGTCCTGGTTTCTTCACCTTTTTAGAGGGCATTTTGGCAGTGCCTGTTGAAAGTTCAAGTGGGAACTTAGCTGGTAGAAATGCTTAAGTGCACAAAGATTTCCAAATACGTGAGGCTTTAAAATGTATGTGTGTAACAAAAATTTTTAAGTGTTTGCTTATTTTGAGAGCACGTGAGCAGTGGAGGGGCAGAGAGAGAGGGGGAGAGAGAATCCCAAGCGGGCTCCGGACTGCAGGTGCGGAACCCGATGAAGGGGTCAAAGCCAGGAACCATGACATCATGCGTGACCTGAGCTGAGATCAAGAGTCAGACGCTTAACTGACTGAGCCACCCAGGCGCCCCTAGACTCTGTGTGTATAATAATGAAGAATTCTAAATAGCCAAGCTGCTGTTGAAGGCATGTCGGTCCGATCAGGGAAGATTCCCATGTCGTGTCCACTTACGAAAATCAAGTTGCTCTGAAGAGTATTTGTGTGGTACGATTCTCGTTCATGGAGAAACATCCTTAGTGTTTGGAAAAGACCTAGAAAAGTGTGGATCATACCAAAAAGTGGGTTATTTCTTGGGCATAGTTTTGGGAGGGAAGGTCATGTGTTTCTGTATTTGAATTTTCTTAAAATGATACCATGTATTTTATAATTCTAAAACCGCAGCACATGCTTGCAAATCTATAGTCCTTGCTCTACTAGTGAGACGTAGAGTCCTCTCTTTGCCTCGGTTTCTTTGTGAAATAAACGTACTGTTTACTTCATACTTCATTTCAGGTCCCTTTGGTTTTTATGGTGTTCATTTCAAATTTAAACTCGAAAGTGTCGCTTTCTGAATCTGTATTTTTTTTTTTTTTTTCCAACCTTTTTTATTTATTTTTGGGACAGAGAGAGACAGAGCATGAACGGGGGAGGGGCAGAGAGAGAGGGAGACACAGAAGCGGAAACAGGCTCCAGGCTCTGAGCCATCAGCCCAGAGCCCGACGCGGGGCTCGAACTCACGGACCGCGAGATCGTGACCTGGCTGAAGTCGGACGCTTAACCGACTGCGCCACCCAGGCGCCCCTGAATCTGTATTTAATGTAATGAATTTCAAAGAGCTAGGGAAAACATCTAGACGTTCTTTTTTCTTTCAATGTTTATTTTTGGAGGGGGTAGGGTGGAGGAGGGGCCGGGGGGCGGGGGACACAATCTGAAGCAACTCCAGGCTCTGAGCTGTCCTCACAGAGCCCAACGTAGGGCTCGAACTCACGAACTGTGAGATCATGATCTGAGCAGAAGTCAGACACTTAACCCACTGAGCCACCCAGGCGCCCCTAGATGTTGTTTTAGGATACATTTGTGGGGCGCCTGGGTGGCTCAGTGGGTTAAGCATCTGACTCTTGATTTTAGCTCAGGTCGTGATCTCCCGATTCAGGAGTTCGAGCGCCACATCAGGCTTTGTGCTGACAGCACGGAGACTGCTTGGGATTCTCTCTGTCTCTGTCTCTGTCTCTGTCTCTGTCTCCGTCTCTGTCTCCCTTTCCCCCCACCCCCACCCCCCCTCCCCTACGCTCACTTCTCACTTTCAATAAATAAACTTAAAAAAAAAAAAGGATACAACATTTGTTTTGAGAAGATAGTCCAAGCTGTCAAGTTGGTATTCTGAAGACAGCCAGCTATTCCTGTTTTGAAATGGGAGAGCAACTCTGGACCTTTATGCATTGTTGTTTGGTCCATAACCCTGACTGAGTTGTAACTCTGGTTTCACTGTGAGGTTGCCATGATTTTAGTATATTTTAAGAGAAATTGTTTTGTGCAGCTCTGTGCCTTGATTTGGATCAAGGTGTACGATTCTTTTTCGTCTCCGTAATGAATAATGTTTTATTTTTAGATACCTGGCAAAGAATTCTGCAACCTTGTTTAGTGCCAGCGATTATGAAGTCGCCCCGCCTGAGTACCATCGGAAAGCTGTGTGAGGCGAGGCGCTGACGCTGTTTGGATTTCTGTAAACACGGTTTTGTTTAGTCCTCCTCTTGTACAAATGATGTACTTTGCAAATGTTAGTGTATAACAGAATTGATGTTTGTTTTCTGTTTGATCTTAAACAGAGAAAATAAAAGGGGTTATAGCTCCTTTTTTCTTTTCTTTTTTTTTTCATTTCAAAGTCGCTACCAGTGTATTCAGTGATGGACGACGAGAGACATACTGTAGAGTGTTTTATTGCCTAGTCGACAAAGCTGCTTTTGAATGCTGGTGGTTCTATCCCTTTGACACTCCGCACTTTTATAATATGTGTTAATGCTGTATGACAAACTGCTCTGATTCCTAGTGCCAAAGGTTCGATTCAGTGTATATACCTGAACACGCTCATCCGTCTGTGCTCCTTTTTTTATGGTGCTTAAAGTAAAGAGCCCATCCTACAGGCCGTCCATGCTGTTCCTTAGGCATCGTCCCTTTGCTCCGATTGTTGAAGAATGGTGGCTTGTTTCATGGTTTTGTATTTGTGTCTAATGCACGTGTTAACATGATAGACGCAATGCGTTGTGTAGCTACAGTTTTCTGGAAAAGCCAATCTTTTAGGAATTGTTTTTCAGATCTTCAATAAATTTTTTCTTTAAATTTCAAAGAGCAATGTGCTTGTGTGGGTGCATTTTGAGACCTCTGTACTGTGTATCCCTTTTCACGTCTAGGCAGTGGTACTTCAGGGAGCAGGGAGGTGTTGGATTTTCTCGTTTGGCCTTTTATGGAAGGAGGTGGTTGGCTGCAGCATCTCCCTCTCATCCACGGAAGCTTTGGCAATTTGCTCTCGAGTTCTCGCTGAGGAGTTAGAGAGCCACAGGACCGTTTCTCTGCTTTTCGTAGACTCTTGTTAATCTTGAGCAGTAAGGGAAGTTTTACAACTGTGACATCTTGCTTTCTCCTTATTTTAAGATGTTCACTGACATTCACAGGGCTTAAAATCCAGGGTTTTCTTTATCAGACATTAACTTCTCCCCACCTGTGTAAATGGAGCGGAAGAACGGAGCAGCAAAGGGTGCCTGGGTGCCCCTGGGTCCAGCGTGGATCACGATCTCCCCGTTTGTGAGTCTGAGCCCTGCTTAGGCTCTGGGCTCCGTGCTGGGATCCTTTCTCCCCAGCCCCTCCCCTGCTTGTGCTCTTTCTCCCAAAATAAACTTAAAAAGGAGCAGAGCATTGATAGGTCTACCTGGTGGCACTACAGGCAGTAATGTTGCCTGGACATTAACTCTATTAAGCATTTTGAGTAGGTTTTCATTTACTAGTTGTTTTTTGTTTTTTTTTTTAAAGTAAGCTTCACTCACGCCCAGCACAGGAGCCCAAGGTGGGGCTTGAACTCACCACCCTGAGATCGTGACCTGAGCTGAGACCAAAAGTCAGAGGCTCCACTGAGTCACCCAGGTGCCCCCATATGCTAGTAATTCTTAAGGTGGTTCCAGAACATGATGTGCAGTGGTCAGAGGAGCTCGAATAAAATCTAATCAAGATGATCCTGAACTGATAGTTATTAATTGATGCTTACCGAAAAACGAAAGTGTTCATGTTAAAATCTTTTTTTTTAGTTGAAGTACAATTGACCTGTTAGTTTTACATGTACAGCACAGTGATTTTGTATTTGTATACATTGTGAGGTGATCACCACAGTTAGGTCTAGTTAACATCCACCATACGTGTTTATACAAACTTTTTAAAAACATCTTGTTCTAATAGTTTTTTAAACCTAGGTCTTTGTTTCCAAACGTCTGTGCGCCCCCGCCGTGGAGACTTCTGGACCAGCTTCCCTCGCGAGGCAGTCTAGAATCCCTTAGTCTTAAGTGTGTTCCTTGAACTAGGAACTGAACCCACTGGCAGGACAGGAGCAGGCCTTGTCGCTTTCACTTCCTCTCCCTCGTTCCTGCCGTGACTTCGGTGTTCGGGACTCTTTATAAGTAGCGCATCACTTCTTAAAGGCAGCAGTTTCCAAGTCGTTGGTGAAACGGCAGGTTTTGGTCCTGCATTGGCACGGTCTTCGGACCTGACGGACGTGTGTGTGTAAGACCGCGCCCGTGGAGCGATGGGCTCCGGTCGTGTGCCGGCCCCGGGGCTGCGTCGTCTGGCTGTGACCGCGTCCCCGGCGCCCAGTGCAGCAGTGTTGGCGGCACCTTGTTCACGGGTTCGCGCTTTGACTTGTATCTGTCTTCTCGTGGTGGGATTGCCCAGGTTTTGACATTGTTTCCTCAGAATGGAGAAACTTTGCTCCTTCTTACCACCCACCACCCCTCACCCCGTCTTTGCCTTTACGGAGCATGATTTTTGTGCAGCCCCGTCCTGCCGTGTCTCCTGGGCATTCGTTCATAATAGCTGCTCCCGTTTAGTGTCTGTTACAAACAGGAAGTGAAGGTTCTGCAGGGGAAGGAACTTGCCCAACACCCCCCACCCCCAGGCCACCCCACACTCCCCCACCAGGCGTGCCTCTGTTGGCCGATGGCATCGGTTACCACATGCTCCCCACACACCGTGTGCCTTTCCCACGGGCCTCTTTGCCGTCGGTTACAGAGCGTGTTTTCCATGGTGTCCTGGCCTTAACCCGCCACCACCAGTCTCTGCCCCTGCACGGGTCCCTTCTCCTGCCGCTTCCTTCCTTAGCACTAGTGTTCTCCTGTTCGGTAGTGATTGAGTTTCCGACGTGCGGTCAGGTTGGGTTAAGGGCCAAGCTCTGGAGACAACCCCTTCCCTTGCCGTGCTCTGCTTCAGCCACTTCGAAAATTCTTCTGACCTTGCTGTGACGTTCGGCAGCTGAATAAAAGAGCGAGTGGAGAAGAGTATCACGGCAGATCAGCGGGTGTTGCAGTGCAGTAGCCAGCGATCTGAAATTGCTCTCGCCGCAGACCCCGCAGATCCCTAGAAACGCAAGGTGAAATAAAACCCTAAAAATCATAGGTGAGCACAAAAAGGAGAGACACAAAGCTGAGTGTCCCCAGAGTTTGCCCCCAGTGTAGTTCGCACAGAGAAACCACGTAGGAAATACCTTTAGTGATAGTTAGAGAAACAGTTGTGAACACGAGAAAAGGAACAAGGTAGACGTTTAAAGAGCCCAGTAGAAAGCAACACAGTTGGTGATGGAGGCGGCCTCCCGCTGGGGGTTCTTGGAAACCACCTCTGCTTGAGGGCCTGGGCCCAGCAGGCGGGGTGGGGGTGGGGGGGGGGCTCGAGGGGCCAGCCCCCTGAGGGGGACGGTCCGGCGGGTGCTTGGAAGCCCGAGTGAAGGCCTGCTCTTGTCCTGCAGGTGCTTGTCCGGGGCGGGGGGCGGGGTGGGCTTGACAGTCTTGGGCCGAGGAATGTGACTTGTAGTCTGGGCCTGCCAAGAATCAGGGCCCCGCGAGGTTATACCTTAAGGTTCTGGGAGGAGACATAACTGTTTCTTGTAAATAACACGCGCAATGCATCATTACCTGAGAGAATGAAGAAGAAGAAAAGCATCGTGGGGCGCCTGGGGTGGCTCAGTCGGTTGAGCATCCGACTTCGGTTCGGGTCATGATCTCATGGTTCGTGAGTTCGAGCCCTGCATTGGTCTCACTGCTGTTGGCCTGTCGGCACAGAGCCTGCTTCGGATTCTCTGTGCCCCTCCCCCACGTGTGTGCTCCCAAAGATAAATGTTAAAAAAAAAAACAAAAAACATCGAGAAAACTCAGGGTATGAGCTCTTGGATTCAGTTTCCTTTTCACAAAGAACAAGCACCCTGAGGCCGATTCACGAGACTCCTGCAGACGTGGGAGCCACCAAGACACTTGAACTGTACCTTCAGAGAGAGAGGAGTCGAGATCTTCAGAGGGGGTTTCGGTTGAGTCCAGCAGAGGACCTAAAGTAACTAGATGAGAGTTCGAGAACCGAGGCTTGCAACAGCTGAAGCAGGGGCTTAATTGGGGGGGGGGGGGGGGTGGTCTCGGACTGGACACAGGTGATGATGCCAAGCGAATTGGAAGTCGGCTTCAGATCCTGTCTCCTTCTCTTTGCCTGCCCCTCCCCCCCCTCTCAAAAATAAAGATTAAAGAAACAAAAATTTCAGACAAAACCAGAAAAATACGTCAAAATTTACCAGCAGCCCAAACAGGGGACAAAATTCCCATGTTTAGTACGGGAAGTGGGACTTGCGTGGAGCAGCGAAGGCCAGTGAAGGAGATGACAACGGCGGCGTCGCCACCACCACGCCGTCCTGTCCACACGTGAAATCCCATCCCGCGGCGACCAGGGCCTGCAAGTTTTCCTGTTGTCAAGGAACAAGGCACACAGTGGAATGCAGACAGAAAATGGGTTAATTTTTTAAATGTAAGGGAGAATAAATAGTAAGGTATTTTCAGACCTTAATATAATTATAATAATATAATTAATAATTGCAAATGGCTAAACACTTCTTAAAAGATCGTGGCAGTGGTCAAAGGAACAGACCTGACTCTGCTGTCACAAGGGATGCAGCTGACACGCTGGATGGCACTCGAGAAGGAGGTAGGTTGTGGGTTTCCCACCGTAGGTTGTGACGGGAGTGATGTCTCCTCGTGCCTCGGGCCTTGCTGGGCTCGGCTGGGGTCACTTGAGCCAGAGGGGAGATCACCCCATGGAAATTCAGGGGCCGGCCACCTCGGCAACGTGTTTGGGGGTGCGGTGGTGCGGGCCGTGTTGGAATGTCACGGTCAAGGTGAAGGCCAGCTCACACCTTACTTGCACCTTGCACTGCCCACCGAGGCGCCTGGTGCAGGAGGCGCTGGCCGCGGGCCTGTGTGTTTGGAGCCCTGGACCGCCTCTGAAGGTCCTGTGCTCACGCGGTTAGGGACCAACCCAGAAACACGGGTGCGCCTCTTGTTCTCGTGGAGGGTTCCAGAAGGCTTGCTTATGTGGAGTATATGTACTGCTATCTACCATCTTGGAAATTAAGTTGAGAACTTCAAAAATTACTCATGAGAAAACATTGTTACCATATTTCTAAGTGATTATTCTCCAAAAGAAACGTGAGAACAATGGCATTGTTTTACAGTTTTGCAAATAACAGACAACCCGTTCTCAGACGTCCTGCATTCGGTCTGTGTGCCTTGTTCTGCTTGAGCTCCATGAAGAGAATCCAATCTCACACAGCAAAGGGAGTGTTTTAATAGTTGTTTCAGAGAATTGTGCGTATTTTCTGAGACGATACCAAGCTCGACAGGTGGTTGTTTTTGTTTGTAATCGGCCATTTGCATTTCTTTTCTATTTTATTACTGAAGCATAGCTAACATGCAGTGTCCTGTTCAGGCGTCGGGCACAGCAGTCTGGCGGGGCCCAGCGGTGCTTTCCTCCGCTTACACTTACCGTGTCACTGGAAGTTTGTGCCTCTTACTCCCCTCCGCCTGCTTCGTCTGTCTCCAGCACACCCCCCATCTCTGGCGACCAACCCGTTCCTCCTCTGTATTTAAGAATCTGTTCGCTCACTTCTTTTGTTCTTTAGATTCCTATACGTGAAATTACAGTATTTGTCTCTCTGTCTGATTTCACTTGGCCTGATTCCCTCCAGGTCCATCCATGTCACAAATGACGAGATTTCATTCTTTTCGATGGTATATATATATATACACATACGGAGTAGATTATTACTCAACCATCGAAAAGAATGAAATATATATATATATATATATATATATATATATATATATGTACGTATATAGCACATGTTATGTTCTTGGTCCATTCATCTGTCCACGGACACTGTCTCTCTCCATACCTTGGCTGTTGTTAATAATGCTGCAATAAACACAAGGGTGCGTATATCTTTTCTAATTAGTGTCTTCATTTTATTTGGGTAAATACACAGTAGTGGGATTACTGGATGATAGGATGTTTCTATTTTTAATTACTTTTTGAAGTTTATTTGTTTTGAGGGAGAGCGCGCGAGTGAAGGAGGGGCAGAGAGAAAGGGAGAGAAAGAATCCCAAGCAGGCTGCACGCTTTTAGTGCCCGAGCCCGATGCGGGACTTGAACCCACCAACTGAGATCATCACCTGAGCTGAGACCAAGAGTCAGATGCTCAACCGGCAGAGCCACCTAGGCACCGCTCCTTTTTCACTTTTCGAGGACCCTCCACCCTGTTCTCCAGGGTGGCTGGCCAGCCTGCGTTCCCACCAACAGCGCATGAACGTTCCCCTTTCTCCACAGCCTCGCCAACGCTTCTTGTGGTGTTGATTTTAGCCGTTCTGACAGGTGTGAGGTGGTATCTCGTGGTTCTGATTTGCGCTTCCCTGATGACGAGCGAGGTCGAGCGCCTTTTCACGTGTCTGTTGGCATCTGGATGTCTTTGGAGAAATGTGTATTCGGGTCTTCTGCCCGGTTTTTAAACGTATCGCGTTTTTGGTGTTGAGTGAGTTCTGAATAGATTCTGGATATTAACCTCTGGTAAGTCATTGGTAAATACCTTCTACTTGTAGGTTACCTTTTCGTTTTATTGATGGCTCCCCTCCCTGTGCAAAAGCCGTTTACTTTGATGCAGTCCCAGTAATTTATTTTTGCTTTTCTGAGGAGACGTACTTACAAATATGTCGCTAAGGCCGACGTCCAAGAGACGACCGCCAGTGTTCTCTTAGGATTTTTATGGTTTCAGGACTCCCGTGTAGGTCTTCAGTCCGTCTTGAATCTATTTTTGTGTAAGAAAGTGATCTTGTTTTGCTTTTTTTTTTGCATGTGGTTGTCCAGTTTTCCCAGCACCATTTCTTGCAGAGACTGTCCGTTCCCCACTGGATGTTCCTTCCTGCTGTGTCATAGAGTAATTGACTATGAATGTGGGTTTGTTTCTGGGCCGGCGCCCTGTTCGGTTCTGCTGACGTACGTGTCTTTTTGTGCCGGAACCATACTGTCTGGATCGCTACAGCTTGGTCCACCTTGGAGTCCGGGCTGGTGACACCTCTCGTCTCGTTCTTTCTTGGGACTGCTTTGGCTATTTTGAGGTCTTTTGTGGTTCCGTACACACTTTATGATTATTTATTCTAGGTCTGTGAAAAGAAGCAGTGGTACTTTTCTAAAGGTTAATTTCAAAGTGGAATGTGAAACTATATAAGATTTTTTTTTTACTTTTACTACATTAAAACCCTTTAGTCTTTGTTTCTTGTTTTTGATTTGATTTGATTTTTTAATTTTTTTTTAATGTTTATTTATTTTTGACAGAGAGAGACAGAGCATGAGCAGGGGAGGGGCAGAGAGAGAGGGAGACACAGAATCAGAAGCAGGCTCCAGGCTCCAAGCTATCAGCACAGAGCCCAACGCGGGGCTCGAACTCACGGACCACAAGATCGTGACCCGAGCCGAAGTCGGATGCTCAACCGACTGAGCCACCCAGGCGCCCCTCTTGTTTTTGATTTTAAATCCTTTCGTCTTTGAACGGATACTGCGCTCCTGCATAGTTTTTTTATCAGTGGGCACCGGTCGTTTGGAAAGCATTGTTTCGCTGAGTTTACGCAAGTTTTCCCGATGTTAAGCAGCTCTTTCCACAACGTGGAGGTGAGTTATGTAGATGCTCCTCTGAATAGGCCCGGAGCGAAGGTGTTTGCGTCTGTGGAGGTGGCAGGGGGCTCCCCTGACAGACGAGGCTCCCCCGTGCCGTCCCGGCCACGTGGAGACGGAGCGTGGTGCCCCGGCCACTGTCCCAGCGAAGGTCCTCGCGGCCCTCGAGCCTTCCCAGCCGAGCTGTCCCTTGCACCCGCTCCTGCCCGAATTGCAGGTTGTGAGCGGAGGACAGGTTCGCAAAAGACTCCCGCCACTCCGTGCCGGCGTGGTGTGCGAGGGCGGGTGCCCTGGGCACCTGGCTACTTGCTGCCGCGGGTCGGGGCGTGTCTGCCCCCTGCTGAGACCGCATTCCCGGGTGTCGTCTGGCCACCCGGTGACCGGCCTGGGCCCCTCCCGTCATCGAGGGGACACCAGTCTGTCCGTGCTGGATACCGAGACCTGGGCTGGCCTTCCCTGCCGCCCTTTTGCCAGCGTGTGGCCGGTGGACTCAGAGACCTGGGTCTCCTGTCCCCGCGTTAAGCGCCGCGTGCTCGCAGCCTGCCCGGGCCTGGGTCTCCGCCGTGGGAGCCAAGGGGCCTCTCACACCACGTGCCCCGTGTCTGCACCCCCCATTCCCGCAGCCCTGGGTCCTGCCGATCCGGGGAACTTTATCCAGAGCGTGTGACGCGTGAGCGCCCGCGCTGTGGGAGGCTGGAGCTGGGCAGGTGCGTGGCTCCCCTTGGTGCCGTCTCTGAGCAGGCGTGGGACTGTTCGTGCCTCGAGGCTGACCCACGGCAGTGACCTTTCTGTCCGGATCTGAACCGTGGGCTCGGCGAAAGGGGGGCCCAGTGACAGCAAAGAAGCCCTCAGGCCCGTCAACGGGGAGTCGGTGTAGGCCGGGCTCCTGGGCCCAGGCTGAGAAATGAGCTCGCTTACTGGGTGTTGGTTGATTTCAGAACGTCTGTGGCAGGCCGCTGCGTGCCAGGCGTTAGGCAGGGGTTGTGGCCCCTTCGACGGAAACCGGAGGCGGGTGGCAGAGACAGGCTGCCCGGAGGACATCCCCACCCTAGTCTAAAGCACAGCGGTGTCTGAGTTAGCACGCACAGCACAGGCTCCGGAGCAGGAGGGAGCGCAGGCATCTGGGGTCCCAGAACCCGGCGGGCGCGGAGAGGACCGAGGGGCCCGGCTGGGAGGGGAGTGCGGGACCTTGTGTTCTGTTCATTCCAGGAGCTGGGGAGGACCGGGCGACTTAGGTGAGCGGAGGCAGGGAGGGCGCATGATCGGACTCGTACCCTGAGCAGTTTCCTCTGCCTGCAGGGTGAGCAGTGGGCCTGGAGGAGGGGTGGTGGTTGAAGGGGCGTATGGGGAGGGGCGTGGGGGGTCCAGCAGTGGCACGTGTCAGCTTGGGGAAGAGGGAGGGGAGGGGTGTGTGCTGGTCCGGAGGTGTGGGTGTGGGGACAGGGGCATCGGTGCGGGGTAACAGGGGTCCAGACCCTTGTCAGCCGAGGTCGTGGTGCCCTCTGCTGGAAGGGGCCTCAGAGGCCCAGGGGGACTGGCCGGCGGGGCTCCATGAGGTCCGCTGTGGCTCCCGTGTGGCTCCCCTGGCCGACCGCGGTCTCAGGAAGGGGTGTAGGGGCACGCCCTGGGCCACGAGGCCTGGAGAGCTGGGCTCGGCCCTTCCCCGGCCGCGGCTTCAGCCCTGTGACCCTCAGTCTCCCCCTCGGAGGAGCGAGGGCCGCAGGAGGAGTGTCACACAGGAATGGTCGTCACGGGCTGTCGACATGTGTAATGTGATGAGACAACAGCTCTGGAAGGTTCTGTCCTCCTCTCCCGCCGAGCCGGCCGGGAGCAGGCGGGCAGTTGCACTTAGCCAGAAGGAGGTGTCTGCCCCTCTGCACCCCCCCGCCCACCTCCCCCCGTGTGCGGCAGGAGGCGTCCCCCAGACGCCTGCGTGTTCCCGGCGCCCACTCGGACCGGCAGGGCCTTCGGGGGCAGGTCCTGTGTCCTGTGACCCATGTGGGAGTCTAGGGGCTCCGCGCGCAGGGGGCGGGCGGGTAGCGGGCGGCAGCCACGGAGAGAGCGAGCCCGCAAGTCTGTCAGCTCCTCTTCCTCGCGCCTGCTCCAGGTACTGCCAGTGGTGGCGCAGGTCCTTCCAGAACTTTCCTGCGGGCGCTGCCGCTGGAGTCCCACTGGGGCCGGGCAGGGGAGAGCCCGGAGCCGGAGCACAGCCAGCGCGTGGGCGCGAGCACGGACGGGTGCTGTGGCGCGGGCGCGCCCAGTTGTGTGCAGGGCAGGGACCCGCGCCCCCGGGTCCCGGCGCCTCCGGGACGGTGGGGGTGGGGCGGCTGCGGAAACGAAACCAGAGTCAAGCGGCCCTTGTGCGTGTGGCTCTGTGGCCCGTCTGCATCGTGACCCCGAGGATGCTGGCAGAGTGAGAAAAACAGGAACCCAGGCACCTGGATGGCTCGGTTGGCAGAGCGTGCGGCTCTCGACCTCGGGTTGTGAGGTGACAAAAAATAAAATCTTAAGAAGGAAAAGGGAATTGAAAATGAGAAAGAAGATGTGAGACATGGGGCGGATGGTTTCAGGAGAGCGGATCAGCTTTGCAAGGCAGCCCTGAGCGGGTGGGCGTGGGTGCCGGGGGACAAGCCTCCGAGGGTGCGAGGGAAGGAGGGAAGCCCTTGGGGGAGGCTGGCCCGTGTCGCCAGCGTGGGGCCTGCTGTCCCAGTGGTCGCTCCCGCCTCTACTCCCACGAGGGAGGGGCGTTTTCCCGAGACCAGCCTCCGGGCCATCCAAGAATTCCAGAGGTCCATCCTCCCTCCGAGGCCGGACTGCCGGGCCCCAAAGTCAGCGTGTGCGCTGACGGGTTGTGGCGACCACAGTTCCCCGCGGAGCACGGGGCCGGGCCCACTCTGGGGACACCTGCCTGCACAGGGCCACGCCTGCACCCCAATTTGCCTGAATGGCTCCTTCTCGGCCACCATGTATGTGTTCAGCCCTCATCAGTCTTTCCTGGTGTGGGGACTGTCCCGGGAGCCCTTAGACTTTGAACTTGGGTCAGCTGCCAGCACCTCTTCCCTTCCGCCGGGGGGGTCCCCTGCTTTCCCCTGTGAGCCTGCCTCAGGGCCACCCGGGCCACCTCAATGGCCATCCCTGCCTCCGTCCTCTGGCCCACCGTCACCTGGCGAGGCCCTCCGAGGCCCACACACGGCAAGGCTCGTCTACCCGCGGCCCCGGCGCAGAAAGCGTGGGAGGCTGCCCCAGGGCCTTTCCCCGACTGTCCGCCGTCTGTCTGTTCTTTGTCCCCAGACCCGCCGTAAGTTCTCCACTTCTTCAAAACACGCCAGGGACTGGGCAAAATAGGCACCGGCTAACGTTCCCTCCCAGCCACGCCCCGGTGGCAGCCAGGGACCCAGCAGGGGAAGGACACGCGGGTCCAGAACCGCAGACAAGGGGAGGAGCCGGGTCGGTGGTGCCCGCGACCGACTGACCGTCCGGCCCTGAGGGCACATTCCATCGCTCCGGATTCCTCCCCAAGGTTGGGAGATTCCCGAGGATGGTCTGCGGAGGCGGGGGAGGGGGGGCACCGAGAGCTGGCGTGACAGCCGCGCTGTGTCGCCTCCTGACTCTGTCATTTGGGGCGTGTTGCTCAACCAGGCGGCTTCTTAGTTTCCTCCTCTGAAAATGGGGTCATAACCGCGTCCAGCTCACGGGGTGCCTTTCGTTGGGAGGGGCAGTCTGGCCGGTGACAGTGGCAGCAGAGCGTGCCGGGGCGTCGAGCTAAGCTGCCCGTCCCCGGAAGGGAGCCCCCCACCCTTGGCGCGGCCCTCAGGGCCCCACGGGGGCTATAGGGGCAGGGTCACTCGTCCTCCCACCGGACCTGCGGGGCCAGGGGCTCCACCAGGACTCGCCCAGGGTAGTGGACTCCCTCCCTGCCGGTCCCCCTCGGTGGCCGTTCCCCAGGGGCCCCTGGCCCTCTGGCCCTGAGCTGCTCCATCAGTCCCTGCGACAGACAGACGCAGCCTCCAGCCGAAACTCGTGGGGGCACTTACACCTCTGCTGCCCCAGTAGGCCTTGGGAGCTCGGCCTCACCTGCCGCCCTCGTGGGGCGGCTGTGAGCGTCGGGCCACCAGTGTGACGCGGCTCCGTCCGGCGCGGCACACAGCTGTAGGCGTCCCTTCCCGCCCGAGGCGTCAGGCAAACAGAGGCCGGGCTGGAATTCGGGGCACTCGCGAAGCATGGGGACTCAGACGGGGTCTCCCCGATCACACGCTCGGCAAGCCAGACCCGCCCGCCCGTTCTCCGGGGAATGCCGCAACTTCAGCACTAAACATCCCCGGTCTCGGGAGGAGCCCGAGTGCCGGGCGGGGCAGGGCAAGCCCGGCCCAAGTTCTTCGGTGGCAGGCGGGAAGCTGCTCGTACTTCTGTGTGCACGCACGTTTGTGACACTTCACGGAACAGGAGCCTGCCCTTTCCTGCCCACGCACACCGCATCTGAGCAGGGGAGAGGCTTGACGTTTTCAGGTTTGGGGGCTGCCGAAGGGCTTCATGCCTGTCCCCCCAGAAGGGTGGCTTGCGTGCGTGGACGCTGCTCTCCGGAGGCGGCTGGACCCAGAGGAGGGGCACCCCCCACCCCGCACTCTGGAGGAGGGGTGTCCTCGCCCAGGAGCCCGAGCGCTCGTGCAGGTGGCGCCTGGCCTGAAGGGGACGTTCCTGGGCTGGCGGGTGCGGCCCTTCCCACGGCGCCCGGCGGGCAGAGTGGGCGCATCAGCCTGGTTCCTCTCCCGCGACCACCCGCCGGGACCACGGGCCCCCAGCCTCAGCTTCCTCTGCGGACGTCGCGGCGACCCCCGCGCCTTCCAACACGCCTCTCCCTTAACTGTCCTTTAGCGAGGTCCACTCGTCCCTCAGAGCTCAGCTCCGACGGCCTCCGCCTGCGGGGCCCCGTCTCCTGGGCACAGAGCCTGGTGGCGTCCCGCACGAACCCGCAAGGGGCTCGCCCTGGACTTTTTTTTTTTTTAGGTACAATTCACATACCGTAAAATTCCCACTTTCAAAGTGTGCCACGCAGGGGCGCCTGGCGGGCTCAGTGGGTTAAGCGTCCGACTCTTGATTTCAGCTCAGGTCGTGATCTCACGGTTTGTGAGTTTGAGCCCCGCATCGGGCTCTGCGCGACAGTGTGGAGCCTGCGTGGGATTCTCTCTCCCTCTCTCTGCCCCTCCCCTGCCTGTGCTCTGTCTCAAAAATAAACGTTTAAAAAAAGGCTTATTAAAAAAGACTACGTTCTGGGTGAAGATTTAGGTTAAATTGTTTTTCCAACTGGGTGTCCAGTCTAGCACCTTTTATCGAGTGGCAAAGACTAACGTGTCCATATGCTACTCACGGACCGGATTCTCCTTCTGGAGACTCTGGGTGGTAGATCTGTTTGTTCTTGGCTGGTGCACCTTCCACTGTTGACATGCATTCCCTTCACTCATTCATAAAATCTTAGCACATCTCGGCCTTGTTTCCCTTCAGGTAAACAGAACACTGTCAAGCAGTTTTATTGAGAGTTGAGTTGGAAACGTACCAAATCCGTGTTTTTATTCTGGGCAAGAGTTCGCTCATTTATGTTGATGGAGAAGGTGGTTACTGCTCAGTTTACCCAAGCCCTGCTTTTGCTTCTGATAATTTTGTCATTTTCTTGTATCTAGAACTTCTGTTACTTTTTTTTAGTCTTTATTTTTGAGAGGGAGAGAGGGAGACACGGAATCCGAAGCGGGCTCCAGGCTCCGAGCCGTCGGCACGGAGCCGGACGCGGGGCTCGAACCCACAAACCCTGACCTCATGACCTGAGCCGACGCCGGATGCTTAACCCACTGAGCCACCCAGGTGCCCCCATACTGGTATCTTCTAAATAAGCCTCGTTGTCAACCCCCCCCCCCCACTTCCCCCCAAATATCCTCAAGCCTTTAGCTCTCCAGGAGGCCCAAATGACGCGAAAGGCTTCACGGTAAGGAAACCATAAACTGCAGGACAGAGAGCAGAGCCCCGGCTCCTCCCGTGGACCCGGCTCCCTGAGGCCAAGGGCCACAGCAGCGAGTCCGTGGCCGCCTTCTGAACGGAGACCAGGCGCTCTCAACGGGGAAGGGGTGGTATGCGGCTGGCAGGAGTGTCAGGCAGGTTGAGGGGCAGGGCTGGGGGTGGGGGGGTGGGACAGTCCTGGGGGGAGGCCAGTGGCTGGGGAGGGAGGCCACTGAGAGGGACAGACAGGCTTCCGGGCCAACGCCGGGGATCCGAGTGCCGACTCTGCCAAGCCTGGCATGTTTTCGCACCTCCCCGCCGGGGACAACCTGTCTCAAAGCCAGGCTGTGACGGTGACACCTGTGCCCTCACCGTCCTCCCGGCCAGGCAGCCCCTCGGGGCCTCCCTCTGGGGGGACGTGTCCCTGGAGGACAGACCGGGGCCGCTCCGTGTGTGGCCCCAGCACACAGCACAAGCCCGCACGGGGAGGCTTCGCCAAGTGTTTATTGAACAAAGACCTCAGGGAAGACCGTCACGGGCGCTCTCCACACGTGAGAAGCGGCCCTGTGGGAGATAAAGAATGTTCGCGGCCACATGGGTTGGAGTTCGTTACAGGCACAGGGCTGGTGGCCACCTTTACGTCAGAGGACGTGGGTGGGACTCCTCTTCCTCAGGCCTGCAGGCAGGGCCCGGGGGGGAGGCCCCAGGCGGTGTCCCTGCCACCTCGCCCAGGGCAGGACTCCCTCCGTCTGTCCTTCCGTCCGTCCAGGCTCACACCAGCGGGATAGGGTAGGAGGCACAGGCCGCCAGCCCACACATGTTCTTTCCGCGCTCGATGAGGAAGTACCTGGGCAGACAGGGTGGGCGGGGGCCTGGCTGGAGCTTCCTCACCACAGACCTTTCTGGAAGGTTTTACCGCTCACCAAGATCTGGCTCCGGGGGTGAGGGCGTCTGAATTTACTCATAAAACAGGAGCTCTGGGCTTACTTTATCGTCAGAAAACCTGACCTGACTTTGCGAAGACCTTTTCCTTGTCTCTCTTCGGCTGACATATTGTGTCCACACCCCACCTTCTCCAGAATTTTCCGGGGCTCCTTCTCAGCCCTGACCTAGGCCCTCACATAGTTATGTATGGTCTCTGTCCCCGCCCCACCCTGCCCTAGGACGCAGACTCTGGTGGGGGACAGGACAGAGTCCCCTCAGGGCATGTACCCGGGGCACCTGGTGCCAGCCCCTGGCTGTTAATGGTCAGGGATAAGCTCGTTGCCTTGGTAACCTGCCCTCCCAGCCCGGTTCCCTCCCAGCAGGGCTCTATGCTGGGTCTGGTTCCGGCCACAGATCCCCCTGAGACAATGTTCCCGTTCCTGACACACGACTGTTAAGATCTGGGGCTCGGGGCAGGCGGGGGCTGCCAGGGACGTCTCCGGGGTGCGTGGGTCACAGTCTCAGGCCCCTCCCCGGGGGCCCGCACGGGGTCTTGGCCAACTGGCCCCTGCTCAGAAGCCACACACCCGACGGGGCGGCGACCCCTCCAGGGCCCCCAGACCCGAGCAACCACGCCCTTCCCAGCTGCTTACCCTTTCATCCCCCACTGGGGACCCCAAGAGTTTTTCACGATCCAGTAGGGAATCCCATCTTTTTCTCCATACCCAACGGCCAGTACTGCGTGGTTTACTTTATCTGGAGTTTTATGACAGGAAGTGCTGGAGAACGAAAATAAAAAAGGCGTGAACACACAGGAAGGACGAAAGCATCCGACGGCTCAGCCCCCGTCCCGCGGCGGTCCTTGGAGGCTCCAAAGCAGTGTTTCTCAATGAGGGCACCGGAGCCACGTAAGGAGAACTAACTGCGCTCATGGTGCGAGACACGTAGTCCCTCCGGTCCTCTCGGTTCCGTTCACACAAAGGAGCGCACGAGGGGTGCTGGCCCAGCTACAGGCCCGGACGCTCTCTGACGCCCAGTTCACAGCAAGGAGAGATCACCCTCCAGCTGCACCTGCCGTTTCCACTGCACCTGTGCACCTGTGCACTTGCCTTCCCTGCGCCCCTCCCATACCCGCGCACCTGTGCGCCCGCGCCCCTCCCGCACCCGTGCACCTGTGCACCTCCCATACCCGCGCACGCAACAGTATCTGGGGTGTTGCTTTGTTGCCACTGAATTTATTTATTTATTTATTTTTTTTTTTTTTTTCAACGTTTTTTATTTATTTTTGGGACAGAGAGAGACAGAGCATGAACGGGGGAGGGGCAGAGAGAGAGGGAGACACAGAATCGGAAACAGGCTCCAGGCTCCGAGCCATCAGCCCAGAGCCTGACGCGGGGCTCGAACTCACAGACCGCGAGATCGTGACCTGGTTGAAGTCGGACGCTTAACCGACTGCGCCACCCAGGCGCCCCTTCACTGAATTTATTTTTAAGACTACCTGTACTGGGGGCAAACGCACAGGTTTTCCGTGGACAACGGGGAACCAGTTTCCACAAGGAAATCCTAAGAAACTCAAGAGGACAAGAGGCGGTGCTGACTCGTCACTGGGCTGACGCCTGACTGGGTTCCTGCTCTGGGACAGGCCAGGGCGGGTGGCGGTGCACCTGCAGGGCCCGCAGCTCTGCTCCCGTCCCAGGGAAGCTTCGCTTGGCAGGAGGCCCCTGCCGGATGGCGACCCAGGGCTGAGGAGCCCGAGAAAGGCAGGCCTGAAGCCACAAGCCCTCAGTGTGGCTGGGGTGGGGCGCGAGGGCCGAATGGGGACCCCGCAGCAGATGAGCTCAGAGAAAGAAGGGCCAGATCGCCGGGGTCCCCCAGCCCAGCCGACCCTGGACCATGGAGGGGTACACCGAGGAGGCGGAGGCTGGCGTGGCCGGAGAGTGCTCCGCAAGGCGGACTCTGGCTCCGGGCGGAGGGCGGCCCCCCGGTGGGGCACAAGGATGCGTGGGTCAGAGCACGTTTCCGGGCAGCGTTATGAGGGTGGGGAGGAGACGTGTCGGATCTGAGGTCCCCACGGCCACCCGCTTGAGCTGGCCGGACGGCCGTGGGTCCTGTGGGTCTGCTCATGACGTGGGACAGGCGGGTGGCCAGAGGCCAGGGTGAGGTGAGCCCTGTCCCAGAAACGCTCGGTTTTCTGAAGAGCGGTATAGGGAGACTCCCGGCGCGGGGTCCCGAGAGCGGCCGCTTTCTCCTCCCTCTCTCGCAGCTTCCCACCCTGAACGCGGGTGTTTTCGGCCGCGGGCGATTCTTCCACCGACACAGAGCAAGCACTGTCGCCGAGCGGCCCGGTCTGTCCTCCTCCCCGCTCCTCGCCACGCCAGACTCCACGCCTGGAGCCGCGGGGCCCGAGTGGGCCGCGGGAAACACCAAGCCCGCGGCGCCCTCAAGCAACGGCCTGGCCAGGAGTCGGGGACGCCCGCCCGGCCCCGGCCCTGTGGCTGCGGGCCCGCTCACCTGGAGTAGACGCCCTTTCTGTACATCATGAAGTCGCTGGTGACCTCGAAGGCAAAGCTCACGGGGTTGTACAGGGCCACCGCCTCCACCATCGCCTCCTCGTCATTCTGTGGACACACGGTCTCTGTCACCTCTGACCCTGTTCAAAACGTGCTCCTTCGTCCCAGGGTAGGGACGGAGGCTGGGGGCTGGGTGGGTGCACGAGGAAGGAAGAGAAGACTGCGTTGGGCCAAAAAGCCACTAAGGGGCAGAGGCTGCACCCTCCACCCAGCAGACGGTGGGGGGTTTGCCTGAATGGCCCGGTTCCTGCCCTTTTTTATTTGGCTTACAGGCCGCTCCCCTGAAACCTCGGCTCCCCTGTGACCCTCCTTCCCTTTGCTGGGCCGGTCTGCTGGCGATCTCCCTTCCTAAGAAGGAAACCCTCAGGGTGGGGGCCACGGGTGCAGGTGGGCCGGCTCGTTCCGTCACTGCGGTCCCCCCACAGTCCCTCCATGACGCCCCCTCCCCTGCCCTCGGGACCCCTGCCCTCACAAAGCCGGCAAAATCAACCACCTCTCCCTCTGCCTGCGTCCTGGCGTGAAGCCAGCCGCGGGCACTTCACGTTGTGGGCTTGTTTGTTACGGCAGCATAACCTGGCTTATCCTGACTGAAGCACATTCATACTCGGCGAATCTGCATTCAGTCTCTCGTGCACACGCTGATGGCACTCACGCACGCACACCCCGTGTTGCGGGATGGGAGTCGCTGCCTGCAACTTACGGAGGAGGACGCGGAGACAAGGCTGGAGCCCTGCACAGACCCAGGTCAGAGCCCCCGCGCCTGATGCTAGTCCCACGCTCTGCCCCTCCCGCCTCCCCCCCACCCTCTGCCGCCGCGGTGACTGGGCACAACCATAAGACCTTCTAGGCAAAGGAGAGGAGGCTAGGAGAGGAGGCTGTGCGCTGTGCCCCGGCCCCCTCGTGAGAACACAGTCCCCGTCGGAGGGAAGGGTCCGGTACTCACGATTGTGATGTTGGCTACGTCCTTCACGAAGGCAATGGCCTTGCTGGGCTGGAATTTGCAGTCCCCGTCCTGTTCAGGCAAACGGTGTGGAACACGGGTGAGGGAGGCTCGGCCCCAGGCTGGGACTTCAGGCCTCCCCCGAGCCAGCTGATGACGTCTGCGGGGCCAACGCCCCGTGTGCCGGGGCCGGGTGATGGGGTCACTTAAAAGGGAGTCAGAGGCGTCCTTGTTCTCAAGGAGCTCACAGGGGCGGGACGGCCCGGCACTGGCTTCGGCAGAGGTGGGCTCACGGGCGCTCGGCGGGACGGAGGTGAGCGCGAGCCTGCCTGGCCGGGGAAGGGAGGGAAGACTCAGCCGGTGGACTGAAGGAGCGGCTGTGTGACCTCCGATGGCTGGAAGGCGGACTCGAGTGAGGGTCTAGGGTGGGGACGGTCCCCAGACAGCCCACCGGTGGCCGGCAGGTTTTCAGGGGGCTGGTGCCGCTCACCGGTGAGGGGACACCGGTGGCAGGCAGAGCCACACACAGGTCTGGGGGAAGGACAGGGCTGTGGTCAGGGAGGACGTGGCCCGGTGACCCGTGGCGTGTTCAGCAGGCCTTGGGAAAGAGGGTGCGGGTGCTGGAGGGCGTGCTCTGGCACCGACAGCAGACGGGGGGAGCAGCCGAGGCTGGCGCCGGGGCGGGGGGGGGGGGGGGGTGGGACCCGGAGCGGCGGGAGGGCGGTGCTGCAGCCTGGAGGGGAGGAGGAGGCGCTCCCCGAGGCTGAGGGGTCGGCGCCGTGCAGCCCAGGCCACGAGGCCGTGCCACCCAGGGTTACCTGGCCCTTGTAGGGGTAGGTGTCTTCACCCATGATGCCTTTGTTGTACCGGATGTACTCGAACGCCTGGCTGGGGAGGCCCCTGTGAGAAGCACGAGCGGAGGTGTCTACCTGAACCGGCCCCGCCACCGGCGGCCCCTGCGGGCGCCGGACCTCGACCGGGGCAGGGCCCAGCCGCAGGGGAGCTCTCTGGGCGCGGGAGGGGCTGGCAGGGCCGCCCCAGCTCCCTGGCCCCGGGACAGACCCCCGGAGTCCGAGGACGGTCAAACACGTGTCAGGGGCACAGAGAGCCCTTGGGGGGTCTCAGGGACCCTGGGCCCAGGCCCTTCTGCCAGGAAGAGCAAGCGGTCCCACCGGACGGCAGAAGGGACCCGCCCACGGCCTGCTCTGGCCGCCGCCGTGCCCGCTGGGCCCCCGAGCGCAAGGCGCTTTGCAACCATGACCGCCCAGCTCCTCCCGTGAACCCCGTGTGGCCCACACTGTTATCTCTTGGGGCTCAAAGACGCTGAACAAGCTCCCAGGGACCCCTCAGACACAGCCATGGAAAGAGGGCGGATGGTGGAACCAGACAGGCCTGGGCTCGGATCCCAGCTCTGCCGAATTCCGGCTAAGGGACCTTGGGCGTATGACCGTCCCCTCCATGAAGCCGGGACGACTCTGCTCCCACCGCCGACCCAACAGAAGCGGTCGTGGGAAACGAGGGGGGCTCTGGGCCCCCCGGGCAGGGACGCACCCTTGGCAGCCATGATTGTTGAAGTTCTGGGCGCAGTCGACCAGCTGCTGTTCCGCCTGGAGGAAGGGGCGAGCGCGGTGAGCGAGGGCTGGCGCACACCCCTGTGGCCCCATCGGCGCTGTGTCAAGGCCGGTTACAAGCACCCAGGGTGGGGACAGCAGGAGTGCGGGGGCAGGCCAGGGCCGGCGGGCAAGGGCGGGTGGCCGCTGGGCGCTGCCCGTAGGTGTGCGCGGCGAGGCCCGTGTGGCCACGGTGGCAGGCCTCACGGGAGACCCCGCTCCGCCCTCCGGGCCCTGCCCCTCGCCCCGCTTGCCCTGGGGCCACGGGGTCAGCAGCCGCACACACAGGCCCCGCTCTTCCCTCCCGTTGACAGCCGCGGCAGTCGGGGAGGGCATGGCTCCTAGAGGGGCCCCACCCCGCGGGCGCTGCTTTCCGAAGTCCCCTCAGGCCGCCAAGACCAGCGCCACCTGGGCGCCACCCGGAACGGGCCCTTGGCTGTGTCCTGGGGAAACCTCATTCCTTTCCGGCAAAATGTGCACGGAGACTCCCAGGCCGGACGTCCACAAGGCTGGGGGCCCGGTGCCAGCTGGGGCAGCATCGCCACCGAGCCCCGAAGGAGCCTGAAGGCCCACCTGGCCCTCCTGCCGGGCCCTGGGGCCAAGCCACGACCTCCGTGGGTGGCCCCAGGGGCGGGCTGCTTACCAAAGACAGCAGTTTCCCGGTTTTGATAGCGATGGCGGACTCCAGGGCCCCCGTGGTGGAGAAGGTCCAGCAACTGCCACAGCCGCCCTAGAGAGGCCAGGGCGGGGATCAGTCACGGGGACCCCAGGAGGCAGGCTGCCGCGCCCTCGGGCCCTCGCAGGGTCCCTCCTGTTACAGGTGGGGTGCCCGAGGCCTGCAGAGGAGCAGGAGCGGCTGCCAGCCACGGGTGCCTCCTAGCCCCGGCCCCTCGCTGACCAGGCCCCACGGCCCCGCGAGGGCCGGAGCCCCCGTCTCTGGATTTCCTCCTCCTTCTGAATCTTACGCTCCTCCTCCGTTCCCCACGGTTTCTCAGCAGGACTCGCCCAAGTCTCGTTTCCAGAACCTTCTCTGTCACCTCTCCACCTCCAACCTCACCCCACCCACTGTCCTCACGAGCAAGCTAACAACTCCCCAAACCCTGTGTTGGACCCGACCTCCATCGGGGCCCAGATGGTCCCGCCCCACCTCGCCCACCTGCCACAGTCACGGCCCGCCTCGGGGCGCCATGCGGGTCAGGCGCCACAGCTTGGCTGCCTGTGTGTCACCGCTGTGCCAGCCGGGGGTCACCTCCGTCCCGTCAGCTGTAAAACGGGGCCGGTGCGCCTGCCTCGCGGGGCTGTGAGCGGCACAGACACGGTCCTGTGGCTCAGGCCTCATGCCTCTTCCTCCCTGACTGGTCGGCCCCTGAGCACCCCTCTCATCACCCCTCACCGCCCAGGGGTCAGTCCTCCGGCCTTGCCGTCCCGCAGAGGGCCTTCCTGCTGGCCTCTTCCTCCCTCCGTTCGGGGAGGACCCCGTCCGGTCAAGAAGACCTTGTCATGGACAAGGAGAAAATGTTTCTCAGCGAGAGTCTCAACGGAAGGCCAGTGTTCCTCGGGGGGTGGGGACTTCCCCTCATACTCTCTGGAGGTGAGGGGGTGGTGTCGTTCTGGAGAAGGCCACCGAAGGCCACCGCACTGTGACTTCAGGAGGAGGGACATCGTGGGCAGAGGGGACAGCAGGGGGCAGGGGCAGACTCCCCGGAACACGGCCGGCTGCCTCACAGCTTTGGCCGGCCAGAGTGTGCCTGGTGGGCGGGCTGCACGCCGCGAGCTGACCGCCTGCAGCCACCCAGCGGGAGAGGCTGGCCAGGCCTCGCTGGGCGGATGGAGGGTGGGAAGAAATGACACGGGGTGGCAGGAACGGGGTCCTGGGGTCCCATCTCCGAAGGGCGCAGAGAAGACGATGTTCAGAGGGACTTTGTAGGAGACCGGGGACACATGGGGAACCCTGGGTGTGGGGGGCACAGCTGAGCTTCAGTCTAACAAGGAGGGACTTTGTCTCCCTCCAGAGCAGCCCCCAGCATCACCTCACAGCCTCCCAGAGGCGGGGGGACGGGGGACAGACACAGATCTGGGGACACCTGCCATGCTCTGGGTTCTTCTGGGAATACTGTCTGCGAATGTGGCGATTTGGAGGCGGGGGGGGGGGGGGGGAGGGTGCCGCGCATACCTGATTTTTCACCGGCGAGACATACTTCCCCTTTGTGCGCCAGTCCACAAACGGTGGGTAGGGACCAGTGCCCCGCAGGTAGTTACCTCTGGTGGCTGAGCAGTTCTGCAACAGCCAAACACAATGTTTTCAGGGGAAAAGCGTGCAGTTAAAACAGAATCACCGAGAGAGGAGAAAGAACCATCCCGCCCCCAGCGACTGGGTCCGAACGCTAACAGACGCGTGCCTTTCAGAGCCCCGGCCGGAGAACCAGGTTCGGCAAATAAAAATGCAGTTCCTGCAGTTAAATTTGAACCTGAGGTGAACGATGAATAACTCTGTTATTCAGCCTAAGTACGCCCTGTGCACGTTTATGACATATTTACACCAAAAAGTCACGTGCTGTTTGCATGAAATTGAGTTTTAGCTGCGCATCTGTATTTTCTGGGGCAACCCTAAGTCTGGGGTCCACAAGGCTGAGGCCACAGGTGTGGACGGAGGAACTGCTCTGAGCGGCCACTCTGACTCCCCAAGAACCCCGGTGAGGGGTGGGGCGGGCTCTGCTGGGAAAGGAGGGCAAAGGTCTGAGCGGAAGGAGTCCGATCTGGCGACAACACACAACACCTACCTGAGGCTCCGACCAAAGATACTTGTGTTTTATTTCGGCAAAGCTCATGTCCGAAAACTGGTTCAGTCCCACTGAAAAAGAGAAGGAAAAACAAAAAAACCAAAGAAAGAGGGGCTCCTAAGTCACTAAGACACAGAAAAAACAAAGAGACCCACGTTAACCTGCGTCCCAAGTCTGCAGCAGCCGGTGCCCTCACGTGTTCTGAACGTGACGTGACCTAACACGCCAAGGTCAGGCGTGCCTGTGCCTCCGAACCGCCCGGGGAGCGTCTCAGCTGTGCGCGCGTGGGCTGCGTGGCAGGGATGTGGGTGCGGTTAGTGGGGGGGGGGGGGCCTGGGCACCCAGCGCCTGACACCCGGCCAGGAGAGCCCGATGGCCGTCCAGGTGAAGAGCCTTCCACCGGCCGTCACCGCCGCACGGGGCGGGGAGCACTCCCATCTCCCCCACAGCCCAGTGAAGCATCAGAGGCGTCGACGAGCTCCCCCAGGACAGCACAGCCAGTGTGGGCAGAAACGAGAGCCACGCACGGCTTTCCCGTATTACACCTGCTGCCCACGCTACGGTCAGCTGGCCCTGCCGTGGTTTCTGAGGCCCTGGATACACCGTGTGCACGTGCTTCTCGTGACGCCACCCCGGAGGGAAGGCGGACGTCCCTAGAGGCTGCTCCTGAGTGCAGAGCACGAAGGGGGGGCTGCTGGCCAGCACTCCAAGGGCAGGGCTCAGCATCGGGACGGACCCTCGGCGGGCAGGAGCGGGCAAGAGAGGGCAGGGCTCCTACACGGTCTCCTATAGACCTCACGACCGGCGGAGGGGCCCGGTACCGTCCCGCATCCCAGAGACTCTCGGAGCCCGGCAGAGCCGGAATCCGGGGTCCGCTAAGTACTGCTGCAGAGCCGGGCTCGGGACGTGCCCGCACCCTAACTCCCGGTGCGCCTTCCACCCTCGGGCGCCCCTAGCGCGCGTGTGTCCGGCCCTGAGACGCGGCCCCGGGAGCCTGGCGGGAAGGCGGCCCCGCGGTACTTTTAAAGGTGTGGTTCCCAGCGTTGTGGGCACTTATCCTCCTCCAGTTGCCGACAAAGGTCTGCAGCCTGCGCTGGTACTCCTCTGAGCTGTATCTCTTTTGGTGCTAAAACAAAACACATCAGGCGTAAGTCACGGAGACGAGCGGCGGCTCGCCAGAAGGAGACGGTTCGTTTCCTAAGAGGAGGGCTGGAGCTCTCCTTTCCGCCTCGACCCTCGAGGGAGCCGTGCCAGTGGGCGGGCGCCGCTGAGGCGTCTGCTGAGGAAGTCAGGAGGTGGCCAAGCGCGGCCCTGCCTCCGGGGGGGACCTGTGGCCGGAGAGAAGGCGAGGGGCCGGGTCCCGGAGGCCCCGGGAGACACGGGCCACGTGCAGGTCCTCCGCGGACGCACAGCCACTGCCGGGTCAGGTGTCTGTCACACATCACCGTCTCTCGGAAGCACCTGCACTCGTGTCGTCCAAACTGCCCCGCAGCCGGCAGGCATCGCACGGCGACTGGGACGGAACACACGCCTCGGAGGTGAACGCGCTCGCGTCGCTGAATCTTTCCCGCTTTGGCCAGCTCCCTGTCCGGAAGGCCCCAGGGGCAGGGGGCTGGAAAATCCCTCCCCGTCGCCTCAAATCGGGCACAGCAGGGCATGAGAACAGGCAACAGAGAGGGGAAGAGCGGCGGAGAGAAGTTGGGCACTGACCTGGACCATCCATGACTTAAAGTGAACTTTCTCTGTAGAAAGGAAAAAAAAAAAAAAAACCAGATTAGGCCCCGGGTTCCTGGCCATGATGCTGGCCCGCAGCCAGGCAGGGCACTTTAGAACTGATTTGCATTTCAGGAAACTAGGCTAAATTCAAAGCACTGAAAATGGTGTTGTGTCGCACAGAATGCCAAAAAGCCCTCGAACTCTCACTGCTGCTGCGGCTGCGGGAGCGAAACGGCCGGTGGGTGTCCTCGGGGCGGCGCCCAGACGACACACGGGGCCCCCGGTACTCTTTTACCCCGTGTGGGTGCCGGCTGTGCATCTGTGTTTATGTGGACCCCAAGGGTCAACAGATTTGTTCTTCAAGGGACAGATAAGAGATATCTCGGTCTCTGCAGTGTCCTGTGGTCTCCGTCACCGCCACCCCGCTCTGCCCCTGCCATGTGACCGCACTCCGGTAAAGCGCGAGTCACAAACGCTGCCCCGCAGTGCCCGTACGCGGGGCTTTGTGTTGTCTGCAATTTCGCGTTACATTTCAGTGGCCGCGAAGGACGCACTCCAGCTTATTGTAAATACTGGCATTTTAAAATGAGACGGCCACATCGTGCTCTCAGAGTTAGCCAGGGAATCCATGTGCAACACCGCGGTGGGAAAGTCGCCATCCGCAACAGAAGGGAGCGGGGCACGTGTTCACACTCGATGCCCGACCGTCCTTTCAGGTGACGAGGACGGAAAGTATGCATTTAAGTTATTTTTACTTCCTGTGACTCACACATCCCTGAACATTACACAAATGTATTCTGGATTGAATAATCATCATTAACACCCCAACTGATTAAACTATTTCAGGGGCGCCTGGACGGCTCAGTCGGGTAAGCGTCCGACTTCGGCTCAGGTCATGATCTCGCAGTCCACGAGTTCAAGCCCTGCGTCGGGCTCTGTGCCGACAGCTCAGAGCCCGGAGCCTGCTTCGGATTCTGTGTCTCCCTCTCTCTCTGCCCCTTCCCCGCTTGCATTCTCTCTCTCTCTCTCAAAAATAAATAAGCGTTAAAAAAGATTTAAAAGTATTCCAAACATACGCTATGAAAAATAATCGTTAAACATGAAAAACAAACTTGTATCAGAAGTGTACCCCTCATGAGATAAACAGGACTTTACTAACAACACCCGCTCGTGGATTTATAGATTCATGAGTGAATATTTCCTATTTTTTTGAACGGGTCAGCGTTAATTCTAGGAATAAATCAAAGGACTAAGAAATCCTGCTAAGTAAGCAGATCTTAACTGCCGATTGCTTCTGGGAATGGAAGGCAATTTTTAGAGCAAAGGCTCTCAATTCCTCTGTTCCTAATCACATGATGCTCTACAACCCCATCAGCTGATACCTCTGTGAGGCCCTCTCTTCCATCTCTGTTTCCTTGAAGAACCAGCAACAGCCTTGAAGAAGGATTTGTTACCATCTGTCTTTGCTGCCTCCGAGGTGTTTATGACCACAAGGCCCAGACTTAGGACGAGTGAGAGGCACTCTCTCCCGGAAGATCAGTGTTAGCAAAGAGGATGTTTGGAAGTAAAGGGGCTGGGTGCTGACCCCTTATCTGTGCCCAAGTCACTGGGAATTTCTCTGTGTTCCTCCAGGGACTGCCATCCCTCCCCGTCCCTCTCCGTCCCTCCCCGTCCCTCACCCCCACCTTGAAATTCCCCCTGTTAAAGAGCACTGCTTCTCAGCATTCTGGCTTCCCTGTGTGGGTCACACACCTATTCAGAAACCAAGTTGTTGCCACTTTCCCTGGGAAAGAAATGCCCGTTTCTCCAGTACAATCCGGTGAAAGGTTTCAGAGGGTTCCCAGTCCTGGTTTTAGGGCCCTGTGCAGCAGATGGCTTCAGAAGAAGACAGACCTCAACTCAGGACCAGGGTTTGAGGCCAGATGCAGTTTAGGACAACTGACTGGCCTCTTTGCCTCTGGGCGATTTCAAAATCAGCAGGCAGGTGTGACGAGCCTGGCCTATTCCTCATTCGCTGGAGGTCAGTGGGAGAAAAAGCCAGAGATGCTCTTGGGGCTGGGCCGGAAGGACCTGCTGGTGAGCCCAGAGTCCCAACCTCGGACAGACCCATTTCAAACCCACTGTGACTTTTGGAGGGGGCATCTTTACGTCTGCCCTGTCTGGGAGACTGTGCACGGGACAGCAAGAGCAGGGGTCAGCAAACTATGGCAAGCTGGAAAATGTTTGTTTTACACTTTCGAAGCATTGAAAAACATATACAACATTTTGTAAGACCTGAGAATCATCTGAGTTCAAATTTCAGAGTCCAGAAATAAAGGTTTATGGGAACACAGCCCCGCTCACTCATGTACACACCGTCTACAGTTACCCTCACCAGCAGAGTTAAGTAGTCGCTACACGCGGTGTGACCCACAAAGCCTAAAATATTTCCTATCTGGCCCTTACAAGAAAGAGCTTGCGGGGCCCGGCTCTGGAGTTAGTACGGGTGCCTGTGCGACCGTCCACACAGCCACACAGCCGGGGCAGAGCACAGCCCTGGCCCCGGGGGAACTGGGTTCTCCTCAGCTTGGGGCTGACCTGCAGCTGGCCCCCTCGCCCCCACCCAGGTTTGCAAGACCGGGGGGCTTTCTAGCACAAATGTGTACAGAGGAACGGGGCAAGATTCTGAGCCAACAAGATTCAGCCTCCGTGATCTCTGTCCCGTCCCAAGGCTGTCCCTTGGCAATCCTCTGGGTGCAGGGCGAGTAGGGCAGCAGCAGGGAGGGCGGCAGGCTCGCAGCGAAGAGCCCTCAGCCTGGGGAGGTGCCCGGGGCCGCAGCAGCAGCAGAAGGGGTGCACGAACAGAGTGCCCCCGGCCTAAAGGGCAGCCCTGGGGCCTGACCGTCCACCAAAGCGCTTGGAGCAGCGCCCTCAGGCTTCAAGGGCTAGAATAGGTCGCTCCTGCAAAGCCCATTCTACAGAACTCTCAGGGCAACTGTGGAGATCCCCAGGAAGTTGCCAGAAAGGCTGGAAAGTCCCTGCTCATCCCCGCAGGGGCACAGCCAATCCTCTACGTCCCCCCGCGGGACGTGGAGGCAGCGGCTTCTCCGGGGCTCCAGGCCCTGCAGGCGCCTGGGCCAGTGGGGCCTTGGACGCCCAGCCCACCCGCTCCTCCGGTCAGGCAAGACGCCCTCTCAGCCTCCCCCTCCTCCCGGCCCCCTCCCCTAACGCAGTTCACCCCTCCCGGGTCCTGGGGCCGGGGAGAGGCCCTGCCTCACCGCCCCCAGCCAGGTGCTCCCCACCCCCGCCCGAGCCGGCCCGGCCTGGGCCCTCTCCCGCGGCGCCCCCTCCCCGTACCTAAGGAGCTCACGTAGAGGTCGGCGGCGCCGCAGGCCGGGGGTCCCAGGAGCCCCGCGCCCGCGCAGAGCAGCGACAACACGGCCCACATCGTAGCGGCTTGACCCGCGGACTGGCTCCGAGGGCCCAGGAGCGCGGCGGAGGCGGCTCCGGGGCGGGGGCGGGGGCACCGGGATGGGGCGGGGCTCCGGGGGCGGGGGCGGGGCGGGGGCGCCGGGGGGCGGGGCTACACGGGGGAGGGGCACCGGGGATGGGGCGGGGCGGCGGGGCGGGGCTCCAGGCGGGGGCGGGGCACCGGGGGCGGGGCTCCGGGACACCCTGCGCCCGATGAGGAGACGCACCTGTGGTGCGCGCTCTGCCGCCTCTTCCTCCTACGGTGCAAGGAAGGCCTTCGCGGGCAGGGGTTGCTGCGGGGCAGTCACAGCGTGACCTCGTCTCCCTGCCCGCCCCCACCCCCGGATGCCCCTATCTCCACCGTCCGCCCCCAACCCCCGCAACCCCCCATCTCCCCCACCGGCCCCCACCCCCCGCAGCCCCTCATCTCCCTGCCTGCCCCTCTGTCCCGCAGCCCCCCCTCTCCCCCGCCTGCCCCGCAGCCCCCCATCTCTCCCGCCCGCCCCCGCCCCCTGAACTCCCATCTCTGGTCCTCATTAACCACGTGGAATGAACTTACAAGTCATATATAGTCTTCCTTCTTTCTGCAGATTTGCCAAATACAGAAAATGGCCCTGAAGCTGCTAATAGGACTTGTTTTGTGAGGCTCCCCCCGCCCCCGCCCACGTTGGGGGCCATGTTCTTCACCTTTGTACTCGCCACAGGTTGTTCACCCCCCACCCACACTCCCATTTTATGGATGGGGAAACTGAGGCCCCAGAGTTTGTGGTAACTGTCCCAGGAAGCGTGTGTTGGGAATCTGAACCCAGGTTTGATCTACTGCAGTCTGTCATTCTCCATTTTTGCAGCCAGAGGCAATTTGGGGTGCGGTCAGGGCCTGTGGGGCCATTCTGTCTCAGCTCCCACCTCTCTCCCCAGGGCTTTTCTCTCCCAAAGTTCTCAGGCCAGGCTGTGCTCTGAGGCCCCAGGGGACCAGGTTGGGGGGGGGGGGGGATGAGGGTTGTCTCCTAGGATGTGGCTGGTGGGTAGGGGCCCAGGCACGTGCACGGAAGGGGCCTAAGGGTGATCTCTTGCGGCGTGTGGACACCGACTCTGCAGGAGAACCGGCATCGGTGCCCGCAGACTCTGTCCTGGCAGATAAAGCGGATCTTTGTCAGTTTGTGACTTTGCTCCCGTCTGGATGTCCCTCTGGTGCACTTTGAGGCAAAGATCTCGGGTACTGCCCTGCAGTGAGGTTTGGTAAGTCCCCGGCCTCGGGAGGACGAACAGCTGGCCTCTCCCGCAGCAGGAAACATGGCACCTGCCCATCCCAGGCGCCTCTGACCTCTGACCCCAGACCTGCCCCCTGGGCTGGGGCCCCGGTGACCCTGTGGTGTGGATCGGGAGGGTGTGAGATGCAGTGAGGAAGGCGGTGGCTTGGTCAGCTGGAGACCAGTGTCTGGGTCTGGTCCCACTGAGGATTCACGGTGCGACCCGGGCAAGTGGTTTGCACCGTAAAAGTGACTCGCCCCAGATACGGGCTCAGTCGTGTGCCCTGTGTCCTTTGCTGCCTACACTCGTTTTCATGGTGGGTTTGTCTGCATGTCTGGCTCCCTCTGGGAATCACCTCTGGGATGGCCTCTCCGTGCTTCCGGTCCTCTGTACCTCTACAGAGGAGGCACTGGCAGCACAGCCCTGCTGGGCCCTCGGGCGGCGGCCCGAAAGTTCCGTCCTGGGTTATTTGTTCAGACACAGTCCAGGCACTGCTGTGAAGGGACTTTGCAGACGAAATCAAGGCTTTCAGCCAGCTGACGTTAACGGATTGTCCAAGGGCCCCAGGACAATCACGTGGGCCCTTCAAAGCAGAAGAGGAAGAGGCAGGGAGATGTGCCCGTCACCTCCAGGGGAGGCAGGGGAGCCCGTCACCTCCACATGACTTCTGACCTTGAGAACTATGAGATGATGTCTGTGTTGTCCTGAACCCCTGCCTGTGCGGTGATTCGTCACGCAGCAGGAGGAAACTCACCCAGCAGGTGAGACGTTCAGGTTAACTGGTGCCTCTGGTGGCAGGTGGTGGGCACGTTCTCAGGCTCCCGGGCATGCAGAGGCTGGCACGCGTTTGCGCTTCTGGGGTCTGGGGGCTAAGAGAGGAGTCGTTACCTCCATTATGGTTGTGTTAGACCCAGTTCTGAGGGCTTTACGTGAACAAACTTTCTCATCCTCACTATTGATCCCCATTTTACAGATGAAATGATCGAGGCACCTAAGCGATCGCCTAAGGCCACACAGATAAGTGATGGAGCTGGGGTTCGAACCGCTGGCCGGCTGAACCCACAATTCTATGAAGTACATATCGTCCTCTCGGGAGCAGGTCAATGACAGCGAGCCCCAGGCCTGCCCTCCTTTCTGATTAGCCATCAGCAGGGGTCGGGCACCAAGCAAACCACAGCTCCTGATTCCTCGGGGATCACCCGCAGGCTGCCCCGCCTCCCCGGCTGTGGTCACCTGTCAGAGTCCACCTCTCAGCAGACAAGCTGAGGGCTCGCCAGATTCATTTTTGCACCCCGCCTCTGGCGTCTTGTGATAGTAGGAACCGCATGAACAATGTAATACGACATAGTAGCTGCCACCGGCGTGGATTTGCCTATTTAATGCCCATAAACCCTGTGAGGTTTGTAGGAGCATACAGGTGCCCACTTCCCAGATAAAGCAGCTGAGACGTGGGGAAGTTCAGTAGGCCTGCTGGCAAGTGATGGAGCTTTTTCCACAGCTACGTGCTGACTTTGCGTAGCGGGAAGATAGGGCGTTGGTTAAGTGGTCGGGTGGACGACTGTCTGTAGAGGGGCCTGTGTGGTGGAGTGGATAGAAGGAGCAATGGCTGGCTGGAGGGAGGGAAGGAGGGAAGGAAAGGAGGGAGGGAGGGGATGGAAGTATGGAAGGATGCATGGATGGATGGTTGGATGGATGAATGGATGGATGGTTGATTGGATGGATGGATAGATGAGTGGATAGAAGGAAGGAAGGAAGGAAGGATGGATGGATGGATGGATGGGTGGATGGATGGATAGATGAGTGGATGGAAGGAAGGAAGGATGGATGGATGGATGGATGGATGGATGGGTGGATGGATGGATGGTTGATTGGATGGATGGAAAGATGAGTGGATGGAAGGAAGGAAGGATGGATGGATGGATGGATGGATGGATGAATGGATGGATGGATAGATGAGTGGATAGAAGGAAAGAAGGAAGGGAGGAAGGAAGGAAGGAAGGAAGGAAGGAAGGAAGGAAGGACGGGAGGGAGGAGATGGATGGATGGTTGGATGGATGGATGGTTGGGTGGATGAATGGATGGATGGTTGATTGGATGGATGGATAGATGAGTGGATAGAAGGAAGGAAGGAAGGATGGATGGATGGACGGATGGATGGGTGGATGGATGGATGGATAGATGAGTGGATAGAAGGAAGGAAGGAAGGATGGATGGATGGATGGATGAATGGATGGATGGTTGATTGGATGGATGGAAAGATGAGTGGATGGAAGGAAGGAAGGATGGATGGATGGATGGATGGGTGGGTGGGTGGATGAATGGATGGATGGATAGATGAGTGGATAGAAGGAAAGAAGGAAGGAAGGAAGGAAGGAAGGAAGGAAGGAAGGAAGGAAGGACGGGAGGGAGGAGATGGATGGATGGTTGGATGGATGGATGGTTGGATGGATGAATGGATGGATGGTTGATTGGATGGATGGATAGATGAGTGGATAGAAGGAAGGAAGGAAGGATGGATGGATGGATGGATGGATAGATGAGTGGATAGAAGGAAGGAAGGATGGATGGATGGATGGATGGATAGGAGGGAGGGAGGAGATGGATGGATGGTTGGATGGATGGATGGTTGGATGGATGAATGGATGGATGGTTGATTGGATGGATGGAAAGATGAGTGGATGGAAGGAAGGAAGGATGGATGGATGGATGGATGGATGGTGGGTGGATGGATGGATGGATAGATGAGTGGATAGAAGGAAGGAAGGAAGGATGGATCGATGGATGGATGGGAGAGAGGAAGGGAGGGAGGGAGGAAGGAGATGGGTGGATGGTGGGTAGATACAGAGGTGAGTGACTGAAGAGCTTGTCAAACAGGAAAGGTAAGGAATGCAGGAGGGAGTAAGTCTGCATCCGGGAGATTCATAGGAACTCGGGTCTTGTGCTGGCTCTGTCATCCACCGGGAGACACTCTGTCAACTTGGTCCCTTCCTGTGCTGTGGATCAGAGAAGTTGTCCTGGAGATGTCCTTCAACTACGAGAGAGGCCACAAGTTAGTGTCCCAAGAAGTTAGCGAGCACCCTTGGTGAAGATACTGCATCTGCAGCCAGAAGAAGGGCGAAAGCTTCCAGAAAAGTCCGGAAGCCACATTTCATCAAGGCCACCAGGACTGGGACGAAGGCAGTACGTCATGTACAAGGGAAGAGTTAGAGCCCGTCATTGTTTTAGTTTTTAAAGTTTGACACTTTGTTCATCACGGTTTTTTTTTTCTTTTTGCATTAATATTTGATTTTTAAAAACATTGCCCTAAAATATTATTTATTTTGGTTACTCCAGTTTTTGGGCGCTCGCTTACATTTTGTGCCTGAGGGGTATGTGTCGCTTCATTCGCCCTCGTCTTGGCCCCTTGAGGGAACCAGCAGTTTCTGGAATCTTCCGCAAGCCCCCACACTTCTGTGCAACTTACTCCTGCTTAGTTCGTTTTGCTCTTGCGTCTGGGGGAGGCAGGAGCTGGGGGGGCCAGAGCCCAGAGCATGTCTGCCTCCACTCATCTGTCCTCCAGAGCCCCCTTCAGTCTCCTGTTGTGCACAGATTCTCACCGTCGACCCTGTCACGCAGGGTCACCTCCTGTGATACGTCTGTCCGCCCGCACCGTGCTCCGCACCATGCACAGGCGAGCTCCCCGTCCCGCACATCCCCCAGCTCCCTCCCTACTCTCCTGGCTTGTCCTCTCTCCCCTACAGAAACTTCCCCTTCCAGAACCCCCCAATTAATAGTCTGCATCCTTTACCGTTCGTGAGAGCGCCTTGTGGAACTGAGCGATTTTCAGCCGGTTTGCACCTGTTTGGCTGTTAGTCTGAGGGGTCAGTGCCCAAGCCGTCCTGGTGGCTAAATATTTTGAAAGTCGGGTTTCCTGTATCTTGCCCTCCGCGGGGAAATGAAGATAAAAATGCTGGGGTGTTGGAGCTCAAGCCCAGGGCCCGGCATACAGCAAGCACAGCACGAATGCAGCAGTAGAAATAGTTGACCTCATTTATTTGGGGTCAGATGGTGACAGGCTCGGGCGTTACAGGTGACACCTGAGGGGCGTCTGGCTGAGGGAGGTTTGGAGGTGCTGTGCCCACCCCCCGATGCGGCTTGCCCTTGCCGTGAGAGGAACAAGCACGGACGTCAGGGTTTGTGGTCGGGCGCGAGGCTCATTGGGAACCAGGGGGCAGGAAGCCGCAGGTGGGGCCGTGCAGGGGCCCCCGACCCAGAAGAGGACCAGTAGCTTTGCCCTGCCCCGGCCGTGTGAGCGGGACATTCCTGACCTCCCTTCCCGGCAAGGAGGAGTGGCCTTGCCTCGTGGGGGGCGTGAGTCAACTGGGCCTGAGTGTGGGCGACAGTTACGCGGCAAACACTCGCAGTCACAGGTGGCGAGATGAGGGCCGACAGGGAGCCGGCCGGGTGCCGGGACCGGCGAGACGGTGGCCGTGCTCGGTGCACCCGGGCGACCCCTGGCCAGCCTCACGGGGCGGGGAGGGGGGGGGGGCCCAGGCGCCTCTCCTGCCCCTGCCTGGTCCCCGTCCCGCCAGCGGTCACTCAGACCCTTCCTCCTCGGACACCCGGCCCCTCCTCTCCTCTCAGCCAGAAACCTGGGGTTTCTACCCCTTGGAGGTCCCGTGGGAGACACGGCCCCCCCCGAGAGCTCTCTCTGGCCCGACCCCTTCCTCTTGTTCCGTTTTCTAACCACCGTGAGGTCTGTGCAGCGCACGACCCACCGTTTTCGAGTGACCACGCAGAGGCAGGCCACGAACAGATCTAAACCGCTTCTGACCTCGGCTGCCGCGCTTTTCTCCCGACACCGGCGCTCAGTTTCTTTGTGTCCCTCTCTCTTTTGTTTGGACCGAAATTCAAATAAAATGAAGTGAGCCATTTCGGTGGCACTTGGGAGTTCATAGGGTTATGCAACCACCACGTGGGCCGAGTTTCAAAACTTTGTTATCTCCACGGAACAGCCCACGCCCATTAAGTAACCACTCCCGGCTTCCTCCACCCCAAATTCCCCAGCAGCCACTAACCTGTTTTCTGCCTGCAAACATTCGCCTGCTCTGGACACTTGGCATAAAAGGGATTCTATGCCGTGTGACATTTACCGGGTGACGTTTCGTAATTGCCTTCTTTGGCTTAGCATCATGGTCTCGAGGTCCATCCGAACCGTAGCACGTATCGATCGATGCCTTTTCGGGTCACCTGTGCCCCCAGCGCGGGGCTGGAACTCCCCACCCTGAGATCAAGAGCCGGCCGGGGGCCCCGATGTTTGTTTAAGGCCGAGGGACGGTCCCTGCGTGGAGACGCCACGCTTCGTCTGTTCCACCGTCCGCCCGTGGACACGTGCGCGGTCTTCGCCTCGGGGTTATCGTGGAGGCTGCTGCTGGCAACGTCCGCGCACAGGTTTCTGCGCGAACACGTGTTTTTTTTTCCCCCGGGGGTGGGGCCCTGGCAGGGGCATCACGGCGTAGCGCTGTCTGACTCCCCGAGGACCCGCCAGACCGTTTTCCCCACAGAGGCTGTGTGTCATGTTTCAGTCCCACCAGCGGTGAACGCGGGTCTGCACTTGTCTCGCAGGGACTCGTGATTTTCTGGGGGTTTGGGATGTGACCGCAGACCTCGCAGTGGGCGTGAAGCCGCGTGGCGGTTGTGATTTGCATTTCCTTCACGACTCGGACTGTTGAGCATTGTCTCAGGTGCTCAGTGGCTGTCCGTCCGGCTTTTTTTTTTTTTTTTTTTTTTTTTTTTTGAGGGCGGGGAGGGGCAGAGAGAGAGGGAGAGGGAGAATCCCAGGCGGGTTCCGGGTGGGGACCCCGGGTGGGGTCTCGTGGGAGGCGGTGACACAGCTCTGCGGCATGACACAGAGGTCACCCGGAGATGGGACAGATGAAGCCCGGGACTGGAGAGAATTAAGGAAGATTTCCCGGAGAGAAGGGCATTGCCAGAGGGTGGGGTCTGGGGAGGCAGGAAGGGGACGACAAGGGTGGTGCTCCAGGAGGAGGGGACAGCGTGACGGGGGCCGGGAGGTGGCCCAGAGCCGAGGGCTGCAGAGCTGACGTCAGACCCCGCGCTGGCAGTCACTGTATACCCGGGGCACGCTGCCGTGGGACAGTCGGGGTTCCTTCCCTGTGCAGCGGGGGTGATGGCGCCCCTGGGACTCGCACAGCGGGTCGGGCGTGGCGGGTGCTTGTAGAAGCTTCCCGTCGCTGCCTGCCGTAGCAACTTATCACACCCTTAGGGGCTCAAAACAACACAAACGTATCTTCTCCCATCCTGGAGGTCCGTGGCTCTGGGGGACGTGGCCCATCCCCCTGGGCAGGTCTCAAGACCAGAGTCAGGGGGTCCGTGGGCCTGGGCTTTTATCTAGAGGTTCTGGGGGAGAATCTTCCCCCAACTCATTCAGACTCGGGCAGAATTTACTTCCTGCAGTTGTGGGGCTGAGGGCCCCGGGTCCTTGCTGGCCGTCAGCACAAGGCCACCTGCGTCTCCGTCACCGTCTTCCAGCCAGTGGGGGCGGGGAGTCCTCCTTTCACACTTACAACTCTCTGACTTCACCTCTGCACCGTCTCTCTGCCTCCAGCTGGAGAAAGCTCTCTACTTGTTTTCTTTTTATTCTGAGAGAGAAAGACAGCAGGGGCTGGGGAGGGGCAGAGAGAGAGGGAGAGAGAGCATCCCCCGGAGCCCGACGCAGGGCTCGATCCCACACTGTGAGATCATGGCCTGAGTCGAAATCCAGAGCTGGACGTTCAACTGACTGAGCCACCCGGGTGTCCCTGAAAGTGCTCTACCTTTAAGGACGTGTGGGATTAGACTGGGCCACGTGATAAGGCTAATCTTCCTATTTTAAAGCCTATAACCTTAATTAACTCTGCAAAGCCCCTCTGGCCAACATACTATATTCACAGGATCCAGGGGTTGGGGGGTGGACACCTTCGGGGGCACATCTGCCCGCCACCGTCCCATAACTGAGGCCAGCCAACGGCGCGGCCCGGTGGGCACACGCGGGGCTAGGGGGTGATGAGGTCACGGAAGTGAACGTGGCCGTGTCCAGGGGCCGGGTGGACCTCTGCTCACGTGTGCCTGGTGAGGCTTGGGCACGTTATTCCCCGGGCCCGGCTTCTGAAACAACCCTCCTGGAGGTGTTGAAACCCGACCCTGATTCAGGAGGCCTGGGGCGGACCCAGATCCCGCGTTCGTGATCAGGTCCCAGGCGATGCTGACGTTGCGGGTTTAGGGGGCACATTTTGAATGGCAGGATGTGGTCCATTTACTCAGCAAGCAGCCCTGCGGACCGCGCTGGGCAGTGGCTGATGCAGGACTGCGTTTCCACCCTCTTGCACACTGACAACTGTGTAATGAAGGGAGAGACGACTGTCAGACGAACGCTGGCACACCGGCCGTTCTCTGGTTTTCACGAGCGTAGAGTTTTCCAGACGCCACATCGCGTGTGACAGATCGAACGCGGAAGCAGACGTGGGAATCCTGCGTTTTTGCTTCGGCCAGACACGAAAGAGATTTGCAAAAATGTAAAACAATGCCATTTTTCTCACTGAGTTATTTTTGGGGGGGCGGAATTCAGTGAGTTTTCATTAACAAACGAGCTCTTTATGTCTGTTGGGAAACGACAGTCAACCGAGTAAATGTGGAGGTGTAATTGGTTTTATGAAACGATTCACGGATAGGGCCGCAAGCAGAGTGTGGTCCCCAGTGGGAGGTTTTACAGGAAGGAGGCGGGAAGTCCCCAAGGGAGGGACGGATGTCCAGGGCCTGGCAGGGGGTCACCCACATGACCCCCGCAGCGCTGGTCTGGGAATTTCAGCCGCTTACAAGGTGACATTCTTGTCTGAGAAGTAAGCAGTGAGCCCGTAAGAAAGAGAGTCGAGGGGACAGAAACGCGGAAAGGCCCCGCCCTGCCTGGACACAGAGGTGATTTTGGGCACCACTGCCCCCACTGGTAAACTGGCCCTGTTTCGTGTCCCCAGAACCTCACCCCACAGGTGGCCTGCATGCCCTTGACGGAAAGCTGGTTGTCACTGTGCTGCAGTCCGTTTCTGTCTCTCCATCTCCCCAGTGGCTCTGGTGACAGTCTAGGGACACCCATGTCTCCCCGCCTCTGTCTCTCTGTCCCCCCACCCCCAGTGGCTCTGGTGACAGTCTGGTGACACCCATGTCTCCCTGCTTCTGTCTCTCTGTTCCCCCACCCCCAGTGGCTCCGGTGACAGTCTGGGGACAGCTCATGTCTCCCCACCTCTGTCTCTCTGTCCCCCCACCCCCAGTGGCTCTGGTGACAGTCTGGTGACACCCAGGTCTGCCCGCTTCTGTCTCTCTGTCCCCCCACCCCCAGTGGCTCTGGTGACAGTCTAGGGACACCCATGTCTCCCCGCCTCTGTCTCTCTGTCCCCCCACCCCCAGTGGCTCTGGTGACAGTCTGGGGACAGCCCATGTCTCCCCGCCTCTGTCTCTCTGTCCCCCCACCCCCAGTGGCTCTGGTGACAGTCTGGGGACAGCCCATGTCTCCCCGCCTCTCTCTCTGTCCCCCCACCCCCAGCGTCTCGCCCTGGGTTTCGCAGCCCGCCAGGCGCCACGTGAGCGTTAGACCCCGGGTTGTTCATTTCTTAGTTCCTTTAGCCAGGTGGAAACAGAAGGTTCAGGGAAATGTTCCTGAGTGTACATCGTTTGGACAAAACAGCACCGAGTGCCGGTGAAGGTCAGCCTTTACCTCAACGGTGTTTCAGGTCAAATTTCGAGTTCCGTGTAATCAGGCCGTGTGACTTAGAGTACAAGGGCACCGCCACGTTGGCGAGATGGCAAGCTCAGTGATGCTTATTACCACGGCACAGAGAGTCTTTGAGTCTAAACAAGATGACCAACGCTCGCTTGGCCTGGGGCTCATACGACGTCACTCCGTAGGATGGTGTTACCACCTAGTGAGAGCCTGTCCCGTCAGAGCTGCTCCTTTGTCACAGGAGTCCGAACAGCATGGCTGTGTTGTTAGGTTATGAGGACAAATACTTTTTAGAATAAGGCTCATCTGTCTGGAGCAAAGACAAGGGCGCATCCACATGTCGGGAGCACGGTCCCACGCGCCTTGAGCGATCCAGGGAGACAGACGTCGCAGGGGGCGGGGTCACGGTCCCCAGAAGATACCAGGGCCTGGTCCCTGGAACCCAACAGACTTGCCTGGGGCTCGGGCTCCAGGGTCAATGTGTGGGCCAGTCCCCTTCTGTCGTTCAAGTCAAAACCAAAGGTGAAGTTCTCGGGAAAGGATGGAAGGGAGTCAAGCCTCGGGGGTGATGATTTGGGCTAGTTTCTGTTTTAACACGTCGGCACGTAATACGTTTGTTGCTGTCTGATGAGATCTTATAAACTGGTAAGACATGTACAAACGCAGAATTTGCCATCCTAACTCTCGAGAGCTCAGTGGTTTAAGTACACGCACGCCGTCTGTAGCCGGCCCTGCTGTCTGTCCCCTGGACTCGCTTCATCTTGCGACGCTGAGGCTCTTGTCCCCACCGAACACCAGCTCCCCCGCTCCCACGCCCGGCCCAGCCCCCATGCACCGAACCCCCCCAGTCCCCGCCCCCCCCACCCCCCCCCGTCCCCAGCCTCCCCACCTCAGCCCCCGGCCCACCCCCAAGCACCGAGCTCCCCCCAGTCCACCGATGGATCCAGCCGGGCGCCCCTACACTTCCTCTTTAAGGCTGAATTGTGTGTGCAGACCGCACACGTCTATCTGTCCGTCCATCAGCGGGCACTCGGGTGGCCCGCTCCTTCTGGCTGGGTGAAGAATGCTGCTGTGAACATCGGAGCACAGTTAACCCTTGGGGAACCTGCTCTCTGCTCCCTGGGTGCGTGGCCGGAAGTAGGGCGCTGATGTTACTGCTGTTTTTCAAAGAATGGACGTAATTGTTCAAACACTTCCCCGAAGTTTGAGTTTTGCATACACTCATCAGTAAGTACCATTATAGTGGCTGATCTAACACACTTATGTGGGTTTTTGGGGGGAGTCCTCAACAGCTTGCAAGCATGCAGAGGGCACCTGTACTTGGGGAACGGCTGGCCCCAGGTGAGAAGCTGCCACCTGCCTGGGAACGGACTCAGGAGGTTGACACGGACCCGCGACCCCCTGCAGGTGGGTCAGGGGTGACCCCTGGTTTCTGGCTGGCACAATCGGGTGGGGTGCGGAGATCGGTCTGGTCCAGTGGAGTCGAGGCGGCCGTGGGGCACCCCCGTGGAGACGGCTTCTAGATGTTTGGCCGTAGGGGCTGGAGCCTAGAAGGAGGGGTGGCTGTAGCTAGAAACTCAGGGGTCATTAGCCGGGTGGGTCTCCTGTCCCCAGCTGGGTCTGGAGTTCCAGGAGGCCAGGGACCGGGTGGGATGCACATTACCTGGAGGTGGGAGCCCCACCAATACCTGGAGGGCGTGTGGGTCCTGGTGACACCGCCATAACCTTGTGGCAACAACCGGCCCCTGTTGGGAAGGAGGCCACGGTCGTGAAGCACAGGGCTGGTGGGAGTGGCTGCTGGGGCGGCCAGGGGCCCGGGCAGCTCTGTTCGCCTTGGTGAGACCCACTTACAGCACAGGACCCTCAAGGACCAGGGCAGCCTTCCTCGCGCCTACTGACCTTAACAAGCTCCCTCGTGGGCTTGGGGGCGCACAGCCCCAGGAGACCGCTTACAGCTCCGCCCACAGCCCCGCCCACAGCCCCAAGAGCCCCCCCATGGCCTCGCCCACGGCCCCATGGGCTCCCCGGCAACCCGCCCCCACAGCTCCTCGAGCCCACCTGCAACCCACCCGAGGCAAAGCCGTGTCCCTTCTTGAGCCAGCTCCACTGTCACCCACCTACAAAAGGGTCCAGAAGCCGTGCCCAGCTGCACACGAGCCCGAGGCCGAAGGAAAAGTCAGTACCGCTGACCCTGTCTGTACCTCGAATGCTCATATTTTGGTCACCATGCATGCTTCCGTTAATTTTGAATTTTTACTTTTTATTTTATAAATACAAAATATTAATTAAACACAAAATAAAATAAATTAAGTTTATTTATTTTTGAGAGAGAGAGAGAGAGAGAGAGAGAGAGACAGAGCGTGAGTGGGGGAGGGGCAGAGAGAGAAGGAGACACAGAACCCGAAGCAGGCTCCAGGCTCCAGGCTCCAGGTTCCGAGCTGTCAGCACAGAGCCCAACGCGGGGCTCTGACGGTGAGATCACGACCTGAGCCAAAGTTGGACCCTTAGCTAACTGAGCCACCCAGGTGCCCCCAATTTTGGCTTTTTAAAAGCATTAGAATGTCACCTTAATGACAGAGATCTTTTGGCAGCCTCTTAAATTTGACATGGGGGTGGCGTGTGTTTCTCTGGCCTCTCTTTTCCTGTCCTGGAAAAGCCTGAGAGCTGCCTGGCACCTCACCCGATCCGCGCATGTGTGCCCGCGTTCAGGTGACCGGTGGCCTCGTGGCCTCTGTAATGGTGACATCACGGTTTTGCATTCTCCGGGTTTCAGCTCAGACGTGCCAGCCTCAGGTGGCCTGCACACCACGACCCTGCCCCCGGTATTTGCAAAAATTGCCCGCTGCCCGCCGTCCAGCAGAAGGCGGCTTTGTGGGGACAGGGACCCTGACGGCGTGGCTCGTAACCGAGTCCGCAGTGGCCAGGGTGGCCTGACGCTGAGCCTCCTGTAAACGTGTCATGAAGGAACAACAGCCAGCGGTCATCCAGTGCTCGCCGTGCGCTAGTCCCCCGGCCGATCTTCACGGGAACCTTCACTGTCGTTGTAGACCCCGTTTCACAGAAGGGGACACTGAGCCAAAGGGCAGACGTAGAAGTTGCCTAAGGCCCTACAGCAGGTGAGCGGCGAAGCGGGGAGCGGACGCTGGGCCGCCTGGCTCACAGCGGGACATTTGGGGCCAGCCCGTGCACTCTTAGCTGCTGTCCCACGTCCACCTGTCTCCCTGACCAATCGTGATGACCCGCAGACGTCCCCTGGGGAGGGAGCAAAGTAGCCGCAATGCTGCCTCCCGTCGGGAACGGAGGAAGAACACGTTGAGCTCCGGTCCGGTGCACCTGCCGCCTCGGGGTCTGCTCGCGGTGGGGAAAAGGGCGCGGGGGTCCCCATCCTGAAGGACGCAGACACCCAGTTGTGGTTTCCTCCTTCCCTCCAGGACCTCAGAGGAGGGGACAGCACTCAGCACACGCCTGGGCCTCGGGGACTTGGGCTGGTGGGCCGGGCCCAAGGAGCCCCAGCTCGGCCTTTACTCCAGACGGTAACAGCTGCTGCCGTGGCTTACCACGAGAGATCTTTCCGGGACCCTGTCATGTGCTGCCCCCACCATCAGCCGTTGCTTCCGTGCCGAGCGCTTTAGCTGTATTAGCTCATTTAATTCTATTCTGTGATGAAGTATCCCCACCCCTGTGGTTCAGTCACTTGCTGGGCCCCCCGCAGGCGAGTGGTGAAGCTGGCTGTCCAAACCAGGCCCTGTCCCTGTAGAGGCGCCCCCGCTTGGGTCACAGTAGAAGTGGGATAAAAAGGGTCTGGGGGACCTGGAGAGCAGGTCCCAGGGGCCGTGGCCCTGGGAGGTTCCGGAAGTGGGTCCCGCCTTACCCCAGGCTCCATGCCTGTACCTGAGGGCAGAGTTCTGGGCCCAGGTTCCACGAGTGACCGTGAGGAGGCATCGGGGGTGGACCCGGGGCGGGGTGCACTCCCGCTCACCTTCCTGTCGCCCTTGGAGGCGCTGGTGGGGGGGCGGGGTCATGTCCCAGCCACAAGGCAGGTCCTAGGCCTCAACTGGCCCCACCCGGGAGCTGCCCTCCCCTCCGGGAATTCTTTTCTCCCGGCTTCCCACCATCTGCTTTCCTCCGCATCACCTCCACCTCTGTGCTGCCCCTCATGCCAGCTGCTGCCCGGACGAGGACACGCGCTCACGCTTCTGGGCTTTCGCTAACCTCCCTGCTTGGGGTGCGCTCCCTCCCTGCCTGCCTGGCGGGTCGCCCCTGCTCACAGCCCCCTCCATCTCTGCGGGGCTTCTCTGAACCCTCCCCCACGTCCTCTCCTCCGCTGCCCCCCAAGGCCCTTCCTGTCCCCTCCTGTGATGGCTGAAGTGGCCTGTCTCTCTAGTGACCTGAAGAAGCTGCAAATCCTCTGTTCCCGCAGCTCGATCCCCTGGTGACCCAGCGGGCCTTGGGGACGGCGTGGGATCAATAGAACACTGCGGGAGCTCTGAGGCTGGGTCGCAAGTAGCCCTTCAGCTTTTCCCCAGCCTCCTGGAAGGTGGCTCTGGGACCGGGAGGAACCCAGCCACACGCAGAGGCCCGGTGTGGGTGGCGGGGGCAGGGGGACAGCTCAGCTCGGCCCCCAGCCAGCACCACCTTCCCGCCACGGAGAGCGCCGAACCAGACCCCGCGACCAGTCGAGCCTTCAGATGACCCCCCCAGCCCCAGCTGCCGTGGCCGTGACCTCACGAGAGAGACTCCAGCTGGACCCCGTCGGCCCCCCAGACTTTGAAATGTAACAGAAACTGTTTCAAGCCATTAAATTTCGGCGCGATTGTTCCGGGGCAGCGGATAACTGGACTGCAGACCGCGTGTCCCCGAGGGCAGGGCTTGTGTCCCTCCTGTCCCTCCGGTCCCTGCCCGGGCTCCAGTGAGGACCGAGCGCTCCTCAGATTCCCCTTGAGTGCACGAATGAAACCCGTCGAGACTCACTGTTCACCCTGAGATAGAAGAAATTTATTAGCAAGAGGTAATCAGGAAACATATATTTTTACAAAAATGGAAATTTCTTTTTTCCAAACAAGCTGTAAGTGGAAATATTTTAGGACTAGGAATAGAATTCTCATACCACTAAGGTATTGCTTACAGCAGGAGCAGCCTGTGTGCCGTCCTGGGGCACGCCAGCCGCGCGGAGCTGACCGCGCTCTCCCCGCCGCACGGCGTCACAGCACGTGGGGGTATTCGCGGAACGGGCGCTGCCGGACTCCTGCTGGAAGGCGCTCGGACGGGACTGCGGTGTGTGCAACACAGACACTCACTGATTTCCTAGCTCTACGGCGTGGCACTATTTTCACAAAGCGAACAGACTCGGAGCATCTCAACGTAAGCTGGCGGTGACCGTGAGGCGGCTACGAGACGAGTGACATTCTCTGGGTCCCCGACTTGTGGCGGATGCCGGGCAGCGGCCGGCAGAAGTCGATGCGACTCTGCGTCGTGACTCCGTTCCCCTGGGGACGCTCCGGGGCCTCGGCCGGGTTCACGGAGACCCTGGTGTGGTCCCCAGAGCAGGGAGCACGTGGGGCCCGCACAAGGTGGTGTGCTGGTGTCGCGGGGCGTGGTTCTCAGCGGAGAGGACCCCCTCCGTCCAGGTTACCGGGAGACGGAGAGTTCTGACCCCTGTGGTTTTGGCTGAAAAAGCTGCTTTGGAAACTGGCATCGCCGTCAGCGGGAAGATCCGTGGATGACTGGACTTCAGGGTGCGGTCCCCGCCCGCCTCCCCCCACCCCCCCACCCCCCCGTTACGACGACTACATGGAACATGCTGGGAGGGCACCCGGGGCGGGGGGGCCGCCTCAGCCCGGGGAGGGGGGAGGCCTGGGCCGCGGAAGGACAGAAGCGGGTGGCGCCCAGGCTGGCGTCTGCACGGGCTCCGTCTCCCCATCCGAGGTAGTGGGGGGCTGGGAAGGCTACGGACGCGGCTGGAAAGAAACAGGCGCTGCGGGGGGCGGGGGCTGGGGGCGGGGCGGGAGCGGAGGCTCCTGTTCCGGTTCTACGGGGATCTAAGAACGAGAACGGGTTGGTATTCTTGGAGAAGCACATACTAAAGAGGAGAATCCAGGAACCAGACAATTATGTACACATCACACCGCGTGTGTCCGTGGGGCGCCGGGGCCGGGCCGGGCCGGCTTCAGGTGGGGAGTTTGGGCTCCATTCGCAGGGAAGACTCATAGAGGCTCTCCTCGTCCATGACGAAGGACTGGTCCAGCAGGTACTGGGTCACCTGGCGAGAGGAAGGCGTGGGGCAAGTGGCAGGCGGTGGGGACACGGGGCCCCCGCGGGGGTGGGGCGAACGCGTCTGAGCCAGCCCTGCGTCTTCACGTGGGCCGGCTATTATTACTGACTGCCGCCTGACGGGGACGTGAAGTCATGTGTGGCCAACGTCACCCTTGGCCGAACTCTAGGTGAAGCATTTGGGGCTCGTACTTTGGAAAAAACCCTCTAAGATGTCAGTCGTAGGACCCAGGTGGCGAGGGGGTCACGTGTTCTTTCAGCGTTCATGCCGAATACACGTCAGGCTGAGCGACATTCACCCCGAGAGGAGAAAGGGGAAACCGAGGCCGCGCTCCCGGCCTCGCACGGCTCGCTCCGGGGCGAGATCGCGGAGCGGACACAATCACCCTTCCGTCCGCCCTCCCGGGTCACCTGCTGGATTCCTACAAGTAAAGGTGCTTCGAGGGGCAGCTCCCAAGCCGCACGGGCAGCCCCGCTTCGCCAAGTTCTCCTCAAGGCTCTTTCAGTTGTCGCTTGCTTGCAACCAAAGCCTCGTTATTATTATTATTATTATTATTATTTTGCTCCGAAACCCAGGGCAGGAGGAAAACCACACCACACACGGCTGCACTCGGCGGGGGGACTTCCCGCCGCGCGCCCTTCCCAGCTCTGAACTTTGTAACTAGGGGGCGTCACTTTCCCAAAAGATGCTGTAGACGCTGCCTCTCTTGGCTGGGAGGGGGCCCCGACGGGACCTCCGGCCGTCCCGGGGCAGGTGCAAATCAGACGGGAGCGGCCAGCTCGGCACCAGCCGTGGAGCGGGGAGACGTCCCCGCTGGTCGGGGCAGAGGGAAGGCTTCTTGGAGACGCTGGCGTCGGCGCGGGGCCCCGGGGCGTCGGGGGATGAGAGGGGCTGGGTGTGCAGGGAGGGGTGCGGACTGGCGGACGGAGCGCGTGCCCGAGTGACGGCCCGGGTGGCGGGGACGGTGCCTCCGGCTTACCTTCGCCTGGTGTTCTATTTTATAGGCGGTTTGCTGGAACTGGCGAATCTCTCGGATGATGTGAGAAATCTGCGAGGCCGAGGACACGTCAAGAAGACAGTTTGCCAGCCCCTCCGCTCCGCGGCACGGACGGGGCGCCGGCAGCCAAGCCCGCGGTCGGCCTCTTAGCTCACACCCGAGGGCCCCCGTGGAGGCACGCGGCCTCCCTCGCCCCAGCGATCTGTGTCCAGGGGGACACCAGTAAAAAGTCTACGGGTCGATTACGTGACAGAAAAAGCACCATTCGGTCGGAGAGGGCAGGCTGTCCAACATCCCGAAACGGTGCCCACGTCTCGGCAAACGCCGGGCACCTGCCACGTTCCGCGTGCCCACCGTGCGTGGGTGCCGGGGCCCCGTCCTGTCACCAGGACGGTGCTTCTGGCTTGCGGGTGACAGAGAAGCCCTCCCAGGGAGCCCCGTGTCGACTGGAAACCGCATCACACAGAACCCATCCGAGGGTGTCGTGAGAAAGGGCGGGGGGGAGCCACGACACCGGCCCGGCGCTCTCCTTCCACTCGGGAGGGGCTGTCTACGGATTCTGTCTGCCGCTGGCTTCGTGTGGCCAGCTCTGCCCCTCCCCCGCGGGGTGACCTCGGGTGGGCCACGGAGCCCCGCGAGCCCCAGGCTGCTCCTCCGTGAGCAGGGGCAACCCCTCAGGGGGCTCCGTCCGAGGGAGCGCGGTAAGGCTGGCCGGGGGCCCGCCCGGTGCTGTCTGCCTCTCTGCCTCTCCGGGACCCGCGGCGGCTCTCGCCGGAGAAGCCAGCTCCAGGCTGCCGGGTGCGAGTGCTAGATCGCAGGCCAGGCGGTCCCGGGACTCGGCCCGGGTTTTGACGCACCCCTGCCCTGCCCCGGGAAACTCACCATCCTCATCTTGGAGAAGTTGACCAGGCCGTCCTCCGTGTAATTGGGCGTCCCCTCTTCGATAAAGGCCAGGTCAGTGAGGTACATCCCCAGGTAAGGGACACAGGGCGGGTCACAACTTCGAAGCAAATGGCATTAGACAAACGTTTTTCATTTGAAAACACGGGCGTCTACGGAAACAGAACACCCTGCATGCATGTGCTGGAGGCCTGGGGTTGCCAGCCGCCTCAGGGTCAGTCCTCTGGGGCCATGGGCCACGGGCCAGCGGGCCAGAAAGCCCTCCCCCACCCGTCCGCTCTCCGACCCGGATGCAGGCTTTGGGCTCCACGGCCGGCCCCCTCCCAGCCCCCTCGCCTGACTCCCCCGTGAAACTCTCCACGCAGCCCTGCTCTAGACCCACCCCCCAGGGGACCTGCCAGCCCCCACCCCATTCTGCCAGCCATGCTACCCAGCCCCCCAGTGTCGTTCTGCTCCTTGACACTCCTCCTGTGCCTCGACCGGCCGCTTGCCCCACGGGATCTCCTGCCCACCTGAGCACTGGTGTCCCGGAGCAGGAAACCCTGGCCCTCGAGGTCCCCTCCTACAAGTGGCTTCTAAGCAGGGGGCTGGGGGACAGCGTCCCTAACAAGTGACCTCTTGGGGAGGGAGCATTTTGGAAGACACAACCCAGCAGTGGTGGACCACGCCGCTCCGACTTGGGGGGCTGCTGTTACATCTTCATCACAGGGTATTGCCCTGGAGCCTGTGGGCAGGGCCCCAGAAAGGGCCCGATTTTGTGTGGGTCCGGCGGCCACCGTGCTCTGGCAGAGCTCCGGGTCGTGCCCTCAGGGACCCCTGATGGTGCCCCGCAGCCTCCTCTCAGCGCAGCGCAGCACGCAGACACGGCCAGTCTGGCCGCGCGCACTTGCGGGGGCAGGTGACCCCCGCTCCTCGACCTCTGACCTTGTCTCCTCGAGGCCACGCGGCAACCCGCCACTCCGGAAGAAGGAGAGGCAGGGAGGTCTGTGGGGCAAGAACAGAAACCCAGCCTCTGCCCCTCGCCTGCTAGGCGTGTGACCCTTGACCCGAGGGTCAAGGCTGCCCTCACACGATGGGGCTGATTGCCCAGACAGGTCTAGGAGGTCAGGTTAGGTGATGCGCCCACGCTACATGAAGTAGCATGGATGCACGCGGGGAAAAACACATCCGGTTTTCGTCCGGCGGTCGTACGGCTTTGACGCCTTCTGACACTGGCCATTGTCCTCCCCTGTTGCTTTCTTTTTTGGACAAACGGCAACAGGTCTCAGGATGGGTGTTGGCAAATACCAGGATCCCTGCCAGAAGCGAGAAACCGCTTTGTTTTCACCGGGTCTGTTTATCGTGGCGACCTCGTATTCGTGGTTCCCCGTTTACTGTTCTGACACGCTTTTCCTTCTTACTTCAATTTACCTCGGGGAAAACGTGAGTTAATTATAAGGAAGCTACGGAGAGCGGATCCCGCCGGCACATGAGCAGCAAAGCTGGGATGGAGGTGGGCCTGGGGGTGAGGGAGACCGTGGCCAGAGTTGTTTTCTGACCTGTAGGTCTTGACTCTTTCTTGGGTGGTGAAAATACGTTAAGCGTTGATCAGCTTTTTAAAGAACGAAAACAACAACAACCCAGAAGTAGAATAAAAGAAAGTATCTGAGTTGGTTACACGGGCCAAAAGCACATGTTGTTTTGTGAAACTTTTGTTGCTGTTTGCATGTATGTATTTGTGGGGAAAAAAAAGTGTTCTTACTGGGTTGTGATTTAAAAAAACAAACAAACAAGACACACAGGGTCCTGCGGGACCACACGGTCTGTGACTGTCACAGGTCAGGCTCTCCGACCCCGCCCATCATCCTCCAAGTCTGGGCGGCAGGTGGGACTTAGTCGGGAGACGGAGAAGCAACTCTGTAGCCAGTGCTGCGGGGGGGGGGGGGGGGTTCGCTGGCCAGCGGCTTCCGAGAGGGGCTTCCCAGCTCGCCCGCTATTTCTGCTCTTGACGGTGACTAGGAACGCGGAGGGCCGGAAGGACCCCCTGTCTTGGGGGGAGGGGAAGGGGGACCGGGGCCGCAGGGAAGGAACACGCAGAGTGTTCCCGGAGGCCGTACAGGGTCTCCGACTGCCCAGAGCGGTGGGAAGTCAGGGGTTCCTCTGATCGTGGACGTGTATCCCCTGATGCGTTTACCGGGCTCAGGAGCCCTCTGTAGGACGGTGGCGGGTGGGCACCTGGAGTCACAGCCCCATCACCGCTCTGTCCCTGGTCACCGCCTTCCGGGCGAGGCGCCTGGAAGGAGGGGCCCAGGGAAGCGCACACACGGTTAGTGCACGCGCGTGCACACGGCAAGTCCATCCGGACCGGACCCAGAGCCGTGCTGGTCAGCGCGTGGGGCTGCCGACGTGGCGCTGGGCACTGGGGGCAGGCGTGGGGAGCACGGGGCTGTGGAGGGTCCCGGAAGGCTACCACTGTGTGGGGACCCAGCGGGAGCGCCTGAACGAAAGGGACACACGCGGAGGGCTCCTTGTAGGCCACGCCCCTGTGACCCCTGGCCGGCTCTGGACTCCCCGTGTGGGCATTTTCGTCCCCCTCGGGCGGGGTCCGGCCCTGCCCTGGCTCAGGGCGGATGCGGGGCGGCTTCCTCTCCTCACAGACCCCTCACCCGCCTGTAACCTGCTGTTTTAGGGAAGAGACAAAAAAACGCCCCGCTTCCCATTCTAAACACGGCCTCTGGTTTTCCAGGCAGCGCCTGGATGCGGGAAGCCGCCTCCTGGTGACACTGGCATCTAGGCCTTGCCTGGGATTGTCTGGGGTCCCCCACCATCTTCCAAGAAATTCTTGATGACGTCACGTGGGAGGGGAGATCACGTGGTCCCAGCAGCTGAAAGCTCCGTGTGGCTGCCTGACGGGCCGGCCACCAAGGGGTCAGCCCTTCCTCCTCCGCCCCGCCCCAGCGTGGGGAGTTCAGCTCTCCCCCCTCGGCCCTGCCCCAGCCTGGGGAGTGGCCCTCTCTCTCACACGCCTCGCTGCCCCTGTTTAGGGATCTCCTCTCCCTCCCAAGAGGGTGTGAGGGGCACTCGGGCTGGCCACGTGGGCTGGAGCCCCAGTTCTGGCATGCAGTGCGAGAAATGAGGTGCTCAGATTTTGGGGGAAAAATTGCAGTGGGGCCAGGAGTCGGGGTGGGGGTCGCAGTCCACTCTCGTTTTGCCACCAGGGCACCCACTGCTCTGTGGTCTCGGCAGGAGACTAGGCTCTGCTGCGTGGTCACGAGCAGAAAATACAGGTGGAAATGAGTGTGTGGCCTGGTGGCCACCCCTGGGCCCCTCGCGTCCACACGGATGGATTTTGTCCCTCGCGAAGGGCGGGTGGCGACGGGCTGGTGGTCGGCGAGCCGCCTGGGTCCCCCACAGCCCTCTGCTCAGGGCGGCCGCAGCCCGCGGGGAGCGTTGCCCCGCGTTCCTCCAAACGAGGGCTTCCCATCAAAGCAGAGCCCGAGTACAGGTTTGCCAACGTGTGTTGGGTTCAGATTAGGCCGGTGGGCAATCCCAGAACTGACCCCAGCGGGGCTGGTGACCAATGCCACCGAGGACTTGACTTCCTGGCCACGTTTTGCCGCGCGGAACCGGAAGGGTGGTCTCTGGGCTCGGGGAATGAGGAGGGCAGACGGGGGCACGCTCGGGGGCCCTGGGCAGGGGACTGGGGGCGCACAGGGCACGCGCGCTGTCGGTGGGCCCGGGGGGATTTAAGAGTGTGGCCGAGGGGAGGGGAGTGGGACGTAGGGGTGAAGTCTCCGCCGGGAAAGGCCACTCACTAGCCTGCGTGCGGGCACGAAACCTCTCCAGTGACGGGCTACGCAGGAGGCCCCGTCCGGGCAGGCCACCGGCCGTGCTCAAGACTGGCCTCTCCCTTCCTTCCTGTGAGCACCGTCCCCCCCTGCCGAGACAAGACCCCGGGGTTCACACAGCACAGCTCTACGGTGCCTCTGGACAAGGGGTGCAGGACACGTTCGCCCCACGTCCCCTGTCTGTCCTTCCCCTGCAGGGCGTGGCCTCCGTGTGCATAAAGCGATAACCCGGTTTGCATAAAGGTCTCAGCTCCTGAATGCCTGAGGTCCCCCACCCCCTTGCAGCCCGGAGCAGAGGCGTCTGGGACAGGCTGACCGGAGCCCCCCGGGAAAGAGGGAAGACGGGGGTGGGGGGGGGGGGTGGGGGCGGTTACCGAGACAGACCCAGGCCACGGAGGCGACGGCAGACAAGGAAGCCATGGGCGGGAGGCGGATGGAAGGGTGCCCGGCAGACGGACAGGTGGGTGAATGCGCGGTGAGGCGGCCCGCACAAGCACAGCCCACGGGCTCCGGGGGGCCCGGGCGTGACAGAGACAGCACAGATGGCGGGGCATCTGTCTGAGGACGAACACGGTGGAGATGAACGCAGCAATGGCACACGGAGGTGGCGGAGGACGGCCCGCGTGCGGCGGGAGGGAAATGAGGGCACACGGGCGGGGCGCGGGTGTGCCAAGGGCTGGACGCGGTCCCCGGGCCCCGGGGGCAGTGGCCGCGTGATTCCGCACGACAGGCGGGAGAGGCGCTCTGCAGGGAGCCGGGACTGGGGGCGGCCCCGGGGTCTCGCCAAGGACGGCAGGGACTAACGCAGAGGCCGCGGGCGCATAGCGAGCGAGCGAGCGGGGGTGACCCCAGAGCCCTCGCGCGTGAGCCTGTGGCCGCCGTGCGCCCCAAGGGGCTGAGGCCGATGCGCTGGGAGGGCCTGGGCCCTCGGGCGAACCGCAGAGCACTGGCCTTGCAGGCCGCCTGGGCCAGGGTCTGGCTCTGTCACCGCGGCCACACGGCTCTGTGACGGCCACTAGCGCCTCAGTGTCCTTGTCTGGAGGAACGGGACGGGAGGACCCGCCTCACGGTGGCGGGCCTCCTCGGGGGCGACTGCCTCTCCCGGGGACTTGGCAACGTCTGGGGGCATCTCTGGTCGTCACGACTTGGGGAAGGCACTGGCATCTGGTGGGCGGGGGCCGGGGCTGCCGCTCAACAGCCCACGTGGCACGAGACGGCCCCTCAGCATGGCGTGGTCCTGCTCTAGTGACGACCTGCCGTCTAGTGACCGCGGTCAGGTGCGACATCGGCAAATCTGTGTTCTCCGATTCCCAGATGCCGTTTGTGCAAACCGCACCTGTTCCCATGACTAATTCTCAACAAAAACGGGAAAACGCGATCCCATTAAGTAAACACCTTGACCTCACAACCTTCCCTGATGTCAGAAACACTGAACTGTGGGGATGTGTGTGCGTCAGCGTCGAGGCGTCTGGGGCCACGGCCGTCCCGCGTGCTGGGACTCGGGCGTGCTGCCCCTCCCCTCGCCGGGAACTGCCCCGGAGACTGGGATGGCTTTAGCAGACAGTGGAGGACAAAGCCGACCCACCCTAGAGGTCTGGGGAGCCCAGGGGCCGCGTGGGTAGACGGACGGACAGACAGACACACGGACCTCCTGCTGCAGCCAGACGGGGCGCGTGGAGGCCTCCGCAATGCGGTCTACGATTTGAAAAATAACGGTGACAAAATAGCACACACTTACTTTTTCAGAGCTTCTCTGAGATTCTTAAATCTGCCCTCTGATGACACAAGCTTTTGGAGCTTGTCAATCAAAGCTTTTGTCTAGAAAGAATCAGAAGCATTTACTAACGCGCGGCTCGCAGGGGCCCGAGGCACCGGCCCACGGTCCACGGGCCGCCCTCGGGCTCCGGGGCCGCCCCTGCTCTGCCTCCTCGCAGGGCAGGGCGTTTCCGGGGACCGCCCCCCAACTCCTGAAGAGTCAGCCACGGACCCTTGTCCTCTCACCCTTCAGAAGCACGGGGGTGGCAATGGGGGGGATCTGAGTGCCGGTCTCACCCCTGCAAACACGGACCCGGATACCGGGGTGGGGGTGGGACTGGGTAACTGCAAGGGGCCCTCCGGAGCAGAGCGCAGCAGTGGCCGTGGCTTCACTTCCGTGGCCTTTCCTGTGCCCTCAACCCCAGGGATGTGGCCAAGGGTGCGGGCACAGAACCACACCTGTGTATCTCAGGACGCCGCACTAACGTAAGAATCAGGAGAAAAGATGGCAGGTGAACTGATCACCTAGAAGAAAAGACCGTGATGGGGAAGAGTGAGCCCCCAGCTGAGGGTCCCGTTTGTCTGCAGGGAGCAGACGGGAGCCACGGAGGCTGCCCAGGGTCTTTGCGGTCCTTTCCCTGCCGGCCGGGGGCCTCTTGGTCTTGGCGGTCCCCGGGTCCCTCACTTATGCAACAGCGACGTGGCTTAGCGACCCCACCTCTCCAGCTCCCGCCCTCAAAATCCAGGCCGTGGCCGAGAACGGGCGCTGGAGGCCAGCTGTGCGCACGTGGCCTGGAGGGGACGCTGGTCACACGGGCCGAGCACACCCCTCAGCTTTGGGCCAGACGTTCCTGAGAAATCTGCCTGCAGAAAGCGACACTGAGACTTGATTCAGATGGGAGAAGGGACCGGGGTGCGGTCCTCGAGGGGCCCATCCAGTCTGCTTCCTCCTGGATGGGGAGCCGTCACCTGGTCCTGACCAGCCCCGCTCAAAGCAGAAATGCGTGTGGACCTGGTGGCGGAGACACAGCCACGGGCCGTGTCTGTGCCCCTGACGCAGCCGCCCTCAGGTACCGGCCCGCAGCCTGGTGCCGACGTCAACCGCGGCCCCGGGCCTCCGCTTCTCCTGTACTTTCTAGACTTCTCTCTCCAGAGCTGGGCCCACCCCCTCCTCCTCCCCACTCGCCTGCAGAGGAATGGCCCCGAGGCAGCCGGAGACCAGATGTGGGGGCCCAGTGTCCTGGCCCTGGGGCCTCAGCAGCTCTGCACACACCCTCCGCAAGCCCACAGACACCGCTCCTGTTCCATGGCTGGCCTCCACTTTCAATCTGGAAAATGGGAGGGTAGGCCCCGCTGGCCACTTAGCTCCGGATGAAGTATCACCATGCTAGCGGTCCTGAGGATACATGGGGGATATTCTGATGTGTGTGGGGGACTGGGTAGACACTTGGGACCGATCTGTGGCTCTGAGATGGGCACGCTCAGACTCCTTCCACAGATGGGGTGTCCTGCTGTCCAGGAAGGAGCTTTGCAGCCTGGGAGGCCCCTGGATATTCCCGCCGCCGCTGCTTACAAAGTGAGTTCCAGCTTGAAGCGGCCGGGCCAGGAGTTTCCGTCCTTTGGTGCTCAATGGGACCCAGGCCGCTGGGATTCTGGGCATCTCTGCCGGGAGGGTGGAAGCAAGGGAGCCCTTGGAACATGTCGCTGAAACCAGAGACCGAGCAAGGGGCCGGCCTTGTTGTGTTGAGAAGGAAGGTGGTCACAGAACCTCCTGAAGGAAGATCCCATCTTCCCTCTTCACCGAACAGAATGCTTCCTGACGGCCAAGGCTGCTCCCTCCCAGAGGAGCCCCAGAGTACTGGCAGCCGAGGAGAGATTTCTGTCCCTACTGAGACTCAACTGTCCTCCAGAGAGGAGACACGCAGATCCGGCAGTCACCCGCGCCGCCCCACGGAGGGGCGCCATCCGTCCTCTCCTGGAGGGGGACACCCTTTCAGAGAGGCTGGGGGAGGGAAGGAGAGGACAGGGAAACGGAGCCAGAAGTCCCTGACTGAGCCTGACTGCTCGGCTCCAGCCAAGGGCTGGCCTGGACTGGACAGAATGCTTTTCTGCTTCAGGCACATTCGAGCCAATGATAACAACTATCTGCTGGGGCTGCACCTCACGCCTCTAAGACACGTGGCCGTTCCAGGGGCCTGGGGGTGGGGGTCACAAGTATCCACGGGATACCTGCAGAGACGCGGCAATCCTTCCCGGGCCGGTGCGGGCCAGGCGCCGCGCAGACGTGCAAGCTGAGGGCTGGGCGAGGCCGCCACAGGGCGTGTGAGCCCGATGTGCTTTCCGAGGCATCGCCGATGCCCGGGTCCTGAATGACATCCGAGAACGCAGGCCTGGCCGTTAGTCTTGATCTCTAACTGCCCTCCCTGTGCACCCTCTTGAGACAGCGGGAGACTTCGGGATGGTTAAGGAGGCTCCCTCCCAACTCTACAATAAGGGTGATGCTGAAGAATGAGGCCAAGAGTTACGGAGCCCCCACTGTGGTGGGAGCCTCCGGAGGAGACAGCACCGTTCTGAAGAACGGGCAGAAGAAAGACACGGGCCTGGAATGGCCATCAGACCCGCCGACAGACCCGTCTGCTCTCTGACAGGCCGAGTCGGCTCGGATGAGTTGGGGGTTCTGCAGCGGCCCGCTCAGGAATTCCCAGCACTGTGGCCACGGGCGGCCAGATGTGCCTGCGGCCTGAGTCCCCGTGCGTCCAGGCTCTGTTCTTTCCAGGAGCCCACTAACAAGCTGGCACCTTCCGTTGCCCGTCCCAGCCCTGGCATCTCTGTGTGTTAGGAGGCAAGAGGCCTGGCGTCACGGGGGGCAGGAGGCACCCTGCAGTCACGCCGTCATCTGGGGCCAGAGTGACCGCACTGCAGGGAGGGCAGCATCCCAGGGCTTCCTGAGTTTGGCTGCTTTTCTAGGGAGGAGGGATGCATGGACCCGATGCCTGCTCGTGGGGGCGGAATCATGACCTGTCGTGGGTGTGAGGATGGTAAGAGGGCAGGCAATAAAGAGAACAGCGAGGCGGGCACCGTATGTAAATCCAGAGGAGACAGGTGCCCTGGAGACCCTGGGCCCCACACAGCCCACCCAGTCGTAGGACCAGACGCTGTGGCCAAGTCACTGGTATCTTTGGAGGCTTACCCCTGCCCTCGGTGGCACCCATCCAGCCTCCTGCACACGTGCAGGCTGGGGTCCGGGCATACACCATGTGCACCAAGGAGGTGGCCCAAGTGCCTCACTGACCCTCCTCTTAGGGCCTCGGTGACCTCCTCGTGACCTCAGTGTAGGGAACTTCATTCCCAGGGAAGAATCATGTTCTGAGTGAATAAGGATCAAGCTCCCATTTAAGGTCACCAACTACCCATGGGTAACAGGGACCAGCGGACTCCCTGGCGGCCAGAAGGGCCAGAGAAACCAGAGACCTGGGAAGGGATCTGCAAGTTCGTCCGGCCCCGTCCCGGCGACCCTGCAGATCCAGAGTGGCATCCACCCTTCTGTCCCAACCCAAGGACAAGAGTATCGGGACCAGTAATCACTCTTCCACCTTCGTCTTTGGAGTATTAATTCTCAAGTGGGAATTAAAGTCTCATGGGTCCCAGCACCACATATGCGGGCCGATACCTGGTCTCAGGTGATACAGGAGAAGAGGTTCTCCCGGAAGAGGGCTTACGAGGAAGCGCTGGCCTCCACCCTGTCCTCCGCCCACCTCCGATGTCCGGAGGCCAGCACTCTGGCGCCCCGGCCCCGGCCCGGCCCCAGGCAGGCGATGGCGCCGGCTTCCCGCCGCACCTGCTTGGAGACTTTGAGCCACGTCTTTTTCAGCCGGAATATTGCGCTGCGGTTCATGGACGAGGTGATCTCCAGGACGGCGTTGTAGTTGTGCAGACAGCGGCATATGTCGGCCACGGCCACCCACTTCTCTATGGCGCTCACTCTCGCGTTGATGTCCTCGTTGCGGATGATCTCTGAAGCAATCAAGTTACTGATCTTTAAGCCCATGCGATGAGACAAGAAAAAATAAGAGGCTAAGTATTGCAGAGATGATAAATCACCATTGCTTGCAGATTATATGACTGCCCGTTTGAAAATCCCAAAAGGATACACTGGAAAACTACCAGGACAACTAACAGAGCTCACGAGGGTGGCTGGTTAAACACTCGACACGTAATAGCGAGTTTTCCTATACACTGGCAATACCAACTAGAAAACACCATGGAAAATATTCTCAAAATTCCAAGGGAAATGTGTAAACTACCTAAGAACTTAAATATCTGAGGATTTCCGAAGACGCTGCATGAAAACAATTGACCAAAGGTCATAAAAGGTTTGGATTACGAAGAACAAGATCCAATTCCCAAAGGAGAATATAAATACGCCATTTTTCTAAACTAATACGTGACTTCAACGTGACCCAATAAAACACACAATGAGAGCTCTCTTGAGGGCCTGACAAAGTGATCGCACGGTTCGCCTGGAAGAATAAGGAGGAGCCCAGCTCCGAGACCGTCTCCCCCACACGGCTGGGGCTTGGAGGGGACCCACACCTTGTGTCATCACTGGGCTCACATATAAAGTGGCAGAGGTCCCCCTGCCCTCAGTGAACACACACACACACACACACACACACACGCACAAATCAGATGTGGGCGGGACCTGGGGAGTCAGGGAGCAAGAAACACACAGAGCTGGGGCAGCAGCTGGCTCACCCTGTGCTCTTCTCTGAAACTTCCTATGAATTTATAATTATTAAAAAAAAGTAAAAAAGAAGACTACTTGTTACAAACAATTAAGAAAAGGACATGTGCAGGTGAATGAAAACTGTAGGCCTTTACTGCCAAGAAATCTTCTCAAATATAATTTCTGAAGGATGTATGTCCAAAGGATGGCTTGGAAAACTATTTAAGAATGGAAAACCACTGAAGAGAATTAGGGAGGAACGAAAACATGAAATAGTACATATGTTGTAACTCTTGAAAACAATTTTAAGATTTACTAATTTTGAGAGAGAAAGAGAAAGAGAGAGGGATAGAGATAGAAAGAGAGAGCCGGGGAGGGGCAGAGAGAGAGGGAGACACAGAATCCGAAGCAGCTCCAGGCTCTGAGCTGTCAGCACAGAGCCCGACGTGCATCTCGAACCCACGAGCCACGAGATCATGACCTGAGCTGAAGTCGGACGCTTAACCAACTGAGCTGCCCAGGTGCCCCAAGTTATACTAATTTTTTAAAGGAATACCTCTGTGAAACCTTCCAGAAAATAGAAAAAAAAAAAAGAGTATCTCACAACGTACTCTATGAAGCCAGTATAACCTTGATGCCAAAAGCAGATGCAGATGACACGAGAAGGAAAATCACACGTCCACCTGTCTGCCGTGCCACGACCAGGTTAGGTCTGTCCCCGGAACGAAAGGAAGGGTGAACATTAGAGAAAAATCTGTAACCGTCGTTCACCACATCAACAGTTTAAAGGAGGTAAGCCGTGACCATCTCAATAGATGCGCGCAATTTTGATAACATTCAGTACCGATCTGTGGCAAATACCGTCAGCAAACAAGAAGAGAAAAGAATTTCTTTAACTTGATAAAGAAACAAACATCCTCGACGGGGAAAAATGAGAAGCTTTCTCTTCAGAAGCAACACCAAGATTCACCATCGATGTTTGCACTCAAGTCTGCCACAAGGGGGCCGCGGGCAGCAGGGGTGCCCCCCACTCTGCCCTCGCCCTGATCCCGGAGAGCCTGGTCAGTGCCGCTCAGTAAGACAACGGCGTGGGAAGCTGCAGACCCAGCAGGGGAGAGATCTAGAAACAGCCACGGGCCGTGATGGTCACTACCACGGAGGTGCACATTCTGTGTCTGAGGACAGGGCGAATTCTAAGAGAGATGGCCAGACGCCAGGTGGTGATGAGGGCGGCCCTCGGAGGCAGGCTGTCTTGCCGTGTGATGTTGGGGATGAAACTGACCCCCCTTGGGCCTCAGTTTCCCCACTCACAAAGTGAGAATAACAGGGGTAAATGAGACCATGCTTGCAAAGCCCTGGGCACAGTGCCTGGCATGCCGCACACGGGCAGCAAACACTGGTTTCATGCCCCGCCCTTGGCTCACTTCGGTCCTGGGCGCACACGGGAGCCGGGGGGAGGGCGAGGGGCCGGGTTTTGCCACCCGGGGCTGCCGCGCGTTCCCAGGACCTGCCCACCTGCTTCGCGCACTGTCTCTAGCTGGACGTGTGGCCTGGGTTCTGTCTGTTGCTGGGTGCCCTACGGGGGTCCTGACCCCAAGCTGCAGCGTGGCCGTGTCTCTCTTTTCCTCCCGCTGCCGCAGACCCTCCCTGATGCGGGTGTTGACCAGGGAGCCTGGCCAGGAGGTCAGGACTAGTGGAATCGTGTGCAGCTCCTTCCTCAAGGGCCTTCCCTTGGGGGGGATGACTCAGCTCAGGGGAACTTAGAGGCCAACGCAGGTGCCCTCGGGGCTCTTTCCAGGCTGGGTGCAAGGGCCTGTGGTTCAGGGGCTGGGGCAGGGCTGCGTGCCGGGGGAGGACTTTTCCTTGCCTCCCAGACATGACTCAGGAGCCCCCAGGGCAAGGGCCCTGAGAGCCCGGCTTTCCTTAGACCAACGTGGGGGTAACAGCCCCCATCCTTTAGGGCTCGTGGGGTCACGATGCACACAAACTGCAGACAGTCAGGCGCTAGCCTCGCGGGGAACCTGTCCTCCACCTGGCACCCTGAGGGGCCTGCGGAAGGAAAACCCGGGACAGAAGGGCACCGCCTCCCCCCCCACCCCCTCCACCGTACTCACGTCGTTGAAATGCTTCGTGGTTTTCATGATATAAGGGGTCCGCTCATTCTTCTCTAGCTTCATCCAGCCTTGTCCAAAGAACTCCCTGAGGGAAGGAAGGACACCGGGCGGGTGAGGTTTGCACGGATGATGGTGTTGCCTTCTCTGCCTTTGGAGGCTCTAATTTCTCAGGGAGTAACTTTCTGTACAGCCCCGGAGAGGACAGGACCCTGGGCTCGCGGCCTCAGTCCCCTCATCTGTGAAACGGGATCAGTGACTATTTTGTTCACGGGGCTGTCGTGAGGCCGACACGAGGAGAGAAGTGGGAGCGAGCGCGCGGTCACGGCTGAGTCCGCTCTGCACCCTGCTTGTGACGGAGAACTCGTATCTCCGCGTGCCTGTGCAGAAGCTGTCTGCAGGACAGGGACAGAGGCGCAACACGGGCCGAGTGGAAGGACAGAGGGGCCTGCAGGCCAAGCCGGCTGTGTGTTCCGGGACGGCGACCTCACGGGCCCCCCCACACGGCCCGAGCCTCCCAGGGAAGCTCTGGGCTTGGCTGTGACCGTGGGGGACCCGGGCAGGGCGCCGTGGGCAGGAGGGGAGTGAGCTGTGTTTCAGAAATCTGCTTCTCCTCCCACAGGGAGCCTTTCGGGAGTGACACTTGCTTCGCATCCAGGGTAAGAGGCGGGTTCCCACCCTCCATGCTCGCGAGCGAGGGCCTTGGGGAGTTTCAGGCGGGGCCGCCTTTCTGGAAAGCAGGGACCAGAAGCCTCAGACCCAGAGACGCCAATCTCGGGAAGCTCTTCTCAGGCCCTTGGCAGGAACTCACGGCAACAGGGACTCACAAGGAGGTTTGCCCCCAGTTCAGACATAAAAGTGAAAACTGAAAACCAGGGCAGGTGCACCAGACCACGGGGCTGTCCCCATGCACTGCTCCCAGAGGGGGAGCACACACACACTCCTTTCCCAGACCTGCAGAGTAGGAATGCGGAGTTGGAGATGCTTTTGGAAAAGCACGCACGTGTGTGCGCGTGCAGCTCACAGTAAGGTGGGCCCTTGGGGCCGGCAAAGAGGACCCTCCCTCGTGCCTGCCGACACACGCATTTACACATTTCTGTTCCTCCTGCGGAGAATTCACGCGGCTCTGGGAGCCTCCTGCGCGTGTTCCCGGGGCACAGCCAAAGCCGACTCCCGGGGAGGAGGAGGGAGGGCCCGCACCCGCACCCACTCACTCGTAAGGGATCTTCTTGAAGACGAGGTGGTCCAGCAAGGTCAGCTGCTCGGCGATCTCCAGGGCTGAGTGGTTTTCAAAGGGCTCTGCCTTCACGCCTTCTGCCTGAGGGAGCAAGTCCTGAGTCAGGCCCTTCCCGATTTCTGGCCACTTCCCCGCTGTGACCCCTGGTGAGCGGGTGGCTGGCGGGTGCAGGGAGGGAGAGGAGGAAAGGGCAAAGGGAGCCGGGACCTCGCGGTGCCCCGAGTGTGCACCCGTGCTCCTGAGTCACCGCTTCCCCTGCAACGGGTCCACCTTGCCCCAGAGCATGAATGAGACAAGAGAGGCTCCCGAGGATCACGACTGGGTCACTGGCTGGGCCTGGGGCCTGTGACCTCCCAGCGACCCGTCTCCTCCTTCAGATTCTGTCTGGACCCATACCCGCTTCTGTAACCTTTCCTTTTAAAACTCATCAGCAGGTGTGGGCTCACAGGTGTGACAGTCTCCTGGGGCAGTGTTCCTGTCCTGGGCCCAGAAGGTGGCTGTCTGGCCTTTGTCTTGGGCTTCTCATGTCTCTGGGGGCTTCCATGGACACTACCCTTACAGGTGCCACCACCTGGGCCCCTTGGCCACGGGAAACACTTGCGAGGGGTCCAAGGTCCCCGTGGCAGGGATTTGATAAGAGGTGGACATGGGAAGGCCTCATGGAAGGTCTGCTGGCTCCGGGGGCGCGGTGGCAGTGGAAGGGAGGGGAGGGAGTCTGCTGGCCTTGGGAGGGGCCTGTGTCCACCGGCAGAAGAACCAGCAGCGAGGATCACCCCGACCTCCAACTAGGCCGCGTGGGACGAAGGGGCCAGCTACTCTCCCCAGGGGCCCCCGGGGCTGGGCTGAGCCCCCCAGAGCTGCACTCATCACAAGGGCATGGGGTCCATCCCGTTTCAAGGGGGGGAAGCCATCCCTGCGAGACAGTCTCCCTCCCTCCCTCTTTCCCACTCCCTGAGCAGCGTCACTGAGGGTCACACTGCCAGGTCCTTGCCAGACACTGGGACAGAAGGACCAGAGACACAGGACCAGGCAGAGACAGAATGCAGGGAGGCAGAGGAACTCACTCTCTCGTCTGCGTGTGCACGTGTGTGTGCGTGTGCACGTGTGCGTGCTGGGGCAGCCACGCGTCCCCCTGGCACAGTCACCCCAGGCCAGAAGCCTGTGTGCAGGAGTGTGGGGACATGAAGCCATCAGGGATGACAAGTCCTCAGGAAGGCGGTGGGGACTCGGGGACAGCAGCCGTAGATGCCACCCAGGGTGCGGTGTTTTGGGGGAAGGACCCTCATGTGGGGGAGCCCCCGGCAGGCAGGTGGGCAGCCCAGCCCACTTCCGAAGGCCCAGGATAGCTGATCCATCAGGGCTGAGGGCCAGTGGCTGGCCTCCGCTGGGGAGAGGCCTGTGGGGGTCGGCCCAGGGGCAGAGAGACTTGGCCAGAAGATTTGCTCAGCAAGTGGACCCTGTTCCCTCTTGGTCACCTAGGAAAGAAGGGGACCCTGAACCAGAGCTCAGACCTCCACCTTCCTCCACCTGTCACGGGGCCTGTCAAAGTTTCACTGCAAAAGTCCTTGGGCTCTCTGGTGAGGCCATGGGGGCCTCGTCCACACAGACTGCGCCCCCACAGGCTCTCAGGGCACTGGGAGCAAGTCAGGGCGGGGCTGAGGGCGGCTCAGCGGTGCTCTGTTCCCAAGAGCTGCAGGCTGCTCGCCGGGAACAAGGGCTCTCCCGCTCCTGAAGGCAAAGATTCTGGTCCGGTGGGAAACAGGACGAGTGCGGTCTAGCCCCTGCAGAGAGGAGCCAGGAAGGAGCCAGTGTCTCCCAGGGTTCACCCAGCATCCTGGCCCCAAGGGTCAATCTGGTGACTGTACATGAACAACTTGCCTGCCCGGGGGCACCAGCCTGGAGTGCGCTCGGGGGGCAGGACGTGGGCCCCATGTAGGCAGGTGCTCTCTCATGGGGGGCCTCACCCATGCCCAGGGCCTGGAGTCAGGAGGGGGGGGGTAGCAGTGGGCCCAGAGCCCCGAGTCCTGAGTCCCCACACTGAGTGCAGAAAGCACAGGAGGTCATTCAGCCGGTTTGAGAGGTGAGGCAGCATGGGGGGGGGGTGGCGCCTCTACCTGAGGGGGCGGTGAAAACCAGTCTGCCTTGAGCTTCCTTGGCCACCGTGGTGGCAGGGGCCCAGGACTCTGGGGTGGCTCACGGTGGCATGCTGGGAGGGCACACGGGGCACATCCCTGACCCGGAGAAGGCAGTGGGCCCGGCCAGGCCCTGGGAGCACGCGAGACCATCATTCCCCTCCACGGCGTGGAACACCGTCAGCCCCCTACTCCTGGTGGGAAGCACCGAGCTCCCCTGGGCTCCCCTGTTTCCGGGCAGGGCGAGTTGCACCTGCCTCTCAGGGATGAGGCGGTGAGGTGTGTGAACCAGCGCCCACTTTGGAGTTCCCTCTGAGCTGACACCGTGACCTCGGGTGAGGCCCGTCACCTCCCCCACCCTCAGCCGCCTCGTCGTGAACGCGGGGAGGATGCGAACTCGCTGCCGTAGGGAAGAGCACCTCGCGTCTCAGTCTAGCACGCACCGACCACTGCCTGACCTCTGACCTGCCCCCTCCAGGGACAGGTGAGCAGAGAAGGAGCTGAGGGGCTGGGGCGGGGGCAGAGGTGAAGAGAGGAGGGGCGGGAGTGTCACGGGCCGTATTTCCTCCCTCCGAAACAGAGGTGCTGCCAACCCCTGGCATCTGGGACGCGACCTCATTTGGACACAAGGTCTTCGTAGATGTGCCCGGGTGAGATGAGGACACGGGGTGGGGGACTGATCCAACAGCACTGGCTGATCCAACAGCACTGGCATCTGTAAGAGGGAGCAGTGCGGACACAGGGACAGACGTGTGGAGGAAAGACAGGGAGGAGGCAGGCATCAGAGACCCACGGCCACAAGCCGAGGACTGTGGGGCCACCAGGAGCTGGAAGAGGCGGGAAGGACCGTCCCCCGGGCCCCAGCCGCCACCTTCCTCGTGGGCTCCTGGCCCCCAGCACTCTGAGAACTGGTCTCTGCTGCCCCGAGTCATCTGCCTGTGTGCTCTGGGACGCCCGCCCTGGGGAGCCGGCACAGGACGGGACTGGGCGCCATCAGGGGGCCCGGCTCACCATCTGTGTGATCTCCTCCAGCGTGACCTGGTTGTCACCCGGGTCGTCCTGGGTCAGAGTCCTAGGGGGCGAGACAGCACGGTGAGCCCCGTGCGGCCCCTACCCCCCTCGCCTCTAGGGCGCCCCACCCCATCGCCACGGGGTGAGCGCCCCGTAGACCCCCCACTTTACCCCTCCCCCCGCCTCTGCTCTGTGGTTCCTGTGCCGTGAGCCCACCATGCCACAACCTCCCCGATGGCCTGTCCTCCAGGACTCCGTTGTCTGACCCTCCCGGGCTCCGTCAGCCCCCGGCCCCTGTGCTCTCAGCCCCCGGTGTCCTGGTGTTGGGAAGGCTGTGGGCCACCCCCGGCCAGGAGCCCGAGGGCGGGGTGGTATCTGATGTGTCCACCCCACAGGTCTGGCCCCGGCCCCGGCCCAGGGCGGGCCTGCGGCCAGGCTCCCGCAGAGAGCCGTGGAATGACAGGATGAACGTGGGGAAGGAGCTCCGGGCCCCGAGGACAGAGCGGGCAGGAGAGCTGCGGAGCCCTTCGGACGGAGGGACAGAGGCGGCCGGGGATGGCGGAGTGGGCATCGGGCCCTGGTGGGGAGCCAGGGTGGATCGAGTCAGGCCTAAGTGCTTTGTTCCCACCGTGACGGCATTGTGACCGCCGGGGGCAGAGGATGACGCCAGGGACCCGCGGGCCGTGGGCAGACAGACTCGGACCGACTGGATGTCCGCCCCACAGAAGGCATTTCACGTAAACTTCTAGCCCGGGAGGCCATCGCACGGAGAACGTGTGGCCTGTGCACGTGCCATTCCCAGCAGGGCCGCCGACGCCGGCCAGGTCATCTCGCTGCACCCGAGGCGGAGGGGGCTCTGGTCGGCGGGCTCAGGGGCCCAGTGCACTCCCACGCAGAAGAGAGACCAAGAGCCTGGGGGCCAACTGCGCGGGTGTGGGTGACACGGGTGCAGGTGTGGTGTAGGTGCGGATGCGGGTGCAGGGGCTGCTGAGGGTGAGAGAAGCCTGAAAGACCCTGTGGGACTTCAAACCCCGGGAAGCGACGGCACGGCCCCGGGCAAGCAAGGTGGATGGTGTGGGAGGAGGAGGGCAGGAGACTCCGGCCTCAGGCAAGTGGCTGCAAGTGGGGATCAGAGACCGAGACCTCAGGCAGACAAGGCAGGAAGTGGGGAGGAGGAACCTGACCCTGAGCCCTGAGCCCTGGCCCCCAGGCAGGGCTGGGGGTGGACCAGGTCAGCCAGACGAGCAGCATGACACCCACCGGTGACCTGCAGAAGTGATAGCGTGACCTCACCCCTGCCTCACCACAGCCCCCGGAGTGCGTGCTGCTCACCCATTTTACAGGAAGGAAAGGAGGCCGAGGGAGGGGTCCGTCCGAGGCCACAGCGAGTCACCGGCTTCGCCGGCTCAGACAGGCTGCCTGACTCCCAACTGCCCAGCAGGAGAGGCCGGCGGTTGGGGGGGGGGGGGGGCGTGAGGGCAAAATTCTGTTTGACCTTGACTAAGACTTCACAGCCCTGTGCCCCCAGGGGCTGCCGTAAAAGGGAGCTCAGACCAGACAGGACTTGGCAGGTGTGGATGCAGAGCAGCCTGGCTCCTGCCACAAGGGGATCCCGGGCCTGGCGGGAGAGGGGGGCAAGGACACACGGACCCCGGGTGGCCTGGATGCAGAAGCAGGGTGCCTCCCCCCCTGGCAGCCCAAGGATGCTCCCCTGCACACCGGACGGAGGCCACCGCGCCCGGGAAGGGCCCCGCCCAGCCCCCCACCCCCCGCCGGCCACGTGCAGGCGGTGCTCGGCCGGGGCCGCGACCGCCCTACCTGATGATGTTGGCCGCGGCCTTCCTCTCTTGGGTCAGGAGCTCGGGGTCGTGCATGACCTCCTCCAGGAAGCTGATCACCTTGCCTCTGAGCTCATTGTTGGTCTCAAAGTCCTGTGGGGGGAGACGGGCCACGGCGCTGGCCACTGCTCTAGCGCTGCCCTGCCGTGGCCCCTGACCAGCCCGAGCTGTGTTTCTGCCCCGTCTCCCTTTTCCCTGGAGGCTGCACCCCGGGGCCGGGACCCTGGGGTGCAGACCGACTTGGTATCCCTGCTGCAGACAGAGGTGGGGCGACCCAGGTCCCCGTCCCCTGGTGTCCCTGCTGCCCTCCCCGCTGCTCGCAGAGGCCAGTGCCGGGGCCCCCCTCCCCCACCTGAGAGTGTTTGGAGACCCAGTGGCGGAGCACGTTCAGGACCCGGTTGGTGGCCGCTCTGCGGATCACAAACTCCTTGTCTCCGTTCCGCTGGTCGGGGGGAAACCCTGGTGGCAGGCGTGACGGAGGGTCAGAGGGGACGTGAGGACGAGACGCACACCTTGGCTCTCGTCTGGGTTCAACAGCCACGTGTGGCTAAGCCAGGCCGCTCTGTGGCTGGTGGGTGGACGGCGTGGGGGCAGGGGCAGGAAGACACCGAACAACCCGCCCGGGTTTGTGGCCAGCGAGACTGGAGCCCACGCAGTCTCAGTGGATACAGGGCACACACCCACCTCTGCCCGGGCTGCCGGAAGCTCTGATCTCCCGGCCGCGCTCCACCTCTGCCACGGGACCAGTGCCGTGAGGGTGGGGGGGCGGGTTCCCACGGGCATCGGCTTTACTGGGTCCAAGTCTCCCAGGGGGCGGGGCCAGATGGGCGGAGCCAGGGCCCTCCGAGCCGGGAGCCAGGAGGGTCAGCACCAGCCAAGGCCCCTGGGCGGCGAGCTGCGCACAGGCAAAGGGGGACAGCTCCCGGGGCCGTGGTGGCCACTGCTGCCCCCAGAGCCGCCCCCACGCACCTGCGCTGGCCAGGGACATCCTGCGGTACTTGTCCTTGCTTGGGGCACCCTCGTTGGCTCCCGCCGTTGCTATGGCAAAGGCAGAGGCCGCGGACAGGGCACTGCGGCTGTTGTCCAGTTCCCGACACGAGGTCATGACCACCCCGTTGTTGTAGGAAAAGAGGGGGAACTCTGTGGAGGGAAGAAGGCCAGTCCTCAGCCTTTGCCGGTCCGGCTCTCGGCGGTTAGAAAACCAGGGTCCCCAGCCGGAGCAGCCTCGGGACGGGCAGGCTGCCTTCACGGCCCCCGAGCAGGTGCTGGTGGGGGTGCGGCTGCTGACATCCCCCAAGGAGAGGGCAGGCCACCCTCAGGGCCGGCTTGGGGCGGGAAAGGCCCCGCCAGCTGCCCGGCCCTCCTCTCTGCTGCTCTGTCACCTCTTAGGCTCAGCAGGGCCCAGGCCGCTGGAGGACTGTGTCGTGAGCGTTCTCACCCTCGCAGGCTATTTGGGATGAACGCGTCACCCGTCCCAAGTCTGACGTCAGTCGTTCATACTGACGGGCTCACTGGTGGGGTGCGGCGAGCCCCGTGCTCTGAGTCCTTGCCCTGCCAGCTGTGTGGCCTCGGTGAACTGCTTAACCTCTCTGGGTCTCAGTGATCTCCGGACAATAAGGCCATTAGTCCCTACTTCAAACAGCGGTCAAGGGTAGAGAAGAGAACGCGTCCAAGTCTGTGGTTTTAGGTGAGATGCTATGTGTGTGCCAGCGAAACTTGGCACTCAGGTTTTAGCCACGACAGCAGCAACCGTGACTCTGGAAACTCCTCTAGGTCTCGGGACGGCACCCCGTCTTCGGGATAGAGCACGGAGCTCCTGCCCTGCGGGGCACATGCTTTATCTCGAAAACTCAAAGCTTATTTCTGAGATGTGCGCTCTGGCGAACCTGCTGGGGCCGTGGCGTCCACGACCCGGTGGTTCCGAGACTCGGGGGAGGCCCGGACGGTTGGGGTGCTCGGGGCTCAGGCTCACCCCATTGCAGGGCTGGAGGCGGGAGGGGAGGCGAGGCGGGAGTGCCCCGTGGGCAGTGCCTCATGGGGACGAGAGGCCCTCGGGATCGTGGGTCCTTGAGGCTCGGGCGGGGGCGGTCACACCTGCGGGGACTCTGCTCCCTCGTCCGGTAACTGGGCACGACCTCGCTGCACGAGGCTGCCCGACCGCGACAGGACCCGGCCCGCGGCTCGGCCGACACCCGAACCCGGGTCCCCCGCGAACGCACCGGTGCCGGCCCCTCCTGCCCGCCCGTGTCAGGGTGACCGTGCAGACGGGGAGGAGCAGCCTGTGTCCCCGCCCTGCAGTGGCCCCGGGGGCTGCGACACGGCGGCCGGCACTCGGGTCGTGTGTCTCGTGGAGAGGAGGCCCGCTCGCTGTGCCCGGCGTGACCTGCCGTCCCCTCCCCGCCTGGGCCGCTCGTCCCCCGGAAGCCGTCCGTGGCTCCGGAATGCTCAACTGTACCTGAGGGATTTTTGCTTTTGACCGACTTTGGCGTCGTTGGGGATTTGGTCGGCGACGCCTCCGTGTCCCCGTCCTCACTCTGGTCCTCGTCGTTATCGGACTCTTCCCTCACGGAGACTTCTGAGCCTGGGGAGAGGGGGGATGGGGCCGCGTTTCTCCCACAGTCGTCCACCATCAGCTTTGGGCCTCCAGGCACCAAAGCGGAGCTGCACAGGTCTGCATTTACCCGCCGAGGACCTTTCCTTACGCCAGCGGGGTCGCGGGTCTCCACCGTGGCCTTCCGAGTGGGCTTCTCAGAGCCTGACACCCGCGCCCGGGGGCCTCACGACGGTGCCGGTGCTGACCCGGAGGTCAGGGTGGGCCCGGAGGGTCGCCCCGTTAACATGCTCCAGGGGGATGCCCCGTGGCTGGTCACGGACCACGCCGAGCATCGAGGTGCCGTGTCCCAGCCTTGTGCGCGTGCGTGTGTGTGCATGTGCGTGAGCACACGTGTGTGCGTGTGAAGCATCTTGGGGACACCATCCGCCCTGCGTTGCCCAGAAAGCCCTGCTTGGCCCCTGTCGTCCCACGCCTTTGGTCACTATCAAAGCGTCCCGGTTTGGTGCAAAGTTCGTCTCCCAAGACTCAGGGCGCTCCAGGGTTACACACTTTGGGGAAAAGGGATGAAGTGTATTAAAGTCCAGCTGAGGAACAGCCATCGCGGTAAGTACCCTCGCCTCTCTGGTCCTCGGTCTCCCCAGCTGCAGTGAGCAAGACCTTGGAGGGGAGGGGAGGCCCTGGAGACACCGAGTCAGCTACAGACCCTAAGAAAACGTCCACACACACACACACACACACACACACACACACACACACACTTTAGTACACAGTTAGGTTCTGGGGCCCCTCCGTCACTGGTCAGGAATGAGATCACCTTTCAGGACTGTTTTATGTTAAGTTTCCAAATGCGAGAGGCCTGAACTCACTGAGGGTTGATGTCAGATGGTCACCCTGTCCTCTGCCCCCACAGGATGGCATCTGGGGCTTTCCAGCGGGCTGTCCCTCGGTTACAGACCTTCGGACGCACCCATCAGCCATTTACTGTCCGTATCACGGTAAATGTCACTTGGTGACCGAGCCTTCCGGGAGCTTCCCTCCCCAGCTGTGTCCCTGCCGGGGCCGCTCCCTGCCTCCCCCTTCTTGATGCACAGGAGAGGAATCCGGACCCCCCTCAGCGTCTTTCTCAAAGGCCCCTTCCTCGGGGCCTAGGGACCGGCCAGCCCAGGGGTGTGCGCGTGCATGCCTGTTTTATGTTAAATTTCCAAATGTGACAGGCACAAACGTGCTCACCAAGACAGCGCTGGGGGCGCTGAGCTGAACCGGACCAGCCACCCAAACAGGTGCCTTCCAGAATGGTCCGGAGGGCTCTAAGAGGAAGGGGCTGCCGGCCTGTGCCCCTGGTCTCTGTGCTGCCCCCACACCCAGCGTCCCAGCTGTGCTGGGCTCAGGCTGTTCCTGAGCACACAATGCTTTTCCTCGCTTAGTCCTGTCCACTGCATCCCCTTGCCTAGACCGTGCCCCCTCCTCCCGGTCAAAGTCTAGACATCGTGGGCCTTCCAGAAAGCCTTCTCTGACTCTCCAGACGGCGTCCCCAGCCCACTCCCTGTGCCCCTCGAATATCTCTCCAGCACAACACATCAGGTGCACACATCTCTGCGTGGGGTCCTGTTCCTCAGCTCGCTGTGGACCCCAGGGGACGGGAGCCGGGTCCGGTGACTCCTTCCTTACTGGGCCCTGACGGAGGCCTGAGATCCGGGACCCGCCCGCAGACAGACAGACGCAGGATGAAGCCACGCCCTGGGGGTCTCTGCCTGCCTGTCTGCCGGCTTCCTCCTGCCCAGACTCTGCCCGCCTCCAGTATCTGGCCGGGACCCCCAAGTCCCTCCCGCCCTGGGGGAGCCCGCACGTCCACTCACTCTGCTTGCTGAGAGCCGAGGGCTCTTCGGGCTTCTCAGCGGCCGTGTCGCCTTCATCCGGAATCTTGTTGGCGAAGCCGCTGGACACGTAGAGCTTGCTGGTGTCCAGCGAGGCCTTGCTGAAGGGCGACACGGCCGAGTACAGGCTGCTGTAGCCATTGGGGTTGCAGCTGAGGGCGGCCAGGTCCAGGGCCTTGCCACCCGTGATGATGGGGATGTTCAGGGACAGCTTCCGCCGGCGGCCGGGCGACGACGTCTTGGCGATGGACAGGGGGGGCGGCGAGGAGAACTTGCGCGTGGCACGCGGGGACTTGGGGGGGTCGCCGTACAGAAGCTTGCTGTTCTGGCCGCTGGCAAACAAGAGCTCCAGGGACCTGGGCGGGCGGGGGACGGAAGCAGACGGTCAGAGCGGGCCCGGCTGCCTTCCTAGGTCTGGGGTCTCCCGGCCTCCGGGGCGCCCGGCACCTCTCTTCTGGGGACACTCCTCCCAGAACCACCTGCGAGGCGCTGAAATGGCGGGACACACCCTGGGACGTCACGATTTCAAGGCAGGAGAAGGAGGGACAGATAGACGCTGCCGGGCAGGGGACAGTGTCGTCTCGGGGATGGTAAGTCGCTGGTACAACTCCCGGTACTGGTTTGGACGGAGGGACGGGCCTGACGCACATTCCTGACTTGTGTTGGCAGGATTTAAGCCCCCGGGAGCACCCACGCCAGGATCACCAGGAGCGGAATCGAGGGTGCCAGACCCTGCCGGCCTTGGGACGCCACTCAGCTCTGGCCTGAGCTCTGGTGGCTCCCAACAACTTTGCCCCGATTCGGTGCTCAAGTCTGCCCCAGGCGAGCCCCAGCCCGTGAACGTGCGTGTGCCCTCCGCCTAAAACTTCTCAGTATTTTCGTGGGGGGCACACAGCGTTGGGACACACCCTTGCTGTTCTCGCTCCTTGTTCTGAGGAAAACCCTTCCTCTTCCCACTCCTTGGCCGTGTGTGTCCTTTGGCTGAGGCCCCCAGAGGCGAAGCCAGTTTCGGGAGACCCCCTCGGGACCCCTGACACCCGGGCCAATCCCCCGAGCAGGTGCACTTGCACGGACACGGGCCAAGGGGCGGTGTGACGAAACGGGCTGTGGACAGATATGCGCGTGTGCAAGCGTCCCGTCTTGCGGTCTGGGCAGGGGTGTGCACTTCCATGGCACGGTGGGTCTACGGGCGCCCCTCGCGCCTTCCCGCCGGTCACCAGCAGGGTCTGAGGCGAGGTGCTGTCCACCAGGGCCTGGTGACCCCTCGTGCTCCGACCTCACCCTCACACGGGTCCTGAGGGGGTTAGGGATGGAGAGACTGAGGCTCAGAGACAGGATGAGGCTCCAAACCCCGTGTGCTCTGTGCCCCACCAGGGCGTTCGGCCAGCCTTGGGGCAAACCCGGGGCAGGACGTGGAAAGCGGGTCTCCCAGCAATCCTGGTCGCGCCTCTACGCCTCAGGGCCAGGCTGGAAGCGGGTGACACACGCGTGGAACGTATCTGCTCTGTGCTCTGCACAGGACAGACCTCCGGGCCCCCAGGAACGACCTCCTCAGCTCGTGGACGTGTCCCAGCCTGGACGGGGTGGCTTGTCCGGCTTTCCCGGGGCCCCTGGAAGCTGACTGCTGGGGTTCCGGAAGTTCAGAGTGGAGAGGCGAGCCCAGCCCTGAGGGCAGGGGCAGGTGGTCAGTGAGGAGGGTGAGGGCAGCACGGGCACTGGGGCCGCGGGTGTTCTCTGGGAGGTCGGCTGCCCTGGCGGCAGACGTGTGGGGTGGCGGGGGGATGGGTAGGGCCTCCAGGCCTCACAGCCCCTCCTCACGTCCTGGGCTCTCATTTGGGACCGGCTGGGCCTCCCGGTGGCCCTGGGAGGTTGGTGGGACACAGCATCTCCCCAGAGTTGAGGCTCTGGCCCCAAGTGTCACCCAGGGGGTGAGGGGCATTCAGAGGGACCTGCTGGTCCCTCCCATTTCCTGATGGGTCCCCCTGAACCAGTGAGGTCCCTCAGGGGCCCGGGTCCGGTCCCTGAACTTGGTCTATGGCAGGGCAGGCCCATCACTCTGCCTCGGTTTCCCTGTGTTGCGTGAAGACTGCTAACTACCTTCCCCACGCACCCCCTTCTGGGCCGCAGGCGCACTGGGGTCGCCCCCGGCCGCGCCCCGCCCAGTACTGCCCCGGACCGGTAACCGTTCGGCGACATGGGAGTGGAGGTTTCCGTTCAGCTAAGAGGCCGGGTGTCCAGCAGCAGGACCGGTCTGCCCGTCAGCGAAGCCCTGTGACCGCGGTTCCGAGGCCGGCTCTTCCGGCAAGGGCTGACCCTGTGACCCAGGCTGTGCCTGCCCTCAGGGTCCTCCCCTGGCAGGGACCCGGGGCTCACGGTGCCAGCGGGTAGACCAGGGCAGGGCAGAGGAGGGAAAGGCAGGCCCCCTGCCTGCTACGCAGACTCACACAGACACGGTCACAGGCATCCCTGAGAAGCCCAGGGCCGTGGGTTTGGGCCCCTACTCAGCCCTGTGCTTCTAGGGGCTCTGGGGCGAGTCTCCCGGCCTCTCTGGGTCCCGGCGGGCTGAGCTGGGGGCGGGAGGGTGGCCTGCCTTCCGCGTGCTGTGCCAGCCCAAGTGTGCCCCCTCCCTCCAGAGCAGGTCCTGGCAGGGACGGGCCGGGAGTCTCTGCCTGTCCGCCTCCTTCCATTGCCCTGACCCTCGTTATTCTTCCCGTTCCCTTTCTTTCTGAAACGGGAAGGTGGGGAGCACCGGCTTTTCCAGAGAGGCGGCCCTGTGCTTCCAGGAGGGCAGTGCAGAGGTGTGGGCAGGGAGCAGAGAGCAACGTGTGCCCTTGAGTCTCCCCAGGGCGGGGGAGAGACAGCTGGGGCCTGGGGGGGGGGCCGGTCAGCCCCCCAGTTTGGGGGAGAGACAGCTGGGGGGGGCCGGTCAGCCCCCCAGTTCGGGGGAGAGACAGCTGGGGCCTGCGGGGGCACTGGTCAGCCCCCCAGGGCGGGGGAGAGACAGCTGGGGGGGGGCCGGTCAGCCCCCCAGTTCGGGGGAGAGACAGCTGGGGGGCCGGTCAGCCCCCCAGTTCGGGGGAGAGACAGCTGGGGGGGGCGGTCAGCCCCCCAGTTCGAGGGAGAGACAGCTGGGGGGGGCGGTCAGCCCCCCAGGGCGGGGGAGAGACAGCTGGGGGGGCGGTCAGCCCCCCAGGGCGGGGGAGAGACAGCTGGGGGGCCGGTCAGCCCCCCAGGGCGGGGGAGAGACAGCTGGGGGGCCGGTCAGCCCCCCAGTTCGGGGGAGAGACAGCTGGGGGGGGCCGGTCAGCCCCCCAGTTCGGGGGAGAGACAGCTGGGGGGGCGGTCAGCCCCCCAGGGCGAGGGAGAGACAGCTGGGGGGGGCGGTCAGCCCCCCAGGGCGGGGGAGAGACAGCTAGGGGGGGCGGTCAGCCCCCCAGGGCGAGGGAGAGACAGCCCCCCGGCCCCAGGAGGTGCCCACGCGCACCCAACAGGTCACGTCTGCGGTCCCCCCGACGTCCCCGGGGGCGGCCTACGCACCTGGCGGGGATAGCGCTGATGGGCTTTCTGTAGATGGTGATGAGCTTGTCCAGGACCACGACGGCCGTGGTGAAGACACGGTAGGAGTGCAGGAAGGTGTTGAGGAAGTCGATGCTCAGGAAGCGCAGGTCCGTCAGCCTCTCGAGCAGCCGGCCCACGCTGGCGTAGCGGATCTGCAGCACTTTGCAGGAGTTCATGGTTTTGCTGAAGCGGATGTCCACGTCATCGCAGTACAGGGAGGCGTCCGACCTGCGGGGCGAGGGAGGACCGCGGGGAGACGGGGTCTGAGCTCGGGAGCCCACCCGGCACCGTCTCCCCAACGTGCAACGGCCGAGGGCGGGCGGACGGACGGGGCGCCGAAGGACCGCGGGCCTCCTGTGCGGAGGACGACCCCCTGCAAGATGCCGCCTCCTCCGGACGGCATCCCACATGCCCGACGTCAGGAAAACTCCCAGACGCACTGGACGCCCCGTGGCCACTTACAAAGCACGTGTCGCTGAGCTCACAAGATAAAAGGGAAATCTGTTCACACAGAAACCTGTCCACCAGCGTTCATGGCTCCGCTCTTCAAACCGTCCCGGAGGGGAAACAACACGCGGTCTGCCAGCCGGTGACGGAACAAGCCAGTGGAGTCTGTCCGCACGGAGCATCCCTCGGCTGCGAGAAGGAGTGGCGTCCTGACAGGTGCTCCCGCGCGGCGGGGTCTGGACAGGCCAAGTGCACGAATCCAGAAACAAAGTCCGCGTATCGTAGGGCTTCGTTTATGGGAAGTGTGCCAGAAGGCCACGTCCAGACACGGAGCACAGGTTGCTGGCCGCCAGGGGTGGGGGTGGCAGAGACCGGAGCGGCCCTCAGCACGCATGGGGTTTGCTGAGGGGTGACGGGCACATTCTGCGATGAGGCGGTACCGAAGCTCGCGCAAGTTAGTGAGTGCACTAAAACCCGCTAAACTGCAGGGCGGAAATGCTGACTTGCGTGTTACGTGAATTACATCTCAGTAAAAACCAAATAAGCGCAAAAAAGCTAGAAGGGGGATTCCCAGAGGTCAACACTGGAGAGAAATCTGGAAACCAGTTGATGGCTTATGTGCCTTTGGGGCATTGGCTGCTCGTAGATACCGAGCGTCTTGGGTTTCTGTAGGGAAGGGAGCCGGAGTGAGACCCCCACGAAGGCTGAGACCCTGGAAGGTGGCCTCGAAAAATCTACCCAAAAGCTATCGAAGGGTGGTTCCCCGTTTTAACCCAGGCTCTGGGGGAGGGGAGCTCAGCACCCCCAAGAACACACTACTTGCTCTCCAAGGGGCTCCGGAACGCAAGCAAGTGCCACCGCTGTGGTCTGGGGACCCCAGACAGGGGATACAGAGCTGTCACAGGCTGTGGTTCTCCACCAGGCCCTACGAGATCTTCACAGATGCATCCCTCCAGAAAATGAACTCACAAATCAAAATCAGGGGCCATACGGCCCCCAATGAGCCCCCGTGAGCCAGAGTCCACACACGTAAACAAACCACTGATTATGTCCCCAAGAGTCTGATTTTTTTCTGTCTGAAAATCCTGCTTCTTTTCCTACCAGTGATCTCTCCCGGCAGCAGGCACGGCCGCTCTCTCCCCCCTTGGCTCCTGAGAGCCACGAAGGATGAAGCCTGAACCCCAGCCTGGGGGCTTCTTAGCAGCTCTGTCTCTCAGGGCAGGTCACAGCCTCCCTGACTTCCCGCCCGGCTGCCTATTAAAGTATCAAGGTCAGTCCCTAGCCAGCAGCAGATGGCTGGACTTCAGGTACTTCCCTAAAAGTAAGACCCGCAGGGCTGGGCAGGTGTCCTGGACCAGACCTTCGGGAGTCCTGCACCCCTGGCTGAAGTGATTTCTGCTTGGCAGGGAATCTGAGTTGAAGCAATTCCACTCTTCTTCTGGGACCTTCCGCATTGGATCTGGAGGCAGCACGGCTCAGTCCTCGGGCAGGTGTCAGGTGCAGCCGACCAGGCCGTGGGGGCCTGAGGGCAGGGACCTGAGGTTGGGGCAGCGGGGGCCCGAGGCCAGCGGCCTCTCCCGGGGCGGTGGGAGCCAGCAGCGCCCTTGGGTGCCGAGGCCACAGGAGGGCGCTCTCTCGCTCTTCCAGTGCATTTCCATCACAACCGCCCCGGGGCAGCAGTGGTTTCCACTTCTGGACACCGCGAATCTCTGTACCCACACTTTCCTTTCTGTCAAGGCCGCGAGACGCCTGGGATCAGGTGTACTGCTCGCTCCAGCAAGGACACAGCAAGTGCATTTACCGCCGGGCCTCCTAGGTTTCCTTCCTCACGTTTTGTTTGCCCTAAGTCCTTCCGCACTGGTGACCGTATCTTATCTGGTCGCTCTTATACACGGGGAGCAGGCTGCCTAAGTGGCCTGTGTTCTGGTGGGATATGATCAGAAGGGTACCTAAACGAGCAAATTCATACGTGACGTTGCTAAAAGGATAAGCCTGGGAATCTTATCGAAATGGGCTTCCGCGAAAAAAAAAATCTGAAGAAATACGAATGCAGCTCATAAAGGTTGTCACGGCCAGAACACGTCACACAACAGGGGAGGACGCGAGGCTTGGAATCAAATGACACCTGTCAGCCCTGTTTCCTGTGTGGCATCAGACCAGGTACTCAGTCTCCAGGCCTCAGTCTCGTCATCTGTAAAATGGAAATATGAAGATTCACCTCACAGCGCTTTTGCAAATATTTAATGAAGTCCGTGCCTCGTGGGCCCAGAATGCTGTGCGGTGCCCAGCTCATTCGGGAGGTGATCGAGCGTCCCCATGGATGTCACGGGCACTCCTGGGGGCCTTTCTGTCAGGGGTGCAGACGCTGTCCTTTAAGGGCCTTCTTTGGAAATGCCCCTGGGGTTGGAAATATCCACGGGTAAGCAAACCACCTTTATTGAGTGGGGACTGCTTCTCAGGATGAGAAAACATGGGAAACCCACAGAGCCTGGAAAGGCAACGTGGTTTGGAGACCTTCCTGAAGACGCATGAAGGGGACCCTCCAAGGAAACTTTGCCGAAAGGCAGACGCTTTATAAAATCTTGGGTGGGGTTTCGCCACGACTCAGGAAAATGCATGATAATCCAAGATGAGAAAGATTTCCTGGAAGCAAGAGAGAAGACTGCTGAGTCCAAGGAGAGAGCAGACTGGGTGCTCGAAAATCAGCCAAGCGAGGCGCTCGGTCTCTCCCGGCTCAGACCGCTGCTAAGGGCTAAAGCGGCGAGAGAGGGTGTCAGGCACACGAGTGGACAGAGAGGCACCCGGCTCGGAAGGAGGGAAGACGCGGACAGGAGACCGTGTCTGCAGGTGGGAAGGGCTCAGCCTGGGGCTGGGGGGCTCCCGCACGGCTGGCCGACACCTCACGCGTCCCGGAGTGCCTAGCACAGGCCTGGCACTCTAACGGGGGCTGCCGGGCCCCTCGGGCAGCTGTTTGCTTCTAGCACTTTCTTTCTGGGCTCCTTCTGCCACTGGATGGGTAGAGAAGGCTAGAAGCCCCCTCCCTTCCCTCTTCTCCTCTGAAACTGGCCATCGCTGCTGGTTACAGGGTCTCTGTTCACCCTGACTTCAGCTCCCCATCTGTAAAGTGGGCGAGTCCGGTAAAGACGCACCGATTCTGGCGATTCCCTTGCAGGCCATGTGCCAGATGTCTGCCCCTGTGAGAAGGGGTCTTCGCCCCTCCCAGCGTGAGCACGTCCTGACCTCGCACCCCACACTTCTTGGTGAGACCCCAGAGCATCACCCCCCTTCCCGGGAGGGTGCTCACCTCGACCCCACCCGTCCTGGAGGCCACCTGCTGGGGCCGAGCTGTAGTGCCCGGGAGCCGGGGCCGAAGCAGTGGGACCCCTCAGCTCTCTGCGTGGCTGTGGACCCTCCTCTCCCGTGTCCACCAGCAGCCACACACCAGAGGGCCCGAACTTCCTGCCTCTTTGTCCCGCAGACCCCAAGTCAGGACCCTCCTGACTCACGGTCCGATGTGGGGACCGTGCCAGAAACTCAGGCTTGTGTGGGACTGGAAACACAGGGTGCCGGACACAGCTCGCGCTCTTCTGGCCCAGGACCCCGCTGTGGGGCCACCTGGGCCGGCTTGTCGCCGACCCGTCGGCAGGGAAAGCTGCTGGGGCCAGGACGGGACGGTGACACCGTGTAAACCAGGTGCCACACCAGTGGCTCACCGTGTTCGTGTATTTTTTCATTTAGAAAACTATAAGTAAACGTTTAGAGACAGAGCGTGAGCAAAGGAGGAGCAGGGAGAGAGGGAGATGCAGCATCCGAGGCAGCTCCGGGCTCCGAGCCGTCAGCACAGAGCCCGACGCGGGGCTCGAACCCATGAGCCTCGAAATCGTGACCTGAGCCAAAGTCGGACGCTTCACTGACGGAGACCCCAGGTGCCCCCGTGTCTCACTGGGCTTAGAACAGACGCGCTGCACCATTCGACTGGCTGTGAACGCAGCCGCCACTCCCGTGCAGGCTGCCACCTCCACGACGCGCCCTCTCCCCCCCCCTCAGCCCCACGGGGTGATTTATCGTCACCAACACACACGAGCCTTCCTGCTTCTGCACCTTCGCTCATGCTGTTCCCTCCTCCCAGAGCGCCCTTCCCCGCCACCACCCTCACGGTCAGCTCTGATGTCCCCTCTCAGGGGCGTCTTGCCCACCACACCAGGTGACATCGCCACTAGACGTCTGGCCCCTCCAGCGCCACCCGGACTCCGTCTCTGACTCACGGCGGTGTTTCATCACTTCCTGCGCGCGTCTCTCACTGCAGGGTGAGCACAGAGCACGTCTGATCGCCGCTGCTCCCACGTTCTCGCAGGACCGCCCACCGTGGCCGCTCCTCCTGGAGCCTGGGGGCTGTGTGCCCTCGGCACGTCCCTTCCGTTTGGACGTTCCCTTCACTCTGTCACTATTTTCACCTTCACAGGCGACACCTCGCTCGCTTCTGCAGCCTCAAGAGGCGTCCTGGGCAGACGAGTGGGCTTCCGCTCTACGTTCAGCCTTAATTCCGCGTGATTTTAATTTGCTCGTGAAAACAGCCCTTTTGTCTCGTCGCATCAGAGAGCACAGGTTGGGTCAGCAAGCTGCTGCGCTGGGCCCTCCGAGAGCGGGCTGACGGGGAACGCGGCTCAGGACGCAGGCTCAGGCACACCTGAGCTTCCCCGAGCGGGCCGTCGGAGGCGTCTACACTCACTGCAGGACCACCACCAGCTCTCTGCACGTGAAGGATAAACACGCACCTCCTCGGACCCCCAACAACACAAACCCAGGAGGTATCGCCATCTCCCGCTTGCGAGAAGCCCGAGCTCGGAAACGTGACGTCACCGTCCGTCGTGATACCCGGAGCCGGGGCTGGGGACCGGGATGCTGCCCTCACGTTCACACCTTCCTCGGGCTCCGCCGGCCCCCGCTGTGCTGTCACGGAGCTGAACGCCACCTCCTGGGGTCGCCCGGATGCTCAGCAGACCTTGTGCACACGACCCTGCCTGGGCTTCCCCGGCCCCGTGTGCACAGAGGAGCCTTCACGCCGGGGCTGAGGCACGTGCCCGAGGCCCCCAGAGTGTCAGGGACCCGCGGGCCGCCGCCAGGAGGGGGCAGGAGGAGGGCGAGGCCAGGGGCCGGGGGAGGAGCAGGCCCGGTGGCCAGGGAGGTCGGACGGTGTGGCCTGTGGCCCCCTCGCCCCTGCACCTGCTGAGACAAACACCGCGGCCCCGCGGCCCGTGTTTCTGCAGTGTTCTCGTTTCGTAATTAGAAGAAGAAAAATAGCCACTTGAGAAAAAAAAAGGCAACACGAAGCTTCACCCGTGCCATCGTTTAAACAGCCTGCCGCGAAAATCCACGTTTTATGAAACAGAAACTAAGCCAAAGCCCTCGTCCAAACAGACGTTAAGTCAAAACCAACAAGCAGGCAAACAGCCCCAAACCGCACAGACGCGGCCTAGCACCCCGGCGAGGCCCAGTGGCCGGCCGGCCCGGTGCCCCTGCTGCTGCCCGGGCCTCGAGCAGGCTCTGGCGGGCACTTACTTGATCATCTGCGGCACGGTGACCTTGGAATTCTCCTCAAATGCGTTCATCATGAGGCCGTTGCAGCGAATGTTGTCCACACACTGGAATCAGGGAGGCCCAGGGTCAGAGCCCGGCCACCGCCGAGGGGGCGGCCGGCGTGCCCAGCCTGACGCGGGGTCCTCGCGCGCCTGAGGGTGTCGTCCAGGCAAGGGCGGGTGGGGCGCAGCCTTCCTTCGCCGCGTCTGGAGGTCAGCTCCCCTTCCGTGACCTTTGGGGGATTGCCTGACCTCGCTGGGCCTCCTGTCCCTGACTTCAAAGTGGGGACAATGACTCCTACGCAGCCAGATTGTTCGCAAGAGGAGGCGCCTGACCTGGAGGGTCTGTCGCTGACCTCTGGGGTCTAGCGTGAAGGGCGAGGTCAGAGCCACGGTCGTCGGGGTCCCCCTGCCGGAGGCTGGCCCCCTACGCCCCTGAGTGCACATGCTGTCCTGCACCCCGGGTCCTCCATCCACCCTCGGCCAACGCTCTGAGGCTGCGGGCGGTTCCGTGGCCAAGCTCCCACCTCGGGCAGGGGGTGGTTAGGCTGCCTGCACAGGGGAAGACGCACTGACCTTTCAGCCTCCGGAAAATTCAAATCCATATTCTGTTTCGAAGAAGCAGCCCCCACCCAAATGAAAACACCTTTTTTCCGGGGGAGGGGGGGCGGGGAGGACTTTTTCCCTTCTCTCTGCCCCCCTCCCCGAAACCTTCACATCTTTGCCACGGGAGGGTTTCCTCTCGGTTCAGAATCTCCCGGTTTTGAGGATGTGTGTGTTGAGGGGGCTCAAAGTCACCAGAAAGTTGGGAGAGGCTGGCACAGCAGGGACAGACCTGCCCCATGTGCTGGGGGCCAGTGTCCGGTCAAGGCTGGGTCCCCAGATCTTTGGGGGGACTTTTATTTTTAAAAGTTTTAAATATTTATTTATTTTTGAGAGAGAGAACAGTGTGTGAGCAGGTGAGGGGCAGAGAGAGAGGGAGACGCAGAATCCGAAGCAGGCTCCAGGCTCTGAGCTGTCAGCACAGAGCCGGATGTAGGGCTCGAACCCACGAACCAGGAGATCATGACCTGAGCCGAAGTCGGAGGCTTAACTAATCGCGCCCCCGGGAGGTGGGGGGGGGGGGGGGGCGGGACTTTCAGAGGAAGGTTCCTGTTCCCTGCACTGCCCAGCCCAGTGTCTCCACCCCGCTGCTCTTAGGCTGTCTTCAGCACTGCTTCTACCAGCAACACCAAAACTCGGGGCGCCTGGCTGTGGACAGAGCTCCCCAGAGGCATGAGGGGGCTCGGGGATGGGCTGGGGGCCCTGACGCCTGCTGGGATCAGCACTCTTTCCTAGTGTCTGGTTTTCCGGGTTTCTCTGGGGCACACTGCGCTCCCAGAAAGAGCACACATCTACCATACGGTACCCTGTCCTGCCTCGTTCTTCTGGCATTTCCGGACGGGCAGCAGGCCAGGGAGCTGGGGGAGCGGGCGGTCGGGGGCGGGGGGCCCAGCATTAAAGAGAGCAGATGCCCTGCTTTGCCGTCCGCTGCTCCCTCACCCCCCGGAGGGCAGGCCACAGGCAGACGGCCGGCGAGGGGTTCCTGGCTGCGGGGAGGGGCTGTACTAACCCACCGCCTGTCCTGGAGCCCAGGGCGCTGACAGCCTCTTCCAGACTCCCATGTCCCAGACCCCCTGTCTGACTTCCAGACAGACTCTGCCTGGTCTCACAGGAGTCCGTGGCTTGCTGGCTCTGCTCACCCCTCCCTGGAAAGCCCGCGCTTTCCCTGCCTGCTGTGCTCACGGCCCTAACGCTTGGGCAGGCCCGATGGAGGCCGAGGCGCTCTGTGTAGCTGACCCGAGGCCGCGTGGGGCCTTTCCCCTCTCTCTGAGCTCTGTGGTCTCCAGCACCCCTGGGCTTAGGATGCTTACCAATGGCCTGCCGCATGTGCTAAAATGCACTTGTATCCGGTAAGTCTGCTGGGGCCTGGGGGCAGCTCAAAAACCCGGACTTTTAAACATCACTGTAGCATGAGATCCAGGTACCAAGGGTTCTCCTCCCACTCTGCCAACGTGAGGGCAGCACTTGGAGGGAACTTGTGTCTTTTCCCACCCCCCCCCCCCCCCCCCCGCCACTCCCAGGAACAGGTGACCCTGCTCACCTGGCTGATGTCACTGGTCCACGCTGCCTTCTCCTGTCTGGACGAGGCCACGAGGATGACCGTGAAGGGCGGGGAATCCTTGGGCTCCACTCCGATCTTAAAATCCAAGTGGTCTATGTCTTGGCTGGACCCTTTGGCTTCCGGTTGGCAAAACACAGAGTTAGCATGAGTGGGGCCTCTCTGAGTAGGGAAACCTCTGACAAGGCCCTGTCTGTCTTACCCCCGGGAGGACAGTGGTGGTGGGGGGGAGTGGGCACCTGGCCACTCGCTGTATCAGACATTCTCCCCTGCACTCCCGGGGGGAGGGGAGCCCCCTCGAGACGGACAAAGCAAGGACCTGGGCTGAGAAGAAGCTTACGACACGTGGGCGGTCCGGCAACAGAGCTGTGGGCACCCCCCTGCCCTTGTCACATCTCGGGGTAGCTGAGGTCACGAGCGACAACATCCTGGAGACCCCCCGCAGGGCGGCAGCGAGGCCAGGACGAGAACGGCCTTGGGGCCGGGCCCTCCCGCCATCCCAGGGTGGTCCCAGGCCGGGCTGGATGGGGAACTTCAGATCTCGCACTTTCCGGCCCCGACCAGACACTGAGCTCAGTGTGGGCCTCCCCAAGAGCAAAGCGCCTTCTCTGCATTTTCGTTACTGTTCTCCACCTGGGAGCTTCCTTCAAGTCTTGGGAGCTGGAAGACCGAGCTCACAGTTTAGGATGCCTTCACTGTGCCCTCGTGAACCGGGGAACCACTTGGTGGAATGACGCAGAAGCCCGGCTCTGTCCTGCGGTCGCTACGCGGCCGTGGGGGGCGCCCTTCCCGCCCCAGACGCGGATGCCCCCGTGCACGTCCAGAGACGATGTGGCGTCTCTGGGGCCCCCGCCCCTTCCAGTTGGGACCCTCCAGGATTTCAGGGTTTCCTGCTGGGCACAGGGGAACCTGTTCCGTGTGGTGACGCGGGGAGGGGATGCCGGCGGGTCCTCTGAGAAGCGGGGTGCCCGCCTGTGAGCGAGGGTGCTGAGGGGGGCTGCACAGCGCAGGGCCTCTACCTCCCTTGGCCCCGGAAGGAAAGTGGCTTTGGGGCCTGACCACTGCACTGAAGCCGGGGCTTTCCCGTGGCCCAGCCGAGGCCACGACTGGAGAAGGTTCCACGGCCAAGGACGCTCCAGACAGACAGAGCCTATGCTTCCCGTGGGGGTTGCCTGGCTCGGCTCCAGTGGACGTGCAGGGAAGGCACAGAGCCCTGCCACCGGGGCTGACCGGGGGCACGGGCCTGAGTGTGTGTGGACGAGGCTCCCGGTACCTGGCAGACCCCCAGCCCGAGCCCCGGGCCCAGACCAGGATCCAAGGTGGCTCAGCCCTGTTCCGGGGCACCCCAGTCTGGGGAAGGGTAAAGACACAGGGTCCTGTGCCCCGCGGGGAGGGAGGGGCAGTAAAGAAGGGACAGGAGGACCAACCTTAGCCCAATCAAGTGGCACTAGTGACCCCACCCCGTAACTGAAAACGATGACCCCGTCCCCCAGGGATGCCGGGGAGGGAAATCCCACAGAGCCCTTCCCCCACTGCCGGGGCAACCCCCCCTGCTGGTGTCACATGTCCCCGCGCTTCCCACTGGAGGACAGAGCAGGCCGAGGGCCTCTCTGGCCTCTCGTGCGTGGCGCCCAGGACCTGTGCGTGGGGGTGCTCGGCGGACCCGTGCGTGGCACCTGTGGACGTGCTCGGTAGAGCGCAGTGACCCCAGACTGAACGGCGCCAACCACTCAGGGGGCCCGGAGAGTGTGGGAGGAACAGGGAAGCGGACCAAGGCCCTCCCACTGCGGGCCCGGCTTCCCTGGGTCCAAGAGCGGGACGTCCCCCACGACCCGGCGGGTCTGGGGTGGGTGAGAGTCTGTGGGGGCGGCCGTGCGCACGGGCACGCGTGCGGCCCCCAGCCCTACCTTCTTCCTCCGTGCTCTCTGGGTCCTCCAGCAAGGTGCAGTCGATGAGGGAGATGACCCCGTTCTGAAAGACAGCAGGGCCACCTCGAGTCACCAGGACACGGGCCGGTGAAGGGCCCCGGGACTGGGGCGTGGCGCAGCCGTACAAGCTCGAGGGTGTGTGCGTCACGTTCCGCGTGGGCACTCTGGTTCCCACGTGGAAGGACGTGCTCTTCGCATCGGGGCCCCCACGAAGCAGATCAGGCGGGACTGTCTCGGGGGCTTTCCAGGGACGAGGGTCAAGGGTGGGTGGGGCGGGGACTGCGGAGTCCCCGATTCCGGGCTGAGACTCCACGTCTGCAGCCTGGACACGGGTTTACCGGACTCCACACATGTCTCGTTCTGATTTTACGGATGAGGAGACGAGATCGGAGACGGGGATCACGCCTGAGGTCACCCGGACCCTTAGAGCTGGGGTCGCAACCTACTGGTTGCCTGTTATCGGGGGCATCTGGGTCCCTGAGAGTGGGAGCACCTCCGGGCATCGGATGCCCCGGCACCGTGGTGAACAGGGACCACAGCCGCGGGTGCAGGATGCCGACGCCCCCTCCCAGAGCTGAGGTCCACTCCCCTCCCTGCCAAGTGTGGGCCAGACTCGGTCACCTGTGTCTCAGATGCTGTGCGCCTGTGGGAGCCACAGCCCCCTGCTTGCTCTGCGGGGGTCCCTGGGACCACGTGTTCTGGGGGAGCCACAGCAGGAAGGCTGGTACAGCGGGAGAGCTCGGCCTGGACGCCAGCTCGAGAGACCCCGGGCCCCACCCGCCCAGCCGGGGGCTCCAGGCCTCCTCACTCAGAAGCTGAGACCTTGGATGTGGGTAACCTGTCCCACGGGGCAGAGAAGTGGGTAAGTAACGTAATAACTGATGGCGACAGAGACGCTGGCCACACATTCAATCTACACACAGGTGTTTAGGGACGGCAGCCCGGGGGGCAGGGGGACTGGAGGGGGCATCGGGTGTCCCCGATCCTGGGTTCTGCTTCTCGCTTTGCTGGTCGGTGGCCTCGGGCGAGCCCCGGGCTTGATCATCTGTAAAGCCCCATCTAGCTCTGACGTTCTCTTCCTTCTGGAAGACCTTAGGGTAGTCTTACAGCTTGACTTTGAGCCTGTAGTTCAAGGACACAGACTCTGGAGCCAGACTGCCTGCCCGGGACCAAATCCCCGCTCTGCCGCTCGCGGGCTCCTAGACGCCTCAGGCCCTTTATCCGTAAAACGGGGAAGTAACCATATCGGCTTCAGCGGGTCGTTCCAGGAGCTGAGTGTGCGCACTTGGGGGAGTGCCTGGCCCACGCTAACGCTTACGCAAGGGCTCGCTACCACGAGTATCGTTACAAGTTCACGACCACGTAACTGGAAGTGACGGCGACGGTTACCCGCCGAGCAGGTACTGCGTCCCAGGCACCACGCCACACCCTTGCTTCACGCTCACGGCATCCCCGAGGGACGTGTTTTCACCCCCATCGCGCAGATGGACTAACCGAGGCCTGGTGAGGCACCTGCTGGCAGGAGCGGGTGCTGGGACTTGACGAGCATCTCCGTGTTCCTTATGAGAAAAACTTTAAAAGCCCGAACAAACACCCCCAACCAAAATACGACAAAGGTAAAGAAACGTGCTTTCAGGCAGCGTCTCCAGTTCGACCTGCCCCGCTGACCCCCGCCTGCAGGAAACGTCCCCCCAGCCCGACAGAGATCCTCAGCCGAGACTCCGGAGCTAATGAATACGGAGAGCTCTCCCTGACCCGGAATTCGGTCGAAACTGGAGCGTTCGCCGTAAGCTGACTTCCCCTCGTGCAGCCAAACAGCCGATTTGTGCACGTGTCAACATAAGCGGTGCGTTCCCCGCAGCCACGGCGTCTCGCAGCGTCTCTGTGCGTTCTGGGCCAGGCATCCCGGGTCTGGAAGAGCGGCTTGCCCGAGGCTCTGGCTGAATCGAGGGCACCTTCTGGCCTTTTCTAGGCCGCCGCCGCGTGTTCGGACCCGAGACCCTCCGAAGCGCGCTTCCCTGGGAGACCGCGGTTCACAGGTGCTCTGCCTCCACCAGGAAGATGCGCCCCCACCGCCAGCTGCTTGCGCCTCTGCAGGGCCTCTGGTGAGGATGGTCACCCCTGCTTTGCAGACGGGGAACTGAGGGAGAGACGGGCAGGGGCACTTCTGGGCTGTTTCAGGCTCTCGTGCGTGTGAGAGACTGAGTCGGGGCCAGGTCCTGAACTCGGGGCAGTGAGATAAGCAATGTGCCAAGCTGGGTGCAGGCTGACAGCAGGTGGCACCTGAGTAGCCACGAAGGACAGGAAGGCGGTCTTCCAGGGGAGAAAGAAGGGGACAGTATGAGCCAAGGCCCTGTGGTCTGTGAAGGAGCAGGAGGCGTTTGAGGTGCGGATTCCCCGTCACCTTTGCCCTCTGTGACTACTTAATTGTCCCAGGGAGGCGGAGTGCAGTCCCCCACGACCACAAATTACGCTGTCGAGTTCCCCACGTTTGGGGAAATCGCAGGGTCAGCACATCCGTGTGGTGGGTAAGTCTCCCCCTGGGAGAACCACCTCCGCGATCACGGCATCCCTCCGCCAGCGAGCGTTCCCCCTTGCTTTGGGGACGGGCCGATCAGCAGACTGTGTGGGGTCTCCTGCAGGGCCGTGGGGTCCTGAGGACGGCCCTTCGTGTCTGCTCTCCTGCTGGCACGTCGTGCCTCGGATGCCCGCGAGCCGCTGCGCGAGCTCCTCCTGAGCGGAGGCTCTGGGCGCTGCTCCGGCCTCAGCAGGTGCCGTCCTCCACCCGGCCCCTCACACGCACGCGCGCACACACACGCGCGCCTCTCAGCGGTTTGTCTAGACCCCCGGGCCCTCTGCCCTGGCACCGGCGGTCGGGGGCTCCTCTGGGGGTCCTGACACGCGCTCCCGTGTTCCCCATGATTTCTCCAGCAGAAAACCCGGCTGTGTCCAGCTCTCTCCGACCCGCCCGTCAGACCAGCACACACGTGTGCACTCTCATGTGTCTGATTCCCGGCCCGCCGTCTGGGCCCCAGGTCAGGGTCAGCCGGGCCCCCGTGGTGGTGCCCGCCACGAGCCTCTGCAGCCCCCGCAGCCCTCACCTTGGTCAGGTGCAGTTTCCCGCCAGAGCCCCTGGTGCAGATGATGAGATGCTTGGAGAACAGGAAACACTGTCGCTCGCCCTCTTTCTTCAGGGACAGAGACCCCAGGCGGCCCCTGGTGATCTTGCCCTTCTCAGACATGGGCACCTGGATGAGGGAGCCTGTGGGTGGAGGGCAGACCCTGAGCCCACCTCCCAGAGCCACGCCCGCCGCCGGCCAGCTCTCAGGTGGGTCACGATGCCGGGAGGGGGGAGTCCCGGGTCCTGGTAGCAGGTGCACCCCGGACGCTCTCTCAGCCCCGTCAGCCAGTCCCTGCAGGACCCCTCGGCCCCCTGCCGGGGCCCCGGCAAGTGGAGGAGCCTCCAGGACAGGTCCCCCGTGGCAGGAACGCAGGGCTGGGTGGGGGTGGGGGCAGCACACGTGGGGAGCCGGCTCTAGAGCAGAAGGGGCAGCACCAGGCACGGCCCCGCGGCCACAGCAGACACGACTGCTCAGGCACAGCATGCCGGCCCCGTCCCTGACACCGCGTGCGGGAGGCCACTCCCGGGCAGGGCCATCCGGGGGAAGAAGTCACCTGCTGCCCATGCTCCCGCCCCACACGCCCCTCCTCCCCCTCCTCCCCCTCCTCCCCCTGGGCCTTCTGTCGGTCAGGCGCCTGCCCGGCCCTCTTCTGCGCTCCCTCCTCGCTCAGCTCGTCACCTGTGGCTCTGAGTGCCGCTCCTTGGCGGGAAAGCCCTTCCTTTCCACCTCGTGAACTCCTATTTGTGCTTCCCTCCCAGGAGGGCCTGCCCGACTCCCCTCACCCTGCCTCCCGCCCCGTCCGGCACTGCCTGGAGCCCTGTCCTGCGTCTGTCTCCTCAGGATCCCCTACACTGTCCGCTCCTGGAGGGGGGACCGGCCTACTCCCCCCGCCTGGTTCCAGGTCCAGCACAGCCCCACGGGAGAGGAGGAAGCACTTTGCTCGGGGAACAGAGCAGATTCCCGGTCTGCGGGGACGCTGCCTGTGCCAAGAGGGGCCGTTCTTTGGCCACCGCAGCGTGGGCCCGGCGCCGCCCAACTCAGGCAGGGTGGACGGGGGAAGGGCACGGGGGTCACACGGGGGGCTTAGAGTAAAACTCCAAGCTGAGGACACCTGCAGGGCCAGCTGCCCAGGCTGCAGGAGGTGTGGGCAGCTCTCCCTCTGGCCAGAGAGGCCCAGGGCCGGACGGAGGGACCTCTGACGCGGGTGAGCACAAGCCGGTCCCCACGGGACGTGGGCTCTGGATGGGACAACCCTCAGAAGCACCGAGGCCCCAACGTCCTGGCACCAGCAGCCAGCCCCCCGCCCCGCCGGCCCTCAGTGGGTCTGCACCTCCCAGGCGAGGAAAGGGAGCCACTGTGAACGTGACCGTCCCCGAGAGGCCGAGGACACGGGCACTGAGCCACACCGCCTTCCTCGGGGCTGGGAACGCTAGATTCAGGCCTGTCCGCACCTGCCCTCGTCCTCTGCTCCCTACTCTCTCCCCAGAACGCGGTGTCCGTGTTCACGGGGACACACGACAGACCGGGCCGCCTGGGAAGGAGTGTGTTCCCCTCTGGGGAAAAGGAACCCGGAGGCCAACGGTGTCTGCGTCTGCAGGTGTGGGTACGACGTCCACAGGCCTCCAGCGGCCCCGAGACCCTCAGCAGACGTGCCATTTGGAGGTGTCCCTGGGGCTGCCTGGGGCGGGGGAGGGCAGGGCACAGGGGACGTACCTTGTCTCACGAAAGTCTGGCTGGTGTCCAGCAGGATTTCACAGCCTTCGATAATCATGCGCTCGATGGCTAGATTTTTCCGGATGTTCTCTGTCTCGCTCACTTCGTCATGCATTATCCTGCAGGGACAGGAAATAAGTCAGAGGCAGAAGGAGGCAATGGCCAGGCCTTTGGCAGTCCTAGCAGGAAAGGCCGGCCCCTGGATTCTCTGAGCCTGCAGTCACGAAGAGGGAGAGGGCACGCATTTATCAAGTGCCCGCTATGTGCAGGAGGCTCGACGGGCACGATCTCATTTTATTCTTCTGGAAACCCAAGGAGGCAAATGTTCTTATTTCAGAGAAAAGGAAATGGAGATTAACAATTAGGAAGCAAGTGTGTCTGATCTAAAAGTCTGACCCATGTGGAACAGACAGAAGAATGTGGAGGAAGACGGGAGCATAGCAAACGTCCCTTGTTCACTATTCCGGCCCATGTGCCCCTGCTGGCCTTATTTCCATCCGCAGAACAAACCATGTTCACCTCTGCCTCAGGGCCTTTGCACTTGCTAGTCTTTCCTTTAATGCTCTTTATATGGTTGTTTGCTTAATGTTGTTTGGGTTCTGGACTTAGTTTTGGGGTGCCAGCAACCCAGCTGGCTCAGGGGAAGCCTGACTTGAGTCCGGCTCCAGCCCATCGGGGAGGGAAGCAGGACAAGCCGGCCATTATTCTGAGACTCTGGGCGTCTCTCTTGTTTGTCCTGTTCTGACCGCGGTGGCACCCATCCTCTCCAGGAGGTGGCGCCAGTTACCTGCTTTTAAATAAGCTTTGCAGAAAAGGGGGCCGTGAGTTTCCGGGGGGTCAGGAGGTCACGGGTAAGTTTGGGGAGGGGTCTGGAAAAAGTGGCCACGTACTCCAGGAGAGGCACAAAGCCCCGTTTCGTCTGATTCCACAACTAGGAAGCCAAGAGGGAAGGTCAGTGCGTGTGGTTTACAAAGTCCGAACCCAAGACAGCGGGAGGGGCAGCCCGTGGAAGCTGCACGGTGCTGAGCGGTGAGTCCACGCCTCTGTCCTGAGCCGGCCGGAGGGGAGGACCCTGGGGCGAGGACGGGGGATGATGCACTCCACGCGCGCCCGCACTTCAGCAAAGGGCAGCGGTCACCGACCACAGGTCCCTGAACGCGTATTTCTATCCGTTTCTTCTTCTGGTTATCAGACGGGGCATGTGGCCGGGCCTCGGTGTCCCAGCGATGCTGTCCTCAGAGCCCAGGCCCCAGCCCTCCTCCGGGAGGGACCGGTCGGGCTGTGCTGGCGCCCCGGAAGGGATTCAGCAGCCAAGGGTAAGGGAACCTTTTTTTTTTTTTTTTTTCTGAGGGTGCAGATTCTCCTGGGAAAGGGCTGTATTTAGTGAAAAATAAGGGGTGATAACCAAGTAGCGAAACTGGTTTTGTCGTCAGATAAACGCGAGGTGCAGCTGATCGGACCGTGCCAGCCCGGGGCCGGGGTCTGCGTCCGGGCGCAGGGGGCGCTTGGGGAAGGGCCGGGGTCTGCGTCCGGGCGCAGGGGGCGCTTGGGGAAGGGCCGGGGTCTGCGTCCGGGCGCAGGGGGCGCTTGGGGAAGGGCCGGGGTCTGCGTCCGGGCGCAGGGGGCGCTTGGGGAAGGGCCGGGGTCTGCGTCCGGGCGCAGGGGGCGCTTGGGGAAGGGCCGGGGTCTGCGTCCGGGCGCAGGGGGCGCTTGGGGAAGGGCCGGGGTCTGCGTCCGGGCGCAGGGGGCGCTTGGGGAAGGGCCGGGGTCTGCGTCCGGGCGCAGGGGGCGCTTGGGGAAGGGCCGGGGTCTGCGTCCGGGCGCAGGGGGCGCTTGGGGAAGGGCCGGGGTCTGTGTCTGGGCGCAGGCTGCACACGGCTGGAGGTGGTGCCTGCTTCTCTGTGAGCCCAGCCAGTGAGGGCAGGGCCAGTCCTGAGGAGGGGTCTGTGAGCACAGCTCAGGGGGGCTGGAAGCTCTCCTCAGGGCCCCAGGCAGGGTGGGGGTGACAGGGCTGTTGCCATGGAGACAGGAAAGCTCCCTCCTGTGCGGTTAGGGCCTCGCTCAGGGCCCAGGTGCAGGTCACTGGCTGGGACAGAGGAAGAGCCGGCCAAGTGCTCAGGACGCCGGGGGAAGGGAGTCGGGGTCTCGGGCCAAACACCTTGACCTGCACGTGCCCCCTGGACCCCTGCCTGCACAGGCCGGGGTGCCCAGCAGTGACAAGGAGCCTCGCTGCCTCACGGGGGCCCCAAGTCTTCTCCTGGGGGAGGAATGTGCAGGGACAGCTCCCTGGGACTTGAAAGGACGGGGTGCCCACTCCCCAGTGGTTTTGTTTGTCTGAAATCATGCCCTGGGAACACCCTCACCCCGCCCTGGACCAGCCCGTCCTCCTTCTGCCCAGGTGGGAGCTGTGGCCCGGCCGGCGGCCCCTCGTCAGCCTGGGGAAGCCTCTCAGGGCACGAGTGCTTGATGGGGTCCAGGCAGGACGGGGGCTCCACACCCTGCCGGCCGAGCCTCCTTTGCAGGGCTCAGGGCCCCTTCGGTCTGGGCTCCACGCGGTGCAGCCCCTGGGGCTCAGCCCTCATCCCTGGTGGTCTCACCAGCCTCCTGACAGGCCCGTCTCTGAGCTGGTGACCTCTGACCCCCAGACACAAATGCCCTGCCCCCTCCTGTGGCTGCCTCTGTGCCATCCATCTGTCTCAGGTCCAGCCCAGCCCCAGGGAGATTCCAAGGAACAGGAAGGACTCCCCTCCAAACCGTCCTGGCCAACAGCAGCCCCGGCCTCCAGTCCCTGCGGCTGCGCCTAACTCGCCAGAGACACCTGCTGGTTCCGCCTTCAAAATGCACCTGGAATCTGAGCCTCACCCCCACCCCCACGGCCACCACCTGCCACCGGCCACCATCTCCTGCCTGGGTGCAGGGGGCATATGGGAGCCAAGGCGTTTGGCCTGAGACTGACGCCCAGGGTCCCGGAAGAGGGGTCAGCCCGCTCCTCCACACTGGCCCCTTGGCTTCTGCCCGTGCAGAAGGCGGGCTCGCCGGCTTTGGAGATGGGGTGGGGGGGGGGGGAAGGGAGGGCCAGGTGTGGGGTCGCTGACAAGAGTCTCGGGCACGTGAAGCCACAGGGCTGACACATTTACGCTGGAGGACAGAGCCAACGGCCCCTGTGGGTGCCCTTCCCCGGACCATCCACGCCGGGGACACACGGGCCACGCCATCCTGCCCGGTGGCCGCTCAGGCGTGAGCGTCGAACTGTCAGTCTGCTCGAGGGGCTCTGCCTCCCGCTGGCGTAGGCTGAGCCCCTTCCTCCCAACCCTGACCTGACCCTGACCCTGACCACCAGCTTTTACCACCTGGGGCTGGAAGTTCCTGCTGGGGGCGCCCAGAGCCCGGCTCACCTGGACAGCTCCTCCAGCTTGGATTTGGCATAGTCTAGGCTGTTCCGCTCCACGTGCTCATGAGGCGTGTGGGCCAGGAGCTCGTGCAGCGTCAGGATGTACCTGGGAATCTGTGGCGGGAAGGGGCAGGGGGCAGAGGCAGGGATGGGGAGACGGGACAGGGAGAGACAGAGCAGGAGCACAGAAGGACAGAGAGAGCAGGAAAGAAGGGCCCTCAGCTGGGAGGACTCCCAGGAGCAGGGCTGGGGAGGGAACTGGCTGCACTCTGTCCCTTGCAGCGTCCCACGGAGGCTGGTGGGCTCGGGCCCCGTGGCAGGGCCTGCGCCCGCCCAGAGAGCCCGCTCTGCGGTGCTGGATGGGGGGCGCGGCCAGGGTCAGGGGCCAGCTCCCCATCGCCTGCCCCGGGCATCCCCCACGCCCTGCAGGGCCAGGCCCCCTCCTCACTGTGGCCGGACTCGGCCACATACCCCAGGCACCACTTGGACCATGAGGTAGGCGAGGAAGGTATCCAGCTCCTGGAACACAGAGGAGGTGACCTGGAACACGGGGGAGGAGGGGAGAGTGTCCAGCACCTGGAACACGGAGGAGGTGACCTGGAACACGGGGGAGGAGGGGAGAGTGTCCCGCATCTGGAACACGGGGCAGGAGGGGAAAGTGTCCCGCACCTGGAACACGGGGGAGGAGGGGAAGGCGTCCCGCACCTGGAACATGGGGTAGGTGAGGAAGGTCTCCAGCGTCCTCTCCTCGCAGTCTGGCTTGGCCTCGTAGTGCTTCAGCAGCTTGTCGAAGTCCCGGTTCTGTTTGCAGTGCGCCAGTATCTGCAGGCTATACTGGTGATTCCGCACGAACTCCTGGTAGATGTTCAGCATGGGCAGCAGGATGTCGAACAGGTCGGCTGCGGGGAAGGCGGGCTCAGCGGGGGGGCGGGGGGCCGGGGCCCGGCTCAGACCCCAGCCCGGGTGGGGGGGGGGGGGGTCCCGCCTCGGGGTGCCGCCGCCCTATCCGGGGCCGGACGGAGAGGCGCTGGGGCCACCTCCGAACCGTAGACTCGTGGAGACGGCCCGTCTGGCGTGGCCCCCGTGGACCAGAGGGCCAGCAGCGGGCTGCAGCGGGGGCCCCCACCCCTTCGGGACGCCGCACACCCCGACGGCTCCCAGCCGGGAGGCCTCCCTGGAAGTGCTCTCTGCGGAGGGACGCGGCCTTGCCCAAGTCCTGCTCGACCCGACGGCGGGCCCGGGTGGGGTGTGAAGGGGGGGCCCCCGCCTCAGTCTGTGACATCTCTGGGTCACCCCAGCTCTGGAGTTTCTGCGGGGTCGGCCGAAGCCTCCGCTGTAACTGCCCCCTGCCCTGGCTCCCTCACCGTGTCACACGAGGGCTCCCAGGAGGCCTCCCTCCTAGCCTGTCCCACCTGTGACACAAGTGATGGCCGAGGTCACACGGGGACTCTGTGGCAGACGTGGAAGCAGGTCTCTGACCGCATGTTCCACGGCTTCCTGCCACACCACACTCCCACCTGAGCCCGTCCCTTCCCCCACGTGTCCCTCTGTTCCCATCTTTCCAGACCCGCTTTGGTGAGGTGGGTCCCCCGCCGGCCTCCTGCCCTCCCAGCCCCCCAAAGCCCAACCACTCTCCCTAGATCTCAACACTTGCCGGGTGGGACAGACCCACCGAAACCGCTGCTCAACCCCATTAAGAAAGAAAAGCATGCGTCCTGGTCATAAACTCTGGGCAGGGGCTGCTGGACGGGGCAGTCCTCTGCCCAGTGGACGGCATCCTCGACTGGGAAGGACAGGAGGGGTGGCCCCCGTCTGTCCAGGCCGCTCTGATTTTGACCTTGGGGACAGTGGGGGTCTCTGACTTGAGAACACAAGAGAAAGCGCCTGCCCGGTCAGAGGCGTCCATGGCCCGAGGGCGGGGAAGCTTTGGGTCAGTAATGCTACTTTTGGAAACTGATAGTAAGGAGAAGTCGTCACCGGCAGAGATCATTACTTCTGAGCCAGCAATGGGCACCGAAGCATTACGAACCCAGCAAAAAGGATGCTTCCAGAGTAAGAAAACACTGGTGCTATGAAGTTAGGCAAAATAAATAAATAAATAAATAAAAATAAAAATAAATAAAACAACAGCAAGATTCAGAATCTAAATTCAGTATGTTTGCAATTATGTAAAACGGGGACAAAAAAACCCAAGATCTCTGCATAGAAAAAAAATTGGAAGAAAACACACTGAAATGTTTATAGCACTTATCTTTGGAAGGAGAACGATGATTGATATTTTTAAACCTTTTCTACTTTTCTAGATTCTCAAATTTTCTCAAATGGGTACACAGATATTATTTTTAAAAGGGAAAAGTACATAAGTACCTAAAAATACGCCGTTTCCTCCTAGAAATGCAGTTTTTGCCAACACGTGTGTTCTCTTCTCCCTCTGGGGGATTCGGTGGGTTTCTGGGGGGGGCTGCTCCAGGACGGAAGCACCACCGGCCCGGACGGTGGCCCCGGCGAGGGCCCTGGGGGGAGGTGGGCGGCCGGGGACCCTGCGAGGGCCAGCTACTCACCCAGGACCAGCGTGGGCCAGCTGGAGATGCGGGCCTTCAGGCCCTGGTAGAATATCTGATGCAGGAACATGATGGTCTCGCTGAAAGGGGAAAGCGCGGGGTGAGCCCCGCCCCGGGGGGGGGGGGGTCCCTGCCCCTCCAGGGCGCCGCGCCCCCGCCCCAAGCCAGCCCCTGAGGACCCTGCGGGGCTCTGGAAGGGAACCCCTTTCTCCCCCGAGACCTCAGAGCAAACACCGTCAGCACGGACAGCGTCACCCGTGGGGCCCGGTGTGGGACGAACACCAGGACCTTTGTTAAAAAGCAGTCGAGAATTTCGGCCTCAAGTGGGGGCCGCGCCCCGGGAGCCTGAACGCTGCACTGGCTCCCGGCCTCCCTGTGCCCCCAAGTTCTCACCTGCTGGGAGCGCCCCCTGGGGACCCCTGGAGGAGCCCAGGGTCACACGGGGGGGGGGGGTGCTCTGGTGGAGTAAAGGCCACCGAGGGATGTACAAAACAGGCTGTGGCCTCAGACCCACAGGAAGCAGGGCTGCACTCTGCCTAGGCCCCTTCCCTGGCTGTGTGACCTCGAGCAAGACGCCGAACGTCTCTGATCCTCAGGTCTCTCACACAAAACGTGGAGGCGCGACGGGATGCACCTGCCACTAACGGGACTATTTCAGTGTGGGGGGGGGGCACTCAGTCACCGCTCACTCTCCACCACCCTTTGGGGCAAAGTTAAGGGAGCAAAAGACCCAGTGTCCCCAAGCACCAGCTCCGTCGCCCCCTGACGTGCCGGGGGATGTGCGCTGTGCTGGCAGCTTGGTGCTCTCCCGGCAGCCACGCTGGCCCTGGCTTCCCTCCGGCACCCCCTCCCCGCCCACGGCTCTGCAGGCAGCTGGCCCCAGAACACAGCCCAGTCTGTCCTCACAGCTTGTCTCCTCGGGGACAGACTCCTGCTTCCTCCTGCAGCCCCTCCCCCCAACCATTCCTCCCCTCCCCCTCCCCCCGGGAGAGGTGGAGGGTCTCCCCAGAGCGGCTGGAGCTTGTGCTGAACCAGACGGGGAGTCCCGTAGGATGCTAAGGTCGTACACCCTATTCTTGGACCGGAAAACAGAGGCCCAGAGAGGAAGGGTTGGGGCAGCCGGAGCCTCTGAGCCCCGCTTTCCCTCTCCCCGGAATGTTCTCCGTGTCTGTGCTCTCTTCTTGCCCCTGCCCCCTTGTTCTGCTGTTCCAGGCACCGGGTATTTCCCCCCGGGGGGGGGGGGCTGGTGCAGGAGCTGTCCCCTCTCCCAGCACCACGTGCCCTGGGGTCTCGCTCCGGGGTGGAGGGTGCTGAGGGGCGCAGGGACGTGGGGAGCAGAACGTGGGGTACCCCTCATGTATAGAGGGGCTCTGATAGGCAGGGGGCTCTGTGACCCCAGGGGGGAGAAGGAGGGCTGGGAGGGAAGTGCAGAGACAGCGGGGGCAGGTGGGGTGGGGGAGTCGGGGACAGAGGCAGACACCGCCTTCAGGCTGAACAGCGAAGCCCATGACCCCATCATACCCACGAGACACACAGACTGGAAGGGAAACGTGGCACCGGGGGAACGTATCAAGAATCCACGTAGAGGACACCTGAGTTCTCGTTCTGAGCGTGGTCATGAGGGAGACCTGACTGTCATCTCCCTGAAGTCCCACGAGAACGGTCCCCCAGGTGTGGGGACACACGGATCCCCGACCAGGGACACCCCCACATGTGGGGACACACGGATCCCCGACCAGGGGCCACACCCTGGTCCGAAGTCATTTTTTATTTTTAGGCAAATCCCTACAGTGACTTTTGAAGGGCTGGTTTCCGTCTCTTTGTGGCCCCTGAACTAGTCTGTCGAGTGTACAAATACCAATTCTGAGAACCTTCAGGCCACATGTGAAGATCCTTCGGGCAGTTCAAAACCAAGAGACTGACCCAAGGGTGTGTGAGAATGCACGAAGGGAAGGCTGATCTGAGACAGAAGAGTGGGTGTTAGGGGACTTTCAGGGGATCTTGAGGGAGCCCGGGGGCTCTGGACTACCTGGAGTTGCCACAGCAACCCTCGGGGGAGCCACCCCCAGGCACCTGCAGCCGACAACTGCTCAGGCCGCACCGAAAAGGAAACGCACCTTCTGGAAGTCCAGTGCTGCACAGACCTCTGTAGTAGCATGCTGGGAACGTCATAAGCTGGGACTATAAAAATATAGCTGACAAAGCATCCATTTTAAAAGTATACGCTGTGAGAATTTCACCTGTAATCTTACTACCTAGAAATTACCATCGCTTCCCACCTGACAGGAAAACAAAATGATCTCATTGTGCTTTGATTTGCTTTTAAAAAAAGCCTTGTTACGTTCAGCAAACACTTTTCCTGTGTATCGGCCATCTGAATTCCTTCTTTTGGGAATGGCCTAGCCGTGTCCAATGACTCTTTTCTCTTACTAATTTTTTTTAACGTTTATTTATTTTTGAGACAGAGAGACAGAGCATGAACGGGGGAGGGGCAGAGAGAGAGGGAGACACAGAATCGGAAGCAGGCTCCAGGCTCCGAGCCATCAGCCCAGAGCCCGACGTGGGGCTCGAACTCACAGACCGCGAGATCGCGACCGGAGCCACAGTCGGACGCGTAACCGACTGCGCCACCCAGGCGCCCCTCATTGTTCTTATTTTAAAACGCTGTTGCTTATATGTGTGTACGTCTTCATTTGAACTTGAAGACTGGCTTGCTATCCTGCACTGACTGGAATTACGTTGCATTTACAGAATATCTTGGGTGAACGCGGCAACTTTACGACACAAAACCTTTCCATCCGAGGGTGGCCCCACCCTCTGTTGTTGTATAGCCTGCAGGCTTAGGAGGATTTTTACGTTTTTAAGTGGTCTGGAAAGAAACAAAATAGTATTTCACAGTATGGGAACATACGTGACACTCACAGTTTAGTGTCCATAAACGGAGACTTAGGGGAACACAGCCACGTCCATTCATTCGTGGATCGCCCATGACTGCTTAGTTTCCGCTCAGACCGCATGACCCACACGGTCTAAACTATCTGTCTGGTCCTCTACAGAAAAGGTGTGCTGATCCCTGGTCCACGTGAATAGTGCCCCTGAGCTGTGCAGTGCGTAACTGGTACAGCTGTATGCTATGGCCCTGAACTCACCCACAGCAAGCGGGACTCAGACACGGAGTAAGTCATTATTTAAGTGTGATGGCTGCCACCGAGGGCAGCACAGGACCCTGGGGACACATAAGCAGGGACACAAGCCGATGGTGGCAAGGGATATGGCGACGCGAGCCAAGGAAAGACATGGAGGCAGAGTGGAGACACCCGTCCAGGACACAGGGTGGGAGGCGTGTTCGAGGAAGAGGCAGTGACCTGTCTGCGGGATACACCTGGGAAGAGCTCCTGGTACCCGGCGCCCCCCGGAGCCCAGAAGGCGTGACTCACCCAAGGCCAATGCAAGGTAAGTGGGCGGGGCCTGGCCCCTGCACCCCCACCCTGCCCTCTGCCCGTTCGTGGCCAGTTAGCTGCCTCTGTCCAACACGTCCCTCCCGCGCAGACATGGCTCATCGATGGTGCACACGCCCCGACCCCCCAGTGTCCTTCTTGACCCGGGACTGCAGGCAGCCCTGCTCACCGGTCACAGCGGCCTCGGCGACAAGCCATCTGTCACCTGGCGGGATGCCCCTGCTCACCGGCATCGCCCGCGGTGCCCGGCACCGGGGGCCGGGCGTGGCTTTCACCACGGAGAAACAGCGCCAGTCTGCAAGCTTGTGGTCTGGCTGAACAAACCCGCCACACGCTTTGTGTGAAAGATCTCTCCTCCCTGGTGGAGAGGCACAGCGAGCCCCTCCCCGCTCTGCGGCATCCTCCCGATCGCCCACCTGCGTGCCCAGGGGCGCTCTCTTCCCAAGCTCCAGCCGACGACGCTACCCAGTCAGCAGCGCGGTTCTAACGGGGCTGTGCATTTGAGCCTGAAACTCCAGCAGAAAGTGACGTGCAAATGTCTTCTGGTAAGTGGGCGGCCTCTGCCCTTGGCCTGTGAGACACCGACCTCTGCGCTGTGGTGGGAGGCAGGGGCCCGAGGCTCACTGGTTTTTCCTACTGAAAATAGTACAGAAATACAGAGTACGTTGACCGGCTCGATATTGAACCAGCCCTGCCTTCTCGGTGTAATGACGTACCGTTCTTTTTATGTAATTCTGGATTCAATCTGGAATGTTCTGTATCTATGAGATCTGGTGGGAGAGATGCTTTGCCTGTTTTGGGTGCTAGAATGACACTGGCCTCCAGGAGGAGGGGGGACGTGCCCCCTCCCCGTTCGCCGTGGGTTCCATTCTCCGCAGGGGCGTCATGGGGGGGCTTTACTGTGACCTCAACGTCTAGCTCCCACTGAGCAACCTTACCGGGGCTCTGTGTTGGGTGCCCTGTACGGACCTCTCACTGGACCCCCCGACACCTGTATGCTCCTCCGCCGGCCCCTGCTGACGATCAGGTCGGCGCTCTGGAGGCCTTAGGAATTGATCAGGCTGCTGCCGTTTGGAGCAGATCAGTGAGACCCGGAAGGCGAGTGCCTGTCAGCCTGGGGCCCGCTGCCGACCGGGGGGCACAGGGCCTGCGGGGACCTTCTGGCACCGGGAGAGGAGGGGGCTCCTTCCTTCCTGTCTGTTCTCAGGTAAAGGCACCCGGCCTGATCCGTGCAGTCATTAAATGATAAAAATATAAAACCGTAGGATATTTTTTTCAAATGACTTCCGAACAAAGGCTACGAGCTGACGCGAATACTCTTGACGGAAGATTCCAGGCTAAACGGGCGCCGTTAAAGACAGGTGAAGTGTGACAAAATCACGGGAAGGTGAAGGAAGTACCAAAGCACACCCTTCTCTCAGTGATTGTGATGAACGCTCACCAAAGACTTGCAATCTTGGCCAAAACCGCGAGAGACACGGATGTAACGACGCCTCCGGGCCCGGCTGACCCGTGGGCTGCAGACCCACTTTGTGCGACTTCTCTGATGAACACAGTCTGGCCACAAAGGTATTTTCTCTTCCTGGTGACGTTCCCAACACTGTCGTCTTTTCTCTAGCTTGTTCGTTGTGAGAATACGATATGTGACACGTGTGGTGTACAAAATACACGTAGATAGACTACTTTTCCAGCAAGAATTCGGGTCAATGGCAGCCTCCTAGTAGTTAAGATTTGGGGAGTCCAAAGTCATATGTGGATTTCGGGGTGTGCGCCCCACCCCCCCAAGTTGTTCGGGGAGGTCACCTGGGGCCTCATGGAGCCTGCAGGACAGCGAGCCACCCGCAGTTACGTGAAGCTCCCCGCCGCAGCGTGGCCCGTGACCCACGGCACCTGTCACCCTGCTGGAGAGGCAGCTCCCTGGGCTCCACCCCAGACCTCGAGATGGAGACGCGCAGGCGCTCACAGCGCGTGTCCGCGGACGGTGCTGTGCTGCCCGGGACACCCGGCAAGCCACCGCGCCTGAAAGATCCAGCTGTGGTTTCTGCAGTGTTAGCCGATTTCAGAAAAAGATAGTGACTGATTTTCTCTGTCTCAAGAAATGAATAGAAGCATTTACGCAATGCTTAAAACCCGTGTTCGACATTACCGGGTTCAAAAGCAACCTCGTGAGGCCCAGTGGCTCGGTTTCTGGAAGGTCTTAGGAGGCTGAAGTCTGTTCCCCTCCCGGATGGTCTCTTTCCCGCCCCCACTGCGGTGCTGGGGACACATCCTCGGCCTCAGGCCCACCCACCCCAGTGACTCTGGGCCTCTCCAGCTGGACCTCTGACCCCCATCTGCGTCTCTCCGTCAACCGTGGCCGCCCCACGGGCCCTGTGCCCCCCGGGACCCCGGGTCCTGACTGCCGGTGGAGGGCCGGTTTCGGCCAGTGACACGGCTGCGCCGGGCGTATTTTGGGCGGGTCACAGCTGAATGAACATCTAGGGGCCACACGGTGACCCGCTGTAATTCCTGGGGGGGGGGGGGGCGGTAATCGCTTATAAACTGCGGTCTGGTTTTTTTCCCCTGTTTGTATCCCGCTTACTCAACTTTACTACCCACTGAGAAGCTCATCTAAACCATTTCTCGAGAAACTCCCCCGACCATGCGGTTGACGGCAGAAGAGCCGCTGCTGGCTCGCCCCCGGGCGCCGCCAACCCCACGCGGGCGCCAGAGTCCCCTTCCGGGAGAGACGGCCGCTGGCACGGAGCCCGGCCTCCGGGCCGTTACGGCCGCGTCCGGAGGCCGATTCGAAACGCGCTCGGTGGCCGCTCTGCTGACGTCTGCGCGGAACGATTCTTAGCCGAGGGCCCGGCGGGCGCCGTGGGGAGGCGTCCGGCGCCCCGGCAGGTGCCCGCTCGATGCCGACAGCACCCCGCCCCCAGGCTCCGTCGATCAGAGGCGTCTCCGGACGCGACGTCCCGGCGGCGCGCCTCCACCCACCCGCGCTCCGCGCCCACGCTTTTCGGGGCGACTTCCGCCCCCCGTGACGGTGACGGGCGGACGGCGGCTCAGGGGCCCTCCGCCTCCGGGGCCGCCTCACCTGTTCAGGAAGATGCTGCTGACGTCGTCGTGCGTGATGGGCGGCTTCTTGGAGCTGGCGGCCATGCGCAGCGGCCGCAGGAAGTTGTTGACCAGGATGTGCAGCTGCTGAACGTACTCGGCCTCGGCCTCCAGCATGCTGAACACCACCTGGTTCCGCTTTCGCATGCTGTCGGCGTGCGGCGAGCGGATGTAGTCCTGGATGATGGTCTTCCACTTGCGCCTGCACAGCCAGCCGCGCAGGAAGCTCTGGACCTGGGGGGCGGCCAGGGGGGAGGGGGCCGTCGGGGGGGGGCTCAGCCGCGAGGGCCCCGGTAGGGGGGTTGGGGGTCCGTCGGGGGGGGGGGGCTTTGCCGCCAGGGGCCCGGCGTGGGGGGGGGAGGCTCTTCTGCGAGGGCCCTGGGGGGGGGGCGGCGTTGGGGTCCGTGGGGGGGGGGGGGCTCGACCGTGAGGGCCCCAGGACAGGGGGGCTCCATCGGGGGGCAAGGCAGGGTCGGGCGCCCCATCTCGCTGCCTCCTCCACGGTGGGGTGTGCAGGGAGGTAAGCCGGGACCAGGGCCTGGCCTGCCCGCGAGACCCTGGGCCAGTCGCCGGGTCCCATAAGCCGCTTTCCCATCCGCATGATGGGGCTAAGGAGGGGGTGCCTGGACTCCACGTGTTGCCCCATGAGCTTTGCTGGAAATGTAGGTGCCAGGCCCCGCCCCGACCTCTGCATGTTCCCCAGACCCCCAGCTCGCCTCCAAGGCAGGGGACGTGTGGCCCTGAGTCCCTGTCACAGGAGGGGCTGGGGGCAGACGCCTGCCAGGCCGTGCTGGGCCTCCCTCACTCCTCACCTCGTCCAACGACTGGCCTGGAAGCCTAGAAGCCTCAATTAACGCTCATCGGGATAGAGGGCGATTGGCAAATTGAACAGAATGTGGCAAATTGGTTAATCTGGTGCTTGGGGCCTCAGCAGGGCCTGCCTAGAGCCCTCCTCTGGCCTCTGTGGCGAGATGGGCACAGATACTTGGCGGGTGTGTAGTTGGGCCGCTGGGCGCAGCCGCTTTGGCAAGAGCTTGGGAGAGGACCTTGACTCATGGCCACGGAGACGACTGTTTTCCGATGCACCTGCCTCCAGGCCAGGCACCACCCGGCTCCTGCAGTGGGGTTGGGGACCTGGGGACCGCCTCCTGGGGGCTGGGCACAGGTGCTCATCAGAACCTCAGTGGAAAGGTGTGCGGACAGTCAGGATGTGGATGTGTGACTGGGGGGCATCTGCCCTGGAGAGGCGGCCGGCCCTGAGTCCGGACCGCCCCCTTCTAGACTCAGAGGCTCTCTCCACGAGGGAAGGGCCCGCCTGAGGCTCCAGGAGGGTGGAGATAGAGGGAGGGAGGGGGATTTCGGCAGGCACAGGGAGATGTTCCACCCAGAATGCTTCTCCAAACGGGCAGAGAAGCCCAGGGGAGCCCCAGCAAAGGGGAGCCCTGCCTGGTGGGGCTCGGCTCAGACCTGGTGGCAAAGCCCAGTGCCTAAGGGGGCCTGGCAGGTCCCACCGACGACGCAGGAGGCCAGCTGGTGGGGACTAATGGGGCTTGCATGCGCAGCAGTGTGTCCCGGGGACAGAAGAGGTGGCTCTGGAGCTTGAAGGCTGGGGTTTCAACGTCACCCACAAGCAGCTGTGTGACTTGGGCAAGTGGCTTTGCCTCTCTGCGCCTCAGCTGCCCCCCATGTGAAATGCGGATGATGGCAAAACCCTAGAGGGCTCTGCGTGAAGGGTCTGACGCATAGAAAATGCTTAATGAATGTTGGCTACTTCTATTTTTGAGAAACAAAATCCAGATCGTTTAGCTTCTAAAGCACTGGCAACAAACTAAAAAGAAAAAAAGACCCCCACGCCATGTGGGTTGAAGACCTCAAACACACACACTTCCCCCTGCACCTGCCCCCACTGCTGCCCCAGGCTGCTGGGTCAGTACCCAGAGCCACTGGGCGGGTCCCCATGCCATCTGGGCTCCCACAGATCACAGCAGCAGGGTCAGCTTTGGGGCCCCGTGGGCTTCCAATCCGGGGTGTGCTGGGGACCAAAGCCATGAGGGGAAGGCTCTGCGTGGGGAGGGGACTGTGGCCTTAGGAGGCTGTCCCGTGTTGTGGGAGAAGCTCCTGGCCGACAGCCTCTCGGCCTGGGTTCCCGTCCCGGCCCCCCACCCACTCCCTCCGCTCTGGAACCTGCCCTCCCCACCTATAAATAGAGTGCATCCAGTCCAAGGCCGGGGCTGAGGAGGGGGTGGCCGGCCCTGGGGGTGGAAAGACAGTCGGTGACAGTGCCCACCCCGGGCAGGGCCGGGAAGCTCTCAAAAGAGGACGGTACACACCTTCTTAATCTTCTTGATGTCACTGTCCTCATCGTTGGGGGTGACAGTCTGGGTGGACTGGATGCGCTCGTTGTCCCTGAGCAGAGTCGCGATCTGTAAGAGATGAGGGCGCGGTGGTGAGTGGGGGCCCCCGCCACTCCCCAGCCCATCGAGGGCTCCTGTCCCCGGCTCTGTGTGCGGCTGCCCACCTGCACACCCAGGCCCCAGCTCCTGGCGAGAGGCCCCCGCGCTCTCCGGGCGGCGGGCACCCCAGTGCAATGTGGCAGCTTTGGCCTCAATCTGTGATTCTCCTCCCCACAGCCCAAACCACCAGCCCCTTTATTTCTGAATTTTTGTTGTGGCAAAACAGCATAAAACAACTATTTAAACCAGTTTCAGGTGCAGAGGTCACTGGCATGAAGCACGGTGTGCCGCCGTCCCCACCGTCCATCTCCAGGACTTTCCACCTTCCCACGCTGAAACTCTGACCCCATTAAACCATGTTTCCCCCTCCTCTGGCCCCACCGTCTGGGTCCTGTCTTCCGTGAACTTGACTCCTCTAGGGACCTCCTGTCACGAGTGGAAGTGGAACCCTACAGAACTTTTGTGTCTGGCTTAGTCCACCTGCTGCGACGTTGTCAGGGTTCGTCCACGCTGCAGCAGGGGTCAGGACCTCCTTCCTCTTTAAGGCTGGATAGGGTTCTGTGCTGTCTGCACACCGCACCTGGCAATGCACTCACGCGTAAGCGGACACTTGGGTGGTCCCCTTAGTGTTTCCGACAAAACCCTGCTGCCGTCAGAGAAAAGCAGGTGGCGGAGGCAAAGCCGGGCCGGCTGGCTGTCCCCTCCCCTGGGCAGCCCTGAAGCACTTCTCCGACCGGGAGCCTCTGTGGAAACTGCCGGCCTGGAAACACAGGACAGCCCCGCGGAAGGAATGTCTGAGCTGCCCTAAAAAGCCTCCACCCGGCCGATTTGGGGATCGTGCGTCAGCACCTCCATCCCCCCGATGTCAGCAGAGCTGCAAGAACAGAACCGAGGGGCGGGGCCCGGGACAGGGGGTGCCTCGGGGACCCAGCCCCTCCAGCCTTCTTCCCGCCACTCCGGGCGCCTTTCACTGGGGCTGTGGACCCCCATTCAAGAGCTGGCATCCCCCGTCTCTGCCTGCCACTCTCATCAGAGTGCTCCCGGCGCTCAGCACACGCTTGCGGGCTACGTCCACGCGAGGGAATCAGGCCCGCAGCCACCAAACAAACGGCAGGCACAGGAACGCAGGGCGGCCGCGCAGGGGAACCTACAAACGCTCCGGGCCACAGCGCCCTCTGCAGGGCGTGTGGCTCTGTCCCGTCCAGGCCGCGAGCCGCGCCGCGGGATGAATGGGTTCTCACAACTGAGCACTTTTGGAGCAAAACGGAGCAGTCACCCCCTCTCCACGCTCCGGTTGCTAAAATTACCCCAGCCTCTGCTTGCGGAGTGGCTGCAAATATCCGAGGAGCATTCCGGCCGGCGCGGACCCTTCTTCCTCTCGTTCCCCCTCCCCCCACCCCTCCCGGCTTGTTTTCAGCTCTCTGCAAACATCTGCACGTTGGCAGAGGCGGACTCTTTGATCCATACGCCAGAGGGCTGAGGACACACGCACGCGCACAGGCACGCACACACAGGCTCTTAGCTCAGAAACGTGGGGATGCCCGGTCAACACCCCCACCTCTGGCCCGACATTATCGCTTCCCAGCGGCCGTCTGCACACGGTACCCTTTTCTCTGTACAGCGGTGACGTGCGTCTGTGTGTGTGCACGCACGCGTGTAAGTAGCCTGTTCTTAAAACCGATGGTGCTCTTCTCGGAGAGACGCTCTCCAGGACGGCTCCTCGGCAGGGGCCAGGGCGAAAAATGGACACAATTAGGTCAGGCACTGTGTCGCTGCACAGGTGGCACTAGAAAGCCCTGGGGGGCGGACTCTGGGGAGCCGCGAGCCCAGGGACCCGGCAGAGGTCTTGGGCAGTGGCTTCTCCCTGCCAGGAGCTAGTGGCCCCAGTGGGCCCACAGAGGCAGCCTTTCTCCCCACCGGGCAGGTCCCTCTGGGGATGGCGTGGTGGGCACCCAGGGCCTGCTCGGCTGACCCTCATCAGCGATGGCCACAGAGAGCTGGCACCTTGGCTCCTACCCCAACCCGCTGGCTCGCACCCCGCTCCGGCCCGGCCGGGCTCACGCCGGCGTCTCGCTCGCCCTGCCCACTTGCGACCCTGCGGCCTGGCTTGCTCGGCCCATCGGGGGCAATCCCTCGCTCGCCACACGCTCTGGGGCCCTGAGCACCGGCGCCCGGCCCACCGCGCCCCCAAGATGGGGTCTTTGGTGCAGAGTGCATTTAGTCAGCGCGGCAACTGACAGCGGAATGAGCCCACGGTGTTGCTTTTTGCTAAACAGCCAAGGTTTTGCTAACGATTTCTGTATTTCTTGGTTTTCAAACAGCTGCCGCACAGCCCAGCTCTCTCTCTTCCCCTCTCGACTCCTTCTGGCCTCTTCTAAGCCACACAGGCGTCCACCTTGGTCCTCCCGGGCCAAGCCCATCAGCACGTCCTGGGGACGTCTCTGTGCTGGGCTCTGGTGGGACACAGCTGGAAGTAGGTGAGTCAGATCCCCCTGGGGGCTCCCAGCCTAACAAGGGGGTCAGACGCCCCCAGAGGTCACTCACTGTCCAACAGGACAAGGTGAGAACGGAGGCGTGCAGCTCCTGCAGTGGGGGGGGGGGGGGGGGGGCGGGTCTCACCAGGGAAATAGCAAGGGGCCATCCAAAAGAGGTTTTGAAGGACAAATAGAAGTCCGACAGGAGGGCGATGGGATGGAGCCCGTCCAGCAGAGGGGGCGGTGTGAACAAGGGCACGGGGCAGCAGGGGAGGCGAGGAGCGAGCCTGCAGGCAGGGAGGTGGGCCCTGTGCGGGGAGGGGTCACACGGCACTGTCCTGCTCCCCCAGAGCGGTGTCCTCGCCGACCCGTCTCACGTGGTGGGGGTCCACGTCAAAGTCTGTTTGCAAGACTGGTTCCGAACGAATCCCTGAACCAAAGATCTCAGCGGTTTCTTCCAGAGTCAGACTCCAGGATCCTGGGTGCTGCGGGCCTATAACTGAGTGCTCCAGGCTAGTAAAATATGGCGACGGCCTCCAAACTCCTACCCTGCCCTGTAGGCCCTACGTTAGCGCTCCAAATTTACTTCCAACCGGAAATGGAGGGAAGACAGCTACTGAAGCAAGGAAACGGAGCCAAGCTGAGCATCCCAGAGATGCCCCTCTGTCGTAGAAGGTCGTCCTCAGAGCTCTGTGGCCTGACAGGTGCTCAGGGGAGCCCAGAGACCCAGCAGAGGTACGCAGCACGGTGCGGAGCTCTGGCTGGGCGTGATCTGCAGGGAAACACGGCTGCGGGGCTGGAGGGGGGGAGTGCGCACGGCCTCAGGGCTGGTTTCCCGGCGTGTGACCGGTGCAGAGCCCCGGACCCTAAGGGCCCAGGTTTGGTTCAAGGCTCTGCTGTTGCTGTCTGGAAGTTCCTGATGGCCCCACGTTTTCATTTTGCCTTGAGCCCCACAAATTATGTAGCTGGCCCCGAGACAAAATAAGACACTGGTGTGCTGGTAAATGTTTGATGACCAGCTCTCTGAAAGAAAAGCTGTGACAGGCAGCACGTGCCGAGTTCCATGGGGGAAACACGCCCACCGTGGCCCGTCTTAAGCTGCCAAAGTCGAGAAACCAGCCTGAGTAACTGTGGAAGGTGAAACAGCAAGTTCCTGCAAGCTGGCAAGAGCCGGTGCACACATGCCACGGGGCGGGCGACGGGCTTGGTAGCTGCAGGGGAGAGGTGGGTGAGAGACCCCCGTGAGTGACCGGAAGGGCAGAGGTTGTGAGGGCAGCCGTGTCTTCTACCTGTCTGGGAGCGGTTTTCGATGGCCGTGGAAGCCCCCCCCCCCCCCCCCCCCCCCGCCGCTCTGTCCAACCTTTTGCACAGTCTGTTCCGTATTTTGCACACCAGCTGCATCGGGGTTTGGGGACCGAAGGGGGAAGCAGTCCGGCAGTCGTTAGACTCTGGGTCTCCTGCTCGACGACGCAGGACTGGGCTTCTCGGTCCTCTGCCACCTGACGGTGGGCGTGGTCCTGTGATGTGCCTCTGTCCCCGGAAGTGTGAGGTGTTCCCCTTCCCACGCGTGAGCCCGGGGCCCGTGGGCCGTGGCCCCCGACTCTGGTGAGAGCGCGGGAGCAGGGCCCACGCTGGACCCTGGGTGCGTGAAGGAGCAGCACTCGCTGCTTGAAGCCCCCGCGATGAGGGGTTGTGGCCGCCGAGGTACTTGGGCCACCCTGACAGGGGTGCGTGGTGGCCACCGAGGGCTGCCTTCGGGCTGCTGCTGTGGACAGGGGAGCCGGCTGGAACCAAGAGGTGGCCAGGAGAAGGCGAGGCCCTGCAGGCCCTCGGGACGTGCGAGAGAGGGCGCCGGGCTTTGTTTGGCCGTGGGAGGTCAGGGGGACCGTGGAGGCTTGGGGCCACGCAGGCGACGCCGTGGCGGGTGAACGTACACCCTTCCTGCAGGCCCGGCTCCTCAGGAGGAGGAAGTTTCCGGCAGACGCAGGCCAGGGGTCCGGAACCAGGGGAGCCAAGTCCGAGCCGGGACTCCATCACTCGGGTGACCTTGGAGCCACCTTGGCTAAGTCCCTTCCTCTTCTGTGGGCTCAGCGTCTTCAGATCCCTCCAGCTGTCAAGTTCCAAGGCCTGTCTTCCTCCCGGGGGGTGTCACTCATCACTCGCTCGGCTTCTCAGTGCCTCCGGCCTCCCTCACGGCCTACTTCCTGCAAACAGGCTGCATCCCCCTGGCCTGCAGGACGTGTGTGTGAGACACAGAGAGACCACAGCCTGAGAGCTTTACCAGGACGGCCTTTCTTTCAAAGTCCCTTCAGAAGAATGTTTTGCCCCAGAAAACTAGGGGGCAGAGGAAGCTCTGCTCCAAATTTGCACCATGTGGGGCCTCTGCTGCCTCTGACACACACACACACACACACACACACACACACACACATCTGACCTGCTTGCTGCTCCCCAGCCACAGAGGGGACCCCGCCCTTTGCACCCTCGCCTTCTCTGGTGTGCAAATCCTTCTAACACCATATGCAACATGGACCCATACCCTCTCTGGATGTAAAATAACTCACTTTCTGCCTGGTTCACACCACAAGCTCTATCACAATGCCAATTTCATGGTACTACAGTTAGACCTCAGGGGTGGACACTTCCATACCTCCAGGGCCCAGCGGAGTGTGACGCACGTTTTTTCACTGAGCACCTACTATGTGCCAGGTGTGAGGGAGAGTGACAAAAGACAGCCTGGCCCTCCAAGTCCCCAGTAGGTTGGGTGTGGGGATGTCGGGGAGCAGGGGTGGTGAGCCAGGGGGTCCCTGGGAGGGGGTGCTGGACTGGGGGGGTCCCTGGGAGGGGGTGCTGGACTGGGGGGGGCCCCTGGGAGGGGGTGCTGGACTGGGGGTGGTCCCTGGGAGGGAATGCTGAACTGGGGGGTTCCCTGGGAGGGAATGCTGAACTGGGGGGGGGTCCCTGGGAGGGGGTGCTGGACTGGGGGGGGTCCCTGGGAGGGGGTGCTGGACTGGAGGGGGTCCCTGGGAGGGGGTGCTGGACTGGGGGGTCCCTGGGAGGGTATGCTTGACTGGGGGGTTCCCTGGGAGGGAATGCTGAACTGGGGGGGGTTCCCTGGGAGGGGGTGCTGGACTGGGGGGCGTCCCTGGGAGAGGGTGCTGGACTGGGGGTGTTCCCTAGGAGGGAATGCTGGGCTGGGGGTGTCCCTGGAGGGGGTGCTGGACTGGGGGTATTCCCTGGGAGGAGTGCTGGACTGGGGGGGGGGTCCCTTGGAGGGGGTGCTGGACTGGGGGTGTTCCCTGGGAGGGGGTGCTGGACTGGGGGGGGTCCCTGGGAGGGGGTGCTGGACTGGAGGGGGTCCCTGGGAGGGGGTGCTGGAATGGGGGGGGTCCCTGGGAGGGGGTGCTGGACTAGGGCGTGTTCCCTGGGAGGGGGTGCTGGACTAGGGCGTGTTCCCTGGGAGGGGGTGCTGGACTAGGGGGTGTTCCCTAGGAGGGGGTGCTGGACTAGGGGGTGTTCCCTGGGAAGGGGTGCTGGACTAGGGGGTGTTTCCTGGGGAGGGTGCTGGACTGGGGGTGTTTCCTGGGAGGGGGTGCTGGACTGGTGGGTCCCTGGGAGGGGGTGCTGGACTGGGTAGGGTTCCATGAGGCAGGGCAGGTGGGATGACAGGGCCATTCCAATAGGAGCACCAGGATGTGCCGTGGCCAAGAGGTGCCAGAGTCCTGGCTGACCGGGGGGGGGGGGCGGGGGGGGCGGCGCCTGGGGGAAGAGCGGAGGCCGCAGCTGTGGGCAGGTGGCTGCAGGCTCATGTCAGAGAATGAGTGAGTGGCACCTGGACACCCCTGCTCGTGAATCTAGTGACGGGACTGGGGCCAGGCCTCTGGTTCCTCACAGGGTGGAGCCCCAATTCGGGGATGTGTGCCGGGCTGGGGGCTCCCGGGAGTGGCCTCCAGGGTGCGGCCGATCCCAGAACGAACCAGGTGCTGAGACGCAGGACGAGCGCCTATCCCAGAGCCATGTGGGAAGGGGCTCCGGGCAGGGTGGACACACTGGCAAGTGGACAGGCGGCCCTGGGCCCAGCTGTGTGAGCTCAGGCACGTGACTTGTCTCTGCACCTGGTTCCTTGAGTGGCTGGTCACGGAGGGACTGAGAAGTGGCCTCTGCAGGTGTCCGGTGCAGGATGGGAAGAGGAATACTGAACCCGAAACTTTGTTGAATTTCAACTTCCAAGGGCACCGGGCAGCTTGGCCGCCGAGCACCAAGGCGGAAGTGGTGACCTTCAGTCTGTGAACATCCCAGGCAGAGCTGGCTTCGCGGGCACGCGGCGGGACCCGTGCAGCTGCCATCTTGAAATTCTTAATAATTTCCTTCTGGAATCTGTGCTTTATGGTGACATCAGATGGGACAGTGCAGCACACCCCAGGTGCTTGGGGCCTCAGCTCACGTGTGCTCCTGCCTCCCCGGGACGGGTTCTCAGCTGCCCCCTCCCCACAGCCTGGCACCCTGGGACCCATGACCATGGCTACCCTGTGCCCTGGAGGCAATGGGTGGCAGGAGCAGGGGAGACTGGAGACCCTGTGCCACCCGCAGGGGCCTGGGTGCAGGTGCAGAGGGTGTGGCCCATGGTGTCTCCGGGAGACAGCAGCCAGTGCACCAGGTGGGTGACCCCCTAATCTGGGAACATAGCGCCTCATGGTGCAGAGGCTGGGGGAGGTGGAGGCTGAAGTTGGGGGTCACCTGGGTTGGGGTGGTGGGCCGTAGGACGGGGGCGGACTCCCCCAGCCCTAGCCACGGCCTTGCTTATTTCCCTTGCACTGGGCCCTGGAAATTACGTAGCGGATTCTGGCTGCAAGAGTCTGTGCGTTCCCGTCCCCTCCTCCGCTCGAGTCCTCGGCTCTTGTGCGACGGGGCCAGACGGTTCCAAGTGTGCTGTGGGGTGAGGGATCAGATCCTTCTGGGCTGGGCAGACGGCTGGCAGGGTGTCTAAGGGCCGAGAGCATCTCCCACGCTTTCACGCAAGAGGGGCTGGCTTGGGAGGCTGTGGGAGCGCAGGCTCCGATGCTGGAGGCCCCGGTTCCGCGTTTCCGACGAGAAACTGCTTCGCAGACGACACTCGGGATCGAAGCCTAGCGGGCCCCGTCCAGCAGCAGCGCAGCCTCCAGACGGCTGCCCGACGACCCCGTGAGAGTGCTCCCCGCGACGGGCAGAGGGCAGGGGCTGCTGTGGTGCTGACACGGGAGCGCACGCTCCGATGACCGGGCCCGGGCCCCCGCCGAGTGCTCAGCGTGGTCCTCGGCATAGTACCCCCGGTGCCCTCGTGACCTCGCACCGTCCGCACAACCTCGCTGGGTGCTGGCGAAAAGCCCACCTTACAGATGAAGAAACTGAGGCACGGAGCCTAGGGCGCCTGCTCCAGTCGCCCGTCTGCAGTGGCAGAGGCGGAATTCGAACCCAGAGCCGACCACGCGCCCCTCCCGCTCCGCCTGCATCGCTGGGTCTACGTCTGGAGACCGGCCCGCCGCCCCCCTCCCCGCCCCACCTGCAGGAGCCCAGGGTGCTCTGAGGTGCCGGTCTGGGGCCTGGACCCCCGCCGGCCCCCTCCGCGCCCAGCCAGCGGTCACCTCCGCCTTCAGCCGCTCGATCTCAATCTCCCCATCCTCGATCTGCCGCCGTAGCTGCGTGGCCACTGTCTTCTCCGTCTCCACAATCTGCAGCAGGTGCAGGTACTTCTGCATCAGTGCCTCGTGCTCCGTGGCCAGGGTCCGGTAGCTGTGGACAGATGGACACCGCAGGTTAGCCCCCAGCACCCCTAGAGATCCAGCCCAAGGGCCCCCCCCCCCCCCCCCACTCAGGACACAGTGCCCGGGGCCCCGGCCTGGCCGCCTCCTCCCCAGCCCGTCTCACGCTCCAACCTCTGGGTCCGACGGGTCCCGCTCTCCCGCCAGGAGCTCTAGGCCTTTGCACGGGGCAGACCTCCTGTCTGGAATCCACCTCCCCTGCCCTCCCTGTGCTAGCCCCGTCCTCTTTCCTAGGCTAGCCCGGGTCCAGCTGAAATGCCGTCTCCAACCCGGACTATGTCCCCGCAGCCCGGGCCTCTGATGACGAGCCCGGCGCTCTGGGCACGCGCCCATCCGAGGGCAGCCTTGGCTGGGAGGCTTGTGTGGGGGTGATTGGCAACAAAGCCGGAAAGTTAGTGGGGACAGGTCAGAGGGCCCCCCAAAGGATAAGCAGGGGGCGGAAGAGATAGCCCAGCATTTGTGCAGATTAACAGGCGTCACCTCACATTTGCAGAGCATCACAACTGGGGGCAGGAGGGGCGGTGGGGAGCCTGGAACACCCAAGGTCATGGGCCAGGTCACCTGCGTCTGGGCCAGCTCTCCCTGACTCCCCACAGCACAATCATGGCCATCTGCAGGTATCAGAGCTGGGGAGAGACCCCATTCCAGGAAAGGGGTGCAGCTCACAGGGCAGAAGGGCAGGGAACTGGAAAGCCAGACGTCGACTCCGAGGGAAGGTCTGGGGTCTCGGGTCCCCTCCCAAGCCCCATCCCCATCTTCCCCTCCCCCTTCCTGTGCTGGGTCCCCATCTTCCCCTCCCTGCTTCCTGTGCTGGGTCCCCAGCTCCTCCCTCCCCTGGCATCCCTGCCCAAGCCCAAGTCCCATCTGGACCTCGAGTGTCCGTGCCCCAGACCCTGCCTTTCCCTCTGTAGTAGCAGCGGCCCCTGTTCCATGGGCTTTGTCCTCCACACGGAGCACAGACCAAGCCCCCTCCCTCCTCTGCAGGCTTGTGGAAAGAGTGGCCTGCCCTCCCCCATTGTCCGCGCGGTCTCTCCTGCCCTCGCTCCGAGCCCAGGCCGGCCTGGGTTGGCCACCAGCGCCCACAGGACCTGGGTCCCTCTCGGGGGTCACCAGCTGGCTCCCACTTGCCCAATCGAGGGGACGCCTTTCCATCTGGCATCTTCTGATGTGACTTTCCGGCTGCCCTGGGTGTGGCTGGTCGGCGGGGTGGGTGCTGGCTGCTGTCACCGACTCAGGAGCCACACACAGGCGCTCTGAGACCGAAATGGGACAATGACAGCTTCCCCACAAGCCCCGAGAGACAGGAGGACCCCAAGAGGCCGTGGGTGGGGAACAGCTCTGCAAAACGGGCTGTGTCGGGGGTGGTGGGGCGCACCTGGTCCCCTGACGGTGTCCGAGGAGGCTCCCTCAGCTGAGCCCGAAGGCGGGAGGGTGTGGGGGGGGGGCAGGGGGCAGCGGGTCTGGGGGACACCCCGATCCAGAAAGCACAGCTGCGCCCTCGCCGGCCCGCCCCGTCTAAAGGTAAACGCTCTGTGAGGGGTGTCTCTGGTTTGCGGAACTATTTGATTCCAATGATTCTGTGCCTCCATTCCAAGCATGAACGTTAGCCAGAATATTCGGTTTTAAAGTTTCTCCCACTTCCCGAGAGGCTCAGTCGACTTTACTCGCAAGGGGAATTGGGCCGGGAGCACGAAGGGGCCTCCTCATTCCAGGGAGACACGATCCAGGGAGTTTTTCCGCTTCGGAGCCGAGCGAGATCTCACCTGCAGGACTGTCTGGGCGGCTTCTGCCTCCCTTCCTCCCTTATTCCCGCCTCCCCCCACCTCCTCCAGAGACGAGGTACTGAGTATCTCTTTGTGCAGCACCGTCCTTACGGACCCGGACTCGGGGCTGCAAGGGGGCTCGGGAAGCACGAAAGACCAACCGTCTCATTTTATAAATGAAGAAACTGAGGCCCGGAGAAGGGATGGGACTCGCACCAAACGACAGTCACTTAACGTGGAGGCTGGAGCTAGACGGGTCTGCACGTGCCCGCGCGGCCGTCGGCGGCACACAGCTCCCCTCCCGACGTGTGGGTGATGCACACGCGGGTGAAACGTTCCACACGCGGCTGTTCGTGCACAGCTCAGAGGTGGCCCCCCCCCCCCCCGACGCTGGGACGTCACATATGCAGGAGAGTACACAGTGTCCCTGCATGCCGTTCATACATCCCAGTGCTTATTTTTGTGTGTACAATGTATCTGTTATGTAAAGAAATAAAATATAAATAAGATATCGGCAGAAATACTTACTACCAGATATAGCTGCGGGAGGCCGTCAGGCTCCCTCTTATACACACACACACACATGCACATACACACACACACACACACACACGATGTATTAGACTTGGAGCTAACTTACGGCTCAGGGTCTGTAGTCTCCCCCTAGTTACACAGCGGAGAAGCAAGTCGGGCCTGGTGCATAAGCCCTCCTAAGCCCCAGGCCCATAAATCGGGTGGGCTGCTACCCCTCTCCCTCGGTCATGTTAACTGACACACGACACAGCTGGCGGGAAGATGGGGAGGGTGTCCAGGTGGGCCTGACCTAATCTCTTGAACCATTTAAAAGGGAGTTTTCTCTGCTGGTCACAGAAAAGGCAGGTCAGAGATTTGGGACTGCATAATTATTATTATTATTATTATTTTTAACGTTTATTTATTTTTGAGACAGAGAGAGACAGAGCATGAACGGGGGAGGGGCAGAGAGAGAGGGAGACACAGAACCGGAAGCAGGCTTCTGGCTCCGAGCCATCAGCCCAGAGCCTGACGTGGGGCTCGAACTCACAGACCGTGAGATCGTGACCTGAGTTGAAGTCGGACGCTTAACCGACTGAGCCACCCAGGCGCCCCAAGGGACTGCATAATTAAAATTTGAGGTTTAACATGCATAGAATGGAGACCGCAGACCCTAAGTGCGAGGTCTGAGTGGTTTTGATCAGTGCGTGCCTGACCTGGGATAAAAGAACGTTCCCATCACCCGGGAAGTTCCCTCACGTCCCTTCCCAGCCACCCCCCACCCCCAACTACTGTCCAGATTCCTTCACCACACTTTAGCTCTGCCCGTTTTAGGAGTTCACATAACTTGGGGTGCCTGGGGGGCTCAGTCGGTTGAGCGTCCGACTTCGGCTCAGGTCATGATCTCACGGTTCGTGAGTTTGAGCCCCGCGTCGGGCTCTGTGCTGACAGCTCGGGGCCTGGAGCCTGCTTCTGATTCTGTGTCTCCCTCTCTTTCTGCCTCTCCCCTGCTCAAGCTCTCTGTCTCTCAAAAATAAATAAAAACATTAAAAAGATTTAGAAGTTCACGTAACTGGAATCACACGGTGTGTATTATTTTGTGTCTGGCTCTGTTTCCTTTGACTTTGACGTTGATCCGTTTTGTTACGCGGGTTTGTGGTGGCTTCCTTTCCATCGCGGAGCGGTATTCCGTCTCGTGGATGCTCCGGGGCGTGTCTGTATGTCTGTCTGCTGATGGACACCCGGGCTATTTCTAGTCTGGGGACCATCACGCACAAAGCCGCTAAGGACATTAGCACGCGAGACTTCTCGTGGGCACTTCTGTTCCTCCCGGACAAATACCAAACGGTGGCATTGCTGGCCGTACAACAGTCCTGACAATTTCTAAGTTGCTAATTTTTAGGCAACGGCCTTCCGATTTTCTAAAGTGGTTGAGCCATTTCCCGCGCCTGCCCGTGTGTGTGAATGATGGGGCCCCACCCTGGTCCGGCATCTGCCACCTCAGGCTGTCGTTTCTTCCAGGCTGGACTCCACACACAGCAGCGTCTCCCTGTCTCTAAAACACTTCTGTATTAATTGATTTTCTAAGTCAGCGTAATCCTGCTCATCAGAATGTACAACGAATCAGAATTCTCTAACCCTTCAACACTTAGAGACCCCGCTCTTGGTTCTAGGTCAGTGTCGGGGAGACTGACGTCCCCCCCCGAGTCTCTCGGAGTCTGGCTTCTTCCCACGTGAATCCGTCCTCCCCAACACTGGCAATTTCCGCTCAAATCCGTAGCTCTAATCGTGTCACTCCCCTGGTGTAACACCTTCCATAGCTCCCACTGTTCACAGAGTAAAAGCCAAAAACTTCGGCTGGGTGTTCAAGACTGGGTATGACTGTCCACCTTCCAACACCCGCACTCGGTGTCTTTACTGTTTCTGGAAGTCTCCTACATCAGTGTCTTGGCGGTGGGGCTGGGGGCCAAAGTCCTCACAGTTAAACCCATTAGATACGACCCTAGTCCTCCAGCTCAGGTCGCGCGTCACCCTATTTCCAGCTTCCTCCAACCCCTGCAAATAGAAGTAACATCTCTTTTGCGTGGTGCCTCGTCCCTACCACAGCTGTCAGGTACCAGAGCTAGTTGTGAATGTGTCTAATGTCTTCCTGACTGGACCGTGACATCCTTGGGGGACACCTGTCTGCCCAGCACCACACTCGGAGCCTGACTCTACAGGTTCATGTGTGAGAACCTGGTCTCCACTGCTGGACACTCCTTGAGGACAGGGCTGGAGATGGCCTGACCCCAAAGTCAACGTCAACGCTGTGGCAATAAAGGGTTTCTGGTCAGCTCACTTGTTCCAGAGCTCAAGGAAGGGCCCTGGTATCCATCCATCCACCCATATACCCACTCACCTACCAAATCACCCCTCCACCCACCCACCGTCCGTCCATCCATCCATCCATCCATCCATCCAATCATCCTTACATCTACCCACCTATCCATCCTTCCATCCACTCATCTATCCATCCATCCACCCACCATCCATCCATCCACCCATATACCCACCCACCTACCCATTCATCCATCCGTCCATCCACGTATTTATCTATCCACCCATATACCCCTTCATCCATCCATCCACCCACCATCCATTCATCCATCCATCCATCCATCCACCCACCATCCATCCATCCATCCATCCATCCAATCATCCTTACATCTACCCACCTATCCATCCTTCCATCCACTCATCTATCCATCCATCCACCCACCATCCATCCACCCACCATCCATCCATCCATCCATCCATCCACGTATCCATCCATCCATCCATCCATCCACGTATCCATCCATCCACGTATCCATCCATCCACCCATATACCCACCCACCTACCCAATCATCCCTCCACCCACCCACCGTCCATCCATCCATCCGTCCACCCACATATCCATCCACCCACTCATATACCCACCCACCTACCCAATCATCCCTCCACCCACCCACCGTCCGTCCATCCATCCATCCATCCATCCATCCAATCATCCTTACATGTACCCACCTATCCATCCATCCACCCACCACCCACCCATCCACCCCCAGCTGTCTATGGATCCACCATCACTCATACTTTAAACACACCCGCTAATCCCCCATCCACCCTCCATTCATCTTTCACAAACTCAACATCCAATCTCCCATCCACCCTCTATCCATTCGTTCATCCCTGCCTTCTTCCAATCCACCTTGCTGAGCACTTGCTTAGGCCTCTATAAGTCTTGGGGATGTTGGATCGCTTTTGGTCTCTGCCTTCAGGACCTTGCATGTAATAGGCAGACAGACACAGAAACACACCTCTCTCTACTGAGCCATAAAAATCACCTGTTGGGAGGGGTGAATCCGGGTGTCCCTGCCCTCGGACAGTATTCAGCTCTGCCAGGGGACTGTCAGCTGTGGAGCCACACCCCAGACCACAAGCCTGTCACCTCTCCAGGACCCAAAAGATTCAATCCAGTGTGGAGCCCCACTTTCTCTGCAGCATATACTAGAGCCCTTTGCTTTTGTCCCCATCTGGCTCCTGGGGCACCCGAGGGAGCTACAGACCCGGAGCTTCGGGGCTCTGAGGGGCGCCCCTCCCAAGAGGCCTTCCCTTACGGCTCCTTCTCCGCTCCCCTCCTTTCCGCGCCCTCCCACTCCGGGGCCTGGGTTTGCTCTAGACGGGGTCCCTGGGCTCAGCCTCTTCTGCCAGGACCGTGGGGTGGGTGAGACATACCTGGCATGAGCGATGGCTGCCACCCACTCGTCACAATCCTTGGCGTCCTCTGTCCTCAGCTCCAGGGCTTTCTGGTTCTCGTGGCTGAAGTTGACCGTGAAATAATGCTGCACCGAGAAGAAGATATCTCTGATTACCAGGTGTCCACAGAAGCAGCCACGTCTGCTGCTATCAGTCTGTTTCGCAAAGTGCCTGCTGCCACATCAGCCAGGCCCAGACTCATGATGTTAGCAGACCCCATGCTTTGGCTATTGTGAGAAGCAAGCGGGGCCCCCAAAGTCCCGTTTGCCAACAAACTGCAGAAAAGCCACTTTTCAACCGCCAGGTATGCTGGGAGGACGGCAGAGGAAACCCACGAGAGCACCCCCTGGGAAGTGGGTGCCCGCTGGGTGCAGCGTGCCTCGATTCACTGCACGGAAGTGTACCAAGCACTCTTCTGGTGCTGGGGTTACAGCGGCGAACAGACAGGAGCGGCCCCAGGAAGCACCTCTGTCGGGTGTAGGGGACTTGGAGGAGGGTCAAGCTCGCGGCCCGTCCCTGGGCTCCTGGGAAGCGGAGGAACCAACAGCGGACCCATGTCTGTTATGTTGTTGGACAAGCTAAAGTGCGTGAACCCCCAGAACAATGCCCGGGACCCTCGCGAGCACAACTGCCACAGCCACACTCACTGCTGTATGGAGGTGACAAGGGGCTGTCCCATGATTGGTCCAGAGACAGCAGGAGGGCTGCCCAGCGCTGGGGCCCTGGTCCAGGAGTGACGGTCGCTAGACGCGGAGTGTGGGGGCGGCACAGACGTCTGCGCCTGGTGTGCTGGGGCGGGAGGGGCGGCAGGAACAGGGATGCCGGAGGCAAGGGGGGCAGGCGGCAGGGTCCGGGTGGCGGTGCCCAGCAGGGGGACGGGCTGGGAGGACGTCGCCAGGACGACACTCAGGTCTTTGGCTGGAGCGACTAGAGGTGGGGGGGCCACAGAGGGGGAGGGGCAGGATAAGGGGCAGGTTTGGGGGGTCGGGGTGGTGGGGGAGGGACCCGCAACCGAGGTGCGGTGCGTAAACTATTTTTAGCCTCTGCTGACATTTCCTGTATTTCTGTTAAGGGTCAGTCTGGGTGGCAGCCAGGGTGTGCCTGTGCGTGCGTGCCCGTGCGCGTGCGTGTGTGTGTGTGTGTGTGCGTGTTGTTGCACACTCCATGTCTCTCACTTGTTTCCTAGGAAACAGACAACTGGGGCTGTGGAAGGAACTGTCAGCTGCAGCCTCGAATAACTGAATTTGGAAGGGTGGGCACGCCCCCCACCTGCCCCCCGGGAGAAGCAGGTGAAGAAGGAAGGCAGCCACGGGTGGTTCTCGAGAGACGGTGAGCACCCCCAGATTGTCCCCCCACGATCTCACGGAGTCCCACACTCACCAAGGGGGGTGAACCTGAGGCACAGAGAACTCAAGCCACTTGCTCAAGGCCACACAGCTGGAAAGCAGAGAAGCCAGGAGGACACACAAGCTGGGGCCTGGCGCTGGGTGTAGAGACGGAAAAGCTACGGAGCTTATAGGCGGGTGAGACTCGGGTCCTAACTCAGAAACGGGGGACAGACAGGGTGGGTCTCCTTGGGTCCCCAGGGGGGATGTCCTGGAGCTGGATGGGCCCACCGATGGGACCAGGCCCTGTTCCCAGGGCAAGAGTGGTCTCCTTCCCCGCCAAGCCGCTGGGGTGGCGGGGGGGTTGTGGACCTGCCCGGGGAGGGGCCGGGTTGGCAAAGCCCCGGGAGCCGGGCCCCCAGAGCTGCGGGCAGTGAGGGGTTTGGCTGAGGCCCCTCTCCCCTAACAGCGGCCTCTTCCCGATCGGCCCAGCTTAGAGAACACTCGGCCGCTTGCCAGCCTGGGTACCGTGACCCCCGCCACCCCCCTCAGCAGGCAATTAGCCGCGAGGAAGCTCCCGGGCCTGAACCCAGGCCACCACAGACGCCTCTGGAGCCATGCGGATGCTCGACTCTCTGCCCCTCGGAGAAGGGTCTGTCCCCAGAGACTTCCTCCCCACGCCGTCCCGTCACCTCCACAGCGAGGGGCTAGCATACCCCTCATGTACTCCGCCTCTGTGAGGTCTCGCCTCTGTCACCCCTGCTCCGGGTGAAGTCGCGTGGCCATGGCCAGTCTCCTAACGCGGGTCCCGTGCGTCTTGTCTTTGGAGACCCTGTCTAGACCCTGAGTGACCGAGCAGCGGCCGGTGGAGGGCTGGGCGTGGGGGCCTCAGGGGCGGGCACAGCCCAGAATCTTCACCATGTCTCCTGACAAGCAGGCCCGGGGCGCCTTCGGGGCAGAGGCCAAAGGGCCTGCTGCGCGGGCAGCCTGGGGAGCCTCAGCTGGAGGAGGGAGAGCCAGCGGAGAGCACGGCCTCCCTGGGCCACAGCCCCTGGGGTAAAGCACACCGCCCCCATGTCACAGGGAGCGGGGGCTTGCCCGAGGCCCCCTCCGGGACACGGCTGCTCTCGGCCGGTGATGCTTCTGCGGCCCCGGCTGCAGAGTAAGTGGCCCAGGGGACGGGAGAGCAGTGCGGTCCCGTGTGCCCGCCAGCCTCCCCCCTGACATTGGCTTACGCGGCCACGTGGCCCCGGTGACCAGCAGCCAGTGCTCATCAGGGGACGGTAGACTTGCTCCCAGCCACCTGAGTCATCCCCAGTCCTGACTCCGGGCGGCTCAGGAACCAGACTGTGCTCCACGTGGGGCCTGGGGGGCGGGGGACACAGACAAGGATGGGGACAGAGTGGAGACAGCGATGGAGGGAGACGGAGAAGGGAGGCAGGGACGGAGACACAAAGCGGACAGTGGCAGTAAAATCCGCTGGGAAAGAACGAAGCCCCCACGCTGGTGAGCTCCAGGTTCCGGGAAGATGCTAGTAAGAAAGGAATCTGGAGAACTGAGCAAGGCTGAACGAGGGCCTAGGCCGCGCGCAGACAGACCCAGTAAACCGCCGGCGGTGTGGTGCCGGGAAGGCGGCCGGTCCCAGGCAGGTGCGGCCAGGGTGGCCCGTGGGTGTGCAGGCGCCTGCGACACGGTGACCGCCCTCCCTCGGAGGGGCTGCGGTGGGAGGTGTGATGTGGCTCCCGCAGGGGGGCGCCGGGCCGCAGTCCAGGGCTCCCCCGTCATCCGGCGTTCTCTCCAGGATTGGGAGGGGCACGCCCCAAGTTAAGGGACAAGTGGCCTCCTGGGAGAGAATGGGCACCGGACGTGGAGTCCGACCCACCGTGCGGCTCGGGGCCGCCGGGCCCCTTCCTCTGTCCTGCTCGGGCTCTCATCCGCGATGGGGGGCGCGGTGCTGGGTGGACGAGCTGGGCCGTCTGTGTCTCTGAGTTCCGTGATCTCCCTGTACACGTGCACCATCTATGTCTCTGTCCTCATGGACGTGTGCCTGCCCATCTGCTGGGCGGGGGGGAGGAGGGCACAGCCCGGCTGGAGGTGAGTGTTCTGCATCTTTCCTGGAGCTCAGGACAGGCCTGGGCCGGCTCCCGGTCTCCCCGTACAGCCCGTGGGAGGCCCTGGGGAGGCTCTGGCCTGGCGCCCTTCTGTCCCGCTCAGGTGTGTGGCCCAGGTGTGGCCTGGGGGCCTAGGTGTGGCCCCGTATCTGCCAGGACACACACAGAGCGCCAGGTACTTGTCTGGATCTCGGCCTGGCCGGGGTGGGGGTGTCTGCTAGGCCCCCGTCCTTCTGTCACTGAGGATCGCGTCCCCCTGAGGCCCCTCCTTCCAGAGGGTCTCACGCCTGACTGACTCACGGGCCGTGCACTGCTCAAGGCCGGGGCCGGGGTTGGCTACCTTCCTCTGGGTACTCCGGAGCCCCACACAGAGTCTGGTACTGAGTAAGTGCTGACGAATGGCTGAGGAAGGAAAGGATGAACAGACACATGAAAGGGACATCCCGCTCCAGGGCTCTGATGATGTCTCCACAAGGCACCCTGCGGTCTGTGGTCCTCGTCCCCTTACTCTTATTAATATTCACGATAGGGGCGCCCGGGTGGCTCAGTTGGGTGAACATCCAACTTCGGCTCAGGTCATGATCTCGCAGTCTGTGAGTTCGAGCCCCGCATCGGGCTCTGTGCTGACAGCTCAGAGCCTGGAGCTTGCTTCACATTCTGTGTCTCCCTCTCTCTGCCCCTCCCCTGCTCATGCTCTGTCTCTCTCCCTCTCTCTCTCTCTCCTCTCAAAAATAAACATCAAAAAAATTTTTAAAAACTATTCCCGATAATACTGCCAATATGCCCCCTGAGCACTTGCTCTGTGCCAGCCATTCTGCCTGGCGTGGCTGCATTTCTCAGGGGTCCGGGCCCTGGTGGGGAAGGCAAGACCCTGGGATGGGCATTGTGGGTGCTACAACTGTCCCTGTGCCCACCTACTTCCCACTCTTCTCCACCTCCCCTGCCAGCACGGAGGGACGGGGCTGCTTCGCCAGGGGAAGCAGACCTCACAGTAGCAGCAAGGTTGGGAGAAGAGATCTCGGTGATGGGGTGAGAACAGCCGAAGTTAGGAATGCCCGGGGGTTTCTGAAGTGAGGGGAGGCCGTGGCCCCCGCTCCACTGAACCCAGCAGGTAGGCTTGATGTGTTCTGCCCCGACGTGTTCTGCCCCCACGCCCCCACCACAGATCTGTGCCCAGTCTCCACGGGGGTGTCCCCTGGATGTGTGGCTCTGGTGGCCGGGGGGCTTGCAGCTCTGGGCCCCACAGGACTGAAACAATCGGAGAGACGTTCCTGGCAGGCCACCTCCCCGGGGCACCGTGCAGACAGCAGACTGACACCCACCCCAGGCTTCCCGTGACCACCCCTTCAGGATGAGGAGAGAGGACTTTTGCCTAATACATGGAAACCAACCCGGAGAGCCAAGCAAAATGAGGACACAGAGGAATATGTTCCCAAAGAAAGAACAAGATGAAACTCCAGTAAAAAAACCTTCGTGAGACTGAGACAGCTAATTTACCTGATAGAGGGCTCAGAGTAACTGAGCCGGAGAGGCTCACTGATTTTGGGAAGAGCGGAGGGACACAGTGAGAGCCTCAACAGAGAGAAAACACAAGAAGGCACCAAACAGGAGTCACGGAGGGAAGGATACAGTAACTCTGGACAACACACGAGGGGTTCAACAACACGGCGGATGAAGCAGAAGACAGGACCGGTCATCTGGAAGCCAGGCACACACTGGAAAAGAGCAGCAGGAAGATTGCTCAGGGACCCAGGGGATAACACGCAGGGGACAGTGTTTGGGTAGTAAGGGGCCCGGAAGAAGAGAGAAAGGGACAGAAAAGTCATTTGAAGAAATAACGGCTGTGAACGACCCTGACCTGGGGGAGGAAACACACATCCGGGTCCGGGAAGCCCAGAGAGTCCCAAGGAAGGTGACCAAAGGAGCCCCATACCGGGACACACTATGACGGAAACATCAGAAGTTAAAGAGAAAGAGGGTCCTCAAAGCAGCAAGAGAAATCAGCTTCTTACGTACAAGGGAAACCTCACAAGACTATGAACAGATTTTTCAGCAGAAACTTCGCAGGCCAGCAGGAGTGGCGGGGTATAGTCGACGTGCCGAGGGAAAAACCTTCCGCCAAGGACACGCCAGCCTGCAAGGTCGTCATTCAGAACTGAGGGGAGAGAACGTTCTCCACACTAGCAGAAGCCACAGGGGCTCACCGCCACAGAACTGGCCAAGCAAGAGGCACTCGGGGGACTTCTTTGGGCTGAAAAGCAAGGGCGCTAGCGGGGAATGAGAGCACACGTGGGAGCACAAATCTCACGGTAAAGGTAGACGTGTAGTAAAGACGGCGGCTCAATCCCTTACAAAGCTGGAATGAAGGTTAAAGGCAAAAGCAGTAAAAATAACTACAACCACAACAACGAGGGAAGGGGTAAAAATAAAAAAGATGTGAAACGTGACATGAAAAGCCTAACACGTGGGGGAGAGGGTGTAAAAATGTTAAGTTTTAGGATGTGTTCAAACTTAAATTGCTAGCTACTTAAACCAGACTGGGGTGCACACACACACACACACACACACACACGGGCACACCTCATTTCACTGTGCTCTGCTTACTGCATTTTGCACTTTTGCATATTACAGGTCTGTGACAAGCCCACATCAGACAAGTCCATCGGTGCCATTCTCCCAACGGCATTGCTCACTTTGGGTCTCTGTGCCACCTGTTAGTAATTCTTGCGGTATTTCAAGCTCTTTCGCTACTATTAATTTTATTACGGGGATCTGCGATTATGACTCACTGAAAGCTCAGGAGAGAGTTAACATTGGTTAGAAATACTTTAAAATTTATGTAAGTACATTGTTTTCTCAGACATCGTGCTATCGCACATGTCCAAGAAATAATAAACTGCAGGACGGCGTAGATGTAACCTTAACATGCCCTGGAAAACCAAAAAATTCATTTGACTCGCTTTATCGCAACATTCACTTTATCGCCATGGTCCGGAACCGCACACGCAGTATCTCCAAGGTGTGTCTGTAGGCTGATGTATGTAGGTCACGTGGTAACCACATAACGTAACACTATAGAAAGGCATCAGACCACAAGGGAAGGGGGCAAGAAGAGAAGGAGGAACAGAGAGGAAATATGAGATGTGCAGAAAATAATGAACAAAATGGCAACAAGTACATACCTATCTGTAAGTACCACAAACAAAAATGGACTAAATTCTCCAATCAGAAGACACAGAGTGGCTGAATCAATTAGAAAAAAAAAAAGACCCACCTATGTGCTCTCTATAACATGTAAGGACAGACAGATGTAAGGACACACAGACTGGAAATGAAGGGATGGAAAGAGATGCTTCACACAAATGGAAACCAAAAGAAAGGTGGGGTAGCTACACTTACCTAAGACAGAAGAAACTTGGAAACAAAGCCCATAATTACAGACACAGATGGGCATTACTGATGATAAAGGGGTCAATCCAGCAAGAAGAGACAACATTTTAAATATTTATGTATGCAACATACGCTTCATAAACACATGAAGCAAATACTAGAGACTTAAAAAGAGAAATGCACAGCAATGCAGTTAACGGTAGGGGACATTAACACCCCACTTGCATCAATGGATACATCATCCAGACAGAAAATCAACAAGGAAACAGTGGCCTTAAAGGACACATTAGACCAAATGGGTCTGATAGCTCTACACAGAACAGTCCGTCCCCAAACAGCAGAACACACATTCTGGCCAAGTGCACATAGAACATTCTCCAGGAGAGACCATATGTTAGGCCACAAAACAAGTGTCAATGAATTTAAGACTGAAATCATGTCAAGCATCATCTCAGACCACAATGGTACGAAACTGGAAATCGCTTGCAAAAAGAAAACGGGAAAAAACCACAAACGTGTGAAGATTAAACACAATGCTGAATGACAAATGTTTCAATGAAGAAGTTTAAAAAAAAAAAGACTTGAAGTGAATAGAAGCGAAAATGCAACACAACAGAATCTACAGGATCCAGCAAAGGCAGTTTCGGGAGGGAAGTTCGTAGTGATGCAAGAAATAAGAAAAAGCTCAAATAAACAATCTAACTTTACATGTAAAGGAACTAGAAAAAGAGTAACAAAACCCAGCAGTTGTAGGAGGAAGGAAATAAAGATCAGAGCAGAAATAAACGAAATTGAGACTAAAAAAACAATAGCAAAGATCCATGAAAAGAAGAGTTGGTTCTTTGAAAAGACAAATAAGACTGATCAACGTTTAACTAGACTCAGTAAGAACAAAGAAGAGAGGACTCAAATAAAATCAGGAACTTTCGAAAGAGGGAAGATACAACTGATACCAAAGAAATACGAGGGATCGTAAGAGATTACTATGAACAATTATACACCAACAAATCAACAACTTAGAAAATTGTGTAAATTACGAGAAACATAGTCTTCTAAGACTGAATCATGAAGAAACAGAAAATCTGACTGGGTCAGTTACAGGAAGGAGATTGAATCAGGAATCAAAACCCCCCAACAGGTAAAAGTTGGGACCAGAAGGCTTCACTGGTGCATTCCACCAAACATTCAAAGAGGATTTAACACCTATCCTTCTCAAACTCTTACCAAAGAATTGAAGAGGCGTGAATGCTTCCAAACTCATTTTCCCAAGCCAGCATTACCCTGATGCCAAAAGCAGACAAGGACGCCATCAAAAAAAGAAAGTCACAGGCAATGTCCTTGATGAGCATACATACAAAAATCCTCAACAAAACATTAGCAAGCTGAATGAACAACACATTGAAAGGATCATGTACTGCGACTGAGTGCGATTCATTCCAGGGATGCAAGGATGGTTCGACATCCACAAGTCAATCAGTGTGATAGAGCATGTTAGCAAAATGAGGAATAGAAATTACATGATCATCTCAATAGATGTAGAAAAAACACTTGAAGAAATTCAATATGCATCTATGATAAAAACTCTTAACAAAGCAGGGTTAGAGGGAATATATCTCCACATGACACAAGCCACATGTGAAAAACCCACAGCTAACATCATCCTCAGTGGTGAAAAACAGCTTTCCCCGAGGGTCAGGAATGAGACAGATGTCCACTCACCACTTTTAGTCTACACAATGTTGCAAGTCTCAGCCTCAGCAACCACACAAGGAAAAGAAGTAAAAGGCATCCGAGTTCATACGGAAAAATATAAAACGTTCGCTATTTGCAGATAACATAATACTCTATATAGAAAACACTAAAGACTTCACCAAAAAATTACTAGAACTGATAAATGAACTCAGCAGAGTCGCAGGATACAAAATCAACGTACAGAAATCTGTTGCATTTCTACACAGCGATATTAAAACAGCAGAAAGAGAAATTAAGAAAACAACCCCATTTACAAATTGCACCAAAAATAATAAAATGCCCAGGAATAAACCTGACCAAAGAGGCGAAGACCCATATTCTGGAAAGTATAAAACGCTGAAGAAAGAAACTGAGGACGACACAAGGAAATGGAAAGACGTTCCGCGCTCTCGGATGGGAGACTTAATACTGTTAAAATGTCCACATACCCAAAGCAATCTACAGATTCAATGCAATTCCTCTCAAAACTGCGATGCCATTTTTCGCAGAAACGGAACAACCAATCCTTAAATTCGTGTGGAACCACGAAAGATCACAAGTCGCCGCAGCGGTCTTGAGAAAAAGGAAGCTGGGAGCATCACGCTGGCTGATTCCAAACCGTATTAGAAAGCTGTGGTGATCCCAACACTACGCTATCGGCATGAAGGCGGACACGCGGATCAATCAACAGAAGGGAGAAGTAAACCCATGCTCACGCGGTCAATTGATCTACCACAAAGGAGGCAAGAATGTGCAATGAGAAAAAGCCTCTTCACCAAACGGTGCTGGGAGAACCGGACGGCCACGTGCAAAAGAATGACACTGGACCACTTTCTTACACCACACACAAAAATAAACTCAAAATGGATTAAAGATCTACATGTGAGACCAGAAACCATAAAAATCCTAGAAGAAAATGTAGTCATGAAGCTCTTGACTTCACTCTCGGCGGTGTGTTTTTGGATCTGACTCCAAAGGCAACGGGAATAAAGGCAAAAATCAATAAACGAACGGAACTTCATCACAACAAAAAGCTTCTGCACAGGGGCACCTGGGGCTCCGTCCGTTAGGCGTCAGACTCTTGATTTCGGCTCAGGTCACGATCTTGTCATTTGTGGGATCGAGTCCCCTGTGTCAGGCAGACCCTACTTAAGATTCCCTCTCTCCCTCTCTCTGCCCCTCCCCTGCTCGTTCTCTTTCCAAAACCACAAAGAGATACCACCTCACACCTGTCAGAATGGCGAACATCAACAACACAGGGAACAACAGGTGTTGGCGAGGACGCGCAGAAAGGGAGCGCTCGCGCACTGTGGCTGGGAACGCAGACCGGTGCAGCCGCCGTGGAGAACGGTGTGGAGGGTCCTCGGGTTGGAAAAACAACGACCCTACCATCCGGCAACTGCACTTCTGAGTAGTTATCGGAAGGAGACAAAGTCACCGATTCCAAAACCCACCCGCACCCCCACATTCACGGCAACGTCACGTACGGTGGGCAAGACACGGAAGCCACGTCGGTGTCCATCAAAGGATGAACGGATAAAGAAAAGTGGAACCTAAAAAACCAACCAAGCCAAACCAAACTCCCAGAAAAGTACAGAACGGACTGGTGGTCACCAGAGGTGCCGGGTGGGGGGGGGGGGGGTCTGGGGGCCCAGCCCGGTTCCACCGCAGCAGCCTGGACAGGGAGCCGGGCTGCGTCCCGCCGGCATGTTCCAGGAGGAGCCCGCCTCGTCGCTCGTGGGGCTGGGAAGCCATCACCTCCCTGCTGTTCTGTGATCTTCTCTCCGTTTCTCCGCCTCTATTGTCCTATCCGTGCACCTCTCTGCCCCTTTCTCGCTGGGTCGGTCCCTGCCCCTTGGGTCTCCACCCTCCCCGGGTCCCTCTCCCACACCTCTCTGCCTCCTTCCGCAGGGAAGGTGAGGTCGGCTGGCCGGGGCTGCAGGAAGGAGCACCCCGCACAGCTCCCCTCTTGGTCAGTTCCTCCCTCTCAGGCTGGTGACAGACTGCGGTCAGATCAGGGGCTCCCCGTTTCTCTCCTCCTGGTGCAGAAGTCTGGACACATGTGCTCTGCCTCTGCCTCACTCTCTGCTCCCTCAGCTCCTTTCTGGCTCATTCGGGTGGGTTTGGGACAGGCTTTCCGGATCCCAGAGCAGTATGGTCTGCGGTTAGGGTGCGGGCTGGGCGAGGGAGGGTTCACCGACCTGCTCTGGCTCAGGTCCCAGGATCCACGGGGTCAGCGGGACCAGCCCAGCTCACCGGACTCTTCCAGAACCAGGATGTCCTATCCCCCACTACCTGACAAGCTCACGCGGCTGGCAGTCTAGAAGGGAGCTGGGTGTTTCTGGGGTTCTGGATAAACACTGCCAACATCAGCCTTTTCTAGGGAGGAACAGTGACCCCGGGGACCACCGGAGCTCTTAAGATGGTCCCACAGCCTCAGATGGTGTCGGATCCAAGCTCAGACAGACCTCAGGTCGGCCCTGACAGCTTGAACCACCCCTGGGCCTCCCCAGAGAGACAAGGCCGAGCAGAGGCCAGAGGTGGGCCCCACAGAGTTGCAGGGTGGACGGCACACGTACTGGGGCCAGGGGCCCACTGGGACGTGACCAGGACCACACGTCAGGCACACCCAGAATGGTGCCCGACCAAGCAGGACCACTTTGGGGCTTCCCAAAGTCTGAACTCAACCAGAATAATACGTGGGCCTCAACATGACCACAGGGCAGGACCCGCGTCGCACCTACCACGACAATGTGACCACGTGGGACGGATCCCTCTACAGAACAGCAGCATCGTTCTGGAATCAGCGGTGGGGACACCCCAAAGCTTTCCGGTGCGATGCAGGGCCACACGTGTGGCTTCCCCGGGACGCCGTGTGGGGAGGGGTCAGTACTCACACATTACCCGTCATCGAGGATATGGGATAAACTCAGACACAAAGCTGGGGCCTCCTCTGGGAGGAGGATTCTGTACAGAATCTTAACAGGTCTCACGGGAGCTGCCGGAACAGACCCACAGGTGCCATGGAGGCGAACCTGCCACTGGACCACACTTGACCTTGTTTCGGAAGCAGGCTCGATGAGCGACCCCGGGAGCGTCCAGGGCTGCAGGGAAGGGCCCAGAAGTCCACGCGGGGGCCCCCACATCCAGGACAGACCAGAGCGTCCCTAGAGCTGAAGAGGCGGGCACCTTGACTGGAAGGTTGTGATGAGTCCAGAAACACTCTGAGCCTCAAAGCCAGACCGTTACAACAGCTCCAGGATTCTTTCAGGGGCCTTACCACGTCCAGGGGCTTTGCCCACCCAATGGCTCCCACTGCCTGCTCGCCGTCGGGGGCTGGGTTTACTTCTCATCCTGCCCAGGCACGGTGTTCCTGGGGTCCTCAGGCCTGGGTCACAACCTTCTACCATCCAGGGCGGCTGAGCAGACAGGAGCTCCCGGCAGCTGGGGGTGGGGTGGCTGGCAGGGCCCCCGCCTCCTGCTTTCTCCGCCGTCCAGGACACCCAGCAGGACGCCCAGCTGGCGGGCAGAGTGACCACTGCCCCGCGCTGCCCCCGACCAAGGGGCTCCCGAAGGACAGACCTCCAGTGCCGACCACGGGAGTCCTGGGCCAAGCAGGACGGAGGGTCACCCCCCCCAGATGGCAGGGCCGGGCGCGTCTGGTGGTGCTCAGAGCCGGGGGACACCGGGCAGCCTCTTCTCTCTCACGGGGACACAGGCGCCACGGGGGCACACAGGTGGTATCCATCGTGGGAAACAAAGTTTTCCCGCGTTCACTCTCTGCCTGGGGGATTCTTCATGCACGAATCCAACCCACGTGTGTTCGGTCCCCACGGTGGCCCGCACACTGGTCACCTCACGGCTATCGATGACAAACGTGAAAGGCCTTCAGAAGGCCTGCTGCTCTTTGGACCCAGAGCTTAGCTCGTCTCTTTCCTGCTCATTCTGCACTGCCAGGCGCTCCCACAATCCCTCTTCTCCCCCCGCAAAGCCATTATCAGCTTGCACTGTGAGGGCTTTTCTTTTTTTTTTTTAAGTTTGTTTATTTTTGAGAGAGAGAGAGGGGAAGGAGCAGAGAAAGAGAGAGAGAGAGGGAATCCCAAGCAGACTCTGCACCATCAGCGTGGAGCCCGACCCGGGACTCAAGCTCACGAACCATGAGATCATGACTTGAGCTGAAATCAAGTTGGCCGCTTAACCAACTGAGCCCCCTGGGTGCCCCTGTGATGGCTTTGTAGTGGTCTTTCCGGGAGAGCGGAGAGGCTCGTTCTGGGCCACGCACACTCAGGCCCCTCCTGAGACCTGTTAAAGCAGGACCAGGAGCAGAGGGTCCGGGCAGGGGGATGGGCTTGGGGCGGCTAGTCTCGATGTCCACCCAGTGCTGGGAACCCCGAGGGGGCAATGCCCCGGCAGAAGCACTTCCCCCGCTGCCCGCCCCTCGCCTACCGGGAGCGCAGCCCTGGGGCGGCCGTGGGCAGGTGCCCCAGCGGTCACACCCAGGGTGTCAGCTGTTTGCAACGGTGACGTGGAGAGGCAGCCGAGGAGCTGTGCATGGTGACCACCAAGAGCCAGAGAGAAGGCACAGAAGGAAACAAGTGTCTCAGAAAGAAGCGGGGACAGGGACTGGGTAGTGAGGGGGCTGGGCAGAGGCGTGTTCCCGGTCCAGGCCACGGAGGCCGCACACAGGTTTTCTCCGAGGCTCCATGGGTCACCACCGTGGCTCTTCCAACAAAGTCCTTCCCTTTGCTTAAGCTGATCTGAACAAGCTCCTGTTTCCGCTAAACGATTCCTGACCAAGACATGCCCCTGGAGCTCGGCATTGTGCCTTGGCCTTGGCACAGAGAAGCCTCCATTTGCTGAATGGGTGACCGAACACATCTGTCACACATCTGTCACCGTGGCACGGGAGCCAGGCTTATTAATTACCAGCAAAGCCACAAGGCAGGTGACACTGTGCTCCCCAGGCTTGGGCGGCGGGGCTGGCCATAAGGGGTGGGGCACTGGCCTTTCACGATGGAAGTCCTTGGTTCTCGGGGACCCCCAGAGGCCTACTCACATCGTAAAGGCCCCGCGCAGTCCTGCGACGAAGGATATTTCCTGGAACTTACGCCACCATGGAACCCTTTGGTTTTCAGATTCTGAAGATCGATCAGATCGTTTTCTCTTTCACAAAACGGGGAAGGTTATCGCCCACCTCACAGAGATAATGTGAGAGTTCGTGGTTCATAAAAGTGCTTAATAATGGGTTTCAAACCAATCAAATCCTTTGCAAGTCTAAGCGGGGGGTCTAATCAAACTACTGGTGGCAAGTTCCCAGGAAACACACATGCGTGTGCGTTCGCGAGCTGTGCGATTGCAGCCTCCAAAACCCCCTGGAATCTGTGACTGTGACCTTATTTGAAAATAAGGTCTTGGGGCGCCTGGGTGGCTCAGTCGGTTAAGTGTCTGACTTCGGCTCCGGTCATGGTCTCACGGTTTGAGTTCAAGCCCCACATCGGGCTCTGCGCTGACAGCTGGGCAAAGACACACAGGGAGAAAGCCAAGTGAAGACACGGGCAGAGGTCAGAGAGCTGCGTCTGTGGGTCAAGGAGCACCGGGGGCTGCCAGAAGCCATCAGAAGCTGGAGGAGGTCAGGGAAGTTCTTCCCTGGGACGTCCGAGGGAGCACGGCCCCAACTTCAGACCGCTGGCCTCCAGAGCCCTGAGAGCCCACAACTGTTGTTTCAAAATAAAAAATGCCCACCCTGATCCCAAACCCCCCCTGCGCGAGTGCGTACTCGAGAGGCTTGGGGGTCACGAACCCAGGGGTCGCAGGTGTGCCAAGGTCGAGCAGGCAATGGCTGGCGGCCCGTGCAACACTCCACTTCCCATCTCTTCTCATTCCTGATATTCAGCTGGCCAGCAAGGGTCTCACTCTGGAATCTCCAGACGCTGTGCCTTCCCCTGTCCCGTGCCACGCCCTGCTTCGAGGCTTCAGCTCCGCCCACGTGGACCACTGAAGTGCCCCCTGTGCTCCCCCTGGCCCCGGTCTCCATCCTGCTTGGCCAGAGCCCAGACCCACTGCTTGCCCCCTGCTTCTAGCTGAGTGACGGAGGCACCGTTCCTGCTCAACTCTGCTGCCCTGTCCCCCAACAGGTCCTGGCTCATCCCTCCCGCTCCTCCTTCGGGATTGTGGTCCAGCTGGCCCCGGGCCTCGGCCGGACCTCTCTGCTGGATGCTGCTTTTCCCGGTCCAGAGAGGGCTGTGCCGGAGAACCCCGAGTATTCTCGTGCACATGTGTGTGCGTGTGTGGACACGCCCTGGCCTGGATCCCACCCCCCCCCCCCCCCCCCGCCACATAAGGGCCGTCCATCCAGGCTCCCCCTCAGGTCCCTTCCATACCTCTCATGGTCAGACTTCCCAGGGAAGCCGCCCTGTTCCCCGGCCCCTGCAGGGAAAGGTCCTGTCCCACCCGGGCCAGGTCTCCCCGGAGTGTCCTCGGCTCCCCTCCACCCCCACTGCTTCTGCAGCACAGAACTCGCTCCTCAAATGCTGGCTGCTGCCCCAGCCACGCCAGTCTCGTGCCCGCCACACGGCACTCCACTAGTACAGCTTTCCCGAGCGGGCCTGCTCGCTGGAAGGACTGGCCTCCCCGGGCCGGCGGTGCTCCCGCCGGTCACTCCTTGGACTGACCAGCTGTCCCGCTCCTGATGCCCCGCCCCGTCCCATACGGCTCGAGAGGGGTCTGGATCCTGCCCCTGCTCCGAGGGGCCTCGGAGCTCTCCAGCTGGAATCCTCCCAGGGCCTGGTTAACGCACCGGGCTCTGCCCGGTCCCCGGGCCACGTGTCTGTCTCAGGCCCCATCCAGCTCCCGCCTCCCATGGGGCTTGGGCTGTGTCCCTGCGGCCCTCCCCAGCCGGGACTGAGGCCCACTGCTGCCGACACCTCACGGCTCACTGCCGGCCCGGCCGGAACGGGGTGAGTGGCTACAGGGCTGGCCCCCCTCAGAGTCAGCCTTGAACTAGGCGGTGCTCAGCCCGAGGCCTGGGGCCCGTGTCAGCCTCCACGAGCCTCTACTGCCGGGTGGTCTCTGTCTGAAGCTACTCCTGCCTGAGGAGCCAGGGCCATGGAGGTCCTGCGTGGCTGGTCCGGCACGAACATCTTTCAGTCCATCGCCACCCCCCCGCAGACCCGTCCCGGCCTGGCCCTGCCACCGACCAGATCTCAGGACGTTTGCCGAATTCAGGAACAGGCTCCAGTGTGGCGTCGGCCTCCGTCAGGAACCCGGTGGGAAACTTCTTGGGGGGAAGGGCCGGCTCAGTAGCCGGGCACACGGGCCTCAGCGGGCCCCTACGGCCCCCACGGGATGTCCCACGGCTCCCTTCCTGCCCGAGCTGCCCTGCTGCCCCCCGGCTGGGCTCCCACAGACCCGGGCTCTGCTCTGCACCAGCACTGGCCCCCCTTGTGCTGCCGCTGTCTACCGGAGGCGGGGGGGGGGGGGGCCTCCTCGCTGGACGGTGAGCCCCTCCAGGGCAGGCCCTTCCTTCTGTCCCGTCCTCCTGGCCCCAGGCAGCACGGGCCTGGCTCCCAGGAGGCACCAGCAACTCTGCGGAACAGAACGCCACTTCTGCTTCTAGAATTCTCTTCCTCATTACTTCAGGGGAAACCCGGTGGCCAAAGTGCTTCTCCTGGCGCCTGCCTAGGGATGACGGTCACTGAGTGTCAGGAAAAGGGGAGGCCTGGCCCGGACCTGCCCCTGCAAGTGTGAACCCACCGGGCTGAGCCCGGCTTCCGCCTCCCGCCGTTACGCCCGCCGTGAGGCGCCTGGCCCTCCCCCCGCTGCTGGGAATGTGTGTGAGTGGGAACTGTGTGTTGCGGACGCTCTGGCTGCACCCAGGCAGGTGGCCTGCGGGACACAGCGGCTGGAGGCAGACGGCGGGGACACCGGAGCTCCGCCCGCAGGCACAGGAGGCCGGCACTTGCCTGCTGCCGCTGGGCTGAGCCACGTGACTTGCCTGTCCACTGAGCTGAGGCCAGAGCGGGTCACTCCTGGGGGGGTGGGTGTGACCGCCCTCCCCTCGGCTGGGTGGCCGCGGGGGCAGGAGTCAGCACGAATCTCCATCAGCCTGGGCCCCCAGTGATCACGGCGCCGGGCGCACGGGCGGGAAAGGCACCGACAAGAGACACACGTTCCCGCGTTCACGCAGATGGCGGTTGTTACGGCAGCTGAGCGCGGCCCGTCCTGACTAGCGCACGGCCCGGAGGCCACCCCCACGTCCCGGTGAGGGGGGACGGCAGCCTGGACCAGAGCTGAGGGGGGGCAGACGCCAAGTGGGTGGGTGTGAGACGTGCAGGGGGCAAGATGGACAGGGCTGGGGTGGCCAGCAGGGATGGAACGAGCTCCCGCGGGCATCGCTCCCCGTCCCCGCACCGGGGACAGACTTGCCGAGACCTTCCCAGAAGCGCCCAGGTTCTCCGTGTGAAGAATTCCCACCCATCTTAATATCCGGGCTCAGGGCCTGCTGTCACTGGCTGCAAGCCCGTCAGAGCCGCCAGGCCCCGGGGTCGCTGCTCCGCTGAGCGAGAGGCTGGTCACGCAGGCAGAACCCGAAGCCGCAGCAGCCATCGCTTACTGACGAGACCCACTGGGCTGTGCCAGCGCTTTTCAAAGAGCCACTGGTCTAAGCCTCAGAGCAGGGGGCAGAGGGAGGCTCCATCACGGCCTCCACCTCACAAGCAGGCAGGCCGGGGCTCAGGGAGCGTGACCACCCCCCAGCTACGAGGGGGCAGAACCCGCAGGAACGCCGGTCCGCGTGGCTCGAAGCCCGTGGCTACCACCTAATGCTGCCTCCCTGCCTGGGCGGGGTGGCTCGTCCTCAGCGAGCCAGCTGACGACCGGGATCTGCATCTGAGGGGCTGTGTGCCCCTCTCTGGGGAGGGGGTGGGCATGCCCACCGCACCACAGGTGCCCGCGCGGAGGCGTCTGGGCCCCTCCCGGGTCCACGTGTCCCCGGAGCTCCCGCATACACATCGGGGGGGCTGAGTCCTGTTCTTGGCTGTGTGTACATGGGCGCCGGCTCCGGGCTCCCACGGGTTCCGGGGAGACCGGACCGTGGGATGTGGATGCCTGTCTTGGCCTTGACGCTCGTGGGATTCGAATTGCGAGGCTCCCACCCAAGCAGAAACAGAAGCTGCTTCGTAGAAGTCACCGGAGCGACAGTGACATATTTTCACTTGCTGCTGATTCTTTTTTCTTGGCAGAGAATGGTAAACTCCACCACCGCCCCCGGCCCAGGCCTGTGTGCTGAGCGTGGCGGAGGGCTCAGGTCCCGGAGGCAGGCGGGCGAGGGGCCCGGGTCCGCCTGCCGGCTCTGCCGCACGCTCTCTGTAATCCCGAGGGAGTCCCTGACGTCTCTGAGCCTCAGTTTTGTCGTCTCGAGAATGGGTTAGCAGGGGCTGCTGAGAGGACTCAGCAGGGGCCGGACGTGAAACCTCACCCTGGTGCCCGGCACGGATCGGAGGTGCTCCGCGAACCGTGTTCCCCACTCTCCTGTGCTCGCCGGTCTAGCGTCGGGAAGCGCTCGGCGACAAGGTCACCCACGGCCGAGTCCACGTTCACTCCACGCGAGCGCTCAGGCCACAGAGCGCTGCCTTTGGGCGAAGATGAAACTTCCTGAAGCCACTAGCAAAGATGATGTTTCACGTGGGCCCCTACTACGGACAGTGGTTAAAAGTGGGGCTGCTCCCTCTGGTGAGGGCTGTGGCCCCCACTCCACTGCCCTGATGGTGGTCACCGAGGGTCCCTGCAGAAGCCCCAGGGCTCCTCAGATGGCAGGGAAGCCGTAGGTTAGGGGCCGAGGAGAGGGGCCTGTGTGTCGCGTCACAGTCACCGGGTGCACAGGAGGCTCAAACCCGACCTCCGCTCTCGGGCCTTGACAAATGCTCCGGGCCCCGGTCCTCCCTCCACGAGGGTGCAGTGACAGAACTCTCTTGGAAGCGTCAGGAACCGAGCTGTGGGTGCGGGCACCCCGGCAAGTCGGCGTCCACGGTGCTGGCTGCCTTTGCGGAGGGGGCAGGGACAGTGGACGGGCCAGGCCGGGCACGTGTCGGTCCAGCCAGACCCTCCGAGCGCCCCCTTCTAGCAGTCCAGCCCGTCAGCGCCTACCCTGCTTGCCTGGCGGCCTCTTGTCTCTGTGAGTAGCCTCCCCACACTTGGGGTCACTGCACCTGCAGTCACCACACCTGGGGTCACCTCACATTTGACCCTTGACCTCCTGGGATGGACTCGCCATCATCCACCCCTCCCCCCCACGTCTGCTCCCCTCCCATGTCTCTCTCTGCTGGTGGCACCGTGTCTGCCCCAGGCTGAGGTCAGCAGTAGGACGTCAGGTTCCACCCTGTCCAGCTGGACCGCAGGTCCTGCCAGGGGCACCTCAGTGTCTGTAAACAGTCTCTATTGTAAAGACCCGGCTGCTGCCCGGGGTTCAGCAAGTCCCCCAACTACTAACTATGACAGCCCCATCGGCCTCTGCCCTGGCTGGCCCTGATCTCCTGCACCTGTGTTCTGGGGGGGGGGGGGTGTCCCCTGATCTCCTGCACCTGTGTTCTGGGGGGGTTTCCCCCGATTTCCTGCACCTGCGTTCTGGGGGTGGTGTCCACTCACAAGCCACCAGCCAAACACACGGTCTTTGCAGACCATGACAATGGTGTGGATGGAGAAAAGCCCCAGTGTGTGGTGAGAGAAGCCTAAGGAGGTGGCTTCTACGCTGAGACCTCGGAGGCAGGACTTGGTCACTGAAGGGCCTGGGCTGGGAGGTCATTCCAGGCGGAGGAAGTATCCGCTAAGGCCCTGAGGTAGGAAAGCAGAGGCTGGTGCAGGGTGTGGAGGGGCAACATGTGGACGGTGGGGCCGGGCTGGGGGCGCAGAGGCTGGGTCCCGAGGGTGCCCCAGGTCATGGCTGGGAGTTCGCATTTTTTCCTAAAGGCAACGGGAGCCACTGATGGCCTCACAGGCTTGGTGCCGCGACCTGACGTGCGGTTAGACCACCCTGGTGGGGGCTGTGTGGAGGGGGGGTGAGGGGGACAGCGTGAGCGAGGGTGTTCAGTGACCCCATGGGCACGAAGCAGGGGAGGGAGAGCTCCCAACACTTGGCCGTAACTATGGGAGTGAGCCCGGGGAGGGCTCCCCACCCCACCGCGAGCTCTTTGAAGACCAACATTAAGCTTTATTCTTCTCTGTAGCTGCAGGACTGAGCCCGGGTCTGGCGCCTCGAGCCCGAATGTTTGCTGCACACAGTGTGTCCTCTGGTCCGGTCCCATCACCCCACTGTCACCAAGCAGACGAGCAGTGACCTGGCATTTCCTTGTCCCAGTTAGGGTATAATCACCGAGGCTCTTCAACCTCGTTTCAGCTCTACAGACGTAGGGGGGACGGAACGGGCACCCCACACAGTTAACCCTGGGGCCCCGCACCTGCCGGGTCAGGGGGGGGGGGGCGCACCGTGGGCCCTTCTGCAGGTGCCAGCGTCCGCAGTCCGAGCCCCGGTTCTGCGTCTCAGGGGGCTGCTTCCGGCACAACCTCACCCCCTCCCTCCAGGTTTGCAGTTTTCTGATTGGCCGAGAAGCTGAATGTGCTAGAGCAACGGGAGGGCAAGCTTCGTGGCGAAGACGGTGGCGTAGCTGCGGACCGGGAGAGCCCGAGGAGTCCCAGCTCGGCCCCCGCCTTGCTGGTGGCACCGCCAGCCAGCTTCCCCATCTGTAAATCGGGCACGCTCGCAGCTTTAGGACTGTCGTTGATGTGAACGCTCCAGGCCGACCAGGAACACGTCCCGTGAGGAGCGGGAATGGGGCTCCACCTTATCTCCGGGGAAAGGCACCCGGTTGGGGGGAGGGGGGACAGTCGGTGCTCTGGGCTCCCCCACCCCCCGGCCTCTGGAGCCTCCGCCCACATCGGTGCCGAGGTTCCCGTGGAAGGGGTCTGTGTCCCTTCCATGTCCCATCTGTCCTAAGTGAATCGGGAAGAGCCCGGGGTCCGCGGCTGGAACCCCTGTGGTTGGTGGGGCGAGGAAGGGGCTGGGGTTGGATGGTCAGGGTCGCCTGTTGAGAAGCTGAGGCCGGAAGCTGTATTTCAGAGGGCTCAGCACGAGGGTGGGGCGCTCAAGGCCAGAGCACGGCTCCCACACCAAGGGTCAGCCTGTAGGGAGGCTGAATCCAAACCCGAAGCCCAGGGCACCGGGGCAGGGAGGAGAGGAAGTCAGCACTGAGCGAGCAGGGGCAGGAGGAGACGGCGGCCGTGCCAGTCCGCCTTCATGAGGTGTGGGGTCCCAGGTCAGGGCTCCAGCACACCGGGGCTGCATGAGGTGCGGTCAGACCCGCACGGAAGCAGCCAGAGGCCAGGGCATCCCCCGAGGCTGAGCCTGGTGCTGGGGTCTGGGCTCCCAGAGCACCTTCATTCCGTCCTGCTGGAGAATCTGCACCAGGCCAGTGCCCGTATTTAGGGTCTGGGGGCCGTGACCATCCAGCTTCCTAGGCCCGCGACACAGCGACAGGACCTGGACTTAGCACGCGGCAGGCCCCAGGGCACGAAGCGTTGAATTCACATGAGAGACCCCGAGTTCGGCTCTACAGGCGCTCCCTGCACACCTACTATGTGCTCTGTCCCTGACGCATTCCTGCCTGTCCGGGGGGAGGCCACCTGCTTCGACCCAACACAAAGACATCCTGCTAACACAGCGGCTTCACAGATACCGGCCGGTCTGGTCAGCCTGGGCACCTCCGAGGCCCTGACCAGGGCACCCCACCACACGCCCAGCCGGTTCCGAGTCCGGGTTTCCTGTGGGCCCAAATCCCAGGCAGGCCCGGTGACGGGATGGCTGGGAGCCAGGCTCGCACGCTGGGGCCCCGCGGGGTGGTGCCATGGGGCACCCAACCCGATGAGAGATACGGGTCAGCTGCTGAGACTATCGGTTTTACTCTGAAATTTAGAACCGAAACGTTATAAATTCTTACAAACACGCACAGGCCAGAGAAGGCGAGTGGACTTTTCCCGCTCTGGAGCGGGACAGAAGGGACATCTAACACAAGTGCCTGAGACCAAAGCACACGTCCCTAACGGAATCTGCACCGGAGCTGGGCCGCATCAGATCGTCACCTCCCAATCTTCTCACGCCACGAGCCCGCTCTCTGAACACATCTGGGGATGCCCGATCGGTGGCATTCTGGGGACACAGCCCTTAACATGTGAGCATATCATCTCTGGGTTTTGCACTCCTGTCCCGTCCAAAATCTGCTGCTAGCATGATTCGTTACCTGAGCCAAGACTGATTTGGGATCAACACAAGATCTCCTTTTCAGGAATCCTTAGACACTGGATGAATTCTAGGTCCGATTCTGCCCTGACTTACTCTGTGGGGATAGGTGACCCCCACTCGCTGGTCCCGTTTGGCTATGTGTGAACTCTCTCTGAGCTGCCTTTCGGCTTTAACATTCTGTGTCTGGCCTTTATTCCCTGCCCAAGTGGGTAATGGAGATCCGACTACAATTTATTTAGATCCAGCTAAAACGTGTTGTGAGCATGCTTTCATATACATTATTTGCCCGCGTTCTAGAAATCTCAGAAAAGTAGGTGCTATTATCTCCATTATCTGGATTACAAAACAGAGGCTCAGAGAAGTTGAGCGTGTGCGCTGAGGTCGCGGCGCGGAGATTCAGTCTCAGGCCTGCCTCCGGCTTCCGAGGGCTGAGAACAGAGGCAGTGAGCCTCACAGCCACTCAGCTTCCTCCACCCCCCTGCCCAGCGCTCTGCTCTGGTGTGGGGGATGCAGGTGGGCTCCAGCTGGGCCTGGGGCTGCAGGCTGCCGGCAGGCGCCAGGTGGACTTGGGCTGGCAAAGGTTGGCAATGTTCCGGAAGGCCCGTGAAGACAGCCTATCAAGGGCTGAGAGCGGCGTCTTTGGCCCAGCCTGGGTCTGGCTCTCCCAGGTGAGTCCTCTAGGCCCCATCTGTGCTTGGAGCCCAGGAGCTGCCTGCTTTCTGCTCAGCTTTGCCATCGGCGAGCCTCTCCCTGCCGTGTGGCCTGCTGTCCCCAGAGATGGGCCCTCGAATATTCTTGTCCACATTTCCCAGTCCCCAGAAATCATCCAACGCCAGCAGACAAGGGCAGGGAAGAAAGGGGCGTACTGCAGACGCCGGGCTCAGACCCGTCCCCACAACACGGTGGGCCGGTTCGAGCAGGGTTTTTATTCCCGACACTTGGGCCGCTCCATCACCACTGGTCTCCATGCAGCAGTGGCTTTGAGAACCCAGTGCTCTTTTCTGAGCCTGAGCCACCGACTGGTGGTATGACACTGGGCAAGTAAATTTCTCCCTGTGGGCCTCGGCGTCCTCCTCCAGGCAACAGCTAGCTGGTTGGAGCCCCCACGGATCTCGGGTCCCTTCCAGCGATGACATTTTAGGAACCACTATCTTTGACTTTCCCTTCCCAGAGGCATGGAAACGGAGCAGTCGCCTCTGGAGAGCGCATCGAGCTGAAAAATTGCCCTCGCTCTCGGTCGCTCCTCCCTCCCTCCACGCCAGAGGCGCACCCCCACCCCGCCCTGGCCCTCGGGCAAACCCAGGCCCGGCCCCGTAGCCCTGCAGCTCGGGAAACGCGAGGGCAGCGGGACTGCGGCGGTGGCGGAGTCGCAGCGGGAGGGGGAGGAGAGCAGCGCCCGCCTGTCCCGCGGCCTCCGCAGCAGCCCTGGCCCTGGTCCCCGCGCGCCAGAGGGGGTTCCTGGCACACCCGGGTCTGGTGCTCGGGCCTGGGGCCGGCCGGGAGCTCATCACGCCCGATGGCACCGAACCGACCCCAGCGGCCCGCACCCCCCAACTCGGCAGAGCTAGGGCAGGCTCTCCACTCTGAGCGGCGGCGGAGCAGGGGACCCAGGCGCTCGGACGCCTCCGTCTCGCCCTCTCCAGGCCTGGAGCAGACTGTCGGGGCTGTCGGGGGCCGCGGGGTGGCAGTGGGGGTGGGGAGCACCATTTCTGGCTGGATGTCGGTCCTCATTCATCGTCTATCCCCGGTCCTCCGGAACCCCGTCTCCTCCCGCACCCCGTCGCCCCCCAGCGCCTCCGCGTCTCGGCCCCTGTGTCCCCGCCTCCCACGGAGCTCTCCGGGTGAAGGGCAGCCGCAGCCCGCGCCTACTCCCTGCCCGCAGTCCCTGCCCCCTCTGCCCGCCGCGGGGTCACCCGCCCGCCAGGGCCCAGCCTCCGCTCGCACCGAAGGCGCCCAGAGGGGAGGGACCAAAGTTCGGGCGCCGCGGGCCGGCGGAAGGCCCCGGGGTGCCGAGGGTGGCCGCGGCGGGGGCGCTGGGAGGTCAGACGCGGCGGCGGCCTCACCTGTTTCTCCAGCGGCTCCTTGGCCGAGAGCGCAGGCTTGGGGGAGGGCGCGCGGTCGCAGACGCAGCCCTCCAGCAGGTAGAGCCCCGAGGGCCGCGAGCTCGAGTCGCTCTCGAAGTAGAAGAGAAGGTTCTGCAGCAGCGCGAACCACTTGGTTTGCCATTTTGTGTTGTCCGAACTCCGCTTGCTCAGGTAGCCTTTGCGCGTGCCGTCCTTGCGCGCCAGCAGTCCCAGGGACGCGACGTGGCCATCGTTCAGCCGGATCCCCTTCTGCATGGTGCTCGGAGGCCAGCGAGACCCCACGCGCTTACATCTTCTCCGCGCGACACCCCGCGGCCCCCCGTCCGTGCGCGCGGCGCGCTGCCTCTCTCCGGCGCTCGCTCGCTCGCTCGCTCGCTCGCTCCTGGTCGCTCTCCCCTCCCCCCAAATAGCTACACTCCGGGAGCTGGCGCCGGGCCGCGGCTTCTGGAAGAGAGATGTACCATTCCCCGCCGGAACTTCTTCTCCGCCCCGCGGCGCCCCCGGGCCCCGGAGAGGCCTCCCGACCCTCCTCCGGCGCCGGGCAAACTGAGGGACTGGCGAGCTGCGCGCGGGCGAGGGGCAGGCGGAGTCATGTGACGCCGATCCCTCGAAGAGCCCGTGTGAGCAGCGCGGACAGAGACACGCACGCAGCCCGCCGAGGCGCAGAGCGGCGCGCAGGCTGCACCTTGGCGCCCCCTCCCCCTCCCCGGACGCGGACGCACGCACAAGCACACGCGCAAACCCTGCCCCTGTCCCCGCGGTCTCCCCTGCTCCCCTTCGGGTGCTAAAAACCAAATCAGATCAATTTTCGTTTAACCCCATGGAACCCCGGAGGCTTGCCATCCTGGGAGTCTGCCTCTCTGCGCCCCACCGCGGCGCCCTGGCGACCCGGGGTTAAGTCCCAGTTTTCATTTTCTCTTCCAAAGGCTCCCTCCCGGTACTTTATTTTTCTAATCCGATGTGGATGGAAGAGGGTGGTGGTTGGCGAAATAGCTCTGAAGGAGCTTTCGGTCTTATTCTTTGCGTAAACGGCCGGGTCACATTCATTTCAGGGTCCAGCCGCACACCCGGCGGCTTCCCCAGCGACCTGAGGACCGCGCAGGGGGTGCGGTGGGGGAGGGGTTAGGTGAGCGCTCGTTTTATTTTGTTTCATTTTGCGCGTTGCCATAATTACCGGCGCCACCCCCCTCCCCTGCGCCCCCGAGGTCTAGCTGGCGAGCCGCCGCCGGGAGTTTTCTGCAAATACCCCCCCAAAGCCTAAAGGCGGGTTTCAAACGCAGGCGCCGGGGACCATGGGAGCCTTCAAATAGCTGCGCTGGCGCAATGATACCTTAATGATAGATTTTCCGTTCTTATTTTTAGCTCCCATTCGCCTACACAGTTACACGGCATTTATCCGGGAACGTCACCGCGCCCGCATGCTGCACCGGCAGGGCGCGCGGGCCGCCGGGCGAGAGGGGCGCCGGGGCGGGGAGCGCGCACCGCCGGCTGCCGCAGAGGGACCCAGGGGGGCGCCCGGCCCGGCCCAGCGCGCTGGCGGCGGCGGCGGAGGGCGGCCGCGCGGCCCCGAAGAGAGAGGGAAGGAAGGAGGGAGGGAGGTAGGGAAGGAAGGAAGGAAGGAAGGAGGGAGGAACACCATCTTACAGCACCGAACCTGCGAGCACCCCTCCCCGCCGGCGCGCGCGCGCGCACACACATACACACACACACACACACACACACACACACACGATCACACACACGCTCACACCGCCCTGGGCTGGCGCAGGGAAGGAGCCCAGGAATCAGGTAGCCGTGGGGAGGAGGCCCGCCGACTCCGCGCAGAGGAGACGCCGCGCGCGGTCCTGGGCACCAGGCTCCGGCCTGCCCTCCTCCGGGAAAGCGCTGGGGAGCGAGACCGTGTTAACCTCAATGCGCCCTCTTAGCGTCCACGCTCCCCGCGCGCGGACTCTGCAAGGAGCCGGTTCTCTTCACGAATAATAAAAACAAAAGAGGCGAGATGGCTAAGCCTCCCGGTTCAGTCTTCATTTTCCCCAGAGGGACCCTCCGCTGTGACCGCCTTTGCTTCTTTCTAGCCCTCTTTGGGGAAGCAGTTTCCAGGAGTGAGGTTCTTAACCCCAGCTCTCATCTGAACTCCTTCGTTGGGCCTGTTGATACTGAGGCCCACGAAACTCCAGGGAAGGGGCAGTCTGGTCAGGGCACTCCACAGATAGGTCAAGTCGTTTAACCCTTCGGCCACCCTGTGGGGTAGGTGGCCCCACCCCCACCAGCTCTGTCGTCCAGTTGGGGAAAACGAGGCTCGGAGGGCAGAGCTGGGGTTTGAACTGCGTCCTGTGTCCCCAGGGTCTGTGTACAGCCGAGGGGGTAGTCCCTGGGTTGGGGGGTGGGGCTTTTATCCTAAGATGGGGCAAGACCTTTCAGGTGGGCCAGAGCCCAGGTTGGGCCTGCAGGGCAGCCACTGTGACAGAGACCCTAAGGCACCTGAGACTGCACACAGGAATCACCTGGGGTGTGTGACAAGCAGCCACAAAAGGCTGTGAGTGGTTTATGTGCTCTCCCGGCTGGTTTTAATGTGCAGCAAAGTTAGACACCCACCAGCATGCGGAGGACCCAGCGATTCTGTCGTGGGCACCGGAATCGCCAGGGGTCTTGTTAAAATACAGGCCCTCCTTGCGGGCAGGGTCTGAGAGCCTGCGTGTGAGTGAGCTCGCTGGTGATGTGACCTGGCTGGACCGCAGACCGCCTTTGGAGGTGTTCATTCATTCATCCACCCATTCATTCGTTCATTCCCTCATGCAAGCCTGTCCCGGCAGCGCTCACAGAGCCCCCAGCCTGGGCCGCTGGGGACGCAGGGATCCACAGATCACAGCCCCTGCGCCCTGATATTCAGGCCTCCAGTGCTCCTCTCCCACAGCGCGCTCAGTGTGCCCCGGGGGGGAACACCTTCCCCTGAGTCTGGGGACACGTCTCTGTACATGAGGACTCATGAAGAAGCATTAAGGAGCATTTTGGCGGGCTTGATGGCCCCACAAAGAAATGGCCAGCAGATGACAGGGACTTCGGCCTGGCCAGACCCCTGCGAAGTCCTCCCGGCAGGTTTTCTACTGCACTTTGCACGAAGTCAGCTTGCGCGTTGCTTGCGATGGGTGGTCTGTGGGTCTGGCTGGTCTGTGGGTCCGCCCGGCTTCGGGCCTGGGTGCCCGAGGACTCCCGGGGCCTGCGTGCGCCCTCCGCTGTGTGCGTGGGAGCTTCTGGGTGCTGCTGTATGTGTGCGTCTGTGTGCACACACGTATGCCCTGCGAGTGGTGAGCGGGTAGGTGTAGCATTTGGAGAAGCTTTGCTCTTCTGGCACCGTGTTAAAAAAACACAGCTTCCACGTCACCTAAAGGAAATGCAGAAGTAAGTATGTGGACTCGGAAGCATTTTTGGAAATGGAGGTCTGGCCAGGAGGGTTTGCTGCTCTAGCGCTGGGGCCCGCGGGTCGGTTCCGCCAGGCACCTGCGTGCGGACCCAAGGGCTTCTCACCTTCACTCCCCAGCCGGGGACGATAGCTGTGTTATTCTGTCTGATGGTAGATGTAATAAGGCTCTTTGTCAAACATGAACATGGAAAATAAAAGGACAACTCTTCCACGGTTCTTTGGTTTTGTTTTTTTGTTTTTTTTTTCGCTATCTAATTTTCTTGACTTTTTTCTACGCTAATATATTTACCGAAATGGGCTTCCGCAAACACAGGCTATTTAAAATCTCCATCTCGCTCGCTCCCTTCACTTCACAGTGTGTGGGGACAAGTTTTCATATTACCGTGAATTTAATGAACAGATTCTTCATGCTTAGGCATTTCTGCTGTTTTTCCGTTCGTAGTTTTTGGAAACAACATTGCAGTTAATATCTTTGTGTATACATTTCCCTCCCTGTGGCCAAATTCCTGAAAGTGGTATTTCTAGGCCAAGGAACGTGCGTTTGAAACACGGGTACATATTATACTAGGTTTCCAGGGAGGTTACTTCCTCTGCGTGGCTACCCAGGGTGGATGGGAGGCCCACGTCAGCACCCGCCTGTCACTCCTGGATGGCCGTGGTATGCACCTCTTGAAATTTGCCCATTTTGAAAGGGCAAAATGACATCCCCTTCTTGTATTCATTTTTACTTCTTTAATTGCTTGTGAGGTTAGACTGTTTTTGTAATTTTTTAATGTTTATTTTTGAAAGAGAGAGAAACAGAGTACAAGTGGGGAAGGGGCACAGAGAGAGAGACACAGAATCTGAAGCAGGCTCCAGGCTCTGAGCTGTCAGCACAGAGCCCGAGGTGGGGCTCGAACCAATGAACCGTGAGATTATGACCTGAGTTGAAGTCCAACTGAGTCAGCTTAACTGACTGAGACACCCAGGCGCCCCAAGACATTTTTAGATGTTTATGATCCTTTGCACTCCTTCTTTTGTGAATTTCTTGTTAACACCTTTTTCCAGATGTGTTAATATTTTTCTTGTTGATTTGCCACAGTCCTTTATATAGGAGGGAGCTTAGCCATCAGCTATAGTGCGCGTTGCAAATAATTTCCACAGTCTGTTGATTGTCCTTAATCTTGCATATATCTACTATGCCTGTATATTGTGTATGTCTTTATACAGGCTGTAAGAAATTTCACAGTCTGAACTGTATAGACAAATATTTTTCCTTATGGTTTCTGACTTTCGACTCTCCCTGTCTGCAGCAACCCCCTTCTCCCATCCTTGTACCAATTCCTTCAACACTGAAACATATCTGTCCACACTTTCTGTTTTTATGGTTTCATTTTTTCCATTTACAATTTTTTAATGTTTATTTATTTTTGAGAGACAGAGAGACAGAGCACGAGCCAGGGAGGGGCAGAGAGAGAGAGAGATGGAGACACAGAATCCGAAGCAGGCTCCAGGCTCTGAGCTGTCAGCATAGAGCCTGACGCGGTGCTCAACCCCCATCACTGTTTTTTTTTTGTTTTTTTGTTTTCTTGTTTTTTTTTTAAGAGAAGAGGGAGGGGAGAGGGAGAGAAGAGAGAGAATCCCAAACAGGATCCAGGCTCAACGCAGTGTGGAGCTTGACAGGGGACTGGATCCCATGACCCTGGGTTCATGACCTGAGCCGAAATTAAGAGCCAGACGCTCAACTGGCTGAGCCACTCAGGTGCCCCTCACTTTTCATTTTTAAAGTGTTTCTAAATATCATTTGCGTTTATTCATCAAGATTAATTCATTACATATCAATTACATCTGAGTAAAAAAAAAGATTAATTCATTTCTCCTTTGTCACATTCTAGAAGAGTCTCACTGAGATTTTTACTGGAATTACATTGAAAATATTTATTAATTTAGGAAGAATTAATACTTCTACTATGCTTTGTCTTCTTTTTTTTTAATTAAAAAAGTTTTTTTTTTTTTAACGTTTATTCATTTTTGAGAGACAGAGAGAGACAGAGCGTAAGCAGGGGAGGGGCAGAGAAGAGAGGGAGACACAGAATCCGAAGCAGGCTCCAGACTCCGAGCTGTCAGCACAGAGCCCGACATGGGGCTCGAACCCACGAGCTGTGAGATCATGACCTGAGCCGAAGTCGGATGCTCAACCGACTGAACCACCCAGGCGCCCCACGATGCTTTGCCTTCTTATTAAAGAAAAAAGTTTATTACTCCAATCTTTGTCCTTTAAAGTTTTCTGGTAGAATTGTACACGTTTTGTTATATTTGTCTTGTATACTTCCTGTCTGATTTATTTCTGGGAGTTACATTTTGTGGCTTCTAATAAACATATGATTTTTTTCTATATTTTAAAAACCTGGACATTATTAGTATTTAAGAAAGCTACTGTCATTTATACATTTATTTTGTAAGCCACCACTATCCTGAATTCTTCCTGTTTTTAAAATTTTAATTTATCTCTTTGGGTTTGCCAATCTGGCAGTTGGAAAACATTTACAATATTTAGGTATGCGTGTATTTCCTAGAAAACCCCCGTTTAACCCTGGTGAATTTTTACATTATCATGGTTTTATTTTGTCTCTTTTTGAGTCAATCCTGGTGATTTATCATTTCCAAAATCATAGACTGAACTGAACATTGACTTGCTATTCTGGTTTTCTCCATCCGTGTTTCCCTTTTCATAGGTACTGATTTTGTGTCTTATATTACCTGTCTTTCCCCGAAAAGGCTTTAATTTTATTATTATTGTTGTGAAGTCTTTAAATGTATTTGTTAGCTCTGTTTTTCTAGTTTGTTAGTATACACCCGTGTCTTTATTAAACTCTTTCTCCTGCTTTCTTTAGATTTGTTTGTTGTTTCCCTCAACCTCTTGAGTGTGTAACTTATTTATTTTTATCATTTCTGGTTAGTATTTAAGACCATGCACTTTCGTTTAAGTGCAGATTTTTTCCAGACCCAATGAGATTGCTATACAATCATATATAAAATATGTTTTATATATATTATACGTAAAACATATATGCTGTATAAAATAGATAACGTATGTTTAAACATTAAACCTAACGTAATTATATGTGGTCTGTACTCTGTCTACATTTGAAATGTATTTCTGTCTCTCTCGTGCCCTGTAAGTGGTCAGTTCTGTGACTGCCCCCCGGGCCCTGGGAAAGAGGGCACGTGCTCTGTTCACAAGGTATACAGTTTGATGAATGTCCAGCAGGTCAACTTCAGAAATTGTATTCTCCAGGAACAAATCTATAATTCCAGTTCCTGTTCAGGGCAGTTGGGCACAGAAGCGGCAGACGTGTTTGGTCGCGAGCAGCAGGCCCAGGAATGCCGTGTTCACAGTCCAGTGTCCCCGTGGCAGTCCAGACCCCCCCGGGACTCGCTCACGATTGGCACCAGCGGCACTGGAAGCAAATATAAAACCAGTGCCCACGTGCTACAATGCTCTGACTTCCCAGAGTCACACACACACACACACACACACACACACACACACACACCCGCCCCCACCCTTTCCATCCCCTGAACATGGACACTGCATTCTACCTTCCAGTGAACTTGGCTTCCTGGCCCATCGAGGATGAGGGGCGGACGGTTCGCCGCCGAGGGAGCCAAGTATGTGGTTGACAGTGAGTTGGGAGAAGCATCTGTCTGTCCCCACTGAGCAGAGCAGAGCACAGCACTACAGACAGAGGTGCATGAGTCTGTGCGGGGCACCTCCGGGTACCACTCAGCTCTTGTCTGGCAGCTCCCCGCCCTGGGGGAGGGGGTGGGAAGCAGTCCCTGGTATCAGCTCAAGGGCATCTGGTTGGGTCTGGCCCAAGAGACAGGTTTGCCTGCAGGGAGCGAGAGTAGGTTGGGGGCACCTCCCTCCTGCCAGCTCTGTCTCTAGGTACCAGTGGCTGCCCTCTCCCTTGCTCCTCGGGACCGAGGGCAGTATTCATTCCCGGGAAGAGCGTTATCTCTGGTGGCTTCCCTACTCCCAGCCCTGACCTTTGGAAATCGTCCCTTTATTACGTGCTTCTCTCGAATGATCCAATTTGAATGTTCTCTGTTTCCTGCTGGATCCTAACTGATGCAGAGCCGGTGGGAAACTGGGGAATAAGTCAGGCCGACCTCCTCATCTTTTGCTTGGGAAGTGATGCACTCAGGGCCACACAGGAAGTTCATGGCTGGCTAGAAGCAGAATTCAGGTCTCTGGGGGGCTTGCCCTGCAGTCTTGCCTCCCCACTATTCTTTCTTTGGATCAAATTGTGTTACATATATAGCCTAGAATTGACTTATAAACATGGGAGAATATAAAAAAATAAGTCAAAGATTTACCACCCCCTTCACTGGAATCAGGCCCAGCTAATCTGATCTTTTGAGTCATTTTAGGGGGAGTGGGAAGGGAAGTAGGCATATGTGCTCTGCATCTCATTTTAATTCAATATTTTTCTTATCTTTATGTTCTACTTTTTGTGATGAGAAGTTACTGGAGTGAACAAATAGGACAGGGGCGTGCGTGTGCAGACTGTTGAGAAAAACTTGCAATCAGAAATGTCTGGTGCTTAAGAGAGAAGGCAAATCTTCAGCTGTTTGCAGGGTTCACCTCCCCAGAATGGCACAGTTATAGAGTTCTAGAATGTTCTGGAGGAGAGGTTTACTGAATCAGGAGGTGAGAGTAGTTGTTCCCAGGCCTTGTATTGATTCTTTGGGGTAGGCTTGTTGTGCAGTCTAAAATAAGAGAGGCCTCTAAGAAAGGGAATTCAGAGGGATTTTAAAATAAATCTATCACCATTAGGCTGATTTGGTGTTTCAAGTAAAAAAAAAAAAAAAAGAAAGCAAGCAAGAAAGAAAAACCAACGAAGGAATTTTTTCTTATAATTGAGGTGCCGTAAGTGGATGGTTACTTAGGAAATAACTCTGCAGGATGCCCGCGGTGGCCGGGCAGGCAGCTGGCCATTCACCAGCTGCTGGATGGGGAGGGGTCACTGGAAACTCTTGTCCTCTCTGCGGGTGGAGACGCAGGGCTCTGCACCCCTGCTCCCTCGCCGCCAGAGCAGGCGGCATACACTGCGGGGCTTCGGAAGACTAAGATGGCAGGAGTCCAGGCTGGGGTTTCATCCTAGGGAAGGTCAAAGGCCAATGGCATGGACGAATGCACGTCTTCCCTGCCACCCCGCCACCCGACACGAATTCCCTCCGCCGGAGACACTATCTCTTGCAGGAATTTCCCGAGTCCTCAGTCCACTCGGTAGGATGAAGAGTGACCCCACCCCCAGGTCCAGGCCCGACCAATCAGAACACTGTATCCCTCGGGCCTTCGTGAATGGGCCAGCGATGGTCATGTGATCCAAGCCCGACCAATCAGAGCCAAAGAAACTCAATTCTAGGGGAGCCGCGTGGTCTTTGCTGCTGGGGACGCTGGAACCACGCGGTGTGCCCCTGCCCGCGCTGGCCGCGGTCTTGCCGCCCTCGGTGAGGTGGAAGCCGACGTGAGAAAAAGCAGAGATGGTGGATGGAAGCAAAGAGACTGGGTCTTGACGGTGTTGACTAACCGCATGGGTCCGGCTGGACCTCAGTCTGCCTCTCAGTTAAAGTCGCCACAGCGAATTCTCCTTTTTGTCTCCACCAGTCGGATTTTCTGGCACTTGCGTCCGGAAGAACGCTGGTTAGTAGAGCTGAAAGCAAGTGTGCAGAATGGCTCTGCCTTCGGGGTGTGCCGGCTGTGGCTAAGTCTGGGGACATCACGTGCTGACGCTGTGGGCCCTGGGAGACCCCTGTCCTGCCCACCCTATTCACAGGTGGAGAAACGGAGGCCCAGGAACGGGGGGGGGGGGGGGTTAGGGTTAGGGTTAGCCGCCCTGGCCCCATGCTGGGAGGGGCAGACACTCTGGGGAGACGCCGACTCCCCAAACTCCACCTGGGAAAGAGGCACAGGCCTCCCTGGGCCCTATGATTTCCCTCAAACAGATACAGTGTTTCTGCCACTTCCTCTTGTCAGGGCGCTGTGTCCAGGAGTGTGGTGGCCACACGCCCTCCGTCTGCGGGCCCACCCCATCTGACTCTCCTGATCGCCACTGAATTCTCCTTGTCTTCCAGCCCAGGGATTATGTAATGGGAAAAAGTATTCAGAAATATACACCAGCTTGAATAATAGTGGTGAGAGTACCTGTTGTTGCCATGTTCCTGGTCCCAGGGGGAAAGCATTCAGGCTTTCACCAGTGAGTCTAATATTAGCCGTGTGTGTGTGTGTGTGTGTGTGTGTGTGTGTGTGTGTGTGTGTTTAAAATATGGATGTTCTTTATCAGGTTGAGGAAGTTCCTCTTTATTCCTGGTTTTCTGAGAGATTCTGTCACACGGTCTGAAAGTGTTGAGAATTTAATTTCTTCAAATATTTTTCCGTATCGGTTGATTATAAAATGTGATTTTTCTCCTTAGTCTGTTAATATGGTGCATTGTTAACATGGTAGTTTGTTAATATGGTTGATGGGATTTCAAATATTGAACCAACTTGGCATCCCTGGAGGAAGCCCCATTTGGTCCTCGTGTGCAATTCTTTTTACGTGTTGCTGATTTCTAGTTGTCAGTATTTTATTAAGGATTTTTGTGTCGACGTTCATGAAAGGGATTGGTCTGTAGTTTTCCCTTTTTGAACTGTTATTTGTCTGATTTTGTTATCAGGGTAATAATACTGGTCTTATAAAGTGTCCTCTCTTCTTCTCCGGAACAGATTGTGTAGCACTGATGTTAATTCTTAGCAATTCAACACAGTACTGCAAGTTCTACATAGCTCAATAAAGCCAGAAAAGGAAATAAAAGTCATACAGATCAGAAAGGAAGGCACAAAACTGTACCTATTTGCAGATGGCACGAGGCCCACGTAGAAAACCCCAGGGAATCTACAAAGAGAAAATAGCCCTGGAAGTGAGAAGTGAGTTCGTAAAGGTTGTAGGATCCAAAACAACATGTAGAAGTCAATCGTATTTCTATAAAATAGCATTAACTACATGAAAACCCGAATCAAAAGTACAATACCATTCACAATAGCTAGAGAGGGAGAGACAGAGAGAGAGAGGAAGAGAGAGAGGGAGAGAGAGAGAGAGAGAGAAAGAAACAGGGAGGGAGAGGGAGAGAGAGAAAACATTGTATTCGTCTGTGGTGTAAATCCCGGTCTGAGTCCGACCGAGGGCCCAAGACCCGGGAGCATCAGTGTCCGAGGCCAGGAGGAGATGATTCCCTGGCTTTGGCAGAGAACGAACTCACCCTTCCTCTACCTTTTTGTCCTATTTAGTCCCTGGTGGGTTGGGTGGTGCCCAGCCCCACCGATGAGGGGGACCATCTTGACTCCTTCTGCTGCTTCAGATGCTAATCTTTCCCAGAGACACCCTCACAGACACACCCAGAAGCAGTGCTTTACCTGCTCTGCGGGCGTCCCTCAGCCCCTGTAACGTTGACACAGAAAATGAGCCAAAAGCCTACAAAGTTAGCTGTAAATCACGGTCAGTTAGTTCCAAGTCTAACGAGATACGTTCAGAATGTGTATACCTGAAACTGCAGAGGGTGATGGGAGACATCAAGTGCATTTAGGCCGCGGCGCGCTTTGCGCGTGGGCTGGAACTTTCCACCTTGTCGGCTGCCGGTTCTCCCCCAGGCTGGCACGCAGGTGTGACGCAATCCCTACCAGAGTTCCAGCTGGGGTTCCTGCAGTGCAGACGAGAGGATGCTAAAACTAACTCGTGAAAGGACCCAGACCAGCTAAGGCACCTTTACAGGAGGAAGAAGAAAGTGGAAGAAATCAGTTCTGCCCAGTTTCGGGACACCGGACAGCCGTGTGATGTTGGTGGACGGACAGTTACAGCGGACAGAAGGATCCAGAAATGCACCCAAACAGGTTCAGCGAATGGATTTTTGAGAAAAGCGCAAAAGCAATTCAGCAGAAGAAGGTGACTCTTCTGCCGAGTGTTGGAGCAGTTGATGGCTGTGGGCAAGAATGCAAACCTCCATGTAACCTCGCGTGTGTGTCAGAAATTAACCTGGGGCGCCTGGCCGGCTCAGTCGGTTGAGCGTCTGACTTCGGCTCAGGTCATGATCTCATGGTTGGTGGGTTCAAGCCCCGCGTCGGGCTCTGTGCTGACCACTCGGAGCCTGGAGTCTGCTTCGGATTCTGTGTCTCCCTCGCTCTCTGCCCCTCCCCTGCTTGTACCCTGTTCCTCTCTGCCTCTGAAAAATACATAAACATTAAAAAAAAAGAAATGAACTTAAAACATGGATCATAGATACAAATGTAAAACCATACAACTTTCAGGAGAAAACAGGGCACAGAACTCGGTGAAGAGTTCTCAGATTCTACAACAAAAGAACAATCTCTTAAAGAAAAACCAATACATTGGACGACATGACAGTTAAACATTACTCTGTCAAGAGGATAAAGGGATAGGTTCCAAGCAGGGAGAAAATATTTGCAAACCACACAGCTGACAAACGGTTCCTATCTTGAATATTACAAGAAAACCTCTCAGCACTCAGTGGTCAAGCTACGAACCACACAAGTGGAAATGCTTAGGCGCCAGGAAGGGACAGGGTGCTCAAGAGGACTTGTGGGCAGCAGACAAGCACCTTGAAAAGATGGGCGACGGGGCTTGGCGTGGCTGGGCGCGGGGGCAACGCGAGGGAACACCACGATGAGGTATTGCCACACACCCGTGACAACAGTAAAAACAAAAAACAGTGACGATACCAAATGCTGGCAAGGATGCAGAAAAACCGGAGGTCTCCTGCACGGCTGGTGGGGGCCGAGAACGGTCCGGCTGGTCTGGAAAAGAGTTTGGCGGTTTCTTACAAAATCATTTCTGTGCCCAGCACATGACCCAGAAACCACACTTCGGGGCATGTGTCCCAGAGAAATGATAACTTAAGTCCACATTAAACTCTGCACAGAGATGCTCACAGCAGCTTTCTTGCGGTAACGCCGAACAGGAAATGACCAGAATGTCCTTCAGTGACAACGATCAAATTAACTGTGACATGTTCCTACCGGAATACTGCTCAGCAGTAAGAAGTAACAAACTATCCAACACCCAGCACCCCAGAACTTCAAGCTGAATGAACACAGATGATGTCAAAGTCGCGTACTGCACGATTCCATTCTAGACCGTTCTCAGAGTGACAAACTACAGAGGTAGAAGACCGTTTAGGGTCAGCCTGCGCTTAGGAGCGGGAGGGAAACAGGAGAAAAGTCTCTGCCGTGGGGACATAGTCCCGTATCTTGGTCACAGTGGTGGTTACACAAATGTAACCCTTGAGGGAAACTGGGTGAAGGACGTGCTAGGACTTTAGATAACATTGTTGCAGCGTCCTGTCTATAATGATTTCGGAATAAAGAGTTTAAAGTGTATGTAAATGCACAAAAAACAACACAAAAACAAAAACCTGGCCCGGGTGCATCATCAGAATTGTTTCCAAATCTATTGTTTATGCCTTTAGGGCCTTGGCTTTCAAAACACTGATTAGAATTTTATTTGGTAAATTCAAATTTATTACCCTTTCTTATTACAGATTACGGATGCAGCGAGAAGATACCTGCTGCTCTCTGGGGAGTTAACATTTGTTGTGTGTTATGTTACAGAGCCCACGCTCCTTTTTTGTTATAGGTTTCCTGAAGCCGCGACTTATTTTTAGTGATACGCGGAATGCACACGGATGAAAAAGTCAGTACTGGCCCACTTCTCCCCACGTCCTCAGTTACCTTCAACCCCTCCATTTACCAGGTCTCTAAAAATCAGGTTTAAACAGATGTGGTATCCCTCGCTGCCCATCCCCAGTGGTACTGGCTTCAGTCCTGAGACCCAGGATCTTGTGATGTGAGGGTATCTCCGAACCATCCCTCCCCGCCCCGCCCCGCCCTGCCCAGCCCCAGCCACTAAGGACCCCGGGGGACAAGTGTACAGAAAACAGGAGATTGGTTTTGGGAGGCGTGCACTTAACCCTCCCGTTTTCACCCCTCCCCCAGGAGCTCTGTCTACCACCAGGGTGGCCAATTCTAGTGGCCTCTCGCCTCATGAATATGCAAATAGCAGTAGCCGAGCTGGGCAACCAGGCCAGTGTCCCGGGGCTGCAGCCCTTCAGCCTCTTGTCCTGCAGTTGAGGACTGGCTGGGGTTTTCTCCCGGTCTGTGGGGTCTGTGGCTGCGGCCCGTCCCGTTCTCTCCATCTCGAGGTCCCTCTTCAGTCCGACTGTAAACACTTTCCTGGCCCTTCCTTTACTGCACTTGTGGGTTCCACCTGCTCTCTGGGTCCTGTGTCTTTTTCTTTCCTGTTTTACAGTTGATATCCAAAGAAAGGGTTGTGTGGGGAACAGGATATCAGAGGTTTGGGATGTCTAAAGTGTCTTTGATCTGACATTCCTTGGTAGGTAATTTGGCTGGGAACAGACTTTTAGGTTGCAGATGACTTTCTGACAACATCTGGAAGGCATCGCTCTGCTGTGTTCCAGCAGCTTACTGCTGGGAACTCTGAGGGGCCTGGGCTCTTCCTCTGTCATCTGGCTGTTGGGAGTTGTTGTTTCTTTCTTTTTTTTTCCTCTTGGAAAGCTCTTTGGGTCTGAAATTCCACGGTAATGCACACTACCCAGGCTTTTGAAATTCAAAACAGCTTTTTCTGATGTCTTTGAAACGAGTCCCAAAGTCTACTTTGTAAAAGCTGAGACTGCACTCCTGTTTTCTGTACGCCCATTCCCTGATGTCCTCAGTGCCCGGGGCTGAACTGGGGAAAGCTAAGGAGATACCCTCACATCACAAGGGGCAAAACAAGACGTGATCCTGGGTCTCAGGACTGAATTGCATACCACTGTGGATTGTCAGTGAAAGGCTCAGGAGTGAAGGCAGAGAAGGAGAGCTGAAAGAGAATTAAAATCCACAGAAATCTGGCTAAACCCTGGGGGAGTAGTAACCTGGAGATTTCAAAGGCTGTGTGCATTCTGGTCGCAGTGACTTTGCTTGAGCTGTTCTCTGGGTGGAACTATCTTTGGCTGCCAATAAAGAGAGAATTCCCTCCCGTGGTCTAGATCCGTAAGGGCTTTCGTTCCCAGGTAAAGGAAGGCTGGAAGTAGGTGGTCCGGGGTGGGTCTGGTGGCTCACAGTCATGCGGGACCCGGCCTCGTTCCGTCTGTCTGCTCCCACCTTGTTAGCATGTTGCACGCATCTTCGAGGTCACAAGGTGGCTGCTGGCACTCTAGCCATCACATTCAAGTTCCAAGCAGGAAGAAAAATAGGAGGAAGCAAAGGGGCATTCTCTGCCTGATCTTTTTTTTAAGAAAAAATTTTTTTTATTACATTTCTTTATTTTTGAGAGGCAGAGAGAGACAGAGCATGAGTGGGGGAGGGGCAGAGAGAGAGGGAGACACAGAATCCGAGCAGGCTCCAGGCTCCGAGCTGTCAGCCCGGAGCCTGACGCGGCTCAAACCCACAAACTGTGAGATCGTGACCCGAGCCGAAGTCGGACACGTAACTGACTGAGCCACCCAGGCGCCCCTGCCTGATCTTTTTAAAGGTGTCTGATCCTAGAACTAAGTGACCTACACGTGTGTGTCACTGGCCATCAGGCAGGGCAGATATTGCTGTTAAAAACAGGTTTCTATCGCCAAGGAAGAAGGTGAGGACGAACACTGGCCGTGTTCTAGCACTCTCCAGCTCCCGATGTCCTCCTGAGAGCACAGGTGTGGTGGCCCCTCCCTTCCTGGAGTCCCAGGCAGAACTGCAGCCGCCCAGCCCCCCACGGACTCAGAGACCCCTCAGTGTTTACATCATTCTTATTTTTGCCCGAGAGGTGCTTACACCCCCATCCCCCTTGTACACCCCCCACCTCCCTGTGTGTTCAAGCTCGGCCTCAGAGGTCTAGCCCGTGGGGGCTTCCTCCAGGATTCCTTCCCTGATTTCCTCTGTCCAGGCCAAAAGTACTTCCTCGCCTCCTGAGTCCCACAGCACTTTGTGCAGCCACAGTAGGACGAGGGACTGGGGTGGCCAGCTGCTCTTGTTTGCCCCAGACCGAGGGTTCACGGGACTTTCAGAGCTACAAGTGAGACAGTTCCTGGCAAACCCGGGTGGGTGTGTCCCCCTAAAGGGGACAGAACTCTGAGTGTGGCCGACGCAAGATGAGAAGGGGAACACCCGTCTGTCCTGCACCAACGGACCAGATGGTCTTGGGCCTCTCTGACCCTCGGCATCCAAATCTGTGAAGCGGGACTCCAGCCAGCTTGGCAAGGTCCCGAGGACAACGGAAGCGCTTTGCAAAGTGGTTCTGTGCAAGTGTGTGCGGTACTGGTCCACACCACCTTCCGTTTTCCCTCCTGGGCCGGGAACCTTGAGTGAAGCCCCATAAACCAGAAGGCTCAGCCGTCTCTTTGTAGCGGTTTAAGGACTGACCCAGTATTTATTTTTGTAAGTCACATTGAAAATGGGTAAGAGCTGCCCGTCTCCGTGCTCGTCGTTCCCTGGGGCGCCCTCCTCAGGGCGAGCAGGGTTTGCGTGGGCCAGGAACCTCCGCGAAGCTTGTGTCCTGCTGTGTGCGAGCTCACTCCCATGCCTCATGCTGGCTTGAGCCCCCCCCCGCCCACGGCCCCGGGGAAGGTGGCCCCTCCCTCCAGCCGAGCCAGGCTCAGAGATGGTCTCCGTCCCTGGTCCCATGGGCCACCCAAGGAAGGTCCCGCTCCCTCCGCCCCCCAGGTGTTGCGTGGAGGTAGGTGACTCTCCCGGGTCATGGGGGTGCAGAGGCCGGCTCACCCCGCTTGTGAGGCCCGCTGTGGGCACCTCTTCTCACCTTCCCATTCACGCAAAGCCGATGGCCCTGGTGGGAATCTCTACACCACAGAGGTCAGTCCCCACCGCCAGTCAGGACCGTGTCCGTTGCCCCTCGGGCAGGCGGCTGCCTTCTGCCAGCACACCTCACGCCACGGCCGCTCTGTCGCTCTGTCTTGGGAATCGGGTCCCTGGGGGAGGGGCTGCTGAGCCTCCTCCTGGCATTCCAGAGCCTGTCGTGGTTGCCCTGGGGCAGAGAAAGGGAGGTTTATCTTGGGTTTTCTGCACCTTCCCCCTCCCAGGCCTCGCTCCCCTGCTGCCGTGCTGCCCGGCCTCTTGGCTTCTGGGTCTCTTTGTGGAACCAAGCACTAAATGTTCCGTCTGGGAGGCTGGCTCCGACGAATTGCTCATTTTCAGATATTTATGCCTGAAACCGAAGACCAGATACTCCTGTTTCTTCACGACGTCATTAGTAGTTTTCAGGGGCTGGTTCTGTAAGTGCACCTGCCAGCTTGTCACTCGTGAGTTCTGTTACCAGTGACACTTGAAGAAATGCCCAGAATAACTGCTGCCAGCCAGCAACGCAGAACCAGGGGGACAGGAGCTCAGACCCACGGGTTTATGGAGAACCGTGGGGATCGCGTCTATAAGCCCGGTGATCGCTTGTATCTTTCTCTAAGGGGGTAGGCAGACTGTTGTTCCCTCCAGCCTCCTGCTCGGCACTCCTGTGAGGAGGGTACTGGGCAGAAGTTAGTGCCGTCAGGCTGTAGACGGGCCCACCGAGTGAGGCCGCAGACGGGCACACTGAGGTGCAGGACAGTTACTACAACTGCAAGAAAATTAAGTAGTAGACAGGAAGGATCGCTGAAGCAAATATACGCAAAGGAAGAAGTGAAGTGGGAGACGTGAATCATGCATTCATCCATTTATTTATTCAACAGGCTTCAATGAGCCCCTGTGTGCCAGGGTTTTTGCCAGGATGGGGAGAGGTACAGAGATTAATAAAACAGGACTCCCACTCTCAAAGAGCCTTCAGTCTGGTTGGAGAAGCAGACACTTAAGCAAATAATTTCAATGTTCTGTGTGCAGGCCCACCATGTACAGTTGTCCGGGTGCTTCACTGCACCAACCACTCAGCTGAAGGCACAAGGGACCTGAAATCTAGCCATTAAGCTGCTTGCGGAGCCTTTGCCCTGTCTGAGGAAGGGGTCCCTTTTTCTGGTGGTGAAAAACGTGGGTGAGCTCTGCTGTGGCCCCACATTTTTACCGCATCAGTCAATAAACCGTACCAGATACCAATCACAAATGGCTGTCCTAATAATCAACAGCAGCCACCTGCTCTGGGTTCTGGACTTCTCTCTGTCAGTGAGACGCTGTGCTTGCTCCCCCTCCCTGGGCCTCAGTCTCCCCTCTGCAGTGTCCAGGTGGGCAAGATGAGCAAAGGCCTTCGGGTGCCAGCCTAGGTGAGCACGGTTTCTTGCAGACCACCCTAGGGGCGATGGCTCTGACCGTTACACCTGCTGGCTGGATGTTGGGTAAAGTCCCGGACTTTACTCAGCACAGAAGGGCTGCCTGAGCCCCAGTGCCCAAAGGGTGGAGGAGGTCACGGCCATGCTGGCGGCCTGTGATGGAGGTGCAGGTGATTGGAGGTCCGGGGGGTGGTGGTGGGTGTGCAGAGGTCCGCAGGGGGCCTGGGGCCGACTCCAGCTTGTGGGTGCCGGACTCCTTCAGAGTTTCCTTCAGCACAAAGGCCAGACTAAGAAGCAGACACCAAAGCCGGGACTGGGTCAGCATGGACATGTCGGGGGGGTGGGGTGGGGGGGGCGGGTCGCAGGGGCCCTGTGGACACCTGGCACAGCCTTTCTTGGGTCTCAAAGCGGGGGGTCATGCATCAGCCGGGCCTGCGAGGACCCGCAGAGGCCGAGAACCCGGGCAGGGACGGGAGTTGCCCTTGACTGGGCCGGAGACCACGTGCGGCCGCGGGCAGAGCTCGGGCAGGGGCGGTCGGACATCGGGGCTCAACCGGCCCCAGGACTGGAGCCGGTGCGGCTCGGCTTCCCGCCCGTAGAACGGAGGTGGTAACGCTTGCCCTGCAGGGTGGCCGTGCGCGTTAGCGGTGGGGGGCTGAGGTCCCGGCACAGGGCTCAGTAACTGCTCCCGAGGGGCAGCGTCTGGGAGTCCCAGCCGGACCGTGGCACGGGCGTGAGCAGCGTTCTGCGTGGCGAGAGGGCCCGTTCCGCCCGAGCTGCAGCGGCGAAAGCGCTTCCTTCTGCCGCGCGTCTGGATGAAGGAAGGGCCTGGGTGTCTGGCTTGTGTGACGGCTTCCTTTACTAGAAGGAATTCTAAGCCGGCCGTCACCAGGCTGTGTTCTAGAGACGGCGACAAGCTGTACCCAGGTAGCAGGCGGCCAGACTTCTATTTTGGTGACCGCGTCAAACAGATTCTCGCGGCGCGCTGTCACATCGGAACTACGGAGAGAGCACTGGAGACGGAGCCCGGGCAGGAACCTCACACCTCGGTGAGGCCGCGTCAGACAGCCGGCGCGTGCCAGCGTGTCCGCGGGGCGATCAGACCCACCAGCCGTGGGAGCGTCAGAAGGAGAGCGCCACGGATGACGGGGGACCCGCGTGCAGCTGTCACGGGAATGGGGGCTGGCGGGAGGAACTGGCCGCGGTCCCCACGCTTCGCTCCGCCCCGCCGTGTGGAACAAGCGTCTCTCGTTGATCCTCCCAGCTACCCCCCCCCCCCCGGGGGACGTGGTGCCCCCATTCTACAGACAGAGAAACCGAGGCCCAGAGAGGATAATAGACCAGCCGGGGCAGTACGGCGTGGGATGGGGTGACAGCAGGACCAGAACCCAGGAGCCCGCTGCTGACGGCAGGGTCACCGCAGTGCGGGGTCCGTGCCCTCCAGAATTCAAGCCGGGCGGGAGCTAAGCTAATGGGTTTTTCCTCCTTTTTTGTCTTTTTTTTTTTTTTTTTTTTTCCATTTGTTGATCCAGCGTGGGAACTTTTTATTTATTTTTCATTTATTTATCTATTATCTATCTCTCTATCTATCTATCTATCTATCTAGACAGTGATCGAGCAAGTGCCAGCAGGGGAGGGGCAGACAGAGAGAGAGAAAAAAAGTCCTAAGCAAGCAGGCTCCCTGCTCAGCACAGAGCCTGATGCAGGGCTCGATCCCACGACCCTGGGATCCTGACCTGAGCAGAAACCAAGAGTCAGACGCTCAACCGACTGAGCCTCCCAGGCGCCCCCAGTCTGGGAACTTCACGCGGAGCGTGCTGGCCCAAGAGAAAGGCTGTGCTGCCTCCCCCGTGTGCCCTCCGGCTTCCCTCCCATTGACAGGGGTCATTGTGCTCTTGTGCGCCCACACCACGGGTGGGGTTTCTTACTCCTTCCTGGAGGGGTGAGTTTAAAGCCTTCCTCCACCGACTTCAGGCTCCCTGAAGGCAGGTCCTGCATCTCTGCTTGGGGTCAGTCTTGCTGGGACGCCTGGCGCACAGTAGTTGCTAAGCAAATGAAGACCATTGCCTCTTGGAGGAGGGTGGGATTTGGTCCAGAGGAGATGGGTGGTGGCCACTCCAGGTGGAGAGATGAGCTCAGGTGGGAGAAAAGCTGGACTGAGTGTCACATCCTCTCTGCATGGGAAGCACAGGGCCCGACGCATAGTAGGTGCTAAATAAAGACGGATTGATCGAATACTGGAAGGGAGGGAGCAAGGTCACCAGCAAATCCTGTCCGGGGTTCTTTGTTTCTTTGGGTTTGTTTGCGTGGCTGGTTTGAGTGTGAGTGGCTCAAGCACTTGTGGGTCGAAGGGGCCAGAATGCCGAGAACCTGCAGGGGCCCCCAGGCGTCCTGTGATACTGACAGATAGATGTCCCATTGTCCTGGCGAGGGGACTCCAGGGCTCTGGGACTATACGTCAGTCACCTGGGTCCCCAGAGATCAAAGATTAAGCCCTGGCGTAGACACAGCCTGGTGGGTACATCTCTAACCTCAGCCGGTGGGTCTGGGCTGCTGGGGACCCCCATGCCTGACACAGTGCCTGGAAGGGAGTAGATGGCCATCAACATTTGGACGTTGGGTTGATTGGATGGAGAATTACGTAACTGATCAAGACTCCTGAACTTTGGCCGCCTGGAAATTCAGAGCTAAAATCGTAAAGCAGCTTTCATAACTGTCAGGGTCTCCAGGTTGGGCATCTCTGTGTGTTGACTTCTCATCTGGGGGTGGGGGGTGGCAGGGAAGGGTTCGGGCTGCCAGCCTCGCCGCCATGTTCTCTCGGCGGCCCAGAATGCTGGGTGAGTGTCAGAGGTCCAGGAGGGTCTGGGGAGGACTGCAGAGCAGGTGCGGTGAAGAAGGGGCTGGGTGGGGGGGCGCTGAAGGCCGGCCTGGGGAGGGCCCTGGAGGGGGGCCTGGAGGTGGGGCTGTGAGGCCCTTCAAAGGGGCAAGCGCAGGCCTCACCAGGTTTGGGTGGAGGGTGATGTCAGGGTCAAGGTCGCACCTGGTCCGCAGGTGACACCTGCAGAGACCTCTGACCCTCCGGACCCACACGGGCGCCCGAACGCGCAGGGGAGGGTCCCAGGGAAGAGGCCCCAGGAGGGGGCAGGAGCCCGGGCCTCAGCCACCCGGCTACCCTTGACTGGAGAGGACAGAGAGCAGAAGTGACGCCAGGTGACAGGAGTCCACCGGTGGGAGAACTTTCAGGGCAACAGAGCTCCAAGTGCCATCACCGGGGCTCCTTCCGGGCGACTGCCTGAGCTCCGTGTGAGCCGTGGGCTCTGCTGACGGCAAGGTGGTCACCGCGGCCGCAGGGCTCGCCCCGGGCCAGCGTCCCCCAGGGGCACCCTGGGAGTGAGGAAGCCCTCCCTCCCCGTGCTGGCTCCTGCCGACCACCGACCACCGGCGAGAGGCCGGGAGGCCCCTGCCCACAGCCGGCGGGCAGCAGAGGGCGGCGGTCCCCTTCCGGCCCTCGAGGAGGGGTCTGTGCGCCAGGAGGCAGGGGCGCCCCGAGGCATCAGAAGCGGAGGTCGCCTGGGCCAGGAGGGCCGTGTTGCCCTGGGAGCCGGCAGAGGAGGCCGTGGCGGTGACTCAGCGTCTGGGCCTCGAGGGGCAGGGGCGGCCGAGGTCGGCTCCCGGCAGGGAGGCCGTGGGGGCGCGGGCACAGGCTGCTTCAGGCGCTCGGCCCACACGCCACGCACGCACACAGTCGTGCCCGCCCCGCATGCTCGTGACCCTGTGCGCACACCCGTGCCCGCCTGTACACGTCCGTACTCGTGCGCACACACCCGTGATCCCCCCCACCACTGCCCGCCCCGCACGCCTGTGCCCCACCCCACACACCTGTACCCCCACACGGCCCTGCGGCCCACAGGGTAACCTCCTGAGATGGCGCAGTGTGGTCCTCGGCCCAGGTGACAAAGGGGGGCCCGGTCCTTGTTCAGAGACCCCGCCCAGTGCACATCTCCACCTGGGCGTCTCAGTGGCCCTCCAGAGCCCGCTGGAGGGTCGGCAGGAATCGGGGGGACTGGCTGGGCCCCTGGGTGTCCGCGGCAGGGCTGGCTTCTGACAGGGGGGAGGAGTGCTGGCTGCAGGCTCCTTGAGGCCTAGAACAGGACTCCTTTCTCCTGGTCTGGGCGAGGCCTGGGGCCAGCCCACGTCAAGGACAGGAGGGGCCGGCAGGGTCTCCCAGGGGAGGAGCGGCTTGTGCTGCAGGTAACAGGATCATTGGCGCCGGCTGGGAGAACTGGCCTTGCCCTCAGGCCAAGTCCACACTTCTGGTGGGGGGGGGGGGGCCCATGGTCAGACCCTGGGGGCGGTGCTTGCGGTCTTCCGGTGCCCCACCCCTTAGTGTCCGAACCTGCCCCTGCTAGGAGGGGTGGGGGCGGGGGGGGGGGAGGTGGAGGAAGATGGTGGCCATCCCCCGACTTCCCACTGGGGCACCTAGACCCCATCGCAGACGCTTGGAATTCCTGCTAGACGGTTTCCAGGGCTTGTTCAGGGTCCTTTATTCACTTCAGCTCTGGAGGCTTCTTACCGTGCGTCGCTGGGTGGGGGGGGAGGCCACACCGTGGATTGTCCAGGGTCACATGCAGTCCCCAGGCTGGGCTCCTTAGCGGTGGACACAACCTCGGACTTTCCCAGGGTGACACATGGTTCCCTCTGCGTGGATTCTGGGGCTGGACTTGCACACCGGGCCTTTCCTCTCGCGGCCCGCCACCGTGCCCACGGCCTCCTGCCCCAGAGCCGTCGCCTGAAGGAAACCACACAGGCAGAGAGAGAGATCGGCCGCCTGGAGGCGCGCCCAGCCAGCGCAGGGGTCACTGAAGCCTTCCGGGCCCTCCCAGCAGAGCCGAGTCCAGCTGAACCCCCGGCAGCACAGGGGCACCAAACGGCCCGCCTGCCATCCGCTGAGTTCCTGACCCTCGGGACCTCCAGCAGAGAAAAACGGTTCTTGTGGTAAGCCCCTGTTTGGGGTAGTTCTGCAGCAACAGAGGGCGGAACCAGCACCCCAGGCCTCACGCGCTCACAAGCCCTAAGCACATGGGGCTCCCCGATTTCCCCGACACCCTGCCGAGTCCACTGTAGGTCACAGACACTCAACACCCAGTTCGAGAAGCGGGGAATTCGGGCAGTGAGTGCCACCTCTGTTTCTGGGCCTGATGGGAATGGCAGAGCGGGACGTGCCTCCCCTCTGGGAAGCTGTCCCCTGCCGAAAGGCCCCCCTGGCCTTCTGGAAGCCCGTGTGATGATGCTGCCCAGCACAGCTGCCCGCCGATGCCAAGCAGTGGGGGGACCTCCCTGCCCTGCTGCGACCTCTGACTTCTCCCCCAAGGGTAAGAACGGGGTGCCCAACTCCGCGGGCAGGGCCTGGGGAGGCCGCAGGGAGCGCTGAAGCACAGGCCGGCTCGAGCTCCCTCCCCAGCCCATTGGAGCCGCAAGACCCCGGTGCTGCTAACAATCTTGTCCGGGCCGCTAAGAATCGGCTCGGAAAACCACCGGTGCCCCCGAAATCCCAGAGCCGCGTCACAACACAAACCAGCGCGGTATTAAAGACCAATCATCCCATGGGGCCTCTTGGTGAGTTCCGCTGCCGTCTGTGTGCAGAAATCATCACCTAATGAAAATGCCGTGTCTGAGCCACGGGGGTTTACATCCGGTGGCGAATGTGTGCCCCAAGGACAGGGCGAAAGAGATAAGCATAAATAGAAACAACCATAGTCACTAATTAAAACTTCTCCCCGCCCGGGCTAAGATCACCAAGTAGATAAGTCCCCCAAGCTGTTGAGCGTCCCCGGTCCAGATTTTATTGATAAAACCTAATCTGTTTCCCCCAGGTTATGGATTAAGTTCCCTGGTTACATTATTTATTCTCACCACCTTTTCTTCTTGAATCACAAAATAAATGTCAATTTCAAAAGTTAGATGGTGAATATTCATCTCTCTCTCTAGAATATTGTGGGTGGGAGGCTTTCTTCCTGATTTAGCAGGGGAAAAAAAACCCCACGATTTAAATATGAAGTACACACGAGAGAAAAAGCAATGGGAAATGTATTTTAAAACAGTCTTTTTTTTTTTTTTTATTTCCTTTCGATCTGCATTCTGCGCTCTCCCTACCCTCCTCCCGCCAGGAGAGGGCTCTGATGTCTCTGCTGGGTGCTGCTTTTGGTGTCTTCTTGGCGTGCACTGTTGGGGTGTGGATGCGTTTTTTCATTGGTGTTCTTGGTGTTGCCATAAATCCCACCGCGTGTCTCAGATCTGTCTTTGCGGCCACGTGGACGTCTAATCTGTGGATGGCAGCTGAGGTGCCTTGCTCTGTGATGTGCGGCCTCCGCGTCCCGTCGGTCACTTCTGCCCGGGATGGACCTCCCAAGGCCTCCACTCCCCGGGCCACACCGTCCTCGACCCCCTTGTTCCCGTCTCCTCGCAGACCTGGTAAAACGAGTGTCTGTGCATGTGATTCACAAACCACAGCGTATGTCCCATGCCTTTAAATTTGGTGCAAAAAAACAAAAAAAAAATACATATCCATGAAGATTTATCCAAATTTAGATTCTCTCAATTCTCACTTCGTTTTAATAATGAAAACGTTCAAAGAGCCCAAACAATTGACGTGGCCACTTTGAAAACACAGAATCATTTTAGAAACAAATTATTTTCTAATTTGTTTCTAATTTAGAACATACCCATGAGGGGGAAAAAAACCCCACTAGAAACCGTCAAATCTGTTGTGTTAAAACAAGCACACACTCCCGGACGACCTCCTGAGGCCTGCACGAGGTGTTTCTCGGGCCAAGCAGAGTGTTGGGGGTTTGGGAAGGGCTCCCGGATCACAGGGCAAACGGATCACGGGGGCCTCAGGCGCCGCGCAGGGGTGCTTTCCTCCCCTTCCACTTCTGACTCCTGCAAGAAGCCAGATGCATCCGCAGGGGCACGTGGCTCGTACCGTGGATTCTTTTATGGGACCCTGACGCTCTCAGTCCACATTCCCGTTGGGATCTGGCATCTCCCCACTCGGAGACCGGCTTGCCTGGGAGCGGCTGGCCATATCCTGGTCACTCAGCGAGAGGGCCAGGCAAAGCTCACCGTTCAGAGGCCCTTGAGCCCTCCACGTCACTGGCAGGTGAGTAATCAGGGGTGTGGTTTTTGTCATCGCCTCTCTACGTGGGTGCAGAGACCCTTGTGCGCGGTCAGAGGCAGCGCGCCTGAGGGCTGGGGGACCCCCACCCCCACCGAGCCGTCTCCTGTTTTAGACGAGGCAAGCCTGGTGTGCTGGGGTCACAATCCCCTCAGGTCTCAGCCCTCATCAGCTTCCCGCTAATCCTGGAACCTGGAAGCCTGCCCCTCGTTCCTCTGTCCGTGATGCTTCACCACATCCCCCTCCAATTCCTATCGAAGCCTCCTTTAAAAAGATGTACAAGAATAGCAGAACATTTTAGGGATGGTTATAAAGAAGGGAGGGATCTCGATCAGGTACTACCGTGCTTTAAGTGAGGACAACTGAACTCGTTTGGGACCAGCACAGGGGTTGACAGATGACTGGAATGGAAGGGGAATCTGGGAATACTATATCCAAGGCTGGGAGTACCACCCAATCCTTGTGTGTGCATGCCGGGGATGGTTAGATCCCTACCTCACACCAGATACATGAAATACCTAAGTGTTCATAGAGAGAGTCCTCGGTAGACCAGAGAATATTGGTGAAAATTGTATCTAAACTGAGAATGAGGAAAGCTTTATAATCGTAGCAGCAAAGACAAAAACCATAAAGAAAAGTATTGATAGATTTCACCCAAACGGAAACTTAGGTAACTTCTGTATCTACAGACCCATTAAAAATAAAACTTAAAAGCAAAATAAAATAAAAGGGGGGGGATGCTCATAGCGTGCATGGTAATCACTCGTATCATCAGTATTATTAGGAGCTGTCAGAGATCGGCAGGGACAGAGGTGAGGCTGGGCTGAGCCCTGGATAAGGCCCCGCTGTGCAGGGGAGCTGCTGGCCACGTGGGGACATGTTGACGGAATGAGACCCTTTGTCTCCATCTGGAGTTCTGTCTCCTGCACGTCCTGGTGTGCCTTGCGTCTGCCAGCGATCCCGTCTGCGGACAACAGAGCCAGCGTGTGGCCTCAACGCGAGGGACCCATTTCACTGAGGAGCAGGGGGCGGCACACAGCAGTGGGGTTTTCCGAGTCCCGATCGGCCGGAAGGGGCCAGCCCAATAAAACAGCGGAGTTACCTGTTGTCGCCTTAGCGGAGGCAGCTCTGGGACAGCGCCTGCCTGGGGTGTGCGGGGCCCCGGCTGCCATGTGCACGCCCCCTCCCCCCCCCCCCCACCATGAGTGATGGTTGGCGCTGTGCTGCCAGTGGCTGGAGCCCTCGGGTCTGGGGACCCACCTGAGAAAGGTGTGTTCCTTCCCTGTGAACTGAGTCACTGTGGGATCAGAGCTCGTTTCCCAGGTGCAGAACGTTCTCGTCAGGGGACACAGTAACTCTGACCTTGAAGCCACAATCTTCTCGCACCCACGGACCAGGAGGCAGAGAGAGGTGTCTGTCCTTCTGGTGTCCCTCAGTGGGGTCTCCGAGCAGCTGGCCCTGGCCCAGGGTTTGAGTGCAGATGCTTTATTTGGGAGGGGATTCCAGAAAATACCAAAGGGGACGGGGACATAAGACGGAAGCAGGAAGGAAGCCAACACGGGGTGTTATCGGGCAGGTTGCTGCCGTGGGGACCCCTGGGGGCTCGGGTGCCAACCTCAGAGCTGTCTCTGCAAGAGGGGCCCGGGCCCGGGGCTTTAGCTCCACACTCTGCACTGAATGGGAGCTGAGCAAGCTCCTCAGGCTGGAGGACCTCCCTGTCCCTCTCCTGTCCCCACCCCCTGTCCCCTGTCCCCCCTGTCGCAGCAGGGGGCACTGGTGTCGGAAGCAGGTGCCCCTGGGGACACAACAGCAGCTCTCTGGGCTCCGTGTTTGAGTGTGATCATCAGCACGCCTGGCCCGCTAGCTTTGGGGGATACCGGCCTTGCAGGGGTTCCGGGGAAGCCTCCTGGCTTTTACACCGCGTCCTGAGCTGGCGCCAGGCCGGTCCCAGGTTGTTAGTTTCTTTCTTCGCGGCTTCTGTGGCTGGTGACGCAGTATTATGCTTGTAATGACCATCGTCTCCTTGCTTTTCAAGCGTCAGAGCTAGTGCTGGACCGTGCACCCCCTCCCCCCATGTGGTACCTGGTGCCGGAACGCACACCCCCTCGCCCGGTGCACCCCCTCCCCCCAGGCACCCCCTCCCCCATGCGGTACCTGGGATGCTGGGGCACAGCTAGGGCAGCCACCACGCAGCGACCATGGAAGTTGGGTCCCTGTTGCCACCTTCAGTGAGGGACCCAATTCCAGAACGCCAGCCTAAGGGGCTGCTTCCTAGGGCCACTTCTGTTACCAGATGTTCTAGTTTGGGTTCCTTGCAAAGCAGGGTGGACCTTGAGGGTGAATAGTTAAGTTGGGGGGTGATTCCAGGAACCAGCAGCCGGGGTGAGAAAGTTAGACAGGCGAGGGGGCCCGTCCAGTGTGTGCGTTAGTGATCACAGGCCCCCCACCGCGGGCAGTGGGAGACCGCGGAGCAAGCCTCCCATCCCGGCTTCACTGGAGGGGCTGCGTAGCCGGAGACTGTCCCCCGGTGCCCGCTCCCCAGCACCCTTGGCCTAGGCTCAGGGTGAGCCAAGCACCTCTCTGCAGCCAGAGGGTCTTGGGTGGGGGGGTCTCCTGGCCTGGAGGTACAAGCCACCTGTGTGCACTGACAGCCGCACGCGTGCGGGATGCGTGTGATTTACCCTCATGACCACCAGGTGCTGGGTTGTCCTCCACAGCGGGGACAGGGAGGAGCGTGTCTGGAGCCCCGAGGGTTCACTGGACTTCTGTGCTGCTCCCCTTCCCGGTGACAAGGTGCGTGGGGAGTTTTAGCCGCTGGAATCGCAAAAGGGCGAGGCGGTAGAGGAGGCTCGGGTGACAAGCTGGGTCCCCCCACTGGGCAGGCAGCATAGATCAGCGTGCTGGTCGAGGCTGAGGGAGGTCTCTGGGTGGCAGGGGACGAGGAGGGGGACGGTTCTGCGTGTGTCCCACTTGACTCCTCAGAAGTCCCCTGGTGTGGAGCGCCGCTCCCCACAAAGGTGGCCAGATTGGTGGCCCGGTGGTTCCCCGTTTCGCTTCCCTGTCCCTCACCTCTGCTTCCCCGGGGTCAGCTCCCAGTAGACGAACCGCCTGCGAGCCTCGGGCAAGCACAGGCGGGCCTGCTGGAGGGCCCAGGATGTTTGGGATACGTTTTATTAAGGGTCACTTCGGCGTCACTTCCTTTGTCCCACGGGAACCTGACTGACGAACTGTCACGACACGAAAACTCAGCACCCTCGCCAGCTCGCCCAGACCCCAGGCAAGGCGCTGCTGTCTGCTTGAAGGCTCCAGCGTGGGTGACCCCTGACCTCACCTGCACGTGGGTGTCCTCGGTGGCATCGTAGAGGGTGACCCCCGGCCGGGCCCTGCTCGGGAGACCACCGTCTGCGGGACTTGGCCATCTGTGCACGTGCTACAAGCAGACGCTTTGTTCCAGACTTCTTCCTGACGTGTCCACACAGTGACGTGTCTACCTGACGGGTAGAGAGCACCTCCCTCGGGATCAACGGGCAGGCCTGTCCCCTCCATTTAGAACAGATCCAGCTTTCTAAGTTCAGGGTTCCGCTCCTGAAATACGGTGTCACCTGCCACTGTTCCTGCCACCTAGACCTCTTTGCGTCACCCTGTGAGGCAAAAAAAGGCGGCCACTGTGAGTCACAGAGCGCTCCGCCTCTGGCCCAGGACGCCGGTCTTCCGCGAGCACCTGCGGGGCTGTGATAGGCCGACTCGGTGGCTTGTGGGCGGGATAACGTCTTAGTTCTTCCGGATTTGCTTGTGCTGTTCCCGCCCTTGCTGAGACCCTCCCTCCACGTGGCTAACCCCCCACCGTGCTTTGCCCTCAGCCTCGGGTCACGAGGGTCACTCAACAACCACGGCACCGGTTTTCAGTGAGGACCCTCCGTGCGTCCAGCGCTGTCCCGAGTCCTGGAGACACCGCGCATGCACAGACACGGTCCTCACCCCGCTTTCCTCTGTGCCTCCGGCGTCCCCTCTGCTGTGACGCTCGCCGCATCAGGCGAACCGAAACTCACCAGCGACGCGTACTCTGTTCCCTCTAAGCGGAGACCAGCCTGTCCTTCCTGCAGGGAAGCAGGTCTGTGAGTCTCTCTCGCGTCAGCACCGCCGTCACCGCCTCCCATTTGAGGCTGGGAGCCCAGATCCCGGCCCTCGGCGACCTTGGACGGGCCTCGTCCACTCGCACAGCGTCCACGCGCTCATGCGGGATGGCGCCACGGGCGCGTCCTGCCGAGCTGTTGGAGGCGTTGGAGGAGGTCCTGGGTGTAAAGTCCCTGACTTTCTGGGCAGTGACCACTCGTCCCGTTCCAACCCAGTCCAGCCCTAGCCCAGCCCCCAGTCCCACGCTTGCCCAGCCCCCCAGTCCAGCCCCAGTCCAGCCCCCAGTAAGGACAGGTTGGAAAGGGGGAACCCAAGTGCACCTAATTGTCTGCGTTTCTCCGATTTCGATTTCGGACTCAGGGATGGTCCGACGTCACCTCCACTCTCACACCCTGATTTCCACACGGTCCACTCAGCCTACTCCCGCCCCATCGTTTGGTCCCGAACGGCCCCACCCTGAGGCCACGGCTCCTTGCGGCCCGCGGCAGATGTCCACCCCACCTACGCTGGGGCCACACGAACTTTGCTTCCGTGGCAGCTGCGGTTGGTTGCAGTCGCTGACCTTTGAGGCCCCTTACAAATGTGCAAACTGTGTTGCACGAGGTGGCTTCACATCAGTGAGAGTGGGTTCCTCCTGCTCTTAAGCCACATCCTTGAGACATCTTACCTCCACTCCCCGCTTAGAAGCACCTCGGGCGCCTGGGGGGCTCAGTCGGTTAGGCGTCTGACCAGCTCAGGTCGTGATCTCGCGGTTCATGGGTTCGAGCCCCGCGTCGGACTGTGTGCTGACAGCTCGGAGCCCAGAGCTGCTTTGGATTCTGTGCTCTCTCTGTCTGCCTCTCCCCCGTTCATGCTGTCTCTCTCAAAAATAAATAAGCATTAAAGAAAAAAAAAAAAGGAAGACAAGGGGTACCTGGGTGGCTCAATCAGTTAAGCGTTCGATTCTTGGTTCCGGCTCAGGTCGTGATCTCACGGTTAGTTGGACCAAGCCCCATGTTGGGCTCTGCACTGATGGTGCCCAGTCTGCTTGGGATTCTCTCTCTCTTTCTCTCTCTCTCCCCCCCTCCCCCGACTCTCTCTCTTTCAAAATAAATAAACTTAAAAAAAAAAGAAGTGAAATGTTTGTTTCTGGTGAGCGTTGGGGGAGTATAATTAAAAACAAATCCCAACCCAGAACACATTCACACAAAGGTAGAAGAGAAAGAAAACGATTTTCTTACTGAATAACTTAAAGCGGCATGTGATGTGCACGTCGGGCGGTCCGCCAGGAGACCGCAGGCACAGGAGTCCCCTTTACCCGGCCGAGCACGTCACCCGATGGCACACCTGCTCTCCGGTGACAAGACAGTAGCCCTTGCTACTTGGGTGACCACCTGTATTCGCTAATCGGCTTGACCCAAAGGGAAAACGAACTTCCCGCATCTGACGGCCGGAGGTGGTTTGACAGCCTGGGGGGCCTGCCCTCAGAAACGGGGGCAGGTGAGCGCCAGCTGCCCAGGTGATGCCATCTGGGAGAGACGGCCCGTCCTTCAGAAGGACAGCCCCGGGTCTTAGAGCCGGCCAGGGGCTTGTCCAGCTTCTGGAGAAGATTGACACCCATTTCAACTCACAAGTTTTCTAAAGTAAAGGCTCCGAGAAGGGGGAAGGGGTGGGGGAAGCTCTTCTCGTCTTCAACAAGGGCACTAAGTCTCTGGATTTTAATTTGTATTTACCCTTAATACATGGAGACACCCCGGGCAAAACTCTGTTTTAAAATGGCTCTTTGAACAAGTCAATTCTGAGGTGTTTCTTTTTAAAAAAAAATTTTTTTAAATGTTGATTTATTCTTCAGAGACCGAGAGAGAGTGTGAGCAGGGGAGGGGCAGAGAGAGAGAGGGAGACACAGGATCTGAAGCAGCTCCAGGCTCAAGGCTGTTAGCACAGAGCCTGACGTGGGGCCCCAACTCACGAACCAGGAGATCATGGCCCGAGCCGAAACCAACAGTGGGACACTCAAGCGACTGAGTCCCCGGTCGCCCCCAGAGGAAGGGCACACCAAGGGATCACAGAGGGGAGGCCGTTCTCACTTCTTTCACTTACTGTGTGCCGAGGAAGGTGAGGCCTTGGGAATCAGCCCCGGAAGTGGTCCCCTGACATCAGCCCTGGGAGACGCTGGTGTTCTTGGCCAGGTAACGTTGTAGGGTCTTTTTCTTTGCTTTTCAGAAAAACAGAAAATCACCCGAGTTTCAGACTCAGCCTAGACCTAACTCAAGGACGCATTGCGCCGGATGGGGACACTGGAGCCTGTCGCAAATCCGGCGGAGGGGGGGGGGGGGCGCCTGTGTGGATGACACCCAGGTGTGTGCAATGTGGCCTGCGTCTCTGTGCGTCACAGCCATTCATCCGTGTCCCTTACAGAAAACCTGCGTACGGTTGACCTATAACTGTCTGTGGCTCCTGCCTGAGAAAGGCCGGGGCAGGTCCAGACAGAAAGCTTCCAAGTTTCCTGAGACCTGTTCCTGCTTCCTCGTGTCCGTTGATGAGACTTGGAAAGAGACTCGTACTTCCAAGCCTGGCTTCCTGCCGGCCTGGCCTCCAAGCCCCTGGCACATTTCAGAAGGAGCACTTTTGTACGGAGCTGTTGGGCCGTTCCGACTTTTATAAACGTGGGATCAAACTGTTTTGAGTCTTTGAAACAAAACCTAACCTCATGCAGTCTCCTGTTTCAGGTTTCCAGGTTCCCACTTTTCCAACGTCTCCTAGCGGCCCCACCTTCCTCCAGTCTTTGGGAAACATGATAACCTGATGTTAGAGGGATGTCCCAAGAGGGCCAAGACCTCCAGGTAGAACCGGAGACTCAAGCCAACAAGGTCCTTACCCGAGGGGCCATTGAGACCCAAGCTGCCCTACTATTGGTATTCTGATGGAAGACAGAGAATGTTCCAGAAGTAGGGACCTTAGCCCACACTGCTGGGATTTAAATCCCACTAACCTGGTGAGAGTTAGGGTCAAACTGAGTGTAACAAACCAGCTCCCGCCAGGCCCCAGGCCCTTGAGGCCTCCGTAGGGCAGGGCTTGATCCACAGTGGCAGTCTGGGCCCTGAGTTACACGTCTGCTCAAGGACCAGAGGGGGCTTGAGACGTTTTGAACATAAAGGATCCGAATTCATCGCCAAGCAGAAGCTGCCAGAAACTCCTATTAGGAAGCAAAAGAACTTCAAAATGCTGTACTACTGTGGGGGAATTTTAAACTAGCACATTTCCCTAAACTAGACTTTCTTCTGAGAAATGACTTCTTTTCAAGACCATATGGCCGGAGCACACTCCGTGTACAATAACACGCTTGATTCTGGTGACAGTGAAGAAGCTGTTGAGATGGGAACCATGAGCATACAGGTGCCACAGTCACCGAGAGCCGGGAGTTATGGTTTTCGGCGGTCTCTGAGGGCCCAAGATGGCTGCTCTTGGTCTGCTCGGCTCGGGGCTTGGAGAGGAACAGACGAGGAATGAGCGGGAGGGTGGCAGGAGGAACAGGGTGAAGAGAAGGAAATGATATAGAGAAGGAGAGAAAGAGAGTCCAATTTTTTTTTTTTTTTGATGAAGTCATCGGACTGTCAAAGGAAGTCACTTTAAGGACAGACTCTGGTTTTCAAGGGAGCAGGGGTCTGTGTGGACCTGGTCGTCTAGCAGGGTGCTGCCTCCGGGTACAGTCCCCCTTTGGAGCTGGAGTCGCAGACACTGAGCTCATGGGAAGCAGAGGTGGGGAGAGGGAGGCCATGGGGGTGGGCTGAGCGCTGGTGGGTGAACGTCTTTATTTACTGGAGCTGAGCCTCCACTGCCAACCTCCCTAGACTGCAGACACACGTCCAGGAGTCTGTCCTTCAGGGGAAAAAGAAATACCCTGGAGGGCTGTCTCTAAAGACACTGAGTGGCTGGAGCCAGAAACGTCCCACCTGGTAGGTGGGAGTCACCCCTGCGAATCACCAACTACTCCTGCTTATTGCCTCCTGCATATGCAGAACTCACTCTCTGGCTTTCTTTCTGTTCTGTTACATATGAAGGGAAATAAAGGACCCTCAAACGTTTGAAGAAATCCTCCAGCATGAAAGAGAGAGACTGAATAAGCAGACAGCCTGACCCTGGAAAAACAGATGAACTGGGGGGAGCAGAAGGGAGCTTGAAAAAGCAGCATATCCCAATTATTCTCTAGAAGATGTATTCATTAACCAAGAACAGGACGTCATGAAAAAGTCATGCTCATGAAAGAAGGCGTGTAGACATCAAGACTGACGTTGCCCAGAGACGGCTCCGAGAAATAGCGAGAGGACATGTCCGAGGAAACGCTGTAGGAAGCTGAAGATGAGCGGAAGGAAGAGAGGAGGGATCCAGGTGAGGAGGCCAACATCCGAACAATGGGAACCCCGGGAAGTGGAAACGGGGAGAGCAGAGGGAAGAACACGGTTAAAAATCCAAGGTTCTTTCCCTGAGCTGAGGCCACAAAACTCTTGATTGCAAGGGCTTGTTGGGGGGGCGGGCGGGGGGGCAAGAACGAGGGAGGAAGAAGGCCGCCACCCAGCCATATGGCTGCGCCATAGCCCACCCCGGGAAGAGCTGGGAGAGCTCCAGACATGATGCGGGTCAGCTGGAGGATAACAGGACTCGGATTAGCCATGGCTGTGTCACCCACCGTGCTGGGTTCTGGAAGACATTAGAGCCCTGCCTTCTATGTTTTGAGGGCGAATTATAATTACAATTTTTTTTAATGTACGAATCCATTAAAAAATAGTAAACCCATTACGTGTTAATACAAATGACAATTTCATGAAAGACAGCATTCTGGAAATCTCTTTAACGTCTGGCTTAGTAGATGAGGCCAGAGGGTCCTATCTGCTTCTGCATTTAGTCTGTTGTGATTTCTCGTTTTGGTTGAGGAACAAAGATTTTAACCTGGACATGAGAAGGTGGGAAGAGGTCATGTCAGACGTGCAGGGACTCTGAAACCTCACAAAGTTAGAAGCTATTTGAGAACATGCCCGAGCAAAGGAGAAAGGAGCAGACCAGGAAAGGCGGGGGGCTGGGGAGCACCAGACAGAATCCCCCCGGAAATCGGTGAAGAGGAAGCCAGAGGGTGCTTGGAGCCACTCCGTGAGGGAGGTCCCTGGGGGAGAAAGGAACTCGGTCAACCAGGTTATATTACGGAGCGTGTGAAACAAAAGGAAATAGTGATAATAGGACACACAGCGTCTTTGGAAACCGCAGGACGAGTGAGCGGCAGCCTGTGGGGCCCGGCTGTGCTGTCCAGCATCGCAGGACCACAAACACCGGCCAGCGTCAGCATCTGGCCACGTCCCACAGACAGAACAAAGGCAGCTTGAGTCCTGGGATGGAACAGAAGGGTCCAGCTGCCGGTGTTCAAATGCAGCGGAGACAGCACAGCGGGCAGAGGCGGAGGGGGGCAGGTGTTCGACGGGGCAAGAAGCCGTGTTGGCTCGTGGCTCAGAGTTACAGAGGTCATCCAGGTGGAGGTCCAACTAGTCTAACATCAGGACGTTGCAGAGGGTGGAGGGGAGGGGGGTTTCGGGCAGCCACATCCTCATCCAGCACGGCAGCCGGCTGGCAAGTCAAGAAACAATGGTGGACGCCTGCCGTTCTGTACTATGGAGGTAAGAGCCAGGAGAGCCCAGAACATGGGACGAGGAAAGGCAGGAGGTTGCTGCTTTTATGGACCGTGTTTTAAAATTAACTTCAGAAAAAATAAATAAATAAAAAATAAAAAATAAAAAATAAATAAAATTAATTTCAGGACATAAAGAAAAAGAAACAGACTTGTGTGGGCCAGGCCACCGACAACCACGTCAAATTGGCCCAGTTCGTCCTTGTCTTGTTTGGCGACATTGAGGTTGGGGAGGGAGGAATCAGAATCTGGCCTGTTTTGTTTCAACCTACATCTCAAATCTGGATCAGAATGCTCCGGAAGAGCCTTCAGGATCGTGGTATGCAAATGAAGACCCACTCTTTTTCAAATAACATCCTTCTTTCTTATTGAATCTTATCTCTGTAGGAGGGTTGACAAATGTTCCCTGTTATCAACCACAACTTCATATACTGTCAGTGGAGGGCTGTGGAGGGTGCTGCTAGTCAGGGGTGGGATGGGACAGAAGACAATGTTCTCTCTTACAGCAGCGTCAGTGGTGTCCGTGACTGCCAAAGACACTCCCAGGAGAGTTTGATACGTCACCTGCCGCCATCTTGGTGAATGCCTTGGATGCTCGGTCCAGATACTAAAGGAACATCAGTTCTTCAGACGCAGCACAAGAATCAACCCTGAGGCTTACCTGCAGCTCCTTAACGGAGGGGGCAAAGGGCACAAAGAAAGCGGCCTCTAAGACACCCCATTTCACCCAAACTGGCGGGTCCTGTGTCCGGCAACCGAACACATTGAGAATAACCACGCTGGTGTGCCAGGTGTAAACAGGGAGCCTGGAATGCCAAGAAAAGTCCCACATTGTCTGCCTGGAACAGGTGTCTCATTGTCATCTTGTGGAGACCAGAGAATCCTTCCAAGCCAAGCTTGTTCATCATGAAGTTCATGGAGTAGTAGTTATTTAGAGCCAACTTAATGAGATCTGGGGGGGGTGGGGAGGTTGAGAGAGGTTTATTGGTCCCAGTTGGATTTAACTATGAGGTAGCCTGCATGCCTCTGGGAGCTGGGCTCTGTAACTCTCAAAGGTATGGAACTTTGGGGTGCTGGGGGGCTCAGTCGGTTAAACGTCCGACTTCATGACTTCTGTGATCTTGCGGTTTGTGAGTTCAAGCCTGGCATCGGGCTCTGTGCTGACAACTCAGAGCCTGGAGCCTGCTTTGGATTCTGTGTCTCCCTCTCTCTCTGCCCTTCCCCACTCAAAAACAAAAATAAAACCAAAAAAAAAAAATATATATGTATATATGTATATATATGTATATGTGTGTATATATATATATATGTATATATACATATATATATATATATATATATGGAACTTTGGCCATTACATGATTTAAGTTTCCAGATGTGGATTTCTTGGCTGAAAAATAGACTTTGATGGTTGTCGTGGGCATTGACCACATATTACAGATGCTTAGAACGTTTTGAGTCATGTTGCTACATTCAGAGAATTACAGCCTTACAAGCCCCATCTTTTTTCCCTGAGGGAGAAACTTGGAAACTCATTTCCCCGCTGGCTTGGCGTCCAGGATGCGGGCATATGACCTTACAATCAGACTCGTGTCCTTGAGGTTCTGATGTGAGAGAGAGTGAGGTGAGGAATGGCTGGGGCAGGGTGGGGGCTGCCCAGGCGTCTGACTTTTGGTGACTTTTGGGGTGAAGCCTCTGCAAGGCGGGGCAGGACCTGGGGCAGTGGGGGAGGGGTTTCGTCGACAGGAGAGGTGCAGTTTTGAAATTTTTTTTTTTAACGTTTATTTATTTTTGAGACAGAGAGAGACAGAGCATGAATGGGGGAGGGTCAGAGAGAGAGGGAGACACAGAATCCGAAACAGGCTCCAGGCTCCAGGCTCTGAGCTGTCAGCACAGAGCCCGACGCGGGGCTCGAACTCACGGACCGCGAGATCATGACCTTAGCCGAAGTCGGACGCTTAACCGACTGAGCCACCCAGGCGCCCCAGGAGAGGTGCAGTTTTGGTCGTTGATCTAAGAACCTCAGATTCAAGTGTCAGCTTTCTCAAAGCACCCGGCGAGTGATGAACTGTCCTTCAGTGGACGCCTTTGCTGGGTCGTCCGCTGGACACACTGTTGCTGATGGATATGGTGGTCTGTGCTGGTCAGAAGCACCAGGTAACTGCCAGACGGTTCAAATGCCGTGAACCCGTTGGTAATTGAGGTGGGCAGGGCACGTGACTGAAGTTCCACGTCCGGTTTTAGACAGTGCCCCAAAGCCCGATACACTGACATTTTATTAGGTTTTCAAACTGAACGCTAGCTAACTTTGAGTCTGAATTATGGTGGCAGAAACGTCTGACAATATAATTATGGTCGTACCTCTTAGCCGTTTCACGTTGTGCAAAAATAGATCCTTATTCCCCAAGGAACTTCTGGAGAATGGGGGGGCTCTTCTGCCTGGGTGGTTATGAAGGGACTAAGGTTTGGATACCTTAGAAGATATTTTCATCGTGTTATTTTCCAGTGTACTTAAATCAAGTTGTTCTTTAAAAATTTCCAAAGAAATTCAGCTTCAGTAGGAGAACGTACCACAAGACTGTACCCAAAGTCAGCACAGTCCAGCATTTCTAGGATTATCTCTAAGTGACAAAAATAACAACAGAGGGGCTTGAATTCAAAGGCCAATGAAAGACTTGGCAGGATTTCTATTGCGGGAATGTCAGCTCAAAGAAGACACCAGAACATTTTTTTTTTTTTCTGGCAGAATATCAGAATTGTAAAGGAGTTTATGTGGTCTAATAGCCTAAAACTGGCAGGGTGGGTCTGTGTTTGCTCAAACTCGAAGGAGACTTCTAGGACCCCTTAGTTACACCAACAGTTAGGGGAAAAGGTTCAGAAGGAGAGTCCTCTCCCAAGCCCCCCTAATACATGGTCATGGGGAATAATGGGCAAGGGAGATGTTCTCAGGGTGCAAAGTTTGGGGCATCCTTAGTGACAGACCAAGAAATTCACTCCACGGCCACACAGTGGAGTCCGTGTAATCCTCGTGAGGCAGCGTGTGGCTTACACCATTCACTCGAGACTGTGCTCACTGTTTTCCGCTTTTCCAGTTTTCAACGTGTGCGTGCGTGCATGTGTGTGTGCACATGTGCACGTGTGTGCGTGTGCATGTGTGTGCCAGTATTCCTTCCTCCACTGTGTACCGAGCGTGTTTGGAGGGGGTAAACGATCATCTGATCATAGGAGCCGCATCCAGATCTGATGGACAGAAATGTACAAGGTTGATGCATATTTGACGCATGTGGGATCGTTGCGATGTGTTAGGTGGGCATTTAAAAATTGCGTGCATGGGAAGAGGTGTGTGTGCACGCACACATGTGTGTACACACACTGGGGACGTCAGGGGTGGGGTGTACCAGGCTCTGCTCTGGTTTCCGACTCTCTCGCGTGGTTGCCGACTCTCCCGCGTGGTTGCCGACTCTCCCTCATGGTCGCCGACTCTCCCGCATGGTCACCGACTCTCCCGCGTGGTCACCGACTCTCCCACGTGGCTTCCGTATCCTTGCTCTGATAAAAGTAATCCACTTTTTCTTTGGAAAACGACCTCTGCCTCAAACTCTGGTGTGTGGATGAGGTGGTTAATCACGGCCGCTAATGTTACTTTGGCCACAGAGTTGGGGCACGTGAGCCAGGTCTGTGCCGCCAGGAGTGGGCACGCTCTGGACCACAGGGACTGTTTCAAAGATGAGCATTTGTCGCACACCCGGCTGTCAGAGTCCTAGCTGAGGTTTTTCAGCTCATGGAGAAGACGGTCCCTTTTCCACCAGCCTTGGAGGGGGTGAGCCTGCAGCTCAGGCCACCAAGCAGCCCGCCCCCTGCAGAGGACGTGCCTCAGCAGGTGTCTGTGGAGTGCCGAGTGAGTGCCAGGCCCTGTGCCGAGTGCTGTGAATGCGTCGTCTCATTCAATCTGCGCAGCGATTCTATGAGATGGGATTTAGTGTATCCTCCCCCCGAGTGACGGGGAAATCAAGGCAGAGAGAGCCGAGGATAAAGCACTTACATTCATGGTGCAGCAAAGACCCACATTCAGGGAGTGTGACTTTGCAGCGACGCTGTCCTGCTGGGCAGAGCAGAGGAAAGCCGAGGGCAGGAAGAACCGGAAGGGGGGCGGGAAGGAGGCTGAAGCATCGATTCGAGGAAGCTGAGACAGACAGAACCGAGGGACGCAGAGACTCTAGCGAAACACGGGAGCCAGCTGCGCACAGGGCTGTGCAGGTGCTGACCGCCCTCAGGGCTCTGCATGAGTTCGGGTGGGTTTTCGTCACCTGTCACGGCCACACGGCACATTCTGTTTTCCACCAGAAGGAAACGTTCCACGCTTGGGACGTCTGACACAGCAGCCACCAGCCACACGTGGCTATCGAATCACTAAAATGTGCCTAATGCACCGGGGAGCCGAACTTTTAGTTTTGTCAGGTTCTAATTAATCAAAATTGAAAGTTAAGTAGCTGGCAGGTCCTGTGTTGGACAGCACTGGTCTGGAGGTCTCTGTCCTCAGAGCCCTGCATTACTACACACGCAGGGCTGGAAACTAGTTTTTACAACCCAAGCAATTGGAAAGATAACAAAAAGCGAAAGCAAGGAGAAGAAAGGAAGGGTTATTACAACCTAAGAAATTGGAAAGATAACAAAAAGCGAAAGCAAGGAGAAGAAAGGAAGCGTTCACAAAAACGAGGAAAATTACTGGCTCAGAAAATAGGACACTAGCACATAAACCCAAAAGCTAGGTAACTTGAAAGAAAAACACACACGTGATGAGGGGGGCAAGACGCCCGCCAACCTGCACAAGGCCAAAGGGGAAAGCACAATCATACGAAATTAGAAGTGGAATTGGGAAATAATCACAGGTACAGAGGAAATCACATTTTAAGAAAACGCTTCACTTGTCTCTATGCAAGTAAATAGGAAAAAATTGGACTAGTTTTTCTAGGAGAATGTAAGTTTCCAAAACTGATTGTATCCTAGGTGGAAAATCTAAACCAGCCCGACGGCCTGCCATGGAGGAAGCGGCCTGCCCGAGTGGACTCTTCAATAGCCTCGTAGCATCTCATCCCACATCCACTCATTCCTCGCTGCCCACTGCTGGGCGTTTGAGACTTGACTGTGCCTTTCAAACAAAGTGTCAGTTCCATGAAACTTGGAGGAAAGGAGGACCCCCAACTCCTTAAAGGGCATTAGAGGACATTTCACATTGAGCTAATGCCAACGTGATAAGGATTCAGATCCGATGAGCCGTGAAAAAGAATTGTAGAGGTAAACTTCACGTACAAAGATCGATACAAAATCCTGATAAAATACTAACAAGTAGAAACGATGACAAGGAAGACAGTTCCACTAATGGGACTCATCACAGAAGTTAGAGATGGTCCAGTACAGGGTCACGTTTCCTTACACTTCATTTATTATCACTCTTGATTTTACAGAGTTTTCATGAAATAGAAATTGAGGAAACGCCTACAAACACAGGTATTTCCTCAACAGGACAAAACTATACCTCAAGCCAGAAGTCAGCATGATTCTTAATGACGTAAACCGGTTGACGAGAGTGACTCCAGAATAAGACGTGGGTAGTTTTCCTGGGCTGCTCAACCATAAGAAAAGACATAGCGGTGTAAAAATTTTAAGGAAAGAGTCAAAATTGTTCTTTTTTCATGATACATGGAAGGATGCTTATGTAACTAGAAAACCCAAGGAATCGACTGAAAAACACTGGTAGAAGCAATAAGAGAATCCAGCTGCTGGTTTCCAATCGATACACAAAAATCAATAACTTTCCTAAATGGAATAGCGTTTCGCTAGTTAATATAATGCACAGAAACACGTGAAAGCATGCAGACTCTCATTCCTATTTAGCGAATCAAATGAAAACAAGTACTCTTTCTTCACTTATGATAAAGTCGAGACAATGGACAGTAGCTAAAAGTCTAGGGAAATAGACATTGTTATAAAATACCAGAGAGAGAGCCAGACCGGTACAGCTTCTTTTGGGGGCGAGGAAACATTACGTAGCATCATAACCATAATCCCACTCTTTCGCTTTGCTCCCGCACATCTAGGGGTTAACCCAACACCTAGCTTTCACGTGCAAACACAAATATGCAAGAGTGTTTACTGCAGCCCGGTTCGAAGTGCCAATACGTGTAAAATCAGAAATGTCCAGCAAAGGGAGGGGGGAAGTTATATGTGTTTGGAATGGGATACTACACGGCTGTTGAGAGGAATCTCCACGTGCAGATATGGAACAATGCCCAGTACATATGTTAAAAAGGAAAACCCCACAAGACATTGAGCAGTGCCCGCGGTCTGTTCCCACTCGCGTCAAGAAAAAAGAGATCTAGCGATAATAATTCCTGGAAGATAAAGAACCTATTAGCAGGTGACCAGAAGTACAGACAAGAAGAAAGACTTGCTTCTTTTGTAATGTGTTAGCCTTCTACCACGGGCACGTACCATTCTAAATTAAATGACCGGCGTATCGATATATGAATGAATGCAGCCCCCATCTGTCATCTGTTCATCCTTTTGTTTGTTTATTCACAAAGCGTGTCCTGAGCCTCCTCCTGCTGGGCCTGGGAGGGACAGCAGGGAACAAAAATGTATGTTCTGGTTTCTTCCAGCGTGAAGTCTAGGCTAGGGCTTTGCTACTCAAAGTGTGGTCCCTGGACCGGCAGCACGGACATCATCTGGAGCTTGTTCGAAATGCAGCATCTCGGGCCTCACCGCACACCTGCCTTTGAGTCAGCCTCTGCAGCTTAGCCGAGTCCCCAGGGGGGTCCTCAGTGGGGTTTGCAAGCACGGTTCGAGGGACCATTCCCGAATACTGCACCCTCGCTAGCTCACGTACAGTTTCTGGACCAGGAGAGAGAGGGCACATTCGGAGCTCGCTGGGAACACGCTGGGTGTGCTCAGAGGACTGTGGGGGACGGAGGTTAAATACCCACGGCCCAAATTGCGCCGTAACTTGACATTAATCCTTGTGCCGACTTGTCTCTCACGAGTTAACCACAAAATAGCTTTGCTGTGCTGTTGCTACGGCAACGGGGTCTAATAGCGCTGTTACTTTTCCCATTTCCAGAGCCCGAAGCCCAGTCTCCCTGTCTCCAACCAAGCCTGTTTTCTGTTCGCCAAAGTTGAAATCAAACACCTGGCCGTGGGGGCAGTCACAGTCCCCGCGTGACTCGGCAGGTGCGTTCTCTGCCTACCTTTGCATTCATTTCAGACCGCCGGGCTACGCTCGGCTGATCCCCGCCTTCGGAACAGCCGCCCCTTCCCCCAGAGAGAAGAGCTTCCTTGAAAATCATACATTTTCATTTTTAAATGTCTGTAGTATTTGTTTGGTGTATATGGTAAAAAATGAGAAAGCGCAAATCAGCGGGACAAAAATGCACCAGCTCTCCAAGTGCATGCGTGTATCTCGCTTTTAGTGCCTGTGGATTATTCCAGGCGGGAGAAATGAGGTGGTGCGCGGCCCCACATCCCGCGAGCCCACAAACCGCGGGGATTCTCATCCCCCCCTTCTCCCGAGTTATAAGGCAGGTGCTGGCCATACTCCTTGCGGCGCTGACAGCTTCCGTTTGTCCCGAGTGGTATTACAGCCTTTCCGAAGTGCCTTCACAGGTACACGGGGTGTAGACACGAAGCCACAGTCATCCTTGCCCGAAGGACAGTGGCTGGAAATGCAAGCACAGACACTCCACACGGCGGGGGTGGGGGGGGGGGGCGGGACCGGACCATACGTCAGCTCCTACTAGACCTTCCCTGGAGCTGCCTCCTCCTCCTTGTTTGTTTTGAAACAAATGTCTAGGGAATTTGGGGACGAGGGGGTCGTGTGCACCTTGATCCCGGGCAAGGCTCACCCATTTGTGGATGTGGTCACGGTGGTCCCAATAAGTTACACGAGGTCCTACACCAACCACGCTGATGGCAGAGGGGACGTCAGGTAGCTTTTCTGGGTCTCCTGTCACATCAAGAAGAAATTTAACATTTTGTCAGATTACCACATATGGCAGCCAAGTGTGCACATCTTGTGTGTGTGGCTCGGTGAAGCTTCACATATGTGCATACCCGTGTAAACACCACCTACATCAAGACATAGAACGGGGCCACAGACTCCCTCATGCTGTCTCCCAATCAACATCCCCACCAAAGAAAGTCACCATCAGCCTAGATTCATTCCGCCTGAACTTGTGATTCTGAGCATCTCAGGAGCTGCTCCTGCCACGGCCGTTTCACACGTGAGCAATTTGTGACCCTCATCGAGTAACAGCAGAACCATCTAGTATGTCACGACTTCTGCCTCTATGCCTGTGCACGTGCACACGTCACTCAGTGCTCACGCCTCCGTGCGGCTAACACTTTCCCACCCGGTGTCTGTGGACATCTATCCATCCACCCATCCATCCATCCATTTAGCCATTCAATTTTCTACCCACCTTCCGTCTATCTGTCTGTCTATCTATCTATCTATCTATCTATCTAATCATCTGTCTATCTTACCGGGTTTTAACCTTCACAATGTGGGGCTGATTAAGCAGTCTCTGGAAGGTTGTTTATTTGCGTCCGATGCCGGGCCTTGAATCCCACAGAGCAGGCCACGGGGGAGGGGGCTGGAAGGAAAGTAGGGGAGAGTGAGACCCAGCTGGACCCTGTAAGCCAGAACTGTGACCAGCTATCCTGTTTTTCTGGGACCGAAGGTGTTCCCAAGATGCAATACTTTCACTCTTGACATTGGGCAAGTTCCAGAGGGAGGAGGAGGTCACCCCAGCTGCAAACCAAAGGACTGAGAGCTGTGTCAGTCCATGCTATTTCCAGCCTCGATGGGGCCTCTCCTGGAGCTGGATACAGACCTGGCCTGGAAGACACAGAAACCGAGGGGGTCGAATGCAGGCCCCACACCAAAGAGGGGGGCCGGCAGATGGTGCCGCCCTGCGTGAGCCCTGATTACAGGCTGTGGTTCAAGAGCTGCCTGTGTGCCCGGCACCCACCGGCGGGTGAAAAGGCTTCTCGGCCTGATGACGCGGCAGGGGTCAGCCCACCCCTGCCCCAGGACCCCCAGCAGCCCCAGGACACGGAGACAGACTGGGGTGGAGGCCCGGCTCCCCTCCCCCCCCCCCCCCCCCACCCCGGGGCAGGGGCAGCGGGAGGGCTGCTGAGTCAGGGCAGTGGTGCGGCCAAGGGGGCAGAGACTCCTCGGGGTTGTCACCTGCCACACGTCCCTCCCTCAGAGTGGCAGTTTTCAGAGAAGGGCTTTAAGACACTGGTCTGCCAGCCTGGGCCCCGGGTGTCAGCGGTGGGTTTTTGAGCATGAGGACAGTCCCAGCAGAGGGGGAAACAGAGCAGTGACCTCACTGCCCACTGTGCTGCCCACGGCTGCACCAGTTTCCCGGAGTTTGGTGCTAAATTTAGAATCCAGCTTCTTGGACTGTGTTTGGTTGGAGGAGGAATCCAGGGCCGATGAAATTCACCTGTCAGTCACCGCCTGGCTGGCAGGGGCCACCGCCCATGGGGACGGCACAGGACACTGTCAGTGTCTGTGTGTGTGCCCTCGTCCTGGGCCACTCCCCAGGCCAGGGCTGTGTGGCCACCAGGGCAGGCCCCTGACCCCTACTGTGGGGCCGGAGGGCCTCGAATAGGGCTGCTGCTTTGGATTGACAATGATCTTGTGGGTGGAGTCAGTTCCACCTTTTCATCTGAAGCTCCTGCTGATTTCGAACTTGACCCTGGGGGATGGGATTCACCACTAGGGCTTCTGGGCCCCAGGGTCTTCTCTACCGGTTCAGGGAATCAGTTATTCCCTAGGCCAGGGCAGAGCCCTGACTCAGTGGAAGTCAGCCTGGGGATTTACTGAGCACCTACTGTGTGCTGGGCTCTGTGCGAGGCCTGTGAAAACAGGAGCTGTCTGTTCAGAGCGGTGTTTAAAACTCAGACTTCTGCACAGCAAAGGGAACAGTCAACAAAACTAAAAGGCAGCTGTTGGAATGGGAGAAAAAATACTTGCAAATGACGTATTGGATAAAGGGTTAGTATCCAAAATCTATAAAGAACTTATCAAACTCAACACCCAAAAAACAAATAATCCAGTGAAGAAATGGGCCGAAGACATGAATAGACACTTCTCCAAAGAAGACATCCAGATGGCCGAGCGACACATGAAAAAACGCCCAACATCACTCATCATCAGGGGAATACAAATCAAACCCACCGTGAGATACCACCTCGCACCTGTCAGAATGGCTCACATGAACAACTCAGGCAGCAACAGATGTTGGCGAGGATGCGGAGAGAGAGGATCCCTTTTGCATTGTTGGTGGGAACGCAAACTGGTGCAGCCGTTCTGGAAGACAATATGGAGGTTCCTCAAAAAACTAAAAATAGAACTACCCTATGACCCAGCAATTGCACTACTAAGAATTTATCTAAAGAGTTAAAAAAATGCTGCTTTGAAGGGGCACGTGCACCCCAACGTTTACAGCAGCGCCGTCGACAATAGCCAAATCATGGAAAGAGCCCAGATGTCCGTTGACTGATGATGTGGTATATATACAACGGGATACTACTCACTGATGGAAAAAAAAAAAATGAAATCTTGCCATTTGCAACAATGTGGATGGAACTGGAGGGTATGATGCTAAGGGAAATTAGAGAAAGACAAAGATCATATGACTTCACTCATATGTGGAATTGGAGAAACAAAACAGATGAACACAGGGGACGGGAAGGGAAATTAAGATAAAAACAGAGAGGGAGGCAAACCATGAGACTCTTAAATACAGAGAACCGTCGGAGGGGTGCTGGTGGCAGGTAGGTGGGGGACGGGCTAGATGGGCGATGGGCACTGAGGAGGGCCCGTGTTGGGATGAGCACTGGGTGCCATGTCTAAGTGATGGATCACTGGGTTCTACCCCTGAAGCCAAGACTACACTGTGTGTTACCTAACTTTAATTTAAAAACAAACAAATAAATAAGTAAGACAAAGTCAGAGCCGCCACCGTCAGCGGACCACGGAATCAGCTCGGGGGATCACAGCCGGCACTTAAGAAAATGAAATAAGGAGCACCTAGGTAGCTCAGTCGGACGTCTGGCTCTTGATTTCAGCTCGGGCCATGGGCTTGCAGTTCCTGGGATCCGGCCCCATGTTAGGCCCCAAGCTGACGACACGGAGCCTGTTTGGGATTCTCTTTCTGCCCCTTGCACGTGCTCTCTCTCTCTCTCTCTCTCAAAAAATAAACAAACTTAAAAGAAAATGAAAGAAAACAGAAAAGACCAGAGGGCACTGAAAGTAGAAAGGATATTGTTTCCTGAACTGTTTGTAGGTAAGGACTAGACTTTAATGCAAAATGTGTTTCTTGCCAAAGGCCAACGTCTAGAAGAGTTTCAGATGCACTGGCCTAGAGGGGGAGGAATTGTAATGGAACCTGCAGCTGTGGGAAGGGGCAAGTCCTGGGTTTGAATCCTGGGTCCGTCCCTAGCTCTGCCATCTGGTGTAGGCAGTGACTGTAAGTGTCTATTTCTCTTTTTTTAAAAGATGGATAGTGTTTTCGAGGACGGATTTTAACAGAAGCTAGGGTGAAGCACAGGGTTTGGCATCACAGTGGGTGCCCAACACCGGGCGGAAGCTGGTGATGTTGTCCCAAGTGCCCAGAGTGACCAGGAGAGGGGGTGGGACTAGCCCTGGGGCTGGTAGAGTCTTCATAGGAGAGCTGAGCGCCGGACTGAGCTTACGAGATGAATAAAAGCCTGTGAAAGAAAGTGGAGGGCGTAGGGTGACCGTCATCTCTCGGGGAGGGGTACAGCAGGAGCGGTGAGGGTTGTCGGGCTGGCTGGTAGGTAGAGCTGGAGGCAGGAGGTGAGCCTGTTGGTGACATGGGGCCCCGTGAGGAGGGGGTCCTGGAATCACATATGGGGAGTTGGAGCATCCCCAGGATCCATCCAGGATCCATCCGGTACATGGTCAGATGTGCCTTCAGGGTTAGTTCCTTGCTCTGTATGCTTATTTCCATGATTTATTTTCAAAAAAACCCTCTCCCCTGGAAACTCAGAGTGGCCCCCAGCTGAGGCAGGGGCTCTTAGTCACATAGCTGCAAGGAATTGAATTCTGCCTGAACTAGGGGCGCCTGGGTGGCTCAGGAGGTTAAGCATCGACTTTGGCTCGGGTCACGATCTCGCGGTCAGTGGGTTCGAGCCCCGCGTCAGGCTCTGTGCTGACAGCTCGGAGCCTGGAGCCTGCTTCGGATTCTGTGTCTCCCTCTCTCTCTGCCCCTCCCCTGCTCACACTGTGTCTGTCTCTCTCTCAAAAATAAATAAACATTAAAAAAAATTAACTTGAGGTTGTGTATATTTTCACAGGTTCAAGAAACATTTGTATTTTCTTCTCTGAAATCTGTGTTCATATCCCTTGCCCTCTTTCTTATTTGCTTGTTGGTTTTTTTTTTTTTCAGATTGATTTGTAGAGCTCTTTATCTATTAGGATAACTAGCCCTGTGCGATATGGACTGCAAATACTGTATTTTTCCTAGACTGCATTTTGACCTTGTTTTTGGTGGCTTTGCAGTATTTACTTCTACAGAGCCCAATTTATTAGTTTCATCCTCCCCTTCCCTCCCTCCACACTCCCTCCTTCCTTCCCTCCCTCCTCCCTTCCCTCCTTCCTCCCTCCCCCCCCACCCTTCCTTCTCTTTTTCTTTCTTTCACAGCTTCTAAGTTTGCCGTCTTACAAAGTCCTTCCCCACTCAGAGACAATAATAACGATTTCCTATTATTATGCTTCAGAAATATCGGTAAATATGCCAGAAGGAAGTTGGTGCCTCTGAAACTGACCAATAAGAACATCTCTGGTAAAAACCACACAGGAAGCAGAGATTTCAACTTCTGAAGCCAGAAAACGGAGGCAGGTGCAGTCTGGGCAAAGATGAGTGCAGAAATCAAAGAGATCCCAGCCTGGATCAGCCTGACCTCCTCAGTTCAGGGGCCTAGGTTTTGTCCCAGTTCCAGGCTCTGTCACCCCGAGGACCCGAGGCCCATGATACCAACAGGTGCCATCGACTTCATCTGTAAAATGGGAATGCCATTACCTGCCCCACCGTGCCTGCCTTGCTGGGTCGCTGGGAGAAACAAACCCCATGAACCAGCCAGACAAGGCCTTGAAGACCTCGAGTGCTGTGTGCGCGCAGCTCCCCCTCCCCAGCATCCAGAATAAACATGTCCCGCCCTGTCAACACCTACGGCTTCAGCACGCCCCAAAGTGCCCTGGCTGGAGCACGCCACGGTCATGTTCGGCCCCCTTGCCCTACGTCCCTTGCGCCCGAGGACTTGCCAAGACTCGCTGATTCTAAGGCTGACATTTCTCTCGCACGTGTCTTCTCTTTTCTGTTCCCACCGCCGATGCCACTATTCTGTGTGCATCATTTCCTGGTTCAGCATAATGTCCTCAGTGTCTGCTGGCCACGGCTCCTTGCCTTCTAGACCGCAGCCCTCAGTCCTGGCCTGTCCTTGGAGGGGAACTGACCACATGTGTTCGGGTCCATTTAAGCACAAATACCGGGGCAGAGAGCGGGGTGATTGCCTGCTCGAGGCCACCCCCTGCTTCCCCCTTGCAGACCCCAGCAGGAGGGGAACTGGGCCCTGCTCTAGTTCCGGGGGCATGGCTATTACGTTAGCCAATCACGTAGGTCCACGCCCCTTGCCAGTGATTGGCTTAGGGACGGGGGTGGGGCACCGTACCAGCCAATGAGATGTGGCGGGAAGATTGGCCGGGCAATCCTGGCTCGAGGGTGGCCGGCGCGGAGCCCTTCTCCGAGGCTGCGTGTTTGCAGGTGCGCAAGGGACGTCCGCAACCGTGACAGACGTTTTGGGGCTGTGACGGGGCGCGAGCCACGGCCAGCTGGGGGTGGCAGAAAGAGAGAAGGAAGGACCTGCGTGTGTGAGACTGTGAACTGCTGAGCGGATCACACCTGGACTTGCCCTACCTCGCCCCGAGGCCTGCCCGAGATCACAAGCGGGTGACAGGTTCTGCGCACCGGTTTCCGTCACTATGGCCACGGCAGTGTCACTGCTGAAGATACTAGGATGGCCTGTAGCAGCGGGACAGGGGGCCTGGCCGGGGCCGAGCCGCCCCGTGGGCACCCCCGGCATGAGGGTTCTGCAAGCCTTTGCTGGTGTTAGCCTGTGGGGGGGGCTCGTCGTGTTGGCCTGGGGGCGGGGGGTTTCGGGTACAAGCGGTGGTGGCGGAGATGGGAAGGAGGAGGATGGGGAGGGCCACAGGGACGCTGCTCCTACCCTCCCAATGACCCGCCACCCCCACCCCTGCGCTCTGTCTACAGAGTCCCAATAGGCTGTGAGCCTTGCTGGGGGAGGGTCGGGCCAGGGGTCATGCTCTTGAAACAAGGCGGGAGACCCTGAGCCCAAACCGCGCCAGGCCCCAGCCGCAGACAAAGTGGCGGCAGGGGCTGGCCGGGAGGCTGCTGTGACAATTCACGTGGAGAGAAGGCGGACGGCTCGGGACAGGGGGCCGCAGGGTGGGAGGGGGGCTGGAGGGGGCCGGGGGTCAGGACGGAGAAGAGCCCACTGAAGCCTCGGGCCCCGCGAATGGCCGCAGAGCCGGGAGCCCGTGCGGGCAGGTCTGGGAGTGATGCCACGTCCTGGGGCCAGAGCGGGTCACGAGGGCGGCACACGGGGCAGCAGACAGGGGAGCGGGGCACCCCGACTCCGCCCGCGGCTTAGAGGCGGACGCGGATCGACTACCAGGTCTGGGAGATGGGCCTCCTGTCTAAGCCAAGTCCCCAGTTTCTGGCGGAAGCAGGGGCTGTGGCGACAATGGTGGGTGGAGCCTGGGGGAAGCACCTTGTGAGAATCTGAGCACAGCAGCGCTCGCCCAGGTGGGGGTCCTGGTACCTCCAGGTCCCCAGCGGTCCCTTCCACCGGAAGAGGGCGGCACCGGGGCCCGTGCGCACACCCAGGGACCTGGCGTCCAGGAGGGCGAGTCTGCAGCCCGCTTGCCACCTGCCGCCCTGAGTCCCCCGAGGCTCCACGGGGCCTTTCCACGTTTGCTTCCTCCTTCCCCAGCCCGACAGCCCTGCTCAGACGCCATGGGACGCAGCCCTGCGGGCAGTGACAGGGGGGGCCCCTGCAGCTGCGTCTGTTGCCATAGCAACAAGGTAGGGAAGCCCGCCCCAGACCACAGCCCACTGCCCACCCCCCACCTCTGTCATCAGGGCACTGCGGCCCCAGAACGTCCAGGAATTTGAGAGGAAATTTGAGTGGGTGGGATCTTAGAGGCTTGGCCAGAGGACACTGTCCCCCTTCCCTCCTCATCCGTGCCTGCCGCCACCTGCCACCAATGTGCAATTTCCCCGTCTCCTTGTGAATTAGCAGCGGCGCCAGAAAGGCGTTCCCACTTCCTGTCAACACACAGGCTTACGGAGAAGAAAACGTCTACTTGAGAGTGGCCTGAAAAATTGACTGATGCTCCCTCCGTCCATGGCCTGGCAGGGGCTCGGGGTGCCCCGGTCAACCCGGGCTGCCGTGACTAAACGGCCGGCTGGGCGGCTTTCACAGTAGACAGTCCTCACAGCTGTGGACGCGAGGCAGGCCAAGTCCAAGGTGCTGGCTGATTCGTTTCTAGTGAGGCTCTACTCCAGCCTTGCAGGGGACCACCTTCGAGAGGTGTGCTCGCACGGCCTTCCTCGTGCGTGTGCAGACAAGAGCGTAAGCACGCTCCCGGGTGCCTCACGGGGGTCTCCGCCCTCGGACCTCGTCTAACCCTACTTCCCTTCCCACGGCCACACGTCCACATTCCGTCGGGAGCTTTGACATATGCCTTTTGGGGGACACAAATGTTCCGTCCATAACATGGGGCTTGCAGAAGTTGAAAGTGGCCCTTTACCTATCAGGGAACATTTATTTTCTTGTTTCCTTCCTTCCTTCTTTCCTTCCTTCCTTCCTTCCTTCCTCCTTCCCTCCTTCCATTCCTTCCTCCCCTTCCTTCCTCCCTTCCTTCCTTCCTAACTTCCTTCCTTCCTTCCTTCCTCCCCTTCCTTCCTTCCTTCTTTCCTTCCTTCTTTACTTCTTCCCCCTTCCTTCTTTCCTTCCTTCTTCCTTCCTTCCTTCCTTCCTTCCTTCCTTCCTTCCTTCCTTCCATTCCTCCCTCCCTCCCTTCCTTCCTTCTTTCCTTCCTCCCCTTCCTTCCTTCCCTCCCTTCCTTCCTTCCTTCTTTCCTTCCTTCCTTCTTCCTTCCTTCCTTCCTCCTTCCCTCCTTCCATTCCTCCCTCCCTTCTTTCCTCCCTTCCTCCCTCCCTTCCTCCCTTCCTTCCTTCTTCCTTCCTTCCTTCCTCCTTCCCTCCTTCCATTCCTCCCTCCCTCCCTTCTTTCCTCCCTTCCTCCCTCCCTCCCTTCCTCCCTCCCTCCCTTCCTCCCTTCCTCCCTCCCTTCCTCCCTTCCTCCCTTCCTTCCTTCCTTCCTTCCTTCCTTCCTTCCTCCCTTCCCTCCTCCCTCTGCTCCCTCACTCCCTCCCTGCCTCCCTCTGCTCGCTTCCTTCCTTCTTTCCTTCCTTCCTCCCATCCTCCCTTCCTCCCTCCCTTCCTTCCCTCTTTCCTTCCCTCCTTCCCTCTCTTCCCTCTTTCCTTCCCTCTCTCCTTCCCTCTCTCCTTCGTTCCTTCTAATATTTTATTTGACTACCAGACACTATTCCATGTCCCGAGGATATAACAGTGAACAAAACAGACAAAACTTCCCACACCACACGTCTCTCTGGCTTCCGGACAGACTGAAGCTGGTGTGGACCGTTCCTGTCTGTGTGTTACGATCTGTCTCTGGCTGGAGCGGTGGTGACCCCCCCACCCCGCCCACCCAAGCATGCTCCGTGCCTTTGGCTTCCCCTTCTCTCCATTCGCCCCTGCTTTCCCCCAGTGTCAATTTTACTTCCTCTTGGTTTTTTTTTTTTTTTTTTTTTTTTTTTTTTTAATCAAATTTGCCATGACATTTTGTCTGGGTGGTTTGAATATTAAATCTCTTCATTTCTGGAAAAGAAATTCCCATGCCATGAAGCTTACCTTTTCATGGCAAAGGATAGGAAAATTGGTAAGTAAGCAAGTAACTTATGAAATCTGTGAACGATAAGCACAATCAAAAAGGCACAAAGCAGGGGAGGTTGGTAGGGATGCTGGAGGGGAGTCATTGGAAAGTTACATCTCCCAAAGCTGCTTCCTGCCAACTTCGACCTCCCCAGCGAGACCTGACCCCTCGTCGGCAAGCTTTGGCTCAGGGGTTTTGCCAAAACTTCCGCAGCCTGTACAGAACCCTAGGACGTTTCCATGATGCCTCGTCTCTTCTCTCCTTCCGTGGGGTCAGACTTCCGCAACCACCAGACCACAACCCTGGCCTCCCCCTGCTCATCCTCACTTCCTTTCGTGAGGACATTTCCCCTAATGAAAGCCTTGCATGGCTGATCTCTCTGGTCCTTGGAGGACCAGGAGTAACACAGATCTAAAAAGTTTGAGAGCAAGCCCTGGGGACTGCAGAGGGAAAAGTGTTCCAGGCGCAGGGAACAGAGGCTGCAGTGGTCCTGAGGTTGGGAGCGTGGTTGGTTTGTATTAGATCTGGAACATGATTTTACCCAACTCACTGGTAGGTAGTTAGCCGTTGTGGTCCACAGATGCTGGCAGGAGATACGAGTCTCATGGGTCACAAAGGACTTCAGTACTCAGGGCAACGCATTCCACGGGTCCAAACCAGCCAATAGGACTGTCCAGCCTCGGGGGCGGGAGGTGGGGGGAGGAGGAGGGGAGCAGCTCTCCTCTTCCTGGGGGGAGGACCTGAAAGGTCCTGTTGCAGAGACGGAGATTCTGGGTACAGGGAGGAGAAACGAGTGCCACGGCAAGGGCAGGAGCCAGGGAAGTCGGGGCGTGAGGACTCAGAGGAAATTCTTCCAGGGACCAATCAGTCAGCGCCTCACTTCCCCCAGGTCTCACCCAGAACCAGCGACCCATCCTGCCGAGGGCCAGGGGCCACCGCCCCGAGGGTCCTGGAGAGAGCCCAGCCACCGGCCCCCTTCCCTGCCGGCCTGAGACACCTTCCATTTTCCTGCCTCCTGTGTGGTGATGGAGGGAGGGGGTGGGGAGGGGGCAGCCTGGGAGCGGCACGAGCTGCCAGCTCTCACCTCCGCCATAATCGCCCGCGCCGCACCCCCACTCACTGCCGCTTGCCCTGCCACCGGGGTCCAGATTGCCACCAGATTAGGGAAGCAATTTGCTCGTGTGGAACGTGCCTCCGTTGGAGTCTCTCTCTGGTTATTAGCTAATTTGCCGTGCTTTAGCGTAGCCCTTGTTATCCATAACCATGGCAACAATGCAGCGCGAGTGCATGCCTTTGCTTTGGACTCTGGAAGCCCCAGCACGGTCTGTTTCTGTCTCTGGGCTGCAGGGAGGCTGGGCGGGTCTGTGGGCACGGCACCGGGGGCCGCGGGATTTGTGGCACAGAACCCCTCTTCTGGGGCCTCAGTGTCCCCGACTGGGAGGTGTGGGCGTGGGGGTCACGGCCTCCGGGGACCCTTCCAGCACCACGTGGCCGGCAGCGGGGCTGGTGTGTCCGGATCCAGCGGCCGAGTCCCCGGGGAGGCCGCCAGCCGGCCGGCCGTGAGCTGGGGACGTGGGCAGGGGTGTGCGGCTGCCGCAGCTGACGGCCCCTCTTTCTGCTAATTTGGTGCCTCGCTACATAATTATACTGTGAAATTCCCTGACTGAAGACAGTTTTTTTAAATATCCTTCCCCGGCTCCCACCTCTCACTGCCCGGATTCGTGAATGGGGAAAGTGGGTGTTCGCGGCTTTTGGCGGAGAACGAGGGGCGTTATGCAACCAGCCCTTCTCTGCATTTCCCCGCACCACCCCCACGCTGGGCTTGGGGGTGGGGAGGGTAGGCCCTCTCAGCGTGGGAGGATGTGGATTTGGACCTCCCTGGGGCTGGGTTTCCGATCTGTCGAGAGGGGAGGTGGTATCTTCCTTCCTGCGGAGTGAAGGGGCCTGTGCCTCCCGACCGCAGGGGGCGGGAGCAGAATGCGGGCGCTCTCCCTGGGCAGCTGGTCCTCCGAGCCTCAGTTTCCCCGTCTCTAAGTGGGGTCAACACTGGCTGTGTCACGGGGTGCTGTGGGGGTTCAGTGGGTTACTGCCTGGCATGGAGTCGGTGTTCCGCGATTGGCATTTACCGTGATGGTTCGGGGAAGTTGCCCTGTGCTGTGGCACCCTGCACGGACCCCAACGGCCGTGGGCTGGGCCGCCAGCTCTGTGAGGTGTGGCCGGAACTGGCATCGAATGGGTCTGTCGGCTCCGTTCAGAGCACTTCTCGGAGCTCCCCCGAGGCAGGCGCCGATGCCACATCGATGAGCCACGTCCCTCTGATGCGCTCCTGACATTTCCGGCCTGACTGGGTCAGTGGTCACACTGAGTCACAGCCTCGGCCCCTGGCTGCCTGCCGCCCCGGGGTGTGGGGTGGGGGGGGGGGGGACCGGCTCTGTATTCCTGTTTTAAAACTCTACAATTTGTTCCTTATTTAACATGCATATCGTTGCGATCCCAACATAACAAAACCCCCCGGGATGCTTTGACCTGACTGATTGACCGCACATGTCACTGCATGTTTACTGGGACCCAGATGAAGGTCTGGAGGGCAGACAGAAGGACTTTAGCAGTTGTTATGGCTGGGGCGGGGGGCTGGGGCGGTGGGCTCAGGGCTCAGGCATACACTTCACAGACCCAACGAAGCGTCGGGATCAGCAAAGGTGTTAGATTTGGGTTTGAGTGAGTGTTCTTCTGTATCTCGCGTTTAAAAAGTTGAAAACTATAAACAAGAGAGTTTGTTTTGGAACTGGAAATACTTTTCAAAATTTAAAAAGACAAACGTTGAACATACCTTTCAGGAGGAGGCTCATTTCCATCGTGTTTCTCTGAGTGTGTGGATGGGGCTGATCGCCAGGGCCCCTGGGAACGGCCGCTCCTGCTTTCATCCTGTGTGGGGACGAGGGCTGCCGTGGGGACCCGGGGGGCGGGGCGGCCGCGGCCAGCTCAGGCCTGTTTCGGTTCTGTGAGTGGGTCTCTCCTTCCCTCCCGAGTGTGAGGAAAGATCCTGAGGCTCTGGGCCCACCTGCCTCCTGCTGATCCCCACCCCACCCCCACCCCCAGCCCACTGCTCCCCCCCCCTCCCCAGCTGGATCAGACTTTACAAAGCCCTTGGCACCTGCTGTATCCATGGCCTCTCTGCGGGAAAGATGCTCAGCAGTGTGGACCCTGGATGGCCATCCCAGCCCCAGCCCCACCCCCAGCCCCACTCCACAGAACATTCTGGAACGGTCTGGTGGGAGAGGCTCCCCTTGAATGGGGGGGCGGGGAGCGGTCTAGCCAGTGTGGACCACTTTCAGGGGGGACAATGCGGTCCCTCTTCCAGAACTTGAGAGTCCCCTCAGGTGGGCATCAGGGCATTTGCAAATTTCGGAAGAGGAGACTGAAAGCCCGAATCCTGGCTAGACCGGGGGAGGACAGACGCCACAGGCTCTCGCTGGCGGGGGAGGCCGTGTGCTCACTTCCTCTGGGAGGGGGCCGCGGAGTCTCAGCAAAGGGTTTGAATCCCAGCTGTGCCACCAATCGCCGTGTGACCTTGAGTAAGTGACCGCACCTATCTGAGCCCCAGCTTCCTGATCTGTCAAAGCGGGATCCAAATCCCTCACAGGACTTTGAAAGAGGACTCCCATCCATGAGATCAAGTACGTAAGGTGCCCCAAGTGATGAACGTTAATATTAGCGCTCAGAAGACCAGCCATGACCGCCGTGTTGGGGGCCTCTGTGCGGGGCAGTCAGGTAGACGGGAGGTGACAGATGTCGCCGTGTGGGGGACGGCAGTGTCCTCTGTCCCTTGCTACCCCAGGTGTGGGGGCATCTGGAACCAACTCTGCCACTTACCTGCTGGATGACGTTCAGTGGGTTCCTCCTCCTCTCTGGGCCCCAGAGCCCGGCCGACCGTGTCCGTGCAAGGTGCGCATGTCCACGGGCCTTTGAGGCGTTTCCCTCCCGGCCCACCCCTGCTGACCCCTCCCCGCTCATGCAGGAGGGGCCGCTGTTTCCGGGGGGAGGTGACAGGAGCCCCTTTCGGCCACCCAGCTCCTAGAGGAGGATGCATTCCCCAGCCAGTCAGACACCACAGGCCCCTGGACCCCCTGCCCCGGCCGTGGCCACCCCTGCCGGAGTCCTTCCCGGGGCCACACTGACCTCAGAGCCCAGAGCCCCAGGCCTCGCATGGACCTGCTCGCAGGCCCGGGGTTCTGGTTTTGGATCCCCTATTTCGATTTGGGTCCGTCGTTCTTCCCAGCTCTTGTGGGGTTGCACCCACTCTGGTGCCCCTGCGCCCCTCTACCCGCTGCCTGCCTGGTGGGCTCTGGAAGGTGTCCTGGCAGTCCCTTCCGGAGTCGGGCGGACGTGGCCCCGTGCCGGGGGAGCAGGTGACCTCTGTCCCGGGATGCTCCCCACTTTCCCTCCTTGGCCGCCTGGCCGTGGTCGCTGTGGCCCTGCGTGGGCCTCCCCCGGGCCCTACCCTGACCGAGCCCCAGGGCCCCGCAGGGCAGCTGAGGACGTGGTGAGTCACCGGCTCTTTGGTTCTTCCTTCCTTCCAGACCAGCCTAAGGCCGCACGGCGTTCCGCTTCCTGCACCTCCCTTCCGCTCTTTGGACTGAGGGCGCCTGGCCCCAGGAACGCACTTTGCTCATCCAGCCACACCGGGAGGGCGGCGGGAAGGTGGGTGCTGTGGAGGCCACGTTTCCTCGGAAGCCCCGAGCCTGGCAGCCCCCTTCCCCTGGAGCCCGCACCCGGGCTGTGCTCGGCTCGCACACGGTCCCCATAAAGCACCTGCTTCTCAGCTGGTCTGGAGGTGAGCCCTCTGCGCAGATGCCCTCCCTGCTCCCTCCCCCAGAGCTGGGAGCAGGTGCCAAATCCCAAGGCCGGGAAGGAGCTCAAGCCTGGCGGTGGTTCGTGGTGGGACACAGACTCCTCAGCCGTGGACACTAGACCGAGGTCCCCTGACCCCCGGTTCCAGCGCTCTGCCACAGTCTGGCACTAAGTGCTTGGGCTGACAGCGGGCTCTTTCTGGCCAGCCTCCATCAGTCCGCCCCAGGCAAGGTTGCTGCGGGATTTACACTCACGGAGCGGTCCCGGGGCCTGGCCTCCGGCTGGCAGGTGACCGCCCCGGGGCCTTTGCAGCGGCTTAGCCGCCCCCTCTCTGAACTGCCGCTTGGCCCCAGGGCCGATAGACATAAAGGAAGACATCCAAGGAGCCGGCGACAGTAGAAATTAATAGGGGTGATTAGTGGCCAGGAGCGGAGACCGTGGCGACGGGGGTTGGGTGACAGAGTCAGAAACCTTGGTCCCTTTGCTGAGCTGCCCTCCGAAAGGTCCCCCTTCTTTGTGAACAGCTCACGTCAGCTTCGCGAAGAGCCCAGCTTTGGGGTCAGCCTTGATTCTGAGCCCTGCCCTCCCACCCGTCCTGCTGTGCTGTCCGGGCCAGTTCAGCCCACGTCCTTGTGTCTCCACCTGCACGGCGGCGGACAGAGGAACCCCATTGTGCTGAGCTCCCGGAGGGCCAACCAGACGGCGGGCTCTGGCACCAGCTTCTTGCCGAGTTCAGTTCCCGCACCGACACCCGTTAGCCGTCTGAGCCGCCAGGCCCTCGTCTGTCACCTGAGCGCTGGCTCCCTGAGCTGCCCTGTCCCGTCCCGGGGTGAAAAGGGCTCAGGGCCCCCACCTGGCTTTCCCGGGGGACTCACCCCTTCCCCGCCCAAGACCACTCGCCATCCAAACCCTCATCCCCTAAATTGCTTCATGAGACCACCATCCAGGCCCCTAACCCACGAACTTGGGTGTCCTCTTAAACGGGGTGGTGGAGTGCCTTCCGGACACAGGGACCGGATCGTAGGCACGTGGCTGAATTGTTTGGGGCTGGGAGGGTGTGCGTGAGGGGCGGGGAGGTGAGCAGGGCCCGGCCCGAGATTCCCAACCCTACAGCTTGTGGGGTCACCGAGGAGCTTAAGGCCCGGGTCCCACCCCGGAGATTCTGACTGCCTGGGTGATGCCTTAGAGATTTCCAGCTGATTCTAGCACCAAGTGGATAGCTGGTAATCTAGACGGTCATGTGAGGAAACGCAAGCCGTGTTGGGTATGTAGACGTGCTCTGTCTGATAAATTAATTACCTGTAAGTAAAATTAAACCCTCAGTTCCTCAGTCCCACGAGCCCACGTCAGGTGTTCCGGGGCCACCATGCCGGACAGCAGGGGCCTCGCCCAGCAGCCCCATCATCTCTGAAAGTTCTAGTGGGAGTGGCGGGACCGGTTCATCCTTAAGTCCACCTGGTTGGAATCAGAAGCCAGCTAAGCATTTGAAGGACAGCATCATGGGCAGGCTTTGCCTCAGACAGATCTGGGGGCAGGATAGAAACTGGATTCAGTAGAAGGGGTGCAGGCCACACTGAGTGTCCTCGGAGTAATTAGGGGACTGTTCTGATAGTTCGGGTGGAGGGGAAGACCCCACCGTTGGCGCTGAGACATCGGGCCTGATTCGGGAGTCAAGTAGGTGGGACCAAGTGGAAGGCAGTGAGGAAGGCGGGTGGGTTGAGGTGGCCTGGAGGCCTCAACCAGGGCGATGTTGCCCTTGGGGGACATTTGGTCATAGCTAGAGATGGTGTAGGTTATCATCACGGGACTGGGGGTGCTCCCACAATCACCCCATGGCTCCCAGGACGGACGCCCACAACAGAGAATTCCCTGGCATGCCATATGAACGTGAGAAACCCCGTTGTCTGGGCAGCAGAGGAGGAGGGAAGACTGGCCCAGATGGGAGGGAGGACTGGCCCAGACTGGGGGGAGGATCGGTCCAGACAGGAGGGAGGACAAGTCCAGACAGGAGGGAGCACGGAACGATGCTCTCAATCCTTGTGAGCGTGGCTGGTGGCATCTCAGCAGACGGTGGCCCCTGGACCCGGAGCTCAGGGCAGGAGGAGCGGGGAGCCCCCAGACACATCTGCTGCATCCAGACCACGTGGTGGACCCCGGGGTGCTCAGTGAGAATCGGGGCCGAGAGTGGGGTCTCTGGGAGCAGCCACCCTCCGGGGACAGGCAGACGGGGGTTACCACATCTCTGGAAGCTTCTTTGTCTCGTGCCAAGCACTGTGTGTTCTGTAGTGCCCACGGGGTCCCTCCCCTCCATCAGGTATTGGTGGGCGGCAACCACATAGCTTTGCTGCCCCTCCGGCCCCAGCACCCCAGGCCTTGGCCCTCCGGCCCCCAGCACCCCGGCTTTGCCCCTCTGGCCCCAGCACCCCAAGCCTTACCCCTCTGGCCCCAGCACCCCAAGCCTTACCCCTCCGGCCCCAGCACCCCAGGCCTTGCCCCTCCGGCTCCCAGCACCCCCGGCTTTGCCCTTCCGGCCCGTGTCCCAGGCCCCGGCTTGTTTGTGAGGGATATCTTCCAGACTCCTCGTGATGCAGGCCGTGCTCCATGGGAGGGAAGGGCCGGGAGGGAGGCTCTCCCGTGCCGAGACCCCTCTGTGCCCCATACCCCACAGGCACGCACAGAGGGCGTACGGCCAGGTGGCCGAGCACTGGGCTCAGGACTGTGGAGTGGGCGAACGGTGCCATCATCAGCTTTGAAGGCTGTGCCTGTGGGCAGTTGAATAGGGTCCCCCGCAAATACACATCCGCCGGGAACCTCAGAACGTGACCTGATATGGAAGCAGGGTTTTTGCAGGTGTTCTCAGTTAAAGATCTCGAGGTGAGGCGCCCTGGATCTAGGAAGGACTTTCAGTCCAGCGAGATGTCCTTATAAGGAGGGGAGAGGCAGGATGAGAAGACAGAGGTAGTCATAGAGCTGCTGCAAGCTGGGGGTGGGAGGAGGGAGTGGGGGCCGGGAGGAAGGAGTGGGGGCCGGGAGGAGGGAGTGGGGGGGTGGGAGGAGGGAGTGGGGGGGTGGGAGGAGGAAGTGGGGGCCAGGAGGAGGGAGTGGGAGGGTGGGGGGAAGGAGTGGGGGGCCAGGAAGAGGGAGTGGGGGGGTGGGAGGAGTGAGTGGGGGGTGGGAGGAGGAAATGGGGGCCAGGAGGAGGGAGTGGGAGGGTGGGGGGAAGGAGTGGGAGGGTGGGGGGAAGGAGTGGGGGGCCAGGAAGAGGGAGTGGGGGGGTGGGAGGAGTGAGTGGGGGGTGGGAGGAGGGAGTGGGAGGGTGGGGGGAAGGAGTGGGGGGCCAGGAAGAGGGAGTGGGGGGTGGGAGGAGGGAGTGGTGGGGTGGGAGGAGGGAGTGGGGGGCCAGGAGGAGGGATTGGGGGATGGGAAGAGGGAGTGGGGGCCAGGAGGAAGGAGTGGGGGGCCGGGAGGAGGGAGTGGGGGGCGGGGAGGAGGGAGTAGAGGGGTGGGAGGAGGGAGTGGGGGGCCAGGAGGAGGGATTAGGGGATGGGAAGAGGGAGTGGGGGGCCGGGAAGAGGGAGTGGGGGTGTGGGAGGAGTGAGTGGAGGGCCCGGAAGAGGGAGTGGGGGGGCCGGGAGGAGGGAGTGGGGGGTGGGAGGAAGGAGTGGGGGTCGGGAGGAGGGAGTGGGGGGCTTGGAGGAGGGAGTGGTGGGGTGGGAGGAGGGAGTGGAGGGCCCGGAAGAGGGAGTGGGGGGGCCGGGAGGAGGGAGTGGGGGGTGGGAGGAAGGAGTGGGGGGCCGGGAGGAGGGAGTGGGGGCCGGGAGGAAGGAGTGGGGGGTGGGAGGAAGGAGTGGGGGGCCTGGGAGGAGGGAGTGGGGGGCCGGGAGGAAGGAGTGGGGGGCCTGGGAGGAGAGAGTGGGGGCCGGGAGGAGGGAGTGGGAGGGTGGGGGGAAGGAGTGGGGGGCCAGGAAGAGGGAGTGGGGGGTGGGAGGAGGGAGTGGTGGGGTGGGAGGAAGGAGTGGGGGGCCAGGAGGAGGGATTGGGGGATGGGAAGAGGGAGTGGGGGCCAGGAGGAAGGAGTGGGGGGCCGGGAGGAGGGATTGGGGGGCGGGGAGGAGGGAGTAGAGGGGTGGGAGGAGGGAGTGGGGGGCCAGGAGGAGGGATTAGGGGATGGGAAGAGGGAGTGGGGGGCCGGGAAGAGGGAGTGGGGGTGTGGGAGGAGTGAGTGGAGGGCCAGGAGGAGGGAGTGGGGGGGCCGGGAGGAGGGAGTGGGGGTCGGGAGGAGGGAGTGGGGGTCAGGAGGAGGGAGTGGGGGGCCGGAAGGAGGGAGTGGGGGGGTGGGAGGAGGGAGTGGAGGGCCCGGAAGAGGGAGTGGGGGGGCCGGGAGGAGGGAGTGGGGGGTGGGAGGAAGGAGTGGGGGTCGGGAGGAGGGAGTGGGGGGCTTGGAGGAGGGAGTGGTGGGGTGGGAGGAGGGAGTGGGGGGTGGGAGGAAGGAGTGGGGGGCTGGGAGGAGGGAGTGGTGGGGTGGGAGGAGGGAGTGGGGGGTGGGAGGAAGGAGTGGGGGGCCGGGAGGAGGGAGTGGGGGGCCGGGAGGAGGGAGTGGGGGCCGGGAGGAAGGAGTGGGGGTGGGAGGAAGGAGTGGGGGGCCAGGAGGAGGGAGTGGGGGGTCCGGGAAGAGGGAGTGGGAGGGCCGGGAAGAGGGAGTGGGAGGGTGGGAGGAAGGAGTGGGGGGCCGGGAGGAGGAGTGGGGCCGGGGAGGAGGGAGTGGGGGCCGGGAGGAGGGAGTGGGGGCCGGGAGGAAGGAGTGGGGGTGGGAGGAAGGAGTGGGGGGCCGGGAAGTGGGGGGCCGGGGAGGAGGGAGTGGGGGGTGGGAGGAAGGAGTGGGGGCCGGGAGGAGGGAGTGGGGGCCGGGAGGAAGGAGTGGGGGTGGGAGGAGGAGTGGGGGGCTGGGAGGAGGGAGTGGGGGGCCGGGAGGAAGGAGTGGGGGGCCGGGAGGAGGGAGTGGGGGCCGGGAGGAAGGAGTGGGGGGTGGGAGGAAGGAGTGGGGGGCCTGGGAGGAGGGAGTGGGGGCCGGGAGGAAGGAGTGGGGGGTGGGAGGAAGGAGTGGGGGGCCTGAGGGGGAGGGAGTGGGGGGGCCTGGGAAGAGGGAGTGGGAGGGCTGGGAAGAGGGGAGTGGGGGCTGGGGAGGAAGGAGGGGGGTGGGAGGAAGGAGTGGGGGGTGGGAGGGGGGGAGTGGGGGTGGGAGGAGGGAGTGGTGGGAGGGGAGGAGGGGAGTGGGGGGTGGGAGGAAGGAGTGGGGGGGCCGGGAGAGGGAGTGGGGGCCGGGAGGAGGGAGTGGGGGGCTGGGAGGAGGGAGTGGGGGCGGGAGGAAGGAGTGGGGGGTGGGAGGAAGGAGTGGGGGGCCTGGGAGGAGAGAGTGGGGGCCGGGAGGAAGGAGTGGGGGGTGGGAGGAAGGAGTGGGGGGCTGGGAGGAGGGAGTGGGGGGGCTGGGAAGAGGGAGTGGGAGGGCTGGGAAGAGGGAGTGGGGGCTGGGAGAGAAGGGAGTGGGGGTGGGAGGAGGGAGTGGGGGGCTGGAGGAGGGAGGTGGTGGGTGGGGAGGAGGGGGTGGTGGGGTGGAGGAGGAGTGGGGGGCCGGGAGGAGGGAGTGGGGGGCCGGGAGGAGGGAGTGGGGGGCTGGGAGGAGGGAGTGGGGGCCGGGAGGAAGGAGTGGGGGGCCAGGAGGAGGGAGTGGGGGGTGGGAGGAGGGAGTGGGGGGGCTGGGAAGAGGGAGTGGGAGGGCTGGGAAGAGGGAGTGGGGGCTGGGAGGAGGGAGTGGGGGTCGGGGGAGGGAGTGGGGGGCCGGAAGGAGGGAGTGTTTTGGAGCCTCAAGGGGAGCACGCGTCCCACCTTGATCCCAGACCTCCAGCCTCCCCAAGACAGGCTGTCCTGTGACAACTGCTAGGATGGGCCGCTCTCGGCCCCCGAGACTGAGTCCTGGCCGCTGGGCCCTGTAAGCCTGTCCCCAGTGACTCGTCCGACCCCCGCGGGCCTCGGTTCCCTCAGCGAGGGGACAAGGCATAACAGTGACCGCCCGGCTGCCTGGCAGGGGTGGGGTTTGAATCAGGACGAGCCCAAGGTGGCACAAGTGGCTGCGGAGCCCAGAGCCCCCGCCCCGGGGGGCAAGGCCTTGCTCTGTGCGCAGACTCGCTCTCTGCTTCCGGGCTTCCAGTGTCGCTGTTGGGAACCTCACTGTCCAAGCGGGGGACACTCCCCACATCTACGGAGAGGGCGAGCAGAGGTCACTGGGGAGGGCGCCGGACTCTGCACACTTCTCAAATCCTGCCCTCAAAGGGCAGCTCTCCTCAGGCCCTGCTCCCATGCTTCCCACCTTGGATTTGGTCAGAACTTTAAAAAAATGCTACAAGGATGTTGCAAAGGAAGGAAAAGACGGGAAAAACCCCCTCAAGAATGGAGGGGAAGTGTGTATAACGTGGGACCACCATGTTGGCCACCTGAGCTGGGGGTGGTCTAACCTCCTCAGGCGGAGCACAGACCTTTGGTGATCTGACCTGCATCTCTCTCACCAGCCTGCTGTCTCCCGAGCTGCACTGGATGTATTACCAGTTAGGCAGATTTGAATGACTGGCTACCTTGTCTTTGCTCGTGCTGCTGCCTGGAATTCTCTTTGCTTTCCATCCAACAGACCCCTTCTCATACCCCAAATGGATTTACAGGAGGCTAAAGGACGTCAGCCTTTGGGCCTCCCCGGCACAGTCCCGTCCAAGGCCCTGCAAGGGGCCCTGGCAATGTGTTTATGTGACAATGAGTCATTTAGAAATTTGCCAAAGTAAGATATCCTGCCCGCACTTGTCTAAGCCCCCTGGCTCTTCCTGCTCAGAGGTCCTCCTGTCACACTGACGCTCGCGTCCGTGGCATTGGAGATGCCCCTGACACGTCCCAGTGCGGTACGACCCCTGGCCTGCGCTTCTGGGTCACGACAGCGAGGGGCCGTGGGGGTCTTACTCGAAGCCCCTCCCGCACAGGGGCGGCTCCCGCAGACCCCGCCACGGCTCCCCCCAACTCATGCCCGCCTCGCTGGAGCCCCAAAATGCCTGGTGCAAGCCGCGCAGCGTGTTCTCGCGGTGTCTTAAGGAACACACACCTACATTTCGAGTTGGAGGACGAGCTCAAACACTGACACAACATGCAACGCTTACTTGAAAAGTCTTTAAGCTCAAGTCCACCATCATAACTGTAGCTTGGAGGGAGGGGTTGGAAAGTTTCCCCAGAACGAATGAGGAACCACAGACTCCTGACTCGGACAGTACGAGGGAATCCTTCTTCGGAGGCCGTTCAGCTTATTGGCTAGAGAGGGGAGAGGCTGTTCAAGTAAAGACAAGCGGGATACGGGGCAAAAGCTTCAAACGTGGGCAGCGAAATGGACAGCAAGCGATCCGTGCTGAGGAGTGAGCTCCCCGATTCGCTGAGGGCAACAACTGCATTTTCAGTGCGGAGAGCGGTTCTCGGAAGGTTCGACCGCGAAGGGAGCCGTCCTGTCACCCTGCTTGGAGAAGACTGAAACTTCCTGCTAATTTGGAACAAATACGAGCATCGACGAAGACAGCGTAAAATGTACAGCGTGCCGCCCGCCAAGCGCTTTGGTCACAAAGTCAACGACACCATCAGTTTAAGGAGCATTTAAGACAAATCCTTGAAACCCTCGCCCCCACCCCCCCCAAAAAAAACAACCCCTTTGAAGTGCCTTGAAATCTTAGTTCACCTGTGAAAGGTCCTTGACAGTGGTTTTCCGAAATCGGTAACCATCCTAAAAATGTACTTGACTTCACCAATAATAGGTGGTGACATTATGACAACACTTTTTTCTGATCCATCCGGCTGGAGGAAAGACAGATTCTCTCTACCAAAAAAAAAAAAAAAAAAAAAAAAAAAAAAGCCAATCGCACCGCCCACCGGCTCATTGTCACATGCAGAGGCCGTCAAAGGTTATGCGTACAAAAAATACAGGAGGCGAGTATTTTAGGTAGAAGCCAGGCATTTTATTAATCAAAATATGATGTTCTTTTTCTGACTTTCCTTGGTAATGTCTCCGGGCTCTGAAATACTGGATTTGTTGTGGTTTCTCTCCTCATTCCGAATCACTGTTAGATTTTTGTCCTCAATCTTGGCTTTGCGTTCCTTTACTTGCAGAAGTTTCCCGCTCCCCCTGCCGGGAGCACGCCCTCAACCGTCCGAGCGCCAGGCCCATCTCCCTGTTTAGAGAACCTGGCGGACTCCCCGGTAGAGGGAATGCTCCGGCTCCCGCACGACCGCGGGGCACCCGCCCCAAACGCCCCTCACGCCCCCCACTGCTGCTGTGTTTTCGTTCCCGCCTTCCCGTAGGGGACAAGAGCATCTCGCAGATCTGGCTAGCTGCACCCAGCACTCGGCCTGGCCCGAGCAGACACCTGGAAAGGCGAGAGTCCGGGGGTGAGAGCACTGCCAGTAGGCAAGGGAGGGGAGGGGAGGGGGGTTGGCCGCCCCAGGTGCCCGGAGGATAGGACTTCTCTCTTCTCTCCTTGCTCTCTGGAAAAGACTGGATACTCATTCACTGTGGGGTTCAAATGCCTCACTTTTGATTACACCGTGTGCCTTCCCGGGGCTTTCAGTTTTTCCACGGGGGGAGTCTTCAGCCCCAAGTATCAACACGCTCGGTGGTGGGCCTGCGGGCGTTGGGGAGCAGGGGAGGGGGGTTTGCCTGCACGCTGTCCCATCCAGGCAGCAGGCGTCTGGGGTCCTCTTCTGTCGGAGTCCGGCTGGTGCCAGGAAGAGAAAGGCTGGGGATGGCCAGGGAGGAAAGGACTGAGCCTGTGTGTGTGTTTGGGGGGGGGGGGGGGGATGGAGAGGTGTCCCCGAGGGGCGGGGGCAGTGAAGGGGCCACGGGTATGAGCCTGGGGGTGGGGGCGGGGGCAACTGCAGTTCTGTCTTCCATTTCTAGGGCTCCTCTGGAGAGACTGGGAGTCCAGAATAATTTCATCCCGGGGAACATCTGGCTCATGTTTCTCTCTCGAACATGATTTGAGCCTCTGTGTTCCCCTCCGTAATGCGAAGATCATCCTTGCAGACAGTGCTGAATGCTGGGAGAAGCTGATGAAATAGCAGACGTGAGATTATGCTCAGCAAACACAGCATCAGAGCAGGTGCTCAGCTAACAGGACTGATGCCAGGCAGGTGCTCAGCAAACCGGGCCGGGACAGAGCAGGTGCTCAGCTAACAGGGCTGATACCGGCTAGGTGTTCAGCCAACGCTGGTACAGAGCAGGTGCTCAGGTAACGCGTGTAGCTGGTTTGCTGACTGAGCGTACCCCGAAGTCGGGAAGCCTGCTCCTGCTGGCTGGCTGCCTCCCAGGATGTCTGCCTGTGATCAGAGGGCCACGTGCCTTTGCCAGTTTGGAAACGCCCACGTGTTCCTGGCGCGGAGCTGTGGGTTCCTGGGCCAGGGCACCCCCGGAGCCCACCTGGGACACGGGTCCTCAAACTGTTTTCGCCACAGAATCCCTTGTTCGGATGAACAAAGCCCAGTGGAAGCCCAGTATGTAGACAGGTAAAAAGGGGCTGGTCGGGTGGCAGCACGAGGCGAGGGGCACAGGGACCCACGTCTGGATCACTTAGTGTGCAGGTCTGGGGTCAGCCCTGACTCCCCCCCCCCCCCCCCCCCATCCCATCCCCAAGGAGCTGCCATGACACCCAACATTCCAGTGTGGAAACGGATTTGGAAGGGGAACTATCATACGGGAGGAAGATAACTGCTCAGGAAACTCAAGGAGCCTTTCGCTTTCTCTCGGCCTCAGTTTCCCCGTCTGTAACAGGAGGGCAGGTAGTTGGATCACCCAGTTTGGAGGCGTTCTGGCCGGGACACCAGTAACACATGGCACAAGCGCCACCTAGTGGACAGGAGGGGGCTATGGCAGCTAGCGCCGCCCACCCCCCCCTTCCTGCCGGCCTGCCACTAGCCCCGTGTGATCCTGGCGACGTCTCCTGGGAGCCCTTGCTCTAGATGAACCGCAAGGGCATCCAGGGCTCCTGAATTCCAGGAGCTTCCTCTCTGGAGTGTGCTCACGTTCAGACAACCCAGAGGGCCCACGCTGGGCACATGCATCCGGTCTCCCGGTGATGTGGGGAAGCCAAGGACAAATGAAAAGCAGCCGCCCAGGTGCACGCTGGTGACGGAGGGAATGCAGCTCAGCCCCCCCCCCCCGCCCCCCCCCCCCCCGTGCTCTGAGGTTGGTGGCTGCGCCGGGGACTCTGCAGACCTCCGCCAGCTGAGGCCGCCGTCTGGGCTTGCCGGCCCCTGAGGGGACCCCCGCGGCCCCTTCCAAGAGGGGGGGGCCGACCACGGCAGGACTGAACAACTAGTCCTCCGTCTGGCCCCCTCCTTGGGCTCACCCCCAAGGCCTACCCGCCCCCGAGTGCCCCCCTCGCGCAGGGCACCGAGTGGGGGACGGAGGAGGGCGAGGAGGAAGGCACCAGCTGTCTCTGCCCCGGGGGCCGGCTCCGTGCTGAGCATTTTACCGCGATGAGTACACCCAGTCCTGGCTCTGTGAGCATCTCAGGCGCCGCCCCAGCTCCTGGCTGGCCGCCTCGTCAACCCGTCGGCCCGAAATTGCCCACTGACTCTGCCCTTTGGATGTCTCATTTCCCAGGGGCGGGTGATGGTGACCCAGCATCTGACCCGGACGCTCCCCAGACCACACCCTGCTCTGCTGTGTCCGCACCTTTCCTCCGCTCCCTCCAGGGCCCGTGGGCCGCCCCTGCCTGCCCAGAGAGAGGGCAGGTCCTGGCCGGCCCTACCTGCGGCCCCATCGGGGCTCCCAGCCCAGGCGGTGGAGCTGCCCCACTCACCTGTCCCCCAGGCAGCCTTCTGCACCCGGGGTTTCCTGGGCATCCGGGAGACTGTCAGATGTCAGGCTTGCCTTTATAAGCGGGCAGGGGGGCCAGGGTCACGCGGACGCCCTCGGCTCCTGTCTACAGCAGGGCCTCCCTGTTTCCTCTCCCCGTTCCTGCAGACGCCATGAGCGGGTCAGAGACTGTCTGACCCTGCGCGGATGTAACGAGGGAGATACTCCCCTGAGTGACGGTTGGGCCCCGATAACCAGCTGTGAGGGGTGGGTTTGATCCCGTGGACTCAGTTAGGGCCCGTGCACTTCCTCCCAAGGCCGTGCTGCCATCCGGAGGGGTCTCGGATCCCGACGGCATCATGCCGCCTGGTCAGCACGGCGCCCGACTCCGCAGGGCGTGCGGCTTCCACACCTTCGTGGCGGCCCCGTCTCTCACCTCCTGCCGGGTGACAGCCGCCTGCATTCCAGAGTCTTGGGTTAGATTTGGTAAGCTGGTTTCCAGCCCGCCCGGAAGCGTAATCATACGTCACCCCAACGTGCTCGCAGGGTTGTCACGGTGCGTGCTCGCCTGCGGCGAATCCCAGACGGATAAAATAAAGGGAAGAGACCGGGTCTGTCATGACCTCTTTCCGGTGACATCCTTTCCTTCTTGGAAGTTCCTCTTGGCTTCTGATTTACTTCCTTCGCCCACGTCCCTTGTCCCTCACTGGATGGCCCGACAGCCGCCTCGGTGAGAGGATCTGGGTCTCCGCTGTTGTGCCCCTGTTACTTTGGGTGCGGAGTGCCGAGCCCGGCCGCGGGCCAGGAAAACCGTGGTCTTGCCTTCCAGTCATTCGGGGTCCAGCTGTTCTCACACGATGACAGGGAGGAGGAACCATCGGGGGATGAGGACTTGGAACAAACCCGTGTGGGTCTCCTCCTCCAGGCTCCCACGCCCCGGGTCAGGGACAGAGGCCTCCTCCTTCCAGGCGTCACCTCCCCTTCCTGCTGTGAAGCTTGGAGCCACCTCTGATGAGAACCCTAACAACACGCACGTCTGCGAACCGGGAGGGAAGGGAGCCTGATTCCCACCGCAGACTCCTGATCGCACGCGTCCGCGTGCCCGTGTGGCGGGCGCACACGGTGTCTGCGTTCCAGAAGCACGAGGAGGTCACTGTGTGGGAACGCGGGGAGTGCACGCATCGTGTGACAGTGTGTTCCGAAGGGAGGGGTCACGGGTTCTCGGCAGACGGACAAGGGGAAGGTGTGGGACCTTTCTCCATCGTTCTGGCCCGAGCCGGGGGGAAGGAAGCATGCTGGGTGGCCTTGGTGCCCCAGCTGGACGGGCTCTTGGCGTCGCCCCGTCCTGCTGTCCCCGTGCTGCGGGCTGGCGGAAGGCCGGGTGTCGTCCAGAGACCAGAGACACACAGTCCCAGGAGGCGCTGGTGCCAGGGAGTTTAAGTAAGTTTTCACAATTAAGTAAGTATGCACAACTAGGTACAGTAGTTAACTTACATAGTAGTTAACTAGGTGTGGTATTTAATTAGGTATAGTAGTTAACTAGGTATAGTAACTAGGTGTAGTGGTTAACTACTTGTAGTTAACTAGGTGTAGTAGTTAACTAGGTATGTAGATAACTAGATATAGTAGTTAAGTAGGTGTAGTGGTTAACTAGGTGTAGTGGTTAACTATGTATAGTAACTAGTTGTAGTTAACTAGGTGCAGTAGTTAACTAGGTATGTACTTAACTAGGTCTAGTAGTTAACTAGGTATGTAGTCAACTAGATATAGTAGTTAACTAGGTTTAGTAGTTAACTAGGTCTAGTAGTTAACTAGGTCTAGTAGTTAACTAGGTATAGTAGTTAGGTATGTACTGAACTAGGTATAGTAGTTAACTAGGTACATAGTCAACTAGGTGTAGTAGTTAACTAGGTATGTAGATAACTAGATATAGTAGTTAAGTAGGTGTAGTGGTTAACTAGGTGTAGTGGTTAACTATGTATAGTAACTAGTTGTCGTTAACTAGGTTTAGTTAACTAGGTTTAGTAGTTAACTAGGTCTAGTAGTTAAGTAGGTATAGTAGTTAACTAGGTCTAGTAGTTACGTATGCACTGAACTAGGTATAGCAGTTAACTAGGTATGTAGTCAACTAGATATAGTGGTTAACTAGGGGTAGTGGTTAACTAGGTATGTAGATCACTAGATATAGTAGTTAAGTAGGTGTAGTGGTTAACTAGGTGTAGTGGTTAACTATGTATAGTAACTAGTTGTCGTCGTTAACTAGGTGTAGTAGTCAACCAGGTATGTACTTAACTAGGTATAGCAGTTAACTAGGTATGTGGTCAACTAGATATAGTGGTTAACTAGGGGTAGTGGTTACATAGGTGTAGTAGTTAACTAGGTATGGTACTTAACTAACTAGTGGTTAACTAGGTCTAGTAGCCCTTGAAGTGATTACACCACGATAACCAGGTGTTTCCGTTCTCTTATCTTCTAATTTCAGACAACTCGGACTAGATTTCTTTGTGTGAGTAGGGACATTCACTCTAAAGTTTGATGGCAATTTTATTATTCTGGGAGAAAGACCAATTTGAGCCTGCCTCGCCTCTCAGGGGGTCAGCGGACCTTTCCTACAAAGGGCGGGATAGTAGGGGCTTTAGGCCCGGTGGGCGGGCGCACGGTGGCCGTGAACTCTGCGGTGTGAGAGCCGCTCTGGACGAGGCCTCCTCGCACAGCCCCACTGCGCCCAGCGGGGCCACCGTCTTCCGGGAACAAAGCGCGCTCCGTGTGGCCGCACGCATGGCCGCGAGCAGCACGGGCCGGCAGGCAGAGGCTGCAGGGGGCCAAGGCCGCAGGGGAAGGGGCGGCGGCAGGTGCCAACCCCGTGTTCGCGGGTGTGCGGGGCAGCCCCGTGCCGGGAGAGAGCGGAGGGTGGGGCCGTGGGAAGTGAGTCTCCAGACAGAGGTGGTGGGACGCGTTCCTCCTGCCAGACCCACCGCTTACTCCCTGTGGATCTTCCACACCCCACCTGGACGCCTGCAGCTTCCCCGCGGAGGCGAGCCCACCCCAGGGCACCAGCCGATGGGACGTCGTCCCTTCGTCCAAGGTCCGGCGGCCGCTCTTGGAGATGAGGGGCGACCCGGGTCCTTCTGGAACTCAGAGCCAGACCCGGCCTTGCCCCCGCATCTGCGTTTTCGTGCACCGTTGCAAGAAGGGGCCTGCCTCGGTCCCTGGTTTGCTCTCTGGAAATAGGGTCTGCCCTGAACTGGGCAGGACCCCAGCTACACGCCCAGGCGCTACTGCCCGAGTGCCCGCCTCCTAGCTCGGGTCCCACCCGGAGCTGCCACCACCTCACCCCCTCCCGACCCCGCGGTTCCGCGCACTTCCACCATCACGCGAGCGTCATCTGGTCCAGGAAGTCCACGGCCACCCCCTGGACAGAGCCCCTGGGGGCTCAGGGCTCCACCGGCCACTGTGACCCTCAACTCTGGGGCCCACGGCCGGCCCTGCAGCCCCCGAGTCCTCCCGACCTGAGCCCTCCTTCCCGAGGCCTCCCTGCCCGAGTCCTCCCGACCCGAGTCCTCCCTACCCGAGCCCTCCTTCCCGAGTCCTCCCGACCCGAGTCCTCCTTCCTGAGTCCTCCCGACCCGAGTCCCTACCCGAGTCCTCCTTACCCGAGTCCTCCTGACCTGAGTCCTCCCTACCCGAGCCCTCCTTCCCGAGTCCTCCTGACCCGAGTCCCTACCCGAGTCCTCCCGACCCGAGTCCTCCTTCCTGAGTCCTCCCGACCCGAGTCCCTACCCGAGTCCTCCCGACCTGAGCCCTCCTGACCGGAGCCCTCCTTCCCGAGGCCTCCCTGCCCGAGTCCTCCCAACCCGAGTCCTCCTTACCCGAGTCCTCCCGACCCGAGTCCTCCTTCCTGAGTCCTCCCGACCCGAGCCCTCCTTCCCAAGTCCTCCTTACCCGAGTCCTCCTGACCCAAGTCCTCCCGACCCGAGCCCTCCTTCCCAAGTCCTCCTTACCCGAGTCCTCCTGACCCAAGTCCTCCCGACCCGAGCCCTCCTTCCCAAGTCCTCCCGACCCGAGTCCTCCTTACCCGAGTCCTCCTGACCCAAGTCCTCCCGACCCGAGCCCTCCTTCCCAAGTCCTCCTGACCCGAGTCCTCCTTCCTGAGTCCTCCCGACCCGAGTCCCTACCCGAGTAGTCCTGACGTTAGTCCTCCCTACCTGAGTCCTCCTTACCCGACTCCTCCCACCCGAGTCCTCCCTACCCGAGCCCTCCTTACCCGACTCCTCCCGACCCGAGTCCTCCCGACCCGAGTCCTCCCGACCCGAGTCCTCCCAACCTGAGCCCTCCTGACCCGAGTCCTCCTACCCGAGTCCTCCCGACCTGAGTTCTCCTGACCTGAGTCCTCCCTACCCGAGTCCCTACCCGAGTCCTCCCGTCCGGAGCCCTCCTGACCTGAGCCCTCCTTCCCGAGGCCTCCCTGCCCGAGTCCTCCTGACCCGAGTCCTCCTTACCCGAGTCCTCCTGACCCGAGTCCTCCCTACCCGAGCCCTCCTTCCCAAGTCCTCCCGACCCGAGTCCTCCTTCCCGAGTCCTCCCGACCCGAGTCCCTACCCGAGTCCTCCTGACCCGAGCCCTCCTTCCCGAGTCCTCCTACCCGATTCCTCCTGACGTTAGTCCTCCCTACCTGAGTCCTCCTTACCCGACTCCTCCCACCTGAGTCCTTCCTACCTGAGCTCTCCTTCCCGAGTCCTCCCGACCCGAGTCCTCCCGACCTGAGGCCTCCCAACCCGAGTCCTCCTACCCGAGTCCTCCCGACCTGAGTTCTCCTGACCTGAGTCCTCCCTACCCGAGTCCCTACCCGAGTCCTCCAGACCTGAGTCCTCCTGACCTGAGCCCTCCTTCCCGAGTCCTCCTACCCGATTCCTCCTGACGTTAGTCCTCCCTACCTGAGTCCTCCTTACCCGACTCCTCCCACCTGAGTCCTTCCTACCTGAGCCCTCCTTCCCGAGTCCTCCCTACCCGAGTCCTCCCGACCTGAGGCCTCCCAACCCGAGTCCTCCTACCCGAGTCCTCCTGACCTGAGTTCTCCTGACCTGAGTCCTCCCTACCCGAGTCCCTACCCGAGTCCTCCAGACCTGAGTCCTCCTGACCTGAGCCCTCCTTCCCGAGTCCTCCTACCCGATTCCTCCTGATGTTAGTCCTCCCTACCTGAGTCCTCCTTACCTGACTCCTCCCACCCGAGTCCTCCCTACCCGAGCCCTCCTTCCCGAGTCTTCCCGACCCGAGTCCTCCCGACCCGAGTTCTCCTACCCGAGTCCTCCCGACCTGAGTGCTCCCTACCCGAGTGCTCCCGACCTGAGTGCTCCCTACTCGAGTCCTCCCGACCCGAGTTCTCCTGACCAGAGCCCTCCTTCCCAAGTCCTCCTACCCGAGTCCTCCTGACCTGAGCCCTCCTTCCCGAGTCCTCCCTACCCGAGCCCTCCTTCCCGAGTCCTCCTTCCTGAGTCCTCCCAACCCGAGTACTCCCTACCCGAGCCCTCCCCACCCGAGTCCTCCTGACCCGAGTCCTCCTTCCCGAGGCCTCCCGACCCGAGGCCTCCCGACCCAAGTCATCCCGACCGGAGTCCTCCTTCTCGAGTCCTCCCAACCCGAGTCCTCCTTCCCGAACCTGTGAGTGAGTGGCTGCGTTTCTCACACTTTTGGGAGAGCCCAGGAGTTATATGCACAACCATGCCCCACATGGCCACAGCTTTGAGCCCCGTCGGCCGGGTGTGCGGGCTTCCGCCCTCGTTAGAGGTTGCTTTGCTCTTTTGTGCCTCCCTGGACGTTCCCAGGGAGGGTGTGTTGGGCCGGTTCGGGTCTCGGCTTCTGCTGTTTCCTGCTGGCCTCTGTCCCTCTCTGTAGGCCTGTGTGTCCACAGATGTCCCTCAGGCCACAGCAGGCCCCGGGGTGGGAAGCAGGAGAGGGGACGTATTTCTTATGACGGGGACCCCTCGTTTCCCAGGTGGTGCAGAAACCGGTCTGTACGTGCCGGTGGGACGTTCTGAAGCGCGCGGGGCGACGTCCCAGCGCAGCGCTCCCCGCCTGTCTCAGCCCGCCCCGGGCGGTGGGGCCCCGCCAGCGCCTCCGTGAGAGCCTAGTGACTCTGACTCCCTGCAATCCGGGGCCCGGGAACGCTCGCTCCCTGCAACAGGGAGAGGACTGAGAACACGGCAGAACGGGTGCAGCCGCTTCCGGAAGCCCAGAGGGCCTCCCTTCGAGGCGCTTTCTGCGCAGAACCCTGGCTGAACGTCCCAGGCCGAGTCTCCTCAGACCAGGCCCCGCTTGCCTGTTGGCGGAGATGCCTCTCACACGGGGCACGGATGGTGTCTTCCCCCGCCCAGCCTCAGAATGCCTGTCACCAAATCTACACTCACACAGCTTCTCGAGAAACCACAAGCTCGGGGCAGCGCGAAGCCGCGTGTGGAAATAACCAACCGAGTATGCGGAGCAGAGGCTGACCCAGCCGCGAGCCGCGCGGGAACTTGACTCACGGAGCAGCTAGCTTCTTAACGAAAAGCAGCGGTTTTCAGCTGGGAGATCGGGAGCTCTTGGGGGAGGGTGGCCTGGGAACGGGCCTTTTCCAAAGCTCCCGGGCGATCCGCGTGGTCCGAGAACCAGTGCTTTGAAGCGTCGACATCGAGGTGGCCGGTCGTGTCCGTCCGGAGAGGCCGGGTCGTGCTGCGGCGGCTAATTTGTCCCAGATCACAGCAGAGGGCTTTTGGCCACGTTGCCCGTGGCTTTCGGCCACGCTGCCCCATGCGGGAGGCGAGCGGCGGTGCCTCCTTCTTCCGAGAGGGCTCCATGTTGGCACAGGGCCTCCTTGGCTGCAGGGGACGGCGCCCCAAAGTCACGCCAGGCTCTTCTGTGTTTGGGGCCGGAAGTGGCCTGTGTCATTCCCCCGAGGCCCCCACAGAGCTGGTCAGGCAGCCCCCCCCCCCACCCCTGAGGCAGGGAAGCTGGGGGCCGGGCAGGGGGCTGGGGTGTTGACGAGCAGCCCCTTGGAGTGCAGGCCCCCGTCACCCCCTCGGGGGCCCAGAGCTGCGTGCCGTGTGGTAACTTTCTGGCTTCCTCACGTTCCGCTGAAGTTTCACGAAACTGGGTGTTTTTACTGTGGTCGCTTACGTGTCCGGCCTGTCATCTCAGGACATGCCACCAACTTGTGGTGTTGTGCCGTCCTCGGGTCAGGGCCACGGCCTGGCGGGGACACTCTTCAGGCCAAGTCCCTCTCCCCACTTTTCACAGCTGCCTTGTTTTTCTCCCCCATGCGTTTATTTCCCCCAAAATTGCAAGGGAAAAACTGTTACAGAATTCGATTATGATTTTTCCTGGGATTGGGCGTCTTTATTTCGTTTGTTAAAAAATTTTTTTTAATGTTTATTTTGAGTGAGAGAGAGACAGAGTGCAAACAGGGGAGGGGCAGGCAGAGAGGGAGACACAGAATCCGAAGCAGGTTCCGGGCTCTGAGCTGTCAGCACAGAGCCCGACGCGGGGCTCAAACTCGAACTGTGAGATCGTGACCCGAGCCGAAGTGAGATGCTTAACCGACTGAGCTATTCAGGCGCCCCTAAGATTTTTTTTGATGTTTATTTTTGAGAGAGAGAGAGAGAGAGAGAGAGAGCGAGAGAGCATGAGTGGGGGAGGGGCAGAGAGAGAGTTGGAGACAGAGAATTCGAAACAGGCTCCAGGCTCTGAGCTGTCAGCACAGAGCGCGATGTGGGGCTCGAACCCACGAACCGTGAGGTCACGACCTGAGCCGAAGTCGGACGCTTCACCGACGGAGCCACCCAGGCGCCCCAGGATTGGACATCTTTATAATTTTATCTCTGCCTCAAGAAAATGCTCTGTAATTCTAATTATTAAAATCTTCTGTGTGTCCCGGTGTTTGTTACCACTGTGTTCTTGTAGGTATCACACGTGTCGTATTAAATGTATTCTCAAATATATAGAATATATATACATGTGCACAGTATGTGTGTGTCTATATACTCATGTTTGTATAAACTGTGTGCAGACTATTTTCCATTCACAATTCGAACTGCGATGTTTATTACGTTTAACGTCGGGGTTTGGGGATAGAAATCATTATCATATTAGCAAAATATTCTTAGTTCACAGAATACTTTTTTGGTAATAGGGGATGCTGGATTGTATAAAGTCCCCTTTGCCGATATGATTATATACATTTCCCTCCTTTTTTGTCCCTTTCTTTTATACCCTGTTTTTGTCCTGTAGATGTGACACTGATGATTTTTCCAGCATTGCACTAACTCTGGAGGAATAAGGGCAGAACTGTTGGCTTGGCGTCTGACAGCCTTTAATGACTGAGTCTGAACGGACGTTTGCAGTCCTCTGTCCCACCGCCCCCGTCCCCATCAGCACATCTCCCCAAATACACAAAACTTTCTGGAATCTCTGTGCTATTCACTGTCTGGGATCAGGACTCATCTTCAGGATGGGGACCCCTAAGCACTCTTCGGAGTGAGGGTGACCAGATTGCCCCCTCACCTGGGACAGTTCTGGTTTGCACCTGTCGCCCAGGGAACTCACCACCCTCCCAAGTGTCATCGCCTGGGTGGGGCAGTGAGTTGTACGGTCACCCTCTCCTAGACAATTGTCCCTGCTCCGAAAGTGTTCACTCCCTCCCTCTGTGCCCCTGCACCTTCCTGGGCACACTCACACTGTGGCATTTATGACACGGTATGCCCCCCCCCCCCCCCCACCCCGGCGGCTCTGGGCTGGTGCCCACAGGTGCTCAGTGCACTGGCCAGGGTGGTTGGTTGAATGAATGAATGAACGAACGAATGACCTCCTTTTCAAAAAACAAGGGTGGCTCTCCTTCCACAGCACGTCCCCCCATAGTAGATGCCCTCTGAGGGTCTCTGATGGGCAGCACTGGCCACGGTGCGTGGCAGTCTGGCACCAGTGGCCGTATGACGTGGAGAGGCGGGACGGACCCGGGAGGGCCCCCCGCAGGAAGCTGGCTTCGTCGGGGCCGCTGGGAAATTCCGACAGCGGGCATGACCTGCCAGAGGAGGAGGAAGGGTGGAGGCGAGACAAGGAGGAAGGTGGGGGCTGGAGAGACAGGGGGGTGGAGGAGGCAAGGAGGTCGTGGCCGCCCCAGAGCTGGGCTGTGCCCTCTCTTTGCTCGCACCGCTATTTTGGGGGTGCTAACTTCTTGGCGCTTTGGGGAAACTCCGCAGGCGTATTCACCTGCCTCACATGTCTTGGGCCTGTGATTGTGGAACCGGGTCACGTTCCTCTCAACCGCCCTCGAATAGAACAAACCTGTGCTGTCTTTGATGCGCAAATAACCCCGCCCCCCAACCAAGGGGTCCCGAGGCCCCGTTCCTGCAGGTCCTGGGGCTGCAGTCGCTGGCACACTCAGAGGGCAGCTAGGTCAAGGCCATGCACCCTGGCCCCTCCTTCCTCTGCTCCTTGCTGCCTCTGGTGCCCGTGACAGGTGCTCCCACTGCCCTGGTCTCTGGGGAGAAGGACTCTGTCCCCCCTTGGTTCTCAGGCCCGCCCCTCATGTTTCTCTTTTTTTTAATTTTTTTTTTTTTACGTTATTCATTTTTGGATAGAGAGAGACGGAGCGTGAGTAGGGGAGGGGCAGAGAGAGAGAGAGGGAGGGCAGAATCCGAACCAGGCTCCAGGCTCTGAGCTGTCAGCACACAGCCCGACGCGGGGCTCAAACTCACGAGCCGTGAGATCATGACCTGAGCCGAAGTCGGACGCCCGGCCGACTGAGCCACCCAGGCGCCCCGACTGCCCCTCATGTTTCTACAGCATGGCAGACCCCAGCCCCGTCTTTAATTAAGCTTCACTGAGAGTCGAGAGAGAATGACGGGCACAGCCCCGTGGGGAGGTCACAACGATGCCTGTTTAGGGTCCTTTTGGGGGGACCTCGCAGCCCGGCCCCTCCCGCGAGCACTCAGCAGGGGCCCCTCAGCTCACCGTCCCATCCCCACGGCCACATGGCAGTCCTCTCTCCCCCCAGAGCGGTCTCTGGGGCCCGAGTTAGTCTCCTGAGGGCTGTGACAAGCGACCACAGACCAGGTGGCATGAAACACGGACGTCTACTCCCACGGCTCTGAAGGCCAGAGGTTCAAAGTCAGGGGTGAGCCGGCTGGCTCCTTCTGGAGGCCGTGAGGGAGTCTGCTCCCTGCTCCTCTCCTGGCTGCTGGACGCCCTGGACGCCCCTGGGGCCTATACCCGCTGCCTTCCAACCTCGGCCTCTGTCTTCATTCAGCCTTTCCCCCCCGCGTCTCTGGATCTCTAACCTTCCTCGTCTTACTGTGATATGGGCCCGGTCGCTAGGTTCAGACCTTATTTCCAATTAAGGTCACCCCCGCAGATACCAAGGGTTTGGACTCGGACGGGTCGTCTGGAGGCCGCGGTTCAGCCCGCCATGGACGCTCACTTCCTGTTTCAGGATGGGCACCTTCCGGGATGAAGAACCATTAATTCTTGACCTCCTGCAGGTGCAGTCCTGCCCCCTGACCCCCACATGGCGCACACGAGTCCGATATCCGTCCTTGTTGGATACTGTCCCTCAGAGGGGCCGCTGAGAGCTGCCGGTGGGTGGTGGTGCTCCGACCACTAGGGGGCAGCACACGCCATACCCGAGGGCCGTGAGTCACTAGCGGCTCGGGCGGGGACACAGCCCTGCTGGTGGGGGTCATTGGCCTCGCCTGGTAATCGCAGCTGGGGGGGGGGGGGAGAGGGCTGGGGGCTCCGCGAACCGGGGGCCTCTGTAGGAGGAAGTATGTGCCCCAAGGCTAGAGGCTGCTAAGAGCCAGGTGCCGACTGCAGAACTAGAAGATGTACAGCTGTGTGAACCGGATCGTTTCGAGCTCTGTCTTCCCTTCCTAAGGACTGGACTTCGAGAACCTCTGTTCTCCGCTAAGAAGTCCTGGGCCTCCTTGACCAAGACCACAAAGAGGTCTGGAGATGTGGCTATTATTGTTATTATTAGTTAACGTTTTATTTTTGAGAGAGAGAGAGACCATGAGCAGGGGAGGGGCAGAGAGAGAGAGAGAGAGAGAGAGAGAGAGAGAATCCAAAGCAGGCTCCAGGCTCGACGCTGTCAGCACAGAGCCTGATGTGGGGCTCGAACCCATGAACCGTGAGATCATGACTTGAGTCGAAGTCAGAGGCTCAGTTGACTGAGCCCCCCAGGAGCCCCTGGAGATCAGGCCGTTATTTGAATGATTATCATCAGAAAAAATGTCTGCCAGGCCTCAACTGTGTAGATAATTCCTCTTCGAGTTGTGTTTTCTTCACCATCTAGACGCATGGGCTGAGAAAGGGCTGGGTACTTCTAAGTTTCTGCAAGGTCTGTGGGAGAGTTGAAATGTCGGAACATGTTTTTCTTTGGCTGTGAACTTAGCCCGTGGCCTTGGGAGGGACCTGCCAGTTGGGTAAGCACGTTGAGAGCCACGTGGCACAGAGGGTCCAGCCCCGAGTACGAGCGTCCAGAGGGCAGAACTCCGGGCAACATTCTCCTCTGACGGCTTTAGATGCCCCACTGCGGAAGCCGGGGGCTGAACCTGGCCGACCCCTAGAGACCCCACAGCTGCAAAACTTGATGACGTGTGACCCCTGTTCCTGAAGGTCTTACTCCGAGATCCCTTGATTCTAGAATTCCTTCTGAGAGAATTTAGGATTCCTTATCCTCCTCTTGGTTCCAGATAGAAATGGGGGCTTGGGATCACAGATTGTATTCTTGGCAAAAGGGGTGTGTGATGGCAGGAGACGGTCTTAGGCTGGGAGCTTCCTTAAGGACGCTCTTTAAAAAAATTTTTTTTTAATGTTTATTTATTTTTGAGAGAGAGAGAGAGGGAGAGTGTTTGTACGAGAGCGCTCACATCATGAGTAGGGGTGAGGTGGAGAGAGAAGGGAACAGAGGATCCAAAGCGGGCTCCAAGCGCTGGGTTGACAGCCTGGTGCGGGGCTTGAACTCACGAACCGAGAGATCATGACCTGAGCCAAAGTCGAGCTGCCCGGGTGCCCCCGAAAGGGTGCTCTTAGGCAAGGTTGATTACAAGTGATTTATCTAGAAGGCTGACTGGGGAACACAGAGAAGAGAAGGAGACCAGTAGAGAGGGTGTGGACAGGTGGATCCCACTAGATGCCTCCGAGGGAGCGTATCCCAGAGCCGTACCCCGACGGCGGGGCGGCGGGGGGCAGCTTCCCCCTCACGTCTAGCTCGCAGTCTGCACAGGCCCAGGAGCTCCCTCCGGCCGGCACAGCAGCCACGCGCAGCCGGGGGCACACGCAGGACCCTGATGGCGTCCCCACTGCCGGTGCTGCGTGGGGCACGGCTCTGGTGTCCTGCTTGCTCACGTGCACAGGAGCTCTCTCGTGTACGCCTCCAGATATTCGTGCCAGCTCTGGAGGGTTCCCACGTCCCTCACTCGCCACTCAGGGCCCTCAGAGAGGGCCCCGTCCTCAAGGGGAGACAGGGCCAACAGTAACTGCAGCGGGGTGTGGGGAAACGAGGCGCACGCGGGGCTGAGCCCGGGCGGAGCAGGGCGCCCCCTGTGACCGTCGGGGGGCGTGCTCACCTCCCAGCCTCCGGGGGCCATTTCAATACCAGTTACCTCGTGTCTTTTCTTACACACCCAGGCCCTGAGTGAGGACGAAATCCTAACCAGTTTGGTTTGGGGGCCGTGGCTCCGTTTCCGAGCCCCTGTTCATCTGTCCGACCACATCGGCGGGGCCGCTCAGCGCGCCTGCCCCCTACTCCCCACGGCCGCGGCTCCGGGGCGTCAGCTCGGCTCACGCGGTGCTTCCAGGTGGGCGTCAGAGGAGCAGAGAGGAGCGGGGTTCGGGCAGGGCCGCGGCTGGTTCTTGACCTACTGGGTGCAGCGGTGAGGCCGCTCCCAGGGGCGGCTCCGCGAGGTCGCTGCGGGCCAGGCCCGGATCACGTCCGCCGCGCTGCCCCATCCGTGCTGCAAATGCAGGCACGGAGCCCGTTCTGGGCGTCGCCTGCCCGCTGCCACTGCTGTTCTCTGAGGCCCGGGCCGGGCCGTCCCGAAGCAGATGAGCAGAGCCTGGGGCACGTTTCTGGGGCCAAAGCAAACAGCCGGCGTCTCAGCTGAGCACATTCCTGAGCTCATTAAACTGGGTGAAGTGAGCCCAACCGGATGGAGGCTGGGAGGACACAGGGGTCACGGCCCCGGAGCATGGCGGGCAGGGCAGCCGAGTCTGGGCAGGGGCTGGCCGGTGTCCCTCTCCCTCCCCACCTGTCCTGATTCGGTCCCTTCCACCGCCCGTCGGACACCCACCCAGCGGGCGTGTGCGTCTGTGCGGGCGCTTGGCTGGCTGGGGGTCGCCGTCAGCGCTGCCCGCGAGGAACTTGCTCACAGACAGGCTGTGGCGGAACCAGTCAGTCGGCAGGAAGGGATTATGTGCGATGCAAAGTGGATGTGACAGACCGTCCGGCCGGAGAACCGGAAAGATGGGGGTTTCGTAACCCACGGGGGCCCCGCAAGGCCAGAGAGGCCTGGCCGAAAGCCCGGGTCGGGTCCGCGGGGGAGCCGTTTGGACGGGCGTTCACGAAAGACGGGCCGGGCGCGGTTCAGCTTCTCAGGACTCACTCTGCTCCCCCTTCGAGCCTCCTTGGCCGTGACCGTCCCCCGGCCTCCGAGCTAACGAGCAGGAAATTGCTTCAAGAGTCACGCACGACCTGGGGTCTTCGTGAGAGGTGTTGACGCCCACCCGTTCGCTTGTGCCCTCGGAGAGGCCCGGTGGTGCAGGAGAAATGAAACGGGGCCGACATCTGGGGTGTAATTCTGACCAGCTGTGAAACATCGGACACGTTACCTAACGTTTCTGAATGGGTTTTCCTCTGTAGAGAGTCGAACTGATCGCTAAGAAAATGTACTGAATCAGAGGTGGGCACACCCAAGTCCGCTAATAAATACACGAAGTGGCCGTTAGAAGGACGTATTCAGAGCTGCAGGGACAGGCCCGTTGGTGGCTTTAGAACACGTTTTGGTAAAAAGCCTTGAAGACACAGCAAAAGCAAACAGGAGAGGCTGGAGGGCGATGCAGCTCTGGGGCCACAGAGCGAGCGAGCCGAGGGGACGGCCTGGGTTCGAGCACGTGGTCCAGCCGTGAGCAGGCGGCCCCCCCGAGCCCCCAGAGACGGCCCCTGATGTTTCAGTCCCTACCGGGCGGGGCAGCCGCGGCAGGCGGGTGGGAGTGAGTCTGGGGGCGCGCACGCCTGGCGTTTCTCCTTCTGGCGCAGCCGGGACCTCGTAAGTTGTAAAGTGTTGCTGCGGGACGGAGGTCCCCTTCTCCGCTCGCCGGCCTTGCTGTCTGCGAGGGGCCTTGGGATGGAGGCCTTGGGACGGAGTTCATCTCACTCTGTGTCCCTGACTGCTTCTCATGACCCTCGCTGCGCCCAGGAGGGGCGAGCCCACCCGAGTACACGTGCTCAGGAGTGTGCATGATGTGTGAGGAACCCTGAGCTCAGCATCGGGCCCGTGGGTGCTACCCGGATGTAGTTGTTTGGAGAACGTGTTGTTTAAATTAAAGAAAAGGGCACCGTCTCCACTGCCATGGGATCGCTTCAAGCTCTTCCCCCTCACCCCCCTCACCTGCCCTGATGGTCCCCGACACCCTCCTCTTTCCAGACCTCCTTGATCCTTGTCGCCGTGTCATGTGACTTTCCTGGTGCTTCCCTGGTGGGACCCACACTAATGGAGCCGATGTCCAGCGTGCTGTGACCGGCCTGACCATGTGCCTCCAGCCTCAGTGCACACGGCCACCCGGGGCTGTCCTGGACAATTGTCCAAGGACGGTTTGGGCCCTCGGGAGGAGGTGACTGGGCCCCGCAGGTCAGCGGTTGGCCAGCTACAGTGTCCCCCTCCTCCGCCTCTTGGGCCTCCTAGCTCCCGTTGGAAGACACCTGCTTTCTGGTCTGCATCGTAAGCGTGTTCTGGTCCAGGGTCAAGGACCAGAGGGCTGGAACCTTGGGACTGTGGCCGAGTTGCAACCTGGGCTGTGCTTTCCCACGGGTAAAGCAAGAAGGTTGGGCCAAGTAAGAACAGGCGTGTGGTCACCTTACAGACCAGCTTCCCCAAGAGGGTGGTCTGCGGGACGCTGACCTATGTCAGGTCAGGGTCAGGGAGCTCAGACCACCTCAGATCAAGGTGCTCCTCCCTCCCACACACCTGGACTCCTTGAGCATTGAGCGCTCACCTCCTTGATCCCGGGACTGGCGCCATCGTCCCACCGGCTGGAGCCCTGATTGCACCGTTTTTCTGAGCCCCAGACCTTTGACAGAGCGGGAGGGCTGCAGCTGTTATCAACCGCTCTTGCCGAATAAGGAGCTGGTTTCCGGAGCCCCGTGGGTCATCGGTGCCCTCTCTATGGGGTGCAGGTGGGACAGGAGCTGGTCTGTAGGGCTGGACCCCGGGGAGTCCCTCCAAGAGGAATGGTGCAGCTTCTTTGGGAACATTAGCAGGAGTAGCCGCCACCTGGTGGCAAGGTCAAGGTCAAGGTCACTGTCCGTGCTTGTGTTATCCTGTTAATGACATCAGCTGCCCGTCTCTTCAGTTCTCTGTGCCTGTGGCCTCCTATAGCTCACCTCGGGTCACCTTGACCCCAGCCCCGTGAGGTAGGAGAGCGGGGATCGCTGCGGCCTTCGTGCGGATGCGGAAGGGAGGCTCTCAGAGGCCGGGGGACTGACATAGAGCCAGTGAATGGCACAGTCGGGACTTAAATCCAGGCCACTTAGCCTTACACCGTTCACCTATTTATTCTGCACAGACACACCGTGAGGTAGCTACTAAGACCCCCCTCTGCAGAAGCAGCAGCTGGGATTCAGAGAGTTTGTGAGCTCAGCTAAAGCCTGTGTACCCTGGACTGGGCCCTCGGTACCAGCAGAGTGCTTTCTAGTCCTTTCCTCACTTTATTCTCAGAGGGGCCTGGGAGTTAGGCGGTGCTGTCTGTTTCAGGGATCAGAGGCTCGGAGAGATTCGGCAATTTGCTCCAGATTAGACAATGAGGAGGCGACCCAGCAGCCGGTGAGCAAAGCGGACGGTCTTTACACAGCGCCGCACTCCACAGGCATCCGTCCCTGAGCGCGTGCTCTTTGGGTTTGCCCTGAGGCAGAGAACAGCGTTCAGGTCTCTGCAACGGAAGCCGTGTCGCTGGGTTTTGGTTTCCAAAACCTCTGCACGGGTCAGTGTGGACGGTCGACAGTCAAGCGGGAGGAATCTGACGTGGTGGGGCAGGGACGGCTCCCCGCTAGACCCGAACCCCACCCCGACCGGTCGGTCAAGGCCCCATCGCCCCATCCCGGTGCACAGGTCCAGTCCAGCCCGGCGGATCTGGGCGGGTGGCCCCTGGCCCGGGGCCCGCACCTCTGGAGGACCAATCGCGGCCGGGGGGCGGGGACTCCGCCAGGGGCTTTATGAATGGCATGTGGGTGTGGCGGACAGACAGAGTCCCCCAGGAGTCGAGCGCGCTGGGCCTGCCCCAGACCCGTAAGGAGCTTTTGGGTAAAGACTTTGCTCGCTTTGGTTTATTTATTAATTTCAATATTTAAACTAGGTTAAAAATTTAATCTGCTTTTTAAAAAATGCGAGGAATCTACTACTTTGCATAGCATGTCTCAGTCTCTGTGTGCAGGAACGTGAACGTCCCGCCAGATGTCCCGAGGGGAGGCAGAAACGCAGGCGGAGCACCCCCCCCCCCAGCCCGGGTGCGGGAGGGGCCGCCGAGAAGTCAGCCGTCAGCTCTCACTGGTCCTGCAGACTTCATCAAACCCTCTTTGCCCGCCAGTCACATTCCCTTATCACTTTTCCAGCCAGCTTTGTGACTCTAAGTGTTGGACGGAGAACTGATAAGGGTAGGTGGTTGTCACAGCCTGCGGAGCCGCGAGGGTCACCCGCTCTGGAGGCGCCCGGACCCCGGCGGCCCCGGGACCCGGTCCGCGCTGCCCGCCGAGGATGCCAGGGCAGCTTTTGGGTTTTGTGCTCAGTGAGTACCCCCCTTTGCTTCTTCCAGACGTGCCCCGTGCCGCTGGGGCCGGGGTCCCTGCGTGATGAGAACTCCTGTGGGGTGCCTGTCTCTAGTATCTGCTGGGAGGTGAAGGAAGAGACCAAACGGGTTTGGGAGTTTAGGCAATCTTGGAGAAAACAAAGCGAGAGCAGGAATTTCCATGTGATCCCGGTGAAGGTCCCCCCCCCCCCCCGACATTCTCAGCGGCCGGCAGATGTCAGACTCCGTGTCTAGGGACCGAATGTGAACGCGGAACGTTTCAGGGCAATAACCAAACTTCTTTTCTTTCTGCCCCATTAAAAACGGTTGTCTATCATGTTGCTGATTCAGTGCAACGCTTTAAATTCATAATGGCTTATATTAAAGCAAATTCTGTACGTTTCCGTTGAACTGGCAAATGGTGGGGACCGAGTGACACACACACGTGGAAAGCAAGACAAAACCGCGGATTCACGTTCCGAGAAGCACAAACGCCTCTACTCGGAGGGACGTGTATCGAGATTAGCACACGAGGGTTCGTGTCCCAGCCCAACAGGTAACCGGCACCTTTATCTTTTTTTTTTTTTTTTTTTTTTTTTTGCTATGATTAAGTATCATGATTTTCCTTAAAGAGGAAATAAGAGTTTGAAAGTTGGATTAGCATGTGACCTCCTAACAGTGGCTCTCAGGCTTAGCTGCACGCTGGAAAGAGCCGGGCGTTTTGAACCACCTCACAAGCCCCGGCTACGTCAGAGTCTCTGGCAGGCCGTCGGCCTGGGTCTGAGTCGGTTGGGAACGCACCAGCAGGACGTGAACCGAGGCCCGTGGCGTGGTGGTCACATGGGGGCCTCCCGGCTCCGACCCGGTGCTGTCCGCCCTGGCCGCCCGATAGTGATACCAGGGGCTCAGAGATTTGTCCTAGTCCCTGCAGGGAGGGCACGCTGTGCCCGGCTGAGCCCTCACCTCCCGCCCAGACTCTACATATGTCTTTAACCCTTTTATGCTCCTTTCCTCCTCAGTAGTGTAGAACCTGGCACAGCCGGGGACAAACGTCTCCTCCAGCCCCTCCGGCTCTAGGTGACCCGGCCCCTGCAGGTCTCCTCCCTGGGTCCCGGCTCGAGGAAACCCGCTCAGGAGGCCTCGAGGTGAACAGGCCGTGGGTGCCGGGAGGCACAGAGGGTCAGTGGGGCCTCCGTCACCTCCTCTGGACGGAGAGAGGCCGGTGAGGGGCGGGCTGGACAGTTTGATGGCCGAGCACCAGGAGACTGAGAGCTGCTCGTCCCCCTGCGGGGTCCTGGGACGCTGGAAGTAGCCGGCGGTCGCCTGGCTTATGGCCTCAGGACGACAGCCGAAACAGAGCAGACGGTTCTCCAAAGGTTTGGTCTGTTTTCACAGCCCTGCCTGGCTCTGTCTGTGGGCGGTGGGCATGCTCCCAATTTGGTTTTGCTTTTTGGATCGGCCCAAAGACAGACATAAGGAAAGATAGAAAAATACCTTTTATTGTCCCTCGGAGTGAGGAATGCTAATGATTAAAAGTACAGCTCACTTTTGTTTAGGCCTTACCGGGAAATCTCTGTGCAGAGACCTTTACCTTTAAACGTTAGTAACTTTTCAATTTGCTTTTGTATTAAATCACTTAATTATCATTCCGACAGTCAGCTAAGGACCGCTACCAATCGCCTCCAGTTTATGGTCGGGGATACTGGGGTCCAAAGAGGTTAGGTGACAGGCCCCGATCGCACAATAGGGTGGCAGGTCGGGACTTGAACCCGGGCCTGTCCGACTCCTGCTCACCCACTGCTGACCTCGGGTGCGTGGCGGGGGCGGGCCCAGGGGGGTTGCACCTGTTCACCTATGAGACACCAGTCGATGCCCCCAAACCTCCTGAGAGGCAGGTTTTAGGGCCAGTCACATTGGGCATTTGGGGACACTGATCCAGAGCAGGGACCCGCCCAGTGACCTGCCGCGGCCGGGCGGCGGAAGGGTGGGGACTGAGTCCGCCTTTGCTAGGTCCGAGGCCCAGGTTCCTCCTCCAGCTCACGATACGTGCTTCCTGAGCGAAAGCCCCCCGGACCTGATGAGCTCACAGGGCCAACCCCTCCCGACCCAAAGCAGCCTCTAGAGATTCCAGCTGGTGAACCGCCTCCCTGGGGGGGGGGGGGGAGGGGGAGGAGCAGAGGGCTTCCGTGGACAAGTCCCACGCTCTGGACCACGGCCCTGCACGTGTCCACCTTCCGCGCCCAGACTGTGCCAGCGACGGCACAATGAACATCTCACGGCAGGTCTGGAAGGCGACCTCGGCCAAAGGCGGGGAGGACCCCGGGTGGCGATTCAAGCGATCTGGTTCCAGCCCACGTGTCCTCCCTCGCGAGGGGAAGACGCGCGTCCCTCCTGTCCCCGCGCGGCCGTCCCCGGGCCTGGGTGCCTCCCCTCGGCCTCCGTGCCTGGGGGCAGGGACGGGAGGGGCCCGTGCGTGAGCTGTCTGCAGAGACCCAGCTGGCCGAGCAGGTGCCCCCCACTCCCCCTTTCTGCTCTGGGCTACTGCCTGATTGCCCCTGAAAGGAAGGCTTACTTGTGGCGGGAAACCCCTGAGGCAGCGGATTTCGGAGTGAGTAAGCAATTCCAGGGCATTAAGGGGAATACAGGCCTGTCTGCGGCCCCCAAAGCTGCCGGGTTAGACCAAAGAGGGAGAGGAAGCCTGGGTTTTCTCAGGGGCCAGGCACGCAGCCCCCAGATTAAGTCCCTGCGGAGGAATGTCTTCATCTTTATGGATGCAGGAGGAATCCGGTGTTTCGTGAACGGAATGGGGGCAGCAAAGCCAGATTCAGGAAATTCCCTTCGTCCTGGGCGTGGGGTCCAAGCAGCTGAGACCAGAGGCCCCTCCCGCCTCTCCAGCCCTCACCCCTGCGACCTCCAGGTGAACTTGCTGGGTTTGGATTTGTGTGGAGGACCCCGCCATCTCCGTGACGACGGCTCACCGCGGCCAGGGGAGGGTACCGTAGAAGCAGCAGCCGTCGCTGCCGTTCAGCGACAGTGTGCATGCGCTCCGCCTAATTCGGTCTCGAACGGGTTTCCAGGTGAAGAGGCCGAAGTCCCCCCAGGTCTCTGTCCCCAGAGCCCAGCCGGTGAGACGCAGCCAGGAGCCCGGCTGGCCATGCGGTGCTGGGAGGCCTTCCCCGGGCCACCTCTGACCTCGCCCGCCCTCTGTCCGTCCCCCTCCTCCCTCCCGCAGCACCTCTGACCTCGCCCTCCCTCTGCCCTCCCTCCGCCCTGCACCCTCCTCCCTCCCTGCATGACCCATGACCTCGCCCTCTTTCTGTCCACCCCCTCCTCCCTCCCGCAGCACCTCTGACCTTGCCCTCCCTCTGCCCTCCCTCTGTCCTGCCATCCTCCTCCCTCCCTGCACCACCCCTGACCTCGCCCTCCCTCTGCCCTGCACCCTCCTCCCTCCCTGCATGACCCATGACCTCGCCCTCCTTCTGTCCACCCCCTCCTCCCTCCCGCAGCACCTCTGACCTTGCCCTCCCTCTACCCTCCCTCTGTCCTGCCATCCTCCTCCCTCCCTGCGCCACCTCTGACCTTGCCCTCCCTCTGTCCTGCCACCCTCCTCCCTCCCCCGCATGACCCCTGACCTCGCCCTCCCTCTGTCCATCCCCCTCCTCCCTCCCGCACCACCTCTGACCCCACCCTCTATCTGCCCTCTGTCTGTCCCCCACCCACTTCCCTCCCCGCACCAGGAGTCTGTCTGCCACAGGCCACAGGAGACAGGAGGGCGGGGGAGTGTGGGCCTCTGGAGGGCAGGTGCCGCCTCAGCTCCGGGTGCTTAGTCATCCGCAAGACGCTGGCCACACGCCGCGGGGTCGACAGTCCGCACGCTGGACGGGCCCTGCCCTTTCCTGGGTCACCAGCAGTGCCAGGGGCTCTGACGACCCGAACCGCAGTCGTGAGGACCACAGCCGCCCTCGCGTCCCGCGTGTCAACACTGGGGCCCAGAGGTGCCGTGGCTCCCGCAACAACCCAGGCCGCGCCAAAGTGGCCCCACCGAGAGGCCGGAGACACCGGAGCTCAGCAGCCACAGGGCTTCCCAAGGCTCCTTGGCGGGAAGAGTGGAGCAAAGCCTCGAACCCAGAGCCTCCCGCTCCAACCCCACACGGTCACAGACTCTGTTGTACCTAATCCGCAAACAGGTGCCCGGACGCCTCTTGCCGGGTGCGGGCAGGGCTCTGAGCCGCTCACTTAGTTAGTCCATAAAATAGCGCAGTGAGGAATGTGCTGCTGATGTGCCCCGTTCCCTCTGAGGAAACTGAGGCACACGAATTTTCAGGGCCGAGAGCTGTAGGCCAGGCAGCCGGCAGCCGGCCGAGCCGGGGTTCTCCGGGGGCCCGTGCGCTCACCTCTGCCTCTGCCGTGCGCATTTGTCCCTGACGCGGACGCGGTGTCCTGGCTGAGGCCCCGATGGCCCAGACGCCGAGCACAGGAGCCGAACGTGGGCCCTGGTCGGTCTGGCTCCAGGGCATGGAGCCCCGAGCCTGCTTCCTGCTCACTTTGTGGGGGTCCCGGGGGCTGCGTCCACACCCGCAGGTCACACCCTTTAGTGGTGACCTGGTTGTGCTGGGGGTGGGTTCTCTGTGGAGCTGAGTTTCTAACTACAGTTTAAGCGGAGCCCTTAATTTGGGGACAGAGTCCGGGGCTTTGGGAGTGGCTGGGGGTGGGGACACCAGGAACCCCTGCAGTTGGGGCCGGGGCTCTGGTGCCGGGAGGACGGGGGCACCTCCGCTGGGGTCAGGCCCCTGTTCCCCAGCCCCTCCGTCCCCAGGAGCAGGGACGGCTCCAAACTTGGTTCAACTTTCTGCTCTCACCACCTTGGAACTCTTAATTGTTAACAAGGGGCCCTGGGTTTGTACTTTCCACGGGGCCCCCCACGCCACGTAGCCAGCCCTTCCTCTGAGGGAGGCCCCTTCGCCGGGCCCTCATCTGAATCAGAAGAGTGGCTCCTGGGGCCGAGGGCTTGCCTGCACCCCGGCTGCTGCATAGGGCGGAGGCCCAACCCAGAGGCCGCTCACTGAGAGCACCCGGGCACCGGCCGGGGCTTCTGGTCCAAATCACCTTGGCATCCCTGCTCGGGGAACGCAGTTCTCAAGGGCCACGCTGCAGGTGCGAGGCACACGGTCACATCCCAGCTCACTGCCCCGGACCTGTCCCTTTGTCTCCGCTCCCGCAGCCCTCGGCTGCTTCCTTCCCATTCCCAGGGGTCAGGCCCCGTCTTTCGCTGGGGAAGAGTGTGCAATGCAGCGGATAGTGCCCGGCAGTGCAGGATAGGGGGCGACAGGTGCGCAAGGGGAAACTTGGGGCGGGCCATCGAACACGTTATATTGCCACACGCATGGAACCAAATAAAAGTAGACATCGAACCTCTCCGCATACAAAGGTGACCTCTTTGTGGGTTGAAGATCTAAATGAGAAAAAGTATAAAAATATGAGAAGTAAAAACAAGTTGTTTTTTTTAAACAAACTTAGGGGTGGCCTTTATAAGAAAGAAAGGTATACCTAGTAGCCATTAAAAAAAATGTCAGATTTAACGATGTAAAAGCTTCAAAGTAGGTGCGGCCAAAGGCATCACCAAAGAGGGGACGAGGGCGGCCGGGTCAGTGCCTCCGACGGCACTCGTGGATGGACACGTTCCGTCCGTCCCGAGCTGTCTGGGGAGGCAGGCGCCGGGCGGGGGTAGTCATCGGGCCTCCGTGAGGCTGGTGTGACCGAGGACACGAGTTAAACGGAATGAAATTTAGCGTAAGCGCGTGACCACAGGGGGTGGCTGGCCGCCACGAAGAAGCCCAGGTCTGACGGGAAATGCTTAAAACTTACATGATCCACAAAGGCAGCAACTCGAAAAAACAAACTCCCACAAAATGAGAGGACAAACAGGAAGGGAGGGAAACAGAGGACCCACGGGAGAAATTCCTGGAAGAGGCAATGGAGGTGGACGGCAGAGAGCAGCCACCGGGGAACCGTAAGCTGCGTAGCAAAGTGCGCGTGTTTGCGGTCGCCCCGACGGCGCCCAGGGAGCCAGGAGCCCCAGTTCTGCCAGGGAACCTCCGTTACCGGTAGGAGTGTAAATCGCTCTAGGTTTTGCGGGAAATTATCTACCGCAGCTGACAGCGTGTGCACCTTTGACGCAGAGCCCCCCTCGCGGGACGAGGTAGGAGAATGAGCGCCTGGGGTCAGAACAGGTGTCCCCAGCCCCGGACTGGAAACAAAGTCGTGTTCGTCGGGACGGGAATGGGGAGGGCTGGTCAGTTCTCTCCCGTACAAGGTTCCCCGGTGGGTTCTGAGGAACAGGCTTGGGCCCCGCACAACGAGATGCGCCAGCACCCAGCACCCAGTTCTCTACGGAACGTTTAGGTGGCTTTCAGCTTTTTTGCTGTTTCGAAGAATATTTTTTGCGGCGAAATCCTAGAGCACATCTTTCACTTCTTCCTGAGGATTGAATCCCCAAGTTGGAACTGTTGGATTTAAGGGCACGTGCATTTTGGGAGGCTTTTCCTAAGCGTAGCTAATTTAGCCCCCGTCTGACCTATTTTATCCGATGATTTTGTTTCTTCATCGCGCCAACGATTTCTGCGTAACTAATCGTTGTAAAGTGTCGTGGCTTAAATTACAACCATTTGTTTTGTTCCCGAAGCTGCCATGAGGCTGGGGTGTGTGTGGGGGGGTAGCTCCTCTCTGCCGCATGCCATGCCAGCCGGGGGGGGGGGGTCACCCGGAACACTCTTCACGGGGGACTCCTCACGGGGCTGCGTGGGGGTCCTCCCGGCACGGTGGCGGGGCTCCAAGAGCCGGCGTAGCCAACACAGCAGGAAAACCGAGTATCACCTTCTACAACCTGGCTCGGTTGTGGCGGGGGGGGTGGGGGGGGGGTCATACAACGTGGCCCCGCCGCAGAATTTCGTACTTTCAGTAAAGGATTTTGAGAATGTGAGCACTTCTGTCCGGGGCCCCCGGCTCGCAGGGCTTTATCCCGGGGACGCGGGGCATCTGTGGGCTACTGAAAAAGTTCATTAGAGGGCTGCCTAGGGGGCTCAGTCAGTTAAGCGTCCGACTTCAGCTCAGGTCATGATCTCGCTGTTGGTGGGCTCGAGCCCCACGTCGGGCTCTGTGCTGACAGCTCAGGGTCTGGAGCCCGCTTCCGATTCTGTATCTCCCTCTCTCTCTGCCCCTCCCCTGCTCGTGCTCTGTCTCTCTCTCCTTCCGAAATAAATAAACATTAAAAATTTTTCATTATATTTTCTTTATAGTATATAATTAGGGTGAGTAAAATAACAAAAATATCAGAGAAAATACAAAATATTGGCTTTAAATAAAACTTAGAAATAAAATGTTTTCAAGTTTCTGAGTGAGAAACTTACTTGTGTTTGTGTCCATCTATATTTTTAATAATCAGGTTTTCTGCCTGAAACGGCTCCATGGAGTTTCCGATCAGGCTTTTTAAACCCAGCATACTGACTAGAAATATCCACCCACCCTCCCCACCAGGAGAGGATTAAAAAAAAAAAAAATTAAGAGCCATTTCACCATTTGAAATTATGTTTGAAGACTGGAACATGCTTTCCCCTCTTTCTCTGGCACTTGTGATGTTGAATTTTGTTTTGGTTCGTGTGAACCGATCTTGAATCCAGCCAAACTTTTCTACGTCAAGTTTCTGGAAATAATCAGTGAGGCGCTATTTTGCAAGAGCGTGTGTTGTGAGAGCGGTCACCTGCCGGTGTCAGGGACAGCGCGAAGGGGCACACCGGCCGCTCACGAGCAGGGACTCGGGGAGCCCGCCCCCGCCCCCACCCCTGTGCATCTCAGCGGTCACGTATCCGAGCACGATTCTGCACGCTCAGCAGCTGGCTCACGGCAGCCGCCCGGGGCCGAGGGCAGCTCTGGGCAGCACTTGGGGCCTGCATCCCGGGGACTCTGCGGCCCCCCCGCCCCGCTGGCCAGCACCCTGCGGCCCGTGAAGGCCTCCGCACACGTCTGCTGGGAGCTGACTTGGGCCCTGGCGAGAAGCTCCCTGCCGGGGACATAGGAGGTGCAAAGTCAAGGTTTTCCCTCCGGGGGCACAAGCGTGGATAACTCCAAATCACACCCCTCGTGTCCCCAATGCGGAGAGTGCTGCCCAATCTGTTCCTTTTTAGAAAAAATGTAAATGTTTATTTATTGTTTAGAGAGAGAGACAGAGACTGAGCGTGGGTGGGAGAAGGGCAGAGGGAGAGGGAGACACAGAATCCGAAGCGGGCTCCAGGCTCCGAGCCTTCGGCACAGAGCCCGGCGCGGGGCTCGAACCCGCGAACGGTGAGATCACGACCCGAGCCGAAGTCGGAGGCTTAACCGACTGGGCCCCCCAGGCGCCCCCCAATCTGCTCTTGAAAACGGCTGAGGCTGCAACAGAACGCGGGCAGCGGGCAGCCTAGCAGCTGGACGCCAGAGGGAGGACACTTGCGGCTTTGTTTGGGGGATGATTCCGGAGGGCAGCTGGCTTTAGTCAAGCCTGTCATGAGGTTTGTCACGCTGAGTGAGGGTCACGGACATATCATAGCAGAGACCTCTCCTATTGTCTGCCGCCCCAGCCCGGAGCCCGGCCCCTCCGCACAGGGAGAACACGTTCTGGAAAATGGTGCTTGTTTTCCAGGGAATTCGTTCACGCACTCATCCGTCCATCCATGTGGTCAGTCAGTCATTCCCCTACTCACGTAGCCATTCGCTAGAGAGACAGACACTCCTGGACGCCACGGCTGCGTCCTCGCCGGGTGCCGGGGGGAGAGCAACGAGGGGGGCCCTCCCCAACATTGGGACTCTGTCCATCTGGGGAGAGATGGCGTCACAAGCAGCCAGGGGCCACACTGTGTGACACTGCTGTGGAGACTGTGTGAGCTCAGAGGAGGCCACGCCCTGGTGGCTGGGCCAGGGCGACGTGATGCGTGACGCTGCCTAGCTCCAGACCTTTCCCTGCAGGACTCACGCACACGCACACACACACACACACACACGGGCCAGTCGCGGGGGCGCGTGTGAGTGGTCAGCATCTGTGTGGCTTGGGCTTGGAGGACAGCACCCCCTCGCTCTGCGGCCCCAGCACCCCCGCGTCCCTCCTCCTCACCCTCGGGCACAGGTCAGGCTCCTCGGGCTGTGCTGCCCCCTCCCCCCTGCCCTGTGATCCCAGCCGCCCTGAGCAGTGGCGGGGGGACCCGCCCTGCCACGCAGCCTCGTCTCTGCTCGCAGCCGTGGCCCTGGGCGCGGGCCTCGCCATCCTGCCGCCAGCTGCTGGAAAGCCCCGGAGCCAAGCGGTTTGCCTTAGCACAGCTCGTTGTGAAGCAGCTGCAACTGGCCAGGGTGTGTAGATTCCAGACGGAATCCAAACGGATTACTCGTCTCCCCTGCAGCTGCCCTGCCCCGGCCCTCCCTCTGGGCAGCGGCTCCCCTAGGGATGGCTCAGCCTCCTTCCAGAAAGTCGAGTGGCTTGCAATTAGGAAGAACTCGGCTCCGTTCGTGTAAAAATGTCCATCTCACATCTATTTAAAGCTTTTCTTCCCTTTCCCTTCAGAGCAGGTGAGACTGGGCCGGGCTGGGGTTTCGGATGCAGGCTGGAGGCTGGGCGGGGTGAGGGGCAGGTGCCATCGGCTCCGACTGCCCTGCTCCCGCCCTGGCGCGGCCCTCGGAGCAGAGGTGGGTGCAGGGAGGGAGAAGAGAGGTTTTCTTCACACCCACCACTGCGGGTGTCCTTCTGTCCGGCCGGCCCTGCCGAGCCACCGCCGGCAACTGGGTGGGATCCGTTGTCCACCCTCCTGGTGGTCAGATGGGATGTCCCTGGCCTCCTGTACCCCTGCCTGTGACCCCCCCCCCCCATTATACTCTCTCCCTCCGGAGAGCCCCTCTTGGCTCTGGTCACCCCGGGGGTAGGTGGACGATTGGAGCCAAAGTCCCAAGGCTCCCAAACCGTGGGTCTCTCCTCTGGTTTCGCTGCCCTCACTTCAGCCCCCTTGGCAGGGCCCCAGACCTGCCCCAGACCCTGGGCCCCTCTCCGGGGGCTGCTTTCGCTGCCCGTTCACCTGCAGAACTGGCTGTGCCCCCGTGCACCTGCGGCCTGGCTTCCCTCTTGTCTGTGCCCTTGTCCCCAGACACTGTACGTGCGGCTACACAGATGCCCTCTGGGCCGGGCTCCCAGGGCCCCCCCCTCCTCCTCCTCCACTCCACGTCCAAGCCTGACTCGTGGTGACATCGGGAGCTGACGCCCTCTGGAGCAGTGTGGCCACGCAAGCTCAGGGGGCTGGCCGGTGCCCCAGCCTCGGGCCCCGTGGCAGGCATGGGGGCAGGGCCGTGCACAGGATTGGGATGAGCTCCAGGCTATTTCAAACCTGTCCGACGTTTGGCCTGCATTTCTCTGTCCTTCTTCGTCTCAGAGTCATACTTGGACTGTTCTGCGTTGGCCCGCATCCTCGACGGCAGCCGAGGGCGCGTCTCATCGCAGAACGCTGCGTCGCCCCCGTTCGCGCAGGTGGGCTTGGAATTCCGCAGCCTCCCCGGTGCGCCACACCCTCATCCGTCTTATCTATCGGGTATTTGCCGGACGGACATCACTGCTCGAGCAGAATCCGCGCATCAAGCCCAGGAACCGTGGTTCTGAGGGCCCAGGGCCGGGCGTCCCGGCCGCTGCCTGGATCATCGAGGACACCCCAGCGGGCAGATCTTTCTGAACCGGGGCAAGTCGCCTTTGTGGGCTCACTTCGCTCGTCCGTCATGATGAAGGACCCTGGTGACTATTCTAGGACGTGGGTTGCTATGGTGACGGGAAAGGGGGACTCCAGGCAGAGCTGACTTCCCCCCGTCTCCCCTGCCTTCCCCCTCTCCCTCAGCCCCCTCTGCGATGGTGCGCCTGCCCTAGAGAACCCTCTTCTGTCTTCCTGTCCCCTGCGCCGTGGCTCCGGTCCCGGGGGTTCTGCAGGGTCCAGGTGTGGACGCCCTCTTGGGGAACCTCCCGAACCAGCCCTGCGTTAGGGCTATTTTTCCGGCCCCTTCTGCAAACATTGCTGATCCTGGTGATTTGCAGAGTGCTGTGTACGCGAGTCACTTCCAATCTGTTCCTTGGTGGCAGGACGGGCCCTCTGGCAGCTTCTGCCTCCCCGCCTGGTCTTCTGTCTGCTGCCCTCCCCGTGGCCCACGTTCCTGCCAGCTCTGGGACCGGCGGGGGCCCCTGGATGTCCTGCGGGATTGCCATGGCAACGAGAGCTTGTTTCAGCCCTTAAGGTGGTGTCTTCATTAAGCTCCTCTTTAAAAAAGCTTGGGCTGGAGTCTGCAAGCTGCATATTGAAGCAAGTCCTCTAATGTCAAAGTGTGTCTCCGGGTGAGACTCCAAATCGAAATATCCTCAGAACTTCTAACAAGTTAGATATCATTTTGTATTCAATTTATCATTTTTTAATGGTCTGTGATTTTTTTTTTGTCCTGTTTAAGAAATATCACTGCTGTAAGATTACAAAGATATTCTCACATTTCCCTTTAGGAGCTGAATGGTGTCCTTTTTTTTTTTTAATTGAAATATATTTGACGTGTAACATTGTGCAAGTTCAAGGTGTTGATGTTGAGCTACGGGAGGAAAAATGGCCATCCCAAAATGCATCTCTTTGGCTTGTGGATTATTTTGGGCTAATTATTTTTGAGAAAGAGAAGGCTCAGGAAGGTTTTCTTTTTCGTCTCCCGCCTAAATGCCTGAAAGAATTTACGCAGAGGACCTGCTCCAGGAAGGGAGCTCTCACCCCAACCAACTATGGGAGCACATGAACTAGGTGTGGCCGACAGGGACGAGCCCAGCAAGGCCCGTTGGATCGAAGTCCTCTCTCAGTCGTATTGTTTCTGGATGGCCCAGCACATGTTGGTTCACCAAACATTTTCTCTTTCCGTTTCTCCTGTGAATTGCCTTCCTTGCCTTTGAAGCTCACACCCATAGTTCGGGATGACCCGTATACCTCCTTTTGCCCAGATGTCTTTGGAACCTCTCATTTTGACGTGGATTCCCCATAGGTACATAATTAAATTTTATTTTCTCCTGTTAATCCGTCTCATGTCAATTTAATTCTTAGACCACACAAAAGAACCTTGAAAGTAGAGGAAAATATTTCCTCCCCGACACCCGACTTGATACGTTTATGTGTTGCAATAAGACTGCAGTTGTAAAACTGGCGGATGTCTCTAGCCTGTCGCGAGTACCATTCTTTTTTGTGGTGGGAATAATCAAGGTCTGGTTTTGACTGAAGTATAACATCTATGCGGCCATTAAAGTATTAAAGTGCACTAATCTTAAGTGTACAGATTAATGAAACTAAATTCTTATGTATCTATGTGCCCGTGTAGCAGAATGAAGCGGGCTCTGGAGTTACATGCCCCTCCCCGCCCCCACCCTCCCCGCTCCCCCGCCCCCCACACTCTCTTGCTTTTTAATTAGGTCCAAGAGCCACGTGGTTAAGAACAAGCAACGCTCACAGCCATTTCTGGATTCGTTTCACATTTGTACGTTTTAAAAAATTGTGGTAAAAGCCACGCAACGTGAGGTACACACGCACACGATGTCGTTAACCGCGTGCACACTGTTGTGCGGAAGGTCTCGAGAACTTTCCATCTTGTGTGCCCGAAACTCTGTCCTCACCGTACAACCGCTTGCCATCTCCCCCCGCTCTTCGGCTCCTGGCACCCCTGCTCCACTTTCTGCTTCTGTGGGTTTGACTGCTTTAGATGCCTCATATAAGTGGAATCGTGCTGTATTCTGTCAAGTTCCTATTTCACAGAGCACAATGTCTCAAGCTTCGTATCATGGCAGGTGACAGGATTTCCTTCTTTTTCGATGTGGAACAGTCCCGGGTGTGTAGAGACCACACTTCCTTTATCCGTTCACCCACCGACAGATACTCAGGCTGTTTCTGCCTCTTGGCCGTTGTGACTAATGCTGGTCTGAAATGAGAGTGCACACACCTCTTTGAAATCCTGGTTTTCGGTTCCTTTGGACAAAATACGCAAGCATCATATAGTAGTTCTCTTTTGGGGTTTTTGAGAAAACTCCATAGTCTCTAACAAGGTCGCTGCGCCATTTTTTCCATGTCCACTCATAGCGCACGAGGGTCCTAATTCCTCCTCACCCTCTACCTCCTGCTTTTTGTGACAATGGTCCTCTTAATGGGTGTGAGGTGGTACCTCGTTGTGGTTTTGATTGGCATTTCCCTGATGATCAGGCACATTGAGCATCTTTTCATGTGTCTGTTGGCCATCTGGATGTCTTCTGTGGAGAAGCACCTGTTCAAGTCCTTTCCCGTTTTTCTTTGGGTCATTATTGTTATTGTTGTCGTTATTATTTTGCTATTGAGTTGCAGGGGGTCCTTACACTCAGGTTTCTACTTTATTGCTGCCTCCCTGCATCCTTTGAGCCTCTGAGGGAGGTGACGGCTGAGTCCCACAGCCGGTAATGGGGGGCGGGCTCTGGCTCCTTCCCCTTGAAGTTCAGGGCAGTGGGAACAAACGTGTCCTCTGGCGAGCACGTTGAGAGACCCAGGGGCCAGTCACAGGGTGAAACAGGCCATCTGTGCTGGTCTGGGGTTCCGGCTGACCCTGTGATCACAGGCATGGGGTTGAATTCCGGGGTGGGGGGGAGCTCTGCCTGGTGCTGACGCGCTGGAAGTTTCGTGGGGCCCGGGCAGCAGCTGTGGAAGAGGGAGGTCAGGACTGCGATGACGCCCCTGATTCTTTGAAAATAAGTGCCTATGTCAGGGGGATGTGTGAGATCCTCAGAGGAACACATGGCTGGAGGTTGGACAGCAGGCTGAGGGTGTGGGGCGTGAACTGGAACACAGCCATGGATGCAGCGGGTTTGCAGGGGTACCGGGTGGTCCCCTTCTTCATACTGGAAACGGCAGCTCTCCCTCCAGCCTGGGGGCACCTCCCACCGGAAGTGCTGCCATCTTGTAAGCATCTTCCTGGACTAACATCTCAGAAAGGGGAAAACTTGAGCACCGGTGAGGAACTCTTTCATGTCATGGGTTTGATCAGGCTTTGGGAGAAGGAGCAAGGAAGAGGTAGCACCTAAGAGAGCTGGCAGGGAGAGAAATTCCTTGTCTAGGGGACGGTAATTATTGTTTTTTTAAAATGTTTATTTATTTTTGAGAGAGAGAGAGAGAGAGAGACAGAGTGTGAGCAGGGGAGGGGCAGAGAGAGGGAGACACAGAATCCGAAGCAGGCTCCAGGCTCCGAGCTGTGAGCACAGAGCCCGACACGAGGCTCAAACTCACAGACCGCGACATCGTGATCTGAGCCGAAGTTGGACGCTTAACCGACAAGGGGAAGGTAATTATTATACAGATATCATTTTCCCTATAACACTTACGTTTGCTGGTTGTAAAAGTAAACTGATCCATTGCAGAAATGTTGGAGAAGGCAAAAATCATAAGGAAGGAAATCAAAATAACCTATATATTGCATCTCGGAGTTTTGGTTTGTATGGGTTCTGGAATCAGATAAACTCGCATCGGAGTCTGGTTCCAATAACCACTGTCCTCTTTCTTCCCAGAACTTGGCCACAGGGCCCCTGGAAATCCCGTCTCCACGGTGTGGTCGTCTTTAGTGCTGGTCTCCAGGTGTCGCTGGGTCCCCTGTTTGTGGGACACACTTCCCAGCTCCCTGGCCATTAGGCGGGGCCGAGCGCCTAGTTCTGACCAGTGGGTTGTGAGTGGAAGTGATGGGTGTCATTTCCGGGCTGGAGCTGTAAGTTGCCAGTGCCAGTCCGTCTAGTTTTCGTCCCCTCTGTAAGGATGACAGGCAGTGTACAGACAGCACCTTCTGTGTCACCTGGGAGGGACTGTGATGAGCCCAGTCCTCGGCGGACCGGGGTAGCCACGGAACATCAGCAAAAACGAATCATCCTTTGTGTTCTTAGAGCCCTGACCCTGTTGGGTTATTTGTTATCACAGCACAGCTCGGTTTACACTGACTGGGAAGCCGGTGTTCCTAGTCTACGGCTACTCTCTACAACCCACTTCAGCGGAACAACCCCGTGGCTTGCCTTCCCACTGCCCTCCCTGGGCCGCCTCGCAGCAGCCTCCACCCCCTCCCCTCCACTGTACCGCCTCCTGGACCCCTCGCCTTTGCGTCTTAGGGACCTTTCAAGTGCTACAGCACATGTCCAGCTAAGCCCATCACCCGCTCACCTGTCGCCCAAGCGGGCGGCATCTCAGACGTGCCCCTCTCAGCAGACGGCACCTCCGTCACTACAGCGGATCAGAAGAGAAACACGCCATCATTCTCTCCTTCCTGACCGTGACATCCAATCAACCTCCATGCTTACCCGCTCCGTCTCCGTAATCTCTCCTGAACGGTTCACTTCTCCCGGCGCCCCCTCGGGGCTAGGATCTCTTCATCTTTCACCCAGAGGGACCACAGCCTCCTTGGTGGCTCCCCGCTTACAGCCACGTCTTCCCCAATTCCTGTCCCAGGCCACGTCCCGTCCCTTGAAGACATCACACCCTTTATCACATCCCGGCTTCTGAACGCGACCTCCGCTCTGTTGGAAACATTCTTCCCAAAGCCCAGCCCTCACCCTGTCGGATCCCAGCCGCCGCTCAACGTCCATCGGGCAAACCTCACCCCCTCGTCCACCGGCGAGCCTGTGCGCTCCCCGCGGAGCCCTGGCTTACTCGGACGTGTTGTGGCGCCTTTCTTTCCCCGTCTCCCTACGCCGTAACCCCTAGGCCAAGCGGCCCCGCGTCCAGCCGGCCATGTCCGGCACACTGTTTGGCACATACAAAGGCCTTAGCGTGGCAGCCAAACGTATAGCAGAAAAAGAAGGAGGCCTTGACGAGCATCCGTCGGTTCCTGGTCAGCACCCGAAAGTGCCCAGCGGCCGCTGACCTCACAGCGCAGGCTGCGGAGTCTGTCCGAGGATCGGAGCTCCACGGGCTGGTTTTTTTGGAGATGGGCCCTCCGCTCAGCAACAGGTGGCCTGGGGCAAATTACTTGGCTGTCTGTGCCAGAGTCTCTTTCCGTGTGAAATGAGGACAATATCTAGTTCATGGTGGTTTTGAGAGGATTGAGTAACATAATGCACGTAACCCCCGCTGCAGCGTGTCTGGCCCACCGGAGGGGCCCGTGTCGGTTTGCAAACTGGCCCCACACGCGGAGGGTGGGAGGGGGGGACTGAAGGAAGAGGCAGCCCGCTCCGATCGGCAGGTGGCAGATTTCCTAAGTCAGGGGATCGACACGGGAGGCTCATCTCGACAGCCTCACGACCAGCGGGTCTTTGAGGCTACCCTCCGGGATCTTAACGCTTCATAGAGATGCCTTAACTGGGTTCAGCGTGCCTGCCGTGCAGACGGCCTCAACCCCACGTCACCATGTCATGTCTGCGTCCTTGAGCGTGGCTCCCATCGTGGGGACAGCAGCACGCTCCGAGGACGGGAAGGGGTGAAGAGCCTTCGACGGTCTAGGTCTGGCTCACCGGTCCCTGACTTCCCCAACAGCCCATTGAATTATTACTGACCACTGAGTGGCGGGGTGGGCTCCCTCACAGAGATCTGCAGTCCCACTCAACAGTTACTGAACTTGATGGCAGGGTCAGGGGTGGTGCTGGGGGGACAGGAGCGCCGGAGCGCCTCTGGTCCTGCCGGATTGCCTCTGGAGCGGGACAGCCGCGCAGGTGAACAGGGGGACGCGGTCTGGGACAGAGAAGCCAGCGGAGGCCGAGGCTGCGGGCGGAGGCCGCCGTGCCCCTGTCTTCCTGGAGCGACAGTACTCACGTGTCCCTGCCGCTCCGGCTGACACGGCCGGGCTGCCGCCCGCAGGTCATCTGGGCTATTTTTGGAACGGGTCTGTAACGTTCTGCCTCCACGAGCGCGGGGAAAGCTTCGCAAATGTCTTTCCCACCCGGCAGGCTGCCTGCTGATGTTCCCGGAGACGCTAATTGGGTGGCAAGTGCTTTCTCTTGCTGAAGGAAATGTCAGTTTCTAATAATATCCCGTTATGAGGCCACGTCAGCTCCTGCCTGTACAGTTCTAACCCTCAGCACTGGCCTTCCGGCTCAGACGCGCTCCTCCGTGGCCCGTCCTCGGCCCCGCCGCTTTGGGACCCCCGTTGCTCCTCTGGGCTGGCCTCCGTGGCTCCCCAGGTATGCGGGAAGCAGCGGGCCCGGCCGACGTGCTCCCGGCGCCCACGTGGGGACTGTGGGCACCCCGTGCCCACAGCTTCGGACTCTGTGGAGTCAGAGGTCCTGCCCCTCGGGCGGGGGACGAGCCCCCGAGGGCCGTGACAAGGGTTTTCCCAGATTTCAAGCTGCTGCCTGGCCCCGTTGCGTTCTTTGTGCCGACCGGGAGAGGAGTCACCGTCCTGGGCGAGGTCATCGCCGCTAACGTGAGGTCGAAACCCATCATCCAAAGGGTGTTACAGCCACAGCCTGAGACGGGCTCAGACCACAGGTCACCCGCGAGAGACTTCCCCCAGAGCAGAGGACAGGCTCACTCAGGGTGGGGGGTCCCGGATGCGCAGTGGGGGAAGCAGACAAGGACTGGCTGTGACCCCCAGACCCGCTGTGATGGCAGAAAGGCGGTGCACCCACTACCTTCTTCCCATGAGGGTGTTCTTGGAACGTGTCCACGGCACCAGGTGTGAGCACCATGGGGGGGGGGGGGGCCACGCCGGCCACGTGTCCCCACCTGCAGGGCTGAACAGCCCCAGGGAATGGGCGCTCTCCAGCTCGGGCCCTCTCCTCAGGGCGTGTCCTCGGCTGGGGAGCCAGTTCACCCAGTCGCGGCCCCTCCTGGCGCAGCCTGCGTCTGGTGACGGGGTGACCTGGGGCCAGAAGGTCTGGTCCCTTCGCTCAGTTTGGGAAATCTCTCGAGGGACACCTGAGCTGCAGAACCGCCCATAGGACCGTCTGAGGTCTCGTCTGACGCATCCGTTCAACCCTTCCTTCCGCCCGTCCTGCCTCCTTCCTCGCCCACGCGGGCCGACCTCCGGATCCATCCCGGCAAATCCTGTCTGCGAGGCGGCCTCCTGGGAGCCTGACCTGCACCAGCTCTTGCAGCCTCCCTCCTTCATCTGGCTGCTTGGACGGGGCTCCATCTGGGGCCCCGGGGACGTGGGTCACGCCCTGAGATTGTTCGAGCAGGAACCTAGTAGAGCCTGGGTCCCCCTGGTCACAGCGGCTGCAGACGGCTTATGTCTGAACTTCAGTCTTTCAAGGTCACTGTTACTTGGGGTCTTTGTTACCTCCAACCGAACGTTAATTCTGCCGCAGGCGCCCAAGGGGCAGGCAGGGAGGTGGGGGTGTGAAGCTACCCACGCACGCTTGGGATTCCACAGCACAGAGACGACACTGGAAGCCCCTGGGGGGGGTGGTGTGTGCACAGAGGAGAGGAACAGACTGACCAGCCAACAGTTACAGGGCGGGAGGGGAGCGGATCCAGACGAGGAGACCACATCGGAGCCGCTGTCGAGGATGCAACCCAGGAGCGCCCACGGGAGGGCCGTGGGTCCCCACCACGGACTCGGGAGAGGGCGCCCAAGGCCCGTCGTGGCCACGCCTGCCCCAGGCTTTATGATCCCGCGAGCCTGAACTGCTCTTCCCCCTCGGCGCCCGCCGCGCGTCACTGGCCTCAGTGCCTTCACTCACGTGCGCTTCTGCCGGGAATGCCTGTGTCACCCTCACCAGCTGACTTCCACTCCGCCTCATGCTCTGCTCTGTTCTAGCTTCTCCAGGGAGCCCTCCCTGACTTCTCTGTCCCTGCCCCACCTCCCAGCCAGTGTTCTGTGCTCCTCCCTCTGACGGCCATCAGATCTCCATCCTGGGGCCGGTGACGCAGCTTTGAAGTCGGGGCTTTACCTCGTCTTCCACGGAGAGTCGTGAGCCTCTTGGTGGCAGAGGGTGGGACGATCACCTCCGTGCCACGTGTACCGTATGGGGCCCGGTAGGCGTTTATGGAGGGAAGTGACCGTTCCCCGCAACTCTCACGGCTTACTCGAGTCCCCATCTAGTTAGGGACCTCATAATAAATGCCTTTATGGGCTGTCACGTGCATACATCCATTTTACCTAAAGTGCTAAACTCACAGAAGCTCTTCGCAGATGCACTTGGGGGATGCTGCAGGGTCGGGTGGGGGCGGGCCCTGCGGGTCCTCTCTGGGTGGCCGCTGGGCCTCCTTCCACGCTGACCCCGCTGCTGTCCCCAGACCCGCTGGCGCGTCCCCGTTCCTCCACGAGGGCACTGTCGTTCGGTTTTCTCCATTTCCCCACCTACACCTTCGAAACCTCTTCTCGGGAACAGCACACCCTACCTCCCGCTCCAGACAGGTCTCTGCGCTGTTCTTAATTTGGAAATAATCACTACAAATTGGATTTCTGTTCAGCGCCTCCCACACTCCTCGATTAACTCCGGCACGTTAACAAACACCAAAATACTCCTGTGAAAATATTTCCCCCTCGGAGAACGCTGTTTCTTTTTTCAGCCCCCTCTGTTTAATGCCATCTGACGGGAGCTGACTGTAGACTTAATTATGCTTTTACTGAAGCCTGCCATGTCTCCGTCAGACACGCAGTGACGAGAGCCAGAGCCGGGATGGAGGGAGACCGTGTGCGAGGTGGTGCCTCGGAGCTGAGGCTGCCTCCCCGTAGATGTAACGAGACACAGAAGCAGAAGGCACGTTGGCAAAGAGCAAAGTGGCCACCTTCAAACAGATGCGGGATGGCAACCTCCAACCGTAAATTTGAAAGGTGTCGCCAGAGATGGAAGTTTCTCAAATTCAAAGCAGGCGTTTCTCCACCCCTGGGAGGCAGTGTGCCTGCCACACAAGTCACGGTGACACCTCTATTTGGAGGGAACAGTTGGGGATCGGTGGGTGGGAGGCCCAGGAGAAAGGTGTGGAATGTACCTTCCAGATCAGGGATCTAAGCGGGGGAGACAAGCAGCAGTGTCTGGGGACATTCTTGGTTGTCACAGCCTGGGGGGGAGGGTAGGTGCCACTGGCGTCTGGAAGGTGGAGGCCAGGGAGGCTGCTAAACATCCTTCAGGGCACAGGATGGTCCCCAACACAGGACACAGGACGGCCCCCCAACACAGGGAGCAGGATGGCCCCCAACACAAGGCACAGGGTGGCCCCCAACACAGGGTACAGGACAGTCCCCAACACAGGGCACAGGACGGCCCCTAATACAGGGCACAGGACAGCCCCTAACACAGGGCAAAGGACGGCCCCCAATAGGGTGATCTAGTCCGAAAGGCCCCTAGTGCTGGGGTTGGGATCTTCTACAGACGTATAGGCCCCCACGGTCTTCCTCCCACAGATAAACTGTATGGCTGGGAGCAGAAGAACCATTCAGTTTTCCTCCAACTATATTCTCTGTGTTTAACCGGCTATTTGAACAGTATGTATCAGCAAAAACCCCGCTCTATGCTGTTTACAAAACAGCTCCTCTAAAGATGGCTGGTAAATTCAGGTCAATAAACGCGAACAAAACCAGCAGCTGTATATCAATAATGAGAAAAGTTTAATCTAAGGCAAAAAAAGAAAGACAAAAGGGGGAGCTTTATAAAGATAAAATTTGTAATTTCCCATGAACATATGGCTCTTCTGAATCCTTAAATAATGAGCAAAATAACACAAGATGGGAGCTGACTAGAGAGTATGGCCCATCTCACATTTCACAGAAGCTGCCCTTCTTTTCTTTTTGTTAATGTTTTGATATTTATTTATTTTTGAGAGAGAGGGAGAGAGAAAGAGAGAGAGCAGGGGAGGGGCAGAGAGAGAGAGGGAGACACAGAATCTGAAGCAGGCTCCGGGCTCTGAGCCATCAGCACAGAGCCTGATGCGGGGCTTGAACTCACGAACCATGAGATCATGACCTGAGCTGAAGTCGGACGCTCAACCGACTGACCCCCCAGGTGCCCCCGCAGACATAACTCTTAATATGCACTGGGAAACCAAAAATTCATTAGACTGGCTTTATTGTGAAATTTGCTTTATCGTGGTGTTCCGGAACCACCCTCCGGCACCGCCAAGGTGTGCGCATTATAAGAGACGTTAACTCAGTTCACAGTGGGTCTGGCAGACCTCCCTCCATAAAACAGGGATGGATATTATGAATAATGAAGTGAACTCTGCACCCAAAAAACAGACAATTCATATCTTTTCAGGAACCTATGGAATTTTAATTTAAAAATACAATTAATACCAATATGACAGTAAAACACAGAAATAGTGCAGAGCATATTCCCCGATCCAATGCAATCAAACTATAAAGACAAAAACATAAATAAAAAAACCTAGGTCTGCTTAGGTTTTCGTCTCCTTCTTAAACAACTCCGTATCGAAAAGGAGACCAAGCTGAAATTCTAATGTCGTGCTTCCCAATATGGTAGCAATTAGCCACACGTGGCACCAGAAGACTTAAAACGAAAAAACAATGTAAACTATCTCATGAACACGTGTGTTTTTTTTTATTGATTACATGTTTAAATGATAATATTGGGGTTATTTTGGGGTTGAAGAAAGTATATCGTTAAAATTAAGTCTACGCATTTCTTTTTACTTTTACATGTGGATACCATACACTTAAAAATGACAGATACGGGGGCGCTTGGGTGGCTCAGCCGGTTAAGTGTGCGACTCTTGATCTCAGCTCAGGTTTTGATCTCAGGGTCATGAGTTCGAGCCCCGTGTTGGGTTCCACGCTGGGCGTGGAGCCTACTTAAAAAAAAAATGACAGATATTTTCCCGTTGTATGTTTACGGGTAGATCTGCTCTAGGATATGAATAAAGTGTGATGACATAATAAACACTGTCTATCAAACCCTATAGAATGGGGCTAATGCAGTATTTGGAAGAAAATTTACTAGCTGAAATATTTACTCAATAAGGAGGATATGAAGGGAAATTAAACAATTAATTCAAGAATTTAGAAGAAATATAATGAAACAAACCTAAGGAAGGCAGAGGGAAAACACTAATGGACAGAAGAGCAGAAAGCAATTAAGTAGAAAAACGAAAACAGAAAAATTGATACAAAGATTCAAGAACCTACCCTCAATATCAGCTGAAAAAATTATTAAAACATGATAAACCGGAGTGCAGCCCATTTTTTGTAGAAATATTATAGTCACACAATGCTGTGCTTGTTTAAAGTGCGTGGCACATCTATACGGCACTCGGCACTCAGCTCGACAAGGGGGGGTGTCACCGTCTGTCACCACCAGATGCTGGCACGTGTCATTGATTACGTTCCCTGTGCTTTTCGTCCCTGTGACTTGTCTATTGTTTTTTCAAAGGAGAAGACTCAAGCAACATTTGAACCGAGAGCAGGGGGAGGACTTAAGATTTCGAGAAGGATTGCAGAGTGCTTTGCACAGCCTCTGTGGTTAAATATTAGACAATGTGGATGAAATGCATACTTTTCTTAAAAAAAATATGAATCACCAAAATGTACCAAAGAGGAGTCAGACTGTGGGAGAAATTGAGGAAAGGTGTCTGAGAGCCGTCCCTCTGCCCGTCCCCAACCTGCAGGCACGGGGCCGGCCAGCCTCGCAGGTGAGTCCCACATGCATGGATGATGCAGAGCCGTGAGGACCTTCCAAAGGTGGTAAGGTGTAGAAATCACCTGAGGACGTGAGAATTCAGCCACTGTCCTTGCAAGTGCTAAGGCCACAGGTCTCCCAGGTAACTTCCTGCAAATGTTTAAGATACAGATAACTACCGTGCTACTTCTGTTCCCAGATGGGGAGAGTCCCACCCAACGCTTGACCAAACCACAGGCCAAACGAGAAGCATCCAGGTCAATCTCAACTGTGATAACCCCCGCAAAATCCTAAATAAGATACCGGCAAGGAGGCCTCGGCATTAAAACAAAGACACACAAAGAGAAATAAATCCCTGCCTGCACGGGTGGTTCGGTGTGGGAAAAGCTGACGCTTACGAACGGATTTGCTAGCCATCGGGCTTTGACGCGGTCTTTTTAAGGTGTCGGAACAGATGCTAACGGAGACTCTGTTCAATGAGGACACTATAACCCTCCTCCCCCGGAAGCCAGCACAACCGGAAGGAAGTGCTCCCGGTCTCCCACGTGAGAACAACGTAGGAGGCACAACACTTGCACAGGAAGAGGCGTCTGGTTATAAAGTTTGGGCCCCATTCAAAGCTTTACTATTACAAAGAATGACCGGTTAGAAATCTCTTGGGACAGAAGCCCTTTACGCTAGAAACAAAGAGAAGCGTGAGGACGAATGTACTAAATGCTGGGGCTGCGTGCTGAAAATTGAAACTTCCTATTAAAAGCCATAAAAACGATTTTAATAAGTCAAAGCCTCCCTTGCTTTCCTTTGGAAGACTCTTTGGTGGGACACTTTCAATCCCTGAATCTCTAAATTCAGGGCCTTCCCAATCCAGTTCCGACAAAATTTTGTTGGGAACGTGATAAATTAAAACTAGATTGTGTCTGACAGAATAAACACAGGATTGGGATCGGATAAAGTTCTGGCGAAGGATAAAGAATATCGCGTATTAAAACTCTGGCCAAGGCCACAGACATTTAAAACAAACTTTTAGAGCAGGAGAGAGCGAGAGTTCACATAGGAGGATAGGGAGTCCAGACCCGAGTCGGGTACGTACGGAATTGAGCATGTGATTAAAATGGCATCATTAAACGTATCTGTAAGAATTCAACAAACCTTTGGGAAAACTGGTCAGTTATCTGAAAGAAAAAATTTGGATTTCTTACTCTTCATGTGCAAATAAACGTTATGTGGACCCAAGACTTAAATATAAAAACTGGAACCATAGAAGATACATTCAGAGAATAACGACGGACGACTGTGCACGACGCTGTGGGAACAGGTCTAAACACGGATTTTAAAATGAAGGTACAGTCCCATGTTAAAAGGGGGGCCCCTCTCAGGGTGTGCGGTGAAAAGCACTAGGAGCCGGGTCTCCCCAGGGACCCCAGGCTGGAAGGCGTCCTACCAGGTAAGTCCTGGATCCCCCTGAGGTCAGGGAGTGGGCAGGTGGGACGTGTGCCCCAGGACAAGGCTGGCCCCCCAAAGTCCTCCCTCCATCGTCCTTTGTCAAGGCCACCTGAGGCAGAGATGCAAATAATAAATACCAGGTCCCCAAACCTGGCACTATGCGTATTCAAACGATACCTTAAAGCAGACAAACGAATCTTCTGTCAACGGCTAGAAACGAAGCGGTTGGAGAAGAGGTCACCGATGAACGCTCAGGACACTGGAGGCACACAGGCCACGGTGTGCCAGCGAGACCTGTGCCTGGCAACAGAATGTGGCCACTGGTCCGGCACAGACCCGCCGGGGGAGGCCCGGGCCGGGCAGAGAAGCCCCCAGGCTTGGCTACTACAGCGCGGGCCAGAGTCGGGCCACAGCGGCACTGGTGTGATGACACAGGGATGCCCGGGCCGCGTGGGGTCCGGCTGCAACACGGGGGGCACCTTCCAGTTGCTTCTATGCCGCTGACCAGGCTGCCAGCACAGCTGCAATCTCAGAAGCCAGAAGAGGTCACCTTTGAGCAAATCTGCACGTCTTTAGTCCAGCGGCTCTCAAGAGCATATGACAGATCACTGGAAGTTTCTGAGTCAGCAGACCCGGGGCCGCGCCCAAGGATTTGCTTTTTCTAGCAAGTTCCCAGGTGCTGCTGAGGCTGCTGGTCCGACGCCACTCCGAGACTCACCGGATTCGTCAAATGTCTTCGGGGCAAAGCAGACCTAGCCCCTTGGGGTCTCCCTTGAACCTGCTCATCACGAGACTGATTTACACCTTCATCCCCGTGACTTTCAACGGGGGGCAGGCCTGGCAGGGGACCGTATGTGGGCGACCAACGGCCGTCACTCTTTCCTGCCTTCTTCCTACACTTGATCGGTCAGGAGGCGTGGGAGGGATGAATAGGTGTAGGGTTGGCCTTGTGTGTGCGTGTGTGTGAGAGTGTGTGCATGCATGTGAATGTGTGCACGTGTGCGTGTGTTTTGCATGTGAATGTGCACGTGTCCATGCATGTGACTCTTGCTCTGCTCACCAAAATTAAAGTTAAACCTTTAAAAATAAGAAATCATAGAGGAAACCAGTATGGTCAGAATTTGCCGTGCTTCCTTGGAAGCAAGAACGGGGGGGAAGGGGACAGCACCCGCCGAACGTCCTGTGCGCCACAAGGGCACGCCCTTGTCTGGTTATTGCTTACAACAATCCTGGGGGACAGGTGTTACCCCCAGCCTTCAGATAAGGAAACTGAGGCATAGAGAAATCCGGGTACCTCCTCGAAGTCAGATGGGGAGCAAGCCACAGCACCCCACTCTGTCGGACTCTGCGGCCTGTGCTGCCGGCCTCTGCCCTCCAGCCCTCCAGCCCGGGGTGTGGGGGAGACGCCCGGTTCAGAAGATGAAGCCTAGTGCCGGTCCGGTCCTGGGATGGTGGACGAGGGACAAGTCGGAACCACGGTCGAGCGCTGGTCCAGCTGCCCCTTGACGAGTCTGGCCAGGAAAAGAGGGGCAGGAGATGCATCCCAGGGTCCACCTGCCTGGAACGGAGGCAGGGACGAGTAGCTGGGTCCCAGGAAAGGTCGGGATGGCCGTTGGGGACCCTGGGGGAATTCACAAGCCGTGATTTGTTGCCCAGCCCCACCTGCTCCTGAAGCCCCAGCTCCCTTTTGCAAGAAGCCTGGAGAGGCCATGCGGTGTCACAAAAGGGCAGGTACCTCGGGGGACGGACACCTGGGTTAACCGTGCCTCTGCCCCCTCCAGGTGAAGGTCCTGGCCCCTCTGGGCCCTCTGCTTCCTCATTTGTGCATCAGGATAGCAGTCAGTGCCCCCCTCCTAGAACCCGTGTGCGGACCGGATGACACAGCCGGTCCGGTAAGGCAGGGCAGGGACTCGACCAAAACCTGTTGAGGGAGTGAATATGTTCATTTGTTCCACGTGTATATTTCCTCATCGGCCCCGCGGAAAGCTGAAAGCCCAGAGAAGGGAGGTTTATCTAGCTGGTTCTGCTTGGACGACAAGAATCTCCCTTTTTCACCCTCTGCAGTTGAAACCTTCCAATTTGGGAAACTGGGTCAAGTCACATCACCGTGTGTTAATTACAAGCTGTGATTCCAGCAAAGCTGTGGAAAGCTGAGGGAACCGTCCAGCACCCACAGCCACAGACGTGCCTCGGGTGACAGCGCCATAACCCTCCATAACCTTCCAGCTGCGTGGACCCGGGCGGCTCACAAAGAACCGCTCAGGCCCGTGACTGTGTATCCTGCTTTTGAGGAAGGGCATGTCATCCCATTTTGTGGATGAGGAAACTGAGGCTCCAGGAGCTGCTGATGTGCTTGTTGACCTTGTCACAGATTTCGAGGACGAAGCCCTGGGTTGTCCGACCTGGTACCACCTGCCTGTCCCCCCTGAGGCCCTCGGGGGAGGTTCTGAGGCTCCCATCTGTAGACTGCACCCCATTCTCCCTCCAGAGCCAGACTGGAAGCAGACAGGAGCGCAGCGGCCTCGATCCCGCAGACTCACGAGGCCGTGGGAGCTGCGTCCTTAAGACCATCGCATCCGCGACCTGGCCGCACGGCCAGGATGCTGTATCTTACTCTGGCGCTGTGCAGATCTGGCTGTGACCCGGTCCAGCCCAGGGTGAAGGGCGATGGCGCTTACCTGGGGAGACAGGATGATGCACAGGTGAGGAAGAACCTGCTGCTTACTGGTTGCCTACTGTGTGGCATGTGCATGCATGACCCACGGTGCCCACGCATTCAGCAATACTGTCACTATTATTCCCCTTACACCGCCGGTGGGACAGAGGCTTGGGGAGAGACGTGGCTCCGAGCTGGTGGTCGTCTGGGACTGAAATCCCGTTCTGTTCACTGTGACCCCAGGCCCTTCTCAGCAAGGCTCCATGACAGGCTGAACTCTGATATCCTCCCTGCTTCCTCCGCAGAGATGAGTCACGGCCTTTGGTCAGGACCGTTCTGGGAAGGCACGAGTGAAGCTCTCCCTCAGAGAGCCCGTGTGGAGGGACAGGACCCACCCGCATCCTGCACATGTAGGAGGGGAGGACCATCAGGGAGAGCCAGCCCAGAGCCTGCAGCACAGGCAACCGGAGAGACGGCACGGGGACCCCTCCTGGGACCTAGCACCTGCCACCTGCAGGGACAGGGAGCCACTGGCTCTTTGCTGCCTGAAGGTGGCCGTCCCTTCTCAGCCTGCCTCTCACTCCTGCGTCTCCTGGAGGAGGGGAAAGGCTGCTCCACTGGTGAGATCGTGCCTGCCAGCCCTTCCAAGGGTCCTCCCTTGTCCCCACCCACACGTGGGCACAGGCTTTCTTCCTGGTGCCCTCAACCCTGTTGCTGGCCGAGGCTGGCTCTGCCCTGGGCGGGACATGCCTGTCTGTAGTTTGAGGACGGGACGGGAGGCCCAGTTCAGAGGAAAGAAAAGAAGAGGGAAACCAGGGACGCCTGGACGGCTCCCTCCGTTAAGCATGGGACTCTTGATTTGGGCTCAGGTCACGATCTCACAGTTGGTGGGTTGGAGCTCGGCATCGGGCTCTTTCTGTGCCGACAGCCTGGAGCCTGTTTGGGCCTCTCTCTCCCTCTCTCTCTGCCTTTCCCCTGCTCACACCTCTCTCTCTCTCTCTCTCTCAAAATAAGTAAATAAACTTAAAAAAAAAAAAGAGAGAATAGGGAAACCAGACTGGGGCCTTGGAGTCAAGGTGCTTTCCCAGCGAGCCTTACCGGCCATAAAGCAGACCCTCCCACATCCCTGTGCTGAATTGCCGGGGCCAGAGAGGGTGCTGGACTCATGTCCATCTCCGTGGTTAGTAGAGGCCCTGAAATCCCAACATGGGAAACGGAGGAGAGGAGAGAAGAGGCGGAGGTGGTACAGCCACACACTGGTGCACACACCCGTGCACACATGCGTGCACACACTAGTGCAATGCGGTTGTTCCAACCTCCCAAGACGCCGGGCTGCCTGCCCCCTGCTCCGGAACACTCACCCTTCGCCCGGCACATCTGCGGGAGCCTGACGTCCAGACTTGGGCTCCACCCACCCGTCCAGGCCCCGCCCACCCACCAGGCCCCTCCCCCTCCCCTCCACACTCCTCCCCCTGCAGGCTCCTCCCTCTCCCCCTCCAGGCTTCACCTCTCCAAGCTCCTTACCTTCCAGCCTCTTCTCCCCTCCAGGCTCCTCCCCCATGGGCTCCTCTCCCTCCACCCCCTCCAGGCCCCACCAACAGGTCCCTCCCCCTCCAGGTCCCTCCCAGCTCCACCTCTCAGGCTCCTCCCCCATGGGCTCCTCCCCATCCAGGCTCTACTCCCACGGGCTCCTCCCCAACGGCTCCACCCCATCCAGGCTCCTCCCTTCCACACTCCTCCCCCTGCAGGCTCCTCCCCCTCCAGGCTCTACCCCTCCCAGCCCCACCCCTCCAGGCTCCTCCCCCACGGGCTCCTCCCCCACGGGCTCCACCACCTGATGGGCACCGACTCGCCCACCCAGAAACCCCTGTCCGGCTGCTGCGTCCGTGTCGCCCTCCCCGCTGGCAATGCCAGGGTTCGGTGACAGAATGTGGCAGGACGTGAGGTCACCTTGCTCAGCCCTCATCTGAAGAAGGGGCGTCTGAACTTGGTTTTCTTGTTTTGCTCCTGGAGCGGCGTCTCCGGGACTTGGCATTTCTGCTTTTTCTGAGCAGTGTCTTGGGACAAGCGCTGTGTGCTGTCCACGCCACGACGCGCGTTCCGGGCATCCCTGCCCAACCCTCTCTGAGCTCCTGGGCCCGAGAAGCCGGACGGCGTTCGGCCATTCGCAGGGCAGGCGGGAGGCCCCGCTGCCAGCTGCCTCGTTCCGTGTCTGGCGCCCTGCCCTCTCCTCTCCTGTGAGTCGTGAGTGGTTCGTGTGGCTCGAGTGCTCCTTCACAGCGCATCCGTGTGCAGGGCGGTGACCCCATTGGAAAGGAGGAGTCCAGACATGCCGAGGGGCAGCGAGGTGGCCGCCAGAGGACCAGCACTGGGTCAGCAGGGGCGGGGCGGGAAGCACCAGCAGGAGAGGGCCTGGGGCGCTGAGCCCACCACATGCCTCAAATGTGCCCTTTTATCTGCAAGCGTGGGACAGACACAGACAGACAGCCACAGAGGCACGAGGAGGGTTTGAAAGAGGCCGGTCCTCGTGTGCCAGAGAACGGCCCTTGGGCACTTAGGGTGCCGAGCTTGTCCTGGCTCGCCCAGGGCTTTCCCGATTTTAGACCGACAGTCCCGCGTCCGAGGGGAAACCCAGACAGACAGGCCTCTGTACTTGCCCCGCCGGCTGCAAGGACGGCCCGGATTATCAGCCTGTTTGTTGTCGTCTGAGCAACACAAATTACACCGCACACAATGTTTTTGGGATAAAGACGTTGGTGAGTTGGCTGCAAACACTGGAAATATGCTGGCCGCAGGGGGATTTCTTTATACTTTTAACATACGGAGCAGCTCAAGCTTCTGGCAGGAGGACCAGGAAAATGCAGAAGAAGAGAGAGAGAGAGACAGCAGAGTTCGGGGTTGGGGCAGCGACAGCGCCCATCGGAGGTACAGGACGTGAACCCTTGTGGGGCTGAAGTTAGGGCTGGCATGGCCACAGGGCTCTGCGGGCCAGGCGGGGGACTCTGTCGTCACCTCGGGGAGCCACACACCCTGTCCCGCAGATGAGTGTCGCGAGTGTCACGGCTCGATCAGAAGGTCCACACGGGTGTGTTTTGGAGAGCTGGCTAGGGTGGGGGTCGCAGAAGCCCAGGTCGGAGGTGGAGACCGTCCCAGTGCTGCCGGGACCATTTAGGAGGGATGGACGGGACTCTGCTGTCGAGGGTGCTGAGCGGTGGCAGGAGGTGGGCGGTTCAGCTCTGGGTTAGGGACGACAGAAGATCGGGGCTTCAAGAGGAAGGTGACTTCAGGGGGCAATGCTGCTTGGGCCCTGGGCCCTCCGAGTGGAGACACCCTGCAGGCAGAGAATGTCTGAAAGGAGGGAGATAATTTGGCTATCATCGGCCTTCCAGGTCCAAGGTGCCTGAAGCGGGCGGGTGTGAGCGGAGAGGTGGCCCCAGCCCCAGGCAGGGGTGCGAGGGGGAGGGACTGGGGGCTGAGCTGGGTCCGCCAGAGTGCCGGCTCCGACCGCTGTCCTCAGTGTCCATGCACACAGGCAGATCCGGGGACCCATCCGGGAGGACTGTCCTTTCTCGTGTGACCCAGTTCCAGATAAGATGACACCAATAATACCCAGAGGAGTCGGCGGCTAATGTTTGCACTGGGCTCGTTATGAAACAGCTCGTCCTGAGGCACGGTGCGCTCGTCCTTCCTCTCCTCTCCCAGGATTCTGGAACGGTCTACAGCTGTCCGCACAGCCCTGGTCTTCCCCCAGGTGTCCGGAAGCCTGTGCCCGAGCATCTCTTGGAAACAACTGTCTTCATTGGCGGCCCCGCCTTCACACGGTTCAGCCTACGAGAATGCGCACTTAGAGTCCACTGCTATTTCTAGATGAGAAAGCACGGCCCCGGGGACTGAGCAGGTGGGTGCCGTGTGACCGAGGCCGCCTCTCCCTCTCTCAATTCCTGCATGCCGGGAATGTCGCGTGAGCCGGATGAACTGTGGAGAGCCAGCCCCGATGTGCCGGCCGTCTGGTGCTAGACCAAACGTCTCACGGTCCACCAGGGCCTGGGTCAGAAATACTAAAGTGTGTTTCGACACACGGAGTTAAAGACGCTGATTTTCATCATCTCGCTTATTCATTCCATAAATAGGTACGGAATGCCCGCTGGAGGTCGGGGACGGGGCCCGTGCGGGTGGGGCAGTGGGGAGGGGACACAGGACGGCCCGTCTTAGGACTCCGAGGGAGACACATGCCGGCAGGAGCTGCAAAGCGGGGTGTGTGGGCAGAGGACCAGGGAGGCCGGGGTGGAGGCTGTCCCCACCGTCCCGGGGCCCCCGGCTTACAGGGTTCCTGCAGGATGTGCCGGGCCCACGTCCACCTCCGTGGGAAAAGCCGCCGAAACACCCAGAGGGTTCGGGGCACCCCGCCCTGCACACGGAGCACCCCGTCCTGGGGGGGCACGGCCCTTGCTCACTGCTCGAGCCTCACCGGGAGCTTTGCAGGTGGCGGAGGGCTGGCTCAATTGTGCCTGAACTATTTTTAACTGCCTGTCGCCATGGCAGCGTGAGAGCCGCTGGGAGAGATGTAGACTTCCCGACAGGGCTCAAGACGCCGCTGGCCTCTCCTCTCACTTAAGCCCCTGCGTGCCAGCACCAGAATAACCCGCGTCAACCCTGCCTCCTCCTGCAGACAAGCTGGCTCTCCTCTCTGTGCCTCCTCATCTGCAAAGGAGGGATTTTAATTAAAAAGGGCCCAAGCCAAACACAAACACCTCCCTTCCTGAATCGCCCCCCCCCCGGGGGTCAGGTCACGTCACCCACGCATGAGAGTCCCTGCGTGCCCCTGTTAGGTTCTGTCGCCGAGGTCTCACTCCCACTTTGGCCCCCCGAGACTGCTAGCAGTCTAAGGAGTCCGCGAGGTCTGGAAACAGAGGGTATCATGTACTTGTTGACACAGGGTCTCGTCCTTGCCCCTTGACCACTCGTTTGCCCCCGTTTCCAGACCCTACGGCCCCCCTGGAGGGTCGCTGCACGCTTGCGTCCTGCCTGGTCCTTACATCCCGAGGGCAGGGACTGCTGTCTTCCCCTCGCTGTGCCCGGCCTGAGGGCAGACAGAGACACTTGACTCATATTTGATGACTGAAGGAAGGAAGGAACACAGGGTCAATTGGGAGCGCAAGTGAACTACTGTGATTTATAATAAGAAACACGTTTGGTCTGTGTCCTGCTCCCAGCGCAGAGCTCCTAAAACCCATGGAATTTCCCGAGCGGTGAGACTAATAAAGTGTCTGTCGTTGTGTCAACGAGCTGGCCTCTGGACCCACCGCTGTGGGTCACCTAAAGACGGGAACAGAAGTGTGATTGGGGCTTGGAACTCTCAAGTGTCTTCCCTCCCCCACTCCGGTGATGGGAAGGGGGTCGGAGATCGCGTTCGGTCACGAGCGGCCAGTGATGTAATCAATCGTGCTTGTGCAGTGAAGCCTCCCGAACAACAGCACAATCGCAGAAGGACAGGTTTCGGAGAGCTTCCCGGTGGGTGTGGGGACCCACGGGGCCCCCGCCCCCTTCCCCACACCTGGTCTCCGCACTTGTTCTGTCCGACTGCTGCTGAATCATAACCTTCTAGAACCAGGAATCTCGTAGGTGAAATGTCTGAGTTCTGCAGCGGCTCTGGAGAATTAGCCAAACCGGAGGAGGGGCGGTGGGGACCTCTGATCTCCAGTAGGTGGGTAGAGGTGCAGGTGACAGCTGGGACTGGCACCCTGGACTTGTGACTGGCGTCTGAGGTGGAGGCAGTCTGGCAGGACTGAGCCCTTAGCCTGAGGAAGGTGACGCTGCCTCGGGGTAGATGGTGTCAGAACGGAGTTGAGCTGCGGTCCTCCCATCCCGGCGTAGGGGCCTGACCGGTGTGGACAGCGCCCCCCCACCTGCTGGAACCGGGTGCAGAAATACAGCAAGCCAGGGGGGCTGCCTCTGAGAGAGGCTTCCCCAGGGAGGAAGGACTTGAGTCGGGGCCTGGAGGGTGGGGGGAGGAGGGGGAAGCCCCCCTGAGGGTCTCAGATGTAATCCTCACTTCGTCTGCACTTTATGGAAAAGAGGCTGAGGCCAGAGGCAGGAAGAAGGGCCCAGAACCTGTCGGTTAGCGAGTGGCTGAGAGAGATGCGCAGGCCTCGTGGTTAGGCTCCGGAGCTCTGGCTCTTTCCTCTCCGCGTGGCCCGGGGTGGGGTGGGGGGGGACGGGAGTTGGGGGGGAGGGGACGTTTCCAGCAGAAGGAGGACAGGCCTCCAGCTTGGCCGTCGTGAGCGCCACCCCGAGTCCGCCCGCCAGCGCCTGGCACTGGGCTCGCGCCATGGGCGAGTGTGTGGGCAGGTGCGTCTGGCAGGGGAGAGGCGCGCAGCCTCGCCGGGTTCCCTGAGGCTCCCCGAGCCTGGAGAAGGGACTCACTCTGTGGGCAGAGCTTCCTGGGAAACCACAGAGCCCGGCTCGGAACAAGGAGCAGAAGGCCGCCGTCGGAACGCGCTCCGGGTCTTGCGCCCCCAGCCGCCACTGCACACCTGTGTCGGGACACCTGCCCCCGCGTCCCCAACAGCCAGCGCGCACGCCTCTTCTGCCACCTCTCCCCCCTCCCCCCCCCCCCCCCCGGACTTCTGCGGCTGAGCTGTCTCCCGGGGGCTCTCTTCACACCCCTACGTCTGTCTGGATTTTCTAGAGCTCCCAGAGGACAACCAGAAGTTCCTGCTTTTCAAAATTTCTTTTGTCTGCGGAATTATCCTTTAAGACACTTCATTAAAAAATAATATTGGAGCAGAAGAGCCTCACAGAATCCGGTCACTAAGTAGCTCACTCCAAAATTTCCAGCTACAGACAAGGGCCTTAGACGTGGCAGGTGGAGGCCCCCGTGGCCTCTCCCACGTGACTGCCACCGGGGGCGGGGCCGGGGGCGGGGCCGCGAGGAGGGCAGGCGCCTGCTCTGGAAGGAAGTGACGTCTTTCTGGAGAACAGCGGCTGTGGAGGGAAGGTGAGGTTCCGGGAGCGGGAGCCTGGGATGGGGTGGCCGCCCGCACGGGGTCACGGACAACCGTCCGACCTGGGAGCCGGGGCCACAGGGGCCAAGCTCTGAGGAGGGGCCCCGGGAGGCGTCGACCTCCTCTTGGTTCTGCAGAGGGCCTGGCGGCATGGCCGCAGCCGGGGGCAGGAGCACGTGTGGGGGGAACGCATCTTGGGTGATTTCCGCCGCGGGAGGCGTGGGGGAAAGTGGAGGGAGACATCTAACCCGAGAGGCTACGACCCTCTGCCAGGGTGGTTCTGCTAGAAACCGCCCTCCCCAGGGAAGGTGCTGCGGGCTTTTGCAGGTACCGAGTGGTGGTCGAACCTTCTGAGACCCACTCACGCGTGCATCCTTTGCCCCACCCCAGTCCGGAGGCTTCCCGGGAGGGCTGGACTTGAACGACGGGGGCCTGATCCATGCCTCCGCCAGGTCTCCCCCCTGCCCCCAGGCTGGCTTGTTTTCAGAAAATCACTCCTATGCACAAGTGACTTACCCTTTGGGGGAAATTGAGAAATACAGAAAGGCAAAAGGAAAAAGGGCCAGCTGTGGTCCAATCACCCAGAGTAACCCTTCTCCACATTTTGATGTCTCCTGTTCTGCGTGAGTGTTCATATGAATTATACATGCACATATGTGTGTGTGTTTATTTACATGCATCGGTTTGTGGAAATGCATATTTATGCAATGTGTGATTGTTCTTTAGAAAGAAAGCCGTCATATCACGTCTGTGAGCGCCGACTGCGGCCGCGCTGCCTGGATTCTGACCCGGCTCTGTCGTGTGCTGGCCGCGTGGCCCTGATCTTAACCCTTCGGAACCTCCGTTTCCTCATCTGTCGACGGCCAAATTCTGGCTGATGAAAAACAGAATCTCATCATGCCTGGGACTGCAGTCTGCCTGGTCATTCGTGTTTCTGGTAAGTCCCGGCTTGCGCCCAGCCCTCTGAGGGTTGGTGTCCTGTGTGTGAGACTCCTGCACCATCTGGGCCGTCCCCCGGTCTGGGGCTCGGACCCCACCCCACCTCTGAGAGCCCATCACCTGTGCTGTGTCTTCAACTTCTGTCCATGCATTGGCTCCTTGCCGCAATCAGTATGACCAATTAACACGCTTGATGGGGTCCTGGAGCAAACGGTCAAGAAAGAATTCTCGAGGCGTCTTTGGCGCAAAAAAGGTGGTTTTATGAAAGCACAGGACAGGGCCCGGGGGCAGGGAGAGCCGCGCTGGGGTTGTGACGCGTGACTGCTTCTATACTTTTAAGTTAGTGGGCGTCAGGGACGGCGTGAGTCTCTAAGGAATTTGGAAGCAAGGCTTTCGGGCCCTTGAGGGGCGAGCTGCTGTTGAGATCAGGTTACCTGCAGTCTCTAAGGAAAGGACAAGGCGAAGGGAGTAGGGCAGCCACGATTTCCTGGAGCAAGGTCCCGCTCTGCGTGTCTGGGGGCGTCTGTCGGTGGCTGGGAGCGAGCGTTCAGGAGATTTAATTCAAGCTACGTTCCTCTTGCCTTTGTTTCCGTCATTATGTTGACTTTATCTTTTAATTTTTTTAAGTTTATTAATTTGGGAGGGGCGAGAGGGGGGGTGGGGTGACAATGGGGTGGACGGGTAGAGGGGAGGCAGGGAGAACCAGGCACGAGCAAGGAAAGAGCGACAGCTGTCCCGAGTGTGGGCGGGGAGGTCTGAGCACACCCGGGGCCGGAAGCTGCAGGAGACAAGGGAGGGTGAGTAGAGGCCTGGAGACAGGAGGGTCAGGCCTCCCCCGGTGAGCTGGCGTCTGGGGAGGGAAGCGGCAGGCACGGGTCCCGGCCGTAAGGGTCTCAGTTAGGCTCCTCGGAGCCTCCGTTTCAGAAGTTGGGCCTTGTGTGGCCACGCTTGACGAACCCTGAGCCCTTCCCTCCCTTTCCCAGGTGAGTGAGCGATGGGGCTGTCTCTGCCTCAGGCCTCAGCCTCCTGCCCCCAAGCCTGCTGAGCCTGCTTCTGGAAGAGGGGCCTCACCAGCCCAGTGCCATACAGACAGCATCCGCCGTGTCAGGACTCGGGTTTTCCAGAGCCCCTGCATCAGAATAGCCTGGGACACTGCTTGTTAAAAGGGTAGGTCTGGGCCCCGCAAGGGGTACGCAGAGTCAGGATGTTTGTGCAAACTGACGTTCTCAGTAAGCTGGCCGAGTCGTTCCCACGCACATCAGAATTTGAGCATCGCTCCAAGGGGGGTCCCCGCACCAGGATCACCCGGCAACTTGGTAGAAACGCGAGCCTCAGGCCTCGTGTCCACCTCCTGAATCTGGAACTCTGGGGGCGGGCCCCACGCTGGGTCTTGACCAGCTTGCAGGGGATTCGGATGTGCGCTCAAGGGTCGGGACCACGAGGTCAAGGCAAAGGTCCTCGAGCTCAGCTGCACGTTAGAAGAATCCCGAGGAGCTTATAGTGTTCCCAGTGCTCCCAGAGCCCCTGGTTTAGTTGGTCTGAGGAGGAGTCCGAGCCACCGTGAGCTCCTCAGGTGATCTGAACGCGTAGCCCTCGATGGTGGTTAACTGGGGGCCCTTTTGCATCCGTGGGACACATGGTGGAGCCCGGAGACATTCCTGGTTGTCACGCTGGGGAGGGGTGCCGCTGGCATCCAGTGGGGGAGGCCAGGGATGCTGCTGGGCGTCCTACAGTGTAAGCGATGGCCCCCTGCCACACCCCCCTCCCCCCACCCTGCATGGCTCCCCCCTCGCCCGCCAAGCCTTTGCTACGTCACCTCACTGGGAAGTAAACAGCCCTCTAACCAGCACTCCCAACCTCTTTCACTTTGCTAAAAAAATTACAGAGTATCCGTGACCTTTTAGCATAACACATACTTTGTTTTGTTTCTATTTTATTAAAATTTTTTTAATGTTTATTATTTTTGAGAGAGAGAGCTTGAGCAGGGGAGGGGCAGAGAGAGAGAGAGAGAGGGAGACGCAGAATCCAAAACAGGATCCGGGCTCTGAGCGGTCAGCATGGAGCCCCACGCGGGGCTCGAACCTACGAACCGTGAGATCGTGACTTGAGCTGAGGTTGACGCTGAACCGACCGAGCCCCCAGGCGTCCCCACTTTGTTTTATATCTGTGTCACCTCTGACCACTTCGCTAGGCTTCACGAGGGCATCGAGTTCTGTTTCTTCATTGTTTCCCTAGTGACAATTTCTGGCACGTAATAAGCCCACAGTGAGTACTTGCTGAAGGAATGAATGAATGAATGAATGAACGAACGAACGAATATAGAATTCTACAATATAGAATTGCACCTGCAGGGACTGACTCAATTGGTGGAGCGACTCTTCATCTCCCAGTTGTGAGTTCAGGCCCCGTGTTGGGTGTAGACACGACCTAGAACTAAAATCTTTACAAATAAATAAAAATAAAATTGCACCCACAGTGTAATTGCAGTTTGATTAAAAAAAAAAAGTATGAAATATTTGCCATTTTATTTTCTAAAAACTGTGACATGACAGGCGTTTGCAGATTTTGCAATGCTTTTCTTTTCCTCCCCTTGTCCCTGAAAGAATATCCTGGGGGCGCCTGGGTGGCTCAGTCGGTTGAGCGTCCGACTCTTTTTTTTTTAATTTATTTATTTTGAGAGAGCAAGCGGGAGCAGGGGAGGGGCAGAGAGAGGGTCCCAAGCAGGCTCCACACCGTCAGCACAGAGCCTGACCCGCGGCTTGAGCTCCAGCACTGTGAGACCATGTCCTGAGCCCAAGTCGGACGCTTAACCAACTGAGCATCCCCTCCCGGCCCCAGGAGCTCCAAGCGTCTGACTCGATTTCGGCCCAGGTCATGATCTCACGTTTTGTGGGTTCGAGCTCCATGTGGGGCTCTGTGCTGACAGTGTGGGGGAAAAAAAAGTGCTGTCACCGTTTGCTGGCTCCTTCCCCTCCCCCAGCCCGGACTCTCCCTGGGGACACCGGGCAAAGGGGCAGAAAGTGAAGGGTGAGCTACCAGGTGGGGCTCGAGCCCAAATGTGCTGGCGGGAAGGGGACGGAGGCCTCCGAGGAGGAAGACAGACTTGGAGACGGCTTGTGGGGTTGGCAGAGCGCTGGCGGTGGCTGGGAGGGCGACCGAGAGGGCTTTGGGGCGGCTGCAGGTGCTGGGGTCCAGAGGCCGTGGACGGGAAGGGAACGTTTAGGAAGTGCTTCTATGGATTAGAAATTGGACGTCTTTTGATTCTCTTTGAGCATCTCCAGTGGAGACCTCAGGTGCTTTTGATGACTCGCGGAAAGTGATTTTTCACGCCACATAACTGGGCTGGGACTGCACCGTGTGGGCCCCTGGCTTTTGCGGGAAAGAAATACATGGTGATGTGACAGGTGGTTTGTTGAAGGTGGCGGTTCGTGTGAGGTTTGAAATTTATGGTGTTTCTGTACTTTTTCACATTTCTCGACTATAAATGTGTCCCTTTTATAATAAAGACACACAGGCTCTGACGGTTTTCTGTCCCTTTGTCCTTTGAAGAGTCTCTGTGTGGCAGGCAGTAGCTGCGGGGGGCCACTGTCCTCGCCTGTCTGGCCGCAGCCCCGGGGCCGGGGACGGAGCGTGGCCTGGCTGCAGTGACCTTGCTCGGCCCCTCTTCTGACCCCCACGCGACTCCCCCTCGGGCCGCTCTGCTCTGTGCTTGCCTCGGCAGCCGGCTGCTTTGGGTCACGTCCCCGGTCTTACCTCCGGGGCCTTCGGACTGGATCACCCCTGGTGTCCCCCGGATGGGGGTTTGGTTACTGGCTATACCCATGGGACTCGCCTTACAGAATTCCATCGTGCTGCTGAGCTGAGGCTGTTTTTCCAGGTCGTAGGAGATGTGGCTTCTGGCTGCCCGCCCACGGTGACCAGTGGCCCTGCTTCTCCCGGGACTGAGAGGGTTCTTGCGTGGGGCCCAGGCCTTTTCAGTGCTGAAACCGAGAGTCCCTGACAAATCGGGACGAGCTGGTCCCTGCTGCCCCCCGGGCACCGGTGGACTTGACCGCCATTGTCTCAGTTGCTCCTGGCACGTAGCCGTGAGGACAAGGGTGCTGTCTCCACAATGGGGGGGGGGGGGCGGGGCATGCCCCTTCCTCTCCTGGAGCACAGTGGGAACCGGATTAGAACGCAGGGACGTCCCTCCACATCTGTCAGTGTGGAGGGAGTGAGAAAGGACGGGCTCAGAGGGTCCTCTGCTCGGGGGCGCAGAGGGTCCTCTGCTCGGGGGCGCCCCCCACCGCCGGCCAGTGCGCACGGCGTCCTGGGGTCCGTGAGCCAGAGCTGCGTCTCCACAACATGCGGGCCGGGCGCGTCCTGGAACTTGGCACGTGTGAAGGTCCTGGGGGGGGGCTGGGGAGGGTTTTCAGACAAAGAACGGCAAGACGCTCACAGGACCCGAAGCACGAGCTGACAGCTTCTAACTAGGTTAGCGAAACAAGGCCGCGCCTCGCCGGGAACCGCCAGCACCGCTCTATTTTGGGCATTTCAGAGGAACACTGGCGATCAGGACTTATCCCGGATAGAGCGGCTCTTTGGGGACATTCATTTTTGCTGAAATATTTGCCGAGTGTTTGTATCAAGCGCCTCAAATCTGAGAAGGTGAAAACGGTTTCCGCAGGAGCCTTCGGAACAGGGTGGGGAGGAAGCCGATGGTGACCCTGTCTCCGCGAGGACGCCTTCCGCGCGGTCTGCACAGACACAGGCGATGGGAGGGGGAGGGGCAGGGCCGGGCACAGACCCAGCGCTGTGGGCTCGCTGCCCCTGCTGCTTCCCATAGTCCACTTTCCCCGAAGGGCAGGATGGGTCCTCGCTCCTTCTGGGCGAGCACGGCATCAGGGACCGCGGACCCGCTCACTAGCAGCCTCCCCATGCCCCCCTACCGGACCTCCCCACCCTGCACGCGCCCCCTGCAGCCAGCCTCGCCCTGCCCCTAGAGGAGGGAGCACCAGCGAGGGCGCTGGGACGTCCACGGTGACGGTGACATTCTGGCTGGGGCGTCCTGGAGGAGACGTGGTGTGCCTCACCCGGCCTCCACGTTCCGTCAGCTGGAGAAGCTTTGAAAGCATCTCCGTGCTCGGGCCCCACTCCGTTCAACTCAGCGTCTTCCGGGGGGGGACCCAAGTAACTCAGCGGGCGTCCCACCTTCCTGTGCTTCTGGCCGCCCGCCCCGGAGATGTTCCTCTCCTGAGTCAGCAGGCCTGGAAGCGGCCTGGGATTCTGCGTTGCTAACAATCCCAGGCGATGCTGCGGCTGCTGGAACCACAGACAGGACGTCGTAGAGAGAACGCGCTGGGCCCGTCGCGGGGAGCCGGAGGGTGGCTTTGGTGGCCACGACCTCTGGGCCTGGGTGACGCGAAGGCCGGCTTCTCCACCCACGCAGAATGTCAGTTGGGCAAGGTGTCTGCCTCTTCCAGCCCAGCCGGGCCACGGCTCTGGGGGTGCGGACGGCAGGCACTAGAGTCCCCTGCCTGCTCACAGGGGCGGGTCGTTTCCCAGAACTTTGAGAGCCTTTGTTGGACGTAACCATGACAAAAATTAATATACACACTTACAGTTACATTCTATTAAAAGCAAAGGTGATAGATACTCAGAATTCCTCCCTTCCTAATTATTTGGCGCATTCCACTGCCATCTGTGCTCCCGTGGCTCCCTGGATCTGCTGTGTCTGCACGGTGGGAACGGCATGGTGTGCCTCTGTCCCCAGTTCTGCATCATGACGGCCTGTTGGCAGCTTGGAATCAGACATTCTGGAAGCATCTGCACAACCGAATTGGCAGGTGTAACAACCCGGGGCTTGACTTACTGCTTTACCGATTGTCCACACTATCAGTGTTTCGTTCCAGAAACATGCTTGTAATCCAAAGCACTCGTATATCAAAGCGAATTTCCCCACAAGAAATAATGGAAACTCGGGTGAATGGTTCCACAACCCAAAAATATTCATATAAAAACGATTACAATACTGTCATCTAATACAAAATAATAAAGAAAATACAAAATATAAAGAAAAACAAATTAACCAGCACTTACCTTCGAAAACCTTCGTGGCTGGTGTGAGGGAGACAAGAGAGAGAGGAGGGTCACTGTGGAGGACGACTTTCACCATCACTAACGGATGTTGACTACAGTACAGTATTACTAAACTCTTGTCATAGACTATATTGAATATAACTGGCAATAAGGCAGCAGAGGAAAGGGTCTGTATCAGCAGGCAGCCTGACCTGGAATGAGCAAAGCGTTCCTAAGCTCCCTCTTGGATGCAAAAGCAAAGGACTGTCCACAGGTGTTTGGAAGTGACAAAAAATGCACGAGTGCCAGTTACGGGCACCTTCTAACGTGCTGAAAAATCACAGATTTCTGCCAAACGCCACGGCCTGAGACCGAGCATCCGAGCATGGGACACAATCACCCACAATCCCACAGTGAGAGAGAGAGAGAGAAAGAACCATTCGCTCAGTTGTGATCTTGTGACATTCGGCATCACGTCCTACTCGTATTGCAAGACATCGCTCGTTTATCAAGTTAAAATGTATTAGAAATGTTTGCTCGTCTTGCGGAACCTTCACAGAAAAATTCCTCACAATCCAAAGTTTCTCTGTATATCAATGAAAGAGTTATAATAACGCAGATCAGACTTAAAGTTAGTGGGGAAACGGAAACAGGTTTTGAGTGTCACTAATGTAATTCGTATGGGGTGAGAGATAGTTTAACAGATCACATATCTGATGGTACGACAGTAAATTTTGGAAGGAAGGAGTTGGTGGAAGGGGACAAAAGTCCATTTGTGAGATTGTGCTTGGACTGCATTTGTAGACTGACTGGGGATATAAGAGTTTGTTAAAAATCAATGAAACCGGGGTGCCTGGGTGGCTCAGTCGGTTGGGCATCCGACTTCAGCTCAGGTCATGATCTCACAGTCTGTGAGTTTGATGCCACGTCAGGCCCTGTGCTGACGGCTCAGAGCCTGGAGCCTGCTTCGGATTCTGTGTCTCCCTCTCTCTCTGCCCCTCCCCCGCTTATGTTCTGAATCTCCCATTGTCAAAAATGAATAAATGTTAAAAAAAAATTTTTTTTAAATCAATGAAACCATTCTATGAAAATCAATTGATTATACAGAATTTACAGAACATATTGTGTATTTTATTCTTATATGTAAGTAGAGTATTACATGTCATTTATATCAAGTTTAGAATAAACTTTTGTAGGTGTCTGTGTGTGTATGTGTGTGTGTGTGTGTGTGTGTGTATGCACATACGTACACAAATACACATGTATATATCTTTACTCATACACAAATCCACAAGTCCTCACTGGGTACCAACTTACATCAATATGACTGCTTTCCATAGGCTGGTGCCCAGAGTTCTGAGGGGTTTCAGGGGAGTCTTACTGCTTAGGAAGCCAAGTGCCGTGATGGTTTTCCATGATGGTTGCTTTGAAATATAATGTCCCTTCTAAGAGGCCTATTTCCCTCACCAGAATGGGTAATCCAGCCAATTGCTAAGTGTTTCCATGCTTACAGCACAGACTTGAAGAAATAAAAACCAACCAACCAACCAGGAGTTATTTCCAGAAAACACCTCTTGTTCTCCTAGGAACCTCATCCAAGGGGAAAAGCTGTGAGTGTTGTGGGGAGAGAGTCATCAATGAACAGACTCAGGTGACTGAACTCAGAAAGCTTATGTTGAGTTTGTGTAGACGGGCTTGTTCTTGGGCCACCATAACAAGATGCTGTAGATCGTGTGTCTCAAACAACAAACGTTTATGTCTCATCAGGAGTCTGGGAAGTCTAAGACCAAGGTGCCAACTGATCGGGTGCCTGGTGAGGGCTCCTTATCTTCCCTCGGTGTCGGGATATGGTGGAGAGAGAGGAAGCAAGCTCCCTCTGTCTCTTTTTATCAGCGCACTAACCCATCATGAGGGCCCCCCCATGACCTCATCTAACCCTAACTGCCTCCCAAAGGCCCACCTCCAAGTACCATCCATCACATGGATGTTAGGCCTCAACACAGGAATACTGGGAGGCCGGGGGTGGGGTGGGGTGGACATGCAACTCAGCCCATCAGCCCATTGCACAGAGTGAGGCCGGAGGCTCACAGGCCTCTCTGAAGGTCTGCAGTGTGGTTCCACGCCAGACTGCGGTCTTAAAAAAGAACATGAGACTTTTCACTGGAAATACAGACCTCCCAATTTATTTTCAGCAAAAATAAGATTGTTCGGTAGTGTTGTTATGATTGGAAACAAACCACTATTTGATGAAAAATGTAGCCTTTACTATCTAAGATGATTTTAAGGTTGATCGGAAAGAGCAAATCTGTGGTTAAATTCAGGAAGTTTGGAAAGGACGTTTAAGGAGAAATACATGCCATTACATCCGAAACTGTAAACTGCTGACAGTGAGAACGAGGTGGTACAAGGAGGGGCAGGTGGGTCGACAGAATAGCACAGAATGGGACACTCACGAATAAAGTCGAGTTTTCGTGACATTCAAAAGCGGTGGGGAGAAGAGAGATTTCTTCACTGGGGTAGTGAGTCTGTGACTGGGAGCATGGTTCATCTCAATGCACTGAACAAATGACAGACTAGAAGGAGCAAACATCTGACTCCAAACCCCAAACCCCAAACCCCAGAGCCTCAGGAGGAACCTGGATCTTTCATAGTCTTGAGGCCAGGGCACTGTAAGTGTGGCGTCTGGAAGGCGAGAGTTTTAAAGGAAAATAAAGAAAGATTTAGACAATTTAAAAAGTAAAAACTTACGATAAAACTAAAACACAAAACACTGGAAAATATTTGTAATGTGTATGACAGATTAAGAACATAAATACAAAATATGGAGAAAGCTTAAAAAATTAAGAAGTCAGAAAAATGGGAAAGGATATAAGCAGTCGACCTCACACACATGTGCACATATAAATATAATACAGACAACAGGTAAACACAGTACATCAACATCATTAGTAACTGAAGAAATACAAAACTAAGATATATATATATATATCTATATATATCTATATATATATAGATATATATATATATATTTGTTTTTTTTTTCCTGCTAATCAGATTGTTAGGGATTAAAAAGCTTGATGTTATCTAGACCCCATGAGGGGGTAAGACAATGGTTAGTACTGTGCTCTGTTGATGACAGTATAAATTTTTATAATCTTTCTGGAAGATTGTCTAGAAATATTTATTAATATGTTTATTCTTTTCCCCACATTCACTCAGCAATTTCTTTTGTAGATATTTACTCCTAGAGACTAGCTGGGCAAACGTATTATAGTTGTTTATCACGATGAAAACTTAGACATAACTTAGAATGTGCATCTCCTGTAGATGGGTTAAATAAATTATAATATATTTATACAATGGACTCATTGAAACCTATTATGTGTGTTACAGTCATTAACAGAAAAACAGTTTCATTATAGAGTATATTATTAAAAGTATGGCAGGACACCATTTGCATGAGATTTTTATATACATTTATTAAACAGAATTTCTGGAAAGATGTTCCCCAAAATGTTAACAATGGTTAACTCTGCAAAGAAGAATTTCAAGTGATTTTCTATTTTCTTTGTACTTTTCTATCTTCTTTAAAATTTCTAATTGTATTAAAGTGTCGTATTTTTCAAAAAGTGATTTTCGTTTTGAAGACAAAAAAGAGGGGGATTGACAAAGTTGTACCTGGAAGATACTTTGTATCCTTGAATAAAGTCAATTGTATGCAAAGAAGAGTAAGACAGAATTAACTATGAATTCAACTCAAAAAGCTAAGAAAACAAACAGCAAGAGAAACAGGAAAACAAGGGTAGGGAATTAATAGGAATGAAAGTAAAACATAGTGAATTGAAACTAGAAAAATACTACAATTAACAAATGTCAGAGATCTGTCTTTGGAAGAAAAACAATGAAATAGGTAAGCCCTGGTCGGGTCTCACCAAGAAAAAAGAGAAAGGAAGCCCCACAGAGCCAACACTGGGAATGCCAGAGGGTATGATCATGGACAAAGAGAAAAGCTTACAAGCACGCCTCTCAAACTGGCAAATATTTTTAAAAAATAGTATTACTGTAGGACTCCGAAATCTGACTTTGGGGTATTTATCCAAAGGAAATAATCACAAGATAGGTACATAGAGAGATCGATCGACATATAGATGGAAGGGAGACATCAGAGACAGAGAGAGAGACAGAGACAGAGAGGCAAAGAGAAAGACAAGAGACAGAGAGAAGGCAAAGAGATAGAGAGAGAGAGACATGAAAGAGAGAGAGGCAAGGAGACAAAGACAGACAAAGAGACACAGAGACAGAGACAGGCAGACAGAGAGGCAGACAGAGACAGAGACAGAGAGAGAGACAGGAAAAGAGGGAGAGGGAGAGGCATATAAAACCCATTATGAACTCCCATGAATAACTGGCGAATAATAGTGCTCATTTCTGGATAAGGAAATTATGAACAATTTTATTTACTTTATGTCCATTTTGTAATCAACTGTGAATCACCAGTACACCAAGAGAAAATTTAGAAGGTATAAATGAGCAATTGACAGAAAAATAGGCAATAAACACTTCTTTAAAATTCAGCCATGACTAGTAATAAAAGAAATACAAACGAGAACAATGACCTAATACATTTTTAATTATCACGTTAGCAAGTTTCTTCAACAATGAGATCTCATAAGGTGAAGGATGCACTTAGCCATGAGCAAGGGGTAATGAAAAGTGGCACGGCCTTCACTTTGCACTCTGTATGCAAATGGTAAAGTTTTGCATACCTTTCCCTCGGGAACCTCAAGTATTTTGCTCTTAGGAAATAATTCTGAAATTTGAAAAAGACCGACGAAAGGGCCTTCACCGGAGTGTGGTTTACGACAGAGAGAAGCCACGGGAGAGCGTCACATCTGAAACAGAGTTGGTTAAAGGTATTGCGGTTCACGCGCACACTCATGTCTCACGCAGCCACTGACAAGGCAGTAGAAGAACTCGCAGTCGTGTGGAAATAAGTCACAGAGGAACAGACCTCTAGATGGATGGCTTCGTAGCTGATTTTTAAGGAAACGAGACTAACACAGCGTACTCTGTTGTTTAATTCTAGTTTTATAAATTATACTTGTGTATTATAAATATTATATCAGCCTCTTTTTCTTGCTCATCGGCACCTCCCGAGTGTTTAATAACAAGCACTGTGACAGTCGTATTATTCATTTCCGATCTGGCATTAGACCAGACCAAGGAAAGGAAGCATCTCTTGATCTAAGCCAATCATAGCAATCTGGCTTCCCGTTTTCCCAGCGTCCTCAGATTTGTCCCATTTCTAATAGATTCAAGGAGAACCTGGCCGTGCAATGTACTTCTGGGAAAGGCTTGCCCTTCGGATAAGAGAAGAGATGTGATTGCCTCCACTCCTTCCCAGTGGTCTGTCTGGGATGTGGATGTTATGGCTTGAGCTGACGGCAGCCTTCTGGAAAACTCCAGGGGGATGCCACAGGCATCAACTGCTGGCCCTGGGAGTTTTGAACCTCTGAACCATCATCAGCAGTGGCCCACCTTCAGACATGCTGTTGTGTAAGAAGATCAGTCCCTCTTTGTTTGAGACGGGCGTTCTGATACTTGCTGCAAAAAGCATATCCGATTTACGTGTGCAATAAACGCATTTGAAAGAAACTTTTTTTTTTTAACATTAAAGGTGGGCTAAAAGGACTGGAAGAACATGTCCATATCTTATCTGTATTTTCTAGGCAATACCGATAACACACTTACAATAACCATCTAGTAAAAGTTATTTAAAAATGTGTAATAGCCTGGAACACGTCCAATCCCACGACACTGACCTCAAGAGACCTAGTAGACCTGGAATTGATTTGCTGTGTGATCTTGGGAAAACGCCTCATGGCTCTAGAACATAGCCTCCAAATCTGTGTACAGACAATGAATCAGAGGACTTAAGGCTCCTTGCTTACAGCTCCAGCCAAGCAGCTCAGTATTGACCTCTGAGTCTGTCTTCCCTACGGACAGTGACTGACCAAAAGTGTACTCTGTGCAGGGAACCCGTTCAGGCTGGGAAATAAACACTGTCCCTGCCCTGGCTTGGAACGGAGTGTATACTCATGGACACAGAGAAGACGCTGGTGATTACCAGACACAGGATGGGGTGGGGAGCAAAACGGGAGGAGGCTAAAAAGTACAAACTCCCAGCTACAAAATAAGTCACGGGGATGTGATGTATCGCATGAGGACTATGGTTAGTAATAGGTTCTATATCATTACTTGAAGCTATTTTTTTAAATGTTTATTTTTGAGGGAGCGCAAGCAGAGGAGGGGAAGAGAGGGGGTGACAGAGGATCTTTAGTGGGCTCTGTGCTGACAGGCTGATAGCAGCGAGCCCGGTGTGGGGCTTGAACTCATGGACCATGAGATCGTGACCTGAGCCAAAGTCAGACGCTCAACCAACTGAGCCACCCAGGCACCCCCATATATTTGCAAGTTGCTAAGAGAGTAGATCTTAGACGTTTTCATCACCAGAAAAAAATTGTAACTATGGTTGATCAGATTACCGTGGTGATCATTTTGCAAGATGTACATACAAATACTGAATCATGACATTGTGCATCTGAAACTAATACGTTATATGTCAATTATCTCTAAAAACAAACAGAAAAACAAAAACAGTGCGTGGGAAGCATGGCACCAAGGATCACTTTCTAATGTTCTTTGTGGCGTCAGAATACTGTCTGACGTGATTCTCCTCTGTTAAGAGTGGAGCAAACCCTCCCCTAAGCCTCCCAACCAAAGCCCTAATTCTGCAGCACGCTCTAGCACCTTCTTGCTAAGATGCCCAATGCGTCCCGTCCAGTTATACACCTGCAGGTGTGTTCCTGGAGGTCTCAGGCTAGGAGGCATTGCCTACAGTGGGGATTCTTTTCTGCTACTACTAGTAAGGCTTATTTTTTGAAAATTGTTATTGTTGTTAATCAAGTGGGTCTAGCACGTAGGGTGCATCTCTGGCAAAGGGGCGGAGACTCCACCAGAAGGCGGATTTGGAGGAGCATGCAAAGCGTTTGCCTCGTGTCCTTTTGTGTGAACGGGGGTCATGGAACAGCAGACCACTGATTCTCTCACACACACACACACACACACACACACACACACACGCCCAGAGACATGCCGACAAATCCAGATTTTTAGAAGGGCCCTCCACGAAGGCAGAGAACTTGTCTTTCTTGTTCACAGCTCAGTCTCCAGCATGTACCAAAAATAAAATAAAATAAAATGAAATAAAATAAAATAAAAAATAAAATAAAGTGAAATAAAATAAAATAAAAAATAATAAAGTAATAAAATAAAATAATGAAATAATAAAAATAAAAAAATAAAATGCAGATTTGGTCACACGGCCCAAACTCGATACGTTTTTCTTGAATAATAAGTGAATTCAAACACCCCGAAAGTCTTTCTAACAGTTTACTTTGAATATTACTGGATCAGGTAGACAAACACAGCTAAGACCTAGAGAGTGCCGACTGTCTACCAGGCAGAGCACGGGACATTTTACGTGTGTTAGCTGCCCCTCCTCCCTGGCCCGATGAAGCAGACCCTTTCTTTTCTTTTTTTCCTTTTTCTGGTCGAGTACAGTTGACACATGTTAAATGTTGTATTAGTTTCGGGTGCAGCACAGTGATTCGGCCACTTGATAGGTGCCGCCATGCTCACCATAAACGCGGCTTCCATCTACAGTAGATGCTATTATTAATTCAGTTTTATGGAGGTGGAAACTGAGGTACAGACCGGTTAGTGACTCACCAGAGATGCACGGCTGGCAAGTGGTTGGGTTGGGATTTCAGTCCATGCAGTCTGACTCCGGAGTTGGCTCAGCTTCACCAATCCCGTCCTGCCTTGCGGTACAAAGTACAGGTGTAGAGGGTAGTAATAGGTCATGAACTTCACGGGTGTATTCGCATGCATGTATCCAAAAGCACGCATTGTTTCCTTCAGTTGAACAGTCGTTCACTGTTTCCTGCAAGGAGTAGGAGGAAAAATGCTTTCTGAGTTTATCGGTCCTTTAACAGGCCGCAAAATGGAACTTAGGCAGATCCCGTAATTCAACCACAACAAAGTAAACACCAAAACTACTAGGGGGAAAGGCAACCATGTCGGAGTGGAAAGGGGGTGTAAGGACACGTTTGGAAGAGATGAAAAATTACAAGGTGGTGACAGGTGTAGCTGTGAGAGTCCGCCGTTGTGAACGAGGTGGGCAATTTTGTAGGAAAATGTAAATGACTACGATTGACCCAAGGAGGAGGAGGGCCTTTCCTGTAGGAAACACTCACCCCACGCGTGCAGGTTTTCACCTAGACATGGGGGGGCAGGCCTCCGCGAAGCCGGGGCGCAGGCGCGCTCACCTTGCAGATACGATGCCAAGTGCTTTGAGTCCTGGGCACCTGGAGCAGGTGCGCTGAAGGGCGGGGCTGGGATGGAAACAGATCCTCGAGCCCACCCCCCCTACCCTGAGTCTTACCGCCACAGCCCCCCTCTTCCCGTCTTCTCCCGCCCACGCTGTGGGCGGACGTCCTGGATCCCAGGGCGTTTGACGAAGGAAGCCCAAGGAAGGCGGAACAGCGTGGACAGCAGAGGATCCCTCCCGGGGTCCGGCACGTGCGGCGTCAGGCTTGCGGCGCGCGCGCCCCTCTACCGCCCCGGGGTCGCCGCGCCCACGCCCGGGGGCCCCCACCCGGCTGGGGCGGAGCCTGGCCGCCGCGGTCGAGGTGCGGGCGGGGCGGCGGGCGCCTCCGCCCGCCCCCGCCGCCCCCGCGGTGCTCGCTCCTCCCCGGCGCACACGCCCACACGGCCGCGCTCGGGGCGCGGGCGGGCGGCAGCGCTCGCCAGCCAGCCGGCGGGGCCCCGGGACGGCGCGCAGGGCCGGGCTGCGCAGGAGACCTGCAAGCCAGAGCTGGGCGAGACCGTCGTCTTCCACGCCTCCTTCTTTCTCTTTAAAGAAACTGCCGTGTTCTCGCTTGAACTGGGAGAAGCGAGGGGTGACGCAGAGGCTTTACTGACGAGCCTTGAAGTTCCGGGCAAGTCATTCTACAGGACCCGCGAGGCCCGGCGTGAACCCAGCGCCCGCGCGGGTCAGCCTGGCAGAGCCCTTCGGTAAGCGACCCGAAGCCAAGCCGAGGGCCCCTGACTTCGCTTCTGGAGCAATGACACTACCGGTGGCCTGCACTCAGGTGGCCTCGTTTGGTGAGCACCCCCAGCAGGTAAGCGCACCCGCAGGGGTCTCCGGTGGCTCACTATGTGAGAGGGATCTTGCGCTCCCCAAAAGTCAGCCCGCGCTGTTGAGCCGCAGGCAGGAGTGGGAGGCTGGAGGGGGGAAGTCTGGTTTTATCACAGGAAACTGTGGGAGAAGGGTGTGGAACACGGGTTTACATTTTTCATTTTTGCACTGACGCGTGGGGGTGAGGTGCGCAGGGGCCTGGATTTTTGTAGGAGATGGTTGCGGAGCGGGGCTGGGTGATAGGCGTCTGGATCTCTGCAGACACTGAAGGGGGAGCAAAGCTTACATGTTTGCAGAAACCTCTGAGGATCGACAGGGTGGTGAGAGGTTGTGATCCCGAGAATGCTCCAGAAATTGTAAAGAGTTTGAAGGCGAGCATTTCAGAGCAGGGATGGAGACGCACTTACCGCGCAGGGCCTTCTGGAAGCTGCGCACAGAGCCGGCGGCGTGGAGCGCGCCCCGCCGGCGTCCAGCACCTCGGACAGCGCCGGGCAGCGCGCAGAGCCCGGGCTGCCGCCCCCACCCTTGGCGGGGCGGGGGGGAAACGGTAACGCGGAGCTCTGCGTCGGATTCGCCTCTAACTGCTTCCCGTGACTGCAGAAGGAAGAGGCGGGGTATAAAATATCCCCAAGCTGCCGCGAATGCTACGGCCGAGCGCGGTGGCCTCCTGGATTTTGAAAGGCGCACCCAAACTCCTTCAAGATCTAACATTATGGAGCGCTCACCTGTGCCAAGGCCCTGTGCTAAGCGCCCCACCTGCGTTCTGCGGTTGTTACGCGCGCCGCGAGCTTGTGTGCCATTATCCGTGTGCTGCGGCTCAAAAAATGGGAGCAGAGGAGGCCAAGTCTAGTCCGAGTCTGTGCGACCACTTGGTGGTGTGGCTGCACCTGTAAACCGCACGCCAGGTGGCGGTAGTGGGGAGGTGTGCCTGAGCCGGCAGAATGTCCTCCGCGAAAGCGCCTAACTTGGGTTCAGAGGAACTAAGAGTTCGAATCCAAGCTACAGCTTACAAACATACGCGCTTGGGCAAGATCGCACAACCTGTCTGCGCGGCAGGCTCTGTATCTGTAAGGTTAAGATCATAAGGCTTCCCTTGCAAACGTGTGGGGGAGGGTGGTCAAAGAGATCTGTATGTGGGAAAACTCAGCAAATGGCCCATCGCGGTTGGGAGGCAGAGGACAGAAATGGGGAGCAGGTGTTAGAAGAGGGAGAGGTTGGGTGATGAATGGCAGAGGCCCTGGGGTGCGGGTTGGGTACCCCAGATCAGGGCTCAGAGGTAGGATCCTGGACGAGTTTAATGCAACATGATAATCCTTTAAATATCTATAGGACTTTGAAGAGTGTTTACCTATTGCCTATATTTGACCCTTATAACAATCTTGGAAGGCAGAGACAGAGTTCTGTGCATTGGGCAAAATGCTGCTGGCTAGCAGTCAATTTCACAGCCACCTTGTAGCAGGGCTGAGCTTAGAACCCGGGTGGCCTGCTTCTCTGCCATAGCCCCACCATGACTGTGCACCCTCAGAAGCTTGGATTATGGGGCAATTGTGGACCTGAAGTGCATCTAGAGAAACGCCGTCCGTGCCAGCTGGAGCCAAGGTGATCAACCGAAAACATGTTCAACCATTATCTTTTATTTTGTTCCACAAAGAATTTCAAGTGATGTTTAAAAAGATACACAAGAGGTCAGGTGGACACATATCAGAAGTAGCTGAGATTCATTAGGATATAATTGTGTGCAAACTTACGTGTGCAAACGTGGTCACAGCGGGATGCTGATCTCACTGAAACTGCAGTGAATAGAGCACATCCTTCAACTGGAAAAAAAACAAACACAAATTGAGAAAGTAGGGGAGAAACAAGATTAAGGCCACATCCAGAAACAAGAAGAACACAAAGCATGAATGTTATAAAGTCCTAGAAACCCTGGGCCTCTAAGTACGGTCATGTGTGTCCCCAGTTCTTTCCTTGGGAACAGGAGGTGCTCTGCAGACGTTTGCAGGTGCCGGTGGACCCTCCTCTTTTGCCTCCCTTTCCCACGGGGGTCAAATACAGGTAGACTCGGAACCAAACGCAGTGCCTCAATCCTCCGATTTACCACGGTGCCAAACACGGCAAGGTTAGCTGGAAATCCAATGCCAAGGTGATTCGAGGAGGAGGAGACAAAACATGGTAGTTTATCTGCACTGAAATAATTGTGAGTCACTCTTTTTTTAGATATGAACTTAAAAAATTTTTTTTCAACATTTATTTATTTTTGAGAGAGAGAGAGAGAGAGAGCACCAGTGGAAAAGTGGCAGAGAGGGAGACAGAATCCGAAGCAGGCTCCAGGCTCCGAGCTGTCAGCACAGAGCCCGATGCGGGGCTCGAACCCACGAACCGTGAGATCATGACCTGAGCTGAAGTCGGACGCTGAAGCCACTGAGCACCACCCCCCTCCGGCCGCCCCGTTAGTTACCTTTTTATAATGGCTTGCAGAAGCACACCCTGCTTTAAAGCTTACACAAAGGGCTTCTCCATCTGGTAGCTCAGCAGAGAGTCCTAACAAACCTGTAGAGGTTAAGAAGCTAGGAGGTGATGGGGACAACACAGACACAGCATCATGACTTGTGTCACAAGCATTTTACTTTTACACCCAGTGTCATAGACCCACATACCTACAAAGACCAGGAAAGTAGCCTGAATGTATGAATTGGGTCAGTTGTAAGACTACAGAGAGTGGCAGGGCCTTTGCCAAACTGAACAATGAATGATCCATTTTAAAATATTCAAACTGAAACAAAACTAAAACACTATGCCGGTCAAGCCAGACGTACCTGCCCCTGTGGGGTGCACTTGGCCCCTGGCCCATTACTGGGCAGCCTTGGTCTACACTGCTCAGGCAAAAGATGTGGGGCAGCACAGGAGTCAGAGAGCTTGGGTTCAGCAAGATAAAGGACTCGATCTGTCCTGAAATTCCCCATTTCTAAACTGGGAATGACTGGACAACACGGCCCCTCGCAGCCTCGGAAATCTTAGACTTTCATAATTCTGTGGACGGTAAAATAGCCCCAGGGCTTCTGGACGAACATGGTAATCACTTCCACCCACCCGCCCTTTCCATCAGAGAAAGCATCGTTTTATTTTTTTCCGGCGTTGGTGATATTTTAGTCTTCGGTGTGTCTCTTCCAGTCCCTGTGCCTTTGGAAGGCGTGCCCGCCCCATGATGTGGGGTTGAGACAGAAAACAGCCGTGAGGAGTGGCCGGGAGAAGGGGCGGGCTGGGTGGGGGACAAGAGGAGAGGAACCAGGCACATTCTGCTCATTTCTCCGTTAACTCTTCTTCTGAAACACAGGGAAGAAAAACCCACTTGGGGGCTGCTAATTTTAAAACATGGTGCCCAGGGCAGTCAAAGTGCGTGGGGTTTCAAAATTCTGGGCACATGTCAGCCCCTTTGGGTCAGAATTGCTTCCTTCTCTCCGACAGGCTGGGAAGCCCTGAAAGGCACGTGGTCTTTCGTGCATTAGGTGTTCCTGACGTTTGTCTGTGATGCACACACAGCAGGAGGTAAATGCCCAAATGCAAGTGACGTAGCTCTTGGCTGATGCCCTCATCCGATCGGTCACTATTGAATACATCTCCGGCTTCATGCTTCCTTAGTGTCCTCGCACTGCCGCTTCTGACCGTCCTCATCTCTCAGGGGCTCCCAGGTGACCTCCGGCCTCCCGCCGGACCTTCTAAGCCTGAATTCTACACGCTTTTTTGTCCTTAATGCCTTGCACGTGTATTGACCCTCAACATTTATATGGTGGCGAATGAATGAGTGGATGGATGGATGGGTGGGCAGGTAATCCCAGCGTGTCAGTCAAGGCTTACTCTGTTATAATAGAAATTAGTGCACATGTCATAAGCAGACATGAGCCAGTTCATCAACGCTTTATGGGATTAGGAGACCCGGGGGGCGGGGGGACAAGTGAGGGAATGACAAGCGGAGCAAACACAAAGGGCACGGCACTGAGCCAGCCACGGCCTGCCAGCGAGCGCGGCTTGCTGGGTTGTGGGAGCGGATAATCTACCGCATCCCATCCGCAGCCTGGAACCTGGAAGACAAGGAAAAGAGTTTGCCTGGTACCTACCTCCTGCCGCCATGCACTCTCGGTCCACATACGCTCTGGAGAGCGTGAACGCACCCACGCTTCTGTGTTGCGTGGCTTCGCCACCTGGAGGCCTTCGGGGAGACCGAGTCCCCGGTCAGCCGAGCGCAGGTGTGGGCCTGGGCCCCTCGGCCTGACGCAGTGGGGAGGGGGCACGCCTAGAGGAGGCCACCGGGGCCAGGAGGCGAGGCAGTGGCCGAAGCCCTGAGGCGGGGAGTGGGCCCCGGGGCAGAGAGTGGGTCTCGAGGCCTTGCCAGGTGGCGCGCGGCGGGCAGCAGGAGAGCGAAGGGTCTGGTTTGGTCCTGTCCTCACACAAGTGTTTGTTTCCTGGCATGTGTGTCATGTAAGGAACTTCCGTTGGGAGGCCACGGTGAAGGCTGGCCGGAGGCTATACGAGGAGCAGCTCCCCGCGCACAGAGAAGGTCATTCCTGTAGATGGGCTGGGAGCAACCAGGATGCCTGGGTGCCTGGGCTCCACCCTGTTCTCTCCTCAGCAGCGGGGGTTAGGGACGAGGCCGAGCTCCGGGCAGGAGGTGGCCCCTGACGCAAACGAAGGGAGGCAGGCACCAGCTAGATGTCCCCTCCCTCCCCACCCCCGACCTTGAGGGACGTGGCCGGCCCCCCACACGACACGGAGAGAGGACCCGATTGTCCACCCACATGACCCTCCCCTTTTCTCTTCCTCATCCTCCTTCCAACTACCCCGAAGCCGATGAGGGAGAGAAGACAGTGTTCCTGCCCCGGGGGCTCGGGGGGTGGGGCCAGGCTCTCGGAGGGGGCTGGCCCAGGAGATGAACACACCAGGGCTCAGCACAGAAGGTGGCGAAGTATCAAGGAATCCAGGAGATGTGGTTATCAACCATGTGTGTGTGTGAGTGTGTGTATGTCTTTGTGGGGGGGGGGGGGTCTGTGAGTGTGAGTCTGTGAGAAAGAGTACCTAGTGTTGTATAGCATCCCAGTGTATGAATACGGCACAATTTCTTTATTTTCTTCATCGCAGGATGTCTCGCTTTTGCTTTTTGTGAATAGTGCTGTCGGGAACGCTTTTGTACCTGCTTCGCTGCACAGATTTATCGGTAATTATTGATATGAACGAACCTTCCCCAAACGAGTGGCTTAGAACCAGAACCACTTGTTTGTGCGTGTTTCTGCAGTTTGGACCAGGCTCTGGGCACGTCTGCTGCCTCGTCTGGGGTTCTGCCTGCACTTGTAACTACCAGGGGTCCGGGGTGGCCTCGCCCGCACGGTCGCGGTCAGCGGGGGCTCCCTGTGTCCTCCCCGGCAGGACAGCCCATGTGTCTTTATGAGGCAGCGGGGCTCCAGGAGAGCAAACTGGAAGCTGGCAGGCCCACGGAGGCCCTGCCTCGAAAGTCACAGTCACTCCTGCCGCATCTTGTGGGTCACACGCCGACCCCTCCTCTTGATGGGCGGGGGGGGGGGGCACTGGCCCCTGGCGCGCGGTGTGCACGCTAGGACGACAGGACTTTGTGGCCGTGTTTTCCGGGCTCCCACAGACAGAACCCAGGTGCGGAATTACCCGCTGGAGCGCTGGTCTCGTCCTCCCACCCACTGGGTCCCGTTGCTTCCTGTCCCTCCCCGGGCATTGCCAGGCTGGCTAATTTTAGCCATGCTAATTTGGACACGTGCCTCCTGGTATCTCACTGGGCTTTGATTTGGTTTCGTTTGACTACCCACGAAGCCGAACACCTGTTTGTGTGCTTACTGGCCATTCGTGGCTGGGGAAGAACGTGATCTGTGGGAGGTGTTCATACAGCCTGGAGCTGAGCCGGTTGTAACTCTACTCGGCTCTCTTCCACCTTGAGTGGTTTTTCTCTTGATTAGAAAGGAAGGAGCATTTGAGCCCAGGTTTGCAGGGTGGTGAATAATTAAACAGAGCGGGGTCTCTGTTAGACGTCACAGAAAGCGGCTCAGGGGGACAGCGAGCGGGGCGTCTGAGAGTCAGACGGACAGTGCGTGTGGGGGACGGACAGATGGATGGTGCGTGCGGGGAGCAGGGAAGCCCTGGGTGGACAGATGGACAGACTGTGTGGGCGCGGGAGCCCTGGGTGGACAGACTGACAGACGGTACGTGCAGGAGTCCTGGTGGTCCTGGGGGCGATGTGCCAGCACACGAAGGGCCCTCGCTGAGCGGAGACCTCGCACCCTCACTGCACGTTCCTGCTCCGTTATTTAGCGCCCGGAAATCCTGCTGCAAACGTCCAGGGCCGCACACAGACCTCGACACCCTGACCCTGTGTGCGCAGCGCCAGTGCCGAACAGGGATGGTGGGGCCTAAGGGAAAGGCCAGCGCCCGTGTGTGCGCATGCGCGCGCGCGCACACACACACACACACACACACACACACACACACACACACACCACGTGCACACGCCCTGCACACACACACACGTGTACATGCTCACACTTATGTGCACACCCGCACGCACACCCCACACGTGCATGCGCACACCCGTACACACCCAGACCCGTAGGAGGCTGAAGACGGAAGCACTGGGGGACAGAGACTCACGACCGCACGGTGGTCACGTTGCTGCAGAAGATCTCGCGGGAACACCCACAACAGCAACGACATCACACCAAGACACGGCTGTTGGAGGCAGAGAGACGAGCTGGACCGTCCGCCGTCGTGGCTTCGGAAGAGAGCGACGTCGAGGCGTGCGTACGCGCGTGCGTGTACGGGAGAGTGCGGTTTGGGCTTTCTAGACAAACGGCAAGTGTCTGTGAACGTATGAAACGCTTATGAGGGGTGTGAGTCCCTCTCTCACGTTCGGCCAAGCCGGGCTCTGACTTCCAGGCCGGTGGACGTTGTGAACCGCTGGCCGCCGCTCGCGGCAGTGGCGTCGGGAAGCCGTGGTGCCCACCGGGCGACGAGAAACCCCGGGAACCGCGGCCCCTCCTCGGCAGGAGGGACGGGAGTCCGCGTGGAGGGGCTGTGCCGGCGGACGCCTGGGCCAGGGAGGGGGCCCGCCTGTCCGAATTCGGGGAAGGCTCTCCGGCAACACGCGGCCTGGAGGCTCCGGCTGCGGGAACCGGGCGGCGGCCGCGGGGAGGACGAAAGCGGAAAAGCCTTCGGCGGCCGCAGACTCACCCCCGCGGAGGAAGCTGCAGCCTGAGCTTTGTGCCCTGTGTCGCCTGCGAGCAGCGTGCGGTCCGGTCCCGTCCGCCCTCCGCCTCGTACCTGCCCACGGGGAGGCCGTGCTTTGGCGTTATTCTGGAAGACTAGGGGGAGGAGGGGAGGGTTGTGACATCAGGGCTGCCGCGAGGTTGAGTTTGCTTTGCGATGATTCTCTCTCTGCTTCCTCCCCGATCGCGATAGTAACCCGTGTTTCTGGTGGATTCCCTCCCGGCCTTTCGGATGCCCGCCTGGGACGACAGCGCATCCGCTATCTACGAGGTGACCCATGGGGTGTGAATCGCTGCCCGATGTCGGCGCTGCGGCAGTGACCCGGGGGGACACACACCTTCCCTCGTGGGACACAGGTGCCCGTGGGCATGGAGCGGAGTTTCCTAAGCGGCATTTGAGGTGAGTGTGGGGCGGGCAGCCCCCGCGTGTGCGATCGCTTGCCAGGTTTATGTCAGCTGCTGTCCTGTGTGGATGTTTTCTGTCCGCTCTCCCGTAACCCCCAGCGTGGCTTCACCAGGCGGCCATCCCCGTCCCTCCCACCACATCACAGATGAAGAGACGGACGCAGACGAGCCGGACGATGCGGCCGAGGTGGCCTCACCTGGGATCAGGCGGGGACAGGACTGCGTCCAGCCCTGTGACAGCCGCACCATCAGCACCCGGGCGCCTCCAGAACGCACGCCATGCTTCTCTCTTCTTCCCTCGCTAGGTCTGGTCGCCGCGGTGGCTCGGAGGCGCGGAGGCCAGCGCGATGGAGGAGGACACTGAACTGAGAACCGACGGAAACTCACTCTTAAAGGCTGTGTGGCTGGGGAGGCTCAGGCTGACCAGACTCCTCCTGGAAGGGGGCGCTTACATCAACGAGAGCAATGACAAAGGCGAGACGGCTCTCATGGTGGCCTGCATCACCAAGCACGTGGACCAGCAGAGCATCAGCAAGTCCAAGATGGTCAAGTACCTGCTGGACAACAGGGCGGACCCCAATATCCAGGACAAGTCTGGCAAGACGGCCCTCATCCACGCCTGCATCAGGAGAGCCGGAGGAGAGGTGGTCTCCCTGCTCCTGGAGAACGGCGCGGACCCCAGCCTCGAGGACCGCACGGGGGCTTCGGCTCTGGTTTACGCGATACACGCGGATGACAAAGACGCCCTGAGACATCTCCTCGACGCCTGCAAAGCCAAAGGGAAGGAGGTGATTATCATCACGACAGATAAGTCATCAGCGGGCGCCCAAACCGCCAAACAGTACCTTAACGTCCCTCCGTCACCCAAAGTGGAAGACAGACAGTCACCTCCACTGTGCACGTCTCCCTCGGATGTCGAACTGAAGGCTCCGGGCCTGGGCGCTCCGCCCAGCGAGCGGGAGGACGACTTCTTCAGCGTCCAAACGGGGCATCCGAGTGGTTGCCACACCGCCAAGGCTCTCAACGAGCCTGGGTCACCCACCAGGAAAGTTGGGAACCTCAAGAGAGCCCGCCTGCCCCAGCTGAAGAGGCTCCAGTCCGAACCCTGGGGCCTGATTGCGCCGTCCGTGCTGGCTGCTAACGTGCGTCAGGACGACGCCCACGGCGCGGGCACAGACAGTGAGGTCATCAAGAGCATTAGCGACGTGTCCTTCCCCAAAAGGGGGCCGCTCTCCAGAGCCAGCAGTATCGACAGCAAAGACCCCGCCCTGTTCCCCACATTCACAGAGCAGATTCTGAAGATCCCAGCCTCACCGGCACCCGCATCCTGGAAGGCCGCCTACGACAAGGGCCAGGCGTCCCACCCTCGTGTGGCCAGAAGAGGGACTCTCCCTGTGGAGCAGGAGAAGGCTGGAGTCAGTCCATCAGTGTCCCGCAAGCGGCTGGAAAACGACCCGTACGATTTCGATCTGCAGCCAGGGGCTGACCAGCTCAATCCCGTCTCCCTGGAGTCGGGCAAAGGGCCCCTCGAGAGGAAGAGGCTGAACGGCTCCCACGTGGCTCTCTTCCACGGCTCCCGCGAGTCCCTGGACGTGGCGCCCAGCACCTCCCCCAGCTCGGCGCGCCCCAGGCCACCGCCTCTTCTGGAAAGGCGAGGTTCTGGGACTCTGCTGCTGGACCGCATCTCGCACACCAGGCCCGGCTTCCTTCCCCCTTTAAACGTAAATCTGAACCCACCCATCCCAGATATCAGGCCCGGCGGCAAACCTTCTTCTCCACTTGCCGGCGGCCTGAAATCCATGCTGCCCGTGGCTCCCAGCTCACCGAAGAGAGCTGACTCGAGGAGTCAAAAGAAACTACTCCGGAGGCACTCCATGCAGGTCGAGCATGTGAAACAGCTGTCTGGCTTTGAGGAGATCACGGCCTAGACACTTCCAGAGGGTCTCCACGTACCCAACGACAGGCACCATAATCCGGACCAACGCAGCCGTGTGGGCCCTCTTCCTCCCGCCCGTCCCCCCGTGCTGCTGTGCGGTCCGCCTCACAGGGTACGGAACAGGGCCCCGCTTCCCTTCTGAAATGATCGTGGGTTGTTACGGGTTTGCTTGAAAAGGGCCCAGGGTAATTGGGTTCTGGGGATGAGGTTACCGAGAATAAATTTCTCCAAAGGAAGAAAACCTTTGGGGGTTGAAAGTAACGCAGCTGGTACGGTGATCTAGGCCCCTGACATCAGTTCCTTTCCACCAGACAAACTAGAATTTAGATCCCAGGACGGCAGTGAAAGCATGCCCTTAGTACTAAATCTATAAAGTGCCTACAAAGGAAATGAGGCTTTAGAATTTGTCATGTGTGCAAAAGCTCGAAACTGGCCCCTGAGCTGTGAGATCTGGCAAGCTGCGTGTTATGTGTCAGCCCAAGGCGGAGAAGGGGGGACAGAGCCCCCATCAGAAGCACCAGAAGGCGGGGAAGGGGGGGAGGCCCCCCTCCCATCACAGGGGCTCTGGCTGCCTGTCACCGGGTCATGGGGCAGTGTCCTGCTCGGCACGGTCACGGTCTTCCCAACCCCCGTATCGCACTGTGTTCACGTGCTCATCTGGCTGTGCTACGAGTCCCCAGATACAACTACATGTCCCCCAAATTCCGATGTGCCATTGTCATCGGTGCATCGGACGTGAAATTGGCCTCATCCGCCTGCCCTGACACGAGCCGTGCCAAAATCTTGGGAAAACACAGCCAGGGTCTGGTAATTAATTTGGAGGTAAATGTGATACAGTTTCCAGAATAGACCTGTTTCTTGCCTGTTCTTCCGAAAAGTCGGTGACACCCCCCCCCCCCACCCAAAGCCAGAACAATACGTAGCGCTGGGCCGCGCACACGTGGAAAGCACAAGTGGGAGGTTCTCAGGCTGGAGGGAGTGGCGGGGACTGGATCGGGTGTTGTAGCCCGAAAACTTCCGGGGGTGCAGACTGGCGTCTCCCATGCTCTTGTCCAGGTAACTCCAGAGAAATCTGGTTTCTGCGAATTATCCGAAGTGTCTATGTGGCGGGAGGTTTGTAGAGATAACCCGGGTGACGCTTTCCAGCCGTTGCGCAAACCCAGGAAGGGAAGCAGAGACTTAGCGCGCTTGGTGTGACGGGGCCACATTTCAGATGACGGGCCTGGTCGTTTTCCCGTTCATTTTTCCCTCCTGCTGCTCAGATTTGTGTGCTCTGTGGTTGGAAGAATGTGGTCCCTGGGGGTCGCCTCCCACGGAGGACGAGTAGAGGCTCTGAGGTCTGGGTTTGCAACTCTGTTCCGTCATTTCCCAGCTTGGGGACTTCGGCTTTTCTAAGCCTCCACTCGGTTGTCTGCAAAATGGGCTGGCAGTGCTTCACCTGGAAAGGGCGTGGGGGCCGGTGCCAGAACGTGCCTGTGCCGCACCCGGGGTGAGGAGGGGTCGCCCAGTCTCCGGCACATCTCCAGGCCTCTGAGGCTTCAGAATCTACAAGTTATACATAATATCCTACACAGAACGCAGTAAAGTCCAGCTGAAAAGTTCAAGTGTCTCCTTGAACTTCTCCTTGGTTCCGTAATAGCCCCAAGTACACTCGTACAGTAAATTCTGCCACATCCGCTTCTCATACGATAGCGTCTCTGTGACGACACTTGCTAGACCCTTACCGGGGCATCCTGAACAAAAGTGCTGACGACGAACGATGCTCACAGATAAGCCAAATGTTCATTTTTTGATGCTTTCTCCAGGGCGGGCCTGTGCCCAACCTGGGCACCACTGACACTTTAGGCTGGGTCGTTCTGTGCCGTGGGGGCTGTCCTGGTCCACCCGCTAGATGCCAGCAGCATCCTCCCCCAAATTGCGACAACCAAAAACGTCTCCAGACAAGGTCAGACCGCTGGGGGGCGCCATCACCTCGGCTGATCACCGCCGCTCCAGGAGAAGGCGGTGCCAGAACAAGTCAAGACCCACGAAGCCGCATGCGGTCTGGCTGGCTCGGCCCTGCCCCTCACTTGAAGCCGTTCGAACTGTGCTTCTGTAGGACGACTGTGGTCGGGCTCTCAGGATTCCCGGCAAACACAAACGGAAGTGCCGGTGGCCCTGTGTTCCTTTCAGGGAGGGAAGAAAAGCTCGTAAGCTCGCACGAACCGAGGGCTCGCGGACTTGGTTTAGTGTGGACAATCCACGTTCTTTCCAGGGCCCTTTAGTCTCGAATGGTTCCTACCAAAGGCACACGATGAGCGGCAGAGAAACAACCCTCCGAAGCATTACAGAGCGAACCTTACAGACAACCACTGTTGTCAGCACATCACGCATGCACACACGCACACGCACGTGTGGCCAGTGCTCTCCAAGTGTCGTTCGTGCTGGTGAAAGCCCTGCATCTAACTGTGGGGGAGCAGCGCTGCACACGAGCATTTGTCTGAACCTTCGGCCAAGACCGGAAAGCCTGATTCATCCTCGTAGCGAGCGCGGCACATCCATAGCGATTAGCTCAGGTGAAACGCGAAACGTGGTAGTTACTCAGCCGGAGTGACCTGTCCATCCCCGAATGCCTGTGGCAGGCGCTGTCGCGGCACTCCCCGCCTGCATCGGTCACTTGTGACCCTCTCCTTGGCCTTCCTCTAGACAGTCACCGGATCGTCCCTGTCTCATCCCTGTTTGACGATGCAGTAGCTGAATTAGGCCGTTCCAACCTAGTGTGCCCACCACAAAGCTTTATCCTGGTTCGTGCATAAGTAGGCGATTTTGTCCAGGTTAACAAACCTCACAACGATGCTTCTTAAAAGCATATTTTAGATTCAAATATGCCTCGTAGGTCGGAGATTAGCTTTTCTTTTCGGGATCCTGGCGTCACTACAGAATTTCGCTGCCATCTGTAGTTTTCACAGCCCATCCACTTGAGACCTTCCGGAACATTTATCAAAATATGGGACACGAGTCTAACGTTTAAAGTCTGGGACTTCGGTTTAATTTCTAGACACTCCAAAGCCGGTTTTTGTTTTACTTGTTTGTTTGAATCATTGTCAATTCTCTTAGAATTTCATCCAGTGAACGGTATCCTGCAAAACGCAGGCTGTGTCTGACCGTCTGCCTCTGTGTTGGTACTTTGGACGTATCCCTGTTGCTTGAGCTCGTTCTCTACGGCGTTCTACTCTAGCCTCAAGCCGACGACGCGCTCAAAGATGTCTCAAAATCCATGTATCGTAACTGTTAGGCATTTCTAACACGTCAATAAAAGATACGCTGCAATCCTTCGGTAGCATTCTCCGTTTTTCTGTAGTGAAATCTCAGCGATAAATATTACCTTTTCCTTACGACGGGGTTGACGTGACTGCCCCATAACGTCTCCCTTAGCAGACACCCAATATTTTACACACTCATCATTTTGAAAATTAATTTTTGCATACACAAAAGTGTAAGTGAAGTGTTGGAGTTTGGCTCTCCGTTAGAAAGGGGCAAAGGATGAGAGGGGCGTTTCCCCTGGGAGGGGTGGGCTTCACTTCCTTCCTCTGGCCTCACTGCTCGGGCCTCCCCTGGGGCTGTCTGACACACGCCACCTGTGGGGACTTAGCAGTCGCTGGGCTGGCCCTCCTCGGGCCCTGCTTCTAGTGTCGGCGAGTGTTACACGAGGCCCTGCTCCGGGGCAGAGCGTAAGAATCCAATGGACTAGCCCTTGTCTCTTGAAGTGCAGAGTTCTGTGATTCAAATTTCATCCACACTCCCTGACTCTCCGGACAGCCCCAACCTTACCTCTGGGGCCTCCCCTAGACGGTTGAAAGAAATTGTGTCAACAAAAACACAAAAAAGGACTGGCTTCAGGATGTCCCTTCCCCACTTCCGTCTTCGGGAAAAGCAGGCCCACAAGTTTCTGAATCCTTTGAGGAGAGATTACGAGGGACCCTGCGGGGGGAGGAGAAGTGATGGGGGATAAGGCCACAGTGGCCCACCTGGAGTGGGGGGGGGGAGCGCATTCCCAGGATTGATAAAAGGCTTGGAAGTTTGGGGTCCCTTGAGCGGACCTCGCCCCCTTCTAGAACAAAAGGGTAGAGGGGAGTGGTCCATGGTGCATCCTGCGAGGCTGGGCGGGGGCTGCGTGGGGGTCAGGCTGGGCAGGGGCATCTGAGCCACTGGCCCTGCAGGAACCCTGCAGCTCAGACAGCACATGTATCCACGTGGCCAGTGAGCCTGTGGATGACACAGCCCGGGGACCGGAACTCCGTGAGCCGTTGAAGACCTACAGGAGACGGGCACGGGGAGCTCCCCCGGGACGACATGGGCACTCTTACCGTCTTTGTTAAGTGGGGGGGAGGGGAGCAGATCACTCTTAACTAGATTTAGAAGAGTAAAGGAGTGAGACGTTTCTCACACCCAAGGGTGTTCTAGAGCCCACGGCATGCACTGTGCAAAGGACAGAAGCGTCACCCATGGCATTTGCCCCCGGGGAGGTCATCAGGGGTAAGCAACAGACCTCAAGGAACAAAAGGGGGTAATGCTTTACAGCTATGATGATACCAGAGCAGGTCACGCAGGGAAAAGTGTCGGACGCTTCTCACCGGGCATCCTCAGCTGAAGGTGGTTCTGTGATCCAATTTCCGTGGGCTGATCGTGGACAGGGGGTTTTGACATCACAGAGTAAAAAACGTAATGCGGTTCACAGAACAGGGTGAGCGTGATGTGTCAGGACTGGGGAGGAGGAGGATGGGAGGGGGGAGAGGTGATGGGGGGACAGAAGGTGGCACACAGGCCCTGCAGGTGTGGACCAGCCCAAAGAAACAGCCCGCGGAACACGACACCCCCCCTCCCCCGCCCCGGACCTCCGTTCTGGATCCTCTGCCTTATCCGGGAGGATGGACCCAGAATCCTAGACATCCCCGATCCAGAGCAAAAAGAATTTCTCATACGGTGAGAGGTAAAGGTCTACGTTAATTTTGTAACGATCCCATTAGAATGTAAGAAGTATTTAATCCTTTCCCTGCCACGGTGGGCACTGTTGCTTGCCTAGCTGGTCTGATTCCTCCTTTCTCCTTTCCGTTCCGGCCTGATTTTGTTCACGTGGTCACCCCACATCCTGGCCTCTCTTTCCACTAAAGCGACACTGCTCCCTCCCCAGCTCCCTCCAAGGGAAGTCCTGATTGGTCTGAGTTAATCGCGACAAGTCCATTCTCCTCATCAGTGATTGGCTAAAGGATCCAGCCTAAGCCAATCACCACACGGCCTTCCCTTCTCAGTGCCTTAGATCCAGAGAAGGAGACATGGCCTGACTGGACCAGCTGGGCTGAACCAAGGACATACATCCCCCGGTTGACAGATTTTCTCTACCTCCTACTAGATGTGACCCAATAAACATGTTGTTCCGAAGCTTACTTGTTTGTTTGTTTGGTTTGACAGCCCTCTTTTGACAATGAGAGGATGGAGTCAAAGGATAAACCAACGTGCAGAGGAGGGCAGAGCTGGTAGGGAGATGGACTGGAGCCTTGATCACGCTCTGCCTGGAGGCTGCATTACCTCTGAACTTCCTGTTACATGAAGTAAGATATTCTTGTATCATTTAATCTAGTTAGAGTTGTGTTTTCATTCACTGGGGACAACATGTGAATTGTTTGTTTACCCAGTTTCTGCTTGATGATTTTTTTCTTTAAAGTTTATTTATTTACGTTGAAAGAGGGAGAGAGGGAGAGAGAGAACCCCACGCAGGCTCTGTGCTGTCAGATGCGTGGCTCAAACCCACGAACCGAGAGATCATGACCTGAGCCAAAACCAAGAATTGGACGCTTAACCAGCTGAGCCCCCCAGGCGCCCCTAGCTTAGCTATTAACAAGCTGAGTTTGGGGACCCTGGCAGCTTGTTTAGGGGCCACAGATTCCTGCCACCCAATATACTTCTCCTCTGAACGTGACTTAGGCCTCCTCCATCCAGAGATGGAGTCCATTTTTTCACCTTGAACCTGGTCTGGCCTTGGACTTGCTTCGGCAAACAGAAAGTGACAAAAGTGATATTGGAGTGTAGTTCTTTGGGGGGGGGGGCCTTGCTGTTTCTGTCCTGGCCCTCGTGGGATGCTGCCCTGAGCCTGCCATATGAAGAAATCACGTAAACCACAAGAGGGAGACGATGCATGCAAAACTGAGCTGCTCTAGCCAGCAGCCCGCATCAGCCGGCCGCCTCTTCAGTGGGACCATCTTGGACCTCCAGCCCCGAGGACCCTTGGCTGAAGGCAGCTGCGTGAATAAGCCCAAGCAAAAACGGCTGAAGCACCACCCAGCCAACCACGAAATCACGAGAAATTGTGCGTCTTTGTTGGTTTAAGCCACTGACTCACACGGCAAATGCCGACCGAAGCAAATGCTATTTAATTAAACCTCCTGAGCTTCTGTTTCTTCTTTGTCAAAGGGGGAATAATAACACTTTTTTTTTTTTTGTTTTTGCATGGCCGCTCGTGCAGATTAATTAATGCAAAATACATGAAGTGTGTGAGTAGCTAACACTGCAGGCCGGCACCTTGTAGGTGCTGAATGGTAGCTGTAAAGATTGCTGTTATGCAAACTTTTTAAAGTTAACACTTTCTTCATCCTTAGATTTTATTCTTCAAGGTTATATCCTGTTTCCTTTGACTTCACTTTGTTTGAGCAGCCTTCCTGGCAGCTTACTAGACTGGTCCCCTCCTAACTACCTCGCTGTGACTTATTCCCCTGTTTTATTCATGTCCCTCCCAAGGTAGTAACACAGATGTGCTCTGATCAGTGCCTGAGACAGTGTGACAGTTACTGCCTTCCACCCCTTAGGTGCTGTGACAGTTCTGTTCCTTTATTAACCCCCAGGGGGCGAGTCAGGCCTCCTTGCTCAGTTGGTGCATTCCCACTCTTACCCTCAGCTAAGTGTTGTTGAGGCTCAGGCTTCGAATGCCGTGGCCTGAGCTGCGGCCGCATCAGGCTTCCCGCCTCTGAGCTTATGCAGGTGTTTTCTTGGAACTTAAACACAGGACTTAACATGTAACCTGGCAAAATTTCTTGTTAATCTTAGCACCGCAGCTGGCCAAGGTCATCTTAGTCTTACATCTGTCATTTGCTTCTTCCCTCGGTGCATCTAGATGAAATGATTATTTCTTACATGTTTTTTCCATATACATATGTATCAATATATATGTATATATTGATATCGATATATATATATATATACACATGTATATATACATATATCAGTAACTAAAAAATAATGTGCCGCAGGACAGAACCAGGGAAAGAGCCTCAAGGCACAGCACAACATACCTTCTCTGAGCCTGGTACAGAGTCATCTGATTGCTTTGACATAGCTTCGCACGTTAATTCACGGCCAGATGTGCCCCGCGGCGGTACACTTCCCTGTCGTCCACGTGGGGGTCTATATGGCGGTACAATTATTTGCGGAAATCCGGATACACATGTGATAACGCTGTCCCGAAAAATTCTTTACTGAGTAGCCAAACCACAGTCGGTGTCTTTTCTGTTTTACCTGCTCTTAGAATATCAAAACCCTGTAGTAGTGATTATACAAGATATCTTCTTAGGCCAATGGTAGTGGAGAAGGCAGTAAGTCAATTTCCCCGCTTTCATGGTTTTGAGAAGGCAAAGGGAAAGAAAGAAAGAGCGTTTTATCCCAGGAGAACCTTCGCCTTGTCCTGATAGCCCAGACATCTGAGTGGCTGAGCGCAGCCTCAGTGGCCCCAGGGTGCGGGGCTCCCGCGCAGCTCGCCCGCCTGCCCCGCCCCCAGCCCGCCCGCCAAGCCGGGCGCCGCAGGGGGAGGGGGCGTGGCCTGCCCGGCGGAGCCAGCGCGCACGCGCAGCAGGGAAGGGGCGGGGCGCCTTCCCCGGAAGCGCCGCCTGGGCGCCACGTCCGCGCCCAGCGCCCCGCAGCCGCCGCCCCGGCCGGGACCGGACCGGAGCGCCATGGGCCCCGCGGGCGCGCGTCCCGGCTCCCCGCCGTCGCCACCGCTGCTGCTGCTGCTGCTGCTGCTGCTGCTGCTCCGGGCCGAGCGGCCGCGGGGCGCCGAGCTCACCTTCGAGCTGCCCGACAGCGCCAAGCAGTGCTTCCACGAGGACGTGGAGCGGGGCGCCAAGTTCTCCCTGGACTACCAGGTGAGGCCGCGCCCCGACGGGCGGCACTGCGGGCGGGCCGGGAGGCAGCGCTCTCGGCCCGCCTTGTCCCGCGTGTACTCAAGCACGGCAGTGGGGGCGGGAGGTGGGTTCGTGGTCGTACTCCCCGCTTCTCCAGGGTTTACAGGCGGAGGCGGGGTGAACGCAGGGGAGGGGACAAGGCGCAGTGTTTACCAGCAAGCAGTCCTGTTGGGGCCATATGCTGCCGCTCCTGCACTCCCGCCTCCTCCCACAGACCGCCCGGCGCACGGGTGGGGACTGGTCTCGGGTGAGGGATCTGCCCCGGAGGTTTAGTGGGCAGATCTGGGGTTGGGGTGCCAGTGGGAATCCTCCCCAGACGGCCACCTGCCCGTGGACACCTGCTCCCAGGCATTCCCAGGATGAGGTGGCGTGGGCAAGCAGGAGTGAGGCAGGCCCTTCATGGGTCCTCTCTGGCCAGAGCCACTGCAGGAGGCTTGTGCCTGGGGACAACATGGTGTGGGATGGCCTCTGGGTCGCTGGTATGGCCACTTTGACATCTCTGTGGACAACATGCAAATTGTGTCTGGGTTAACAGCCCCCCCCCCCACCCCCGTACAATCACTAAAAACTGGTCATTATGAGGCTGGAGGGGCCTGGGAGGTGGTCTGGTCACTGCTAGGGCAGAAATGCCCTGTCAAAGGATGGCCACCTTGATTTTGGCACCTCCAGCAGCAGGGGGCCGACCACTTATAAAGGAAATCCTCCCATCTGTGCAAAGAAGAACTTTGGAAGTGGATGTAGGCCGCTGACTGTGTCCCTCGATGGACGTTGGTTATAGCCGATGACCACCTGTGTGATTTTGCCCAATGCCCATCTTGTCACTCTTATGTTTATAAAGAGTTTGAACTGTGTCATTCCCAAGGACCCTCCCACCTCTGATGGCCACCGGGTCTATGAGCACTCTAATCTGTATTTGCTTTTTGCATTTAATCAGTAATAATATTAACATTCACTAGACCCGTCTGGCAATTTACTTGATCTCAGAGCCTCAGTTTCCTCTTCTGTAAAAGGGGAAGGATTAAGCTCATTGTGCCCTTGCAGAGCAAAACCTTGGGAAGTCGGGCAGACGGGCATTCAAATCTTAGCCCTGTCCCTTTCTAGCAGTGTGGCCATGGCGGATTTACTTAACCTCTCCCAACCTCAGTGTCGTCCCCAGGACGACCGAGAGCATCCCAGCACCTGTTCTAGGAAGTTCACGGTGGCCGGTCGGCATTGCACGTGCGCTGGTTGCCCCACTGGTAAAGCAGACGGTGGGTGTGTCTCTGGTTGTCAGGTCATTACCGGAGGCCACTATGACGTGGACTGCTACGTGGAGGACCCCCTGGGAAAGACCATCTACAGGGAAACCAAGAAGCAGTACGACAGCTTCACGCACCGGGCCGAGGTCAAGGGCGTTTATCAGTTTTGCTTCAGCAATGAGTTCTCCACCTTCTCTCACAAGACCGTCTACTTTGACTTCCAAGTGGGCGACGAGCCCCCCATCCTCCCAGACATGGGGAACAGGGTGACGGCCCTCACCCAGGTGAGTGGACGTCGGCGGCCGCGGGCCGGGCTCCGCCTTCAGCCCATTCTTCCCCTCGGGTCGGTCCTGGCCTGCCCTCAGTCGCCCCGCCTCCAGCTCCTGGCCTGCGTGGCTCAGTGTTGGCCTCACCTCCTCCTGCGTTCAGTCCTAAAGGACACGGTCCCCCTTGTGCTCTCCCTCTGCGTTGTTTCGCCAGATCCTCTGGAATTTCCGTGTTCCCACCGGCCTTTCAAACGGCATCGCTCGGGGGGCGTCCGTGCCTGCCCCCTCCCCCCCCCCCCCGCGTGTACAGTGTGTGTGCATCATCAAGACCGAACGCCTGCTTCGTACGGTGTGTTGTTAGGGCCACGTGAGCTGCGACGGCAGATCAACCCCACGTGTCGGTGGCTTAACCCTGTGGCAGATCTTTTCTCACTCAAGCGGTAACTAGGTTGGTGGAGAGCTTTCCTCCACGGACTGACGTAGGAATCCGGGGTGCTGTCTGGTGGGCTCCCTGCTCCATTCCTCTGGGCTCTGAGCGGACTTCCTCCGGAAGTCCCGCCTGCTTCTTCAGACTCCCGGCCCGGGAGTCACTCGCCGCACTTCTGCTCAGCCCGTCGTTGCCAGGTGTCCCGCGGCCCCCTGGATGCCGGGAGGGCTGGCAGAGACAGTCTGCTTGGGCAGTGGACTCGCAGCCAGGGCCCCACACTCTGGAAGAGAATCGGGGATAGATGGCCGTGCATGGGCTCTCGGGGCCAGTGACATACTGAGCCCAGGCTCCTTCGTCAGTCTCCCTCCTGCCCCTCACGCGCAGTGCAGGCTCTCGGCTTCCCGAGGCCCGCCCAGCAACCCGTGCCGTTTACCCTGGTATCCCCTGCCCCCAGTCGTGGCACATGGCACAGACTTGCCACATGACTGTGTGGCGGGGCCCAGGGGACCCCGCAAGACAGGATTGACCGTCGGGGCTGCGCTGCTCCTGATCCAAAGCCAGAGCGTCTAAGTCTCCAGCGGGACCAGGTCGCCTTCTGGGCGGCCTCTCGGTGGTCACGTGGTCACCCGCTCCCTTCCTCTGTGGCTCTGACAGTGGGTTCGGCTGCCCTCCCTGATCAGATGGGGGTTACCGCCACCCAGTCCGGGGTGTGGCCTGGCCACGTACGGCTATTGCAACATAAGTTTATTAAAATGAAATTAAAAACTCGTTTCCTCGTTGGCTGTGTAGCCACATTTCCGGGGCCCAGCAGTCACAGGTGGCCAGTGGCCACGTGTGGCAGTTTCCGCCATACGGCCCTGGATCTGAGCCTGGCCGCGTGACCCGTGGCGTGTCCTGGGTGGGAGGTCCCACAGCCCGTACTCTTGGGAGTTCTGTGGCTCACCGGTGAAACAGCCTCCGTGCTGAAGATGTGGTAACTCTGGAAGCGGAGCCGAAGGTCTCCCCCTCTAACCGGTGGAAGACAGATCGGGTAGAGAAAAGGCTTAATGGTCACTGCGATTGAGAAATCCTTTCCTGGAGGCTTAGAATTAGATTTGGTTTTCTTGCAGGAAACTGACTACTCACCCCCTTCTGCGTGGCTGGATCTCCTGTTTTCTCCTGCCCAGCCTCCAGAGGGGGTCCCTTCCCCTGGTACCTCTGACCACCCCGCCCGCCCCCACCCCCAGCCTTGAGCACCGTCTGTCTGTGTCTACACCTGAGAGCCTGGTTCCCGTGTGGCGGGCATTTCCTGTGTGCTGGTGCCGGCTGGCGGCAGGCTGAGATGTGTGGCCATGTCAGTTAGCCACGGGGCGCTGTGGTCAGAGCTGTGGTTTAAGGGACGGCTCTCGGGAGGGGCCTGCAGGTGCACGTCCCTCCCCAGACCTTGTTTTCTTGGCGTGGCTTGGATCCCCCATTGGCCCCGGCTCTTTTCTCACACCCCCTGCCCCCCCCCCCCCCAACCTCTTCCAGCACAGCGGTGGGCCAGAGGCCATGTTTTCTGGCCCCCAAATCCAAACTCTGATGGATGAGCGGGATCCAGAGTGACCAAGGTCCAGGCCGGGGCTAAGGCCACGGGGACTTGTCTCCAGCTTGGGTCCCAGCCTGACGAGGCTCCCAGGAGAGGGCAGGGGCCGGGAGGGTGCCCCTGGGGCGGCCGAGCTTCCTGAGAGTCCGGGCAGATCCCAGCAGAGGCTGAAGGTTTTCCAGCGGAGGTCAGAGGCCCCGGGTCGCTCACTGGTGTTCCGGGGAGGATTAAAGGTTCTCCCACCTCTGCTCTGAGGTCAGCTCGTGCTTCCCTGGCTCCGAGCTCTTGAAGTCTGTAAGGACCCGAGTGTTCCTGTCCGTGGGGGCCCCGTGGGGTGCAGGCTGGGGGACCTTGCTGGTGGTTGCAGGCTGAAGACTGGAGCATCAACAGGCGGGACAGACAGGGTGAGACGCTGGTGTGGCAGCAGAGGAAGGGGACGGTCCCGGGAGGGGGACAGTTGTCTCCAGGGAGCAACTGTCACAAGGCAGCAGTGACCGGAAACCCCGAGAGGCTCCCGGATTCCAGCCAGGGAAGCAGCCAGGGCGGAAGCCACACTCCAGCCCAGGGGGCCCAGGGCCCTGAGAAAACAGGGTTCTTGGAAGCAGAAGGGATTCCGCAGGGTAGAAAGCAGGCTGGATGGGTTTCCTAACGGAAAGCTCGTGGTCACGGGCCATGCACTGGCACAGGCGGGGGTCCCAGCGATGGGGACGTAGTGTGCCTTTCTGGGCAGGGGGTGCTTCGGTGGGGGGTGGTCGTCATGTGCTGTGTTGCCCCTGGGTCCCCGTGGCCTTGATGCTGGGAGAGCTACGTTCCCGCCCGTTGCTGCTTTACCCTCCGGGACCTGATCTGAGACCTTCCTGTGAAGGCCACCGCCGCCCTCTTCTCAGAACCGCGGTGCCGTCTCTGGCCTGTGGGTGGGACGCGGCCTCCCACGTGGCACCTCGCACGGCGGACCCGACGTGTCCTCTGCCTCGGGCCTCTGCACCTGTGACTTCAGGGTCCTCCCTGTCTCTCTTCCTCTTCCCTCCCTCCTTTTCCGGTGATTCTGGGCCCTGGGAGGAGCCTGCACCTGCCGACCTGCACTGCTGAGCCCCCCAGCCAGGCCCAGGGCCCGGGGAGCGCCCTCTCCGAGTGTCTGAATGAGCGTGGGACGGACCTAAGCGTAGAGGGTGGAATTCTAGCCCGGAAACCCACGTGGGCGCTTTGCTCGTGCTTAAAGGCAAAGTCTGTGTGTGCACGCATAGTGAGTGTGTGTGCGTGTGCAGGTCCCACAGGTGCGCATGCCTACGTGTGCGTCCCCGGCCCCCGCTGATCTCAGGGACACCCCGAACCTGCTTGTGACGGGGCCCTCGGTGCCCACGTCTGTCCGCCGCTCTGCCCTGTCCTGCCCGCAGAACCGCAGTGACCGGTGCAGCTGGACTAGAGAGGCTTCCAGAAGTGCCGTGTCGTGATTTGGCCTGGACACGGCTCGCAGAGTAGCCTGACCCCACGCCGCGGCCTCCTTCCTAGCCCTTCCCGGTTTATCCGCTGTTCATTCTGCGATGGCGGACGTGCCTTCGTGAGCTCCAGAAGCGTCACCTGAAGAGCTGGGGCGGGGGGTGGGGGGCGTCAGCGCCTACGAATGCCGCCGTGCGTCCGGCAGAGGTCTGTGCCCCGGGTGGTCCTGTTGTGGCCGGCATTTGGAGCCGGTTGACACATCAAGGAACTCGTTGGTGTCACGAGCCCTTCCAGGATCAGGTGGCCGCTTCTCAGCGTCCGACGCCTGTAGGTACGCGCCGCCTACCAAGTGTGGGGCAGGTGACGACGCCGGGCGCCAGCCCGAGATGACAGGGTGTGCGGGTGTCCCCGAGAAAGTGGGTTTGTGACCCTGGATTCTGCCCTTTGAACTGCTGCCCTGTGAAGCTCCCCTAATTCCACCTGGGTGGCAGTGACCCTGTCGCTTCCTGTCTGGGTGGCACTTTGCAGCTCTTCCCCATGGACCCGGGTGACAGCAGCCGCCCGCGTGTCCGCAGGAAACCGTAGCCCTGGCGGCAGACCACTCATCGGGTGGACACGATACGTGGCCTTGTAAACGCCGGGGCCGAAAGGAGGCCTCGTCCTCCCTCGCGTGGCCTGGTGTGGCGCCTGCCGTGGCCCGGAGTGAACAGCCCGTGAGGCAAGTAAGGGCGACGTTGCTTTTTGGCCAGAGTCTCCTATTTGCCTCCCGGAAACAGTTCCATTTGTGACACAAGGGAGGGTGTTGGGGGTCAGTCAGGCGGTGGCTCCGTGACTCGGTCTCCCCTCCCTTCCTGCGCTCACGGTGTGGACAGTTCACCTCTGCGCTTCGGGGACCGAAGCAGGTGTCTCCGGGACGCGTTGCGAGCTTCTCTGGCCTTGTTGGGATAGAATCTTCTAGGTTTTGGATAAATGCGTGTCATAGGTCACCTGTGAGTGAGCCTCATGACCACCGCGGGCTTGTGACTCCCTTCGTGGCGTAACCGAGCGTCCGAAGCGGACCACGTGCACCTCAGGGCCGCAGGCGGGCGGTCCGGGCCACGCGGGTCCCCAGGCTGGGTCGGGGTGAGGCCGGGGATCAGCTTCTGCGCTCGCCAGACTGTTGGCGGGTTCGGGTCCTTGTCGGCTGTTGTGCCCCGGCCCCCAGAGACCTCCTCCGGTCCCCGCACGTGCCTGTGTCCTCTAGGCTGGCAGCTGGAGCTCTGCTCCCTTTCAGCGGCTCCTGTGGTCAGGTCAGGCGCTGGGGTGGTGGCCGTGGCGTGAGGGTGGCCGTGCCGTGTGACCTAGTCACAGCTCATCGTGTCGCGGGAGTGGGCAGGTGTGGGGGAGGGGGAACGGAGTCAAGGTTCTGCCTCAGTACACGGAGCCGGGTGAAGGGGGTCCCACGTGAGCGTGTGTGTGTAAGCGTGCACGTTCGTATGTGCGGTCGGGTGTGTGTGCATACACGAGAGGGGTGTCTTCCTGTGCCTGTGTGTGTACAGGAACAGGCCCCCACGACTGTGACTCACGTCTCTGAGCTCGGGCAGGTCACACGGCCTCTTGGAGCCTCAGTTTTCTCATCTGTGTGCGGGGCCAGCAGTCAGTCAGGCCTCCTACCAGCGGGGTGGCGATCCCCGCCCGCCACTGTCCCGAATGTTAGGTGAGACCCCAGGGCCGCGTTCGAAGGCCTAGGCTCGGGACTCAGACACGCGGGCTCCGCTCCTGACTCCGCCACCTCCTATTCGGAGCCTCGGGCTCGCTGTGCGGTTTCGGTGCCGGCGGCTCAGGGGACGTGGCCCGGGTGTCAGCGTGGGCCGTGTGCGGATTGCACGCTCCTCTCGGGGTTAGAACATGACTGCTCTTCTCCTCCCGCCCAGATGGAGTCGGCCTGTGTGACCATCCACGAGGCCCTGAAGACGGTGATTGACTCCCAGACGCATTACCGGCTCCGCGAGGCCCAGGACCGGGCGCGGGCGGAGGAGCTGAACAGCCGGGTCTCGTACTGGTCTGTCGGCGAGACTGTCGCCCTGTTCCTGGTCAGTTTCAGCCAGGTGCTGCTGCTGAAAAGCTTCTTCACCGAGAAGCGGCCCGCCCCCCGGGTGGCGCACTCCTAGTCCCTGTGCCCCGCCCCCAGCACGGAGCTGCCCTCCTAGGTCACGGGCTCCTGCTGGGCCGGAGGCAGAGCCACCCAGGGAGGGGTGGGGCGGGGGGGGGGGCACCGAGCTCCCAGGTGCCCGCTCCCGGTGTCCCGGCGGCCGGCGCCCACAGAGCCCGGTGACGGGGACGCATCTGACTGCGTTACGTGCGCGACGCCGAGAAGAGCGAGTGGTCAGGCTGAGACTGGCCGCTGTGCAGGGCCACAGGAAGTGACCCGCGTCTGGCCAGAGGAGGAACCCCGCGTGCCCAGGCCTCCTGGGGCGGCTCCGGGCGCTCCCTCTGCCCCACGGTGCCCGGGTCACCCGGCCTGTGTGTGTCCAGGCCTCTGTGCAGAAGAAGGGGTTCTTTAGTCCGCTTCCCTCTGCGGAGCTGTCTGTGCCTGGAGAAGCCGGGCCCCGGGGCGGGCGGCTTTGCAGAAATTTCCCATCCCGGGTGAGCAGGGGTGCCCGCCATGGAAGCGGGAGGAAACTGGAGGCCGGTGCCCTCGGTCGGCTGTATCTCCCCGGAGGCAGCACGTGGTTTAATAAAAACGAAGCCTGAGCACCGTGGAGACCTGTGCCTTTATTTCTTTGCCCTGGAGGAGCTTACAGGCGAATGGGGGCTGTGGGCGCCCGTGCAGACGGCGTGACGGAGCAAGGCTGCCCTCGCGGGGTGTGCAGACCGCGGGTAAATCTCCCAGGCGAGCGGAAGCAGTGACTGGGGCCTTGGTTACTTTGTTGCCTCAGACTCGGGAGGTCACTGAGGAAGCAACGTCATCATGTGGTCCGGACAGAGGGGCCGAGAACAGGGAGAAGACGGGGAGTGGCTGTGCTACGTGCCATTTCAGCAGCCACGGCGTCTGCTTAAAACTCAAGTCAGACCGTGTCATTCTGGGTCACCCCCTTCCCGTGGCTCCACAGGTCCCTCGGGTCACGGCAGAGTCCTCGCTGTGGGCCGGGAGATCCCGCGTCATCGGCATACCGTAGGCTGCCCTGCTCCCCTCTCTCACTCCACCCAGGTCTCCTTGCTGTTCCTATCACACACTGGGCCTTGCCTCTGCCCCAGGGCCTTTGCACATGCCATTTCCAATTAGAACACCATCTCTCTGACACCTGCGTGGCCTCCTTTTGGCTAAATGTCACATTAGCAGCAAGATCTACCCTAACGAGTCCATTCGAGATGGCACCCTCTCACCTGCCCCGGCCTCCTCGTCTCCCTGTCCCTGCTTTTCTTCGAAGCTAGTTTTGTCACCACTGACACATACGTGTACTTGTCTGTTTATTGTTCTTCTTATGCCACTACATGTAAACTCCATGCCGTGTCCTTGGTCCCCAGAATAGCGCCTGCCACGTGCTAAGGTCTTAATACATTATTGGTTACTGAATGTATAGCGTTGCCTGTTCGTAAGAAGTTAATGCATTACTGATCACATGTCTCCGTAACAGCTCTCGAAGGAAGATCCGACGTTTGCCTTAAAGTACCTCTACCAAGAAATCCGAAGCCCGCGCCGTCTGGCAGGTGTGAATGCGTCGTGGGCGAGGTGCACTGGGACACGTCACGTGGAAACGAAGCTCCGTGAGGCTTACTTAGCTTAGTTGAAAGATAAATACTGCTTATCTGTGCCTACGTCCCTGATGGCATTTCCTCTCCCTTATTTAAAAAATTAATGCCCCGCTCAACTTAAAGCAGGACAGAGGTGGGGAGGAAGGAAATGACAGGTGTTGCAGATTCTGCGAAGTGAGGGTCAGAACAGAGCTCTGGATACACGGAAGCCCCGGGGCGGGCAGCCCGGGAAGAGGCCGCCGCCCTCTGACTGTGTAGGTGGGTCTGCAGGTGGAGGCGTGCGTGTGTGTCTTCCAGCCCCGTGTGAGACCACGTGAGTGAATGTGCCCCGCGCAGCGCTGGGCTCAGACCCGCCGATTCCCTCTTTCGTCACTCTCTCCAACAAGACGGGTAAATAAACCAGACATAGTGGGACCTGAGAGGCTTCGAACGTCGAAATCTAAATGTGAAAACGTACAGCCAGCCGTTTGCGGCGTTCCCTGCCGGGCGGACGTTCACCAGCTTGCAGTGGCTTGTCACCGGATGTCCCTGCCCGTGTGCTGTGCTCCTGTGACGGGTCCTTGGTTCTGCTGATCATGGACAAGCCTTGCAGAACTTGATGGGAAATAGTTGCCTGCCTGAGGCCAGCGAGGGCGGCAGAGCCCAGACAGGGCCATTCCGCTTTCTAAGAAGCTTCTGTGTGTCCGGGGGTTCGTGTGAGAGACCCAGGGGCTACAGGAGGAAGTGCCCCGCGTGTGAACTCCCAGAGGGCACCTGGCCTGCTGGAGAGGAGGCCGCTGCTGCCGCGACTCTCCGGGGCGCCCACAGACCACGCTGTTCACGCTCCCTCTTGGAGTGCGAGGCCACGTTTGTTTTAACAAGTCACGTCTCTTACTAGTCGTGTCCCTCGCGGAGGGAAGGAGGCCCAGGTAGGTGAGCAGGGGGTGGGGGACACGGGGTCCCAGCTCTGCCGGACAGCCTTCAGAAGGGCGTCTGGCTTCTCCCGTGGCTTGCCCTCGCAGAGCATCTATGTGAGCTGCGTGTCCTTTTCATTTTTGACTTGTCGTATTTTAGGCAGTTGAAGTATTAACTGGAGTCTCTCTAATTCGCCACACAGGGCAGCTCATCTTAACGGGACTGGTTCTCAGGCAGGTGCGACCCTGGGGTGGGGGGACTGCGTGTGTGAAGCGATCCTCGGTTTGTGCGTTTTACAGCCAGCGCTCACGAACGCGCTGGGTGTATTGCCCTCGGACCGGCAGCTGGAGGCTGCACAACAGGGGAGCGTGTGCGTGTGCGTGCGTGTGTGTGTGTGCGTGTGCACGGTGTGTGTCTTAGTTTGTGTGTGTGTAAGCACGTGTGTGGTACGCGCGCACAGGCCTGTGTGTAAGAGTAGGCTGACGCATCCCGTGCCCCCTTCAGGGCGGTGGCCTGGCGAGCGGCCGTCCTCCAGACGCGGCCTGCAGGGACTACGGAAGCAGGCAGGGCGCGAGCGTCCGAGGACGCGTTCTGTGCCCGTGACCTCGGGGAGGTGGAACAGCATGTGCAGGAGCGGGAAGGGGCCGGGGCCGGGCCGGCACTGACGGGGGGGGGGGGGGGGACTTGGAGGACGGACCGAGGCCCCGCGCCCGCCTGTCCTGCCCGTCGGCCCGAGGCCACCAGGGCCCCCCGGAGGTCAGGAAGCCGGGACCAGCGGCCCGAACGGCGAGCCTGCGGGGCGAGGGCACGGCAGACCCGACTGGCCAGCGGCTGATGGAGACGGGTTCCAGCTGCCCCCGGGCGTCCCCTCTTCCCTGCTGTGTCCCCGCGAGTACCCGGGGCGGGGGGTTAAGGTGCCGCGTGAGCAACCTGTCAGGTCCTGCTCTGCGCTGCGATTCTGCGTCCGGGGCGCCCTCCTCCCTCCTCGACTCTCCGGGAGGACGCCGACCAGGGCCTGGCCTTGGCTTCTGGTCGTGCATGTTCCCAGGCCCGGGGAGCCTGAGCGCGCAGGCCGGGCAAACAGGCCCCGAGGGTCGCACGGAGCCACGCGACACGCCGTGGGTGGGGGAGGGCACTAAGGAACCTACTCCTGAAATCGTTGTTGCGCTATATGCTAATTTGGATGTAAATTTTAAAAAAATAAAAAATAAGATAAAAAGACTATGTAACCAATGAACCAGACTCTCCGACAAAAGCGTAAGATCCAAGTCCGTTTCCTTTAACAGACGGAGAGACGCGGACATTCAAAAAAGGACGAAAAAACTTGCCAGGAAAATACGCAGCAGACGAGGAGGTAATCTGGCAAAACCCCGTTGAGGCCACGTGTCCCCCAACAGGAGAGTGACGCGTAATTGTGACACAGTGAGACGTGCACGCGTCCGCCTCCGTCCCCGGGTCCAGGCTCGGCTGCCGAGCCCCTTGTAGTTCCCCACGCGATCAGAGCACCAGGAGCCGCTTGTTCTGGTACCTGGCCTTGACCCTGGGTCCCGACACGGCGCTCCTGGATCCTTTGTTCTAACGCGGCTGCGGATTTAAGAAATAATCCTAATCACGGCCACCGTGGAAGGAATCACTGTCCGCTCTTCCTGTGAGCAAACCCACGTGGGAGACGCTTGCTGTGTGTCCCCTCGTTCAGCTCTCCAAATGGCTTTCTGACGCGGGGACTCTCAACGTTCCCGTTTTACAGTGGGGAAACTGAGGCACGGATCATTTACTCAGGTTTTCCCAAAGCCGTCCGGCTAGTACCGTCCGGCTGGTAAGAGTAAACTGAGGCATGCTTTTTACTTCTCTCAAGAGGCTCTGAAAGATAAATGGCTTAGTAAAACCCATTCCTGGTGAAAGCTTTGGGTACAGGAGTGGTTGGTCGGGGGTGAGGAAGGGTCGCAGGGGAATGTGGCTCAGGCTGGAGCTGCTGATTCTGTCCTTTGTGAATGTGGTGCCACCGAGGGGGGGGGGGACACTTCTTCCAGACTGGTGTACGAGAAACGGAGACACAGACACGACAGGACTTACCGTAGGTTTGCTGTGAGAACTGACGCTCGCGCTTACGGACGCTGAGAAGTCCCCGCGTCTGCCAGATGCAAGCCGGTGAGACCAGGAGGGCCAGAGGTGGTGTTTGGTCTGAGGCCGAGGGGTCTGTGGTGGAAACCCGGGCCCGAGTCAGAGCCCGGGAACAAAGAGCCTGGCGTCTGCGGGCGGGGGAGGACGGGCGTCTGGCTCGAGCAGAGGCACGGTCACCCTTCAGCCCGGTGAGTAAGGTACCGGGGCACCAAGCGTGGAGTCGGGCGCGACCCCCGGTCCAGCCGCCCCTGGCCGCGTGCGGCCACTCAGGGTGACCCGCTGCCGGGCCGGGCGTCTTCCGTGTGCGGTGAGAGCGAAGTCCCCGAAGGGAAGTGGCGTGAACGCACGTCGTTCCCGGTCAGCGCTGCTCCAGCTGCTGTGCTGAGTCCCTTGATGGCCTTTCCCGGAAACACTCGGGGCATTTCCTTTTCTGAGGGCTGCCGCGATACGAGAAACGACCACAAGAGGTCAGGGTGGAAACGCCAGTAAGGCTCACCTTGGCTCTGAGGGCCGGGCTGGTTCTCCCGCAGAACCTCCGTTCAGAACCTCCCAGCGAAGGCACTTTGCAATTCTCCCACTTGAAACTGGGATGATGCACGTTTGCTGCGGCGAATAGTCACATCAGAGAGTAGCTTGGGTGCGGCTGGAGGTGCTGGAGGAGGTGGGGGAGGAGGAGGAGTTGATGGAGGAGGAGGACGGGGATGTGGAGGAGGTGGAGGGCAGAGGAGGAGGAGAAGGCGGAGGAGGAGGAGGAGGAGTTGATGGAGGAGGAGACGGGGATGTGGAGGAGGTGGAGGCAGAGGAGGAGGAGAAGGCAGAGGAGGAGGAGGAGGAGGAGGTGGAGGAGGAGGAGGAGTTGATGGAGGAGGAGGAGGAGGAGTTGATGGAGGAGGAGGAGTTGATGGAGGAGGAGGACGGGGATGTGGAGGAGGAGGAGGAGGAGGTGGAGGAGGAGGAGGAGTTGATGGAGGAGGAGGAGTTGATGGAGGAGGAGGACGGAGATGTGCAGGAGGTGGAGGCAGAGGAGGAGGAGGAGGAGGTGGGGGAGGCAGAGTAGGAGGTGGAGGCAGAGGAGGAGGAGGAGGAGGTGGAGGAGGAGGAGGAGGGAGTTGATGGAGGAGGAGGACGGGGATGTGGAGGAGGTGGAGGCAGAGGAGGAGGAGAAGGCAGAGGAGGAGGTGGGGGAGGAGGAGGATGGGGATGTGGAGGAGGAGGAGGAGGAGGTGGAGGAGGAGGAGGAGTTGATGGAGGAGGAGGAGTTGATGGAGGAGGAGGACGGAGATGTGCAGGAGGTGGAGGCAGAGGAGGAGGAGGAGGAGGTGGAGGCAGAGTAGGAGGTGGAGGCAGAGGAGGAGGAGGAGGAGGTGGAGGAGGAGGAGGAGGAGTTGATGGAGGAGGAGGACGGGGATGTGGAGGAGGTGGAGGCAGAGGAGGAGGAGAAGGCAGAGGAGGAGGAGGAGGTGGAGGAGGAGGAGGAGTTGATGGAGGAGGAGGACGGGGATGTGGAGGAGGTGGAGGCAGAGGTGGAGGAGGAGGAGGTGGAGGCAGAGTAGGAGGTGGAGGCAGAGGAGGAGGAGGAGGAGGTGGAGGAGGAGGAGGAGGAGTTGATGGAGGAGGAGGACGGGGATGTGGAGGAGGTGGAGGCAGAGGAGGAGGTGGGGGAGGAGGAGGATGGGGATGTGGAGGAGGAGGAGGAGGAGGTGGAGGAGGAGGAGGAGTTGATGGAGGAGGAGGAGTTGATGGAGGAGGAGGACGGAGATGTGCAGGAGGTGGAGGCAGAGGAGGAGGAGGAGGAGGTGGAGGCAGAGTAGGAGGTGGAGGCAGAGGAGGAGGAGGAGGAGGTGGAGGAGGAGGAGGAGGAGTTGATGGAGGAGGAGGACGGGGATGTGGAGGAGGTGGAGGCAGAGGAGGAGGAGAAGGCAGAGGAGGAGGAGGAGGTGGAGGAGGAGGAGGAGTTGATGGAGGAGGAGGACGGGGATGTGGAGGAGGTGGAGGCAGAGGTGGAGGAGGAGGAGTTGATGGAGGAGGAGGACGGGGATGTGCAGGAGGTGGAGGCAGAGGAGGAGGAGGAGGTGGAGGAGGAGGATGGGGATGTGGAGGAGGTGGAGGCAGAGGAGGAGGAGAAGGCGGCGGAGGAGGAGGAGTTGATGGAGGAGGAGGACGAGGATGTGGAGGAGGTGGAGGAGGAGGAGAAGGCAGAGGAGGAGGAGGAGGAGGTGGAGGAGGAGGACGGGGATGTGGAGGAGGTGGAGGCAGAGGAGAGGAGGAGGAGGTGGAGGAGGAGGGACGGGGATGTGGAGGAGGTGGAGGCAGAGAGGAGGAGAGGCGGCGGAGGAGGAGGAGTTGATGGAGGAGAGGACGGGGATGTGGAGGAGGTGGAGGAGGAGGAGAAGGCAGAGGAGGAGGAGGAGGAGGTGGAGGAGGAGGACGGGGATGTGGAGGAGGTGGAGGCAGAGGAGGAGGAGGAGGCGGCGGAGGAGGAGGAGTTGATGGAGGAGGAGGACGGGGCGATGTGGAGGAGGCTGAGAGGCAGCAGGTGGAGCGGCAGGCTGGAGAGGCGGAGGCTGGCGGTGGGGGCGGAGGATGTGCAGGAGGTGGAGGTGGAGGAGCAGTGGGAGGAGGTGGAGGAGGCAGAGGAGGTGGATGTGGAAGAGGAGGAGGAGAAGGCTGAGGAGGTGGAGGAAGAGAAGGGGGTGGAAGAGGAGGAGGAGGTGGAGGCAGAATGACATCAGTAAGAAAGCAAATCCTGGGGCGCCTGGGTGACTCATTGTTATGTGTCCGATTTCAGCTCATGATCTGAGGTTCATGACTTCGAGCCCCGCATCGGGCTCTGTGCCGACAGCTCGGAGCCTGGAGCCTGTTTCAGATTCTGTGTCTTCTCCTCTCTCTGCCCCTTCCCCGCTCTGTCTCTGTCTCTGTCTCTGTCTCTCTCAAGTAAATAAGTAAATAAACATTGGGGCGCCCGGGTGGCTCAGTCGGTTGAGTGTCCGACTTCGGCGCAGGTCATGATCTCACAGTTTCTGGGTTCCAGCCCCGCGTCGGGCTCTGTGCTGACAGCTCAGAGCCTGGATCCTGCTTCGGATTCTGTGTCTCCCGCTCTTTCTGCCCCCCCCCCCCCCCCCCCCCCCACTCTGTGTCTCTCTCAAGTATAACACACATTAGAAAAGTCACTCATTCGTGCATCCACGGATTCACCGAGCTACGTGATGACAGGGGTCCAGGCTCGAGGCAGGGCATGGCTCGGGGAAGCCAGGACTCGGGCTGGCCGGAGCGCGGGGGCGGGGACACAGGTGCGCGAGGGGCAGCGAGGATGGAGAGGCAGGTGAGGGCCAGCAGAACAGTCTGGGTCACCGTAAGAGAGGGTTGGGCTTCATCCTCGGAGGGCTTTTAGGGACAGGCTTTGGGAGGGTCACTGGCTCCCCCTCGCCCCCCGTGTGGAGCGCCACCTGCCGTGCCCAGGGGCTGGAGAAGAGGGTTGTGGGCGCTCGTTGGCTCCTGCTCCCTCGCCACACGCCGACAGGGGACGTCATGCCTGCCCCAGCACGGGCTCGTCTCCACGCGAGAGGCTTGTGTCCTTCTGTCTCAGGGATGAGCAACCAGAGACAGGAGCTCGTGATCGATGCCAGTGGTTCTCGACGGGGAGAACAGTGACCCTGGGGGGACACTTGGGGGCTGCCCCCTTGGCAGTGTCTGGACGTACTTTTGGTTGTCACAAGTGGGAGGAGGCATCCGGGGAGGGGGGCGTCCAGGATGCCACTGAACATCCATCCGGCCGTGCAAAGGCAGCCTCCACAGCAAAGCCGTGGACCCCAAAATGCCAGGGGTGCCTGGGTTGAGAAGCCCTGGGTCTATCCAAGGATACAGGATAAAAGGGAAGAAACACTGGGGAAAACACACTGAAAATGGAAAACACTTACCAACAATGTTGGCATGGGGCAGATAAAAATTGTGACCAAACGTGTCATCATCATATTAAAAACAAGGAAGTCATTGCCTCTACAAAGATCTTGAAGCAGAGATACAAGCTGTAAAACTGGCGAAAAAGAACTAACCTCAAGTGTTTCTGACACGCAGACACAGGTAGAGGGTACACTCCCCTATTTGAAGGTAAAGCGTTGGCCGGCTCACAGAGCCAAGATCTCGCACAGTCTGCACGGCGTGTGCAAGCTGTGGCCTGCCAGAAACACCGCCAGAGCCCCCGGTTACCGGCAAACTTGGGAACAGAAGGGTTGGCAAAGGGGTACCGTGAGGATAAAAACAAACGTGAAAAGGAAGTGATGCTCACAGCTTGGAGACAAGAAGCAGCTCCTCTCTGCTTCCTGCTTTCTGCCCAGCAGTTTCCAGAGAGGCAAACACTTGAAGCCTTGGCTTGGGAGGGGGTCCTTCTACTTATGATACAATGTCCAGAAGGAGAAAGAAGGGAGTCCCGCCGCATGGATGTTTACATTGTTGCACGGTAAAACCCGTGTGTGCGCTCTAAAGAGAACCCAAGACAGACTGGGAGAGGCTTCAGCTTGCAACTCGTAACCGTAAGGACAACAGTCCCAGTGAATTGAGTAATCGATTCGGTGACCACTTATTGAACATCTATGTGCTGCACACTCGGGAGGTAATAACATAGAAACAAATTTCCTGCCCTCGTGAAGTTTACGTTCTCCAGAACAGTCTCGACACAGACGACCCAGTAAATAGGTGTGAGGTCAGGTCGCGATGGTGCGGTGAGGACAGGTGACGTGGGGTGTGCGGTAATGGAGTGAGACAGGAATTAGTGGGGCTGGGTTCAAGGATAGGCTCACTGATGAGATGGCGTTTGAGCAGGAACGTTCCAGCTGGAAGAGCAAGTGCAAAGGCCCTGAGGCAGAGTTCCAGGGCACGTTTGGGGAACATCGGAATAGAACGATAGGTGTGCCAGTGAGCAGGGGGGCTAGCGGGACAGCTCAGGAGACCGTCTGGGTCACGGTGAGACTACATTCTCTATGCACAAGTGAGGCGGGAAGCCAGCACGGAGGTAGCATAGTCAAATTGTTCTTCTGCAGTTTTGAGTTTTAAATGTTCTTATTTTGAAATGATTCTAAGTTCACGGGAAGTTGCAGAAGGAGCACAGAACAGCCAAATCCGGAGCCCCTGACGACACCCCGTGCTGGTGAGAACGTGGAGCAGAAAGTCTCGTTCGTTGCTGGAGGGGACGTGGTGCGGCCACCCCGGGAGACAGCGTGGCGGTTCCCACAAAACCCCACACGTGACCCAGCGCCTTCGCGGCTCGGCATTACCCCCAAGGAATAGACAAGTCAGGTCCACGCGAGAACCTGCGCACGGCCGTCTGCAGCAGCTTTGGTCGTAATCGCCAAAGCTCGGAGCAGCCAAGATGCCCTTCCGTATATCATTCAGCATCAGCGGGAAATGAGCGAAAGGAGCCAGTCTGAAAGGCTACCTGTTACGTGGTCCCGGCCACGTGACATTCTGGGAAAGGCAAAACCGTGGAATCGAAGTATAGTGACACACAATGCTATATTAGTTTTGGGTGTGCAACACAGTGATTCAACAATCCCACACGACGCGAAATGCTCCCCGAACCACCTGTCACCATACAGTGTTACTATAACGTTGACTCTATTCCCTGTGCTGTATTTCTCACCCCTGCGACTTATTTATTTTATGACTGGACGGTTACGCCTCTTGATCCCCTTCGCGTATTTTGCCCATCCCCCCACCCCCTCCCCTCTGGCCGGGGAGCCTTGTTTGCTCGTTTGTTTTACAGATTCCACATACGAGTGAAACCATACGGTATTTGTCTTTCTCGGACTTATTTCACTTAGCGTGTTACACTCTCTAGATCCATCCACGTCGTTGCAATGGCAAGACCTCGTTCCTCTTTATGGCTGAGTAGTATTCTAGTGCGTGTATGTGGCGTATCTTCTTTGTTCGTCATTTGATGGACACGTGGCTGCTTCCACGTCTTGGCTACTGTACACAACGCTGCTGGAAACAGAGGGGTGCTTTTCTCTTCTTGACGTAATATTTTTGTGTTCTTCACGTAAACACTCAGAAATGGAATGACTAGGTCATAGGGTAGTTCTGTTTTTTAATTTTTCAGGACCCTCTGCACTGATTTCCGCAGCGGCTGCTCTGATTTGCATCCAGGAGGGCCTTTTTCTTCCTGCCTTGTGCGGACAGCACAGCGTCCCTGCATTTACTAGGGGTGTAATGGGGGGGACACGAGAGCGATGCCCCTGACCTTGTATGTCAGAGCTACTGCTCTGGACACCCCGTGAGACGCTTGGACAAACTGGATTCTGCCCGGGAGGAGAGACCAGGTAGAGGAGGAAGCTTGTGTAGCCAGAAGGAGAAAACAATGCAGTTCAGAACAGGAACAGGCTGTGTGTGCGTCTGCACACTTAGACGGGACGTTGTGGAGATGGCGGTAGGATGGGAATCAAGGTGGGTCACGGTGGGTGGACGAGAGCTGAGGGAAGGACGGCCAAGAGCGGCATCCACAGTAAGCCCCCCGCCTCCCCGCCCCCAGGTCTCTGGGGATTCGAATCCGCTCAGAAATTCACAGGACTGTTGGGCTGGGGCTGGGCGCTGGGTGGGCTCCACACGGGACAGGGGATGGGACCTGAGCCATGTTAACCGTGTGTTAGAGCGCCGGGTTTGCCTGGGTACCCTTGATCACGCTGTCGGAGGAAGCAGGGCTGTTTAGGTTGGTAAACGGCAGCTTCTGGGGTCACCTAGTTTCTGTCTTTAACTACCAACGGGATGTTGCCGAAGCACAAGAAAGAGACCAGTTCTGTGTAGACTCAAGGGCAGAAGAAAAGGGGAATTAATACCTACCACTGTGGGTATTTGACGCTCCGGGTTCTGCAATGAGGGTGTTTGATGTTCCGGGTTCTGTAATGAGGCTGTTTGACTTTCCGGGTTCTGTAATGAGGGCTCACTGCTCACACTCGCAGCCGTATACCGTGGCCTGACGCTGCACCCTGGGTATCCCTCCACGGCATGAAATCCGAGCGTCGCACCCACAGGGTTCTACGTGGGTTCCGGGTGTCCGCAGGAGACAGCACCCTCAGCTCTGTGCACCTGACCCGTGTGCCATGTGATGATGTCACTTCCTGTATGTGCCGTGAGGTGGGAGACTGAGGGAGCGCTGGGCGAGCCGGTGTCGTCCCGGGTCACACGAATTCGCGCGTACTATCCCCCATGATACACGCAGCTGATATTTTTATCCAGTCCCTGCATCAGGCTCCACCTCCGCCACCCGCCAGCGGTGTGGATCGGGGAGACTCAGGACTGTCCTGCCCGAGCTCCTTCATCTGTAACAGGAGGACACCGAGTTTTGTCTCTTGTGATTCTGTGAGAATGCGTTGAGGCAACTCCGCTGAAAGCATCTCATTTTAAATTGTAAACTAGATGACGTTCGATGTTATGGTCTACACGTACTTTGCCCCCCTCGCTATGGAGCTGCTGATCCCGAGTTATCTCAACTGAAAGCCTTAGAAGGAACATGAGATTTCAGAACGAGCCAGGTTATCACAGAAATATGGCAAACTCAATCACAAGTGTTAACCACTTGCCTCACGTAATTAGTAAAAGATCTCATTATCTGAACATAAGATAACTGTAGGAATTAACAAAATTCCGTTTGGGGTCAGTGAGAAGGAGAACAAAAGTTTGCTGATGTCATGAACTCTGGCTTAGTTTACATGATTTATATTTATAGTTATAGTTTTTACACGATTTATAATTCCTGGAGAGCAAACGCGATACAGCAAACCAATTGGTGAACACATTGAATATAATTGCAATGGGAGGTTTTGGGGGGACTTTGCCAAACTATTTAAAGTTAACACAGAAGATTGATTTATGTGTGTGAATAGTTGTGGACATTTAAAAAAGAGGGAGAACGTGTGTTGTCACATAATCTACTGTCTCAGAGTTACAGGCTGAAAACCGTGTGGCCGGGTGCCGACTGGTCAACGAAACCATCCGGATTTGGGGGCAGGTGCACAGGACAGCTCATGGGGCAGGCTGCACTGGTCAGAAACACGTTTGATCAGATCACTGATCACAGATCACATGGCTGGATTTTGTGTCTCATACCTGCCATAGCTCAGCATAAATTCCAGGTGGATTTGAATGCTAAAAAAAAAAAGAAAAGAAGAAAGAAAGAAAAAAAGAAAAAAAGAAAGAAAGAAAGAAAGAAAGAAAAAAAAGAAAGAGAGAAAGAAAGAAAGAAAGAGAGAAAAAGAGAGAGAAAGAAAGAAAGAAAGAAAGAGAGAAAGAAAGAAAGAAAAAAAGAAAGAAAGAGAGAAAGAAAGAGAGAGAAAGAAAGAAAAAAAGAAAGAGAGAAAGAAAGAAAGAAAAAAAGAAAGAAAGAAAGAGAGAGAGAGAGAAAAAAAGAAAGAAAGAGAGAGAAAGAAAGAGAGAAAGAAAGAAAAAAAGAAAGAAAGAAAGAAAGAGAAAACCCCAGCAAACCCATAAAATCACTAGAAAGGAATACAGTTATCATTTATGTAACTTTTATTTTAGGAAGGACTTTCTAACCATAAAAAGGTAGGAATTCTAAGAGAAAAGACTGATCGAGCCAACTCATAAGTTTTGCACCTTTTGTAAGTCAAATACCAAAAATGACAAGCAGCACCCCAGGAAAAGCTGCCTGCCCACAGCGTCACGAAGAAATGGCCGATACCTTCGTACATAAGGAAGGTTTACAATCTGCTTCTTAAAGACCTCGAAGTGAAAGCTGTCAGCAAAAGTCAGAAGAAGGTCATTCACAAAATACAGAAGCCAAGAAATACCTGGACGTGATTCAGCCCTCCTGAGGGTTAAGATCGTACCAAAGCACTGAGGTGTTTGCAGCTGGGCGGTAGGAACCGTACTTGAGAAAGCAGGTCTCCGTTTTCCGCAGTTTTAACGTGAAACAAAGGCGCATCCGCCTGTTCCGCACCCCGACCTCCGTCCTCTCGTCCGTGCCTTCGGGAAGCCTGGTCACTGAGATCCCCAAAGCTGAGCACCCAGTGGCAGCCACGTGGCCGGTAGGAGCAGAGCCCTCGGCTGGCTTCCGTCATCTGATGCTCCAAGGTGATGATTAATATCCCGTCGGCCGTGTGACTGAGCACGGAGCCCCGGGGCCCCCCGCGTTTGGCAGTCCAACACCCCTTTGTGCATTTCATGGGCTGACCTTTTCTCTTCCTTCCTCCCTCCCTCTCTCTCTCTCTCTCTCTCTCTCTTTCTTTCTTTCCATGCATTTTTTCCTTTCACTAATCTCCAGGTGACTGTGTTTGCACCCGCAGGATGGTAACGCCCGGGCTGGGTCAGTTTTCAGGAGGCACGGAACCAGCCTTGACCCCGATTTACGTGTTCCCTCAGACAAACCGGCTCTTGAACATTTGTGCAAAGGAGAGGCGGGGGGTGGATCTGTGTTGCAGAATCGTTCGGCGGTGCCCCCAGGCAGGGGTCCTCGTCAGGTGCCTGGAAGTCTGCCTGGGACAAATGTCATCTGCCCCCGGGGGAGAGAGGCCGGGCACAGGGTTCCCATGGGACTAGAGGCTCCTGAACTCTGCAGCCAGAATGCCGCCTCCCGAAGTGTCTACTGCGTTCCAGCATCCGGTGTCTAAACTCGGGCCGCGTGGCGCTCGCTCATGGGCTCCGCGTCGTGGGGGTAGCGGAGGGAGGGCCTGCCCCTCTGCGTTTCTCCACGGATGAGGGCAGTGCAGGGGCCTGCGTGCCTCATCACCCTGGCTCGTGTGTTTCCCCGATAAAACCTGTGCTTTGTGCTCATTCCGAGGGACCGGGTGGCACACGGCCGCACCTCTCTCCGCAGGAGGGGGGCCGCCCCTCAGCAGGTGTAATTCTCTGCAGAGCAGGCCACGCACCTCGATATTCACAATGGGCCCAATGCACGGTGGTTGGCGTGGGGGCCACGCTTGAGAAAAGCCCTGAGTGGCCCTTGGTCCTGGAGAAGGAAATAGGGACGGTCTTCGCGGACATTAACGATATTTAGCGATGGTCAAATGACATTATCGCTTTCATTTCCGTGTTTGTCACAAAGAAGACAAAAGTAAAATCTGCCGGTTGCCAAGCTCCTCCACAAATAATTGGGTCCAGCCTCCTGGCTTGAATCCCCAGGTCCAGGCGGCTGAGAGGGGGCGTCAATAATACAGTAAGTCCCAGGGGAAAGGACCCCTCGTTGGTCCTCAACTTTCCAGGGCTGTCCTGGTTTCTGCAGTTCTTTACCTTGTCCCAAATCATACGCCCAGATACCAAACATTCAAAGATAAACAAAAATACACAGAGCTGGACCCGACTTTCACCTGTTACCCGGGAGTGGCGGGGTGGCGGGGTGGCATCAGCTTTTGGAATCCGTCAGCGACCGTGATGGATCTGGGTCAGCGCTGCTGATGGGGACAGTGACTGGCAGAAACGTGGCACGGGAGGTCCCTGGTGTGAATGGCGGCAGCTGCAAAGAGGGCTCCAGCAGACACGCGCTGTTGGAGTGGGGCTGGGGGCAGGCTCGCTGTCACCCCGCCCCCGGCTCCTGGGTCCTGGGTCCTGGAGCCGTCCTTCCCTCCAGGTGGGGGACGTGGGTGGAGGCCTGGAGGCGTCTTCCACGAAACGGGTCTTGGCCGGCACCTGGCAAAGTCCAGGGTCACACCAGCACAACAGGGCCAGGCAGCCGTCACCTGGGAGGGAGGGACACAGAGTTAGTGAAACGGAAGTGATTTCGGCTCAGATGGCAAAGACAGGGGTGACGACAGGCAACATAGTGAGAGGGAGGATCGTGCCGGTGAGGCACGACCAGCTGTGTGTAAGTGACCCCGGTGGCAGGGAGATAGCACAGCAGGAGTGTGGTGGCTCTGTGCCTCTCTGGCAGCAGGCTTGAAGCTGGATGGCGGGGACGTGGCGGGGACGTGGCGGGGACGCGGCCGGGATGTGGTGGGGATGTGGTGGGGATGTGGCGGGGATGTGGCTGGGACGTGGCAGGGATGTGGCGGGGATGTGGCTGGGACATGGCAGGGACGTGGCGGGCACGTGGTGGGGACGTGGCGGAGATGTGGCTGGGACATAGCAGGGACGTGGTGGGGATGTGGTGGGGATGTGGCCGGGACATGGCAGGGACACAGCGGGGATGTGGCAGGGACGTGGCCGGGACGTGGCAGGGACACAGTGGGGATGTGGCGGGGACGTGGCCGGGACATGGCAGGGACACGGCGGGGATGTGGCTGGGATGTGGCAGGGACACAGTGGGGACGTGGTGGGGACGTGGCCGGGACTTGGCAGGGACATGGCGGGGAAGTGGCCGGGATGTGGTGGGGATGTGGCGGGGATGTGGCTGGGACATGGTGGGGACGTGGTGGGGACGTGGCGGGGATGTGGCTGGGACATAGCAGGGACGTGGTGGGGACGTGGTGGGGACGTGGCCGGGACACGGCAGGGACGTGGTGGGGATGTGGCAGGGACGTGGCCGGGATATGGTAGGGATGTAGCCGGGACGTGGCAGGGACACAGCGGGGACGTGGTGGGGACGTGGCAGGGACACGGCAGGGACGTGGTGGGGATGTGGCAGGGACACGGCGGGGATGTGGCTGGGATGTGGCAGGGACACAGCAGGGACGTGGCGGGGACGTGGCAGCCATGTCCCTCTCTGGCAGGCACTTTCTTGGAATCAGCTGGGCCGGGCCAGCACTCATCGCGGGGGGTCCGTCACTCACTGGCCACGGCCGTCTCAGCAAGACGGTGCTGGGAAGAACCAATACAGGGTTTGGGCTTGTGGGGGGTGACTCGGCGGGGGAGGCTAAGGAAGAGGGGCTTTGGGCTAGATGCCGCCGGGAAGCAGGGTCCCTCTGTGGTCCAGCGTGTTAATGAATCTAATCTGGGAGGAGAGCGGAGCAAGGCCACAGCTTGGTAAAGGAGCAGCCGTGGCTGGTGGCTGGTGGCTGGTGGCTCGTGTCAGCCCGAGTGGGGGAGGGCTGGTCATTCTGTGGTTTGAGCGGCGCTCAGGTTGGGTCGGCGTCCACGCCCGATGCCGCGCGTTCTTGCCGTGGTCCTGCTCCGGGGGCCGGGTGAGCGGCCCGGTCTGAGGTGGGTGTTCCGTGAGGTGGTTGGTTCCGGGACATTCCGGGAAAACCCCACGTTCCGGGCTGGGCGTGCCGGGCCTGCTGCGGGGCTTCAGGCTGCTTTTCTCCGGAGGAGAGGCTGTCCCGACCCTTCCTCCCTGCGTGTGACGTCACGTCCAGCAGGTGGCAGCAGCGGCTTGCGGCCACGCAGGGCCAGGCTCCCGGACCCCCCCATCCGCCTCCCAGGGCGCACAGACTCCCGAGTCCTGCAGACTGGTGCGGCGGCCTCACTGTTCGGGGGGGACCCCGCTTCCCACCCACACGGACTCAGCCTGCTCTCCCTTTGCCGCTTCGTCCCTTCCCATGCCCTGAAATCCCCGAGCGGCGTCTGTCTCCTCGGACACCGACTAAGTCCCTGCAACCAGGCCCGCTGCGCCACGTCACACGCCTGCTTTCCTGCCCCCGAAGTGACGGAGCGTGGTACTTTGCGGACCGAGGCCGTGCATCTGGAGGCACCCGTGGGCGCCCTCCTGAGCTGGTGCAGCCGTGCGGCTCCCGTGGCTCTGCACCCGAGACACCCAGTCGTCACAGGCGTGAGCTTGCGTGCTCGGCCTGGCGTGGACACGCGTCGGCTCCGCTCCTTCCGGCCTGTCCTCTGTCCCCTGACCGTGCGCGCGGGCCCCGCGCTGACCAGAGCTCGGTCCCTGGGCCCGCCTTCCCAGCCGGCGTCCCCAGAGGGGACCGACGGACCATCGAGAGTTAGGTGCTAGTCAAACTGAACCGACATCCCCTGGACGCTCTCAAACCTGCCTCACGTTTTACTCTAAACCAGTGGAGACCTGTCTTTTAATTTGCCACCTAGACCCTACTTCTGCACACACAGAAATGCCTGTTCTTAGAGGGATTAACCAGGACGCGTGTTTGCTCATTCTGCTCCCTGAGCAGGGACAGGAGGTGGGGTGACGTGTGCAAATGCCCTTACACCCCAAATTAGGAGACTCCGGAGGGGCCGTAAAAAATGCCGTCTGTTGGTGGTCAGCGCCTGGTGGCTTTCTGGGTCACACTGAGAAGTAGAAGAGATGCCTGTGGCCCCGGGGGGAGCGGGGGGAGCTGGGCGATGGTGAACGGGGCTTACTGGCCCCAGGAAAGGGGGCGGCAGGTGGGGGTGGCAATTTATGAAGTACAGGCTATGCTGAACTGAATGCAGCGCTCTCCCGGTTCCTTCCGGGAGCTTCCCCCCCCACCCCCACCCCAGAGCTTTCCAGGACCCTCCAGGCCCCCGGCACTCCTGTCCCTTCCCGCCCCCACCCCTGACTCTGGGATTTGATCTTCCGTTCCGAGCTGGGTGACTCCAGTTCAGCAGGATCCTTCACAATCTCCGTTCTTCTCAGCGTCCTGCTGGCACCAGGATGAGGGCCAGCCTTTTCCAGCGCAGTGTCAGGGTATGTCTGCAAAATGAGTTTTCTCCTGGTTCCTCTGGTCCGTTTTAAAGGAGCAGACGCTCTTTCTCGGTTTCCTTCTATGGGACTGCAGGGCCCAGCTCTGGCCGGCCCCTCGATGGAAGGACGCGCGAGGGGAGGTGACGGAGAGCGAGGCGGGTGCTGCCCACGACGTGCACCTGCAAACAAGTGTGTTCCAGGCATCCTGTTGCTACACGAGGAGTGTGTGTTTTGTCAGTGCCACTAATTATGCAGACGAGACTCGTCGTGGGCTGTTTTCTCTCTCATTCTTAGATTCTCCTGGTGAAGGATGGAAAGGGTTTACCGGTCTGGGAGCTTTGTCAAGAACCTTCCATCAAGGCATCTTAAATCTCTTTGGTTTCCCTCTTGGGCTATTTTCTTTGGCCGCTCGATTGTCCCCAACTGCAAAAGGTTATAGATAGGGTTTAATGCGAGCAAGCCCCTCTTCCGGTGAATTCCCCACGCCTCCCCGTGGTACTTAATCATCTGTCCCTCTCACTGCTGCGAATGAACACAAGATTAAGTGCCATGCGAGGACAGACTCGGCTGTCAGCTCTGAGGCTGAGCTGTGTTTCACTGGAGCGGTTTGAGGCCTTTCCTGCCTGAGGCCGGGATGTGTCGTGCAGCTGGAAAATGCCTGGAGGCTAGGTGGCCCCGGAGAAGCGTTCCTGCACAGATGGAAAGCGATGATATGGTTCTGTCTCCAGCCGCTTTCCGCCAGGGTCACCCGCCTGATTAACAAGGATCCGGGGGCTTCGGGATAATCTTGGAATAAGTATGGCTAATTTTGAGGACGTCCTTGTGGAGGCTCATCTGCAAATGGACCAGGGTGAGGAGGTGGGTCAGACCAACCGCGCCTCCTTTGTCAGATTGCCTCCCAGATACCGAGCCCAAGAAACAGGCTCCAGGGAGGCTCCAAGCAGACCGGTGCCCCCGCTCCTGGGGACAACACCTCCTCCAAGCCCCTCCTTCTCCCTGCCTTGGTCGCTGAGCGGGACAGCCAGGCAGACACATGATCTCCTGTCCACCAGCCGTCACAGCAGGGCCAGCCCTGAACTGCCAGTCCTCTGTCCCCACGATGCTGGACCCCCCCGCGGCTTTTCCTGACCTTCGGAATTCCACGGTGGCGCGAAAGCGTCTCATCCCCAAAACATCAAAGGGCCCTGTTAGGAGCTTAGTGGATGCCAGTTAGGCTGACATCCTCTGGCCTTTCAATCCTTGTCCTGTGAGAGGCAGCTCCGGGTCCTCTGGACCTTGCAAAGGGAGGAAGACACACCATCTGTCCCACTCTCCCCAGGCCAGCAAGTTGCACACCGCCCCGCCTCTGTTCCGTCCCCTCCTACCCGGATAACAGCAAACATTCCCCGTGCCTCCACACCTCTCTTCTGGGTTGATCCCGGGGCCTCCGGTCAAGCTGTTTGAGAAAGGGGGGGGGTGGGTGGGGCCAAAGCCACCGCCATCAGGAGAACTTAGGGGTTGTGCTTTTATGTGGTACCAGCAGCCATTCTGAGAAGGAAGGTGGTTGGTGGCTGGCTGTCAGACCCCTCCTCCCCAGCCCCACATCCACGGTAAAGGGTAAACTATGGTGGCCCTTGGGGTTGGGGATATCTAACCCAGCTAGGTGCCTCCTACCATAAATCCTCTGCTTACCCCTTCCAAGTTAGGGGACCTACGATCCTAAAACTTTATTTAGTTAATAAAAGGCTGTCTTACATTAAATGCAAATACAGCACCCTGTAATTTCTGTAGACCAGGCTACGGACATCAGGCTATGTGATCACTTTTGGGGTTCTTGTGTAACACATCAGAATAGCAGAGACAGAAGCCTTTTATTTTTTTATTTTTTTAACCTGAAAGAGAGAGAACAGAGGGACCTGAGCCGAAATCAAGATTCAGGTGCTCAGCCAACTGAACCCCCCCCGCCCCAGGTGCCCCAGAAGCCTTTTGGAGGTAGATCTTATGGTCATTTTGCTTATTATATTTCAGGAAGTTGTGCGATGTCGAGATTTTGCAAAACTCAGCCTCGGGGTGATGTGCCCAGTTCCCCCACCTCCCCCTTTCTCACTCGGGTTTGGTCCCATCACTGCCCATGTTGGAGTGGGGTCACGAAGGGACTCCGTCGGGGCTGCGGGGCCGTGGCAGAGCATGGCACCCGGAGCAGAGGTGACCCGGCACGGGCCCATCAAAAGCAGCCCGCCCGCCAAGGCTGTCCTTACGGCCACCTGCCAGCCACGTGTGAACTGTTTTCAGTGGCTCCCCTGAGAAGTGGAAGTGGGGTGGGGGCTGTGAGTCCAGACACCAGCGGGTCTGCGTGAGCTGCGGAGCCTGGTTGGCTACTGGCTTTGTTGCACCGGGAACTGGCGAGATCCAGGACCCGGGGTGACAGCCGTCGGGACAAAGCACAGAATGTCCAGGTGAACGAGGCAGCTCTTTTCTTTACGCTTTTGAGTTGGGCCGTTTGCTTGCTCCCACGGCCCGTTTCCTGGGGAGGGGGCGCTGTCTTATTTATTCAAAATGGCGGACTCCAAATGGATGGAAGAATGAATGAGTGAGAGACCTCTCACCATGAGACTCCTAGAAGAGAACAGAGGGTAAAAGCCCTTTGACTTTGGTCTTGGCGGTGATTTTTTGGGGTATGACACCCAACCCACAGGCAACCCAGGCGAGAATAAACGAGTAGGATCGTATCAAGTTAAACAGGCCCGCACAGCAATGGAAACCTGGAGACAGTGAAAAGGCAGCCTACTGAGTGGGAGAGAAAGTTTGTCTGATCTCACGTGGAGTCTAACACAGTCAAACTCCTTGAACTAGGGCTAGAGCGGTGGTTGTCGGGGCGGGGGTGGGGGAAAACGGGGAGATGTTAGCCAAGGGGCACAGACTTCCAGGGATGAGAAGAATAAGTTCTAGGGATGTAAGGTACGGGATGGGGATTACGGGTGGTGATACTGGGTGATATACTTGAAATTTGCTGAGAGAGGAGCTGTTGAATATTCTCACCGCACACACGGATGGCAGCTACGTGAGGGGAGGAACGTATTACTTGGCTTGATTGTGATGATCACTTCACAATATGTACATACATCAAATCGTCATGTTCTACACCTTTAAATCTTGTTGTACATATATACAATTTTTGTCTTGATAAATCTGCAAAAAATTAAGAAGATAAAACAAAATAGCAAACTCTAGACATCGTGTGTGTGAGAGAGAGTGAGAGACAGAGAGAGAGAGGAAGAGAGACAGGGAGAGAGAGAAGAAGGGGGGGGAGAGAGAGAGAGGGAGGGCTGTTCCTGAGTGCAGTGCTGTCTGTCTCCCCTGTGCGGGTACAAAGGCTCTGATGCAGATTCAGGCAAGTCCAGAGTCGTCGATAAATGCATGTGCAGCGAATAATGTGAAGATATCCCAGCTCCAGAGGTAGATCCCCACTTACTAATTCGTGCTTTCCTAACATTTTGTGTATCTACTGAGTACACAGAGTTTTCAAGTATTGAACCATTTTAAGGACGCTGTAGGGGAGACTCTGGTGGGAGCGCCAGGCAAGCCACCATCCTTTACAAGTGGCGAGTGAACAAACTCTTGTCCCCCTGAGGATGTTCCATATCATCCCTTTAACTCCTTGAATCCATTTTGCTAGTTCCCTTCCAGGGCACAGTTTTAGCTAATACGATACATTTTCGTGTTCATCGTCACTCCAGCCAAATTGTCTATACCGTCTAAGATTATGAATATAATGGGAATTGAATTAAAAAAATTTTTTTAATGTTTATTTATTCTTGAGACAGAGAGAGACAGAGCATGAGCAGGGGAGGGGCGGAGAGAGAAGGAGACACAGAGTCCCAAGCGGCCCCAGGCTCCGAGCCATCAGCACAGAGCCCGATGCGGGGTGGGGCTTGAACTCACGAACCGTGAGATCATGACCTGAGCCGAAGTCGGATGCTCAACTGACTGAGCCACCCAGGCGCCCCGGGAATTGAATTTTTAAATAATTTCCCTTGACCATAGGCTCTAAGTGCTAAAAGTCTCTTCCGGACCGAGTTACCAATGTAATTCATTATTAACACACATTTAAAAAAAACAACATAGATGTATTACGAGGATGACAAATAATGATTACGTGTTGTGTGATTTATTATGAGTACGATAAATAATGATTACATGTTGTATTGTTTAAGATGACGGCCGCTTAAACAAACCCCCGACTCCCGTCCCGAACGACTGAGGTTTGTCTTGTGCCCACTGCCTTGTCTCAGGTGAGCAGCTCTCTGCCCAGTGACTCGGGGACTCGGGCTTCTGTCCGTTCCGTGGCTTCTCTCCTGGAGGGGCTATCCCATCTTAGCAGAACCCACTGGGAAGATCGAGAGGAGGGTGTAGGGCCCTCCTCCACAGCCATGGCCTGGAAGTGACAGGCACCATGACCGCTCACTTTCTGTGGGCAACCGCTCTGGGCCACCGATGAGCAGCCCTTCTCAGGGAGGGACAGCTCCGTGCCGTGGGAGGGGGCACGTGGGGCACCCCTTTTGGCAGGCAGACATCCACACAAAGCAGCACACGTACAAAGTACAAAACACAAAGTTTGTTGAAAACACATCTTCTAACGCGATGGATGGCTGTTGAAAAATGATATCGTAACCCACTGATGAATTTTACGTGTTGCTGAAACGTGACATGATTTAGTACCTGTTCTGTCTCCGTTTTCCGTTCCTCCAGACGCAAATGCTGACAAAGCGTGTTCTCGGAGATACGTGGGTGGGAAAGGAGACCACCCCGCAGAGCGTCTCTCGATTCTGGCAACTCCCTCCGAGTTCCGACAAATCGGCGCCCGTGCTGACGTATCAACCTTTCCGGTTCAGTTCCTAACAGGCTGACGACCTCGTTAGGCCCGCCTGCAGGGCTGTGGGAGTCAAATTCACTGCACCGCCTTTTTTGCAAGTGCATGCCACCCACTGATTAAAGTTATTCCTCATTTAATCTTGTGGAAATATAACCAAAAACCCGGTGCAGTTCGTATTCAGTGACCATTCTCGGTACGTGCTGTCTGCACTTACAGCCCCTTGTTTAATCAGGAATGGCTGGGAAATTTCAGAGCTAACTTCTTTTTTTTTAAATTCATTTATTTATTTTGAGAGAGAGAGAGAGAGAGTGCGCGCATAGGTAGAGGAGGCGCAGAGAGAGAGGAAGAGAGAATCTCAAGGAGGCTCCACACTCAGCACAGAGCCCAGCGCAGGGCTCGATCCCACGACCCCTGGGATCATGACCTGAGCCGAAATCAAGAGTCTGACGCTCAGCCGACTGAGCCTCCCAGGCGCCCCATCAATGTCGGTTTCAGCATAAGCTATTTCTATGCAATATTATGTTAAGTAAAGTGTTTTTGTCGCTTTGCCTGCTTTATGAACATTTTTGTCTTGGGTGAAACCTTGGACATTTAACTTGGCAAGTGATTGGAGAACATCTGCCCTATGACCCAATTAGCAACGCCAGTCCTTGCTGGCAGACCAGGCAGTCACGTCAGGCTTTCTTTCTTTCTTTAATAAAATTAGAAAGAGCCAACGTTATTTGCCATGTGTTTTTAAAAAAAACCTTTTTAATGTTTACCTATTTTTGAGAGAGAGCACAAGTAGGGGAGGGGCAGAAAAGAAGGAGACACAGAATCTGAAGCAGGCTCCAGGCTCCGAGCTGTCGACACAGAGCCCGACGCGGGTCTTGAACCCACGAACCGTGAGATCATGACCTGAGCCGAAGTCGGACGCCCAACCGACTGAGCTACCCAGGCGCCCCTACAATCCCTTTTTGAAACGTAAGCAACCAACTCCCTCACAGAGAGAAGGGAAAGCTGTAACATGTTAAGCTTTTGCTTTTCTTGGCCAGACATCACACGAATGTGCTTTCACTGCGTCTGCCTCACTTTGCAGAGTCACTGTTTTGTCCAGTTTTGCTCTGGAAGTTCAAGGTATGTGTGTACGTGTGTATTTTCAAAGCCCTTTATCGCGGATTGCCGCTCACGGGCTGACTGCGGCCAGGGGCGGCATTCTCGGGTTGTTGGCGGGGGTTAAGCGGGAGGAGAAAACGGCAGGTCTGTAACCTCGGCAGCCGTGAGCACATGGGCGGAAGCCAAGGCAGCGTGCACACGGTCCCGCGACCCCAGGGCAGGGAGCCCCCCGCAGGCGGGAGCCGAGGCCGGCTTGTCTGGGTCTCACATTCTGCTCCCATCAGCACGCACGGCCTGGAGGCGCACGCTCAGCAGAACGGGATGAAGGTGAGGTGAAGGATGTGTGGGGCCAGGGGGCGGGGCAGGGATCGGTAGGAACGGCCTTCGTGTCTCCCCGTGGGCAGCTTCTGCCCCGTGAGCGCCCGACCGGCTCACCTGGGCACCTGCTCTCTGGGACGACTGCTGAATGTCACAGGGTCTGTCCCGCTGCACCGGCTGCCCAGGCTGGAGGCCAGGTTTGGTCTTTGTCGTCGGTGCTGGGAGAGGACGAGAGCAGACAGGCGAGGCCACGGCCACGCCTACCAGGTCCCTGCCTTGTTGGGGCCACTCGTTAAACCTCAAGGGTGACACTTTCGTTGCCTGATTCTTTTGCTGCTTTAAAGTGCTCTGTGTACCATCACTGCAGGGTCAGCCCGGACCCTCTGACCGGCCGTGCCCGCAGCCTCTGCCCCCTCCCGGAGCCCCCCCAGCTTGCTACGCTGGGAGACATAGCACCAGGTTAAGAAATAGAGGGCTGCCAGGAGCACTTCTTGTGTCATTTTCGCCCCACAGCCCCCTCCCTCCTCCCCGCCACTCGTGTAGTAATCACTTGCTTGGATTTCTGTGGTTGCCACCTGTCCACACGTCCTGGGCGTAGAGCTCATCCGAGGCTGTTTCTGACCTTTACATAAGTAGAACCTCCTTTTGCTCAATGTTCCATTTTAAGGACTCACCAGTGTAATCGCTACATAGTATTCCCTCGTATAAGTACACTTGGATTTATTCACCCACTTTACTGTTTGCTGGACATTTGGGTTGTTTCCAGTTTGGAGCTTTTATGAAAACTTCTGCAGGGGGCACCGGCACGTGCCCAGCATCTCCACGATGTGGGGGATGCGTGTCTCTGCTTCCCTCTCCTCCAGGGTGGCGCCACCAATGTAAGAGTGCTCCTGTTTGTTTGTAGGAGTTCTTTATATATTCTGAGTACTAGTTCCTTGTGGGGTGCTCCTCCATGGAAGATGTGTTCCTTGCTCTGGAGTTACCTTTTCACTCTCTAAAAGGCGTCTTCTGATGAACAGTGGTTTCTAATTTAATGCAGTCTGATTTACTAATTGTTTCCTTTATAACTAACACTTCTTACGGCTTATTTTGAAAAAAAGCCAAATGGGGCACCAGGGTGGCTCAGCTGGTTAAGCGTCTGACAGGCTGAGGTCATGATCTTGTGGTTTGTGAGTTCAAGCCCCGCATCAGGCTCTGTGCTGACAGCTCAGAGCCTAGAACCTGCTTTGGATTCTGTGTCTCCCTGTCTCTGCCCCTCCCCCACTCATGCTGTCTCTCCCTCTCTCTTTCTCTCTCAAAAATAAATAAACATTAAAAAAATTTTTTTAAAAAGCCAAACATCTCCTACCTCAGAATTAGGAAGAGATTCTCTTTTATTGCCACGAAAACCTCTATAATTCTGCCTTTCATCTCTAAGTCTGCAATCCACTTTTGCTGCTTTTTGTATTTCATAAGCATCCGACATTATTGGATTGTCCCAGCTGCATTTACTGGAAAGACCACCCTCTCCCCTCTGCTCAGCAATATGATCTTTGTCCTTGATCAAATTCCTACATATCTGTGGAGCTGTTTCCAAGCTCTTTGATCAGTCCCTGTACTTCAGCGGCCGCCAGTAACTTGATAAATGAAACTCTAGATATTTCCACGTATGTGTTGGAAACAGCCAGCCACACGAGAAACGAAAACCTAAACCCAGTACGACCCTGTTGGGATTTTCCCTGGGAGTGCACTGAGTCGAAAGGTGGTTTGGGGAGAAGGACCACTTTTCCAATATGGAGTTTTCTGATCTGTTCCTTTCCATTTATTTGAACCCTCCTCAAATTTCCCTCAATAAAGTTTTATATGTCTCTCCGTATAGGCTTCATGTATTTTTTAGTCTCTGTATTTCTAGAAGCTTGTCATTTCTTGGTGCTGTTAGAAATATCATTTTTGAAAATATTCATTTTTGCCTGTTGCTGCCACATGGAAATAAAATAGATTTTGTCTCCTGCAATCATTTTTTTTTTTACTAATCTTATTAGTTTTAGGATTTTATCTGTAGCGCTCCTGAAAATTTTATGAGCATAATCATGACACCTGAAAATATAGGAATTTTATTTTTTCCATTGCAATCTTTATATATTTTATTTCTTTTTCTTACTGTTGTGGGCTGGCTAGGTCCCCAGCAAGACGTTGCATACACGTGGTGAGAGTGGGAATTCGTGTCTCTTTCCCAATTTCAGCAGGTACACTGCAGTATTTTATCATCATTAAGTGTGATGTCCTCTGTTTTTTTTTCCTCCCCGTAAATTTCTTCATCATGTAAAGGAAGTCCCTGTCTATTCCTAGCAAAATTCTGGCAGGCTGGGCCCAGATCATCCAGTCCGCAGTTACCAGAATTGGAAGCTGTTAGTATTTCCTTCTAGGAAAGGAAGCTGGACAGGGCTGGTCACGTCCTTGCAGAAGGGAGCTGAGTCTTGTCGGGGGCACAGTGCACTGAATAGCTGCCCCATGCGGGCACCTGGCTAAGCGCCAGGCGGGTAGAGGAATGAACCCGAGTGGCTGCCCTCAGGGCACGTGGTGTGGACACGTGCGCACAATGCCACGTGAAAAGCGAGGCGTTTTCATGTTTATTTATTTTGGAGAGAGACAGAGCGTGAGTGGGGGAGGGGCAGAGAGAGAGGGAGTCACAGAATCGGAAGCAGGTTCCAGGCTCCGAGCTGTCAGCACGGAGCCCGACGCGGGGCTCGAACCCACGAACAGCGAGATCATGACCTGAGCCAGAGTCAGACGCTCAACGGACTGAGCCACCCAGGTGCCCCAAAAGCAAGGTATTTTAAAAGATGTATGTAGATAAAGTTCTATGGAACTCACTCCTGCCTGGTGGCATTTGGGAAGGCTTCAAGCAGATGGGGTATTTGACCTTGGTCTCGAGGGGTAGACATGGTCGGTATTTTCTAGATTAGATACAGAAAGAGCAAGTGAGGAAGCCCTGGGGCGGGGGGACACAGAGGAACCCCACTTGGTTCCTTTGGGCATTCCCTCCTCTCCTACTTCCTGCCTTCCCTCCCTCCCTCCCTTCCTTCCTTCCTTCCTTCCTTCCTTCCTTCCTTCCTTCCTTTCCTTCCTTCCTTCAAGTTAGTTAACATACCGTATAGTATTGGTCTCAGGAATAGACCCCAGTGATTCATCACTCACATACAACACCCGGGGCCCATCCCAACAGGTGGCCTCCTTGATGCCCGTCCCCCATCCAGCCCATCCCCCCACCCAACACCCCTCCAGCAGCCCTCAGTTTGCTCTCTGCCTTTAAGAGTCTTGTGGTTTGCCTCCCTCTCTGTTTTTATCTTAGTTCTCCTCCTTTCTGCTCTAATTTATTAACAGTCTCCAGTGTGAGTCTGGTTCTGAAGGGGTGCTCGCTGCTCTTGAAATCCTGAGTGCCAGAGAGGGGCGCGGACATGACGGTTCGCCTAGGCAAGCGGGAGACCTGGGAAAGCCGGCGGTGCTGTTCAACCTGCGTTTATCAAATTTTAACACCGTGCTCCTGTGATCGAGCTCCGTTGAAAGAAATCAGGCCTTGCAGGGAAATCGAGGCGTGCCGTCCATCCGTTCCTGAGACTGGTCCTTGCTAGCCTCCACGTCCCCCGAGGCAAATACCGGGATGAGTTTGGGTGTCATCCCCAGGGACGTGGATGCACACTTTCACTGCGGAGTTACGTGTTCGTACATGCCCCGCACGCAGTGTTGCAGACTCCCGAGCCGTGTACACAGAGCAGTGTTACCAATATAGGTGGACTCACTTCTCTTCGCCTGCCCTCCCGCTTCCTTCTCTCTTCTCTGCCTTCTACTGGCTTGATAACGCTTCCTGCTTCTGTTTTTCTTCTTTTCAGTTGCTTTCGATTTGGAGACTACAGGTAATGTTTCTGTTCATTTAATGGCTACTCTCCGTTTTTAAAATTGCATGTTTAACTACACTTTAAACAAACAAGCCATATTTCCACTCTCCTCCCCCTCCCAGTCATGGATACGGGATTTGTGTATTTAGATTCCTGTTGAACACCTACTACTTTTTGCTATTATTATTTACAATTCTGGTTTGACTTTTAAAAATAAGAAACATCAGATATTTCAAGTAGGTGTTTAACCAAACTCACCAACACGTGTTATCTGTGTTTTCACTGTTGTTTCCTCGATGGCATGGTTTCTACTTGTGTTTGAATATGCGCTCTAATGGCTTTCTAGTGAAAAGCCATTTCTGTGTGGGGTTAAGTCAGTCTTTAAACGTTTAAAAATGTCTTTGCTTTCATTAAAAAAAAAAAGGCACCTGGGGGCTCGGTCGGGTGAGCGACCAACTTCAGCTCACGTCATGACCTCACAGTCTGTGGGTTCGAGCCCCGCGTCGGGCTCTGTGCGGACAGCTCGGAGCCTGGAGCCTGTTTCTCATTCTGTGCCTCCCTCTCTCTCTGCCCCTCCCCTGCTCACCCTCTGTCTCTGTCTCAGAAATAAGCAAACGTTAAAAAAAAAAGTCTTTGCTTTGCCTTTTCTCCTAAAGAATACTATGGCGAAGAATAACATTTTAAGCAGATACCAGGTTCCCGAGTCGGGGCTGGGGGGCGGGGGGGGCCGGGAATGGGGGCCGGTGAGAGCAGGGCTGGCGCGGGGGCCACGTGCAGAAGAATCTGGGATTCCTTTCTCCTTGTTCTGCGTGTAATGAAGGGTTTTAAGCGAGGCAGAGACACGGTCTGATTTGCATGTCGCAAAGGTCTCAGACCTGCCTCCCTCTGTCGGGCAGAGCACTCCTGGTGTTCGTTACTCAAATGCCAACCTAAATGGGTTCTGGAAAGGCCACATAAAAATTGCATCTGTGAGAACTGTCAAATGCAATCCTGCTCTTATCTGCAGTGACAGCTGAAATCGGGGAGCGGGAATCCCGGCCAGAGAGGCTGGTGCGGGCTCTGGGGCCGGGGCGGGGCGCCCCTCTTCTCCAGCTGTTTATCCGCCTAGCAACTGGGGTGAGTTACAGGGTACCCCGATCAGGCAACTGCCCCACCCCCACTGATGGTTTCCGTTGCCCCAGGGGCACGGTCCAGATGCCTTGCCCAGCCTCAAGGCCCTGCTCACTCTCCCTCCGGTGCCCACGACAGCCCCCAATATACGTGTGTTACCACGGATCCTCTGGCTCCCGCCCCAGCGGCAGAGAGTGGGGACCGGAGGGACTTCCCAGCCCCAGGCTCCCAGCCAGCAGCGGTTTTGCCTCGAGGGGACACTTGGCAAAGTCTGCAAAAAGTTTTGATGCCACAACTGGGGCGGGGGGTGGCTACTGGCATCGGGAGGGTGGACCAGGGAGGCTGCTGAGTGTCCTCGTCACAGGACAGACAGGACGGCCCCACAGCAAAGAATCGTCCGCCTCCAGAGGTTAGCCGTGCCCGGGTGGAGAGGGCCTGTGCTCCCTGCGCAGGGAGGACGAGGAACAGAGCGACCTCTGCCTCTGAACGCCACCGACCGCAAAAGGCGTGTCAGGGGGACGGTTAATGCCATTTTCTTTTCTTTTTTTTTTAACTGTAATGTTTGTTTATTTTTGAGGAGAGAGAGACAGACAGAGCATGAGCGGGGGAGGGTCAGAGAGAGAGGGAGACACAGAATCCGAAGCAGCTCCAGGCTCCAAGCTGTCAGCACAGAGCCAGACGCGGGGCTTGAACTCACAGACCATGAGATCGTGACCTGAGCCGAAGTCGGTCGCACAACCGACTGAACCACCCAGGCGACCCTGCCGCCATTTTCATTAGACGTGGTTATTGGGTCTTAGACAGTCAGGAAGTCACTTTGGAGGAGACCTTCGTCATTCAGAGGACCCTCAGCGGCCCGTCTTACGCAGAAATTAGAGCCGCGAGGAAGGTGGGGGCAGGGAAGAGGCAGAACTTCCCCTGCACCCCCCCAGCAGGCCCTCTGATGGGGGCTCACGAGAAGGTGGTCTACTTTGAGAACTGACCTCAGGGATCGGGAGTCGCGGGGCAGGAGAGAGCAAAAGGGAGACTCAGATCGGAATGTGCCGGGACCTTCCGTGAAGCCGGACGGAAGGCGCTGCCCAGTTTTGCACCAGATATGGAAGGGGGGGGGCTGATCCTCTGGCTCCCGCCCCAGCGGCCGCGGCTGCCCCGTGGGGTGTCAGCACACCCCCACCTGCACCCCGGGGAGAGAGCGCCCGGTGGGCTTCTGCAGGCGGCTCGGGCTCGGGAGAAGCCCCAGGGGCCCGGAGCAGGGGGTCCGTGGCGGAGCCCAGACCAGGCGCCCTCGGGTCACACTTGTGCAAACACATTGTTCTGCCAGTGGGGGGGGGGGGGGGGGGGGTCGAGCGGGAGGGAAGTCACTCGAGGTGGCGGATACGGTCCAGTCCTCATGCCGCTCGTGCAGAGTCCTGCCGCCACTCCGGCCACTGTCTCGTCCAGACCGCCTGCGGGAGGACCGGCAGGGTGAGCCCCGTGCCTGCCGCCGCTGGTCCTGAGGCAGGAGTGGACGGCGTCTCTCACCTCCCGTCCCGATCTCCCGCCCCTCGGTCCTGCACTGGTCTCGTCCAGGCTGCCTGCGGGCTGACGCGGACCTGTACCCCTGCGGGGTCTGAGCCCTTCATCTCCTCACCTTTGTAGGCGGCTGGCTGCTGCTTGGCCCCTTGACCACTGTTCCTGGGTGGAACCCCCCCCCCCAACCCTGGGCACCTCCGAGGGTCCCCGACGTCCTGGGCATGGTCCTCTCAGTCCCCGCCGTGTGGCTGGGGCACAGGAGTGTTCTGACACAACACGTAGGGACAAGGGTCCCTGCCGGCCAGTCCACGGGCACGACGTGGTCCAGGTAGACATGGCTGCCCGTCCAGGGGACCCCGGCTGCGTTCCTGGCACAAGAATCCCCTTCCCCGCTGGGACTCGCAGCCGATGACCCAGCAGGACGGAGCGCGATGGACTCAGGAAGCATGCACTTTGTAAGAACGTCACTGGGGACGGGGTGAGGTCGGTCCTCGGGTGGGCCAGCGTCGGTGGTCTGTCCTCGCCCCCCCCGCCCCCGTTCTTTCTGATCTCTGGTCTCCCCGTCTTGCTCCCTCTGGACCCCTGGACAATCAGTCACACCCGTTGCCACCTCCCAGAAGTGGGTGTCCACTCCTCCTTGGGCCGACCCCTCCCCCTGTGCCCAGCTGAGCAGCGGGCGTGGCACACAGGCTCAGACCCCGTCTGCGGGAGTCCACACACAGAGTCACTCAGGTGGACAGCCACGGTCCCTTTGGAGGGGCCCCGGGAGAAACGTCCGTCTCCCCTGTGACGCGTGACCCTCGCCACTCTGGGGGAGCCCCGTCACTGGGGAGCCCGTCCGTCCAGGCCAGCAGAAGACAAGGCCACCGAGCGCCCCAAGGATGCCGGTGCCTCCGTCCGAGGCCTCGGCAGGCGTGTGATTGCCGTCTGCGCCTTCCCGGGGAGGGCATCGCTTGGGGGGCCCCTGGCCTCCTACCGCGTGTCCTTCTGACCCCAGGACCCTTCCTGGCTGTGCTCCCGACGGCTCTGGCACCCCTACATTTCCCGGAGGCCGTGGAGCCGAAGCTTCGAGGGATCTCCCGGCCGTGCGGTCGCCGGCTCTGGCTCCACGTGGACGTAGCTGGGTAGCGAGCCCTGCCTCGTGGGAACGTGACTGTATGTCGCCACGTTGCAGCCTCTGTTCTTTGTGCCCCCTTTCCCGGCGCAAGCCCCGCGCCCTCAGGATCCTGGGCCGTTTGTTCCCCCGGCTCCCGCTGGCACGTTCAGGTCCTGGACGCTCTGAGCGAGCACACGGTTTCTTCCCGGAGTGTGGAGCCCCTTTGCCTGCTCTGGCCGTGCTCAGGCCTGGATCTTGGTCTGGAGGCCGGGAGGGGGGCGGGGGCAGAGCTCCACGAAGCAGACGGCGTCTCCGGGGTTTCGTGCCGGTGGTCGGCCGCCTACAGTCTGCAGGCCCAGTCTGGCTCTCCCTCTGTTTTTGTAGGTCAACTTTTATCGGAACACGTCTCCGCTCACTTGCGTCTGTGTTTCCTGAAGCCACGACAGCTGGATAGTTGTGACAGAGGCTCTCCAGCTCCCCGAGCCGGGAATGTTTGCCATCCGGGCCTTTTCAGAAGAACTTGCCGACTCCTGCCTCTTCCGGCGGCCGAGGGGGAAAGCAGCCCAGGGTCGGCCCAACATAACCAAGCGGGGGTATTGGGTGGCAAGGCGTGGGGCGTCGGGGGCAGAGGACCACCCGGCACGGCTGTTTCAGGTCCTCGGACAAGTCACCGAGCCTCCGGAACCCCCCGTTTGCTCGTTTATAAAACTGGGAGTTCCAGTTCATTCCTTCCCTGCTTTACAAGGTCGTCTAAAGACCAGAGAAGACAATGGAGAGAAAATCGCCTGGGAAACCGCGAGGTGCCGTGAAAACGGGAAGCGTCCGTGTCTGCTCCACGCCGTGGCGCCGGGCAGGGAGGCCGCGGGGGAGGGTCCCCGGCCAGCCCCAGTCCTGGGTGAACGTCGTGTGGAGTCCTGGGTGCCCACGTCACCCCACGGAGGCCTGGCCTGGGCAGCCTTGTCTGCGGACCCTCCCCCGAGGGTCCGGGGCACCCGCTCCGTGGCCGGCCGTGGCCGCACCTGCTCCTCCTGGCTCCCGTCAGAAACCGTTTCAAACACCCCCAGTGTCTGTGACACGGGTGCAGAGGGGGCTTTGAGCTTCAGACAGTGGCTGGGGGCGGCGGGAGAACGGGGCGTCTGCAGACAGGGGCTGTTTGACGCTCTGAGGGGGACTGACGGCAAAATCGTTTGAGGGGAGAAAATGGAAGTGACCCAGGAGGGGAACTTCCAAGATGCCTATGTTTCATCGAGCGAAAGGAGGTTGTGCCGAGAAGCTAGAGCAGCATGAGACATGGCGGGAAACTCAGGAAGATCAGTATCTGGAAGCCGGAAACCCTGGGTCTACTTCTGGGACTGTCATTCCTTTGCTGTGTGGCTTTGGAGAAGTCACTTGGCCTCTCTGGGCTGCAGTGTTTCTCACCCTTAGCATGGAGGTGGTGGGAATTCCTGCCGCCCAGGTTTGTCATGAGCTTAGATCTTTCCGGGGAGGGGGAGGGAGGGTCCGCGGCTCCGCTGGGGTTACATTCTGCCCTTGTGCCTCCTGTTGGCCTCTGCACTTCCACTGTTCTCCCATGTCCGTTCGCACTTGGCGTCGGACAGCCTTGTGTGGATGCGCGGCTTCTCTGGACGCCGTGACCGCGTTCTCCCGAAGCCTGTAACTCGCGCGACCGCGGACACAGCTAGATGCCCCTGATGCTGGCAGCCGCCTTCCGCCCCGCGATGCGTCCTGTGGCGAGGACGGGTCAGGAGCTACAGCCTGCCGTGCAGAAAGAGGCTTTTCTCGGGGAGCAAAGGGTTATTGGTTCACGCGGGGGAGGCACCGCTTGGGAGCGTCCCGTCTCCTCCAAGGTTTTCGGATGGTCGATGCCGGATCTTGTCGCCAAAAGATGTCCTCACAAGTTTCTATAGATAAAACCATTATAGGAAATCGATGTTTTCCTGCAGCTTCCATTATAACTCAGCCACCACGCCCGGATGCAGCCGGTGCAGCCAGAGACAGCGCGGGGCCGGGGCATGGGGGGACCTGTCCTGTGGGGGGCTGCTCTGTGGGGGGGGGCTTCCCTGTGGGGGGCCTGGCCTGTGCGGGGGGGCGGGGGACTTCTCTGGGGGGGGACTTCCCTGGGGGGGGACTTCCCTGTGGGCGGTGGGGGGGGACCTTCCCTGGGGGGGGACTTCCCTGTGGGGGGCCTGGCCTGTGCAGGGGGGGGGAAGGGGGGGTGGGGAGGACTTCCCTGGGGGGGAACTTCCCTGGGGGGGCTTCCCTGTGGGGGGCCTGGCCTGTGTGTGTGGGGGGGTGGGGGGGTGGGGAGGACTTCCCTGGGGGGGACTTCCCTGGGGGGGCTGCCCTGTGGGGGGCCTGGCCTGTGCGGGGGGGGGGGGGACTTCCCTTTGGCGGGGGTCTGCCCTGTTGCATGGTCAGCAGCAGTGCTCAGAGATCATGGCAGTGGGCCCGCCCGCCATCGGCTTGCTGCACGATTATTTCCGTCGCTGAGCCTCAGTTTCCCCATCAGTAAACCCAAGCCGTTGGAATAGATGGAATTCATACCCTGTTAACTCCACTGAACATTCTGCCAAATAAAAGCAGTTCGCATGCTTTCCTCAGCCGCCTGTTTTATCAGAGTGAACATCTCCAGTTGGCCTAGGGCTTGCTGACCGCTACGTATTGTGGGGGAAGAGGTGTTCCAGAAGGTGGGTGGGGGGCCGGGGTTCTCGTCCCGCAGCAGGCAGACAACCGGCCTGTGACTTTGGATTTTAGTCGTTTTGCTGCTCTCCACTGGATGAGCCACGGCTTCCCGAGAAACCGGTCCCCCTCAGCTACCCTGGGGACAGCAGCTCGGTAGCTGGCAACCTTGTAGGTGGCCTTGGGCGAGAGCCACTCTGGATTTGTCCTTTTCACCGTACCCCGTGCATCTCACACGCATCTGCCACCTGCCCGTTCAACGAATCCGTGTTTAACATTAACTTAGCCCATAAACCCAGGAGGCTTACGTATTTCCTTCCAGAAACAAACAAACCAGAAACACACTATTGTGTTTCTCGCCCAGGATTCCGATGCTTAGAATGGTTCCGTGTTTCCGATTCCCCTCGTGCATCGTCCCCGCGACTTTATAAACAGGACGCTGGCATCGCGGCCCCACAGCCACCGAGGCAGAGTGGCCGAGGACGCGTCCCGTTCCTGACTGCGAAAGGGCGCCGTTCTGTCCGTCAGAAGGGAGCAGGCGCCCTGTGCTGGCGGTGCACAAGGTGGCGGGTCTTCCACGTGGCCAGAGTGCGTGCAGGGGCACGGGGACGTGGCCGGCCACGGAGCACCACCACCACGAGGACAGCCGGCGCGCCAGACGAGTCTTCGCTGCCGCGCTCGCGTGGAACTTGGTTCTGTTCACGTAAGAAGTTCCACCACCAACTCCACTCGACGGGAAGTGCTTGTATTTGGGACCACGAATTGGGACCACGAATGACGCCTCGTGATTCACATAGGTTCCGGGTCCCGGTTGTGAGGAGCACGTAAGTGCTGTGTCCCCACAGAGGCGCACGCAAGGTGACGGTACCCGGGCTGCGGGACGGCTGAGGCCGTGGAGGCTGTCAGCACAGCTCGGAAGCCACGTTGTGCAAGAGATTCAATCCAAGTTATGATTTCCTGAGTGTGTCATGATACGTTTCCACAGACGCGCCCTGCCTTTTTCATGCAGGATGTGTTGACAGGAACGCAGTACCCAAGGTGTTTCATGTGAGTCTTCCTGACCCCTGACCTTGACCGCTGACCCTGAACATCCTCTGCGTATTTGTCTCGGGCGTGAGCCTGAGTGCGGCTGGTTGTTCACAAGTGTCGAAGACAAAGGCATGCGCAGGCCTCCGGGGTGACGGTTTGTGTCATCACTTAACGCGTGCAGGGAGAAACAATCTCAGAGAGGTTGGGTAACTCTCCTGGGGCCACACGGCCAGCAGAGGACGGGCGGGACTAAGGACAGCATACTAATGGCTCCCCGCTCTGGCAGGTGAGTATGTATCCTTCCCGGTCAGGGGCGGCTAGTGTGGGCCACGACCAGAGGTAAATCCTTCCTCGGAGAAGCTGGGCGGCCAATAGAAATACGGTGTGCGAGTCGAGAGCCCTTTCCTGGGCTGCTCATGGCTCTGAATTTCGTTGTTTGAATTCTTTTGTCCTTCTTAGCAATTTTGAGACTCCGTGGATGGCGATAGCTGGAGACCCCGGTGGTAGCTGGAGACGGGAAAGCCAGTCCTTGGCGTGGCCACACTCGGGGCTCTGCAGGTCAGCCGTTAGCGTGGGGTGCGGGCCACGTGGGCCGTGGAACCCTCTGGAGGACTGGCGTTTCCAAGCAAACCACTGAGAAGCTTTGATTGGTCCTTTCAGAGGCCTTACTGATTGGAGTTCTCACCTCAGCGGTGGACCCAGGACCGGGTTTGAAGAGGGGAGGCCGCCGTCCGGGTAGGGAACCCCCGTGTGGCCCCAGCTGAGCCGTGCTGAAGGCGTGTTCACCGAGCAGGGCCGTGCCCTGGACGCGGGAGGGCCTGGGAACGGGCGTCACGCACGTGGTGCCCTTCCTCGCGGGACCTTCGCGGTCTGGCTGGGGCGAGGAGGGATGTGCGAGTCTCGGGCAGGCCCCGTCGTGCGCCCACCAGGGGCGAGGACGTCCTACTGTGACCTTGTCGGGCCTGCTGACGGTCTGACCGTTCCGGGACCGGACGCATCACGCCGCTCTGGCTTCGTGTCACTGAACGTTCGGGGCGTGTCCCTGGGATGGGCGAGAATTGTTCGTGCTGTGCCGCAGCCATCTACCGAACAGGGCAGCCGGCTTCGGCCCGCCCCACCGGGGCCTGCCAGGGCCGGATCGGGTCTGGCTTTCCCCAGGTGGGCGCATGCCAGGGTCTTGGTGTGTGCCCTCCTTGAACGTGAATTACTGGTGGGGGCGGAACGCAAGGGCCGAGCAAGATGGCCAGGCACCGGTGCCTCCTTCTCCCCTTTGAGCAAACTTGCAGCCTTTCAACAACCTTTTCCCGTGAGCCAGCCGCGTGCGGTGTCCGCGGGTGCCCTGTGACCCCCAAGCCACCTCTACGTGTGCGCACGCCTTTGATCTCGCTGGCCGCACGCCCCGCACACGGTGACTGTCCCGCAACCCTGCTGCATGGACGGGGAGTGCAGGGAGGTGAGCGGCCATCTAGACCCGTGGCGCGGTGGGCACGGGCGCGTGCGGTGGAGGGAGAGGACAGAAGGCTGCGGTGACAGGCGCACCGGGGACGCGCCCGAGAGCGAGGGACTTTGCGCCGAGTTTGGATGGGACGTGGTTTGGAGCAGGGGCCGGGGACGGTAAGGCAGGGGACAAGAGTGAAGGTGGCAGGTCCTGGCAGGACGGGAGGCACAGCATGGCCTCCCGGGACTGGTCATGTTTGTACTCGTCAACACTGAGGACCTACTGTGTGCCTGTGAGTGTCCGTAGGGGCGCTGTGGGTGCAGGGGTGAGCGAGACCCCGTCAGCCTGGGTGGGTTGGGGGAATTAGGGGAAGGACCCTACTCCGTGCGGGACGCAGTGGGGGCTTCGCGCGGGGTGAGGGCGCCAGCAAATCCACGGGGAAACGCAGAGCTTTCCAGCAAGTGTAAGAAGGTTCAGTCACAAATTTCAGCAGGGAGCCCGAGATCGTAGATGGACTCTTCGGGGTCGGGTGTCAGGACCGGGACTCAGCAGAGAAACCACGCGGCCCTGGAAAATCCGGGGAGGTGTCAGGAGGGGCCCGGCTCGGGGAAAGGTGTGACAGGTTCAGGTGGAACAGAGGGGGTGGGGGCGGGAAGCACAGGGTAACGTGGGAAGCCAAGAGTTGCGGTTTGGCCAGAATGGGGACAGGGACACCCGGAGACGGGCGGGCTGCTACCGGGGCCCCGACTGCGGGCCGGGGTCTGCCCATGGCAGGGTCAGCAGGGGGAGCCACGATGGGATTCTTTCACAGTCACAAGCCAGAATCGACAGCAGGGCTGGGAAACCTTTGCACGGGGGGCCTGGTTGTAGAAAATTGTGTGAAGAATTTGGATGAAGTGTCCAGTCGTTGGGGCCGCAAACAGGGACAAGGCAGACCGGGCTTTCCCTCTGTGCGGCTGAGAGGTCTAACGTCGAGCATGTCGGGGCCTGGGGAAAAGCAGTCCTCCCACCAAGGTCAAGAGACATAAAACACACATTTTAATTACAGGTCTGTGTGTGAGGCTACGGGGCCGGGAGACAGCTCTGGGGATGTAATAAACGGGGGCAGCCCCGCCGAGCAGGAAGCGCCTGAATTCCGTTCCTTTGCTTCCCCTTGGGGCAAGGTCATACTTGTCAAGGAAATTTTATGGGGGGAAAAAAAAAGAAAACCTGGCGACTTTTATTTTCTGCTCCTTACCTCCCAACCCCTACGCAGAGGTATTTTCTCTGTTGGGATGGTAATATATAGGATTCCTTTTGTCGTTCTTATTTTTATTTTATTTTTAGTTCGGTCCCTTGCGTACTCCTCCTTCTCTCTCCAGCTGCTTTCCGGGGTGGGGGGGTGCTATCCTATACTCTCCCCCCGTCTCCGTCCTCTTTCCACAAGCAAAAACAGCTCCCGCCCTCCACGGCTCGTCTCCCCCCCACAGTTCGCCTCTCCACGCCTCTCCATGTCCAGAACCTGCCGAGTTCTGTGGTTCAGTTTGTGTAGATTGCTGCGTTAATCCTCAAATCAGTTTTCTAGGTGTGCAGGATGGTTTAGCGTTGATCTGGCTGCATTTCAAGGACACACAAAACACTTGCGTGCTGTTCTGCCATCTCGGCCCCTCCCCCCTTATTTTATTTTTAGAATTTTACACATTTAAAAACATTTTTTCAAATGTTTTATTATCCAAACTTGAGATAGAGAGAGACAGAGTGCTAGCTGGGGAGGGGCAGAGAGAGAGGGAGACAGAATCCGAAGCAGGTTCCAGGCTCTGAGCCGTCGGCACAGAGCCCGACGCGGGGCTCGAACTCACAAACCGTGAGATCACGGCCTGAGCCGAAGTCGGACGCTCAACCGACTGAGCCCCCCCCAGGTGCCCCTTGAATTGTACACATTTTTTAAAACAAAGTTTTGCTTTAGAAGGAGAGAGAGAGTCAGGGCGGAGCAGAGGGAGAGAGAGAGAGAGAGAGAGAGAGAGAGAATCTCAAGCAGGCTCCATGATCAGTGTGGAGCCCAACGCGGGACTCGATCCCATGACCCTGGGGTCATGACCTGAGCCGAAATCAAGCCTCGGAAGCTCAATCCACTGAGCCGCCCGGCGCCCCTTTTCTGTAGTTTTAAAATACAGTGTCTGATAAACTGGTATCTCAGACATCGCACTAACTTTATTTTAGTGGCTGAAGGACAGGCCGGGGAGGCGAATGCACCATACTTTGTACACTCCTTCCCTTTGCCCCGAGACTGTCCTGCCACGGATACAGCTGCCACGGGCATCGTCCCGGACGGCTTTAGGGAAATGTCTCTCGTAGCTTCCTACCCTGACTTTTTATAAATCGGTCTGAAAATCCTCAGTTGAGGCCAGAACTTGGCAACTGGGATCAAAATTTCCAGCATCTGGTGAGTTTCTCGCCTGACGCATCTGGGAAGGAGGGGCCTCATTTGTGACGGGGACAGACGTCGCCGTGGCCAAAAATCCGGGCCTGGCAGGGTCAGCTGCTGGTGGTTGGAAGTTCCCGGCCTGCCAGCTCGGTGACTGCCCCCAGGGGCTGCCTGTCTCATCTTACAGGACAGAGTCATTCGCTGGCCGTGGCCGTCTCTCCCGTGGGGTCAGCGCCACGGAGCCACAGAGACACGGCCAAGCACTTGTGAAGTTTGATTTTCAAGGCAGATATGGGGGAGGGGACACAGACCCATCACGGAAATAACTTGAGACACTGGAGGAAGGTAGGATACAAAATGGGAAACGTGAGGGCGCCGGGGGTGGGGGGGGATCAGTCGGTTGAGCGTCCGACTTTGGCTCAGGTCACGATCTCGCGGTCTGTGAGTTCGAGCTCCGCGTCGGGCTCTGTGCTGACGGCTCGGACCCTGGAACCTGCTTCGGATTCTGTGTCTCCCTCTCTCTCTGTCTCTCAAAAAACAAATAAATGTAAAAAAAAAAAAAAAAGGAAATGGGGAAAGTGGGAATAAATCTGTCCCTACACCCTGACCGCCACATACTCGCTGTGACGGGACAGACAGGCAGCACGCTGGCCACCAGGGGCGCTGTGGGTTCACCTTCTTGGCTCAGGAGGGTCTGCCCCCAGCATGCGGTTTGAGGGGCGGTTAGTTGTGCCGTGCACACCCCTCCTCACCGCCCGCATCCTCACTCAGTCAGCCCCAGGCTGGATACAGGGTGCCTCGTGACACCCGTGACGATGAACCCTTTCTCGGGGGAATCTGGGAGACCCCCATCTTCCTAGGAAATCGCAAAGTGTCTCTTTAGGTGAACAGCCACCAGGTGCCACGTTTGCAGCACGGGGCGGCTTCAGTCGGCTCGCCTGGCGGAGTCCTCCCGCGCAGAGGGCTGATGTGCTCTGCACAAGGCCACTCCTGGCGGACTTCCCGGCGGGGGCTGCTCTTCTCTTCTGCCCACTCCGGACGCAAGGGTTTGGGCTGCAGACGTTCCGGGGCCCAGTGAGCTCATCTGCTTCTCTTTAACAGTGGCAAGGATGTAAAATACACAGTTTACGAGACTCTAAGTGTCCGTCTATTAAACTGGAGGTGACTTCCAGGCATCGCGGGATGGTGCGTCTTATTACCTACCGGTTAACATGTCTGCTTCCGGGCGTGGTATTTCTCAGCCGGTGCACCCGTGGCTCAGGCCGTGGCGCCGTCTGTGGCACCGTAAAATGCGTGGATCCTGAAGACAGGGTCCTCCCGCAAAGCTGCGAGGCTTCCTGCAGAAATGGCGTCCTGCGTCTGGCCGTGGGCGGTACGTGCCCACCTGAAAGGGCTGGAGGCCCCTCTGTGAGGGTGGAGGCCCCTCCCCCTGCATCCCCCCTCCCGAGTCCCCTTTCCACCGGCCGCAGCCGCCGTGGTTACAGATTCTCCATTTGGTGCTGCAGGACCCGAGTCCCCTGTGTCACCGCCTCATTTCCGCTGCAGTGTGGGTCACGTGCTCTGCTGCGTGGCACGGGATTTTTCCCGTTCTCAAGTGTGGGGCGGGCATGCGTCGGGGCCACGGGAAAGGAGCCGGGGTAACGCAGACGAGAGTCCCGGCCGCCAGGCCATCTGGTGTTTACGCTGTGGGTTAAAAGCTGGTTCCTGGTGGATGTAAATGCGTGTGTCGAAAATGCGCGCAGGGACTTGAGAAACAGCTCCTTCTTCAGGATTTTGAACACGGATTTGGGAGTGTTGTTGACCCCGTTTATCTGCACTTTCCGTGGAAACAAAGATAAACTTTGGTCCAGCCACGGGATGATCACACATTCGATATTAGTGTCATCCAAGTTACCGAGGTTTTACGGTAAACCCAGGGGCGAAGGCAGGGTCGAGCGGGGCAGGACGGGTCGCTGGCTGTCCTTGGGGGTCACCGTGGGAGGCTGGGTGTTTGCGGGAATGTGGGGGTGGGGAGCCTGGCTGTGGCGGTCACACCGCGCATTTGATGTGTAAATACAGGGTTTCAGGTGGAAAGAACTTACAGATCATCTCGTGGGACCCTTCAATTGCCGCCGAAGAGATGGGAATCGGAGAGATGAAACTGTTTGTCCAAAGTCAAGCAGAAAAGCTGATAAGAGGCCCTGATGTTATTTAGATAAAATATTTCGGTGTAAACTTGTTTCCGTGCTGCCTCGCACGTAAGCAACCCTGGATACTCGCGGTCCAGGATCCGGGAAGGGCCCTGGAGGTCTGGCTCGGGAAGGGGGGGCAGCCTCGGGACACCGGGTGGGTGCTGGCTCAGAACGGAGGGACCAGAATCGGGGATGGGGGGGGGGGGTCTGACGGCTGGGCTGACCCCACGCAAACGGTCTCCCCTCTCTCCGGGCAGCAGGAATGTTCTCCTGCGGGAAGAGTGATTGTAGGCACATGCACCGGGAAGGCCAGCGGCCCCTGAGAGGACAGGGGACGCTTGCGCCCGGATGCCCTGAGCCCAGCCACGTGGCCTGGCTCCAGCAGGCACCACGCATTCTGTGGGGCAGCGGGGGGGGGGGGGTCTGTCCCCTTCTCCTAGATGGCAGGTCAGCGGCCAGACCTCGGCCAGCAGGACCGGGCACGGGGAAGAGCCAGTAAACATTCGGGGAAAGCCAGTCCCCTGCAAAAGAGACAATGTGTCCCAACAAGGGAAGACAATTCTAAGGTGACCCATCTGGCTGGGCTGTGGCTTTGGATGTGGTGTGACTCTTTCACCCTTGTGGGGACGGACTGTGACCTGGGGACAGGCCGTGACGTGGGGACGGGCTGCTAGGGAGCTGGGAGGCACAGCAGCCCTGCTCCCTGGTGGTATTTGGACAACAAGGGACTGGACAGCCTCAGACCCGCTGATGACGTGGCATTAACTAGCCGGGAGGGGCCGCCGGTGACTCCTGTGGTCCTGCAAGTCTCCGAAGCCATCACATGACTCAGAACAGCCTCCCCTGCTATTTAAACCAAGAGGGAAGCACTCACTATCGGGGGGAGCCGACCTTCCACTGGGCCCTGGGCGGCCGCGTCCCCAGCGGCGCACCTGTGCCTCTCTTTCCGCCAGCCGTGCGCGCCGCCCTGTGCCGAGGGGACTTCCTGTCCCCCCAGCCCCGCCGAGAGCAGATGCACCCGTGACACCAGAAAGACGTTTATGCCAAAGACCTTGAGACTAACAGCAAAACGCTGAAATCAAGTCCCCGGGGACTGAGTTGAATAGCGGATGGAAAGGGTTGTGAGTGAGCCGTAGGCTGAAGTGAGGCGTCCTCCCAGACCGCAGAGGAGGGAGGTGCGGGTCGTAGAAAGGAAACGTCCAGGGACGCGGGGGTCAGTCCAGAGACGGAAGCAGCCATCTAACTGCAGCGTGAGAGGCGGAGAATACGTAGACCGGGCGGGGGCGCGGGATCGGGGAACCACGAGAGCGCGGCGTTTCGTCCAACTGTGGACAGACCGTGGTCCGCACACCTGCCACGTAGGGGGAGTTGAGGAGCAAGTCCGCGACGACAGCCGGCCGTGCGGTGTGGCATTTCAGCTGCAAGGATGTAGACAGAAAATTCTCCAAACTCCCAGAAAACACAGGCAGAATATCGACGTCCGAATGAGAATCAGGCTCACCCCAGCAGCCCGGGGTGAGAGAGGAAGTCTACAAGGTGCTGGGGGAGGAGGGGGTGTGTTTGCTGCTTGAATGTCCTCTCGGTGCGTCATCATCCGACTGGGGGGTGACATGCAGGCATTTTTATAAGGACTCCGATCAGTTTACCTCCACAGACTCTCCGGAAGGGAGAGCTACAGGATACATTCCAGCAGGAAACAGAAAGATACTAGGAGGAAACAAAAAAGAATCAAGCGTGAATTTCACATATTAATTGTGCGATTAAGAATAATTTTTACAAGGGGCGCCTGGGCGGCTCAGTCGGTTAAGTCCGACTTCAGCTTAGGTTATGATCTCGAAGTTCGTGAGTTCGAGCCCCGCGTCGGGCTCTGTGCTGACAGCTCAGAGCCTGGAGCCCGCTTCGGATTCTGTCTCTCCCTCTCTCTCTGCCCCTCCCCCACTTGTGCTCTGTCTCTTTCTCTCTCTCTCAAAAATAAAAAAATTAAAAAAATTTCATAAGATAGCTTTTAAAAGATAGTTTTAATTAAATTGGAAATCTCAAGGACATTATAATGGAAAAGGAAACAACCATACATTTGATGTTAAAAGCCTAGGTAATGAAGATTTAAAACAAAATGTTTTGAACACATGAACGGAGCTAAGACAGGATGTTCTCGTTGCTCTGCAGGGGGCGACCTACACCCATCCCCGTGTGTCCTGTGGGCACAGACCGCTCATTGGCACCTGTAGTAACTGGAGGAGGGAAGAGATGGGATCCATGAGGAATGTCCCCAAACGACCCCGTGGTCCTGATACGTGGGGGGTAGCGGGAAGTGCACACAGAGGGTCTCTGAAGACGGGGCTGGGAAGGCCCACCGGGGTGGGGGCTGGGGGGTGCCCACGGGGGTGGGCTGGGGGTCCTGCCAGGTGGAGGCGCTGGAGTGGGGTCTGGGAGGACCCCACGGAGTGGGCGGCTTTTATCCGTGTGAGTCCGCGAGTGCGCCTTGTGGCTGGAAAGTCGCCCTGGTGAAAACACGGAATCCCGTCTTGGTGAAGGACGCCGCTAGACGCGAGCGCAGGTCAGATGTTTCAAGTAGCGGACGAGCCCGCAGGAGCTCTTAAGGCCTTTGGTAAAGTGTAATTCCCGTGTACATTTAAGCTTTATCACTATGCAAGCACCTGTTTGACAATAAAGCAATTTTGTTGCTAATCTATGTGCGTGTCCGCACAGGTATATACGCGTGTGTCCGCATACGGGTGTAGCGTCTCGGTAGTAAGACGTGTGCGTACGTACGCACGCGGTCACGTGCGTGGTTGGCAGGGACGTGGGGCCGAGGGTGGAAGCAGTGAGGCACAGCTGGAGCTTCCGCGCGGAACTGGAGCGGTGACCCCGTGACGCTGCTGTCACAGATGACCCCTCGGTGGCCCGAGACAACCTCTCCCCCGGATCCGTGGGCCGGAAGTCCGGGGGCCCCGGATGGAGCTGCCGGTGGCCACGGCTGGAGCAGCAGAGCCGGGACGTTCCCCGGGGGGGAACGGGGGGGACCGTTCCCCAACGCTGGAATAAATGCTCGGGGGTCCGCAGCGATTTCAGCGTGCGCCGAGGAGGTAAAGAAGCGAGGGAGAAAAGGCAATCGCGTTCGTCTGTTATCTGGAAGAAGTCGGTGTGGGATGCACGTGGCGCCTTCCTTCCAAGGAATATGGTTCAGAAATGGGGAAAAACAGGGCGACTTTGCGGTGGAGAAGCGTGACCCACGTGACCAAAGTAGCAGCAACGGTGATGCGCCGGACCGGCGGTAGGTCCCTGCGGTCTGATGTGTGCCGAGGGCACTTCACCTCCGTGGTTGCCTCCCCCCAAACCCAGAACCCGTCTAACTATGAGGAAAACCCAAGTGAGGGACAGTCTGCAAAATACTGACCCGCCTCAAACTGCCAAGGGCATCCCAAACGAGGTGGGGGGGGGGGGGGGGTCTGAGAAGCCGTCCTGGCCCCAGGAGACACGGCGGGGAAATGCGACGCAGTGTCCACAGGGGGTCCTGGGACAGATCAAGGCAGTGGGTGCAGACGACGGAGGCCCGGAAGATGTTGGGCGACCGGAGTTCGTACGGACGCATCAACGCAAGGTCGTCGCTCGTGACGGGTGAACCTTGTTAACGTCAGATGGTAGCAGCAGGTGGAATCCAGTCTAGGGTACCTGGGCATCTCTTGTGCCGTCTCTGCAAAGCCCCTGCGACTCGAACACTGTTGTTTAGAAGAAGCTTGGTAACAAATACAGAGCTCGGAGTCAAGCCTGCTTCATTCGTGTGTTTCTTTTACCCTCGTTCTTTCAGATAATGAAAATATAAGTGACTGACTAAGTAAATGCAAAAGAAAACAAACAAAGGGCCAGGCCGTGGGCTTCCTGTGACAACCGCTCCTACCAGCATCCCGGGAGTTTGGAGCCCGGCTCACCTCTGAGGACGGGCTGGCTGGAGCCTGCGGTGAGCCTTCTGCGGGCATCTCCGCGCCAGGAGCGAACTGTCGAAACAGGCGTTCGCTGACGAGGGCTCGGGAACTCGCTGTCCCTTAAGCACCTGGATTCACCGGAGACTTGCGACGTGGAATAATGCATCCGCCACACCCGATCAAACACCGATGATAATGCTGCCTTTGGATTCTGCCGGAGGGTTTTCATATCTCATTTTCTCGTCCGACGCCCATAACGCCCCTGATGCAGGCAGAGGCTGGCTGTCGCTGCGCTGGCCCCTTCACCGCCCTTTAACCGGCGGTGGTTGCTGCACACAGACAGTAACGGCGGGCGGGCTGAAGCCACCGCTGGACCCCACCGTCTCGCTGTCGGCTGCCCCTGACCACGCTGGCCGCTGCCGCTCTGGCCCCAGCTCCAAACCCTGCTGGTGGCATCTGCCCGTGGCCCCCAGTTTTGTCGGACTAGCACAGGCCCTCTTGCTGATATTGGCCCACCGTTCGCGCATGGCTCTCAGCCTTGTTCACTCCCCCAGTGTTACACCCTCAGCCGGGGTCCCCACCCCTCCGCCGCTGGCCTCGCGGAGCATCCCCGGGGAGGGCTGGACATTTCCTTGAAACGCTGTCCTCAGACTCTGCAGTGTGAGATGCCAGTTGCTGTTTGCTGGGTTTTGCTGTTGACCCCACTTTGCCCAAACCCATACTTTTAATCAAATTATTGGGGGGGGGGGTAGGAAAGAAGATGCACAAAAATATAAGCCAAATTGTTTATCATTCAATTCAACAGACAGGAAGCTGCTTTTGTAGAATTTATAAATGCGTCTTCCAGTTTCCGTGTCTGTGCCGTGGTGGGTGGGTCCGCTGTGGGTCAGCACCAGCCGGGGCGGCTGCGGCCTGGGGACCTGGGGCGAGCACCCAGACAGGCCCAAATGCAGGCCTGCTCACCCCAGGTCCCAGACCGGGCCACCCGCACCTGCCGGTCCCTGCAGCCTTGGCCCCAGGGTGGCCCCGTGGGGAGGGCAGTCAGCTGGACCTTGAGCTGCAGGGGTGGGGAGGGTGACTACTCTTAGGCTGGACCCCCAGCGGACATCCGCAACAGAGCCCGTCCCTGAGGAAGCCAGGAGGAAACGGAGGGGAGAGGGCTCCCCCAGGCGGTGCGAGGCCCTGAAGCAGGGGGTGGAGGAGGCCCCCAAGGAGGAAAAAAATCCTTGTGTTGGAGCAGAGGGTCGGGGAGAATGTCCCTGAACCCCGTTTGACAGGGACAGGAAGAGCGGGGACGGGGAGGGGGAGCATCCTTGGAGATTTCTGTCCCCTGTCCAGGACAGCCGTCAAATATCCAGACACTGGATTTCACTGGGAGCCAGAGACCCGCGGGGACTGGCCTGGGATGAGAAAGGGGTCCTGCGTGGAGGCCGTGAACCGCAGGCCAGGATTGTCCACTGGGCACACACCACTGAGTGTGAGTGGTGGCTTCAGCCACGGGACAGAGGGACCGCCTGTGTGCAGCTGAGGCTCCAAGTGGATGTGGGACGGAGCAAGGGGACGTGGGGGGACATGAGGGGATGGGGGGAGACGCGGGGGGGACATGGAGGGGACATGGGGAGGGGAGAGGACTCCCTGGACCAGACCAGGGAAGGGAAGGGAGGTAAAGAGGCCGATGCACACGATGCACACGGAGGGGGCTGGCAAGGCAGGCCTGAGGGAGGGAGGGAGGGAAACCGGGAGGGGGGCGAGCCAGGAGACATTTCCAGATCTAATTTATGAAAACTCTCCAGAAATGAAAGAAGGTTTGAACTTACAGACCAAAGGTATACACTGGGTTCCGGGAACCATTGATAACTTATCAGCAACAAATAGTGTCTGCTAAAAGTGAGGGGGGAGTGAGGGAAGGAAGGAGGGAAGAAAGGAGGGAAGGAGGAGGGGGGGGAGGAGAAGGGAGGAGGGGGGAAGGGAGGGGGAGGGGTGAGGAGAGAAGGGAGGGAGGAAGGAAGGAAGGAGGGAGGGAGAAAGGGAGGAAGGGAGGGGGAAGGGAGGGGAGAAGAGGGGGGATGAGAGAAGGGAGGAAGGAAGGAAGGAGGGAGGGAGGGAGAAAGGGAGGGGGAAGGGAGGAAGGGAAGGGGAAAGGAGGGGAGGAGGGGAGAAGGGAGGGGTATGAGAGAAGGGAGGAAGGAAGGAAGGAGGGAAGGGGAAGGGAGGAAGGGAGGGGGAAGGGAGGAAAGGAAGGGGAAGGGAGGGGAGGAGGGGGGAAGGGAGGAGAGAAGGGAGGAAGGAAGGAAGGGAGGAAGGGAGGGGAAGGCAGGGGAGGAAGGAGGGGGGAGGAGAGAAGGAAGGAGGGAGGGAGGAAGGGAGGAAAGGAAGGGGAAGGGAGGGGAGGAGGGGAGAAGGGAGGGGGAAGGGAGGGGGGAGGAGAGAAGGGAGGAAGGGAAGAGGAAGGGAGGAAAGGAAGGGGAAGGGAGGGGAGGAGGGGGGAAGGAAGGCAGGAGGAAAGGAAGGAGGGAAGGAGGAAAGGAATAAGGAAGGAAGAATCCTTTGAGCAGCCAGGTGAAAAGATTAATCACTTATGAAAAGAAGAAATACCAGCTGGTCTCAAGCTTCTTTAAGAAAATGACCCAGGGGCGCCTGGGTGGCTCAGTCGGTTAAGCGGCCAACTTCAGCTCAGGTCAAGATCTCGCGCTCCGTGAGTTCGAGCCCCGCGTCGGGCTCTGTGCTGACAGCTCGGAGCCTGGAGCCTGCCTCCGATTCTATGTCTCCCTCTCTCTCTGCCCCTCCCCCGTTCATGCTCTGTCTCTCTCTGTCTCAAAAATAAATAAACGTTAAAAAATTTAAAAAAAAAAAAAAAAAAAGAAAATGACCCAATCCAAAAGGCAGCAGAGCAGTTCCCAGTAAGGTGCTCCAAGAGAGAAGATGGCTGAGGATTTCATGGAAGAGGCTTTAAGCTGTTGCCGAGCGTAAAAACAAGAGAAAAATATTTAATATTTAAGAACACAGGGTGTGTGGTTTCCACACGGCATTCTTTTTTTTCCTACGTTTTTAAAAATTTAAATTCTAGTTCGTTAACATGTAGTGTAATACTGGTTTCGGGAGTGGAAGCCAGTGATTCGTCACCTACATACAACCCCGAGCGCTCACGCTCGTCCCACAGGTGCCCTCCTAGCGCCCCTCCCCCGTCCAGCCCCCCCCCCCCCCCCCCCCCCGGTCAAGCCTCAGTTGTTCTGCATCATTAGAGTCTCTTACGGTTTGCCTCCCTCTGGTTTTATCTTATCTCATTTTTCCTTCGCTTCCCCTCTGTTCATCTGTTTTGTTTCTTAAGTTCCACATATGAGCGAAATCCTGTACGTTTGTCTTTCCCTGACCGACTTCTTTCACTTAGCGTCGTACCTTCTGGAGCCATCCACGTCGTTGCGGGTGGCAGGACTGACGGCCGAGTAACATTCTGCCATATAAACATAGACGGCTCGACGATGAAATTTAGCTACGCAAGAGACGAACGGAGTCACCGTCCACAACAAGACCGGCGAGGTAGGTCCGTTTATTGCCAGGCACCCTGGTGACGCTCCACGCACGGACGAGAGTGCGCACGCCACACGCACGTTATGTTTCCAACGAAACCTGTGACTGGGACGAGGGGTGCAGGGGGTTGGCGTGACTTAAAGCTGATGATCAAGTAATGAAGATGCGCGTGGATCCCCCATCTTGCAGAAGTTGGCGTCACGCCACTTTCTGTTTGTGGAAGACTCGGCCTCAGTGCCTGTTTCTGCCACCAGGAAACCCCAAAGAGGACTTCGGCCTTTATGAAGAAAGACAAAAGCGAAACACAGCAAAAAGAAAGTAGTGCTCAGTGTTGGTTTTGCAGTGAGCCGTTAGAGAGGCAGTGCCCCCCCCCCAGCCGTGAGTGCCCCCCGGGTGTGAGTGCCCCCCCAGCCGTGAGTGTCCCCCAGCTGTGAGTGCCCCCCCGCCCGTGAGTGCCCCCAGGTGTGAGTGCCCCCCAGCTGTGACTGCCCCCCTGGGTGCAAGTGCCCCCCCCGGGTGTGAGTGCCCCCCAGCCTGAGTGCCCCCCCTGCCGTGAGTGCCCCCCTGGGTGCAAGTGCCCCCTCAGCCGTGAGTGTCCCCCGGCCATGAATGCCCCCCAGACGCTAGTGTACCCCCAGCCGCGAGTGCCCCCTAGCTGCGAGCAGCCCCCGAGTCCCTTCCCTAGAACCACACTCAGCACCTGGCATCCAGCCTCCAGAGCCCTGGACCCTCTGGGAGCATCTGTGCTTGTCTCCGCTCGTGCGCTGCGTCCATCAGCGAGGTGTGTCCCAAGGTATGGGAACAGGGAGGAGAGCTTATTCTTTTCGTCTGGGGACACCCATTCCCCACCTAAATTAACAGCAGTTGCATTTTTGTTTTACAGCATTCTGGGTTTGGAAGGTGTCCCGGGAACGTCGTGCTTCTGGATAGCGGGGAAATGTATTTAAAGACATAAAGGTAAGTGTGTAAAAAGCCAGTATTTGGCAGAGGAAGAGCGTGCAGAGGGGAGACCCTAAGGGAGTGGCGTGGTAGCGACGTGGTGACGGGAGTGACGGAGCACCGTCCAAAGAAGTGGGTGGTTGGGTCCGTTACGGCCACAAAGGTGGGCCGCAGACACCGCCATCTTTGAAAATCATCAAAATCTGCCCCCCCAGATGCGAAGAAGCCGCAGGCATGTAGTGAACGGAAGGGTAATAGGAAGCCTGACTCGAAATGACCACAGAATTGAAACTACGACAGGTGTCCTTTTGATCTGTGCGAGCGGTTCTCACGCGTGCGCGTCGGCTTGGACACAAAATCCTGAAAGCAGGTGACTTAGAGACTCAGAGATTCGACAAAGGCGAGCGGGGAAGACGGAAAGAGGAGAAAACCAGGCTGCAGCCTTGATCCCAAAGCGGGCAGGTGACGTTTGGATGTCTCTGCCCCAAGTAATCCGGGGTCAACCTTCACAGAGCGGTGCTGTGGGGCCGGGAGGGGGTGTGGACAGAGAAAGGCGTGTCGCCACCAAGAAAGCTCCCTTGGGTCGCTGTCAGAGAGGGGAGCAGGCACAGGAGATCCAAACGCATTTAGACGGTAAGCGCGCTGACATATGTTGAACTCTGTCCGGCAAACAGAAATTCGAGAAAGGAATCTGACTTTCAGTGGGGCCATGAAGAAAATGTCACATTGTCCAAAAAATCGAAATCATGCAGATAACTTTTTCTGATCTGTTCGGAGTATGTACTGGTATAACCTCAGTGCAGGGTGAATTTTTTTTTAAGTGTGTTTATTTATTTTGAGAGATACAGAGATAGCGTGCGTAGGGGAGGGGCAGAGAGAGAGGGAAGGAGAGAGAGAGAGAGAGAGAGAGAGAGAGAGAGAGAGAGAATCCCCAGCAGGCTCCACACTATTATCACAGAGCCCGATGCGGGGTTTGAACTCATGAAACCGTAAGATCATGACCCGAGCCGAAACCAAGAGTTGGATGCTTAACCGACTGAGCCGCCCAGGTGCCCCGGAGGGTAAATTTTTAATATCAGGAAGGTACAGTCACGTTTTGACTCATTGGCTCTACATTTAAGGATTTTTCCTGCAGGTGTTTGTTCTTCAGGGTGTGTAGTAGAAGCTCATTAAATACATTAAGGTAATTTGTACAACGGAACACGATGCAACCGTGCAAAGATCAAGCCAGCTACCAGGCGAATCTATGTGTATCTTGAGGTGAAAGTTCAGCTGGAGGGACTAAGGAGCCTTACAAGTACCGACATGGAGTGATCTCCAAAATATCTTGGTGGTGAAAACAATTAGTGTGCGAGATAACGTGTGCAGAATGTCGGTGTTTTGCAATAAGAAACACCGATCCACTTTTCCTTGTATGGTCTGTCTCTGGAGGAAGACACTGGTCGGGCAGGTGTCTCTAGACAGGGTGACTCGTTGGTACCTTTTGGACGTTGTAAAATTTTGTGCTGTTGTGTGCGTGACGCACTCCAAAAAAGAAAAGAAGCAATTGCTTGGACAATAAGCAAGGTGACAGCGCTGTGACCCTCAGATGGCCTAGCCGCCTCCTGAGTATCCCCGTGCCCCTCTGTACTCACTGACCACCCTGTGAGCTGTAAGGACGTTCTGGGCACCTGTCCCTCCCCTGGGCCCCGAGGCTCTCGGAGCCCAGTGCCACTCATCTCTGTAGCGCAAGGACACGCACCAGGGGACCGTGTTCTAGAGAAGACGGCCCGGGCCAGCTCCCTGCTCGGGCTCCTGTAGCTACGTGATCCTGGAGAAGTAACGAAACCTTTCTGCTCTCTGATTTCCCGTCTGTAAAATGGGAATCGCGGCATTCCCTGCCTTAGAGGCTTTTTGTGAGGCTGAAGTCAGGTCAGTCTCAGAGTACGTGCCCGGCGTGCGGTAGCTTCTTCATGGGTACTTGGCGACGTCTCAGCTTTCCGGCGTAGCCGACAGAGGGCCTGGCACATCGTGGCCCTTGGCGTTTTCACGGAATAAACAGATGCGTTCCTCCCTGCGATCCGGTGCTAACGAGGCTGTGTCTTCTGCTTAGCTGGTAGGCGATTCTGGATGAGTCAGGTTATCCGGTAACCCGGCATCCCTGACGGGATACAGGAGAGGGCTATTTCAGGGGAAACCTGCAGGCGTGCCCGTTTGCCAACCCCTAAAAATATTTTTGTCGATCTCAGGGATCCGGGTACCGCCAGGGAAACGCTGGGATCTCAGAACGAGAGGCCGGCCCTGCCGCGATCACAAAACAGCCCACGCAGCACGGCCACCTCGGGGCGGCATAAATGGACTTCTGGCAAATACTCTTTTCCATCGAGTTCTGTCCTGGCGGGCGGTGTCCCCAGGCACGCTGGACCTAGAACCACGTTCTGTCAGAAGCTCAGTCTAGCCGGGACCGTGTTGCATCAGCCTGAGGGAAGGCCCGCTCTCTGGGGGGCCTCGGCGAGGTCATTTCACTGCCCTGGCCGGGGCTCCATCCCCGTCTGTCCGGCCTCGGCAAGAGAGCAGATCACGCAAACCAAATCCACGCTGCCCGGCACCAGGTGCGTGCTGTGGGGTTAGCGTCAGGTCGGGCTGGGGGCCGCCCGGGTGAAATTCCGGAAATGGATGAGACTCACGTTCCGCAGTGTTTGTAGGGACGCCTGACTGTGTGACCAACACTGAGCCCCTGCTATGTCCCGGGCACTTCCAGGGGTCAGGCTTCCCGAATCCCCCGGGTGCCGTGGAGAGACCCAGAAAGGTCTAGTGACTCCCGCTGGGGACTCTCGCCGCACCGTCCCACGTAAGCAGTCACAAAGTCACGGCGCTCCCACGTGGCGCCCCGGATGCCACATGCCAGCCAGGGGTGGGACGGTCTCCGAAGCGCCCCCAGATTCTTTGGCTTCAGACTCATGGCGTCGGGCAGGAGCCCTGGGTTGGCCAATACCCGCTCCCCGTCCGCCAGGGGTTGGGGGGGGGGGGGAGAGGGGACATTGAGGGTTCAAAATGGCAACTTTCTCCAAACTAAGAAGAGAATTTAGAATCTGGGCAGCCCAGAATGACCAATGTCCTCCGCACCTGCCAGACACCCCAGCGGGAGCCTGTGCCTGGAAGGGGCCACGTGCAAAGCAGAGGCGTGGCATCCGAGGTCCAAATACAACCGGGACACGTCCAGCCTGGGACCCAGCCTTCTGGAGACGACCACGGGGCTGCCGGGCTCACCTCGGTCTGAAGAGGCCCCTGGTCTCCAGCCTCATCCGGGGAGGCTCCCAGGCAGCAGGGCGGGGCTCTGAGCACCCCCTCCCCCGACACACAGCATTCCCGGAGGTTTGGGCAGCGGCCCCCTGCGGACACCGAGCCCACGAAAACGTGGTCGGAATCTGCTACGACAGCCTCCCCCGCGCAGCCCACAGCCACGTGCTTAGGGACGCACGGTGACTCTGCACCCCACCAACCCCACGTTGTCTCAGAAGCCTGTTTCTGTGCCCCAAAACCCTGCCCCTGGTGAGATCGGCCTGGGAAGGGACAGTGTGTCGCAAAGGCTTTCCTTGGGCCGTAGACAGGAGAGGCCGCTCTCCTCCTGCAGCTCGGAAACCAGGGTCTGAAATGACCCCGGACATTCATTTCTGTGCCATGTGCGTTTTTGGGAGTCCTCAGATGTGACCCAGGACAGGCGAGTTTAGGAGGATGGGATCCAGGGAGCCCCAGGGTCAGGGCCGGGCCGTAAGTGCTGTGCTGGCAGATGACAAGCCTGGGGTACACGGGACCAAGATACGGGGTTCCTGGATGGCTCAGGGTCAGAGACAGCACTGGGCCAGCGGCATGGCCTTGTTGGCTCCTGGTGCCGCCGTTTTGTCAAGCCAGCAGAGGCACACTTCCTCCGAGAAGGAGACTGCGGCTGGGACTTGCAGCCCGGGGGTGGGGTGGGGTGGGGTGGGGGACAGCTTTCGTGGGCCTCAACTCCCCGCTCATCCGTGCACTCAGGCGTTTGCCTAGATGCCCAAGATGGCCGTCTGCCCTCCTCCCTCTCCCCTCCCCTCGTCCCTCCCCTTCCCCTCCTCCCTTCCCATCCTTTCCCCTCTCCCTCCTTCCTCCTCCTCCCTCTCTCTTTCTTTCCTTCCCTTCCCCTTCCCCTCCTCCCTTCCCATCCTTTCCCATCTCCCTCCTTCCTCCTCCTCCCTCTCTCTTTCTTTCCTTCCCTTCCCCTTCCTTCCTCACTTTTTTCTTTCTCTTTCTTTCTTTCTTTCTTTCTTTCTTTCTTTCTTACTTTCTTTCTCCCTTCTTCTTTCCTTCTCTCTTGTGTCACCTTAAAAGCCACAAACACCTGCCAATTATGAGACTTACACTTTGCATCTACTCAGGCTTCACAATGACCCCCCAAAGGATCCTACCCAATTCTAGGAGGTGAGACTGAGCTCAGCAGAGGGTCCAAGCCGTGTCAAGTGAACCAGGACGGGGGGGGGGGGGGGTGGGGGGTGGGAGCTGGAGACAAGAGGCTTGTCTGCTGCTGCCACACCCAGCGCCTTTCTTAATACTCAGGAGGGCCTTTTAAAACGTGCCCAGAGGAGACCTAGTTATGATGGACCCTAAGGTGCTCTTGCATGAGTGTTCACAGGCTTCTCCCTACCTCTGTCACAAAAGGGAAGCCTGATTCCGACCGGTTCGCCCTTCCCCTCTAGAGGGAGGACGGCGAATATGGAGATCTTATAAAGCAGCGGGGGAAGGGGCAGAAACAGAAACAGAAACAATGTTTCCTACGGGAGATATGGGGGTCCAGGAGGCATGTGGGGGTCTGGGAGGGATGTGGAGGGTGTGGGAGAGATATGGGGGTCTGAGAGAGCTATGGAAGGTCTGGGAGAGATATGGGTGTCCTGGAGAGATATGGGGGCCTGGGAGAGATATGGAGGGTCCTGGAGAGAGAAAAGCTCTGAAATAACTGAGGTGAGGAATGACGAGAGAGGAAGACGCTGTCCTTGAGAAATTCAGATAAACTACTGGATTAAGGATAGATTTCTTTCGGCTGCTGGACTATGTTTCCCTGAGTGGGATACTGCGCTGAGACTGGGTCGCATGGATCCCCACGGATTTATTGGGGTTCATAACCAAGCTCGAATTCCGTTCCATGTTCTTCAGCCCAGACATTAAGCCGAAGCAAAAGCAACATTCTGCGTGTTGCAGGGTTTTGTCTGTGTCCACACGGCTGGCTTGTATCACGGAGCAGACGTCCACACTCCCGTCTCCAGATCCCAAATTCAGTGCTGCCCCGCCCATTCCATCCTGGGGCCTCACCTGGGTCTGAGCAGCGGTGTTGTAGGTGGCACGTGGGGATCTGGGAGGGACGCACGGGAATGGGGGTGGCGGCTGAAAGCCGGATGGTCTCTGGGTGCTGATTCCATTGCTGTCTCCATGTCAGGTGCCCTGCCCCGCCCCCGTCTCATCCCCTTGTCTCCTCCTGTTCCCCACACCAAAAAATAAACAAACGAAATTAAAAGCCTTGCTTATCCTGGGCGACGAAGGCATGCATTCCTCATTTCTCCCCAGCCTTTATGCTTTGGGTCCGTGGACGAACGGTGGGGGTGGTCTGGTAGCATTCTGGCCCTGGGGGTGGTGCAGAGGAGTGAGTCTGCCGGTGAGGACTCCCCCAGGTGGGTGGGATGCGGTGGGCACAGGGCTACGCGCCGTGCGCCCAGAAAAGTAAAGGGGGTGTCTCTTCCCAGAGCGTCGTGGGGGACAGCGCCTGGCTGAGGGCTAACCTGTGCACCTGTGTCTCTCCTGAGGAGGGCTTAGTAGCCAAACAGGAAGTGGGGGGACTGCTTGTGAAGGCCTGCGGGGGTGGGGGGAGTCTGGCACCGTCTTAGGGAAATCAAGAGCGGGGTGGGGGGGGGTGGGGGGGGTGGGGGGGGTGGGGGAGGGAAGAGCACCACCGGCTGAGTTCTTTGTGACTGTGAACATCCCCTAGCAAACACCTGGCTGCAATCCAGGGATTTTTAGGGTCAGAGAGCTATAATCTGCATGTTCATTTTACGCCTTTTTAAATTTAAGACGTTGGTTTCCAAAACGGTTTTTGAGAAGAAAGAAATTAAATAAACGTCCAGCCTGCCTCGGCTGAACTGGTGGAGAAAAAAGCAGATTTGGGCTCATTTTTCCTCCCGGAACCTCTGTGGTGGCCCTTCACAGAGAAACCCTAGGAAGAACGAGAAAGGACGACCTGGAGAAGGGAACAGGGGCCTGGCACAGCCCCCGTCCCAATTGCTGCACAAGGCACCCCCGTCCTCATTTTTTTTTTTTTTGGAGAAATAGATCTGTATTTTGCTTGGGTCTGAAATCACCTGAACTCGAGGGGCCAGAGAGTCTCCAGATCTCTAGGTATCACCAGACTCCTTCCCTGACACGGTATTCTCTGGGATTACGCCTCTCTTTGTCACAGACCGTGTTCGGACCAGAGACCCGAGGCAGTGCTGGCACCAATTGTGAGTCCCTGAGCCGGTGGAAGGCACCGCACAAACTTGACTCGCATCTTCGGCCTTGGAGTCCCCTTGTCTCCTCCACAGAAGGGGCTTGTACCTCCCGGAGAAAAGATACCAAAGTCAGGTGATTTAAAAACTCCCGCAGCGAGGAGCTTGGGGAAACTCAAGCCGCCCGCCCGGCTCACCCTGATCAGACCTTATTTGAAGTGTCCGTTCATTATCAATCAGCAGGTTCACTCTTAGAGCCTTGCGGGAGCCACAGGCAGGGAGGGGAGGCCGGTGGGATATGCGTGCCCCCCCCCACCGTCCCGTCCCCGCCCCCCTCCCCCCCCCCACCCCCACCCCGCTCCGGGCTCAGACCACAGGTAGCAAAGGCCGCGCTGGCATCCTGGCTGTGCTCCGGAAAGAGCCACCGCCTGCGGCCCACGGAGAGGGCCCTGTCCCCGCGCAGGGACCGACACTCCATGGGGGTTTTACATTCCTTTTGAAACGGGATCGCATGGGCCTGAAACGACTTTTTCTGGCGCTTCTCTTGCCGAGGGGACCCGAAGGCTTTCAAGGCGAGCTTGGCCAGCCGCAGGGACAGGTCTGTAGAGACGGTGGCACCCGAGGCAGCAGCTGCGTCTCAGCCCCACTGCGACGCACAGGGCGACTCGCCAAAGGCTGCCGGTGCCCATCCTTGCGCCCAATCTGACTTTTGCAAACCCACTCCTGGTTCGCCGGGCGAGTGTGTGTGTGTGTGTGTGTGTGTGTGTGTGTGTGTGTTCGGGATGGTCACATGACCTCCAGTCGCCAATCTGGGTACCAATTAAGCCGAGACCGGCCAAGAGGGAAAATCAACGAGCGGAGGGACCACTTGGCCGCGGCCTCGCCACAGACTGCGGAGTCGGAGGCCCGGGAGGGGCGAGCCGGGGGCACCGGGCGGAGAGGCGAGGACTCCGCTCAGGCCGGCTCGGCCCCGGGGGCGCGGTCACCTTCAGCTCAGGGGACCCGGCGAGACGCGAACCGCGCTCCCTGCTCCCGCCGCCCGGCCGCCTCCAGCGCGCAGCCTCGGCTCGCTCTCCGCCGGCGCGGCGGCCGCGACCCGGGACCGAGCTCCGGCTGCGCCCGCACGCCCGCTCCCGCCCGCCGCAGCCTCCGGCCGCGCCCCTCCCCGGGCCCGCCCCTCCGTCCCCGGGGTGCGCGCAGTCACCGCCCCTGCGCCCCGCCCGCTGCGCGCCCCGGGGCGGGCGACCGCGAGCCGCCAGCCGGGCCTCTCCGCCGCCGGCTCCCCGGCCCCGCGCGGCTCTGCGCCCCCAGCCCGAGACAAAAGACCGGGGCCGGGGCCGCCCGGGGCCATGCGCGCCCCAGCCCGCCGCCCGCCCGCCCCGGCCCCGCCCGCAGCCCGGGGGGCGCCGCTCGGCTGAGCGCGGACCCCCCCCCCCAACCCCCACCCCGGGCTGCCCGTGAGCGGGGCCGGGGGGCGCGGAGCCTTCCCCAGAAGCGGCGTTGGAGGCCGAGCGCCGCGCCGCCGGAGAGAAGCGGGAGCCCCGCGGGGGCCTCAGAGGTAACTTCGGAGAGCCCGGGACGCGCGGGGCGGGGGCGCACGGGAGTGTCTGTGTGTGTGTGTGTGTGTGTGTGTGTGTGCGTGTGTGTGTGTGCGCGCGTGTGTGTGCGCGTGAGTGCGCGTGTGTGCGTGTCCGCCCGGCCCGGGGCGCGCCCCCTGCCCTCGCCGGGCTCTGAGCTCTGCGGGCCTGGGCGCTGCGCCCTGGGCTCGGTGGCAGAGGTGTTGGGGCGGGGGGGGTGCGGGGCTCGGCCAAAGCTGGCGGAGACATCAGGGATCCGGGAAGGGGAACAGGGGAAGCGACCGTGCAGTTTGGGGCAAGTTTTCACGGCCGAAAATCCGCTTGTAGGAAACGGTATTTTGAGGGTTAACTTTATGAGCTATGTGTGCAGACAGCCTGACCCCTCCGGGGCGCAAAGTGAGCCGGAAAGCCGGGACCAACCCCAGGTGGGCCGGCCGGGCCGTCCACGACTTAAGTCCGGATGTCCAGTCACGTTGCGGTGGAAACGGGGTCCTCGTTGTTCCCGGGGCATCTGGTGTGCCCCTTCACCTGCCGGGAAACACCGAAGCCGGGCCCGGGTGGCCGAGCCAGCGCTCGTCTGCCGTCTGATTCGTGCACCCTGGCTCCCCTACCTGCTCGGCTCGCCGCCCCGCCTGAGCGAGCAGTCGTGCTCCCCGCCGTCCAGTCCAGCCGGAGCCATCGCCTGTGTGCTCCCCGGGGTGCCGGGAGCTGCCGGTGCGGTGGCATTTGAGTCGCTTACCTGTCACAGCGCCCCATCAGCACTGCTTTGCGGGGAGAGCGTCCCTGTGTTCAACTGTTGTGCACACGTTGGGCGAAGTCCTGAGAGGAGGGGAAGAACCCAGAGTCTCCGCTGTAAACAATAGAGGCCTATCCTAAGAAGCTGCGACCCCGGTTCTCTCGCGGGTGGGGTGGGGTCCCTGGGAGGGGGCAGGCTTCTTGCTCTGGCTGAGCCGGCTGTGGTTTGACGCCTGACGCGAAGAGAGGCCAGGAGCCTGGCGGCAGCTCATGAGGCCAGTGAGGCTCCGGTTCCTCCAGCAGCCGCTGCCATCACCTCCCTGGGACGGAGGGGGTCGGTAAAAGGTCCTTCCCTCCCCTTTTCGGGAACCACGACACCCGTGGAGCCTGCCCTGTAGGTGGAGGGCAGCGCCCTGCTATGGCCACAGAGGTCTTCTGGAATGAGCCCCGGGCCGCCACCGGCTCCCCGAGAGCCTGGCTGCGGTATTTCAAGCGGTGAAGAGAAGAGAGTGAGGGAGAGGCAGGTTCCCGGCACTGTGGGGAGAGTCGCACGACCCCCGAGCCCCGGGGATGGGCTGCCTTCCCGGGCAGCACCGGAGGCTGGAGCAGGAGCCAGAGGCGAATCTGCAGAAAGAGAGCAGTTAGAGATTTTCTTAGCTTACTGGCGTCTGGAGGGAAAACCTTCAGCGTCTGGTAAATCAAGTCTGATTCTTACGGTGCGTGTGTCTGAGATTTGTGTATATCGGGGACTGTGTGAAAATAAATTGTCAGTTGCCAGAGAGGGAGCAGATCAAACAGTTTATTTGCATTTCTGATGAGTTTGGTGAGGAAGCTAGCGCACTTAGTACTTGGAAGACAGACAAAGAGGAGGGAGCCCTTTCCTTTCCCTGTCGAGGGCTGCGGGCAACACTGATGAGGCTTTCCAGCTTCTGAAAGCCTCCGTGTTCACCAACTCTCCGACGCTGCCTCTGGAACATTCATGCTCCACAGAGGTCAGGAGGTCGGTCCCGCCTCCGTCCACGGCACGCAGGACCCGCCTGGGGTTTTCTCACCCACGATGGCCGACATGCACCCTTTCTCGAATCCTGACAAAACGTGAAGCGGAAACTGGTGTTGCAGCTGTGACTGTGCCTGCAGGGCAGGGACGTGGCCCGCGGAGGACGAGAAGGCAGGGGACAGCCCTGCTCTCTGCTCCTGCCCGGTGGTGACGCCCGCTCTCAAACCAGCTGGGAAAAGGGTCCAGATTCCTCTGCAAACATGTCCTTAAAGCCTCCCTGATTAGCTTTGCCCACGAACGTTTGGATCTTAGTGTTTGGAGTTTACCTGCAGTCTGTGTCCGTTGAAATCAGAAAAGAAAGGAAGAAAAAGAAAAGGAAGGACAGAGTGCCGTGGAGGTTAGCAGCCCGCCTCAGGAGTGCTGCTCAGGGGTCGTATGAGCCTGGGGACGTAACTCTTCGGCGCGTTTATTTTCATACGTACGAAACGAGAGAGCAGCATCACATCAGATCAGCAGTCCCCCCGGTTTTAATCGAACCTTCTATGACGGTAAGTACACGAAACGGAGTGAAGAGTGGGGAGGAACGTGGCAGCCTGTTCACGCAGCGGGACTTCCCGAAGCCCCCTTCCGGAACCCCGAATGGCTCCCCAGAACACAGCTGGAGAATCACTGGAAAAGGCTTCTCTCTAGAACGAGGCACGTCTTCTCTCTGAGCGCTTGAAATACAATACTGTGGTCACCTTATCCTGTGTGACGGATGTGTCACTGGCACCCATCCTTCTTGATGGCTCGCCGTGTCCCCGCAACGTGAGCCCCCGGGGACCCTGACCCTGCGTCTCCTGAGACTAGCACAGTGCCCAGCGGGTGACGAGGTGCTTGGCAGATGCTGGCTGGATGGATGAGAAATGAGGAGGAGGTCATTTGGCCCGAGTGATGACAGCTGGATGATTCCACTACGTGTGGCTCTCGGGAGGCGGGGGCCGGCATTTATTTGCTGCTGTATCTCCAGCGTCTAGAGCGCTGCCTGGCTCCCCGTAAGAAAACGTTTAAAGTAGTTAGTGTTGTTAACTAGTCTTTTTAGATTTCCAGCGTCGGGGGCGTTGGGCCCCCCCCCACACAGGCAGCTCCTGGACACCTGCAGGGTGTTGGGAATTCAGTTCACTTCCGACCCTGGCTGCTGGAGACAGCGTCAGATCCCACAGGGTGAGGGCTCCGTCCCGCGGGACCCGGCTCGCCCTCCCTGCTCAGACAGCGGTGGTGAGCCCCCTCCCCCTCTTCAGACAGAGGTGGTGAGCCCCCCGCTGTCCCGTGTGCCTCACACGGCTGACCGGCTACAGATTGGAGGCTCCGACCGCCTCCCCCTTGCATTCAATTAATTTGCCAGAGCAGCTCCCAGAAACGCTTCCCATTTGCCATTTATTAAAGGATATGAGAAAGGATGTGAATCAACGGCCAGCCGAGGAGCTGCGGAGGGCAAGGGCCCAAACAGAGGAGCGTCTGTCCTCCGAGGGCTGGGGGCCCAGCCTGGTCCCTCAAACGTGGAAGCTGTCTGAAAAGGGGGCCAGGAAGCCCTCCTCTCAGGTTCTGCGGAGGCTTCGTTGCTACATGGTCACGACTGACTCGGCCAGTGGCCGTGGACTCAGCCTTCAGCCCTTCTCCCCTCCCTGCAGATTGGTCCAAGCCTCTAATAACACCCTTGGTCCTCCTGGCAACCAGCCACAGCCCTCGGGTGGGGTCCAAAGTCACCTTCATTAATGACATGATACCCACTCCACCTTTATGGCTCTGAGGCGTTTTCAGGGTCTGTGGATGAAAGCCAGATATATTTTAGAAACATACATCTTGGCCACCTGAAGCGTCGAAAATACACATATTTTAAACTTGTCGTATTGCATCTAGGAACTGGGTTTCTCCAAAAGGTAATAAGCAGTGTATGTGGTGTGGTTCTTCATTCTGTTCATAAACATTCTGATTCTTTCTCCTTCTGGGCACGTGGAGGGTCGCTTTTCCCTGCTTACGTGACATCAGGCGCGGCCGTGCGCCTTGCTTGGCTGGAGAGATGTTGTGGGAGCTCTAAGCTCTAAGAGGACCTCACCGCGTCCTCCCTTCCCCTCTGCTCCGGTGATAGAGAAAGCCCTAGAAGGTGGCTGCTCCCTCAGCGTGAGTCCCGGAGGGAAGGTGACGCGGAGCACGGGCCCTCGCTTACTCGCTGTGGACACAGAACGTGGAGGAGAGAGTGTTTTGAGTGCCTGGAATCTGGGGACCGTTTGTGGCTGGAGGAGAGTCCGTCCTGTCCTGACAGGTGCACAGAGCTCAGGCCGATGCTGGCTTTGGGCCTGAGCCCATCGGGAGGGCCAGTGGTCGCTGAGACGGGGCTCCGCCGGGATCAGGACCGGGGGCTGGCCGCCACACTGAGGTTATAGTTGTCTTAGCTCGTTGGAGAGCTCCCTTGGGTCGGTCTTCTAAAGAAGGACGCATGATAACCCAAAGCCTGGTGCGTGAGCCGCAGAATGCTGGTGTAAGAGTCGAGGGGGAAGAAAGTGAGTCTGATAAATGTGTTCCCGGATCAGGAAGACTAGAAGCCAGATAACAAAGAGAAGCTGCCTGTGATCTGGGAATTAAGGCAGAGAGAGCCTGTGTTAGAGCTGAGTGGCCCGCGTCCGGTGGCTGTGGCACGCGGCCGTATCCGTCTTCTTCCCAGGCCGGGAGCCCCCTGTGGCCGGACCACACGCAGGTGCACCTGCGCCCGTGGGGGCCGTCCTGACGGCATGGCCTCCCGAGCACCATCGCCGTGGGATCTTCCGGTGCTCTGGGTGTGAGTGCCTACCCTCAGCTACTGAGAGCTTTCGTGGCAGCCTTGTCCCCCTGGCGTGGCCCCGGGGGGGTGGTGGTGCTGAGCCCTCCACCCCACCACCCTGCCCTGAGCGTCTTCCTCAGTGTGCATCCCACCTGCTGTGCCCTTTCCACCTGCTGCTCTGCTCTCTTCGGGGGGGAGGGGCAGTCGTGGCCGTCAGTGGCTCGTGTTCAGTGAGTGATTAGCACGAGGAGGCCCTGGGCTTTCGAGAAAGCCAAGATTTCTGCAGGTTTTAGGGTTACTCGAGGAGACTCGAGGACACGGCTGAGAAAACAAACCAAAAGGGTCAGCAGACCGGCAGGGATTGGTGGGGGTCCTGCAGTACGAAGGGCTTTAGACTGTTCTGGAAGCCTGTGGGGTGCCTACTGTTGTGCGACGGCCACCCAGGAGGAATCAGGAACGTGTACGGGGCTGAGGAAGGTGGGAAGTAATACCTCTGTGTGGGTGCAGGTTGGGGCGGGCAGTGGGTGGGGGTGGGGGTGGGCACGGGGGCAGGTGGGGGGCGGGCGGACACAAAGAATGGCCGTGGGCGGTGGGCAGTGGGCTCACCCTCTCTGTCCCCGTCACCATTGGCGCACTTCCTGGGGTGTGCTAACGGCCCATCTGCTGGTCCGCCTCTCCCGCGGAGCTGGGAGGCCCCGGAGGGATGGGGACGGGAGCCTGTGTGTCGTCGCCCTGTGACTCGCACGGTGCCTGGCAAAGGCTGAGTGGCTCCGGGAGCTGCCAGGTGAGGGAGGGGACGAACGGCGTCTGCATGACTCACAGCTCACTCTGCAGGGACGAGGGAGGCCTGACTCGGTGGCGGCAGCAGGAAGGAAGGAAACGCCCCGATCCTGCCCCCTGTAACCTCGGCGAGAGTCCCCGCGTGACCGAGGACCAGGTCTGGGCTGAGGGGGACTGTGCTCCGCGCCAGGACGGGGAAGCGACTTGCCAGGCACAGGGCCCAATCGGGAAGCACGTGAGGAAGAACCCCGGCCGTCGGCACTGAAGTGTGACTCTTCCAAAACCCCCCAGCCAGCCGCCAGCCCTCCCGGAGCCTCTCAGGGCCCTTCCAGAATGCGGATTCCCAGGCTTTGCCCAGGGCTGTCCAGGCCGAGTGTTCGGGCTGAGAACCAAGCCTCCGTTTACCCCACATCTTGCAAGTGCCCGTTGCCGGGGGTGGGGGGACCCGGGTTCGAGCCCACATTCTGAGTCACAGACCGCGCCTTGTGGCCGAGTCCCATCAGCGGGAAGGTGCGGTGGCCGCAGCCAGTCGGGGCTGGTCAGAGGAGCCCGGACAGAGGGGCCGTCTGCCGACCCCGGGAGGGCTGCCCTTCACCAGGTCCCCGACATCTGCCTGGTCTGGGGCAGGGCTGGTTCCGGTGTGAGGAGCAGCCTCGTGGGGAGAGGGGGGCGCTGCCTGGTCTTGGGGGCATAGTGGGCCACTATGCCCACTGGCTCCCGGAATGGGGAGAGGACAAGGCAGTGTGGCCGTCCGCGTCGCCAGGATTTTCGGATGCGTTTCAGGACCCCGGACAGGAGAGCCCGTGTTGACCTCCCCGGTGATAACGGTCACCCCCTGGCTTGCCCGCCCACAGAGGGTTCTCACCGACAGGCTGGGCCAAGCAGGTACTGTTTTATCAGTTAGGGCAGAACATTCGCCGCTGGGAAGGACCCAGGTTTCCAGTTATGTCCCCCTAAGTAGGAGAAAGCGCAGTGATGAGGTTTTCTTCCTTCCGTGTGCTCGGGTGGGGGCATGGGGGGGAGGGGCCCCCAGAACCTGTGACTGTTAAAATTTTTTTCTTTAGTGTTTATTGATTTTTGACAGAGAGAGATAGAGAGAGAGAGGCAGAGCGTGAGTGGGGGAGGTGCAGAGAGAGAGGGACACACAGAATCCCAAGCAGGCTCCAGGCTCTGATCTCAGCACAGAGCCCGTCGCGGGGCTCCAACTCACGGACTGTGAGATCATGACCCGAGCTGAGGTCGGAGGCTCAACCGACCCACCCAGGTGCCCCCAGAACCTGTGACTGCCACCTTCACAGCAGCAGGGACTTTGCAGACTGATTAAGCACCTTGAGAAGGGGAGTACCCTGGATATCTGGGTGGCCCGTGTCATCACAACAGCCCATACCTGGGAAGAAGGCAGAAAAGTCGCAGAGGGAGGCGTGGCCTCTGGGGCAGAGGGGCAGTCACGTGACTGCTGGGTTTGGAGCCAGAGGAAGGGGCCGGGAGTCCCGGAAAGCCTCGGCCAGGAACCGAAACCCGCGAGGAAACAGGTTCCTCCCTGGAGCCCCTGGGGGGGTCGCCGCCTGGCCGGTACCTGGGCTTTAGCCCCGTGAACCCACGGTGGACCCCTCACGTCTGGGTCCCTCAGATGGCAGGTCGGTGTCGTTTTAAGGCTCTGTGTTTGTGGTGACACGTCACAGCGGCAGGAGGGAGCACATACAGGACAGCGATTGACAGGGTCCCCATTTGCCGCCCACTGGGGCGGCACAACCCGGGCGATGCTCTGAGCTCCGGGGGCCGTGGACGCCCTGGAGAATCCGCCCGGATCTTCGCCCTGATCAGCGTTTCTTGGGTCCTGACTCCACCCCCTTGGGACTGAGCCGCGGAGTCCAGAGGTTCCACGGGGCCCACTTTGGGAAGCTCGACAGTGAGAGCGCGACACCGTCGCCAAAGCGCATCAGGCACGGAAACCGCGGAGCCGCTCGCCGCTGTCCGGTGGGCGCACGTGGGATCTGGAGCCCGCGTTCGGATCTGGCCCCGGATGAAAACCGGTAACACGAGTTACGGCGAAGGAAAATGGCAGGACTCCGAGGGCGGATGCGGGGGGTTTCCTGGGCGCGAACGCACGGGGGGTTCTTGTGCTGCCCGGCAACGTCGTGGCGTCCCTGCCCCTCCCCCCATGCGGTCTGTCTGTCCGTCTCCATCCTCTTGGCACCATCTGGTCCAGGGCTTCACCTCTTCCTGGGAGGTCACAGGAGGGAGGTGGCCTGGGGACAATTTCAGGCGGGGAGAGGGGACGTTAAGGGACCTGCTACCTCTCGTTATTAGTATTTTACTCTAAAAGGAAACACGAGCCACGCCTGAGCGTTAGGAAGGCATTTTTGGAGACGTTTTGGTAAATAATCACTTTGGAGCTAATACTAATACCTAGTATTTCTTTGCACGCGTTGCACGCTATATTTTATAAAATGCCTCTATGGGCAGCCCGACTTGCCCTTTATGCTTCTGCCCCAGGGCCTTGGTACTAGCTGTTCCCTCTGCCCTGGATGCTTGCCTTCCCCCCCCAGGGAGGGGAGGCAGGCACATGGTTTCTTCCATGCGTGTGTGGGGACTTCGTCCAAATGCAGTCTTTCCCCTGAGGACTTGTCTGACCATCTTACTTAAAATCACCACCCCCTCTGCCCTGTTCTTCCCGAGCTCCTCTGTTTTTCTCCGTAGGTAGTTCGCCTCTAATGTACTGTATGTTTTACTGATTTATTTTGCTTATTATCTGTGCCCCACCTAGAAGACAAGCTCTCTAGGGTAGTTTTGTCTTAGCTTTGGTCTGCTCTGTATCCTGCGGTATCGCTACGGCTGAAAACAGTGCCTGGCATATGCCAGGCATCTTTTGAATGAAAAAATGGATGTCTCATTTGACCCCGTTCGTGATCTCGGGAGGAGGAAGTGATACCTTCCTCTTCTAGATGAGAAAACCAAAGATCAGAGGTGATAATTTATTCCCCAATTTACAGTGCTGGGATCTGCCTGAAAATCCTTGCCTCTTTATTGTTCGTTAGAAAATCAGATGATCCAGAACATTTAAGTGATAACAGACCTGAACAAAAGGAAGAAAAAATCAGCCAGGGACACTTACTACTAGTTTTGGTATATAGAGGGTGTGTGTTTACAGACAATTTTATATCATGTTATCACATACCATTTAGTAGCATACCTTTTTACTGACGAAAGGCCATTGGTATTAAATGTGTCAACGAATATATATTTGCAACATGATTTATGAATGGCCGCATGGCATTTCACCGTATGGATGCACTACAATTTCACACGACCAGTTGTTGGAGACAAAGGGTATCCGCGATATTTTCTTACTATGAGCCATATTGAAGTGAATGTATCTGTAGCATTTTTTTTACACATATTTGATTCTTTCCTTTGGAGAAATGCTTACAAGTGTGGATTTGTTTGATTTAAAAATAGGTATATTTTCATTTTAGGTGTTAAGTTTTATTTTAAACGTTACCGCTGATCACTTCCTACAACAGCCGTCGCACAGATGTGCCCTGGTGCCACAGTACAGGGGGCTGCCTGCTTTCCCACATCCCCCCGATAGTGGTACGAGCCTTCTGGTTTTTTTTTTTTTTTTTTGGTTGTTGTTTATTTATTTATTTTTGGGGGGGGGAGGGGCAGAGAGAGAATCCCAAGCAGGCTCCACACTGTCCACGCACAGTCCGAGGCAGGGCTTGAACTCACGAACGGTGAGATCATGACCTGAGCTGAAGTCGCACGCTTAGCCGACTGAGCCACCCAGGTATGAGTGTCCTGACCAGCTCCACTGCAGCAGGCAAAAAGTCTGTTTATTACGGTGCTTCTCCATTTCATAAAGAAAATATCAGCTTAAATACTTTAGATTTATAAATTAGAAGGTAGTCAAACACATTGCTGTTTTAGTTTGCTTTATTTATGACGATGCGCGTTATTTTCTTAGCCTTTCTTTCTTTGTAAATTGACTGTCTTTTTCTTTTGGACTGATCCTCCTTTCCTACTAGTATTTAGAGCCTTCAGTAAGAGGCGAATAGCTTCTGCATTCCAGTTTTTTTCCCCATTTTTTATGACGTTTATTGGCATTGTAAGTAAGTCATTTCCAGTTATCCAAGCTGATCAGTCTCTTTCTCCGTGATTTCAGCTTCTGGAATCTTGTGTGGAAGACACTTACCCGACCTCCCGTTGTCTAAATCCCGACTAAAATCTCCTTCTTTGTATTTCATGCATAATGTCCTTTCGTACATGCCAACGACTGAGAACTCACTTAATTTTTTACCAGTTGGTTAAGCAGTTACTCCAATGATACCTAATATGGACGCATTTGTGTTTTACTGAATAAACCATTATTTTCTCATTGACCCAAAAGGCTACCTTCATCATACGTTGAATCCTTACCTGCATTGGGTCTTACTTCTTGTCTTTCTACTCTCCGTGGATTTCTCCACCAAATTATGATCATAGGAGCTTTATCATAAATTTTAACACTTGACTGTCCAAATAGCTCGGCGTTTTGACCAGAAAACTCATCTAAATTATCTTTTTTTTTTTTTTAATTTTTTTTTTTTTTCAACGTTTTTTATTTATTTTTGGGACAGAGAGAGACAGAGCATGAACGGGGGAGGGGCAGAGAGAGAGGGAGACACAGAATCGGAAACAGGCTCCAGGCTCCGAGCCATCAGCCCAGAGCCTGACGCGGGGCCGGAACCCACGGACCTCGAGATCGTGACCTGGCCGAAGTCGGACGCTTAACCGACTGCGCCACCCAGGCGCCCCTCATCTAAATTATCTTAAAGCAAGTAACTGCTCAGGGTTCCCTCCAGCACACAGAGCCTCTCATCATAAAAATGCAAATAGAACAAAGCAGAACATCAACAAAATGCTGTCTTGTCAATTTTCTTTTTTTCATTTATTATTTAGTTATTATTATTTTTTTAAATATATAGTTTGTTGGCTAACATATATAGCCATGTAACAAATATATAGTTTGTTGGCTAACATTTTTTAAACATATAGTGTGTTGGCTAACATACAGTGGACACAACGTGCTCTTGGTTTGGGGTGTAGATTCCTGTGATTCATCACTTACATGCAACACCAGTGCTCATCCCAACAGGTGCCCTCCTCGAAGCCCATCCCCCATTTACCCCCTCCCCAAAGCCCCATCCCACTGATGGACCTGGAGGGTGTTATGCTAACTGAAATAAGTCAGGCAGAGAAAGACAGACGCCATATGTCTTCACTCATGCGGGGAACTTGAGAAACTCCACAGAAGACTGTGGGGCTGGGGAGAAATAGGGTCTTGTTGATTTTCTTAGTTGCTTGTTTGCGGCCTTATTTATAAAAATTTTCTTTTCTGTTTCTGGCAGGTCTAAGCGGGAACTTGTTTTTCTAGTTTTTAAAATGTACTTTAATTAGTATGTATTTTCAAAAGTGCGTTAAAGAGGAGAAAGTGACCTAAGGGATGTCCATCTGCTACTGAGGTGAAATAGGGGCTCCCATTTCGTCATTTTGCCGCAGTGCTTGTTGCTTCGTGTTTTCAAAGGAAAGACTGTGAGAGTCCTGCTCCCATCACCTGTCCTCCCCCCGTGGTGAGGGGGCTTCCCCTCCTGGAGTCTTGGGGGTGGCCACCCACCAAACACCAGGCGTTGGGCAGACGAAGCCGACAGTGGTTATTAATCACACGTTCACAGCCTGGAGGAGGAGGACACGGGGCCACACAGGGTTTGAACTTGGGAGCAGACTGGACACACGGGCTGCGGGAGGCAGGCTTTGTTGTGACAAGACGGTGAGTGACCCGTGCTTCCCGTGGGAGGCTGTGATCGGCCTGTTTGCACAGTTCCACGGCTGGCAGGGTACCAACCCCCGTTTGGCTGGGGGGTCTTGTCCGCAGGAGCAGATGGGGAGCCATTCGAGGCCCTCCAGGTCTCACCAGATGTCAAGGCAGCGCCTAATGCTGGGCCTTCATTTTAGGCTTCTCCACATCTTCCTCCCCCTCTGTCTTTCTCCAAAAGAAACCACTGTCCCAAACCTGGCCCATTTCATTCCACGTGCATTTTCGTGCTTTCCTTTTTATATATACATTGCAGAACAATCTATTTTGTTCCAAATTACACCAGTCACATGACACATCCATTTGTAACTTTCTTTTCCATGCATTTTTATGTTTTTGTTTTTCTTTTTTTTTAAATTAAAAAAAATTTTTTTTAACGTTTATTTTTGAGACAGAGAAAGACAGAGCATGAACAGGGGAGGGTCAGAGAGAGGAAGACACAATCTGAAACAGGCTCCAGGCTCTGAGCTGTCAGCACAGAGCCCGACACAGGGCTCGAACTCACAGACCGCAAGATCATGACCTGAGCCGAAGTTGGCCGCTTAACCAACTGAGCCACCCAGGCGCCCCAATGTTTTTGAAGTGTATCCTTAAATTTGCTGTAAATAAATTCATATTAGCTGTTGTATGATATCAATTATATGATCTCCCCACCCCCCTGTACTCTTTTACTATTAAAATCTGTCTTTAAGAATCAGCTTTGCGTCCTTATGAACCCTGTGAATGGTCACCTTGCTTTGTAACCAGGGGTGGATGTGGAGGGCGATAGAATTTGCTTATCTTGAGCTTTTTCTGTATTGCCAAATTGCCTACTCTTTTCCAGGCACTCATACGTAAAACTCAATCATGCGAGATCAATACTATTACTGGATTTAAATTTGGGCTATCTGGCAAAAGAGTCTACGATCTTTAACTATTGTACTATTCTGCCTATAACAAACACCAACTGTATTCTGATTTGGTTTTGGCTGAAATTTCCTACTTCATCCTGATCCTTGCAGCCTTTCCGTGACAGTATGTTTAGGTATATCGCTCATAGGTGGCATCTGGTTGCAATTAAAAAAAAAAATTCCAAATGAGAGTCACAGACTTTGAGCTGATGAATTTAGCTTGTTTACGTTTATTGTGATTTGATGTATTTGGAAAGATTTCTGTCACCTTATTCGTGATTTTTACTTGTCTTACTTTGTCACTGCTTCATTTCCCTGATTTCTGACCTTCTATTGATTGATTGTTCATTTATTCTGTTTTCTCTACATGCGTTTAAAATTCTACATTAAGTTTTATAATTTCTTCCTGTTCTCCTGGTGGTGATCCATAAATTTTTTTCTTTTCTTCTTTTAAAATTTTTTAGGGGCGCCTGGGTGGCTCAGTCGGTTAAGCGGCCGACTTCGGCTCAGGTCATGATCTCCCGGTTCGTGAGTTCGAGCCCGTGTCGGGCTCTGTACTGACAGCTCAGAGCCTGGAGCCTGTTTCAGATTCTGTGTCTCCCTCTCTCTGACCCTCCCCCGTTCATGCTCTGTCTCTCTGTGTCTCAAAAATAAATAAACGTTAAAAAAAATTAAAAAAAAAGAAATCTTTATAAAATGTTTTAAATGTTTATTTTTGAGAGAGACAGTGTGAGCAGGGGAGGTGCAGAGAGAGAGGGAGACACAGAATCCGAAGCAGGCTCCAGGCTCTGAGCTGTCAGCACAGAGCCTGATGAGGGGCTGGAACTCACAAACCACGAGATCATGACCTGAGCCAAAGTCCTTTGCTTAACTGACTGAGCCACCCAGGCGCCCCTCCATAAATTGTTTTCTAACATACATTTTTGAGTTAACATCTAAATTTATTTAACATTCCTTCCTCCTCTGGAGGATACCAGGTAATGCTTAGGGAGTTTTAACCTAGATCCCCACCCCCCTTCTATTTTAGCTCTAAAAATAGTCATTAACATGGTTTTATACAGTTGGTGTGTGTTTAGAATTTACTATACGTTTACTGCTTTCTTCTTTCTGAATCCATCTTTCTTTTCTCTGAAGGAGCTTCTTCAGTAGCTTTTACAGTGAGGAATGTGAGCGACAAAGGCATCTTCGTCTGCAGTTAGTTTTAATCTTTATTTCTGAATAACAGTTTATCTGGTGATAGGATTATAAACGATAAGTCATTTTTCCTTAGCACTTTAAGAATTTTGTGTCTATGTCTTCTAGTTTTCTTTTTTGTGTGTGTCTATGTCTTCTAGTTTTTCTTCTTCTTTTTTAACTTTAAATGGACCAATAATTCTGGACATCTGTTAATGGAGTACACACAATATGGATTCTGTAAACAGACCTCGGTTTATCTGAAAGATGGTCCAAATTACAATATCATCTTTATAGAAGAGAATAGTCTGGTTTTTTTTTTTATTCTTGAAAAATCTGTTTTTAGTTTTATTCTTTTCTCAGTAATTCATTCCCTCCCCCCCTGCCTCAACCATTTCAGGGCTTTCTCTTCATGTGTCTTTTGCTGTTTAAAGGTGAATTTATTTCTGTATGTCTTATTTGGGGTTGCTCTTTGAGTTTGAGGTTCATGTTTCCAGTCTCAAACATTTCTAACATTATCATTTTGATTATTGGCTTTCCACCGTCCTCCCTTTCCTGGAATACCTGTCAGACATTTGTTAAAACTTCACCAACCATGAGATCATGTGAGAAATGTTGTGACCCAGGCTCGGGCAGAGGGCCGCTGACCACCGAGGAGGGCACGACTCCCTTAAACTCTGGGGTCAGTGAGGGGTGGGGGAGGGGCTGCCACAGGAGCCCCTGGAAGGGGAGCAGGGTTCCAGCACGGGGAGATGTAGGGCACTCGGCAGGGTTGAGGGGGACGGTCCGTGGGGCCACACGGGGTCCTCAGGGGGCCTGAGTGCCAAACGCCCAGCTGCTCAGGGCCCCCTGAGAGCCCTCCCTGCCCGTCCGCGTGCCCACCGAGATTCATGAGGACCGTGTGGCTGGCAGGTGTTGTGCTGGTGTTGGCCTCCTGGACCCGAGACGGTGGGTGTGTGGGTGCCTCGGCCGCTCTCCCAATGTGCTTTGGGCTGTGCTGGGAGCTGAAAGTGTTCACACCCTGAGGGACCGGCCCAGAGAGAGCTGAGAGAGAGGGAGGCTGAGTGAGCGGGGTGTGTGTCTCCATGTGTGTGTGTGTCTGTGAATGTGCACGTGTGTTACTGTCCCAAGCGCACCGAGAGCCGGGAAGCCCCCTCTCCGTCCTGTGGTGCGTGTTCCACGTAGGCCCCTGCATAGAGCCGGGCTCAGCAGGTGCACGGGCCAGAGCGGCCCCCATACCTGCCCCGACTCGGGCCCTCGGCAACTTGCGTCCCTTCTGGACGGGCGGTCACCCCTCCTGGGACCTCAGTCTCCGGTCTGTGAGATGGGGGCGGCATTTCCCCCCACTCCCCACAGGGCTGCCTGTGTGGTCGAGGGAGGGAGCCCGCCCGCGGCAGCTGGAGCGGGTCCCGCCGTTACAGAGCACCCGTGTCTCCAGGCTCCTGCCTGGTCTGCTCTCCTGTGGGGTTTCTCTGTGGCCATTCGCACACGGGCTGCCCCTGCATCCACACGCCCACTTGCGTGGCGGCAGGTGCCTTCCGCTGGCCGTCCGTGAGCAGTTTTAATAAAACATGACTCAGGCTTTTCAGATCACTCGTGATTCCTTCCTTCTCTGCCGGAGACCCTGGGCCTTGCTGACTGGGGCCGAGAAGTGTGTAGCCAGTGGGCAGGGGAGAACGTGGAGAAGCCCCCCCGGGAAGCAGAGTCGGGGTCTCCCGGGAGCCGTGAAGGGTCGGGGCTCGCTGCTCCCTGTGGCTGCCCTCTGCCCCCCAAGTCTGTTTCCCTGTCGGTCAGGACACTCCCAAGAGGTCTGGTGAGGCTGTCAGAGTCCAGGAAGAGCGTCTCTGCAGGTGCTCGGGTCCCCAGTGATCGAGCAGAATGTGCATTTGTCCCCCCCCCCCATCCTGTGCCCACTTACTCCACACCCGAGTCCCCTCCTTTAACAGATGGTCCCCACACCGAGCGCTTTCTTGGGGCGGGCTGGGTGGCCCCGTAGGGCGTGCTTCCCCGCAGCATGCTCTGGGTGGGAACGGGACCCCTCAGGGCCTCGTTGCCTCCTCCCCACGGGGACATCCAGACCGTGGCCCCTGCAGACACGTGTGGGAACTCCTCGTGGGAGCTCTGCCCTCAGGAGGGACAGCCTGCTGCCGGGAGCCGCTGAAACCAGCCCAGAGAAAAGATGCGGTTCGTGTAGAAAACAGGGGAACAGGCTGGGCCCGCACAGAGTGGCCTGCCAGCAGGTGCAGCCGAAGACACGTGTCCTGGGCGTCCTGGTAAATCTCAGACCTGGTCCTCAATAATGGATGGGCTCTACTCTGTCTTAGGGAATTCTGTGAAACCCTCGGTTTGGTGTGTTTAATGTATCCGTTCAGGGACTGGTTAACGTGGCTTTTCCGTCCATTTCGAAGTAAGGCTTATTATTTCTGTGTGCTGATTATGAAATAGCAGACGTCAGAATTTCAGAGAGGATGGGAAATTATGAAGAAAAATAACATTACACATAACACATCAGAACACAGGGTGAAGGGGAAGGGGTACGAGGGAACTCTCTGCGGCACTGGGAACGTTCTAGATCTTTCCAGGGGGGTTGGTTACTACACAGACGTGCTTTTATTGAAGCTTCAGCAAACACACCCTTAAGATTTGTGCATGTAGATCTTATTTTTTTTTTTTAACGTTTATTCATTTTTTGAGAGACAGAGAGTGAGAGGGGGAGGGGCAGAGAGAGAGGGAGACACAGAATCCGAAGCAGGCTCCAGGCTCCGAGCCGTCAGCACAGAGCCCAATGCGGGGTTCGAACCCACGGACCGTGAGATCATGACCTGAGCCGAAGTTGGACGTCCAACCAACTGAGCCACCCAGGCGCCCCGTGTAGATCTTATATTAAAGAAAAGCTGTGAACTGTTGTTGGTTGGGACTTGGATTAATGATACGCATGATGAAACGCTCAGGGGGAAGTGTTCAGATGCCTGCAATTTACTCTGAAGTGCACTAGAAACAAAATAAGCTAGCCCGATGAAGGATGGATGGATATGTGAGGAACCAGATACGGTAAAATGTTAATGGTAGAATCCAGATGGCGGGTATAGGAGTATTTGCTATAAAATTCTCTCGGCTTTGCTCTATGTTTGAAAATTTGCATAATAAAATTCTGAGGAACGAAGATTACCGTTCAGAAAAAAAAAGTCCATATTTACCATCCAAACGTAACCACTGTTAACATTTCAGTGTCCATTAATTTCTTTCACTGTCATCTCCAAGAATATATGACTTTGTATAATGAAGACCTTCTCACATATACAGACTAATTTTCGTTTTTCAATATTGTGTCATATTTTTTTTTGTCATTAAAAAGTCTTCCGTGTGTAATTTTTAAATGAAGGTGTAATTCACATGTAGCGAAAGCCACACGTGTTAGCACACGGCTGCGTGACTTTTGACAGATGTAGACGGTCAGGGAAGCACCGCCCGCCAGCCCCCGCGACCACCGACGTGTCTTCCCGAGCGTCATTAAAGTGGCGTCCTCACGCACGTGGCTTCTTTCGCTCACGCACAATGCCTGTGAGCCCCGTCCACGGTGTTGCCTGTGCCGGTCGTTTGCTCCTTTTTATTGATGGGTGGTACTCCATCATGAGGATGCACTTTAATCTAATCTTACTGCCTCAAAGAGTCATTGTTTATCATAACATATCTTATGTACGCATTCCTTTGTTATTTGGACACTCAAGATGTTTCATTTTTCCACTGTTATAGACGCCATCACAGCAAACATCTTTGTACATGAATCACGGTCATCGACAATTTCTTTAAGGTGGGTTCCTGGGAAGGGACTTAAAAGTCGTAGGCTATGAATGTTTCCGAAGCTGCTGATACACTTTTATTTATTTATTTTATTTTTTTTTTTACGTTTATTTATTTTTGAGACAGAGAGAGACAGAGCATGAACGGGGGAGGGTCAGAGAGAGAGGGAGACACAGAATGCGAAGCGGGCTCCAGGCTTCTGAGCTGTTAGCACAGAGCCCGACGCGGGGCTCGAACTCAGACCGTGAGATCGTGACCCGAGCTGAAGTCGGACGCTCAACCGACTGAGCCACCCAGGCGCCCCCTACGCTTTTAAATTAAAGAGCTCCTCGCGTGTCGCTAGGTTCGTAACTGGCCTGGTTTACACTGGTGTTTATGATCTCCCTCTACTTTGTGATGTTGTCACTGTAGAACGGACTGGAGCATTCAGCGTCGGCCGCGAGGCTCTGACGTCCTCAGCCATGGACACCAACCAGGACACTTCCCTCTTCCTGATGAAGATCTTGGAGGAGCTGGACAGCAAGCAAAACACCGTTTCCTACCAGGACCTGTGCAAGTCCCTGTGTGCCCGCTTCGACCTGTCCCAGCTCGCCAAACTGAGAAGCGTGCTCTTCTACACGGCCTGTCTGGACCCCAACTTCCCGGCCACGCTGTTCAAGGAGAAGATGAAGTGCCCCGGGAACAACCAGCAGTCGAAGAAGATCATGGTGGCCGCGGACGTCGTGACCATATTCAACCTGATCCAGATGAACGGGGGCGCGGCCAAGGGCAAGCTGCCCACGGGCCGGCAGAAGGGGCGCCACAAGGAGGCGCCCTTCGAGCCCTGCGGGTCGGACGCGGAGGCCTGTGCCGCGGCCCAGTGCGAGCCCCTCGGCTGCGAGCTGGGCGACAGGCCCTTCCGCCGGGGCTACCCCGCCCGCCAGGCGTCCCAGGGCCGGAAGGCGGACCCCAAGGACCGCCCGCCGCAGTTCGTGCCTGCCTCCGAGCCCAACTTCCTGCTGGGCGTCGGCAAGGAGCCGAAGAGCCGCGCGGCCTCCCTGGACCGGCTGCAGGCGCTGGCGCCCTACTCCATCGCCAGCCCCCAGCCCTGTGAGATGCAGAGAACCTACTTCCCCATGAACATCGAGAGCGAGCCCGTCTCAGACCAGGACTCCCTGCCCATGAGCCAGGGTGGCAGCACGGAGCCCTTTGTCATCCAGTCCTGTGTCCAGAAGAGGAACATCTTTAAGGAGGATTTTCACAACCTGATGGCCGTGTCGCCCACGCTGGTTGGCCCCGCCAGCAAGGGAGAGGCCGAGCGTGGGGAGCCCCGGGGGCACCCGGAGCCCCACAGGACACCCTTGTTCAACCGCAGCTTTGAGATGCCCTGCAACAGCCAGTACCTGAACCGCACGTACTCCCCGGTGCCTGACAAGAGGCGGGCCAAACACGAGAGCTTAGATGACCTTCAGGCCTCCACGTATTTTGGGCCCACTCCAGTGACGGGGGCGCAGGAAGCCAGGCGCTGCGCGGGGAGGCCGGGCAAGCAGACCCCCTGGCCGGCCAAAAGCTGGAGCCTCAACACCGAGGAGGTCCCTGACTTTGAACGGTCCTTCCTGAACAGAAACCCCTCTGAGGAGAAGCTGCGATATCCACACCCCAGCAGCCAGACCCCCAGTTTCCCAGCCCCAGACAGGCGGCCCACTTACCTCGCGCCAAGCGACCCACAGCAGGTCCTTCCCGGGGGCTACGCGGCAAAACCAGACGGGCTCAAACCTAAAGAGGTCTCGTCCCCCGTTGACCTGGAGAAGCACGAGCCGGTCAGAAAGTTCAAAGACAAGAGCATTAGCTGCACGGGGGGGCAGCTCAGCTCAGACACCAGCAGCGTGGGCACCCAGACCGAGCAGCACGTGTTGGAGCCCAAGAAGTACAAGGACCTGTGCGCCTCCGGGCAGAGCAAGTACAGTGACAGGCACGCCATGAGGCAGTCGGACGACGACTCGGAGGTCGTCAGCGATGACATCAGCGACATTTTTCGATTTCTTGACGACATGAGCATCAGTGGCTCCACGGGGGTGATGCAGTCCTCCTGCTACAACAGCACAGGGTCCTTGTCTCAGCTTCACAAGTCAGACTGTGACAGTTCGCCGGAGCACAGCGTGACCAAAATCGCCAACGGGCTTCCCGGTAGCAAAGGAGAAAAGGGCAGCCGGCCCGAAGGCAGCAGCCACCGCTCCGAAGAGGAGCTGAAGACCAGTGTGTGCAGGCTGGTGCTGAGGATCGGCGAAATCGAGCGGAAGCTTGAGTCGCTGTCGGGTGTCCGCGAGGAAATTTCGCAGGTCCTGGGCAAGCTAAATAAGCTGGATCAGAAAATGCAGCAACCCGAGAAGGCGGGTGTGCAGGTCGACCTGAATTCCTGGACGAGCGAGGCTCCGTCCGACGAGAGCGCCTCTCCCCGGATGTTTCGTGGGCACAGCGGCCCCCGTGGACCCAAACCCGAGAACGCGGCCGACTGGTGCTGCTCAGAGGCCAGCGGAAGCAACAGCGAGAGCCTCCGCGTCAAGGCCTTAAAAAAGAGCCTCTTCACCAGGCCGTCCTCGAGGTCCCTGAGGGAGGAGAACAGCGCCACGGAGTCCAAAATCGCCAGCACCTCCAACTCGCCCAGAGACTGGCGCACCATCACCTACGCCAGCCGCGTGGGCCTCGGTGAGGAGGAGGTGAAGGACAGGGGCCCCGGGGAGAGTAAGGACTGGCACCAGAAGTCCAAAGAGGTAATTTAATCCGCGCCCACCCATCGGGGCCTTTGCGCTGGGACAGCCCCGGGGCGCATCCCCGGAGGAGCCTGGCTGCCCTTCCAGATCGGGGGCACTGTCCGCGTTAGGACAGGGAGGACGGCCCGGGCAGATGGTCCGTCCGCCAGCTGGAAGCAGCGTGCGCCTGGTATTGTCCACGGGAGAGACCGGGGTTCGGATTCAGGAGGGGTGGTGGAGCGGGGAGTGTGGGGGAGACGCGGGCGAGCCAGGGGTGACTGCTCCTGAAACAGCGGGGGCGCAGGGAGCGGGCGGTGAGTCCCCAGTCAGGGAACGGCCCCCCCGCCCCCGACGGCAGCTCCCCGACACGCGACGCCCGTTTCCCCTGCCCCGTGGCTGTCTGCCATCGCAGCCGTGTGGTCACTCTTCCCCGGAGCCTCGGTGCCTTTGCATCTTGAGGGCCGACACGTCCCCGTCGGTGCCAGGGCGGGCGTACACGATGCTCGCGTCCCCTGCAGCGGGGAGCCGCGGGCCAGTGGCGCCCGCGGCGGCCCTCCTCGCCCCTTTCTGGCCAGAGCCGATGCCCTGGTTCTGCGGGACGGGCCGCGGGTGCTTGGAGGGGCCGGTGCCGGGGAGGGCGTGACGGCGGTGTGGGCTGCGGGCTCGCGAAGCCACGCGGGAGGCTGGCTTCCACGCAAGTTTTCAGTGTCCAGAATCGGAGGAAGGAGGGTAAAAGATGTGATTTATATACATATATGTATATACATATATATATATATGTGTGTGTTAATCTTTGTTTAGGTGTATTTATTCTTGAGAGAAAGAGACAGGGCACGAGCAGGGGAGGGGCAGAGAGAGAGGGAGACACAGAATCCGAAACGGGCTCCGGGCTCCCAGCTGTCGGCACGGAGCCCGACGCGGGGCCCGAACTCACGGACCGCGAGATCCTGACCCGGGCCGCAGTCTCTGAGCCGAAGTCGGACGCTCCACCGACTGAGCCCCCAGGCGCCGGAAGTGACCTTGTCCGATCCCAGGGAGGCATCTCCTGCCTGTGCTGGCCACCGCTCTGCTCTGGTGCAGCCACGTGCAGCCCGTGCTGTCGGGAGCCGGTGTGGCGCCAGCCGGCCCGGTCCACGTGCAGGCCCACGCTCACACACTCGCGCCTCGCGGCCCATCGCGCGCTCACGCACGCGTCCCCCTCGGGCACCCGCAGCCTCTCCTCCCTGCCTGCCCTGTTGTCCCTGGCTTCTCCGCGTCGCGTACACGGCTTCGTGTTTTGGCGTCGACCCCCTCTGACGCACGGGTGGGCGGCCCTCTGCTCGGCCGTCCGATCTGGCAGGAGAGGGGGAGAAAGGCGGACACTGACAGGTGCCCGCTTTTACGGGCCTCGCCGTCCAGGGGGCGGACGGACGGGGAGCCGGGCAGTCACGGGCCTGCAGACTGTGCAGAGATGGGGGCCCACCCAGGCTTGGCAGTCACCGAGTGCTTCCCGGAGGCCCTGTGAGACCCCCGTGTGACAGGTTCACGGAGAGCAGAGTCCCCCGGGCCGGGACCCCACGCTGCTGTCCAGCTGGCCGCTCCCCGGAGGGTCTCGGCACCACCGGAGGCTCCCGGCGTGTGCCCTCTGGCTGCTTCCCTCCCGAGGGGCAGGGTGGCCCGATGTCGGAAGCGCCTGGAGGGGAAGGGGGCCCGCGGTGCTTACTCCTCGGCACCAGGTACACACTGGGAAAAACGAGGGGCTGACACTCCCGGAAGCCCAGCTGGAAGCCGAGCCCCCCAGCGGCTGTGCCCCTGCTCCATGGGGGCCTCGCCCCTGCTCGGCGGGGCCTCTCTGGGCTCCGCTCCGTGCCTGCGCGAGGAGGGCTGCTAATGGCAGTGACGCCACGAGGGCTTGGTCCGCGAGGCCTTGTTACCTGAGCTCACGTGAGGGCCATCCCATTGCACACTTTTCCTGGACACTTGCCCCCACTCCTGGCGTACCTTCTATCTGTGCTAAATCCCCGCATTCTGTTCCCCGGATGCCCGCGGGGTCCCTGTCCCCGGACGCCCTCGGGGCCCCTGTTCCCCCGACGCCCTTGGGGCCCCTGTTCCCCGGATGCCCACGGGGCCTCGCAGTAGAAAGCCGCTGGCTGCCCGGTTGTGCCGTGAAATCCCACAGCCTCTGTGCTACTTTCCTGGCCTCCCCCTGTGCCCCTCTGCAGGCGGCCGGGCCATACAGCGTCCCCCCGCAGCACCGACTGCCCAAGCAGTGCAAGGACAGCTTCCTGGTGGAGCAGGTGTTCAGCCCGCACCCCTACCCCGCCTCCCTCAAAGCCCACATGAAGAGTGACCCCCTGTACGCGGACATGCGGCTGACGGAACTGGCCGAGGTGAAGCGGGGCCAGCCCTCCTGGACCATCGAGGAGTACGCAAGGAACGCGGGTGACAAGGGCAAGCTGACGGCCCTAGACCTGCAGGTGAGTCTCGCGCGGTCGCGGGCGGCGGGGGGAGGCCCCCCGCCCCACACCCCAGCCCATGCAGGAGGGACCTCGCCGTCCGGCGCCCCGGGGCCCCCGCCCCGGGATTCCGAACCTTGATCAGCCGCAGAGCCGAGACTTTAACACGGGGAGCGTTCCTTTGCTGATTTGCTTGCAAACATTTGGCAGTGGGAACGCGGGGTTGATTGACTGACTTTGGCCGCCGAGTAGCTACCGGTGCGTTTAAGGCTCCGTAGCGAGTGTACATCCTCCTCGTTCGTTGCCCACGAGACCTGGGACAGAGCTTCACGAAACACCAGCCGATTTCTCCTTCCACATGTAGCACGTGGGATAAACATATTTGTGGGAGCCAAGCCATGGATTATGTGTCCATGTGGAGCAGTCCCAGGTAAGAGCCACCCCCGGGAGCTCGGTGCACGCAGTCGTGGCCCGAGTCTGGCCACCACACGAGGGGCTGGGGTTCGGGCACACGTCGGTGGGCAGCCCCACCTGGTCCCGTGCACACCGCGCCTGCCCGTGTCTCTGTGTCACCACGGGAAAGCATCCCGTCCTCGCCTGCAGAATGAGCTTTGTGACCTGGCCTGTTGAGGGCTGTGGGGGAGATGCCAGTGGCGGGGGCCGGGGGGCGCGGTGTGGCGGGCAGAGACCTCGGGTTCCCCCAGCGCTGGGCTCCTCTGCGGAGGGACCTGGGACATCCCCTCTGCCCGCTCCGCGCCGTGCACTGGTCGTGCCCGTGTGTCCCTTGCAGAGCCGCTGTGAGAAGGTTTGGGAAGAAGGTACTGAAAGTCCCCGGCGGGAAGCAGGGGCTAGAAAGGATTTCAGGGGCCAGTTAAGTGATGCTGAAACGAGTCAGGTCTGCGTGTTCTTTCCCGGGAGGCTGTGAGCACGGGGCGCGGGGACCGTAGGGTCCTCGGCTTGCAGACGAGGAGATGCCAGTTCTGGGATCCGAGTGCCTGGCCCGGGTCGGACAAGCCTCGGTCTGTGCGGGACCCAGCCCAGCCCCTGGTCCTCCTCCTGGGCTGCCAAGAGAGCGGGGGCCCCGCGTGTCCCCGCAGTGACCACAGTGAATCTGAGTGACGGCAGTTAGGGGAAGGGGCAGCCCTGGCTAGACTCTAACGGTGGGGCTTGTGCTGACAGCCCCCTCGCCCCTCTTACCCCCTGCACGCTGTGTCCCTGCGTGTGCTGTGTCCACTGTCCCTCCGGGCCGCTCCCTGTCCTGTCCTCCTCCTGCTCGTGGGCCAGGGCTTGGATGCCCTGCAGGTGGGCCCTGTGCAGCTTCTCGGTGGGGGCCACTCCCCCTGCGTTCCTGGGTCTCACGGCGTGGATGGTTCAATTAGTACACGGCCGTGAAAGGGTCAGATGAATCGAACGAGTCCTAGATCGACTAATGTCTTTATTTTAACGTTTATGTATTTCTGAGAGACGGAGACAGACAGACAGACGCGGGGTGGGGGGAGGGGCAGAGAGAGAGGGAGACAGAGAATCCCAAACTGGCTCCACGCTGTCAGAGCAGAAGCCACCACGGGGCTCGAACTCACAGACTGTGAGGTCCTCACCTGAGCCGAAACCGAGAGTCGGCCCTTAACCGACTGAGCTGCCCGGGGGCCCTGAAACAGCGTCTTGAAGTTGGGGGAGGGGGCCGTTCCCAGGCACAGGTGACTTTTTGCCCCTACAGATGCGTGACATGTTAACGTGCCACGTTTATAAGTATAAATACAAAATTGCCCGAAATAACAGCGGGCCTTCAGACTAGAGAGCTTTGGTGACCTCACTTAAGGTCGAGCCAAGGAGGGAGCGCCCTTTGCACAAAGCAGGAGGGGAGGGGTTGCCGGGAGGCGCGGCCTGACTCGTTCTCGTTCCTTTTCGGAAACTCAGGTGATGTCAGGACAGCTGTGCCATCTGGACGATCTCCGGGGCCCCGTGTGTCTGGGTGTGAGGTCGCCCGCTCGGGGGCGGGAGCAAAGGGGGGGCCCTGTTGTCACTCGAAGGGTCTAGGGGCCTGGTCACAAGCCACCCTGGCCCCTGGCCCTGGAAACCGTGGTATCACCGCTGTTTCTTGTCCTTAGAGCCTGAAGTTATCGGGAAGGCTAATAAAAAGTAGTTTATTTTGCCTGTAAGGTGTACGTGACCGTGAAAGGAAGCCGACTTCCTTCCGTTTGAGACAGAACCCGCCATGCAGGGTGGGCTTGGTTGGCTCCAGGCCTCCCTCCGTGACAAGACTGGGAGGCAGAGGCGGCCGGGCCCGTCTTGAAGGTGCAGAGTGTGTGTGGGGGGGGGGGGGGGCTGCTGTTCAGCCGTCCAACCCTGGCAGGTGGCCGCTCACCGTGGCAGACCAGTCTGCCCGTGAGATTACCCGTCCCGGATCCCCCTCTCCCGTCCGGTGTCCGTGAGATGGCTGAAGGGCTTTCGTGGCCGAGCCACACATGGCAAGTGCCCGTGGGGGGCAGACTTTGGGGGGAGGGAGCCCTGGCTGGAGCCTGAAGACGGGTGCTCGTCCTAATGGCGGGAGCGGGCAGCTGGGGGAGGCCGGGGCTCCTGGGACTCCAGCAGAGGACGCGGCAGTGGGGGCTCCCGCAGAGACCCAGCCCCCTGTCCTGACAGACTTTCCGTTCCTGAGAGGGTCCCGTCACTCACGATGGCCCAGGAAGGGAGGGACTGTCAGGGAGGGGCTGTCACGGTGCGATGGGCAGGGTGAGAGCCCGGGGGGGCCTCCGGGCACCAGCACCAGGGACAGATGTCGTCGCCCTGGGATCTGAGGCCGAGGGAAGGGAGCTGTTTCTGAAACCCACCGAGGCCCAGGGCCCCGGAGCAGACGCCTGGAGGGAATTGGGAAAACGTCCCGTCCACTGACCGGGCCCACCTGGCGTGCGTCCACGGGGCCAGGCTGCTCTGTCCCCAGAGCCAGGTGACAAATATCAGAGGCGTGTCTGGAAGGACGGGCCAGTGAGTAACACGGGTCAGAATCACCAACATCCCCCCCAAAACACGCTACAATGCAGTTTTCAAACAGTTTTCAAAGGATGTGTTTTGTGATCTTGTGCGTGTGTCCGAGCGACTTTAACGTGCACGTTTTGAGCATTAAACAAGCCGAGAAAATCTCCAGAATGGATACGTTTGTTTGTGTTTCAGAGATTTAGGTGACCTCGCTTGGGATTTCTGTGTTTGCTTTCACGTGACGCTACGTTATTAAAAGCTCTTGCCGGAGGGGGAGAACACTGCTCCCCCCTCCGCCCTGTTACAGGAACTGATTAGCACATCACTGGGGAGCGGGGTCCACGGGCCGTTCAGGAGAACTGTGGTGTTTCTCCTACAGACGCTGCGTCAATCTCAGGACACGGGAGACCGAGGTCAGCGCGGGCCTGCCATCGCGGACGCAGCCCGTGGCCCTCGGACCGTCTGCACGGCCCTGTGGACCGGGACTCCGAGCAGCGGCCTGACCGTATTTTAGATTGTGTGTGAGCTGCTCGTCTGGGACAGGACTTTGATTTCTCAGTAGACGCTTTTGTGTGGATCTGGGAACGGAATCAGAGCCACGAGAGAGCCCCTGCCTCAAAGGGCTCTGTTCTTAGGGCCGGTAGGGGAGCATACCCGTCAGTGAGGTTCCCGGGTTGTCCCACGGCCCGGCCGGCCCGCTCGTGGCCGCAGACCCCTGGCGTTGAGCCCCGTTTGTCTCGGCCCTGATTTGCTTGCTCACAGCGAGAGGACCCGTGGTTTCCCCGTGTCAGACCCGTGGACTCAGGCAGCGAGGGCGGGGCAGGTGTAGTCGTGGTGTGGAGGAGCCCGAGGCCTCGGTGGCCCGTGTCAGGCGGGGCTGGCATGGCGGATGTCGCGGTGGTCCTGGGCTGCGGACGAGTCAGGCGCTCTGGGACCTGCTTTCAAGTACTTCCCGTGTCCCTAACGTCTTGTCGTTGCTTCTAGACGCAGGAGTCCTTAAACCCAAACAACTTAGAATACTGGATGGAGGATGTTTATACCCCGGGCTACGACTCGTTACTGAAGCGTAAGGAAGCCGAGTTCAGACGAGCCAAGGTCTGCAAGATCGCCGCTCTGGTCGCCGCTGCCGCGTGCACGGTCATCCTCGTGGTTGTCGTGCCCATCTGCACGATGAAATCCTGAGCCCGGGGCCGCCCCGCTGTGCACGGCTGGCGGCCGCCGGCTCTCCCTCTGTGGCGTGAGGTCTCAGGGCCGTGTGGCGACAGCTCGCTGGGGCTTTCTGCCGGTGGGCAAGGTGCGCTTCAGGAAGTGTGCGTTCTAGAGAGACCTACCCTCCTATTGGCTTTGACTCAATGATGCTCGGATGCGTTGTTAGAAGTGCAATATCTTTTCCTCCCAAAAGAATGTAACGGACGAGCAGAACATGCAAATTGAATTCCAAGCAAAAAAAAATTTAATTGGATTCTTTCCATTTTATTGAAGTCTCGCGGTGGGGAATATGTTACGCGGCAGATATTTGCTACGTGCCTGCCTGGGGCCGCGGAGGGAGAGAGCTGGATGAGTTCTGTTTTCCTTAATGTTGCGTTGCAGGTGAAGTCACAGGTTGTGTGTCCCCAGAGGATGCTACTTCTCTGCTGACTCGCAGGAAGGACTACGACTTTTCAATCTTGCCCTTTGGTCACCATCATGATCCTCGTTGCAGATCTTCATGGAACATTCTGGATCTTTCTCCTGCGCACGGCGTAGGGAGGAGCTCACCTGCCGAGTCAGGCATAGCATGGAGTGTGCTCCCTCTGCGTACGAGCCTGAGGGACCCGGGCCGGGAGATCTTCCTGTCCGCACCCCGGGGTGTGGGGAGAGCCGCTCACCAACACCGTAAGGTCAGTACTGGAAAATCATGGCCACCCACGTGGTCTCCCATGAGCTCCTTGGTCTTCTGTCTCCTGGTGGTACCGGGCACTCTGCTTCTCACACGCGAGTCGGAGAGTTTGGAACGTGTCCTTGTGCCTTGAGGAGTAGAGACGAGGTAGAAACTTTGACATTCTAACTGCGGACCATGGTTTCTATGTGCCACAAAACCACTTCCGGTGGCTTTCACAGGATCTTGAAAGCTTGTCAGTCACACGATAAAGGCGCGGAGGTGTTCTCCACAACGCAGCACCGACTCCAGAGTTCCAAATACTTGTCAGCAGCGCAAAAAAAAAAAAAAAAAAAAAAAAAATCTCTATTTAACCATTTACGTATCTATCTGTGTATGTCTATCTGAACACCTAGTTTTGGTCTATTGTCCTTCTTTGTCAAATAACTTGAGAGCAAGGTTTCTCCAGCGTGCAGGAAGCTGTTGTAATTTGATCAGAATTTGATCCCAGTTTCCACCTGTTGAATGGTGCTTTGACATAATTGCACGGAGAGAATCCTTTTCAGCGTTTGACTCTAATGTCTTGCTACAGGGTCAAGGAAAAATGATTGGCAGAAACTCGCTACCTTAATTCTTCTGAGAACAAGGTGGGTTATGAACAAATGCTGAGAGTAGGAAGAAGCACTCCGGACGGCATAATAAATTCCCGAAAGAGGGGTTTGGGGAGCATCTCAGATTTTAAAGCAGCAGGATCCAGCATCCGTTCCCAAGACCTTCGAATGACTCTCAGCTTGCTCTGTCGAGGTCTCCGTTTCCCCACACGGGGCAGTCGGAACGTTTCACGCTGTGAACAGCTAAGGGACGGATGCTTTTGTCTGTAGTGAGCCTTCATGTTTAGGGGCCTTTATGTCACTGTTTTTATTCTCCTGTTTATCTGTGGACTTTCAACTAGGTGACTGAAACTTAAGCCTTAGTATGCAGAACTGAGGATTTATCGTTGAAAATGAAAAATATATATATATATATATATATACATTACTGTCTATTGTCAGAATTTTCGTCTTCTGGTGCTCTGTTCTGGGTTGGGTACATTAAATAAGGTTGTTTCTTTCACCCTCAAAAGGGATACTGGGTTCCCACCTGTAAGAGTTGGGAGCTACCCTATCCGCTCTCCTGCCGTCCAGGACGGCTCTGTGACACGGTCCCCCTTATCACAGATTAAGCCACGAGAGCATCAGAGATAGGTAGCTCCCAACCTCTTGCTCCATGATTTGCAGAGAAGTGGAGATGCACCAACCTGGGATGAGAAAAACCTTGTCCAAGCCCAACCCCTGCTGTCCTTGCCAGGTAGGACCATGGCGGATGGACCAAACTGCCATCGCCTCTTCCTAATGGGCCCTGCTTGAGCCACGCGTCTAGCTACCGAGGCAGGGTGTGTGACCGTAAGCCCCACCCCGTGTGCGGAAGAGAAGGGACTCTGTAGAATTTTCTTCTCCCCTTTTCCTGTCTGAGGAGGTAGCAGAGAAATCTCGTCTGGCCCTCCATCTAGTGTGGCTTGAAAATTCAACTCGACATCATCGCCGCGTGACGGAGAAGAAACACCCAGGGCTGGTGATGCCCCTGGGGAACCCGATGGCCCCAGTGGGGACGGGTTATCCCCAGCTTTATCGCTTGGAGTGTGGTACCAAGTTAGGGATCTTTGCCACAGCTTGAAGCTGACAGATGCTCGGAGCCTTGGCATCTAGAGAAGGTGGAGTTCACGGCTGGGTCTTTTCTCTGTCCTGACCCCATGCTTGTGACAGCCTTCTTTCCCCGGACCCCCTCACTCTAGCCGTCCCCCCTCCCCCACCCCTGTATTTGCAGAGCGGGGCAAGACCAGAGTCTGGCTGGGAAGGAGACTTCTCCTCGTCCCGTGCGGACTGGCCTGACTCCCGTAGCGGCCGTCACCTTGTACCACCGGCTCTGGTGCGTTCACAGGAAGTACGATTTCCCATGCCTGGCGCCTAGAATCATACACTATCAAAATTCACTTCGTTCCTCTTGCTTTTGAAAAGTGAACAGTCAGATGTTCTTACTTAAGGGATTGTCCTGAAATCAGATACCCTCAGCCAGTCATTAAATTCAGAATAATCGTATTCCTCTCTTCTAGTCTGAATTTGCTTCGAACACAGCCTTGCAGAAAAGCAAAAAAAAACGTCTCCCGGCTCGGTTTTCGGATATTTTACGCCACCACCCCCTTCTTTAAACTGCAGATACAGTCGAAGCAAGTTCCTCTGTATCACCATTACTAGCTGACCGTCGCGCGTTAGTATTTTAGGGCATGGGGCTACGCGATTGCTACCTGCCAGGCCACTTTAGATGTGCCAACGCTCGCTGCTCTGATGTGCCGTGAGTCCCGATGCCCTTATCGGAATCGAGGCAGTGCTGTTTTTGTTTACAGTTTATCAGTGTACGAGCGACGGCACCTCGTTTTTTTAAACAACAACGGAAAAGTGCTGCCAACAGTAAATGATTCTGTTAAGAGGTGTAGCAATTTGTGAATGTTGAAATTCAACATGCTTCATATTATAACCAACTTGCAAGAATATCATGGTCCATCGTGTGAATAATACCAAATCAGTATATACTGTATATTGTACTACAGAGATTTGTATTTAAAGGCAGAGATATTAGTAATTGTCGGGGTAATTGGGGAAAGGGTATTAGATATTTATTGATGAACAATGAAAACTGCGACAGACTTCCTTATTTATGCCTTATGAATAAAAGGGTGTGACTTTTAAGTTCTATGTGCGAGACTCGGGGAGCAGTGGGTATTTTTGAAGGCGGGGACTGTCAACCTTTTCTATGTTTGCTCTGTACAGCTGTTAGCACACTCTTGGTGCTTGATCAACGTTATATAATACCAATAACTAAGCACATTTTTAGATCTTTTTTCAAATGGCTTGTGTAAAATTTGGTTAATGTACAATGGTTGGTTGGAAGCTATCATAGAAAATCTGCCTCTCCAAATATAATCAAAAATAAACTGAAAAATTATAAGATATCTTGCGGTGAGGTTTCATTTGATGCGTAAATTGTAAGTGTTCAGTTTTATGCACATATCAGAAGTGTCCAACTTGGTGATTTTTCATAAATTGAAACCATCCATGTAATGAGCACCCAGATTGAAAAAAAAAAAAACAGGACACTCAGACACCCAGAAGCCTCCCAGAACCTCCCTCATGCCCCTCCCAGTTAAAACCTGGTGAAGAAGAGTGGCCCTCCTGTTTTAAGGGCACACATTCGTTTTGCCTGTTTTTTTTTTAAACTTTATGTAAACGCATTCATGTACCTTGCACTTTTTTTTTTTTTTTTTTTTTAGTGTAGTTGACACACAGTGTTACATTAGTCTCACGTCTGTACACTATGCTGGGCCCCGCAAGCATGGCCACCGTCTGTCACCACACAGCATTGTTACGGCACCACTGGCTGTATTCCATGTGCTGTGCCTTCCGTCCGTGGCTTCTTCATCCCGTAACTGGCAGCCTGGGCCTCCTCTCACTCCCTCTGGAAACCACCAGTTTGTTCTCTGTGTTTGCGGACCTGATTCTGCTTTGTTTGCACGTGAAGAGAGAGAAGTCACAGAAACCATGTGATTTCACGTGCAGGCAGGCGGAAGGTAAGAAACAAATGAGCGTATGCTTTGTATCCTTTGTGTCTGGTTTCTTTCACTCCACATGAGGCGGTGGAAAACATCTGTGCCGCCGTGTATGGTGGTGGCCTCCCCATTTTCACAGCGTTATCTGCTGGAGAATGTGGCATGATTTCTTTACCCACTGGTGGGCGTCTGGGGAGCTCCCGGTTTGGGTCTATGAACACGCTTATCCGTGGTTTTGGTGAATGCACGCGTGCATTTCTGGCAGTAAAGCTGCTGGTCCCCAGGTGAGCTCCCATGCTGCCGTGGCGGGTGACGCGGCCCCGAGGCTCCCCTCCACAGTGCGCATGGGGCTCCAGTTGCTCTAGACGCTACTCGCAGGCATGTTCCGTCTTAGCCCTTCTGCTGGGTATGCGCTGGTGTCTCGTGCATTTAATTTGCGTCTCCCTGATGATGAAGGAGATTTGCACCCTTTCATGTGTGTGTTGGCCCTTCGGATGTCCTGATCTGCGAAGTGCCTGTTCACGGCTCTGCCCATTTTCCATTAGGCTGGTTGTCTTTTCCTTAGCAATTTGTAGAAATTCTCTAGACGTTCTGAAAATGAGTTATTTGTCGGATACACATTACAGACACTGTTTTCCATTCTGTGAGCTGCACTTTTATTCTCTCGTTGGTACCTGATCAATAGGGGTTCTTTATTTTGATATAGAAATGTATCGGTTTCTTCATTATGATTGGCAGTTTGAGTCCTGTTGGAGATGCTTCGTACAGACTCCAAGGTCACGGAGATGCTCTGTTTTCTTCTTGAAGCTTTACTGTTTTACTTTTCTTGGTTGGAGCTGCATGTCTTCTGGAGTTGACATTACACTGGTGTCAGGTGGGGGTTATCCCATGTGGGTACCCATTGATCAGCACCGCTAATTAGAAAGATCATCCTGGGGACACCTGGGTGGCTCAGCTGATTAAGCGTCCGACTCTTGATCTCAGCTCAAGTCCTGATCTCATAGTTTGTGACAATCCCTGTATCGGGCTCTGTGCTGACAGTGTGGAGCCTGCTTGGGATTCTCTCTCTCTCTCTCTCTGTCTCTGGCTGCTCCTCCTGTGCTTGCTCTCTCTCTCTCTCTCTCTCAAAATAAATAAATAAACATTGAAAAAAGAAAGAAAGATGGGGCACCTGGGTGGCTCAGTTGGTTAAACGTCCAACTTTGGCTCAGGTCATGATCTCATGGTTCGTGGGTTCAAGCCCCGTGTTGGGCTCTATGGTATTGGTTCAGAGCCTGGAACCTGCTTCAGATTCTGTGTCTCCTTTTCTCTCTGCCTCTCTCTCTCTCTCTCTCTCTCAAACGAATAAACGTTAAAAATGTTTTTTTTAATTAAAAAAAAAAAAAGAAAGACCATCCCTCCCTCTTTAACACAAGTCTATTGAACGTATATATGGCTTCCTGGACTTTCTATTCGGCCCTGTCTGCTCCTCTGTGCTTGTGTGAGCACAACATCAACATAGTTTTCTCCACCCCAGAGAGACGAAGACGTCCCTCACTGTGAAGTAAGTGAATCATAGCCGAAGGGGCAGAGGCCGCAGCACATTTCTTGCCCATGAAATCGTATCAGGGAGGATGCCGGAGAGAGAATTTATCCAGCTTCTTTAATGTTCATCCTGCCATTCGCAAATGTCACCGAGCTCCCGCTCGAGTCATTAAAGAAAAGTGACGAAACACTGTCCGAGCACATCGCAGAAGGCAATTAATATTTTGACGTCTGGACGCCAAAAGAAGTCTCTGATGAGGGCCTGGACCATGTCAGCGCAATGATACCACAGCAGGCTTAAGAACGCTTCTCACTTTTACAGTAAATTCTGGTTCAGACGTAAACCTGAGGTTTGCACACGGATCGACTGGATTGCATTTCGCCTGAGTGCTCTGAGCAAGTGAACTGAGAAAATAGCATGTATGTAATCTTGTAGGGAAATGTTCATTTTCCTCACGAGGACAAATGTATGTGCGATGTGCTATCGTAAGGCATTTTAATCTGTTGCTATTTAGATTCCTCCCCCCCAAGTACCAGCAAGAGTCAACTTACGTCACACCATTGAACGCACTTTTAAAAAAAGCACGTCTCCCAGTGCTCTCTCTAGATTTCGGGCTTTCCGAAAGTCCCACCGGCCAAGTCACTGGGATTTGGCCGTTCCTGGGTTTGGATTCAATCTGGACTAGTCCTCGTAACGGAAAGGAGAGGCAGGAGGTGCACCCGACTTCAGACAGAAGCGATGTTATGAGAAAACGACACCAGCGTCCGAAAACAGGAACCGAAGGAACACGGGCGTTTCGGGCCGGACCAGGTACCGCGCCCCACCCCCTGCGGTCTTTGCGGTCTCAAATCTGACCCCAACTCAGCCGTTTTGGAAGATTCCTGAAAGATTCATTAAGTCCTGGACAGAATATTATTGTTGGAGTTCAGCAGCACACGTGTGGTTAGTTGCAGATACAGTTTCCTTTCCTTTGCAAGGAAAACACTTAATAAATGAGGCCAAATCAGTAACTGAGTTGTCACCCCGTGAAGAGAAGAAATGTACACGGAAAGTTCACGCGGGCTGCTCAGAGGCACGTTCCACGGTGTGATGATTCTTGCATAATTTCCGAAGTCCTGGCCAGGAAGGCTTTCCCGGCTCATTTTCTCCGGGGCCAATGCTGTTCGACTTGGATGTCTCCGCCAGCCTACGTTAGCATTTTATTACTAAGTAGTTTTATTATTAAAGCACGGTTTTACCACTAGCGATGGGTATGTGACCTATTTCTTCCTGTTCTTTGCTCTATTTATTTATTCCTTTATTTATTCAACTGACATTTGTTAAGCAACTTGAATGTGCAGGGCACTGGCTTGGGGCTGAAGTATCGTCCCCAGAGCAACAATGTCTCGAACATAGTAGATGCTTAACGAATACTTGTTGAACGAACGAGGGGGGAAACGAATGCACGCAGTCTGAGATCGGGTGTCTCGGAACGTCCATTCCAACGGATGTACAGGTAACAAGGAAGTAAGCAAATAAGGGAAACGATTTCCAACAGCAAGAGGTTTCCTGAAGGAAGCTTTTCCCCTCAGAGGGGAGCAGAGGTATTGCCTGAGTTAGGGCAGCGGGAAGACCTGGAGAATGTGGTGTGTGGACGGCCCAGGATGAGCGCCCCTGGCAGAAGGAGCTGGCAGTGCAAAGGTCCTGCGGTGGGAATGAAGTCTGGGCAGAAGGCTAGTGTGGCTTGAATGTGGTGAGCGCGGTGGGAGGGACATCCGTGAAGCGGCAGGGGCCGTTAGACACGGTAAACAGGTCAGGTTTTATTTTCGGTACGATGTGAAGCCTGGGGACGGTGGCAAGCAGAGGGATACGACGTAATCCATGATCCGAGTTACGTGCTTACGAGATCACCCTGGCTGCAACGCAGAGAAGGGGCTGAAGGGAAGGAGGGGTGGGAGCCAGGAGACCCGTTCAGTAAGAGTGGGAGAGCAGGGAACAAAGAAGTGGCCAGGTTTTCCAGAAGCTCTAAAGAGGCTCCCGGGGACCCGGCGTTAGCGTCAGCAGCCCTATCGCGAGGGGGTCCTGACGTGGGGACGCTGTCACCAGGAGGCAGGAAAGCACGCGAGGGCCGGGGCCACCACGGTGAAGGCCTTCCCTGGGGTGTGCTGACCCTGGGCAGAGGGGTGGGCAGCTGTCGGGACCCTCACTCGGCCCTACGTCCACTGAGCACCCGCCGGGCCTTAACTCTGGTGACCGGGGAATAATAATAAGCACGACTCCCACCCATCAAGTCGGCGACCTACGACTTCCTGCTACCAATGAGACACGGGCAGAGACACAGGCCCTGGACTTGCTCTCTGTCCGTGGACAACCAGACGCGAAAGCCCTGTTTGCAGGCATTATTCACGAGGCACCCAGGACCGTGAGGTGGGGGAGAAGGTGGGCCCAGGCCTCTGCCTAGAAGAACATTCTGGGCTGCGGGGGAGCAGCCCCGCCCCCCAGCCCCGCCTCTCCTAACAGAAGCGTCAGAAACTGCCCCCTCGAGGTCGAGGTCGCGGAGACCTCCGTCCTGCGGGCCTTTCTCTGCTTCCTTCCGCCAGTCCCGTGTAACCCCTGCACAGCAGGACGCGTTCCCCACCCCCTTCAAACCCTTTCCTCTCTGGGCCTCCCTCCTCCTTACCGGCCTCCCCTTCTCTGCTTCCTCCCCTGCCTCTCCCTTCCGAGCCCTCCTCCTTGCGTCCACGGTTCCTGGGATTGGACACCGTCCGGATACGGATGAGCCCGGTTCACATCCCAACGCCGATCCCTTCTCTGAGCTCCAGCCTAGATGGCCATCGCCGTGGGTGCGTGACAGGCACACTTCGTGCACCTGGAGGGGGCGGGCTCGCTCACCCCTCGCCACTGTCCTCCCCCCCCTCCCCCGCACTGACTCGGGCGCAAACACACACTCGGCTCGCGCCCCTCCTGCACACCCACGGTCCGCACCGCCTGGCCGCGGATTAGCTCGGGGTCCGACCCGCTGCTTGTCCTCCAACCCGACTCCATTCTCCGTAAGAGCCAAAGAGCCAAAGGCTCCCACCAACTGGATGAGATCCGGTCGTGTCCCCTTCCCTGGCTCCTGTCACATGTGGACTAAAGCCGCAGGGTCTCTGGCCTCCCCCCCCCCCCCGCCGGGCCTCGCTCCCGTCTCACCGAGCCCCGGCTGCCTTTCTGTCCCAAGCACAGCACGCCTGTTCCCGCTCCGGACTTCAGCACGTCCCGGCAGGAAGGATCGTGTCACCGGCCCGGACCCCCCCCCCCCCAATGCCCTCACCCGAATCCCCCCGCCCTTCGTGCTAGAAAGCGTCCAGGCACTTGTGTCACCTCGCTGTGCGATGTCATTATTTTTTATACTGTGTCCAAATCCCTGTAAGTGCTGCGTCAGCCCACACACCAGGGCCGAGCCCAGAGGCCTTTGGTGAGTATTTGTGGAAAGAACGGAGGGTTTCCTGATATTTGTATTAAAGGTGAAAAAGAGCTCACGTGCTGTTTAAAGGAGACGCTTCCTGCGACAGAAAACACGTTATTGATGTGGGTCTGGAGTGCCCACTGAACTCGCGAATGCCTGTCGATAAACTCCTGTGACGCAGCTGGGACGTTCTCCATTTGTAACGAGAAGCAGCCTAGGCGGGTCTGCAGAAACGCTACGTGTCGTGATGGCAATAAGCCTGTGCGTAAGCAAAGACACGGGCCACGAGACGCGTTCACGGAGCTGTTTGGCTCCCCTCGCGTCTGCAAGGCTAAGAGTCAGAAGGTGGCTCGGGAGCCCACGATGGTACGAGATTTGTTTTTGGGGTCCCCGGGGAGAGCGCCCCGGTCAGCAGCCTGGAGGAGGGACGAAGGGGGCCGTGCGGCGGCAGCAGGGGCCTCGGCCCCTCCCCGGGGGCCCCTGGAGCCGGTGTCCGCCCCCCTCAGGGTTACACAGAGGGAGATGTGGGATTGGAACCCAGACATCCCGGAAGCAGCGTTCGTGGTCGTGTCTGCTCCGCTGTGCCACCTCCCGAAGCCTCTCAGATCTGCAGGCACAGACTCCCCCCCCACCCCTTCACTCGACTCCTGGAAGGCATCTTGCCCTGCGATGACACCGGGCTGACCCTGCAGTCACGCTGTCACTCACCTAACCCGCGACGTGCCAGCTGTGCCCTAGACAGGGCTCTGGGCGCTGAGAGCACAGAACACACAACTCCCCGCCCTGAGCACAATTCCGTGAGGAGACCCACGGGCACAGCGGAGTCAGAGGCTGCGTGGCATGGGACAGGGGCCGAGGACGTCTGTCCCCACGGGTACTCACTCATCTTTAAGAAGTAGGTGTTATTCTAACCAGTCTGCAGACGCAGGAACAGAGGCCACGGGAGACCAGGAAGTGCATCTAGAGAGTCACAGGCAGCACAGGTGAACTTGGCTTTCATTCTGGGTTAAATCCACCTGTGACTCTGGAGCCCGAGCTCTTCACCGCGACGCCCCTGGGCCGCTGTTAGAGGAGGAAACGGCCGCGTTGATCCTCTGGGACGCGGGTGGGCGCGAGGGTGGGGAACAGGGTCTGAGGCTGGCGGGGGGACCCCTGGGGTCACCTCCTGAGGCCGCCTGGCCACAGCCCCGTCCGGGAAGGGGACCCCGCATCCCATTCTGAGTGAGAAGGCCACGCAGGACTGAATCAGTGAGAGGTCCTCTCTGGCACCTGTCCTGCTCTCGTCCGGACAAATGTGCTCTTGTAGAGGCAATCAAGAAAGCAAGGGGTTTGTCAGCGCCACACCCTCCCTCCTGGCCTTCACCACGAACTGTAGCGCTTAGAGTTCATCAATCACGCCCACAGCTGTTCCTGTGGTGCCCTCGACTCTGCAGAGGGTGTGCAGGGGTGTGAACCCGGAGCCCCCCCACCCCCCGGCCCCGCCGTGCGTGTGTACACGTGTGAACAGAAGCAGGAAGAAGGTCATGTTCGCAAGTATCCGCACTGGGCTCTCAGCTCCCAGCAGCCCTCCCTTACCCGGTGGGGGCGGGGGACGTGCCTTGTTCCCTCTGCAGGTGCTGTCACTGGGCTGCGGGGAGGTGGGGTCTGCAGGCAGAGCGGACACAGCTCGTGGGGACCGGGGCTGTGATATGAACCCAAACCCACATCCCTGGAGCCCTCCCTCATCTTCTGGGTCCTAGTTGACGCGGTAACTCGGTCCCTAAAGATTCCATCCGTGTCCTTCCCGAATCCCCAGATCCGAATTCCTGTCCTGGGCTCTGTCCACACCAAGGGGACTGTGACAGCTCATCACACGTTCAAATCAGAGTCTGTGAGCTCAGAGACCCTTCTCCAGCATCTCCCCAAACAGGAGGCAGTGAGACAACGGTTAGAACTTGAAGAAATTCGCCCCTACAATGCAGGTTAATTTGTCGTGACGTGACTGCTCCTGGAGACAAGATGTTATTGTGTGGCCCCGTGAGCTGGAACCAGGCTGTGTTTGGAAGAAAATCGATGAGATGATCTCTCTGCAGCACGGTCACTGCTTGTCCTCGACAGCGGCTTGAAGGGGACTCGGAAATTGCCTCCGTGTGTCATGTCCAACCGGGCTAAATTCTTCCCGCGTTTCCGCGACAGATGTGCACGGCAAGCCCACACAAAGGCCCCCGAGTGAACCGTCACATGTCCCCAATTAACGTGGCTTTAATTCCGAGGCAAATAGGATCTCCGTGAATTTCCACGCGTTTGACTTGGCCGGGATGGCGGGCGTGTGGAACTCGCGGGCTTTGGGCTGGAGGGTGGCAGTCGTTTCCGCGTGCTGGTTGCGAGGGGGCCCGAGCTGCACGTGCCAGCGTCTGCACCGTGAGGAACAGGGGCCGCGGCACCAGGTGCCCGCTCTGGACCCGCTGCGGCGTCCCTGGAGCCCGCGCTTCCCATTCTCCACCTCGGCCGCATCCAAACTCAGCAGAACGACGTCCCCTCGCTCTCACAAGACGGCTCCAGATGCAGGGATGCTTACTTGTCCTCGTGAGACCAACCATAGGAATGTTGTAGAAGGACCTGGAATGATCCACCAGGAACAGGACTCCTTCAGCTTTGATGTTCTTTTCAGGTCCGAGATTCTGGGCACATCTGGTATCCGGTGGACGGGCGAGCAGGAAGAAATGGACCCGTTACCGGCGTAAATGTGGAAATACCTGTCCTTGTTTGTCCGTCACTCATGTGCGGCCTCCCCACCAGGCCAGGCACTGGAGATGCCGAGGTGAAACGTCGGGAACATCCCTGCCCTCCAGGAGCTCTGAGTCCAGCGCAAGGGCACTGGGGTGCCTGCAGGGGGGCGTCTGGCCATCAGCTCTGTTTCTACATTACCTGCTGGGACACAAATGTCCTGAAAGGTAAGATCAGGTCCCACTACCGGATCTGTCCCCAAACCCGGACAGGACCTGGCACCTGGAAGCCGTTCCCGCAGCATCAGTTGGAGGGATTAACGGGATGGAGGCAAGGTATGAGTAAGGAGCTTTTCAGAAGGTTCTGGGTTTCAGAGGGAAAGGCCATGGCTGGAAGGGAGCTCGAGGGCAGACACATCCGTCGGAATCAGTGAGTGATATCCGAGACTGTCGCCTCGTACCACACCGGGGCACACGGCTCGGGCAGGAGCAGACGTGCGCCCGGTTCCTGAGGGCGACAGACATGAGCGAGCAGACAGTGTCCTGTGGCAGGTGCTGGTGGGAGGGTCAGAGCACGGGGCCCAGGGCACTCACAGGGCGTCATAGTCAGGATCCTGTCCTTTCAGGAGGAACAGGATGGAGAGACCGGGGAATCCGAGGCACGTCCTCTGGTGGCACAGTGTCTGTGTGGGGGCAGGCTGTGAGGACAGCATGCGGGTACCAGGAGAGGCCTGTGTTGGGCCACTGAGTTTGAGTGTTGTTCACTAGGTGATGGGAGCCCCTGAAGGTTACTGAGCGAGAGCATCCCCAGCCGAGCACTCTGGCGGGTGCAGCTGGGTCCTGTGGGCAACACGGCTCACGTTCAAGCTCATCCACAGTCATCGGGCCAAAGAGCCGCGTGCTTGGAAGAAACCTCGGGTCACACACACCATTCGGGGAGGGCATCTCGTGTTGCCCGTGTGGCAGCCTCCTGCCTGAGGGGCGTCGGGCTGGTTGCAGGGACAGAGGCCACGTCCCCGGCCACCCGGAACGCTGGGAAGCTCTCTCTTACGTCGAGTCAGACTCCGGGGACGGCGGGTTTTGGTTCCTGCGATGGTTGGCTTAATGTGCCACCTGGACTGGGCCTGGGGGCCCAGACATTCGGTCAGGCGTGACGCTGGGTGTGTCCGGGGGGGTGTTTTGGGCGGTCAGAATCTGAATCGGCAGCCCCAGGGCCCCAGTCTTCTTGCCTGACTGGCTGGAGTCGGGACTCCGGGGCCCTGCCTTCAGACTCCAGCAGAAACATGGGTTCCCCTCGGGTCTTGGGCCCGGCAGCGTCCCCACCCAGGACTGCCGGGTCCCCAGCTTGCCGGCTGCACACCCTGGGACGGCTTCGCCGCCCTAATCCCACGAGCTGATCCCGTAGGGGAGGTGTCTTTGTATTAGAAACACGGGCGTGAATGTGTCTCTCCCGTCGGTTCTGCTTCTCCGAAGAGCCTGACCGACCCGGTTTCCCCCGCAGACCTGCCCGTCGGTGCCCTTCACAAAGCAGGGTGTCGGAAGTGGCCGACGTGGCTCAGGTGCTGTGACCCCGCAGAGGGTACGAGTCCCTCCTCCCTTATTCTGAACTGCACCTCTTTACTGAGGTCACAGTGCGACCGACCCCCCGATCCCCACGGTCTCTGAGGAAGCTCAGAGGGGGCAGGAGTTGGTTCCAGGTCACACAGCAATGGAAATGACACGGATGGAACTCTGAGCGACTGTTGCGCGAGCGACACGTGCTGCACGTCAAGCCTGGGCGTCCACAGGACTCCACACCTGCTCTGGCCCGTACTGACATCTCACTCACCAGGTCCTTTGGTAAGTCGCCCCACCGGTCCCAGCAGGAGCCCCGCGGGGTGGACGACGGCCCTTCTCCCACCCCGGCCACCTTCCCGCAACCCAGCGAGGGTCGGCAATGACCTTGTGCTAACGGCGTTCTGCAGGCCGGACGACCACAGGTGCACGTGAGTCAGCGTCAGACGATGTCGGGACCGTCCGCTCCCAGACGGCACGCTGTGCACCCTCACGCCGCGGGGCCTCCCCGACCCGACCCTGCACCCACCCACTCACTGCAGGGACAGCCCCGCCTCTCCGTGCTTCTCCCACACCTGCGCTGTGCACCTGTCGCGCAGCAGACCCGGCTTTAGGGCTTCACGTGTTTTTATACGGTGACAATGAGCAGGTCAGGCTTGGGCCAGCTTTTACAATTTTGTCATTAGCAACTTCGTCATTCAGAACGAGCACAGGGGCAGCAACCGCAAACAGCGAGGGCTGCGAGTACTGGTCCCCCCGAGGTCCCCCTGCCCCTCGGGGAGGCCGAGACCCAGCTTCCCAACCACTGGCGGAAACCGCGTTCGTAACTGATGACCGGAAAATCTCAACTTCTATTCTATCCTTGACAATGGAAACGGTGCTCCGTCTTGGCAGTTTTCTATAGGCCCTCCTGCCATCGGCTCATCCCGACGCAGACCACCGGGACTGGCGGTGCGGACCCTCCCCCGGCCCCCGTCTCCTAAGCACACAGTGCTCGCGGGGAGAACGCCGTGCGGAGCTCAGGCAGGTGTCAGGGCCCGTGCAGGCAGATGAACTAACAGAAGACGGGACTGTCCTCCGCTCCCGTCCCGTCACTTTGTTTTATGCAAGGAAAGAACAGAAGACATACCCAGATATAGAGGTGATACTGTAGAGATGCTCGGCTGGGGTCTGCCCTCAGCCGTGACCTTGCAAAGCCAGTCTCCTCTGCTGGACCTCGGTTTCTCCGCTAAAAACAGACAAGAGCAACCATAACCCGCCCGAGATGAGTTGCCGTGAGAATCAGGGAGCCCCCTCTGACCCTCGGTCCCACTCTGCCTTCACAGGGTTCCTGCAGATATTTTAAGGCGGCCAGGAATTCTACGTGACATCACAGACATCCCTAAGGAGACTCGGAGGTCTCCCGTGAGCCTCCTACGCTCTGGTCATCAGGCTCGGGGAGGGAAACACCATCATTTTACAACGTCCCCAAAGAACAGAGCTCCCAAAATGTGTAATTCTGCAGACCTCACCCAACGATGCCCTCAGGTCTGTCCCCGGACTTAGGGGTCTCGTGCGCGCGCCCAGGCAGGGCGTAGGTGAACGTCCACGCGACTTCTTTGTGCTCACGGGGTCTGGTCTCCAAGTCCCAACAGGGCAGATATACAGAGCCGGTCCCCAGGTGCCAGGAGGAGTAAAGGCAGAAGCCAGAGCGCCAGCAGGGGACCGCCGTCCAGGGGGTGGTAGCTGACGTACCAACACACAGAAAACCGATTTGTAACCCGCGGAGGTAAAGCCTGCTGCCCGCATTTGTGAACGAATGTTGAATTGTACATGAACCTCTTCATCACACAAGCGATACCGCGATACCCTCCCCTTCTGGGAGGTGAGCGGGACCCGCTCAGGGCACCCGCAGACTCACCCCACTGCGGGTCGCGGCTGCACATCCCCCAGGACCGTTTCTCTTGCTTTCACGTAACTACAGGCAGAATCAACAGACGCACAAACGGTACCTTGTATCGGTCACTGGCGTCTGCACGGAGCTTCCTTCCACAGCTCGGCGTCGCTCGGTGAAACGACCCGCATCCATCGCATCCTTTCCGAGCTTTCTGTTCTGAGCAGGACCGCGTGAACGTCTGGGCCCACGAGGGCGCACGGCCCTTCGGAAGGGGCTGTCCTATTTCACAGTCCAATATTTCCGGGTTTAGTACCCACACTTTGTGTTTCCCAACCCTTCTGGTATCTCCTTGTTTGAAGTTATATCTCTTTTGTTATGAGAGACCCGGGCATCTCTTCTCGCGTGTTTTCTCTTATTTCCTGTGCGTATTATATGATCATTCTTCTATTGGGTTATTTGTGGGGTTTCTTCCTCAATTATTTTTAGGAATACTGATTTTTGTTTTGTAATATCTGCTGCAGATGTCTTCTCCCAGTTTGCAGACATTATCCCATTTTCCCCTTAATATTGTATTTTTTTATTTTACCCCTTAATATTTTAGTGTGTTTTTCCTAAGAATAAGGATATCCCTTTATGTAACCAAAATATTGATATTAAATTCAAAACATTTTGCACTGAGGATGTAATTTCACCTAATCTACCAACCACGTTCCAATTATTTTCTTGTCCCAATACTGTTCTTTAAAAAAAAAAATTAATTAATTTTGAGAGAGAGAGAGAGAGAATGAGCAGGGGAGGGGCAGAGAGAGAGAATCTTTTTTTTTTTTAAATATGAAATTTATTTTCAAATTGGTTTCCATACAACACCAGGGCTCATCCCAACAGGTGCCTTCCTCAATGCCCATCCCCCAGCCTCCCTTCCCTCCGACCCCCATCAACCCTCAGTTTGCTCTGTTTTTAAGAGTCTCTTATCTTAAGCAGGCTCCAGGCTCAGAGTCGAGCCTGATGCAGGGCTTGACCCCAGGTGAGGTCCCAAGTGACATCATGACCTGAGCTGAAATCAAGTGTCAGACGCTCAACCGACTCAGCCACCCAGGCGCCCCCAGTATTGTTCTGAAGGGCATTCTTTCCCTCCAGTGCGTGGGGCTCAAGGCTTCACAAACACCGAGCTCCACGGGCCCCAAACACACCAGGCTCGGCCACTCACCATCGACAAAATCCGAAGGCAGAGAGACGAGTGGGGGTGAGACAGGAGAGAGGTTTATTTCCGGGAGGCCGGCACCCGGAAGACGGCAGACTAGCGTCTCAAAGACCGTGTCCAAAGCGTAGAACCACCTCTAGGTTTATCTGAGGAGACGTGGGGAAAGGTGGGGGGCCCGTGCAGGTGGGCGGGGAAGTTCAGGTGGGTCCCTGTCCTGGGGTCCATCTCGGGGTCCTGCTGGCTCGGGGCGGCCCGCATTGCTCGAGGGGTCGTTTCTGTCCCCGTCACGGGGTGCCCTGCCCTCGGGGTCTCCCACCTGAGCCCAGAGACCCGCCGGAGTGCTGGACGGTGTGAGGTCAGGGTGGGGCCGCCGATGCCCACTTTCAGCGCAGCCCTGGTTCCCGGCGTCCGTCACCCCGGACCCGTTCCTTCCACAGCCTTCCTTCATCCACTGACAATCCTGAGACGTGGGGCCCGATATTCCATAGCGCGTTCCTCTGGTTGGTTTGGTCTGGGGCTTGCTCATGCCTGGATTCAAGTTTTGCACGACCCTCCGTTTCTCCCGGGGCCTCACGCCTGGAGGCCCAAGATGTCCTTCTGATGCTCTGGTGACAGCCATTCTGACGCCGGACCAGGGGGTGATCAACACGGTCACCGTTTCCCTTGACCCTCATCAGAACGAGCCCCTAGTTCATTAGTGGTTCTTGCCCGGACCTGTCTTCACTCTGACGCTCACACGTCTTGTACCCTCGCCAGATAGCTCTCCACCCGAAGGGAGAGCCCTCTCCTCCCTTCCCGCGTCCGTTTCTCCGCTCACTTGTTGCCTATCCCCGCCCTCTCTCTTCCCCCATCCACCTACCGAATGGATTCAGGGGTTCCCATGGCATTGCTGACTCATAATCCACCGCCGACCGTATCAGTCTCCCGTGGCTGCTGTAACAAACGACCGCATCCGTTCTCTCACGGTTCCGCAGGTCGGAAGTCCACGGTCGGTTCTCCGAGCCCCAGTGAAGGTGGTGGTGGGGCCACAGGCCACCCGGAGGCCCCCGGGGGAGGGCCCTTCTTTACCCTTTCCGGCTTCCAGAGCCCAGTTCCGCACATTTGCCCACTTCTGTCCCCGTCCTCCACCTTCAGAGCCAGCAGGGTGGCACCCGGCTCTGGTCCATAGATGGTCTACTTCTTCTCCGTGTTCAGATCTCTCTGCCCTTTAATCACATCTGCCAATCCCTTCCACCATATAAAGTGCCGTTCATAGGCAGTAGGGCTTAGGACCCCCGTGTCTGTGGAGGCCATCATTCAGCGGTCCCACTTCTCTTGTGTTCAAACTTTGGTGCTCACCTTATTCCAGCTTTGGCCAGTGGGGTCCCCTGCAAGCCTGTTCCTTCCTCCTAGTGACCAGCCACCATCATGTCACTCATTTATTCATTGGAACTTTCTGGCACAAGGTATCTCAGAACCATGTTGCCCATTCTCTTCTTGCCCTTGAGCCAAGCACCGTCCAAGAGACCTACTTCCATCTAGTGGGAATGACATTTGGGGACCATACTCCTGGGTCCTGTCCGCGGACAGACCTTGGAAATATTTACACGGGGTATTAATCGCTTTCTTTCCCTGTTCTGCATCTCCCTACTTCCACGGCAAGAACTGGGTCCCCGCAAAGTCCCCACGGTGTTCACTCGCTCTGTGCTGCAACAGACGTGTGGTTTCAGACCCCCCGCAGCCAGCGTGCTGAGACGATCCTGGTGGAGTCCAGGCTTACTGTCCCTTTGCTTGTCTGGACCGAGGGTCCACAGCCACAGCCACGGCATTGACTTCAACGTTGACCTGCGTTGGTTCTGTCTCCCCCCCTCAGTGTGTTTATTCGTTTGAAATAGACTCATTGTTTTCATTTTCCCATTTGGTTTTAGGTTGCCTTTTCTTCCCGGCTCATTGATCCTTCGGATGAAATTTGCCGGGTTATCTTTCCATCAGTTGCTGCTTCCCTGGGAAGGATGTGGGTGCACAGTGTCCCCCGAGCTCCTGAATATTCAAATCTGTCCTCTTACACACATTGACAGCGGGACCGGGTCTAAAACTTGTGGCTCCTTCTACTTTTCCTTGAGTTTCCTGAAAATATGGCTCCACGCTTACCTTTCTTGTACGTTTCCCCTTGAGAAGTGTCTTGCCTGCCTGGTTTGTTACCCTGTGAATAATCCGATCTTGCTGATTGGAGACCCCGAGGATTATTTTTCTTGGTCTTTAAATCCTAATGGTTTTAATCATGGTCTTGGACCATTATTAATATTATTATTATTTATTTAATAATAATTAAATTATTTTAATTTAATACTATTTTTTTTTAATTTTTTTTTCAACGTTTTTTATTTATTTTTGGGACAGAGACATAGCATGAATGGGGGAGGGGCAGAGAGAGAGGGAGACACAGAATCGGAAACAGGCTCCAGGCTCCGAGCCCTCTGCCCAGAGCCCGACGCGGGGCTCGAACCCACGGACCGCAAGATCGTGACCTGGCTGAAGTCAGACGCTTAACCGACTGCGCCACCCAGGCGCCCCTAATACTATTTTTTAATATTAATACCAATTAAATACTAAATTTAATACTAAGTAAATACTAATTTGATACTATTATTTAATAGTGGTCTTGGACTTGACCACTCCGGGTAAAATTTCCAGAGCACGCAGTAGTGCCTTTCAGTGCACAGGTGTGAGTTTTCTCTCACATCCGCGAAGTTTTCTTGGATTAAGGTCTTGAATATTAATGCTGTTCCGCTGTGTTTCTTCTTCTGGGACTCGTACCGACTTCCATTTCAATAACTCGCTCTCTGCTCCGTTTTTACTTCCTTCTTTAACTCAATTTCATTCTCTTGGCTACTTTTGTGCCTTGTCTTCAAGGCCCCTTATTAAAATTTAATTTGGCTCTTTTTCCCTTGGGCATGTTATGATTTATTTATCTTTTATTTTGAGGTGGTTTTGCCTTTTTATGCCATTTCTTTCCTGCATTCGCATTGCTTCTGTGTCTTCCTCTGGCTTACATTTCTGTTCTTAATCTTCGAGTTTCTTTCTTTTTCTTTCTTTTCTTTTTTTTTTTTTGAGACAGAGAGAGAAAGAGAAGAGACAGAGCATGAGTGGGAGAGGGGCAGAGAGAAAGAGAGAGAGAGAATCCTAAGCAGGCTCCACACCCAGCACAGAGTCTGACTCAGGGCTTGAACCCAAGACCCTGAGATCACAACCTGAGCCGAAATCAGGAGTCAGACGCTTAAATGACCGAGCCACCCAGGTCCCCTAAACTTCTATTTCTATGTGTTTTTCAGTGACTCCAAATGCTAGTTCGAGGATATTTGATTTGGTCTAAAGTGCATCACCTTATAGTCATACTTGGCCTCACGGTCTTGTGCGAAAAGAATGGTCACAGGCTAAAATGTTATGATTCACATTTAAAATTTTCTTTTCAAGGCAGTTCGGTATAGAGTTGGCTGGCTTTGTTCTATAGGAGAAATTCTATAGAGGAGTTCTATGGGTCGGATTCCCAGGCAAATGCGCGGTAGCCCCTGATGCTGATGGGGGAGGTTGGTGGGGTTGAGGTGGGTTGTTCTTTCCCTCCTAAGGGGTCTCTGAATTCTGCCTCTGACTTCCTCCCTCCCTTTGATGCCAGACCCCCGGGGACATCGCTCCTTCTCGGTGGAGTTTAAACCCAGAACCGCGTTCCGTGCTTCGTGTTAGGGCCAGCCTTTCCCTTCCGGAGATGACATCCTCTGCTCACTTCCCATCCCGGTCTCCTCGGCCCTCCCACCCCCGCTGTCCCCACTCTCAGATCTGCGGTGGCCGTGGGGACTCTGGCGACTCTGTATTTGTCGCTGTCCTTACGGGAGACCTGATGTTCGTGGCATTCTCTCTTTCTTGGAAATGCCGACAGCACGCGTCAGGAGCTGCTTTTTTGTCCTCAAATCCCCGTTTCTGCACGAGTCCACTTCTGTTCCGTCAGTCCACGTCTCTGTGGAGCACAGGACCACGCTTTTTATTTACTATACTCTTAGATGTTTGGGAAGCTGGAAAGCTCACTCTTCTCCCTTTGATCTTTGTCAGAAATACCGTGGCTGCTCTTGCAGAATCAGTGCTCCTTGTGAACCTTGAAATCAGTGCTCCACACTAATTACAAAAATTTTGAGAGTGCCTGATACACAATAGGTGACTTATAACCTGCCTCACAGAGAAAGGAACTGGCAGCCGAAGCCGTTAGCTTCGCGGACTCCCCCTCCCTTCCGCGGTTAACCGCAGCCTCTTCCTGTCTCGTTGCAATGAAGAACCTTCTCTCCCCTGTGTAAGGCTCACCCCTGCACCCCTGCTCTGGGCCCGGATCTTTTTATTTTGATTTATGTATTTATTTTTACAGCCCCACGGGCTCAGCACACATGTGGCCACCACCTTGGACCACAGCTCCCGCGTTTTGTCACCCAGCCTCTCCCCGCTGCCCCTCCCCATCGTGGAGCAGACGCGGGTCCCCTCCCCGGCTGGCTCTCGCCCACGTCTCCCGGCTCCTCTCAGCCTTCTCTCCTTGTCCATCCTGCTCTGGCCACTCCGGAGCCACATCCAGGCCCCACGCACATGCATCTTCCTTCGTCTTGGGCCCTGCAAACCTGACCCCTTTCCCCGCATTGCCCCAGGCTCCTCCAGCCCCCGGAACGACGCCTGACCTTCAGAACCTGGCTCAGATGCCCTGCCCCTGAAGTTTGGTGGGTGCCCCCGCAAGGCCCTCCATCACCCCATCTGCTGCCCCAAGTCGCCCCAGGGCACTTGCTGGGGCACTGTCCCCCACCGGCCTGGGAGCTGCCAGGAGGCAGGGGCTGCGGTCACCTGGGAAGACCGGTCCCCATCACGGTCCCGGCACACGGTCCATGCCGACTTCCCGCTGGATTCCCGTCCTCCTTCCCTGCGAAGAAGGAAGCCCTCGGGACAACAGCAAGCGAGGGAGGACCCAATCCGAACAGCCACCGTTTACCCGCCAGAAGGAGCTCGCGGGTCCTCCGTTCGCCTCTCTCTCCGGCGGTGACGGCAGCAACCAGGACAGGAGGCAACATGGAGGTGAAGCACTTGACTCGCGGGGGCGCCCCCAGGGTCACCCCCCGACGGAGCCGGACAGGTCACCTGTCACCCCCATTCATCACTCTGTCCTCACCTCGCATGTGCCTTTCTCATCAGCATGGAAAGGATTTCCTCCTTTTCCAGGGCGACTGGGACTCCTACGAGCCCATGTCGGCCTTTACCAGAATCTTCCCTCTACTGGGCCAAACATCGTCGTGCCCTTCCTCTTGGGGCCCAGAGAACAGTTTTTGCTGCTGGTCTCCTCGGGGCCCCATCAATCTTCTTGCCTTATCTGGCGATGCTGGGGCCTTAGTTAATTTCAGTACGACAGACTGTCCCGATCAACAACCTCCTCGAGAATGAACATTCGATTACCGAATGAATGGAGCTCTGTCCGCCGTGGGTTCATCCTTTGTCCCCACCGGGGCTTTGGCCATCTGGAAAGCCGGGCCCGCTTCCTGTTTCCCATGATGACACAGGTCAGTAAGGTAGTCCAGACAATGGCAGATTGTGAAATTATGAGAATTAATAAATCGTCTGGGGAATAATCACATGAAGTTCTAGAATTGCAAAACTCGATTTCAATCACCCCCAAAGGAGAAAAACCATCTGGAAGTGAACGTTTGGTCTCCCAAACTCCTATTTTACAATGGATTTGAATCAGAATTTCTGGGGTGGTTTGTGTGTGTGTGTGTGTGTGTGTGTGTGTGTGTGTGTGTGTTTTAGCTGAAGGTGCCTCTGTGGAGGGGGTGTGGGAACAGGTATCAGCTAGGGGTCCTGGAGGGCCATGTGAGGTGACATGGGAGGAGCCAGCCACACAGCCCTCGGGGAAGGGCATCGTGGGAAGTGAGAGGAACACGTCCTCAGGGCTGGCAAACAGGAAGGGGGCCATGTGGGAAACAGACTAAAACAAACAGAAATGAATAGACACTTACGTTGTTCCTCAAATACACCATTTACGACCCTTCTTTTCGACACGGTTCCAATCACTTTATGGCTTGACTCTTCTCAGCACTGGCCAGCACGGCCCAGGTGGACCCAGCTAGATGCCACCTGTCACTCAACCAACCTCACTGTGGGACCCTCCGGGAGGATGGCAGGGACCCTCCCCACAACCCTCCCTGCCTGCCCCCCTCCACAACAGCGCCCGGACCCCCTCCCTTCATACATCTCATTGACGGGCAACGAGGCGGCGGCCAAAGAGTGGCTTGCGAGGAAGACGAAGTTCTTGGCTTTGCACAAAGTCCTCAGGGTCTTTGCCCCCCGGGCTCTCTGGGTCCCAGGTGGGGGCCCTCTCTTGTTCTCATGCCAACCCCTTCCTCTAGCCAGTCGGCCCAGATGTACGTAAAGCCAACGCAACAAGAGACCCAAACGGCCTGCTGTCCGAGGGCCTCCCGGTCGGCCCCCAGCCTCATCGCCATAGGCCCCAGGGCCCCGTGGTGGAGCCTGACCTGTCGCAGAGCGAGAAGGCCCAGCCACAGAGAAAGGAGCAGCCGCTGGGCACAAGGCTACTGCCGTGGCAAGTACTTTGGTCTCCTTGCTCCCTCCTCCTTCCTGGAGGCCTCAGCCTCGGGCTCTGTCTCTCCACCACGGCCTGGCCAGCAGGAGGCGAGGAGCCGGTGACGGCAGGCAGGTGCTTCGGTTGGTAACTGTGGAGGGGCCCCGAGGGTGGCAGAGTTCTCTCCTCCCACTCCGGGGGTGGGGGGGCAGAAAGAAGCCGGTCCAAGCCGGCAGCTGTTATTTACACGTCTGAGTCACGTGCGAGGGCGGGAGTGTCACAACAGTCCAGATGACTCAGGAGAGGAAAGAAATGAGGCCTTCGACAAAGCTGGGTACTATCTTTGTAAAACCCGATGCCTCTGCTAAAAATAGACCCCAGCACCCAGTGCTGGTTCCTGATGGGAGGACGACACAGATAATGAAGTTATTTCACGTCTGTCTTTCGCCCGGGCTGCCGGCCCACCTGTCTGCCACCTCGGTGAGCATCTCAATTTCCCAGCGGCTGCTTTCGGCAAAATATTCCAGAAGCTGCATGCCGCTCTAGTCCCGCCTCCCCACTACTGCTGCTGCTGTTCACCTTAGCTCTGGCGTCTGAGGGCAAGGGAGCAAAACGGAGTTTAATGCTCACCGCCAGTCGCACCCTTTCTGAACCCAAGAAACCACTTGGGCGGTTGACGGCTCGGATGGGAATGTCGAGTTTCCATGTCTAGGAGATGGGTTTGGAATGTATCTCGCTCATGGCGAGGGACGTCGTGCATGCGGAATGACTGACTTTCTGCGCCAAACCATTTGACCTGAATTTTTATGATTATGGTCTGAGATCAACCAAACCCACAAGATGAGGGGGAAACTCCACATGACTTTAAATAAATATCAACTCTTACCTGCACGTGAAATACACTAACTAGCATCAATGAGCAAAGAAGACAAAACATGAGTTGTTTTTTTTAAATCATATGGTGAAAGTGTAGGAAGGGTGTGGAAAAAGGTGGCTGGGAGCTGCCCGTGGGGAAGACCGGAATTGATGACCAATGCCGTCGCGCATGGAGCCTCCTCACCCTCTCCACCCACCCGCGGGGCTGTCTCTCCTGCTGGCTGGTGGGACGGGGCGGGAAAGGGGGAAGCTGGCAGCTGGAAGTCCAGATTCGCACCTCTATGCATAGACGGAGGACTAAGGGAAAAAGGGGCTGCTCTTCTCCAGCTCAGATTGGGAAAAAATCTCAGGGCAGGACTGTGATTGGCCCACCTTGAACTGCTTGCCCGCCCATTGGACCAACTGTTCAAGGAGCGGGGGATGCCATTGGCTCAGCTTGGCAGCGGTGGGCGGGGCTCTGCGACTGCAGGAGGTGCAATACCCCACATGGCCGCTGGGGGGGGGGGCTTGAGAGTCAACAGCGACTGCAGCCCAGGTTGGTCCCATGTGGCCTCCATCTAGTTGTGCAGGAGAGGCTACTCAAAGGTGGGTCTCCGGGTTGAGGCCCCCGGGGAGCTTGACGGCATATACAATCGGCTTCAGTTTGGAACGGCCCCGCCCACTTCCTGGCAGGGAGAAGAAGGAGCTAGTGCTCTGGGGAGATGCACTTTTTAGGGAAGCAAAGGTTCCTCTCTAGGGAAATGGTTTTACAGGCTGTAAAAATTTCACAAGGTCACACAATATTTTCTAAGAAAGGCACAATGAGAATTACATCCTTTAGCTCCATAGAGGAGGGAAAGAGGGGCTGTGCCTTGTAGACGGAGCAGAGTCAGGCTGAAATAAATACGTGGTTCCTGGGACTGGGGAGGGGTGGGCTTTAGAAGAGCCACCCGCGAGCTGAAGCAGTTCTCTTCCATTTTACACCCTTTAAGTTGGGGGATGCTTTTTTATGAGAATACCCAACCTCGGCGGGGTTCCAGGGAAGCAGGTACACGTGCAGGGTGCCCAGGGAACGGTGGGTCGGAAAGCGACTTGATAATACGTACTTGCAGCCACTAAAGCACTTGGCTTTTCCGACCCTGCGACCTCTCTTCGTGGAATTTCTCCTTAGGAACCCAAACGAAAATAAGGCAAAATGAAGATCCTCACCAAGCTCTAACTCCTACCGGGGAATTCCAAGGGCCAGGGTCGTGTTTTATTTATCACCGTGTCCCCAGCGCAGTCTCTATCGGGCATGACACAGAGCTGGCGCTCCGCAATCTGTTAAAATAATAAGTGAAAATGCATGCCCGCAAAAGGGTCATTTCTACACTAATCACATAGGATCATTTCAGTGTGAGAGGACGTTGTCCTCCGAATAAGAACTATGAAAATGATACTACAGAGTGGGAGACGGCAACAGGAAAACAAGCAATTATTTGTTGCTTTCTAGACGCTGAATTCCCTACCATACAGTCCCTTAATATGTACGCACTAACATGTTTTAAAACAATTGATGTGTTTGCGAAATGTGCTTTCATGGCAGAACGGCCAACGGCACCAAATATGTGACCGGTGACGCGTGGTCGACAGGCACGTGGGAGGCTTCAACACAATATGAGCCAAGACAGACATTTTCTTGTTACGATATTGTGATTTATAATGAGAAAGTTGTATTTGGTCCTCGTCCCTGTTCCTGGCACACAGCTCTTAAACCCGCGTCACCTCCCAAGTGATCAGAGCACCAGGAAACTCTTGTTCTGATACCTGGTCTTGACCCTGGTTCCCGACACGGCGCTCCTGGATCCTTTGTTCTAACGAGGCGATGCTAGGTGGCTCCCGGGTGGGGGCTGGACGCGGAAAAGACCCAGCTGCCTTCAGAAGCCTGGAACATTCAGTTCACCCAGCCCGTTCTCCAGAGTGAGGGGCTGGAAAAGGGTCCCTCAAATGATGATCACGTCCACATGGTGAAGCCTCCGTAAAAGTCCCAAAAGTAGAGGGCGGGTGAACACGGGCGCATGGGGGGCGCTGGCAGAGGGGTGCCCCTGGGGAAGGGCGGGAGCTCGGCACCCCTCCCCGTACCTCGCCCTACGCCCCTCCCATCTGAGTTCACGGCCTCCTTCATCCTGTCCTCGTATGACAAACGGGTGAGCAGCGACCGCTCTGAGCTCCGTGGGCCCCTCCAGCAAATTATGGAAGTTGAGAGGGGGTCGTGGGAGCCTCCCCTCCGGAGCAGGGAGGTCAGAAGCACAAGAGACAGCCTGGCCTTGTGACTGGTGTCTGAGGTGGGGACAGTCTCCGGGTGGATGGTGTCACAAGTGACTTACACTGCAGGACACCTGGCTGGGGCCGCAGAATTTCTTCGTGTGGGGAAAACCCTACCCCCCTGGGGCGCAGCGTGTCCGCAGCACTGTGCTCCGAGTCGTGCAGGAGGAATGTGGGTGTGATCGGCACACTTACCCACCAGGCGTCTGTACAAGAATGGCTGCATGACTGGTAAGGTCTGGTAGAAAAGGAGAACGTGGGGACCCTGTGTAAAAAAATTACCTGGGGCACCCGGGGGCTCAGTCGGTTCAGCGTCCGACTTCGGCTCGAGTCATAATATCACGGTTCGTGGGTTCGAGCCCCGCATCGGGCTCTGTGCTGACAGCTCGGAGCCTGGAGCTTGTTTCAGATTCTGCGTCTCCCTCTCTCTGACCCTCCCCTGCTCGCACTCTGTCTGTCTCTCTCAAAAAATAAACATTAAAAAAATTTTTTTTTAACTACCATGAATTTCAAGACGGCAGTAGCAAAGTGTTATGTGGCGTCCTTTTGACCTTCTGAGGGTGACTTTGCCGCTGTGCAGGTCAGCTCCCCGGGGCCACCCTGGAGGTGCACACGGGCTGGGAGTGGTTCCGTGCTCCTGGGTTCTAGCGTCCAGCCCCCTCCCGCTGGCCTGCCGCCAGAACAGGGACACCTTCTCTCTGTGCCCCGTCTGGTCGCAGTCTGGCCTCCCTGCCAGCCCCGGCCCCTCCCCCCGACTCTGGGTCCAGCTCTGCAAGCCGGGAGCAGCTCCTCCGGTCCCCGTGGGCTGTGCTCCTTCCAGAACTCTCCACCGCCGGGGGAATGCGCCTTCAAATTACCATCTGCAGATTCAGCCCGACGCACCCTCCCCCTACCTTCCCATTAAAATACTCATAAAAAAAGATGAAAAGGAGAAAATTCACAGCAGCGGGGACATTATGGGTAATAAGCAACCATATGCCAGAGCCCCGGGTGCGATCACGTCCCGGCGGCCGCAGGGTTGTGGTTAGAAAAGCAGCCGCGACCACAGCTGACGCCCGAACGAGGCCCGCGGCCCTGCATCCAGCTGGGGTGGCCGCATCTCAGGCTGCGGGCCCCTCAGAGACAGGCTTCTGGGGGGTCACCCGCTGCCCGGCCCCTGCCTCTCACGCCAGCCCTGGGGAAACTGGGAAGCCTGGCTAACCCTCAGCCTCCCCTGCGTCCTGTACTCCTTGGTCACCCGGGAAGTCCTTGCCCGCTCTCCTGCCCGCCCCCACCCTCGCCCTCCCCAGCCCTACCCGCCCCTGCCGGGCTGCCTCTCCCTGATCCTGTGCCCGTTGCTCTCCTTGTGTCCCTTGGGACTCTGCCTTGTAACCCGTCAGGGTGAGTGTGCTCCTGTCTAAGAAGCCCGACTCCCCAGGGACCCGCTCAGCTCTCTTCCCATCCCCTCACCCCTGCCCACGTCCACAGGCAGGAAGGGAGGCCAGGCCGTGCTAACACTCGGGGGTCCCGGGTGGAGTGACCAAGGAGAGGGACCACCAGCAGACATCTGACCAGATGGCTCCCCCCAGGCCACGGGAGCGGTGACTCCCAGGCCCATCTCCTCTGTTTCACTCCTCGCTCCTGCTGCACAATGGCCATCCCCACCCCTGCACGGACACGGGACCACAGTGAGGACGAGCAACCCCAGTTCCATGAGGTCTCCGTGTCCCTGCTGAGCTGTTGGTGGCATCTTATGACCAAGATTCACCTATAAACAGGGGAGCCCCTGGCCTGGTCCAGATGGTATGGCTCCCTCAGAAACCAGTAATGTTGGCACGACTGTAGGATTTCAGAAGAAAAGTCTACCCAAGAAGAGAAAGTTAAAATGCCTTCGCTGTGTCTTTCAGGAGCTGCCTACACACTCATTTGTTCGAACCACGGGTTTCTCCTCGACTAGACCGATTCTCGGGACAACAGACGGGCTCACCTGATGAGCAAATGAGTCCCTTTCCAAACGGCTGCTGTCCCACCAGGGCTCCGTGGGAGAAGACCCTCCTGGTCTCAGTACTGGCCGTCCTCCTGGCTCAACTCAACTCTGGCGGCTTTTACCTTCGGGCCGCCCGCCGCCCCGCAGCGCCCCGGACTCTGCCCGCCTCTCAGATGCCCGCGTTCGGTCCTCGCAAGGTGACCGGCAGCCGGTGCGTCCGCCACCGGCCCCCCCAGCCCCTCGTTGCCCCTCCCCCATGTGAAGGCTGTGCCGGAGGTGTTTGGGTCGTTGGGGAGCATTTACCGTGGGGGCAAAGACTCTGGCTCCGGAGGACGGCCTGGGGCCTAAACGAAGATCGGCGCAGTTTACTCAGCGAGCGCTGGCCCCGCGGAGGGACTGGGGATCCGGGAGCTGCGGGGACGCGGAACTTGACAGAGAGGGGACAGTTTTGTGCAAACTGGGATGCGTGGGTCGGCCCATCCCCAGGAGGAACGGCTAAGGGGGAGCGGGGATCAGGAGCATCAGGCCGCATCCTGACCCCCTGGGGGACACGGAGGGTGCGTTAGGCCTCTGTTCGTCCCCACATGAACTGAGGGGAGAGCCTTGACCTCCCGTGCCTTCTGATGTCCACTAAGGTCCTTGGGCTGGGGACGTGCTGGGGCGGGGGGTGGGGAGACAGCCTGAGGGCCACCCTCCATGCACCGACGCTCCCCCCCACAACTGTAGCTCCAAAGGGCACAGGGTCACATGATTCACGCAGACAAATGAGGGCGCCTAGCCGTGCACCCCCATCACATGACACAGAAACTGACTTGGGGTGGGGGGTCTTCCCACAGTCAAAGGGAGGGCCCGGGCCAGCACTCCACCTTCCAGGAGGTCCCTAAGGAAGGGCGGGGCTCACAGAGAATTCTCCTCCAAGTCCATGGGTCATCAGGAAGGCATCCGCTTGACCCCTTCTCTCATTACTTCTGGAATTGAAAACATTTCAGGGAGTCCCACGTGAGGAGGGCATTAAGACAGGAGTGCCACGTGCCTAGACCGCGAACGGAGGGCCCAGCACCCGCACACGTATTCTGCGTGACCTTGAAGACACGGAAACCCAGCCAGAGGCTCCCAGGGCCCTGAGTGGGGGGCCGGGGGCTAGCGGGAGGATCATGGGAGTTTTCTGCCTTGGAGTCCGTGGCTGGGGTGGGGGCTCCCCTGAAAGGGCTGTGGTGTCCCCTTGAGGGGCCCTTGGTCACAGGGTCCCATGTGGACCCAAGTCCCAGCAGTGCTCACGGGAGCACCTGTGACCCCCCAGCGCACACCTGCTTTAGAAGATGCCTTAAGTCTGTTGAACGCATTTACTTTGTCCCCAGGGAAGGGACACGGGACACGCGAACTGAGATTCTATGGCGAACGTGCCTCCAGGGTCTCCGTCCTCCTTGTCACTGCAACAAGGGACGAGTATTTGAAGTCTTGCCTAAGAAGGTCTCTCATCGTCCCCAAATGTCCCCTCATAACAGAGATTAAGCTGCCCTTCACGCTTTGAGTGACTTCTCAAAAATAAAGTCAGTTTTGTCCCCGAGCCTTAAAACTGCCTCTGGTGACGGAAGGGTGGGTGTGATGTGCCGCAGCGACCTGTCATTTCTGCCGCAGGACGGCCGTGTCGGAGGGAAGTAGTCACAGCGGCACCAGCGTCCGGAGTTGGGATTTGGGCTGTGGGTCTGGCCAGCTGCTTCTGTCCGTCCGTCCAGGAGACTCACAGGCCAGGGTCCGGGACTGCTTAAATACGGAGCGGTCTGAGCTCTCACAAAAGGCTGAAGACGGGGCAGGTGACCGCTGGACGCGGCTTTGCCATGGTCTTGAGTGGGACATTAAGGGGCAGGAGAAACATCCGGAAACTCTGTCTTTGGTGTCTTAAAATTTTCCTGCCTTTGCGGCAGAGAAGTCAAGACAAAGTCTCCCCGAAAGGCGGGCATCTTCTCTGAAAGTGGGAGGTTTTGAAACAGGTGCACACAGCTGGCCGGGCCGAGGGAAGGTCCGCCTGACCGGGCACCGGCCAGCCTGAGCCAGGGCACGGGCAGCAAACTCCTGCTCTGGCCACGGATGATGCACCGTGGCCAGAAAAGCCCGCCAGGGCTCTGGGGTCCACAGAGAAAGAGGGAGGGGAGCCGCCCTCTGTGAACCAGGCTCTGGCTCAGTCAACCTGAACTCCCAGGAGGGGCTGCGTCTTCTGAAAGGATTAGGACATCGGCCGGAGGGTGGGCTGGAGGACCAGAGACAGAAATTAAGGACACTCTGGAAATTTGGAAATTAATAAAAGTCAACTTACTCGTGTCCAGGTCTCGGTCGGCTGAAATATTTTCCCTCTCACATGAAATTCTCTTCAGCCTCCTTGCAAACCTCGTCCCGAGTCCGACCCTCCGGGGCCCCCTCCCCGCTCAGCTTCTGTCCTCACTTCTGCCCTGAAGTCTGGACCCACCAGGCACCGCACACCCCGCTTTCCTCGGCCCTTTGTCTTTGTCGCACCTGCTGAGGACCCGAGCCTCCATCCACTCACCGGCCTGCTTCCTGCAACCCAGCACCCCGGCCTCTGAGCGCTTTGGAGCGAGCCGCACCGCATAACCAGGCGGTCGTGTATCATTATTGCCGGCGTGTGACCTCTGAGCGCCACGAGGCCCACGGCATCGCCTGGAGATACTTTATTTCTCAGACCAGCTTTCGTTTCCGTCTTGTCTCAGTTAAGCCCCCCTGACGCCCCCCAGATGCGCTGCCCCACCCGCCTCCGGGACCCACGTGCCCGAGTTCGGACGTGCTGCCCTCCGGGACAGCCGCGGCCGTCACACTGGACCCCGCGGCACCCAGGATCGTGGAGCACGGCTGAGTCGTCGGGGTTCTGGTGTTTGCTGGGTCCTTCCGCTGCTCACGTGGGTCTTACTGGAGAGGAAGCCTGTGCGCATTGTCACTTCTCCAGTTCTCCTTCCACAAAATAAAACAAGAAAACAAAACAAAACAAACAAAACACTTCAAAGGGAATGAAACCAGTGGAGGCAGTGCCCAGGCAGAGAAATCCGGGTTCGCACAAAAAGGAAAGTCAGCTGGCTCAGGCTTTGCCTTCACGGCACTAAATCCCGGAAGATGATGATGTGTTTGCAGAGCGTTTGGTGGGGAAGAAATCTAAATACACTAACGATGCTGACGTGAGAAGGCGGAGAACGACGTCACAGATAACGCACGCCCCCCAACTCGGACGCGGTTCTCGAACGTTCCCCTGTGGACAGAGGGACACGTTGAGCGCACACAAGGGCGGGGAAGCTCGGGGCTGAGAGAGCCTGGGAGGGAGCGTGGGTTTCTGCACGGCGATAAAGGGAGTGACATCTACGGTTTGCTAAATACGCTGCAGGAAGAGACGCGGAGGGAATTTGGCAAAAGCCGAGGGTCCCTTGTAAGGAATCAAAGAGGAACAGCCGTGCGGACGGCAAAGCCCATCTGCCTCCAGGTCCGCGTAGACGCCATGGGGTGAGCGCCCGGCTCATCACAACCGCCGATTCCCCGTGGCCGCCCGCTGTCACCAAAAGACCCCCGTCAGCCGCGTCTGTGTCGTGTGCTGTGCTTCCCTGGCCACCAGGTGGGCTTCTGGCTCGAGCTGGGCCATTAGATCGTCCCCACCAGAAACCCAGCCCTCCGACTGAGACACGGCGCCCGGGTGCCACTGGACAGCTAGGTGGGACGCCCGCCGTGGGAAGGCCCACGAAGGCCTCCAGCCAAGAGCCCCGGGCCGGCCTGGTCCCCGAGCACCTCAAGCCCTGGCCGTTCAGTCGTGGCGTGGACCTCGCGACTTCCCCAGCTGCCGAGCGGGAAACGTCCTCGCTAAGCCGGGCCAGCCGGAGTCCCTCTGCCACCACGGGCCAAATGAAACATGACGAACGTGGAAGTTGCTGCCAGGAGTGGAGACTCTGAGCCGGCAGGGAGGCGGGCAGAAGGAGGGTGGCAAGGAGCTTCCTATCCTGTCCGGAAAGACGCGCTCCTCGCCACCCAAAAGTGACGGTCGGGGAAGCCTCCCCTGTCTGCCCCCGGGGCTCCACTCGCTAGTGTTACCGGAGGATTCCAGCACATTCCAGTTACTTCCCGCAGCAGCCTCCACGGTTCCAGAGAGAGACCAGCTCCCATCTGTCCTGAACGTGGACAGAGCGGAGCTGAGAATGGGTTTAGGGTTAGTCACGCACGGATGTCGCTGGAAATCCAGGCAGCTGGAGGCCAGTTCCATGCCCGGGCCCAACTCCAGCCACCACGTCTGCCCCTGCGTCCGTGTGGCACGGAAGCTGGTGTCCCGGCCACGACCCTGAGGAGAAGCCAGAGCAGCCCGGGACCCTAGAACTCCCCTCAGCCCCCTCTGTTCCTCCAAAGCACCCTTGAAAGAGAGAGAGTGGAAGGAGTGCTCCCCAGACTGTACACCCACACGTGTGCCCACCCCACACGTGCACCCAGACCCACACACAGGCGTGCACACACAAGTGCCCACGCAGGCATGCACACTCACGCACACTCGTGCAACACACACACGCACACCTACACAAAGGCGTGCACACTCATGCAGGCACACAAGCGCCCACACACTCGTGCACGCCCATACACGTGCACACACAAGTGCCCACGCAGGCACGCACGCTCACGCACACTCGTGCAACACACACACGCACACCTACACAAAGGCGTGCACACTCATGCAGGCACACAAGCGCCCACACACTCGTGCACGCCCATACACGTGCACACACAAGTGCCCACGCAGGCACGCACGTTCACACACTCGTGCAACGCACACGCGCACGCCTACACACGCATGCACACCTACACATGGGTGTGCACACTCATGCAGGCACACAAGTGCCCACATGCTCATGCACGCCCACACACGTGCACACTCAAGTGCCCATGCAGGCATGCATGCTCACGCACACACTCGTGCAATGCACGCGTGCACGCCCACACATGCACGCACACCTACACACAGGCATGCACACTCATGCAGGCACACAAGTGCCCACACACTCATGCATGCCCACACAGGCGTGCACACACAAGTGCCCACGCAGGCATGCACTCTCACACACACACTCGTGCAACGCACGCGCACACACGCCCACACATGCACACAGACCCACACACAGGTGTGCACACACAAGTGCCCACGCAGGCATGCACACTCACACACACAATCGTGCAATGCACACACGTGCATGCCCACACACGCACGCACACCTACACACGGGCGTGCACACTCATGCAGGCACACAAGTGCCCACATGCTCATGCACGCCCACACATGCGCCCACACAAGTGCCCATGCAGGCATGCATGCTCACGCACACACTCGTGCAATGCATGCGTGCACGCCCACACACGCACGCACACCTACACACAGGTGTGCACACTCATGCAGGCACACAAGTGCCCACACACTCATGCATGCCCACACACGTGCACACACAAGTGCGCACACATGCATGCACACTCACGCACACACTCGTGCAACACACGCACACACACGCCCACATATGCACACAGACCCACACACAGGCGTGCACACACAAGTGCCCACGCAGGCATGCACACTCACACACACACTCGTGCAACACACGCACATACGTGCACACCCGCGGGAGCAGTCGGAGGGTGGGATGTAGTGAACATCCGCCTCTCCGGGAATAGGCCTCTGAGTGGGGGTGGGGATCCTGCTCTCCCGCGTCCACGCAGTCACAGAGAGGGAGCTGTGCTTGTCCCACGCGGCCCCATCTCCCGGCCACCTAACTCGAGCTGTGCTGGGTTCCAGCTGAGTCGAGTCCTTTCTCCCAAATTTTGAATTTGAATTTAAGAAAGTGGCCGCCAGCCCGGCTGCCCTGTGCACGTGGGCGACACCTCTGGGATCCTGTGCGGACACTATAGCAAACAGGACTGGGCCGGGGGCCGGGGGCCGGGGCCACGTCGAGGACAGGGCCGGGCAGAGCACAGGAGTGAGAGCCGCCCCAGAAGCTGGCCTGCGGCCTCGCCCGGGACTTAGGATTTCCTCTGCCGGCCGAGTCCCCGCGTCCTCGGTACAGCCACCTCCGTGGCCACCCTCGGGCTTAAGCTGGCTCAAGGCTTCTATTTTTAGCAACCAAGAAAACCCTCATCTCCATCCCTCGACATAAAATTTACATTTTCTACCTTCACCTCTTTTATCCACCTCTTTCTCCAGCCCCACCGTGGTCAGAACAAGCCGCCACCGTGTGGCAGTTAATCATTTCACACACGTGCCACCCACCGCCAGCCGGCTCGGGGTCCCACGTGTGGCCGGGCCCCCAGACCTCACCACAGAGCCCAGCCACGAGGTGGGCCGTGAGCAGACGGGGCGGCTCCCCCTGCCTGGGCGGCCGCTCCAACTCAACACGAGCTTCCCGCCCTCCAGCCCCACCGCGACCTGGTGACCCGGAGTCCAACATGGCCGGGAGCCTGGGGCAGCAGTGAGCCGGGCTGGGCCGGTGCCGTGTGGCAAGTGTAAGCCCTGATTGACCAGCGGACCTGCCCCGTCATCGGGCCCGGGGCACCACTGGCCTCTCCTCTGGGAGCCCAGGCTGCTTAGGATGGAAGAGGAAGCCAGGCAGTAGTAGAATGGCCGGCTAACGCAGTCCTGAAGGTTCTAGCAGGAAGGCCAGGCGTGGGGCCCAGAGGACCAGGCGTGGGGCCCAGAGGACCAGGCGTGGGGCCCAGACGACCAGGCGTGGGGCCCAGAGGACCAGGCGTGGGGCCCAGACGACCAGGCGTGGGGCCCAGACGACCAGGCGTGGGGCCCAGAGGCCCAGGTGTGGGGCCCAGAGGCCACCTGATTGTGGATGTGGAGAGGGTGGCTCAACCCCAGGGCCCTCCCGGCATGGCAGGATCCCTCGCGTCCCTCCGTGAGTCCTCGGGCTGGTTCTGGAGCCGTTGTGCCTGCAGGTGGGGGTCTCCAGGGCCACAGCGGGGACACACTGGGCAGGAGGAGGCCGGGAACTAGAGAGCACAGTGGGGGAGGTTCTGGGGAATCGTGAGGACATGTGGAGCAGGGCTGAGTGACGGCCCGGGCACCCGCCTCACGTGGCTGACGGAGCGCCTGAAGCGTGGCGCGTGGGACGTGCCGTCGGCGTGACTGGCACCCGGGGGCCCGGCAGGGGGGCCGCAGGGTAAAGGGTCTTGGTAGTGACGCTGAGATCGACCACCTGTTGAAACGGCCGTGTGTTCCGTGTAGCTTTTGTGGGGGCTTGGACCACGGCCTGTGGCTCAGCACCGTTTCCGTGGGAGAGTCCTGCAGACTTTCTCTGACCGGCGACAGGAACCAGGCACGAGGGAGGATGACGGAGAGGAAGAGGGTGAAGGAAGAGACACTGCTGTTTCACACGAGGAACCTCCCTCCTTCACGGACACCACGCGAGGGCAAGGAGAAAGAACCCTTATACACGTACTTCCGCACCATTGGCAGCAGCCCTGTGAGGTTTCTGTCCCACTGCCCCCACGCTGCTGGCGAGGAAGAGGAAACTCAGAAAAGCTTGGGCGACCCGCCCAAGCTGGACGGTCAGCGGCAAGCAGAGCTGCGGTGGGCGCCCCACGGTCTTACCCGCCGCCCTCTCCCCCTGCACCCTGCAGCCTTTGTCCCATGCCAGAACGAGCCGGAAGCTTCACGGATGTTCTCGCCGGCCTCTCGGGGTCTCCGGCAAAGGCTGCACGTGTACTTTTAGTCGGGCAGAAAGCTCACCGTTTGTTCCTTGAGCAAAATTCAGAGGGCTCCTGGTGGGTCCGGACATCAGACCCACTCGTGGGCTCACCGGGACCATCGCCACCTGCCACGCCTCAGTGGTAGACTCGGGAGAAGCCGGATCCCCTGAAGCCCTGACTCAAGAACTCAGCTGAAAACAAGGCTGCAAATTCCTCCTGACATATGAGCTCATCAAGAATCTGCGACAAAATTTCCAAGCTGTCCAAACAGTTTAATATGCATTCGCTGAGAGCGGGGGCGGGGAGGGGGGGGATGAAGAATTCCAATTCTCCGCCAGACAGCGGTGACGGGCAGAGAAAATGAGTGGCCCACTATGCATCTAACCTTCTGATGCTAATTGTCCCCGGAGCAGCACAGGACACAGCCACCATCCCTGCCCCCCGGCCCTGAGTGCAGCTGCCTTCCGCCTGGCTTCCTGTAGCCAGGGACCCACTACCTGTGCTCACCTGACCCGGCAGGGGTCAGTCCTGGGCCAAGGTCAAGTGCTTTCTGGCCTTTCCTGGCACCAGACAGCGCTGTCGGGTCCCTTCAGGCCGGTGAGGGCAGCAGGACTTCCTGGAATCTGGGGCTCCCCCGGGGAAAGGGGCCGAGCGGCTCACACGTCCCAGCTGTGAGGTGTTCGCTTCTCGGCTCACAGAACAAAGTACCACAAGCTAGGTGGCTTCCACAACAGAAATGTCACCGTTTCAGAGGCTGGAGGTCCGACAGCAGCCTCTCTGCAGGGAGGGAGGCTTCTGAGGGCTGGGAGGGTCTGTTCCTGCCCGTCTCCTGCCTTCTGCTGCTTTGCTGGCAGTCCGTGGTGCTCCGTGGCCGGCAGGTGCATCCGTCCCGCCTCTGCCCGCATGTGCACAGGGTGCCTCGCTGTTTGTGTCCGACTTCCTCCTCTCTATAGGAACACCAGCCACACTTGATTAAGGCCACCCCAGTGACCCCATCTTTACTTAATCATCTGCAGAGACCCTATTTCCAAATAAGGTCACAGTCACCGGTCCCGGGGCTAGGACTTCGGCATCATTCGGGAGGTAGAATTCAGTTCACGGCATCTGGGCGGCTGACACTCCCCGGGAGAACAAATCCGTCCCTGAGCAACAGTCCGATCGGGGGGCAGACGTCGCCTGTTAGCCCGACGAGTCCCTGCCACGGGCCCGGTTTCCCCTGGTTTTCCACTGTGGGGGCCGGGGTGGCCCCCTCCTCCTCACATCCGTGGGGCTGCGGCTGTCTTGCTCCGTCCTGGTTCGGGCACCCGGCTCTCTGGCTTACTCTTGTTCTGCACCCGTAACAGGTCACATGGCATCCTGGCACGCAGTCGAGTCTGGGCTCTGCCGTCTACCACCCGGGTGACCCCAGGCAGTTCTTTGACCTCGTTCAGCCTCACTTCTCCCATCTGTAAACGGGGCCGTGGATTTTCGATCCCTCCGCACGCTGTGCGGAGCAGTCCGGGACGTGGCGGTTCGGTCGAGGCACCGAGCCGTGTCTCGTGCAGCGCGGGTGCGTAACAAGCAGTGGTTTGTCACCGAGGCCCCTGCCGGGCCAAGCCTGACTTGGGGGGACCAGCTTCCCCCTGGTGCTGTCCTGAGGGCCGGCGTCGCCGGGAGCCCTCTCCTCCGACCGGCCCTCGCCCCGCACGTGAAGACCACCCTCTCCGTCCCTGCAGACGAGGGGCTGGGCTTTGGTGGCCTGGGCTGGGGCAGGTGGGCGGGGGGGGGGGGGGGGGGCCTCATATTAATGAAGGCGGCTTGAACACGAACGAAGGATGCCGTCCAGGCGGATGCACCAGGAAAACAAAGTACCACTTAGCCAATCTCCCAGGGCCCAATTGGACCACGGCTTCAGCAAGCTTGATTTCGAGAAGTGAGCGGTCTGTCCTCTGCCTTAGGGAGAGGGGGGAGGGGGCCACAGAGACGGAGGAGGCGGCAACACCTGTGTTTCCTCTGGTGACGCTGCTGCAGAGACTGGCCCTCGAGCTGGCCTCTGACCGCTGTCACACAGGGCCACCGTGGCCAACTCCTCGCTGTTCCCACACGCCTGTGTGTCCCCTGGAGGTCCGTGCCACGCACACCTGACCACCCATGTGCCAGATCTTCATGCACGGGACAGTCCAGGTGGCAGAGGCTTTGCCCCTCTCCCCCAGCGTCCCAGGTACACAGTCGGTGCTCAGAGAGGCCTGCTGAAGGATTGCATCAGCCCCCGGGGTGGGGACACGGGAGCCCATCGCGCTCCCACGGGGGAGGACGGCCGGCAGCCACGATTCTGTCCCTGCGCATCCCCGAGGCCAGCCTGCCCTTTGTCAACAGCTGGGGTTCGGAGGAAGCCTGGCACCCTGGGATGCTCCCCCGGCCCCTGCTGACGTCGCGCCTTGTATGGATGGCCCGGGCGGCGCGGGGGAGGGGCCCAGCTATTGCTCTGCTGAGCACCCATCCCGCTAGCGGGCTCCCCTCTGGCACAGCGGGGAAAGGCCGCTGACTCAGCACCCCAAATTATCACTTTGGAAAAATACCAACATGGCGGCTGGGGTCTGCGGTCGAGGCCCATGAGTGAGGAGCTACAGGGAGTCTAGACTCCTCCTGAATCTGTCCACAAGTCATTAAAGTGTGAGTGTGAGTGTGAGTGTGAGTGTGTGTGTGTGTGTGTGTGAGCGCGCGAGTGAAGGATGGGGTGTGTGTGTCAGAGTTTTGTTTCCTTTGGTTTTTTCCCAACATTCGAAGGAGGAGGAGACCTGTATCAGGGCACAAGGGGATGAATTTGATGCAGGGAATTGGTTACACAGGAGACTACAGGACAGAGGGAATAATAAAGAAAAGAATGGGAATTAATGAAATAGAGGACAGGTCTATAATGCAGACGACCAGGCCGAATAATGGTTCCTTGAACAGACTAATATAGGGGTGCCTGGGGGGCTCAGTCGGTTGGGCATCCGACTTCAGCTCAGGTCATGATCTCACGGCTTGTGGGTTCGAGCCCGCGTCAGGCTCTGTGCTGACAGCTCAGAGACTGGAGCTGTCTGCCTCTCCCCTCCTCCCGCTTTGTCTCTCTCTCTCTCTCTGTCTCTCAAAAATAAATAAACGTTAAAAAAATAAAAAAGAAAAGACTAATAAAATTGGCACCCCTTTATGAGGCTTTAACATGTGTCCACAAATTCTTTGAAAATCGTCTCAAAGGTGGAGCCTGATTAAGCTTTCAGTGTGGGCTACACGGGAGATTCTGACTTTCTTCTTTGTTTAGTATATATTTTTCTTTTACAAAGTTAATGCATATTTTTCAATGAATATTTATTTTTGACAGAGAGAGACAGAGCACGAGTGGTGGGGGAGGGGCAGAGAGAGGGAGACACAGAATCCGAAGCAGGCTCCAGGCTCCGAGGTGTCAGCCCAGAGCCCGACATGGGGCTCGAACCCACAGACTATGAGATCATGACCTGAGCTGAAGTCGGACGCTTAACCGACTCTGCCATCCAGGCGCCCCAATGTTTATTTATTCTCGAGAGAGAGACAGACAGAACATGAGCAGGGAAGGGGCAGAGTGAGAGGGAGACACAGAATCCCAAGCAGGCTCCAGGCTCTGAGCTGTCAGCACAGAGCCCAACACTGGGCTTGATCCCACGAACCGTGCAATCATGACCTGCCCTGAAATTGAGAGACGCTTAACGGCCTGAACCCCCAGGCCCCCAGGAGACACCTTAAATGGTTGTGATTGGGACGGTGTTGCTCGCATCTGGTGGGTAGAGGCCGGGATGTGCTAACACCCTATAGTGTGCAGTCCTGTACGTTACTCGGTCCCAAATGTCAATTGCTACCGAAGATACGAAGCCGGCTCTATGGCAGGGACCCAGCTCTACGGCAGCCCCTAACATTTGCAGAGTCCAGAACAAGCGTGCAAATGAAGGTCCGGCTCCTCCCGTACTAAGATAGGCCTTGCACACACACGTATGGACACCCCCGGCTGCAGATGGAACCCTGTCCACACCCCCAAAACCTAGAGGTGCGCACATCAGGGGCGGAAAAGAACTGGGTCCGGGGAAGAGCTGGTTGCAGACTTGGGGCCACTGGGCAGGAATTCTGGGCCCCGAACGCTAGCCACGATCTAGGACAGTTTCACTGCCCCTCGGAGCCAGTGCGGCCGGAGGAGAGCCTGACCAAGGCCCTGCAAGGTGGGGGGCTGGGCTCTGGCCCGGGTGTGCGTGCAGCCGCGGGGTCTCTGCAGCCGCGGGGTCTCTGCTGTCGCTCTGCTGGGAGCGGCTCCGCGAGAGGGCAGGACAGGGCCGGGCCGGGAAGTAGACCCAGCATTAGAAGAGCTCGGATGTATTTGGCCCTGGCCTCTCTGTCGGCTGCTCACACCCTGGGGTTGGGGGGAACGCGGGGGCCTGAGGGGCAGGAGACCCCAGCGACGTCAGGAGAGCAGAACGGGAAGATATGGTACCAGCAGCCGAGGAAGATTCTAGCCATCTGCCAGCCTCTGAGCTTTGATTCCTGCGACTCTGAGATGGAGACGCCCCACCCCCCACTTCTGCCTCCTTCCCTGCTACGCTGTGGAAAATGGCCCGGTCAGAACAGTGGATCCAGACACAGAAACTGGAGAGTGGAGTTAATGCCTCTGCCCTCCCGGTACCCACACGCTGTGGATCCTGACCTCCCGGGTGTCCCCGTGCCGTCCCCCTCCGCCCCCCCCCCCACCCCCGTCCCGGTCCCGGCACAGTTCATCCCCCTCAGGTGAACGGGGCCCCGATGCCGGTCTCCTCCACCGCATGCTCCACTCGGGCTGCCGGGGAACCTTCTGGTAACACACCTCCGGACACATCACCCCAGAGTTCAGAATCCTTCTGTGGCTCCCCCCTGCCCACAGGTCACGGCCCCAAGTCCCCAGCATGTCAGTGTCCCCTGACTGCCTGCTTTCTGCTCTGTCTTCAGACTCTGGTCTTCATGCCTGGACCTACCGGCCAGAGGGAACCTTCCGGATTTATCTCCCAGAACTCAAAGCCCCACCGGCCGGAGGGAAACTTCCAGATTTATCTCCCAGAATTCAAAGCCCCACCGGCCGGAGGCAACCTTCCAGATTTTTCTCCCAGAACTCAAAGCCCTGTTACATCTGCAGTTACCCCACTGTGTCACTGGGGCCCAAAGCCTTTAGGGCCCCAGACCAGACCTCACACACATTTCCAGCACAGTGACTACCGCAGGGGAACGGCTAACAAAGGTGTCACCACCACGTCTCAGAGAGGCTTAGGAAGCGCCATCAGGGCCACGGGCCGCAGGGGTTTGTGGGAGACACGGAAATGGGTTACCAACTGCTTCCAGGGGCCCCGCCCAACTACAGGAGGGCGGCCAGGGGCCCGCAGACACCGTGCCCGAGACCCCCTCCCTGTGCACGTTCTGTCTGGACACTGAGGTGGTGGGATAAAGGCCAGGACGCCGAGAGTTGCAAGAGAATTGGGCTCTGGCGGCCACTTCCTGCCCCAGAGCACCCCGCGAGCCTGGCAAAAACTTGGTCCAGCCCACTCTGCACGTTTGCTTCACCTTCTGCCCAATTTGATTGGAAGATCCAGCAGACAGACGGTTTACCAAACCCGTCAGACAGGTGCCCCGCTGCACCGCCCCACGGGGGTCTCCCCCGCCGGCCAGGCTGATGGCGGAGAGGCTGTTACACAACGTGGCTCGTGGGGTGACCGGACCCCGGAGCGACACAGGCGTAGGCAGTTAACTGCCAAGAACCAAGGACTTGCAGTTACTGTAACGACCGGCAAGGACGGAACAGAAGCGAGGGACCCTGGCCAGGGAGCTCCTCAGAGCCGAACAGATGGGCCGTGGACGAGGACACTGGCCGGCAGGTGGCAGCAGCAGAAGTCAGATGACCAACAGGCTTATGGAAGTTGCCCCAATCCGATGTCACCAACCCTTGTCTTGTCTCCGTGCCAGAGTCGAATTTCAGATGGAGAGTCACTGACGGAATGGGTGGCTGGGTCTCCAGGAGGAAGGAGACGTCTCTCCAGACGGAAGGACCGTCTCGTCTTTCTGGCCAACACATACACCAAATAATCATCCAGCCCTCTCACAAAAGGACCATCAGCCACTCAGGAGGGCGACCGGACAGCCAGGCAAGGAGAATGACCACATACTTCCAGAACTGTTTGTCACAGCTGACAGTGCCCCCCCCTCCGAGATCCAAATGCCATCGCGGCCCTGCTGTTGGGGTGCGGAGATGTGAGGGCCGTGTGGGGGATGGGTCCCTGCCCAGGACCAACTTCCTGAGGGCCCTCTGCAGCCACGGACCCGCACAGCGATCCCTTTCCCCGACTTCATGGACACACTTGGCAGGGCAGGTGACAGGCACGTTGGGTCCTTGGCCCGTGGGGCACTGGCCGTTGCGTGGACAGGCCAGATGGAGGCCTCCGAGATTACTCCCCCCGGACAAGACTAAATCAAAACTCACATAACGTCTCTGGGAAGGTGGCGGAAGAAACCGCTGCCCTCGGAGATGGAAAGCAGGCAGAGGTGGCCGTCCCCTCGTGTCCCCAGGTGGTTCGTGCACCTGGCACCTGCAGAGAGCACACGGTACCGGGGGCGGCCGGGGACGGCTGCCAGCTCAGCCAGGTCAGAACCCGACTGCGACCGCAGGTTCTCGCTGTGACGGACGAATCCAGCTTCCGGGACGTGTAAGTGTGCTCTTTTCCGTCCGTTCAGAAAAGGGGATCAGAGACAGCTTGCGTCCGTGTGGGAAAGGCAACAATACACCCTTACGGCTTTGCCCCGGACACGCGCTAACTCTCCTATCCTCCGTCCTGATATAACCGGAAGAGACCTGGACCGTCCGGACGTCCTACGTCATAGCGCACGTAGGCACACCACACCATGTCACGGTGGCCATTACATCAACGGCATTAGGTTGCCCATTCGGATGAGCAAGAGGTGACGGTCACACGTGCACCCAGCGCGTTGGAGATAAACAGCGCGAAGTCCTGCCACATCCATACGGTTTGCAGGGCCCCGTGGTCAGGCATGTGCTGGGACATTTCTTCCAAAGTAAAAGATGAAGCCTTGCAACCTGTACCTCCCACCACAAAGACAGAAGTACCACGCGTGGTGGGCTGCTCCTGGTTGAGCTCTGCACAGGAGTCGTGGGAGGGGACAGTGACCAGGAGACCCTCTGGTCACGTGTGCCCGGCCGCCCTGAGGCTGCCAGTCCGAGAGCGTATGCGGCCGTGAAGCCTCCGCCAGATGCCGGGCGGAGGTAGGATGGGGGAACAGCCTGCAGCACGGGGTCCACGCACAGATCTGAGATCCTTACGTGGAGCTGTGTCCCCAAGGGCAAGAACACAGAGGTCCAGGATGCAAGGGGCAGAAGAGGGGGTGTCCCCACGTACCCCGCTCCTACTGACCCCCAGGTGGACTCTATTCTTCCCGTCCACAGCACCCTGGGCTCCGCTGGGCTGGAGGTCCTGGTCCCCAGACAGCACACATTTTCTCCAGGGGACATGGCAGGAGTTCCACTGGATAATGTGTTGTGGCTGCCGCCTGGGAACTTTGATTTCTTACTGAGGGGCCAGCGGGCAAGAGGTGGTCACCCCCTTGGCAGGGTAGGATGATCCCGGTTGTCAGGGTGGGGCAGGCTGATAATTCTCGATGGGGGTGTGGAGACACGTGTGGAACCTCTGACTCATTGGGTCCCTCTGCACATCTGCCTGCCCATCTGAGCTAGTAAACAGATGAGTTACAACACTGCCAGCCTGAGACAGGCACGGTGACAAAGGACTCAGCCCCTTTGGGGGAGGGGGGAGTCTGGTCCCCTCACCAGGAAAGCAGGGAGGCCAGCAGGGGTAGGTAAAGGACAGGGGACTTTTGTGGAGAAGGGAGTCAGTGCAATATGAGCTGTGGCCTGGAGACCAGCTGCATCTGACCTCACTGGTGCCCCACTCCTAGCATCTGAGGAGGAGAGGCCGCCAGATCCTGGCTGAGCTGCCCCCTGCATGAGTACAAAGCAGTGCCACTGAGGACTGCAGACGCTAGACATGCCCTGCCCAGGCCCCTTCAAGGAAGGCCCTGCTGCCAACCGTGGGGACAGAGGTCATCAGACAGACAGCTTCTGCCATCAGACAGGCAGCCTCTGCTGTCAGACAGAGCCTCTGCCATCAGACTGCTTCCACCATCAGACAGCCTCCGCCATCAGACAGAGCCTCCGCTGTCAGAGCATCTGCCATCAGACAGCCTCCACCATCAGACAGAGCCTCCACCGTCAGATAGCCTCCACCATCAGACAGAGCCTCCACCGTCAGACAGCCTCCACCATCAGACAGAGTCTCCACCATCAGACTGCTTCTGCCATCAGACAGCCTCTGCCATCAGAGCCTCCACCGTCAGACAGCCTCTGCCATCAGACAGAGCCTCCACCATCAGACTGCTTCTGCCATCAGACAGCCTCCACCATCAGATAGAGCCTCCACCGTCAGACAGCCTCCGCTGTCAGACAGCCTCCTCCATCAGACAGAGCTTCCGCCATCAGACAGAGCCTCTGTTGTCAGACAGCCTCCGCCGTCAGACAGAGCCTCCACCGTCAGACAGCCTCCGCCGTCAGACAGAGCTTCCACCGTCAGACAGCCTCCTCCATCAGCATTCAGGATTATCCCCAGCGGCGGCAAGACTCCTTGTCCTCCCAGCGCAACCCACTTCTGGTGGCCGGCACCGAGAGGGTAGGCAGGCCCGGCCGTTTCCACGCACCGTGGCGCACCTCTGATGAACGTCGTCCGTCCGCGGCCCCCACCGGGTCGGCCGGGGCTTTGCTGAGTCCGTCTCTTCTCTTTCCTCTGTAGGTGTTGACCCCCAATAAACAGCTTGCATCCCAAACCCCATGTCACAGTCTGCTTCTGCAGAGCCCAACCGTGACCAGGAGCATCCCGAAAATCCAGTGGGGAAGTTTACGCTGGGCCCCGGGATGACCGTGCAGGGAGGGGTCAGGGGGCAGACCCCCCTCCATCCCCCCCCCCCCCCCAAAATCTATAGACGTGGAGCTGAAGAATGTTAGTGACCCAGTTCAAGTGCGTTTGCTTCCTCTGGGGCGTGCAGGGGGTCGGCACGTCCCGCGGGGCATGAGGACCCTTCTCTGCAGACGTGGAAGCCGCTGGTTGTAGGTGGAGACACGGGGGGTGGCTGGGGGTCTGTGGACCCCATGGAACGGGTAGGGGGAGCCGGTCTAAGTACCTCTGCTGTCCTGCCATCAGCCCGGGGCCTTGCGCCGTCCAGCCCACATGCCCGCGTGACAAGGGTTGTCACCTCCGGCCACTTTGACCCCCGACCCCCACCCCCGCCTGCCTTCGAAGCAGACGCATTGGCGGCAAAACCAGGTTGTGCCAGCTCTGGAGGGAGAATCAATCAAGTCAATGAACTGAGAAATCAACTAACTTCACTCTTTGTAGTTCGTGTTTTAAAACCCACTCGATGGCTGCGGCTCTGCTCCCACTGAGAAGCCAGCTGAGAGCTTCCTGTGTCTTTTAGCTAAAAATGCCATAACTTTCTGGAAATAATTTACGGAAAACCGACTGTGTCGGCTCTGTCTGAGCTTCCACGTGTTTTCAAGAATGCCGGAGCCGTCTTAACAATATTAACGGTAACGGTGGCTGACTTCTGTGCACTTCAGTTTATCACAGTTCCCACAAACACCCCGTCTTGACCTTGACAGCGAAATGCGGGGAAACGCTCCTCCTTTAAAGATGGAAAGGCCCACCGGGTTTCAGGCACTAGCCCAGGACCACGAAGCTAAGAACAAGGTGGCACAGCCGGCCTCACGGCGGCCCGGTCGGGACGAGACGAGAGGTGCACAGGGTCCCCATGCCGGTCAGTGTGTGAGGTTGCCTGGTTTCTAATCTTGCCCCAAAGAGGAGACTTATCCACCCAGCACGCACCCTGGGAGGAGAAACCGAGATAACGGAACATGTTAGTTGCACGCATGGACTTTTCGTGCCCGGGAATGAGCTCAGGCCTGGAAATACACGAGGCGCCATCCGGGTGGGCGCACGTCAGGGCGCAGGAAGTGGCATCCTCCCGCGGCCGCTGCCTGTGGTCCCGCAGAGTCCCCGCGGCTGAGCTGGCCGGACCCGGCCTGGCACCTCCCTCACGAGCACGGAGCGGAGAGGGAGCGAGACCAAGGCTAGCTGAGCAGCCACGGGACACCTTACCGTGTGCTTTGTGCAGCCACCTGCCACCAGAGTCCCCTGGTCCCTAAATTATAGACAATGACCTTGGAGAAGGAGGAACCTGAAGGTCACGGCTGCCAGCTCCTCATCCTTGAATTCACCTTGAGCTGCCTGGAAACATCTCCAAGGCAGACCTCTGTCCGCGGAGCCCTGGAAGCATCCGTGCCCACCTCCCTGTTTTCCGTGGCGTTGTCCGTGTCTCGTGCTCGGCCTCCCCGCAGGGAGGACGATCCCCTCACCTGGTCAAACCTCACTCACTCCCAAGCCCTGACTCAAAGTCCGCTCACTCTGCAGGCTCCCACCTGCCCCACTAGGATCTACCTGCACTCTGAGCTCCTCCCCAAGGGTCGGCCCCCGGGCCCCGTCCCCGGTGAACCCCCCAGGACTGTCCCGGGCAAACTCACAGCCCCGCTGGGGGCAACCCCCAACCTGTCAGAGACCGACGGGCGTCAACGGCACCGTGGCAGAATCCCGTGAAGGGGACCCTTGCCCGTCGTTCTGTTTCCCACCCGGCACCACCCGGAAACACGTCGTGTTTCACCCTTTGTTCACGTGGCCCCTGTTGAGACTGTGCGCTCTTACGAATGCCAACGGGGGGTTCGGTTCTGGGCACCTGCATGGAGCCCAGAACAGCCCGCGGCTTCTTGAGGGAATGAGGAAGGCTCTCGCGTCCAACGGACTCCTGCACAACGGTGGCCCGAGCCATTCACCCGCGGATCTCACTGCCCACACAGCACCTGCCCGGATAGAAAAGAAGACAAACTCAAATGTCCGCCGGGTCGGGGAAAGTGGCCGCCACGATGAAGACAAGAGAGTGGGGGTGTGGACTGCAGGAAACCCCTGGCCGTCGGGAGAAGAGAGCCCCACGGCTCCTGCTGACTGTTGGCACCTAGGAAGCCGGTCCCACTGTGGCTGGATGGCCTGACTTCAGGAGCCCAGAGATGTTGTGACTCACAGCTGACAGTCCCCAGCACGGTCATAGGGCACATGGGCAACCCAGATCCCACCTGCCCCCCAGGAGGTGCTCAGTGGCTGGAAATGACTAAGAGACAGGCCCCCCCCCCCCCACCGGTCAGGTGCTCAACCATTGTTCTGGCTTGAAGTGTGGCCCGGTCGTGGGACCCCTGCCCCCAGCGCAGTGCTCCCCGGCTGCCTGCTTCCTCCAGTGAGCCCAGCTTCAGAAGCCCGGGTGCTGAGGGCCTTACACCCTCTTTCTCACTTGTGAGGGGTATGGATGGTTCCAAACATCTGTCCTCACGGGTGGGTGCTAAGCCCTGAGCTCCTATGGCCTCAGGACAGGCTGCAGGTGCTGTGTTTCCCAGGGGGCTCCGGGTTGCATCACAAGGAGACTTCTTTACCTGTCTGGGGAGCGGTGGGTCCTCCCAGCAGGTGGGCTCTCTCTCTTATCTGCGGAGAGGCCCCAGGAAGCCGAGGATGGGGAGGATGGGGATCCCAGCTGTAGGCAAGTCAGGCCTCAAAGACCCCCTGGTGCTCTGAACCAGGATCTCTTGTGTCAGAGCCCAGAGCCAGCCTCCTCTTACTCTCGGGAGAATTCCCCAAGAAGCAGAAGCCATTCATGTGCACGAGTACTTTAAATTGTTTTGTCGATGTGCATTAAGTTGCAATTATCTGCCTTAAATTCATTAGCCGTCGTACCACCTAATTATCCCAGGTTCCCAGAGACTCGAGAGTCCACGGTGCTTCCCCTCCTGAGCCAGATCGTTTTGTCTAGGCCACACCTCCGTCTCCGTGCGGACACTGACTCAGCCTGGACGGGGCAGGGACGTGAGCAGAGGGAGCCGGGGGCCCAGAGACACAGGAGGGAGGCCTGCTTCATCCCCGCTCTTGCCTCCAGAGCAGGCCGAGGCTCCAGGCTCCTCTGTCCCTGGACTCTGACCCCTGGGGGCCTGGCTCCCTCCCCGAAGCCCCTCACGCTCTGAGGACCTGGGGGGCCCAGCCCATGTCTGTCACCGTCTGCGGGTGAGCAAGTCCTCTTAGAATTCCAAGTCACTCTGTCTCCTTCTCAGCGGTCGAGGTGGTTTGCCTGTAGCCAGAGGCACTGTGCCCAGGAAAGGCAGGAGGCTCAGAGGAGGCCTGCTCTGACTTCCTCCTCCTCCTCCTCGTGAGGATGTGGGGGCCCAGCTGGGAAGAGGGGGGCCGTGTCTCAAGTCCAGGCCCCAGGGCCCTGGGTTTGGCGCTCCTCCTCCACACATAAAAGAGGAGGAAATTCATGAAAATGGTGTTCTCTGGGAGCCTCAGAGGGGAATGAAACTCGGGGTGCAAGATAAGGGCTCTTTATTTTATGTTTTTAATGTTTATTTATTTTGAGAGACAGAGAGAGACAGAGCGTGAGCAGGAGAGGGGCAGAGAGAGGGGGAGACAGAGCAGGCTCCAGGCTCTGAGCTGTCCGCACAGAGCCCGACGCGGGGCTTGAACTTATGAGCCGTGAGATCATGACCTGAGCCGAAGTCGGACACTCAACCGACTGAGCCACCCGGATGCCCCCAATTTTTTTTCTTAACGTTTATTTATTTTTGAGAGACAGAGACAGAGAGTGAGCAGGGGAGGGGCAGAGAGAGAGGGAGACCCAGAATCCGAAGCAGGCTCCAGGCTCTGAGCTGTCAGTGCAGAACCCGATGCGGGGCTCGAACTCACGGACCGAGAGATCATGACCTGAGCCCAAGTCAGACAGACGCTCAGCCCACTGAGCCACCCGGGCGCCCTGAAGGAGGAAACTTTTAAAGGAAAGCACACAACCAGAAAGAGTCTGGACTAAACCAAGCACTGTTGTGCATATTAAAAAAAAAATCTCAAAGTACCAACAAATAAAATCGGTAATAAATAGAATATTCCAGGGACAAACTAAGGCTTATCCTGTGAATGTTAGGAGAGCATAAATCTGTGACAAAGTCGGGGTTAGACCAAGCAGGAAAGATCTCACGGTCATCGTAAACAAGGCTGATCAAGTTCAACGCCCAGTCCCGATGGAATGTGCTTCCTGATAGGAACGCAAGCGTGCCCTCCAGAAGCGGCAAAGAGCCGGACGGAGCCACGTGCCAGGCCCTGGGCCCTCCTTCTGCGTTAACCGTCCCTGGGAACAGCACAGCCCACCCTGAAAACGGGGGGAAGAAAGCTTCGACGTGAGCAGTGTCCGACGCGGCCTGTGTAAAAGTTCACAGAACACTGGCCTGTACGTGATAAGCACCAGTTAACGGTGGGTGTCGTCACAGTAGAACTGCCCCAATCTCGGCGTCCTCAGCATTGCAGTCCAAGGTGACAGTGTGCAGAGATTCCCTCTCAAGCCAGGGGCACGGGATGCCCCCGGCCATTTGCATCTCACATAGTCTCGAAATGGCATAAGAAAGAAAAGAGACCAGGTGCCATTAAATATAGAAACTATGACCGCAGACCTACAGAAGCACAGTGTGTTAACTGACCGCCTTTAGAATTCACTGTTCTACGTGTACTAAGTCGACCAGGGGCAAGATATATAAAACGCAACAGTCACTTCCTTGCACGTGGTCAACAGCTAACTAAAAACCAGGTTTAAAAAGAAGCCCCGTCTAAATCATAGCGAAACGTGCTAATTATATTCAACGTAGCAGTATTTTTGTGAGAGTGATCTTTAGAAGGAAAATATAAAGCTTTTGGGCAAAGTAGAAGAAAATCTGTGTAAGAGGAAAAACATTATATTCACGAATGGTAGCCAGGTTATATCATAAACATATTGGTTTGTCTAAATGAATGTCCAGGCTAAATATCATTTCATAAATAAGTAAAAATAAATAAATAATACGTGACATCAACTGTAAGGAAATTCTAGGACGTATTAGTTCTGTCGGCTGTTGAAATTGATGCTAAATAAACAATAATAGAAGAGTATATAGTATTTGCACAAGAAAAAAACACATCACATGATGTGTGTGTGCAGGTATGTGTGTGAGTTTCTTTTTTAATTTTTTTAGTGTTTACTTATTTTTGAGAGAGAGACAGAGCACGAGCAGGGGAGGGGCAGAGAGAGAGGGAGACACAGAATCCGAAGCAGATTCCAGGCTCTGAGCTGTCAGCACGGAGCCCAGCGCGGGGCTTGGACCCACGAACCGTGAGAGCATGACCTGAGCCGAAGTCGGATGCTCAACCTACTGAGCCACCCAGGTGCCCCTGAATTTTCTATATAACAAACAAAAGAGCTACAAATACCACGGAGAAATTGGTTTTGTTTCATGGTTGCAAAATCAAAGTAATTTAGAAAAAGAAAGAAGACTTGTGATTCATGCACATCAATCACGCGATAAATTTCAGCTGGATTTGAGACTTTTCAAAATTTGACCACAAGAAATGAAAACAAAACAGAAATAAATATTGAAGAAATGATAGGGGAAAAAACCCATGAAGGATAAGATTCATTAAAGAATAGAATTATCTCCATGTTCCCCAAAAGGAACAAAAATCACAATAAAACTGGGCAAAATATTCTAGGAAAATCGCCTCATCAGGTTGCGGTGAGTGGTATTTTGGCTTTGACCTCCCTCCCTCTCACTCTTTTCCTCTCTCCTTCCATCTCCCCCTCCCTCTGTCTCCGTTCTTCCCTCTCTCCCTCTCCCTGTCCCTCCTTTCCCTGCTCTCCCTTCCCCTCCCCCTCCCTCCCCTCTGGCTCCCTCTCTCCCTCCCCCTCCCTCCCTCTCCCTCCCCTCTGGCTCCCTCCCTCCCTCCCCCTCCCTTCCCTGCTCTCCCTCTCCCTCCCTCTCCCTCCCTTCCCTGCTCTCCCTCCCCCTCCCTCCCCTCTAGCTCCCTCTCTCCCTCCCCCTCCCTCTCTCTCCCTTCCCTTTGGCTCCCTCTCTCCCTCTCCCTCTCCTTCCCTTCCCTGCTCTCCCTCCCCCTCCCTCCCCCTCCCCTCTGGCTCCCTCTCTCCCTCCCCCTCCCTCCCTCTCCCTCCCTTCTGGCTCCCTCTCCCTCCCTTCCCTGCTCTCCCTCCCCCTCCCTCCCCTCTAGATCCCTCTCTCCCTCCCCCTCCCTCCTTCTCTCTCCCTCCATCTCCCCCTCCCTCTGTCTCCGTCCTTCCCTCTCTCCCTCTCCCTCCTCCTCCGTGCCCTCTGGCTCCCTCTCTCCCTCTCCCTCCCCTCTAGATCCCTCTCTCCCTCCCCCCTCCCTCCTTCTCTCTCCCTCCATCTCCCCCTCCCTCTGTCTCCGTCCTTCCCTCTCTCCCTCTCCTTCTCCCTCCCTCTCCCTCCCTTCCCTGCTCTCCCTCCCCCTCCCCCTACCTCCCCTCTGGCTCCCTCTGTCCCTCTCCCTCCCTTCCCTACTCTCCCTCTCCTTCTCCCTCCCTCCCTCTCCCCTCCCTCTGTCTCCGTCCTTCCCTCTCTCCCTCTCCCTCCCTCTCCCTCCCTTCCCTGCTCTCCCTCCCCCCTCCATAGCCCCCCCCATAGAGCCAGAGTGCCTGGCTGGAACTGTTAATTACATCAGGGGCACAGGGCGAATGGCGGTTGATGAAAGCAGAAACCTGATGAGAAGCCCGAGCTTCAGGAAAAGGTTTAGGCCCCCCCAGCGGTCAAAGAATGGCGAATTAAAGCAGCCAGGCAGGACGGGCTCTCTCCTGGTCGTCAACACAAAGTCAAACAGAATCGCAGCCTGGTGGCTGTGGCCACTCTGGCCGCGCTGGAGCGGGTGGTTGCTGAAGATTTACGGTGATGACTTCAGCTCTGCAGCCTCTTTGATCTGCTTGTAAAAAATGCCGCGAAAACTAAGTGGAGGCAGCCCGGCAGCCAGAGACCCCGATGCCCCATCTCTCTCCGGCAGCGGTTACTGACAGACCTCGAAAGGCGTTTAATTTCCTCTCCCTGTTCATCTGAGATCTGCTTTCCCAGGCAGCCGAGGCGCTGGGCGGACGCAGGGAAAGCCATCCATCAAGCGTGTGGCTGCCACAGCCGGACGACTCGGAACCTTGCAATAAAACAAGACGAATGGGCTTGACTCCAGCCGATTTGACATTTTGGCAGCCAGGGCTGTGTGCACCGGGTCTCTGCGCCCTTTCCTTCTTGGCCCCCCCCCCACCCCCCCGCTTTGTCATCAGGCGCCAGGTCCCTTCTGCTCCCTTGGATTCCTGAAGAGGAGCGTGTGTTGTGAGCCCTCAAAAGACAAGTCACTCTGGTTTCTCCTCATCTTCAAAGACCAGTGGGGGTTTTGGCGGGAAAAGGGCGCTCGCAGCCGTGCTGGTGGGACCCTGTGCTCATTATGTGATCACGTTACCGACCCGCCATCCATCAGCACGCATCGGGCCCCGCGTGACACCAGGGAGGCGCGTTGGGAGGCGTCCGTTCCGGGGGTGCTGCGGGCCGAGCTCGGGGACAGAGCCGGGAGGGACAGGCTTCCTGGGGGAGGTGGGGCTTGGGCCGGGCAGGAGCGGTCACAGGGCCACAGCAGGCTGGGGAGGTGCTCTGTGGGGGGGGCACGGGGCGGCCTGGAGATGTCCCCGCGCCTCCCCGGTACTGTGTCCTCGCGTGTGGACCCAGCTCAGACGCAGCCCGGAATCTGTCCACGGCACCTGCCCTCCTCCTCCAGGGGCTCCCCTGTCCTGTGGTCCCGGGACGAAGTGTGGCTGTTGCATCCCCTACCCTGCTTTGTAACCATTATTCTATTATTTTCAGTTTGCAGCAAATTGTTAGTCACCATGTCCTGTGACTCCTATATTGACACCCCCCCCCCCCCCCCGCCCCATAGGTACTGAGCTTCCTACAAGCAGCAGCACGGTGCCGGGCACATTCAACTCACGCCGAAACGCGTCTGTCTGCGGCTGAGTTAAGGGCGATGACTGTGCGTGTGAGGCTCCGGGGTCCTGGCGAGAGCCGGGGGGCAGCGGGGAACAGCGTGGGGAACAGCCTGCGTGCGTCAGCACACTCCATCTTCACAGCAAACCTGACGAGGTGGGAGCTGCCGACACCCCATTTCACAGACGAGGGCGGGGTGGCCGAGGCCAAGGAGCCCAGTCCTGGCGGCCTGGGGCAGGGATGGGGGTGGGGGGAGTGGGGGCGGGACACCGAGCTCACTCTTAACCTTGATGCCGAGAGGCCCCTCGGCCTCTCGTTAGACCGGTCACAGGTGGCGTGGAGTGTCTGAGCAGGACCGCGACCCCCGCCCCTGCCTGAGTCCACTCGTGAAGCAGAATGCCGTGAACCGGGGGGACGACGTTGAGTTCACACGGTTCTAGAGGCTGGAATCCACGCTCCAGGTGCCAGCAGAGCCAGTGTCTGGGGACAACCCCCTTCCGGCTCACAGACAGCCAGCTTCTTGCCGTGTCCTCCCGTGAGGACGGCTGGGGGGCTCTGTGTGGCGGAGGGCCTCCTGTGCAAGGGCACTTGTCCCATCCATGGGACTCCTCCCTCACGACCTGGCCACTTCCCAATGGCCTCACCTCCAAGCACCCTCACGTGGAAGTTAGGATTTCAACATACAACTTGCGGGGGGGGGACACAAACATTCAGGCCAGAGCAATCTCCTACTCAGCAGAAGAATGCTACTGGGAGTGGGGCGCCTGGGCGGCTCAGTCGGTTAAGCGTCCGACTTCGGCCCAGGTCACGATCTCGCGGTCCGTGGGTTCGAGCCCCGCGTCGGGCTCTGGGCTGATGGCTCAGGGCCTGGAGCCTGCTCTGGATTCTGTGTCTCCCTCTCTCTCTCTGCCCCTCCCCTGTTCACACTCTGTCTCCCTCTCTCTCAAAAATAAATACACATTAAAAAAATTTAAATCCAATCATTTGAAAATCTCAAGAAAGCAGGATCCTAATTAACTATCAGGTAAAAGAAAAAACATCTGAATAGCAATTATAACGCTATACGTTAACTATACAGGAACTAAAATAAAATTAAAAATAGCGATTATGAAATGCTTAGAAAAACAACAAGAGAATGTTACATGTCAATACTTCAGCAATAATAAAAACAAAGTCATCACATACTGTGTATGTATTACTAAAAAATAAAGAATAAAGATATAAATAAAGAATTAAGTACTTAACTCCACATATAAGAGACAGAGGGGACACAGTAAGGAAAAGAGGAGGAAAAAATAATATGAACAACAATGAATAATCAGTTTTTTAAAAAAAGCAAAGTTAATAAGTTCATCCAGAGGCTGCTTTTTTCATTAATCCTATAAATTAGGCAAAACTCATCTAATTAGGAAAAACAAGTGATTATTCAAATTTAGGGCTAAAGATGGATGTCTAGTTACAGATAAGGAGGAAATGAAACAGTATCACTTTAAACTGTACCCTGATAGATTTGATTTGGATGAAAAATGCTTTGAAACTGTACCCCCAGGGGCACCCAAGCCCCTGCTACTGAGCCCCCGTGGACACTTCCTGTCCCACAGCAGCACTGATGGCTTCGTAAGTCTCCCCAGGCCATAACTTTGAAGCCAATGGTCAATGAAAACAGTTACTAAAACTGACCCATAAGGAAATAGACACAAAAGGCGCCACGGTAAATATTGTGGAAACAAACGAAGAGACAAACAAGAAGTCTCCTATCACCAGCCAGGGCAGGGAACACACTGTTCATTTCAATGGGACTGAGAGAAAGGGCTAGAAACATCAGCTCTGAGATCCCACCCACCTCTGGGATCACGCACTTCAGTACAACGGTCGGGTCAGTGGGGGTGGGTCGTAGTTAACAGTCCCTTTCCTCAAAGGTCATTGTCAGGAACAGAGGCGAGGATGTGTCTTTCCGACCGGGTGGAGAGAAGGCTCACACGACATTGGCAATGGTTCTCATGAATAGAAGTGGGGAATTGCAGAACTTCAGAATGAGGGAAGGGCTCGGTTTCCTGAGTGTCAAGATGGCATATTTCAGCATCTGGTTCGAGATGGGGACTAGGGGGGTCCTGAACCCACTTCCTCCCTGGACACACCGAATCTCCCCTGAAAAAAACCATAAACTGGCAGAGTGACCCCCTGATATCGCGCAAACGTGAGGGAAACTCCTCAAAGTGGGCAGGAAAGGCTAAGACCAATCCCGCCACAAAACCCACCTCTGAGGCAGCCCGTAAGCGGGAGGGAACCCAAAACCCACAGCTTCGCCCCGAGGACTGAAGGGTTCACACCCCACATTGGCCACCCCAACTTTTAAGAATGGCAGCGGAGGGAGAAGCCTCCAGAATATTTGGCTTTAAAGACCAACGGGGCTGGCGCGAGACCCATAGGCGAGCTGAGGCATGGCTCTCAATGGGCTGGTGCACGCTCACAGCCCAGGGCCCAGACTTTGTGTGAAAAAGCCTCATTTCCTAACTTTAAAGCAGTGGTGTGAGGGACAGGGGCCACCAGGGTCCTCTCAGGGGACAGAACTGGTGGGCACCCTCTTTCTGCCTGTACCCCATGCCGTGTAAAGCCAGGGGGCACCATCTTTCCTTTCTCTTTCTCTTTTCCCTCTTTTATTTTCTTTTCCTTTTTCTTTGTTGTCAGGTGCCACCTCTGTGTCCCCTCTGCCCCGCTCCAGCCAGCGAGTGTCACCTCTGTATCCCCTTCTGTTGGGCTCCAGGGCACCGGTGTCTCCCAGAGAGAAGCTTCTACCCACATCTGGGATAGATATTCCATACAAATGGAAACCAGAAGAGAGCTGGAGTAACTATATTTCTATCAGACAAAATAGACTGTAAAACAAAGGCTGTAATAAGAGACAAAGAAGGGAGCTGCATGATACAAGGGTCAATCTGACAAGAGGCTATAACAAATGGTTGGGACAGCTACTAGTCACCTGGGTGGAAAATTAAAATTGCAAAATAATTCACCACCTGACAGCAAACAAATTCTAAATAGATCAGTGACCTACATATAAAAAGTACATTTAACTAATTAGATATAGAAAGTTCTGTGCGACAAAAATACTGGTAAAAAGGACAAAGAAATAAAACTGTGAAAAAGTATGTTACAAATGACTACATTGACTAATATATGTAAAAGTCTGTATAAACCAAGAAGAACGAGAGAGATGCTTCAATAGAAAAAAACAAGCATTCTTGATTCCAAACTTTATTACAAGGAATAGCAATCAAAACAGTATGGTACTGGCATAAAAACAGACACATAGACCGATGGAACAGAATATAGAACCCAGGAATAAACCCACACATATATGATCAGCTAATTTTCGACAAGAGTGCCCAGAACACGCACGAGAAAAAGACGGTTCCTTCAATAAATGGTACCAGGGAAACTGGATATTCACATGCCAAAGAATGAAACTGGGATTCCCATTTTATACCACCACTCACAAAACTTAACTTGAAATGGATCGAGGACTTCTAGGGAGTATCAGAAGCCATAAAGCTCCTAGAAGAAAGAAAGCATAGGGAAAAAGTCCCTGACGCTGGTCTTTACAATGAGTTTTTGGCCACGACGCCAAAGCGCAGATAACGAAAGCAAAATTAACAAGTGGGACTACACCAACCTACCCAGCTTCTGCACAGCGAAAGAAACAATCAGTAAAATGGAAGAGCCATCTATGGAACAGGAGAAAATATTTGCAAAACATATACGTGATAAGGGATTAATATCCAAGAAAAATACAGAACGCATAGAACTTACTGGTAAAACAAAACAAAGAACAGATAGCCTGATTCTAAAATGGACAAAAGACCTGAAGAGACACTTTCCCGACGGCATACACACGGCCAACAGGCACAGGAGAAGGCGTTCAACATCACGAGTCGCCAGGGAAATACAGATGAGGTGTCACCTCACAACTGTTACGATGGATTTTGTCAAAAAGGACAAGCGGTAACAAGCGTTGGTGAGGGTGTGGAGAAAAGGTCCCCCTCGTGCACTGTTGGCCGGCAGGTACGGTGGTAGTCACCGTGGAAAACAGCGTGGAGGTTCCTCAAAAAGTTGAAAATACATCTACCGTATGAGCCAGCAATCCCGATTCTGCGGATACCACCAGTGGAAACACAAGCAGTATCTGGGAGAGATACCTGCCTTCTCATGCTCATGGCGGCATTATTCACAACAGCTAAGATATGGAAACAGCTCCCATGTCGGTTGAGGGAAGAATGGATGAAGATTTGGTATATATAAAATACACGTGTATATGTTTTATATAGAGCAAAGTCTGTAATATTTATCATATTATAACATATCTACATACACTCACATAGATCTACAGATAGATATACATACACATCCTACATACACACACATGCACAGAAAGAGTACATGTATGTATACATACACAGGCACCATGTGTATACCTACATACGTATACACCATCTGTGCACCCACGCAAAACCTCAGGAAGGATACGCAGTTATCTCTCAGCAGCTGCCTATAGAGAGGGGCAAGGGGTGATGGGGGGAGGGGAAGGAAGGCGCTTTCTTTGCACTATGAACCCATCGGAAGGTTTTACATTTTGTGCATATATGTATAGTGTCCATCTAAAAGCAAACGGGGCAAATGTTTGAAAAATATGTCAAAATAGCGGCACTAAAACAACAAAAAAACTATTACCGAGAAAAAAAAACAAGCACTCTAAAAAGGAAGTAAATTGGACAAATAAGAAGACCAAACAACTCCAAAAGAAGAATGGTCAGTCGTCAGTTGTTCAGGTTTTTAAATAATTTTTTTTAACATTTATTCACTTTTTAAAAATTTACATCCAAGTTAGTTAGCATATAGTGCAACAATGATTTCAGGAGTAGATTCCTTAATGCCCCTGACCCATTTAGCCCATCCCCCCTCCCACAACCCCTCCAGTAACCCTCTGCTTGTTCTCCATATTTAAGTCTCTTATATTTTGTCCCCCTCCCTGTTCGTATGTGATTTTTGCTTCCCTTCCCTTGTGTTCATCTGTTCTGTGTCTTAAAGTCCTCATATGAGTGAAGTCATATGATGTTTGTCTTTCTCTGACTAATTTCACTTAGCACAATACCCTCCAGTTCCACCCACGTAGTTGCAAATGGCAAGATTTCATTCTTTTTGATTGCCGAGTAATACTCCATTGTATATACATACCACCTCTTCTTTATCCATTCATCCACAGATGGACATTTGGGCTCCTTCCATACTTTGGCTATTGTTGATAGTGCTGCTATAAACATTGGGGTGTCTGTACCCCTTTGAAAGAGCACACCTGTATCCCTTGGATAAATGACTAGTAGTGCGATCGCTGGGTCGTAGGGAAGTTCTATTTTTAGTTTTTTGAGGAACCTCCATACTGTTTTCCAGAGTGGCTGCACCAGCTTGCATTCCCACCAACAATGCAAAAGGAATCCTCTTTCTCCGCATCCTCACCAACATCTGTTGTTGCCTGAGTTGTTAACGTTAGCCATTCTGACAGGTGGTATCTCACTGTGGTTTTGATTTGTATTTCCCTGATGATGAGTGATGTGGAGCATTTTTTCATGTGTCAGTTGGCCATCTGGATGTCTTCTCTGGAGAGGTGTTTGTTCATGTATTTCGCCCATTTCTTCACTGGATTATTTGTTCTTTGGGTGTTGACTTTGATAAGTTCTTCATACATTTTGGATACTAACCCTTTATCTGACATGTCACTTGCAAATATCTTCTCCCATTCTGAGGGTTGCCTTTTAGTTTGCTGATTGTTTCCTTTGCTGTGCAGAAGCTTTTTATTTTGATGAGGTCCCAGTAGTTCATTTTTGCTTTTGCTTCCCTTGCCTCCAGAGATGTGTTGAGTAAGAAGCTGCTGCGGCCAAGATCAAAGAGGTTTTTGCCTGTTTTCTCCTGGAGGATTTTGATGGTTTCCAGTCTTACATTTAGGTCTTTCATCCATTTTGAGTTTATTTTTGTGTATGGTGGAAGAAAGTGGTCCAGGTTCATTCTTCTGCATGTCACTGTCCAGTTTTCCCAGCACCATTTGCTGAGGAGACTGTCTTCATTCCATCGGATATTCTTTCCTGCTTTGTCAAAGATTAGGTGGCCATACGTCTGTGGGTCCATTTCTGGGTTCTCTATTCTGTTCCATTGATCCGAGTGTCTGTTCTTGTGCCAGTACCATACTGTCTTGATGGTTACAGCTTTGTAATACAGCTTGAAGTCTGGGATTGTGATGCCTCCTGCTTTGGTTTTCTTTTTTCAAGATAGTTTGGCTATTTTGGGTCTTTTCTGCTTCCATACACATTGTAGGATTGTTTGCTGTAGCTGTGTGAAGAATGCTGGTGTTATTTTGATAGGTATTGCATTGAATATGTAGATTGCTTTGGGTAGTATCGACATTTTAACAATATTTGTTCTTCCTATCCAGGAGCATGGAATATTTTTGGGTTTTTTGTGTGTCATCTTCAATTTCTTTCATAAGCTTTCTAAAGTTTTCAGTGTATAGATTTTTCACCTCTTTGGTTAGATTTATTCCTAGGTATTTTATGGTTTTTGGTGCAATTGTAAATGGGATCGATTCCTTGATTTCTCTTTCTGTTGCTTCATTGTTGGTGTATAGGACTGCAACTGATTTCTGTGCATTGATTTTATATCCTTCCACTTTGCTGATCAGTTCAAGGATCAGTTCTAGCAGTTTTTTGGTGGAATCTTTTGGGTTTTCCATATAGAGTATCATGTCATCTGCCAAGAGTGAAAGTTTGACCTCCTCCTGGCCAATTTGGATGCCTTTTATTACTTTGTGTTGTCTGATTGCAGAGGCTAAGACTTCCAATACTATGTTGAATAACAGTGGTGAGAGTGGACATCCCTGTCGTGTTCCTGACCTTTGGGGGAAAGCTCTCAGTTTTTCCCCATGATGATATTAGTGTTGGGTCATTCATATATGGCTTTTATGATCTCGAGGTATGCTCCTTCTATCCCTACTTTCTTGAAGATTTTTATCAAGAAAGGATGCTGTATTTTGTCAAATGCTTTCTCTCCATCTATTGAGAGGATCATATGGTTCTTGTCCTTTCTTTTATTGATGTGATGAATCACATTAATTGTTTTATAGATATTGAACCAGCCCTGCATCCCAGGTATAAATCCCACTTGGTTGTGGTGAATAATTTTTTGAATGTATCGTTGGATCTGGTTGTCTAATATCTTGTTGAGGATTTTTGCATCCATGTTCATCAGGGAAATTGGTCTGTGGTTCTCATTTTTAGTGGGGTCTCTGTCTGGTTTTGGAATCAAGGTAATGCTGGCTTCATAGAATGAGTTTGGAAGTTTTCCTTCCATTTCTATTTTTTAGAACAGCTTCAAGAGAATAGGTGTTAACTCTTCCTTAAATGTTTGGCAGAATTCCCCTAGAAAGTCATCTGGCCCTGGACTCTTGTTTTTTGGGAGATTTTTGATTACTAATTTGATTTCCTTCCTGGTTATGGTCTGTTCAAATGTTCTATTTCTTCCTGTTTCAGTTTTGGTAGTGTATAATTGGTCAGTTTTATAAAGAAATAGTCAAAAACCCCAGAGCTTTTCACTCCAAATGCAGGATGGGCCAGTGATTTGTTTGGACTCATCATCATTGATCCCTAGTGGGAAGAAGGAGAGAAAGAGGGAGGGAGGAGCAGGAGGAGAGAGGAGGGAGGAGGGACGGGAGGAAAGGAGGGGAGAGGAGAGAGAGGAAGAGGAGAGAGCGGGAGAGGAGGGAGGAGGGAGAAGAGAGAGGAGGGAGAAGAGGAGGTGGGAGGCGAGGGGAGAAAGGAAGAAGGGGGGAAGGGGAGGGAGGAGGAAAGAAGGAAGAGGGAGCAGAGGAGGAGGAGGAGGTGGAGGAGGAGGAGGCAGGCAGGGAGGGGTGGTGTCTGGTCTCTGTCCCAGGGCTGGGGTGAGGAGGAAGGAGTGACAGGCAGGGGCCGTGACAAATGTCTCCCCGGAGTGGGAAGCAGGATCCCAGCCTCCGTGCTCCCTTTCGAACCCTCCGAGGCTTACTGTCCACGTGCGGCCTCTCCAATCAGGGCCCCGTGCAAATGTACATGGGCTTCCCTCCCCCTCCAGGTTTGAAGTAAAACCGTAAAGAGTCAAAGAACAGTCCAGGGAGAGCCCGAATGAGCTCCTCGCCCCCTTCGAAAGTGAACGGTCTCCAGAACCCTAACGACGACAGTTAGAGACGATCGAAATGTTTAATAATCCAACTTGTTGGTCGCTGCCCTACTTTTAATATGTCCCTTCCTTTAACCCCCGCACTGGCCCTGAGTTAGGATTGGTCTCCACTTTGTAGACGGGGACGGAGTGGGCTGGGGCTGGGAGCATTTAATATGTCACCGCACCCTGCACCGCCGGGTGGAGGCCCTGCTAGACGGGGTCTGCGTAGGGGCCGGCGTCCGTGTGGCGCAGGGAGAGCGCAGAGGGAAGGCAGCTTCGCAGGTGGGGTGGCGGGTCCCACCCCGCCCACAGGCGCAGGCACAGCCCAGCCGGTCACCCGCAGACACGAGCACCCGGAGAAGCCATTACCCAATGGATGGGCTCGGTTTCCATGGAAACCATCCAGCTCAAGCAACATCCCTGAGTTCCTGGATGGATGACAACCGGCCCGGTGGAAGGGGAGCCGTCAGGCAGGCTGCACGGCCCCGACGGTCGGCGGCGGCGGTGTCCCTTCGGGACCAGGTGGTCGCGTGGACCCACAGCAAAACTCTGGGCTAGTAAGGAAGGCTGGAAAGGTGATGGGGGAGGCCACTCAGGCTCGTCCGTCCGCCCAGGGACGCGGCTGTCCGCCAAGCAGCCCCCGACACTAAGTGTCCCCTCTCCGAGTCCCCGCTGCACCTGCACCGCGTGCCGCTCGACACAGCCCGTCACGCCTGCCGTCTGGCCGTCCTTCTGGCCTCTCTTCGGCCCCAGCCTCAGTGCAACTGTGTCTGTCCTCTGTCTCTCTGTCTGCTTCCTTAATGACCACATCGCCAGCGGTCCCCACGGCCAGGCCCGGGGCCGCACGCCTCTGCCCGTGTCACCTGTCCTGTGTAAACAAGACGCCGTCCCCCCCCCGGCACCCTGAGAAACCCTCCACCATCCCCTTCCTCACCTCCAGGGTCCGGTCCGGAAGGTTTCTGACGTCCCAGCGTCTGGCGGTCAAGGCCTCCCCTGTCTGCACTCACACAACCTCGCGCTCCCGTCAGCACCTCCGCCCCGGGCTTCTTGCAACTTCTCTGGTCCTTGCTGTGCACCACCGTCGCTGTCAACCTCCCGACACGCAGCCCCGCCCTCTGTCTGCAGGCCCCGCCGTCTGGCAGAGCACTTGCCCCGTGGAGAGCTGGCCCGGCCTCTTGTCCACACCGGTCCTTACGCCGTCTCCCTGGTGGCGGATACTCGCCGGGGGCTACGGGCCACGCACTGTGCTCTCCGCTAATTTGGTGAGTCCCCACCGCGGCGCCCTGAGCCCCCCTCGTGAATACAGGGGCTGTGCGTTGTCCGTCATCAGATTAGGCGAGCCACCGGCGGTACAACAATCGTGGGTGGGTTCCAGTGTCCGGCAAGGACCGGGCCCCTGATGAGAGCCCACTGAGTCCCGAATCGGGGGACGGAGGCAGGGGCGGATGGGGCACAAGGATGAGGGAGGGGAAGAGTCTGGGTTCTTGCTCTGATGTGGCCTCCCCAAGCGTACCGCGAACCTGAGCACACCTTCCGTCACCGGCCCAGGCCCTCCAGGGACAAATCAGTTAACGAAGCGTGGCTGGCCTGTACGTGGCCTCAAGCATGTTCACTGTGACCCGCTCTCCTCTGGCTCTTCTGCACAAACAAAGCCAAAGCCAAGGTTAGGAGCAGCCCTCGATGCCTGTGGACCGGCCCCGAGCACAGCGGCCTCACCCGCTCGCCTGCCACCCCCCTCCCCGGGGCTGCACCTCACGCCTGCCCGCCTCTCCAATCCGGCTCTCGAACCACCTGCAGACAGGGGAACAGGGACGCAGCAAGGCTTCACGCCCCGTATTTCGGTTTCCTTCTCCACGCAGACCTCACGCTCAGGACCATGGACGTCCTGTTTCCAGAAGCATCCGAGCTGGCCCACGGAGCCGCGTCTTTCTTAAATTAAAATAACGAAGAAGCCGGCTTCTGATTAACAAGGAAATGACTCCCGTTCAAGAGCACGTAGGAGGGCAGAAGAGGACACCCGTGACCTCCACTCCCCGAGGTGAGATCCCAGAGCCAGAAGAGGGGCTCGGCCGGATCGGTCTCGCTGAGCTTGGCTGCACAGACTGGTTCTCGCCGGGACGCAGCCTCGGAGGCTCCGTGGCTTCCCGGCGGCGCGTGAGTCCCGGGCTCGTTCGTCACCGAGCCCGTCACTTGGCAAATGAGGCGTCGGCACGCCAGCCACGGCGGCTGGAGGAGGGAGGCCTGTCGGGACCGGCCGTTTGGGCGTCCGAGGGAAAGCAGAGCGCCGGGGCCACGGGGGAGGCCGGGCGGGGCTCTGGGTCCCGAGGGCGGCCGGGCGCCTCCCCAGCTGCTGCCCGCGCCGAGGTCGCCCGCCGGCCCGGAACCGGGCGCCACCCCCTGGCCTGCCCACCGCAAGGTCGCTTCCTGGAGCGTGCCCTCCGCGGGGAGCTGTCCGGGGTGGCCCCCCCCCCCCCCCCCCCCCCCCCGGGCCAAGACACAGCGCAAGGGCACGGCCCCGAGCCACCCCTCCGCCCCACGCAGGTGACCAGGCATCGCGGCTCCGCGCCCCGCGTCTCGGGGAGGACGTGCCGGGCTCTCCGTCTGCCCGGTGGTTGGTGGACGTCCACCCGGGTTCGGACATGGGGGGGGGGGGCGGGGTGTCTGTCAGCCTTCGTCTCAGCAGGTGGCGCGAGGCTCCATCTTTGTGGCGTCAGAGCCACCGGGGGGGAGGGGCTGCCAAGGAGGAGCCAGGACAAATCCCCGGATGGTGCTCGCTCCCGCCCTCGGGCTCTGAGCTCCGACGGCGCTGGCCGGTGCCCCCGATCTGCCCCCACCCCACCCCCTTCCCGCCGCCACGGGAGCCTTGCGATTCTCCGGACCCACGGCTGCGGCTCCTCCCGGACTTTCCGCGTGGCTCCCCTGCCTCGGGCCCGGGGCCGCAGCCGCTCACTGGTAGGCCTTCCGGCCGCGTGTCTGCGTGGCGTCCGTCGCTCGGCGCGTGCGGGTGCGACCCCTCTGCATCTGGGGGTCACAGGAGAACACTTCCAACCTCCACCCTGCTTGTCCTCCCCGTCCTGGTCTTCCCCCCTCCCCCTCCCTGTCCTTGTCTCCCCCCCCCCCCCCATCTTGGTCTTTCCCCCTCCCCTTCCCCGCGTCCTCGTCTTTTCCCCTCCCTGTCCTCGTCTCCCCTCCATCCGGTCTTCCCCCCTCCCCCCTCCCCGTCCTGGTCTTTTCCCCTCCCCCTCCCTGCCCTTGTCTCCCCCCCTCATCTTGGTCTTTCCCCCTCCCCCCTCCCTGTCCTGTCCTTTCCTAAGTCAAATAAGGAGACTGTGCCAGAGCCTTCTAAGGAAGCAGCCGAGAGACCTGGAAAGGAAGGAATGAAGGAAGGGAAGGAGAAGGTGGGCCTGTGGCTCCCATGGGAGAGGAGGGGGGGCAGGGGGGTGGTGAGGGTGGGGGACAGAGACGGTGGGAGAGCAGCTGGGTGGGGGACTAAGACCCTCCCGGACTCAGCCTGAGCCAAGACGGGTTCCTCTGCATCCTTCCTACGAGGAGGCCCTGCCTAGCGCTCTGTCCTTGTCCCGTGAGTAGCCGTGTGTTAGCACGAGTCCCGCACGGTGTGAGGAAATCCCCACCCCTGATATCTGAACAAAGCTCCCATCCCCACCCTGGACACCTGACATGCAGGGCTGTTCTCAGCACAGGTCGGTCAAGTTCATTTAGCAGACTCCCCCCTCCCCCGATGCTTCCTCTTAGGAATCTCCATCCACTGCCCCCACCTGCTCCCTGGTCCCTGCTGTGCCCCTAGCTGAGCTCAGTCCCTCTCCCCCATTGCTAAGCCCCACTGTAGTGGTCCCTCCGTCACTGAAGTCCCTTACCACCTCCCACAGGTGCCATGGATAACGTCTCTCTTAGGAGAGGCAGCCAGTCCCCAGAAGGGGCATCTATGTGGCTGGAACCTTAGCCCGCCTCCCAGAGGCGTCCCTGGTGACCTCCCTCCCCTCCATAAACACACACCTGTGGCCCAAGGATAGTAGAAATGCTCCCTGCCCCCCAGGTGTGAAATGGGGGCTGCACAGAAAGAATAAAGCATCTCAGCTTTGACCCGTGTGGACCCCTCCTCAAACCTTCACCCCAGGACCCGCCCAAGTGCAGGAGCCTTGGCAGGGCCCTTGACTGAGGTGAGTTTCTGCTGCTTTTCCGCAACGGGAGCCAGGATAGAAGCAGGTGGAAGCAGGGACACGCAGGTGCATTTCCCACACACCTGAGTCTGCAAGATGAGACCTACTGCCTGTCTGTGCACCTTACCTGCAAGGCAGGGACGCTTTGCAGAGGGGGCTGTGTCTTCGAGTTTTCTAACGTTTATTCATTTCTTGAGAGACAGTGAGAGAGCGCGAGCGGGACAGGGGCAGAGAGCAGCCAGAGGGAGACACAGAATCCGAAGCAGGCTTCAGGCTCTGAGCTGTCAGCACAGAGCCCGATGTGCGGCTCGAACCCACGGACTGTGATATCATGACCTGAGCCGAGGCCGGACGCTTAACCAACTGAGCCCCCCAGACGCCCCTAATGTTTATTTATTTATTTTTGAGAGAGAGAGCAGGTGAGGGGCAGAAAGAGAGGGAGACACAGAATCCAAAGCAGGCTCCAGGCTCCGCGCTGTCAGCACAGAGCCCGACGCGGGGCTTGAACTCATGGACTTTGAGATCATGACCTGAGCCGAAGTCGGACGATGAACCGACTGAGCCACCCGGGGGCCCCTGGAGGGGTCTGTGTCGTACTCACTTTTGTGTCTCTGCCGTGTCTTACGGACTGAGGTGCCCATAACTGCTCAGTGAACGTGAACTGAATCAGTTTTAAATTTAAAAATGCTCTCAATTATCTTGGCATGTTGCCTTGACGTTCTTGATCGCCGATCCAACTTCCCCACCAGACAGCAAAGTCCTCAAAGGCAAACACTGTGTTTTTGCCTCCGCGTTCCCAGTGTGTAAGCTGAGGCTGGGACGTGGGAGACACTCAGAGAGGGCGGCTGGCAGCAGGAACGGGTGAAGAAATGAAAAAGATGAAATGAAAAAGATGTGGTGTGCGGGCGTGCGAGAGAGACGTACTGGCTGCGTGATGGAGGGAGTCACGTAACCTTGACTTCCTCTCCCGCAGAACGCAGATAATAGAAGCTATTGCACAGAAATGTTTTTGAAGATGCAGTCGGGAAGGGCCCTTACCAGTCGGAACAGGCACACGGCGTCTTAAAAATGCGGAAAACATGGGGCGCCTGGGTGGCTCAGTCGGTTAAGCGTCCGACTTCAGCTCAGGTCACGATCTCGCGGTCCGTGAGTTCGAGCCCCGCGTCGGGCTCTGGGCTGATGGCTCGGAGCCAGAAGCCTGCTTCCGGTTCTGTGTCTCCCTCTCTCTCTGCCCCTCCCCCGTTCATGCTCTGTCTCTCTCTGTCTCAAAAATAAATAAACGTTAAAAAAAATAAAAAAAAAATGCGGAAAACAAACACTCACAAACCGTACTCGCTGATTGCCTGCAAATACGCCATTTGAAATACTCGTCTTTCCCAGATTCAAAATGAGAACAGTAGCCCCTGTCTCTGGAATGATCGCTGCTTGGAATCCCTTAGAGGTGCGCACTGAAAACTGAAACCTGGGTTCAAAAAAAGAGAAAGAAAATGGGGCACCTGGGGGGCTCAGTCGGTTGACTGTCTGACTTTGGCTCAGGTCGTGGTCTCACAGTTCATGGGTTCGAGCCCCGCGTCGGGCTCTGTGCTGACAGCTCGGAGCCTGGAACCTGCTTCAGACCCTGTGTCTCCCTCTCTCTCTCTGCCCCTCCCCTGCTCACGCTCTCTCTCTGTTTCTCGAAAATAAACAAACATTTAAAAAATTTAAAAAAAAAGAAAGAAAGAAAAAAAGGCAAGAACAAATTCCCTGGGGCACAATGTTATCTCCAAAGAAGACATCTAAATTGTTGATGTAACAATGGGAAGCGTGGCACCTTGTTGCAAAGACATTGTCAGCTCATCTGGCGTTAGGATTGGGAAGATCTCACCAGGCTGCTCCCGCACAGGACGACCACCTTGCAGACGCCTGGCCGGGCAGCGCATCTCCGCAGCCACCCCACAGCCAGGAGGGACGCCTGAGTCGGTGGCTGCTCTCCTCGGGAGCTGTGACTCACAGGGACGCACGGACGCAGGGACAGAGGCACAGCCAGGCGGCAGGACAGCAGAGCGGGGGCTCTGGAAGGCTCTGCACCTGCCGGGAAGGGCGCGGAGCACTGGGCAGCGGGTGCAGGCAGGCCAGCCAGGCCGAGGGGCCGCGCAGAGGGCTCCCAGCCCGTGTGCTTCCTTTCCCCACCGGAGCCTCCGGGAAGGGCTCGTCATTTTGCTTGGGAGGCGGAATCAGCAGATGATACGGACTCAGGCCTGCAGTTGTCGAGGCTTTTTTTTCCCCCTAAGCCGAAGGAGTATTAGTGAAAGCTTTAGAAATAAGCCCACATCTCCCGTTTTACTACATTCAGCGTTGGGTCGTGCGCCAAGATCTGCTGTCCAGGATGTGCGTTTGCTGACCGTTGCCGCAAACAGCTACTCTTAAGGCTCCCTGGGCTCCAGACCTGCTGCCTGAGCCAGGACCCTGTCACCAGCGTCCCTGCTTCTGTCATCATCCGCCCTCCCTGCCCAGAGGAGACACGGCCCTGACTGCACACCTTCCCGGGCAGAGCAACGGACATTTGCCCCTTGTGTCTGTGACAGCCAGTGAGTCTGGGGGCAGGGATGCTGGATGCCGGTCGGGGACCGAGCCGATCTCAACAGACACGGGCCAGAAGCAGAACGTAAACCTGGTCCCTCTGAGTGCTCAGTTTCACGGTCGGGCCCACACGGGGCCCTCGGCTACCCTCAGGAAGCACAGCCCTACCGGGGAGAAGGATCTAGATGTCATCTCCTGTCCTGAGGTTTCGGAAAGCGCTGGGCTCGCCTGGGGCCCTAGCTCAGGGTCCTCCCCTGACCCTCCCCCTTCCTTTCTGTGCCCAACACCTGTGTACCCTGGTTCCCTCTCCTGGAATTCTTGGCCAGCACCTGCTAGGCTGGGTGGGGGCAAGGGTGCTGAGCCCTGATGCTGGTACTTCCCCTGCCCCGTGCACCCACCCGAATAATACATCTGAGTCCCAGAGCACCCATCTGCCCTCCACAGACCGCGGTGCCGGCTAGAGCCCAGGCTAACTCGGCCCCAAGCCACTGTCTGGTCTGCCTCCAAGGGTCCCCCCCGAGCTGGGACACGCTCCCAGATGCCCCTGGGACACGCTCCCATCCCCCAAGGGTTCCCCCCCTGAGCTGGGACATGCTCCCCACGCCCCCTGGGACACACTCCCAGCCCCCCTGGGACACGCTCCCAGACTCTGAGGGTCCCCCTGAGCTGGGACATGCTCCCAGCACCCCCAGGACACATTCCTATCCCCCGAGGGTTCCCCCCTGAGCTGGGACACACTCCCAGCCTCCGAGGGCCCCCTGAGCTGGGACACGCTCCCAGCCCCCCCCCAGGACACGCTCCCAGCCTCCGAGGGCCCCCTGAGCTGGGACACGCTCCCAGCACCCCCAGGACACATTCCTATCCCCCGAGGGTTCCCCCCTGAGCTGGGACACACTCCCAGCCTCCGAGGGCCCCCTGAGCTGGGACACGCTCCCAGCCCCCCCCCAGGACACGCTCCCAGCCTCCGAGGGTCCCCCGAACTGGGACACACTCCTAGGCTCCAGTCCCGCACGGCCCCCAATCGTCTTCCTTTCCGCTGCCTCGGCAGCTGAGGTGTCCCCTGCGCCCACTCGACGACGCCCCCACCCCCACCACGAGCCGGGACGTGCACCCAGCACCCGGCCTCTGGAAGGACCTGGGTCCCAGGCCTGGATGAGGGCCCCGTCTGGTCTGGGACCCGCAGGCGGGCTCGTGGGGAGAGGGGAGGGAGCGCTCCTTCTGTCGAGGGCTAGCACGAGGTGCTGAGGAAGCTCCACTCCAGCCCGCACGCTGGGACCTGCTCTCCCAAGATGCCCCTGGGCAGCCGGGCAGGGCAGGGAGAGGAGAACGGAGGAAAACGTTTTTGGAAGAACATGGATGTTTCCAAAAAGCAGCACCGAATTAGCATCACGGGGAAAGTCAGAATTTTCCGGACTTTCTTACACGGGTCTCACGGCTCAGTGGTGTCTCCTCCGAGTTCCAGACGGGACCGGGGTGTCAACGGCTCTCTGTGCTGAGCCTCTGCCGGGAGCACCCGCTTCTTCCTGGGGGTGCAGGGAAAGCTTCCCCGACCACCACCTCCCGGAGTCATTTAGAGGAAGCAGGGATTCCTTTCCCACTTTTTACCACGTCTCTTTTCTGTCTTGCTCAACAGAAAACTAAGCCCCCTGGGGACGGGTTTGCACGTCTCGGGGTGCGGTCAGGGACAACAGGTAACACGTTGTCTTAGCAAACAGGTAACCACACTTCACGCTGCCCCGAGGAGGGGCCGTGGGCTGCCCCCGTGGCCGGCTCTGTGGCTGTGGGGGAACCTCATTCCAAGCACCCCAGACACGACGCGTCGGCAGGAAACGGAGACGCAGGGGGGGAAGCTCGTGTTCGCCGGCAGGGAAGCGTCCGCGCAATGACGGCCCCGAGCCAGTCTTCAGACGCACCTCACACCCCGACGTCCCGAGGGGGCACGGCCCTGGGGCGGGACGTTAACGGCCCCTCTTTCTGGCCTGCCCTCCCACCACCAGCTGTGCCCTGAGATGGGTTCCACGGGGGCTCCTGAACCCCTGACTCCCCCACGTGTTACCCCGTACGACGCAGAACCTTCAGACAGGTTCCCAGAACTCTCCTCTCCGCGCGCCCCCTTCCGTCCAGTGTCCGTGCTGGCTTGTCGTTTCTGCGCCCTGTTAGATGGTGAGCGTCCGAGGGAGGGAGCCACGTCCCAGCCCTTTCCGGTCACCCAACCCCCACCAAGGGTCAGCACACGGTGCAAAGGGGGCACCTGATAGAAGGTTTGTCGAACTGCACCGAGTGCCATAAATCACGATTCAGATCCCTGAAGATTCAGCTCCTGGGTTGAAATACATCAGAATGGTTTCCTTCGCACGAACACGATTTCACAGTGTCGCCAGCCCACGCCCGCCCCGGTGAACTCCTCCAGCAGAAGCAAGAGTCTGGCACGTGTCTGAGTAAATGGCGAGCGGCGACTCTCTTGGGCCGTTAAAGGGGGTTCAGCTGGGTCAGGTTGTGGCAAATACCCACATGCCCTAAGCTCAGTGGGAACGCCGTCCTTCTTCTATGTGCAATTCAGGAGACACGGTTTTGGAAGGTGAGAGTCAGCAGCGGCGGTCCACCCCGAGTTGTCGCACCTGCAGAGTGGTGACGGCGCCCTTGCCTGACTCCCTCACGGGCGCCAGCCTGCAGGCGACAAAGGAAACCTGAGACGTGGCCCCTGATTTCCAGGGGCTCAAAGTCGATCTGGAGATGAACATGAGTAATGCTGTGTGGTCGCTCCTGCCCGGGGTCAGTGCCAAGGGCAAGGACGGGGAGCGGCACCCACACCTGAACCGGGCAGGATGCCAGCAGCAGAGCCTCCCCGGCCCCTGTGGCTGCATCTCGAGAGGCGGGTGAGTGAATGGGCAAGGGTGAAATCCCTCGTGCGGGAGGGAAGGGCACGGCGTTCAGAACGGCCGAGGCGCGAGTGAGGACCGCTTCAGGTGGCCAGGTTGCAGCCCGTGCCGGGGGGCAGACGAGGGTCACAGGAGCAGGCATGAGCCCTGAGGCGGCAGCCTCTCCTGGAAAGGAAAGGTCTCCGGCAGATGAGGACTTGCTCCTCCTTCTGGAAGGGGCGTAATGATGCAGGGCTGGCAGACAGACTTGAGAAAGGGGAGTCTGGAAGCAGGGAGATCACTCAGAAGCCACCGGAATTGTCCAGGCGAGAGATGACAAACTGAGCTAACGTGTGAACCCAGGAGAGAGAGTCGGAAACTATTACTTAGATTGCATGGCTGGATTAGACAGGGAGGAGGGGACAGGGGAGGCGGGGAGGGAGGGGTGCCGGCTCCAGGCTCCGGCATCGGATGCTGGAGGACAGGGAATCTGGTTTCCAACACGTCTACTTTGAGGTTTCTGGAGACCATTCTAGGGGGGGAATCTACACAGACGTTTTAGAGCAACTCCCAGAAGACCAGTCTGGGCTGGAATTCCTTTTCCACGAGACACGAATCCTTGTGCCTTAAAAAGAGAGACGCTCCGAGCAAACGAATCTGAGAACACGGTATTCTGTGTCAGAGAGCCTCCCACAACACCATGGTGCGTCGGCGGCTCCGAGAGGTCCCGCACCAGAGACCCGCCAAAGCTCTCGGTGCCCAGGCTTGTTGGACCGTGAGACTCTTCGTCCGACGAGCAAATGTCAACTGGATGTTGACGCTGGGGGCCACAGGCGATGGATGAAGCCACGAGGGTGTGGACTGGCCCAGGTGTGCTCCTGCAGGTGTGCGGGTGTGTGGACAAGGGGGAAGTCAAGGACAAAACCCCAGCCATAGTCACTCTGAACATCTTTCAAGCCACCTGGGCCTCTCCTACACCGCCGGCCACCAAACGGGAGGCGTGGACATCTCTGCCTCATGTTGTTCATCACTGCGTACCTACCTTCCTTTCCCATTGATGCTGTTCCATGAGCAAGATGCGTTGATCAAACAGTCGGTGAGCGGCACTGTGGCCGGATGGACAGAGGGATCACTGGACCGTGACCTTGGTGATGGACAGTTCCAGCACCTGCCCTCTGGACTCTTTTGAGGACCTCGAAGACGGAGGCTAACCTCACCCCACCCCGGCTGGCCATCTTGTTGAGGCCGCCTTCTCCGGTTTGGAGCCCCAGGATCCAAGTTTAGAGGCGGTGTCGCCTAGACTTTGGGGGACGTTCAGGGAGATCACAGAATGTACTGATGTGGAGAGCGGAGGAAGAGAAACCCTCAACTTGTAAAAGAAAACCAAAGAAAGTACGCAGAGGTAAAGAAGGAAACCACAAGAGTTCCGTTCAAAACAAAAGCATTTCAAGGAGACAGATCAGCACGATCCAGGCAGGTCCAGAAAGGCCGCCACAGGGTTTGTAACCAGGGCACCAGCGGGGACTGCCGTGAGAAGCATTTCGAAGCAGTGGACACAAAAGCCGGGCAAGGGGGTTCAAGGTGAATGGGGTGGGGCAAGGTCCACACATGCAGACCTCTCCTTCTGGAAGCGCCATCCTGAGATGGGGTGAAGGGAGGTCTCTGAGAAGGGGCGGGAGCCGGGCCCAGAGCTCAGGTGAGATCCTGAGCCGGAAGCAGGGCCGGGAGGGAAGGAGGAAGAGGAGCGTGTTTGTTTACGACGAGGGGAATCTCTTGTCTCGCGGATCTGGAGGCCAGACACCTGAACTCAAGCTGCTCCCCGCTTTCCCTCGGGCTCTGGGGCCACCGGCAGCCCAGGTGAGCCCAGCTTCGTCTCCACATCTGTCACCCCGGGGCATCCCCCCTCGCGTGCCCTGGTGTCCAAATCTCCCCTTTCCGTGAGGACATGAGTCAGTCCAGATTAAGGGCCAGCGCTGCTCTGGGTGACCACGTCCTACACAAGTACATCCGCAATGACCTGATTTCCAAGGAAGCTCTCCTTCTGAGGCCCTGGGGCGTTAGGACTGCAGCGTCTCTTCGGGGTGACACAGTTCAACCCGTCACGGGTGGCACCCTTCCTTTCTGGGACAAGGGCTGATGCACAGGAAGCTTGACGAAAGGAGACCTTTCACGTGCAGAATCCACATTTCCATCACCTCTGCCAGCCCCTGGCCAGCGGCTACGTGCTGGGGGCGATTTCATCATCCTCTGTCCCCCGGTGACCTCCCCCACCCACCGCCCATCCCGGGCAGCAGGTGGAGTCGTCTGGCCTCGCTACGTCTAGAAAAGCAGATCAAAGCTGAACCACAAAGAGGGAGAAAAGCCAGTTCTCAGCTTTTGACGTTCAAACTAGACTTTTGAAATTCCCCACAGAGGCCGCACTGGTGAGGAGGGCTGTGTGTGCGACAGCTTGGCTCAAGTTTATGCCGTGGAACCGAGGACGAGAACGGGAAGCATGAGGGAGGGACGCCATAAGCTGGGCTGAGGGTCCGCGGGTGGGCGGGAGGACCGTGCACCTGCTCCAGCGCCTGGCAGTGTCCTGGCCGGAGCCCCCGCTGTCCCCTCGTGTACAGATGGGCCGCCGCGTCCCAGCAGAGAGGAAGCGACCTCCATTGCCAAAATTAATAGTAACAAGAACTGAGGTTCTGCTGATCCAGGCCAACCTCCTCCCTCTTCCAAGAAGGGTTGTCTAAGGTCCAGGAGAGACACCAGCACCTGTGCATGGAAAAGTCAGGGTGGCTCTCCTGATTTCAGGTCACCTTGAGTGTCTACACAGCAGGGGCAGCAAGAACACGGAACGCTGGCCTCCGACAGGGTCCAGTGCCACGGATTCCCGTTGGCCCCTTCGTGCCTGAGTGACGGAGATCTGAAAATGCTCTAAGGGAGCCAAGGTGGCTGACAGAGTCTCCCCTTTCTTCTCGCCGCTCTACGGACAGAAGCCAGGGAATGGTACTACTGGGAAGACCCGGGCTTATTTTTAGTAGCAGGTCTTATGTATTTGACGCTGTGTGTGCGGCAGGCACGTGCTGAACCCTTTGCATCAGTGTCCCTAACGCTCAAATAATCCCATTTCCCAGATGAAGCATCAGAGATGTTGAGCCACCTGCCCGAGGCCACCTAGGCAGTAAGCCATAAGGCGGGATCGAAACCCAGGAATCTGCTGGAAACCGAAGGGATGCTCCTTCCCAACCGCCGCGCTGTCCTGTCCCCGTCCAGAACACGTGTGCGCTTCCTCAGCCGCTTCCTGTAAAGACCAGAAGGAAGCGTTTGGGAATGCGATGCCATCGAGCACCTGCTACGTGCCCGGCACGGTGCATTTGCACGGCTCGCCTCAGCCCCGGTGTCAGAAATTCCCTCCGCCGTTAATGCCGACCTCCCTGGAAGCCAGCATCGCTGATGAGAAAAGCACCAGATTGGTCTACGGACCAGTGATTTCACTCAATTTACACCTAATGGGACTCATGTAACCAATTCTGCCACTCTGTTGCTCAGAAAATTGCATTGGTTCCTCCTTCAAGGCTAGAAGTTGAAGTGCAGGTCCCTAATCTGGCTCTCGAGGCTCCCAGGGCCTGCAGTGTCTCCCGCTGTGGCCTCCGCGCACCCCACACCAGAAGACGTAAGTCATGTTCCCACCACGGCTCACACCATCGTCACTGCCACCGCCCCCCCACCCCCCACGCTGCCTCCTTAGAGACCCAGTGCGCGTGCTATCCTCTCCGGGGACCTTTGCCGGACCGCTTGCGACCAGAAGTAACGCCTCTCCTCTGACCTGCACACGTTTATCCGTGTCCCCTGAGACGTGAGCACATTCGACCCTGCATACGGCGAGTTCTGTGCATGAGTCAGCGTGCCTCCAGCTGTGGGCATCTTGAGGGCTCGGCATTTGACGCCTGTTCTCCAAAGCCCCTCGCGGTATCTGACACATGGCAAGAGCTCAATGGGTGTTAGCCAAATGGATTAAAAAATAAAGACACTGTTCTTTTTTTTCCCCTACATTTATTTACCTTTGAGAGACAGAGAGAGACAGAGGACGAGTGCGGGAGGGGCAGAGAGAGAGAGGGAGACCCAGAATCGGAAGCAGGCTCCAGGCTCTGAGCTGTCAGCACAGAGCCCGACGCGGGGCTCGAACTCACAGACCGTGAGATCATGACCTGAGCTGAAGTAGGATGCTTAACTCACTGAGCCACCCAGGTGTCCGTAAAGACACCGTTCTTGATTCATGGGGAGAGGACAAAATATAAAAAAAGCGCCTGACCTAGGGAAGGGTTCGCCGTAAGCAACTCCAGACCGGAGAGACCCCGAAACCTCCCTGGGTCAAGGGCGAGCCGGTGCCGGGGGGACTGAGTGCGAAGGCAGTTCACGCCGGGCTCCGCTCTCATGAGCAACGGAAACCGACTCGAGGGAACTTATCCGAAGGCCACCTGCACCGTGACTCACTGGCCCCGCAGGACAAACACCGCTTGACTGTTCGGGGCCAGCCCCCCCGTCCGGAATGAACGAACCCCTCACTGTCCTCCGTTTCTTGAGTCCCTCCATCCGCGACAGTGGCCAAGACAGTTCTGAGACAGTGCAACTAGCCTTCACGCGGGTCGCACGCTCCGGGCGGCTCCATCAGGGCTGGGAGACAAAGCATCCGGTGTGATCAATATTCTGCGTGTTCCGCGTATATTCTCAGAGCCACAGATGCCCCCGGGGTCCGTAACGACAGCACCAACCGCCGGTGCCGCTCGGGGGGCCGGAGGTTCTGAGGGCTTTGCACCCCCTCCGTCCACCCAGGGCTCCCTGCTGCAGCTGTCGGGGCCCCACTTCTGCCTTCACAGGGTCCCCGGGCCGCTGCCTTCCCCCGATGTTGTCATGAAGCAGCCCACGGGCTCAAACCGGCTACTTCCGTCCCGAATTCGCAAGACCTGGGGCGTCTTGGACCTCTCACAAAACATCCCGGGTTTCCTTCTCTTCCCTGCGGTTAGAATCTAGGAATCTGACCTCTTGGCTCTTGTGCCTGAATTGGTCAAGCGGTGCTGGTGACACCCAGCTCTGCCTCCCTTGTCAGACGGGATTCCCGCTACAAACAGTGAGAGCCACCTGGGACTCAATACACGTCTGAAGACGAGAGTAAGGAACTCACAGAATTCGCGGGAAGGTTGGACGACCTGGCTTTTGGAAAACCAGACTGGGGACCACTCAGCGGTCAGGAAGGGGCGGCTGAATCCACCTCCGGGTGCTGGGCACCAGGCCCGCCCGCACCGCCCAGGTGCCGGGTGAGGACACCTCCTGGCTGTCCTGGGTTGGGGGGCGTGGTGGGCACGGCAGGGCTCATGTGCCGCAGGGCCCTCTTGTGCGCGCTCTGGGCAGCAGGCTTGGAGGGGTAAATCTGGCTCCCTTCTTCCCGGGCCAGCGGGAAATGTGCAGGAGGTATATTTCCTGGGGAGCCTTACCAACTCTTGGTGGGGCTGGCGGATGAACGCCCCACTGCCCTCACCTTGGTAGAGGTGCCCTGGCCGGGGTCCTTTGCTGTGTCCCGGGAGCCCGTGCCGCCCCCGCAGTGGGGACCTGCCGGGGCCACGCCTCCTTCCCTCTTTGTCTCACTTCCCGCTGTTTCTGGGATCATCTCCCCCATAGACTGCTTGTACCCCCCGCCTGTCTCAGAGTCTGCTCCTTCGAGAACACAGCCTAGGGCACCTGCACTGCGTCTCATCCCACCGGCCCAGCCCCACGGGGCCCCGCTCCAACACAGACCCGCGTGTGGAGACTTTATAACCGTGGGCTTTGCAAAAACCGAGAGAGACCACAGGTTGTGGGGCCTTGTTTATACGAAAGTCCAGAAGAGACAAGTGCTTGGACATAGGAAGCAGACGAGTGGTTTGCAGGGGCGGGGGGTGGGGAGGGGCGAGAGGTGCCTGCTACACGGGGCAGGGGGTTTCTGCGTGGGGCGAGGCTACACATTGTGGTGTGATTAACGCCGCTGAACCGCAGGCTCTGAAGTGTGTGCTCTGAACCGGACGGTCAGAAGTGGCTAAATGGTAAATTCCTGCTATGTTACTTCACCAGGATGCAGACAACAGTCAGGAAAACAGGTGGCTGGGCCACTACACTTCGGTGCATCAGGGCGGGACATTTCCTGCCTTCTGGTCTGAGGCGCCACCCGCCGTGGCCCACACCTCCCACCGTGGCCGCCCAGCTCACACGTGGCCCCGGGGTCTGTGGACACGTGCACCCACCCATCCCCGGGGCCGGTCACCCGAGGCGGGTGTGCAGAAGCCTGCGGCCCCCTGTCCGGTGGGAGTTTCCTCTGGACTCCCCCTCAACTCCCTCCAGGCCACCCGGCAGCTCAGCGTCACCGGCAGAGCCACGGGGCCCATCTGGAGGCTGATGCCCGGGATGCGCCGGGCCGTGGAGGCCGCAGGACCAGATGTGGGGCTGGCGGTCCTGCCGGGCTCGGCGGGAACCTGTGGGGGGTGTTCGGGGGACACTGACCGCGCAAGCCTCGGCTGTGTCCTGGGAAACCGCGGTCTGCCCACGAGCCTGCGGCAAGGCCTGCGTCTCCGGGGAATGTGTGCCCGCACCGGCCCCTGCACCGCCCCGCCCTCCCCCCGGCCCCCACACCGCACACCGCGGCACCTGCCACCGCACAGGCGCTCGCCCCGCTGGCTCTCCCTGCTCACTCCGCGCACCCGGCCAGAGCGCAGGTTCACGCGTGTGCCTCTCGGGGCCACGGCGGAGCCCGAGCCTCCCCGGCTGCCCCCTAGCGGCTCCCGGGTCAGGTCGCGGAGCAGCCGGGACGCGCAGCCAGGGGGCCCTCGTTTTCCTAAAATGGGGAATCCGCTCTCAGCTCCCGCTCAGCGCAGTGATCCCTTCCACGGAGAGGGGTCCTGAGAGCACAGCCGCATCGGAGCCCCAGATCCACGGTGTTGCAGCAGGTGGCTGGGGAGGGTCGCCGCTGAGACCCCGGGCTCAGCGGCGACCCTCCCCAGCCACCTGCTGGAAGGACGCAGACCTGCGCATCTCCGCAGTGCCGCGGGTCCTGCGGGTGGCTGAGGACACGTGCAGCAGGCTCACAGCGCAGGCCCCTCGGTCTGGCCGCATCCCAGCCTCCCTGCACCTTGCGGGTTGGAGGTGGGGGCGCGGAAGTGAGGTGTTTTCGGAGCACCACGCGGCATCCTGGCTCCCTCCCCGGGGGTGAAAGCGGAGGGGCTCTAAGGGAGGGCAGAGGCACCATGCGGAGAGGGGCCCTGCATCCTCCCACTGAGATGACTGCTCTCAGCCTCCCCTCACACCCTGAATCTCCGTGCTCCCCAGGATGGGACTGCAGTCCTCCCTGGGGGCTTATACAGATCACCAAACACCAGCCTGCTGCCTTCTGACCAGACAACTCCAGCCCGGGGGGAGGGGATGCGGAGAATTGACAGGTGCATAAGAAAATTCCAGAAGGTATAAGGGCTTGGAAGAAAATGAAAGCGGGGTCACGAGATAAGAGGTGAGAGAGCACGGTTGGCAGTTCAGAGAATGTGGGGGGCCGAGTGAACCCTCTGCCCAGTGAGGGTGCCCTTGGGAGGAAGCCAGCAGGGAGGTTTGGGGTAATGGGACAGCCTGAGTCAAAGGCGCAATCTGGACCAAACTCCGCGGGTCCAGGAGACAGATGGGGGGCAGAGGGGCCAGAGCGCCCGGAGAAGATGGGGAGGGTTCCGGGAGAGGCCAGAGCAGAAGGTGGGAGCCAGGTCGTGCAGAACCTTTCCAGCCTGCCAGGAACTCGCTCTGTAAGTGCGTTTATAAACCACGGGACATTTTAGGCTTGCGGCTGTCATAACCTGACTTGTGTTTCTTAAAAGATCATTGTTGCTCCCCCGTGAAGAGTGGAATGGCCAGACCGAGGCCTGATAAGCAACCACTAGAACAGCCCAGGGTGGGGCGGGGGGCCAGATGCGGGCGGCGACGGGGGACAAGGACAAGTGAGACCCAGATCCCTCCACAGCGCTGACGAGACGGACAAGGGCAGAGCATCAGCTGGGCACGCGGACTGGGACTGCTCCACACGGTGGGGACACGCAGGAGGGACGGGTCTGGGCAAACAAGGGGACCCAGCTTTGGCTGGTGGGGACAGGGACGTGGCGGTGGTGGGGGCAGCGGTGTGGCGATGGCGGGGACAGTAGAAGCAGAAACAAACACGAGCACACAGGACAGCCTCGTTGCTCCTGGGGAGCGTTTAGGAGAGAAATCACTCTGGAAGCTGTTGGGATTTAGAGTGTGTGGATGGCATCCAAGGGACGCTGTCCCTGATTTCTAACGGAGTCGGTGGCCCGGAATCTAACTTCCTCGGGTGAGAGACGGGACCTGGCTTGTACACGGAGCAAGGCCATGAAGAGCCTCTGTCACCGTCAGATTAGCTTCCTAACCTGTTAGTTTTCAGACTCCCCCCCCGGAACATCCCACTAATATTTTTCATATCGATTACACCTAACGTGGTAATGCCTTGGATATATTGGGTTAAGTAAAATAAAATATTAAAATTAACTGCACCTGTTTACTTGTGCCTTCGAAACGTGGATACTGGTGCATTTAAAATTACATACGTGGCTTCCCGTATAGTTCCGTGAGACAGCACTGCTGAGACACCAGTTAAAATTATTTAACGGAACAGCGTGCGGCTTTCAGACAACTTCTGTGTACTTCCATGGGGTTTATTAATAGTCTCTCACCTGGCAAGTTTTATTTTGGTTCAGAAAGTTCCGGGATAGGGAAGGCACACACAGCTGTAGCAATTACGGATAATCTGCAGCTCAGGGAAAGAGGGACGGCATCTCTGGGAGCCTCTGGGACTCGACTCATAATCACTGGACACTGGCCGCAGCGTCACTGGTCACGTCCGACATACGCAGGAGAGAAAAGCAACACAGCGTCACCTGAGTTTGCCTCCTGTTGAAAAAGCCCCACCCAATGACTTCCTTGGACGTCCCGTTGGCTCGGAGCTCTGCTGTCCAGAGACTCAGAACTGTCGGTCTCAGGCTGTGTGGACAGACATCCGTGCCACGCGGCTTGGGATCCCCTTCATCCTATGTCTCACTGGAAAATGGTCATTGGCTCATTGTCACTATTCTCCACCGCTCCCTTTTAGTTTGTGTGCCAGGCTGAGCGGCTCAGGGAAAAGGAATCAGGATCATAAGACACCTGGTTGATCGGCGTCCAACCACTGCCGGGTCGATGCCTCTGCATCTCTAAGAGGAAACGCAGATTTCCATCGCATCACATTCCTAGAGTCGGATGATTCATTCAAAGTGAAATTACGATGCATTCTTAGAGATACGCGATATACGTGCCCCGCCAGCTCACTGGGGGTGAGATGCTCAATGTAATTGTCAAGCCGCTTCCGCTCCAAAACGTCTGTCTGGTTACAGTGGCGGGTCTCTGTCGGGCACCGGAGATCCCAAATGGGACAGAGAGTCCTGCTCGCAGAGAGCTTGCAGGCTGGCGGGAGGTGGGGGGGCGGGGGGGGCGGGCGGAGCCAGCGGGGCAGGAAGCAGACTTGTCACCTGCACAGATGTTGAATTAACATTAGGACGCTTTTTGCAGTCAATGTTGAGCTTCTATCATTGCGTTGGTTTAGGGAACAGGAAGAGCTTACCGGACACGTAACCGTATGTCACGGATGGTGATGCGCGACCCATGGCGGTGTGCGCGGTGCTCTGTGGGCGTTGACTGCACACCCACTGCCTCGTGTGCCCCCCCAGCCACCTCTGAGGCGAGGGTGGCCGTCATGCCCATCTTAACCAACGACAAGCCTAGACTCTCGGGCACCTCTACTGCTCCCTCACAGCCCTTATCACCATCGCGGTTAAATACGTCACCGTCGTCATCTGCTGACCACCCACTCTTTCCCCGAGGGGCTCAGCTCTGTGAGGGCTGGAGCCACACCCGTGTCGGCCTCCACTGTCCCCCAGGGCCTGGCACAGAGGGGGCCACATTTTCCTGTCTGGTGAATTCATTAATAATTCCATCCAGGATAGCGAATGTGGTCCATCGGGCGTCCCCTTCACTTGACTGATAGTGTCCGCCTGGCAGAGCTGGGAGGTGGCTGGGGTGGATTAGGGAGTCCGTCTGGGGCGTGGGAGTGGGGGAGCGACAGCGCATGCGCGGGGAGGTCGCCAGCTCCGAGCTGGAGCTAACGGGTGGGCTCGAGAGCCCGGGGATTATGCGGCTTCTGTGTTCAGCATAGCGGCTGCTGGTAAGTAAACACTTGATTCATTGCCCGATTGTGTCTGGAAGCTGATGGTCAGGCACCAAAAGCGAGTCTGGTTCACTAAAGACCATCTTCCAGATGCGCTCATCCAAAGTTAAAAAGCAAGTCCTCTGCTAACGTTCCCTCCCCCGAGACTCCAGTCTGCAGCTCACAGGGAGGACGCGTGTGCCCCCGCGTCTCCGAGGAGAGCGTCACACTCCACGTCAGCCCCGGCCAGGGGTTCGCCCACTCTTCACATACTTCCTCACGTTCGAAGTGGAAACGAGGGTGTTTCTCAGCTTCCTGGAGGAGGTGTCCTAGCACGGGGGAAGTGAGCCACGAGGCCGGCTGACCGCAGGCGAATGAGCAATCATGAATACCGTTCCGTCACCCCGTCCGTCCGGGCTTCTCCCGTCCGTCTACTTAGCACCCTTTACTGTGAATCGGGGAAAGAGTCATCTCAGCGCCGGGGAGTTTTTTTACAGATCTCATAAAAATATGGCCAGAAGAGGTCAAGTGCGGGCTGTGCAAAATGCACTTCCTGCCAGCAGACAGGGCATCACATCGTTGGAGCGCGTGCGCCCTGCACTCAGCCTTGGCTCCTGCTCCTTGTGACCAGTCGGGGCATCTGAGGGCAAATCGATGGTGAGCCTTCCCGTCAAGGCTGTGCCCGTGGCTGCAGTCGGCCCCTCCAGCCGCGCAGGGGAACAGGGCCAGACAAAGACATACAGAGGAGAACAAGGACATGGATGAAACGAAAGACAGAATGCACAAGCTTGGGTGCTCGGCGCTCACGTGTGCACAGACACGCGTGTCTTTGTGCACAGTTGTCACGGTTTTCTTCTCCCCGTCTAGACGCTCCAGAGGATGGCGGGAGGGTTGGACGTGCCTGGGTGGGAGCCCGGCGCTGAGCAATCAGTCAGCAGTTGTCCACACGTGGAATCTGCTTCGAACGGAGACGAGTTAAAGTGAGATCTTTTCTGGCACGGATGCGTTTCAAAGTCGTCGTGATCGTACCGGTCCTTGGCATTGTGTTAGTTAAAACACGAGCGTCTGCGCGTGTCCGCCCCCCTGCCCCCCACCAACCTGCCTCAAGGCGTGTTAGCCCCCAAGCCGGGGCTGAGAAACTCCAAAGACGCAACTCGAAGGTACAGCTTTGAGTCCCGTCAGGAGCTCCAACCCTGCTCTGTTGCCCCCGGGATCATCCACATACTTGAGTAGGAGGGTAAAGTGCTTGGGTTTGTGATAATCGGGAAGTTCACCCTCATGACCCAGAGCAGCACCAGCGGAGGGACTCGACCCGGGACAGTGGGTGGAAGGGGGGTTGGAGAAGCCGGTGCAGCCCAGGAGGCAGAGGTCGGTCGGCGGGGCTGAGAGAAGGGCAGGGGGGGTGAGCCTCACTACAGAGCACAACTGGGACAGGAGGCGTAGGGACAGGGAGGACGGGGCACAGCCAGGATGGGAGGAGCGGGGCGGGGAGGACGGAGCACAGCCGGGAGTGGGTGGAGGACGGGAGGACGAAGCAGGAGGGCGGGGGCGGGGTGGCAGTGGGGGAGACAGTCGCAAGCCCCCGTGTAGAAGAATAACCCAGTCTCACACTTCGCAGTCCCCCCACCCCCCACCGCCCCTGCTCTGAGATGTGACACCACCCTGATCGCGGAGCGGGTCCTGATGCTGTCCTGCCTACAGGAAGGGCCGCTGCAGGAGGGAAGCAAATCCTGTGCAGTCGGGGCCAGGTGCACATGCCTGTTGCACCTGGCTGGGGGTGTAGGTGCCACACCTCTGCTCACAGGAGCCAAGTGACAGGACCCGCAGCTCAGCGCTCAGGGCCGGGAGGGAGTTTGTAAAAGGGGAGAAATCTGCCGTCATTTTGTTTTGTGCTTTTATTTTTTATTATTTAAAAAATTTTTTTTTAATGTTTATTTATTTTTGAAGGAGAGAGAGACAGATCATGAGCAGGGGAGGGGTAGAGAGAGGGTGTGGGGAGACACAGATCCGAAGCAGGCTCCAGGCTCCGAGCTGTCAGCACAGAACCCGACGCGGGGCTCGAACCCACGAACCGCGAGATCGTGACCTGAGCCGAAGTCAGACACGTAACCGACTGAGCCACCCAGGCGCTCCTTGTTTTGTGTTTTTGAAGTTGACTTACTTATTTTGAGAGAGAGAGAGAGAGAGAGACAGACAGAGCACAGGAGCAGGGGGAGCGGCAGAGAGAGAGCAGGGGAGGGGCAGAGGGAGACAGAGAGAATCCCAAGTAGGATCCACACTATCAACTCAGAGCCCCACAGCCCAGAGCTCGATCCCCCGAACCGGGAGATCATGGCCTGAGCCGAGATCAAGATCGGATGCTTAACCACCTGAGCCCCCCAGGCCCCTGCCATCAGTTTTATGAAGCAAATCTCGCAGCAAATCCTGGATGACTCAGGAGGCAGTAAAAAGGGAAACTAATACCTGTTTTATCTTAAAACGTTAATCCATGTATTTTCATCTAGTACATGAGGATTCTAATTTGATTTTTTTCCCCTAAAATAGTTAACCATGTATATTAAAAGGTTTTCAATTTTTATCCTACCAATTTTAAATGCTATCTTTTTAGCATATGTGAAATTTCATATAATCAGTCTGTGTCCATACTTTTTCTCTATCATTAAGCTGATTTAATTATTGCGGCCTTAAAAGTAATGTCTAAAAGTGAAATATAAGCCTCCCTTTGACTCAGAGAAATCTGAATTTCTCCCCTAAGTACAGTGACCAGCTTCTGAGTTGTAGGGTTCGTGCTGAAAATTTGAGGGTGAAAGGAGGGAAAAGAGCCCTTTAAACTGAATATATATTTCGACAACATCTTCCACAGCAGTCACTTTTCACTGACTCAGTAATAATGTCTTCTCAAAGGAAATGTAAATACTTCTAGTTCCAATCGACTCAATATTTTGTGTTTCTGTGGCAATATTAAATTTCCGACTTAGTTGTTCTGAATGCTTTTGGAATAGTGTTCGGATAATTGCAGACGTTCGATAGAACCACACAGACAGGGAAATATTTGCGAATTCTGAGACGGAGTTTAAAGCGCCCTGTTCTAAGCCACATTCCACGGAGGACTCTTTGGCAGACATCAGTAGGTGAGGGCTCTGAAAAAAGGATCGTCTCGTCAAATACGCTTGGGAAAAGCGTGACTGCTTTAGAACTCACACGCATGTGATCACATTCAAGTTCTGAGCGGTGCTCTGGGACAGAAATACGTTCACCTCTTGTAGCCCGTAATCTCCCCGCGTTACCGGGGCCTGGACGGGCACACGCTCTCAGAGGTGGCCGTCCTGGTGCCTCAGCGTCACCTTCCCACACCACGAGTGCTGGCACACAGCGGAATCCCGGTCCTCCTCGGTAGGCCCTGCACCGTCTGTGGCCCAGCGCCAAACACGAACGGCCCGAAACAAGCCTGATGCCTCTTCCTCATCCAAAAACCTTTCCTGTTTCCTGTCCGAATACACGTAACACTTCTGTTGGGGCGCCTGGGGGGCTCGGTCGGTTGGGCATCCGACTTGGGCTCAGGTCATGATCTCGCGGGCTCGTGAGTTCGAGCCCCGCATCGGACTCCATGCTGACAGCTCGGAGCCTGGATCCTGCTTCGGATTCTGGGTCTCCCTCTCTCTCTGCCCCTTCCCCGCTCGTGCTCTGTCTCTCTCTGTCTCTCAAAAATAAATAAACATCAAAAACAATTCTTTTGTCATGATTGAAATGCAGGATTTCACCAGCATGTGACCACATATGGGTCTCTTGCTATCAATACCGTCCAGGGTAGAGGGTTCTTTCCACATGTAGATCCAGGCAAATCTTCTTCCACGCCTTCTGGGCCCTCTTTGAGAAATCTCGAGTATCTCTCTGTTAAACGTCAGTCTGTGCCAAATCTCCCTCTCTCTGGACGCACGTTGTCTGTGTTCCGTTTTCACCCTTTTCTCTCCGGTTGCCTTTAAGCACCCTCTCTCCCGCCTTCGGGAAAGACGTCTCAGGCTTTTCCTCCGCATCATGAACGGGGCGTCCTCCATTCTGCTCGCGGCGCCACCCGGTTTCCCGTTTACAAGAATGCCCTCGTTTGTACCCTTTTCTTCCCTTGGCCCGCTCTCCGACCATCGCCTTAGCCCTCAGCTTCCCAGCTTGTTTAGCAGACTCACACGGACCTTGAAGGGCGTGGATGTGCGGGATGCGCGCGGCCACGGGCCCCGCGGCCACCCGGGAAGCACGCCCCCTTCTGGAGGTGCCGTCAGCTGCAGCCACGAGCTGCCACGGGCGCCTGACCTTGCCGGAGACGCCAAAACTGTGGATTTTTTTGAACGTAAAACCTGCTGATTTTTTTTAATAGGTGACCTCGTTGCACTTTTTAAGAAACACTACTTGGGCGGTTGTGACCCAGATGCCCCCAGACTGCCCGCTTGTAGGTTCCGATGCGGGGACGGTGAGGCTCAGAGGACTCTAGGCGGGGGTGGGGGGCAGCAGGAGAGGACAGTGTGAATTTCATTTGGGGGCATGTTAAGTTAGACACGAGCGCAGGAAACCCGCCCGTCAGCAGCTGGAAACAGGTGCCCAAAAGATGCCTGCGTTACTCTCAGAACCAACACCCTCCCTGGGGGCTTCCGGAGACCACGTCCCTGCAGCCTCTGATGACCCTTCCTCCACAGCAGCGTGCTCTATGCTCTGGGCTCTGGGCCGAGTGGCCCACATCCATTACATCGCGGAGCCTTGCACACGGCCTGGGACTAAGTGCCATCACTGCTAAGGGCAAGTCACGTGGGCGAGAGACTGTAGCACGTTCAGGATCAAGTCATATTTTAGAAACGAGAAACTGAGAAATTGGGGTCATCCTGAAACACAGACCAGAAACACACTCCCACCCACTCACACACAACGTTGGCTTCTTCAAATCTAACGCTGGCTTCAGAAACTGGCTTTCCATCCACGAGCTAACAGGATGTAGACCCCTGGCACTACTCTCGCGGTGGGGCACGACCGCGGAAGGACAGGGCAGGCCCCTAAGGGGGGTGTGTAGGATGTGACGGCCCCCCAACATTACAGGAGAGGAAAGCGGGGTGTGGAGCTCACCAACCCCGGGCAGCAGCTCCGGGACACCTCTCAGCAAAGCCCCTGGGGGAGCTGGAGGAGACAAAGTCAGGACTAACGAGGAGAAAGTTGAGGGGCGCCTGGGGGGCTCAATCGGTTGAGCGACCGACTTCGGCTCAGGTCACGATCTCGCCGTCTGTGGGTTCGAGCCCCGTGTCGGGCTCTGTGCTGACAGGTCGGAGCCAGGAGCCTGCTTCCGATTCTGTGTTTCCCTCTCTCTGCCCCTTCCCCGCTCATGCTCTGTCTCTCTCTCTCTCAAGAATAAACATTAAAAAAAAAAAAAGAGAGCAAGTTGTGTCCTTGCATGCAGATGCCGACCCAGAGACACCCGGAACTTCTGGGTGCTGCAGACGCATTGTGGGTAACCGGTGGGCACACGGCCACGGCGTCTGCCTGTTCATCAGGCGGCATCATACCCAGAAACAGCCGAGGGGCAGAAGATAGCCGCGCTGGGCCCCCGTCACACCCTGTGTGCCGGTTCTGGTCCACAAGCCGTGTGCATGCTTGTTGCTAATTGCTCTCCTGACCCTACAAGCACCCAGCCATTGGGGACCTATGATCCGGAAGAGAGAGTCGATACGGACAGAATTTCACACGGGGGCTCAGAGAGGTGGCTCGAGGTACCTAAAGTCACACAGCTCATTGGCAGAGGGCTGGGACTTCAAGCCAGGAATGCCCAGCTTCTGCCCCTCAAATCCCCTGGCTTCCCGGGGCAGTGGCCTCTGAACCTGCTTGGCCACCTGACGAACGGCCCAGATGGCATTTTACAGATCCCGACAGAGTGGAGGGAGGTCTCGTGCCTGCAGTCTGCAGAGTCTGTGCCCTGGTTCCCGCAGGGAAACGGAGCCAGACGGGCTGGGGACGGGCAGCGGTGGCTCTGAAAGACACAGGGAGGCGCATCCCTTCCCGTGTCGAGGGGGCTCCCGGGAGCCTCTGAAGCTGTAAGGAAAGCAGATCCACGCGCCTTCTGGGGAAGGCGAGGTTTAAAGGACGCAAGGCGGACGTTTCTCCTCTTGTCTCTTGTCAAACATCATTTGGCAAACTCCGACTTTTAGCACAAGCAGGTGTCTTACGTGCAGTGTCTCTCTTCCCTTAAATATCCCCCCGGTGCATATACTTCCAGCCCGGGATGAATTCGACATGGTGTCGAGGTTGTCAAGGGAAATCGGTCCAGGAGACGATGGTAGAAACAGGCCGTCTGGCCGACAGCTTGCGGAAGCTGTTTTGAAACAGAACAGCAACAATGAGGAAGAGGTGGGCCGCCGTGTGCGGGGACGGCTGGACGGGGAGGGGACGCAGCGTTCCGCAGCCGCACGGTGTCATAACTCTTGCTGCACCGTTACCGAATCGGTGGCGCTGGCCGTCGGTGTCGGTGGCCGCAGGTGAATGAGAAACGTCCTCCATACACATCTGGGCTGTGGTCTCCGTATCCGTCAACCCCGCACATGAGTCCGACTGTGAGACTGGGGACGACGCTGTGCACGCACTGACCCCCAGCCCGGCGTGCACCGCAGCTCACGGCCACCTGTCACCTCCCCGCCATCGCCCGGCCACTGCCGGCCTTTCTGCTTCAGCCTCGCGGACGCGGGAACCCTGTGCTGCCGCTCTCTCTGAGACGGTCCGTCTTTTGAAAGCAAAGGGCAGGACGTTGGGGTCCCTGCCCTGGGAGGCTCTCTGTCAGCCCGAGGACAGCGAGTGTCCAGGTACGTCCCCCTCCGGCCTCCCCCCGCCATGCGTGCTTGTCCTGGCGTCCCGGAACGGCGGGCGCACCCCTCCCCTCTGGTTGCTACATGTCTGCCCCCAGCCCGTGTGCGGCTGATGTAGCTTATTCACTGCCCGCAAGGTCGTGGACTGAGCAGGCGTCCAGCAAGAGATACTGGGTGAACGAAGGTCCTCTGGGATTGCTGAGATCCCCGCTGGCCGGCGGGCCCCAGTGTCTAGGCCCCAGACCCCAGAGGGTGTGGTTGTTGCCACCAGCTTTCCTCCCTCGTGGTGCAGCGTGGTTTCACGCCCGTGCCCACCTCCGCATCAGTCTGGTGCGGGGCTCGCCATCAATGCACGCTCAGTATTTCCCTTCCACGTAATTTATGGAACCCTCTGAAATGCACATGCCTGGGCCCCGCCCCCAGTGAATCGGACTCGGGGGGGCCTGCCCAGGAATCTGAGTGTTATGACATCTTTCTTTTTTTTTTTTATTTTTTTTATGTTTATTTACTTGTGAGAGAGAGAGAGCGAGCGAGCATGAGTGGGGGAGGGGCAGAGAGAGAGAGAGGGAGACACAGAATCCGAAGCAGGCCCCAGGCTCCGAGCTGTCAGCACAGAGCCCGACGCGGGGCTCGAACTCACGGACCGGGAGATCATGACGTGAGCCAAAGTTGGATGCTTAACCGACTGAGCCACCCGGCCACCCCCCGCCCTTGTTTTTAAGTTTAATTTGTTTTGAGAGAGGCAGAGGGAGTGTGAGCAGGAGAGAGGCAGAGAGAGAGGGAGCGAGGGAGAGAGAGAATCCCAAGTAGGCTCTGCACCATCAATGCACAGCCGGATGGGGCTCGAACCCACCAAACCGCGAGATCGTGACCTGAGCCTAAACCGAGTCGGATGCTCCACGGACTGAGCCCCCCAGGCGCCCCTTGAGTGTTACGATTTCTGCCTGTGAGTCTGGTAAGGAATGTGTCAACCCCTTCGCCGTTGTTCCCGGCTCAGGGCGACATCGGACCTCGGCGAGTCTACTCACGCTGACGGGAGGCACGAACTCCCCACGGTCCAGGGAGAGCCTCTCCAAGTCCGCAGCCAGATGTGAACACTGCCAGCCTGAGCGGCCGCTGCCGTCTTGTTCCCACGAGGGGAACCGGCCTGGACACCAGGCCACCCATCGGGGCTGCTGGACAGGGCCTGGGTCCGGCCCTCCGGCACGGGGACGCTGAGCCAACCCACCTACGATTCACTTCTCGTGAGGCGACAGAATCAACGTCCTCGCCGCGTGAGCCGCCGCGGCTCAGGCTTCCCGCTACTGGCCGAGAGCATCCTGACGACCCCAGCCCCTGGCAGTCAGCAGCGGCAGCCCCAACCGGGCCGAGCAGAGCAGTTAACGCTTCCGAGGCGGGCGCCGTGCCCACTGGTTTACGTTGGAGCCGTCGAGTGCTGCCCACCACCCTTCTCTCAGGACACGCCCGGGGTCCTCGCCGACAGATGGGGACACTGAGGAAGAGAACACTGGAAGAACTCAGAGCGAGCACCAGAGCCAGGATGTACATCCGAGGCATCGGACCCCAAGCTCGCGGCATCGGCCACCGAGGTGAACGGAGCCCGCTGGAGCCCGTGCGTGTCCAAACGACCCTCCTCCCGCATCCTGACCATCAGGCACGATCTGTGGACTCCACCAGCCGAGGCACCAACCCATCCCGGGAGCATCACCCCAGGGCGAAAATGCCAGCTTCCCGCTGACACGGGACGGCGGGGCCGGCAGCCTTCGGCCGGGCTTCCCGCAGCCTCGGAGGCCGGTGCGCGGAGGCTCTGGGGGGCCCCGAGGAAGGCAATTGCTGAAGGCGTCTATTCAGAGCCTCGTGCTGTGTGACCTGGCCGTCAGTAGCCCCAGCCACCGGCAGGGACCCGTGTGCGGATTTCAGACCCCCGGATGGATGAGCCGGGGGCTCAGTATGACTGAGGACATTCCCGTCACTGTAAACAGAGGCTCACCTCGCTTTCCCTTGTTTCTTCAAGTGGATTAACTTTGAAGTGACTTTAGAGGAGACGGCATTTTTTAAATTGAACAGAGACGAAATGCCAGTCTCCAAATGCGTGCCAATATATCTAAATAAATTACATCCCCCAACTGCCAAAGTAGAAAGCGGATTCAATCGGCTAATGAAAAAATACAAAAATGAAGAGTCAGCCACTTTTTGTTCTGTTTTTCATTATTATTTTTTTTAATCCGTGTACTGGCTGTAGCAACCACTTTTCAGCTGGCTGTTGTAGCAGCCGAAATCACATGTCTATTTATTTTTAAAATGTAATAATCAGTCACATCTGGTCCTGATGTGTTCGCAAACGTTCTACGGTTCTCCAAGTGTTTTTATATGTAATACTTGGTTCCAGAACATTTGTGCTTTTGACAAGCACTGAAGGAGATGGGAGGTTAGGCCCTGAGGCTTTGCTACCAGGGTGGGGTCCCTGGACTGGCGGCTCGGGGGTCACTCGGGAGCTCGTGAGAAACACAGCCCGTCCGCCCCAGCCCAGACGCACCGGCTCACCCTCGGGGACTGACGGCCCCACTGTGCGGGACGCGAAAACAAGGCACGGTCCTGATCTCCAGGACTCAGAAACTAGCGGAAGACAGAAACACAAAGAAGGGTGACCGACCGCCAATGCCCGGGCCCAGCGGCTGTGACAGCTCCGAGGGTCCGAGGGCCCAGACGAGGCCGCGCTGGGACAGCAGAGGCAGCCTGGAGCTGGCCACAGAGCGTGGCAAGGGCAGGAGACGTTCGCACGGGAGAGAAGCCCCTGCTGGGAAGCGAGCCTGTCTGGAATGTTCTCCACATGCAGGCCTGGTGAGACACCCCAGCAGTGACGCTGCGTGGGCACCCGCGGCCTTTGCACGCCACAGTAAAGAGGCGGCTGCGTCCGCACCTCTGAATCCTGGAAGCATGCAGGGCGGCAACGGGCGACGAGGTCTGCGGTTAGCGGTGGCCCTTCTGATGGGCCGTGAGGTTTCTATTTTCATGTAATAACAAGTTTGCACGAGTTCCCTGAGTGATTCATCGTCCTGCCTTAAGAGGATGCAGGGACATCTGAATCCCCTGCAGGAGACCCAAGTGAAATAAAAACGCCTCTCTCTTGACCTGCTGCACGGAGGAGGTCACTGACCCCAAATAACGTCACTCTGGTTCCCTCCCCTGAGGCAGACCCTGCTGAGTGACGGCCAGCCCCGTTCCAGGCTCTGAGCGAGCCGATGGCTGCGGGTCACGAGCCATGATATGGGAGGTGGCTGGGGACAAGCAGGTCCCACGGTGGGGGGGCTGTGTGCCGGGCGCTGTGAGGGCGCGTTTTCTTCCGTCCCCACTGTGGCCCTGGGCATGGGTGTCCCTGCCCCTGGGCACAGATAGCAAGGCAGGGGTGAGGGAGGCCGGGGCACAGATAGCAAGGCAGGGGTGAGGGAGGCCGGGGCACAGACAGCAAGGCGGGGGTGAGGGAGGCCGGGGCACAGACAGCAAGGCAGGGGTGAGGGAGGCCGGGGCACAGACAGCAAGGCGGGGGTGAGGGAGGCCGGGGCACAGACAGCAAGGCGGGGGTGAGGGAGGCCGGGGCACAGACAGCAAGGCGGGGGTGAGGGAGGCCGGGGCACAGACAGCAAGGCGGGGGTGAGGGAGGCCGGGGCACAGACAGCAAGGCGGGGGTGAGGGAGGCCGGGGCACAGACAGCAAGGCGGGGGTGAGGGAGGCCGGGGCTTGGGCACATCAGACCCCAGACTCCACTGCTGCTTCCCAGAGGCGTCACGTTTCGGAGCCAGCCTTCCCCCCCAGCCTCCCGCCCTGAGCCCAGACTCTGTGTCTCGGGTGTGTCAGTAGCAGGCTGTCCGCGACGGTGCCAGGGGCCCTGCTGACATCCCATTAGCGCTTGGAAATGCACGGACACGCCTGTGCTCCTGGGGCTGTCCTGTCCCGCGGCAGCATCGATCACGGCCCCCCCTTGGCCCCCTTGTGTCTGACGATGTCTGTCGGCCCCCAGCGTTCAGGCTCCTGCTCCGGGACGCTGGGGCCCGGGGCGGGGGGCTGATACTGGGGGTGCGGGGGGAGCACCGCTGCGGCAGGGCGGGGAGGGGTGGAATAGGCAGGGCCCGAACCGCGCGGCCTGGGCAAGAGAAGCCAGTGGACCCGGTGACCGCAGCAGCCAAGGGTGCCCGCGTCCCCCGAGACCAGCGTCACGGACACAAAGCAAAATGGCAGAGCCCGAGTCCCGAGTGAGGGACGAGAGCCGTTGGAAGCCAGTCGTTCCAGAGCTGTCGTTGCTGGGCAACCTCGGGCCGATGGAGCCCTGTCCCCAGAGACCCGCGGCGGCTCGGCCTTCGTTGTGTTTGGTGGAGTGAGAAGACAGGCACCCAGACTTTACGGCTGACAGCAGGACGGCCGCTTTCCAGCTACAGACGGAGGAGAAGGAGCCTGTCCCTGCACGCGCACGTGCACACACACGCACGTGCACGCACAGACACAGCACACACACGCACACACACACCTGCACCGGCGATCGAACAGCTGCCGTCCAGTCTGCAGCAAGAGTGAGAGACGGTCTCCCTGAGCAGGGTCCGCACACTTTCTGTGAGGGTCCGGATAGTCAATACCTGAAGATCTGTGGGCCACACGGTCCCTGTCACAACCACCCGACCCTGCTCCTGTCCCTCGACAGCTGAGTCCCCACGTTGGAATTTCATGTGACTCTCACATATCATGAAATATGATTCTTTTTTGCTTTTTTTCTTTCTAACCACTGCAAAATATAAGGGCCATCAAATCAGGCAGCAGCCCACGGGCTGCGGTTGGACAACCCCCAGTATAGAACGTTCCGGTACAAAATGTGATCCTGGAATTAAAATTAATCTACTTTCCAGAATATTAGACACTCTCATAGCAGTGATTCCTAATCCTGTAGGCAAATCAGAATCGTCTGTGGATATTTTATTTTTTAAAAAAAGACAAGAGCCAAAGCTTTACAAACCTACCAAATTCGAGCCTCTCAGAGCTGGGGGGTCACTCCCAGCCACAGAGGCGTGGCTGTGTCATAACTTACTGATGTGCCATAAATTATTGAATCCCTTATTGACGACCATCTGAGTTGCTTCCAGCTTTTCACTCTGATTACAAAATACCACATTGAACATCATTACACACATATTCTCCAATTGCGTCCTTAGGGTAAATTCCTAAACGTGAACTGCTCGGTCAGACCGTGAAAATGTACAAGCTTCAGCTCTGTTTCACCTGGGGCTCTGAGTTCGCATTTTAAGACAAAAACACAACCCTCTGCTCCAAACCAAAGTGATGGCTTGTCTCAAACTTAAGTCATATTCCAACAAGGACGGCAGGCACCTCAGCGAGCCACGGCGGTGGGCCTCTGGGCTCCGGGGCCGCGGACGGACCGAGCGCCCTGCTCACCTTCGGTGGGCACCCACCCCGGGCCGGCTTGTGCAATGAGGAGCTGAGGCGGGCTCCCTCACCCGCCAGCCGAGGCTCAGGGAGGCTGGCCCACCTCCTGGCTGCCTCCTACATTAAGCTGTGGCCCAAAGCAGCAGAAGGGATTAGGGATGTCTACACAGGCAGGGCCTGGGCCACACTACCCGCTGGCTCAAGATCTGGATCCGAAACATTCCTGCGGACAAGAGCCTCAAGTTTCCAACTTAAGACCTGGTTTCGAACCGCGGAGCTGAGTGGGCCAGGTGGGGGTCGCCACGACCAGGCATAAAGAAGCACCAGTGGAAAAACAAGGACAGAAAGGACCAAGGATGGCCCTCCCCGTGAGTCACACACCAAATGTGCAAGGCAGATGAGGACAGCAGATGCTCTGAGAGACAATTAGCACAACTTACAGAATAATTCAGCCACAAAAAATTTAGGATAATAAAGCAATCTTCTAAAGAGAAAAGACATGGCACCTGGGTGGCCCGGTCGGTTGGGTGTCCGACTTCAGCTCTGGTCAGGATCTCCCGGTTCGTGGGTTCAAGTCCCGCGTCGGGCTCTGTGCTGACGGCTCGGAGCCTGGAGCCCGCTTCCGATCCTGCGTCTCCCTCTCTCTCTGCCCCTCCCCTGCTTGCACTCTGTCTCTTTCTCTACAAAAAAACAAAAACAAAAACAAAAAAACCATTAAAAACTTTTTTAAAAATAAATAAAATATTTTTAAAAAGACTCTAAGGAAAGTATGGTCAATATTATCAAAAAGATAATGGAAAGTCTAAAGTCATATATTTTAAACTTTGAGAAAAATCAACTTTTGTATGTAAGTTAAAATGTCAATGAAAAGAAAAAGAAATATAAGGCATAATTTATGCATTAGCAGAAGGGAGAGAAAGGAGAGAGATACCAAGCCAAGAAAACATAAGAAAGGAGAACAAATAAATCATGGATCTAGGAAATAGAAAAAGAAGAGAAGGAATAAGTATAATGTGTAAAACCCAAAGTAAATGTAAAAGAATCAAACTCCTATATTTAAAATTTTTTTAATTTTTTTAATGTTTACTTATTTTTGAGAAAGAGACAGAGCACGAGCAGGGGAGGGGCAGAGAGAGGGAGACACAGAATCCGAAGCAGGCTCCAGGCTCCGAGCTGTCAGCACAGAGCCCGACGCGGGGCTCGAACCCACGGACCCCGAGATCATGACCTGAGCCGAAGTCGGACGCCCAACTGACGGAGCCACCCAGGCGCCCCTAAACTCCTGTATTTAAATCAGAGACTATCAAATGGGCTTTCTACTCCAGCTACGTACTGATAAAAATAGACATATTTAAAACCTAATAGAGACAAAATGAAAAATAAAATTTCAAAATAAAAGTGAAAAGTATTATAACGATAAAAGGACAATCAACCAGGAAGAGACTTCTAACTAAACGTAGCAGAGAGAACACTCCACCAGCCTCAATTCTCTCAATCCCCCCAGAAGGACAACAAAGACACAAAAGGGCTGGAGCCGCAGTTTCCTCGGTGTGAATCTGGAAACTGGCACACATACCCCTCACCACGTTCTACTGGTCGAGCAGGTTCGAGCGGAGAGGCACAGACCCCACCGGTGTCAAAGAGTTTCGGAGCTACTTCCTTAAAGCCACCACAGGCGCAGAGGATGGCACAAGTGTCGGCAATCCCGTAATAGCATCCTAAAGCGGGAGAGAGACGGAGCACGGGGCATATCTGAAAACTAATGGCCAAAAATTTCCCAGAATTCAAGAGCCAGGTAAATTCTGAATTTAAATGGCTCTTAGAGTGCCTAATGGCACCAATAAGAAGGGGAGAAAACAGTGAGATGTAGTGTGGTAAAAATAAGGGACACACCCACAGTGTGCGGGAGCTTCCAAAGGTGAAACACAAGCCTCCCGAAAGGAAAAAAAAAGCATCAGAATGACAAGAACCAATAGGTAACATAGTCACGCCCCCCAAAAGTAAACCTAGGATTTTTAACTCAAAATAAATAAATAAATAAACTCTTACACTTACAAAATCTCAGAAAGCATTATCATAATAGGATCATCTTCAAAATCACCCTTGGAGGGGCGCCTGGGTGGCTCAGCCGGTTGAGCGTCCGACTTCAGGTCAGGTCACGATCTCACGGCTCGTGGGTTTGAGCCCCAAGTCGGGCTCTGTGCTCACAACTCAAAGCCTGGAGCCTGGTTTGGATTCTGGGTCTCCCTCTCTCCCTGCCCCTCCCCTGCTCGTGCTTTCTCTCTCTCTCCCTCGCTCTCTCTCTCTCTCTCTCAAAAATAAATAAACATTAAAAAAATGTTTTTTAATCATCCTTGGAGTTCCCCAACAGTTTTGTTGTTGTTGTTATTGTGGTTAATCCGAGAAAAACCAACTATATCCAGAAAGGAAATAACTTAGTAAAATTTAGTATTGACTACATAAGCAAAGGAAAACAAATGTAAAAAAAAAGGTGTGCCCATTACAATGCAGAACTAAAACTTTAAACGGTACCGAAATATCGGGGTGGGGTGCAGGGAATAGAGAAAAGGAAGACTGGAAGCTTATGACCCGCTGAAGCATTTGTCAAGTTTGGGTAGTGACCTAACGACAGGTAAGTGTGGAAAGTAGATACTGGTATGGAAATTCATATTCTAGGGGTAGCCTGGAGAAGAATAAAAGGAGAATGTGCAACTCCGAAGTCAGTAGAATAAAATGTTCAGTAGTATAGATAAATACATAAATAAATAGAAGAAATAAGATCGCAGAAAAGTTTTACTGTTACATTAATTGCAATAAATGCAAATGCAGTGAACCGACCCAAAGAAGATGAGCTCATACTGAATTTCAGAAAGGCAAAGAGAAAGAAGACAAGTAAAAACTAACAACACTTGGCAATACCTTGTCTCTAAGAGACATAATTTTAACAAATGATGCCAAAAGGAATGGAGAAAAGATAGACCAAAGATGAGCCAAACCAAGCAAACAAGTTTGACATCAGACAAAATAGAATTTAGAGGGAAAGCATGATATGAAACAAAGCTTTATATGATACGCTGATAAAAGGAAAAACAGAAGAAGATACACGTACGTAACAAGATATCCTAAAAATATGTAAAGGAATGCAACAATTGAGAGAAATACAAGGAGAAATAAAAGAAAATCGGCAAGTCTGAGAGGAGACTATGACATTTCTGTCTCAGAAACTGCTTGAGCCACAGATTTTAAAAAGTAAGCAAAGATACAGACTATTTGAATAACATAAGGAATATGTTTAACACTTTTAAAGTGGAGGAAGTTTATGTCCAATGGGAATGCAGCATTCTTTGGAACCCACATAGAATTTTGGAGATAATATATATACACTGCACAGGAAAGTCCGACAAATTCCAGAGAATTAACATCGCATCAAGGATGTTCTCTGACTACAATGTAATAAAAAATGGGACTAAAGAACAAAAGTTTTATTTTTTTTAAAGCGTCCATATCTAAAAGTTTGGGAGCATAGTATTTTGTTTTTGGAAGCCTACTATTCAGCCAAAGGAGCCATAGGAGATATTGTGGAGTACTTATTGTTGAATGAACAAAATTGTGTCCAAATTGGTGAGCTATACCCAAAGCAAGGGGACATTTTCAGTTGTAAGTCTGTTTATAAAACCATTTGAGATAATGGACAAACCATTCAACTCAAGAAGCTAGAAAAAGAACAAACAAAGGAAGCGGAAGGAAATAACAAAGATAAGTGCAGACAATTAAATGGAGAGCTAGAGAGCAATAGAGAGGATTAACTAACTGTCCTACAGGATGAAACTCCCAGATGGGAAACCCGCTGGTATGAATAATTACACACAAAACAAGATTTTAAAATACAATGAGAGATAAATAACTTTAAAACCAAGATGAGGCAAATACATTTCTATTAAAAACAATGTTTTAGGGGTGCCTGGGTGGTTTAGTCGGTTCAGCGTCCGACTTCGGCTCAGGTGGTGATCTCGCGGTTCGTGAGTTCGAGCCCCACGTCGGGTTCTGCACTGACAGCTCGGAGCCTGGAGCCTGCTTCGGATTCTGTGTCTCCCTCTCTCTCTGCCCCTCCCCTGCTTGTGTTCTGTCTCTCTCTGTCTCTCAAAAATAAATAAACGTTAAAAAAATGTTTTTAATGCCAAAGTTGACACAAGAAGAAATAGAAAGCTTAGCTACACCAATGGGCATGAAAGGATTTAAAGTGGTAACTGAAAATCTCTCTTGCAGAGAGCTGTGGCTTAGGTGTAGATTTTCCCTAATCCCTCTGCAAAAACAAAAGAAAAAGCCTATAGACAAGATGTTAAACAAAACTACCTGACAAAAGATTCCCCCAAACCTCTCAGACCATGGGCAGGCGTAAACCAACCACCAGCAACAGGTCTCACCAGAGCGGCAAGGGCATCCCAGGGGCAACACGAATGGACTAAGAAATAAGAAATCTGGAAATCACCTATCAGGACTCTCCCCCATAAAGGACGGAACTCCTTCAGACTTGAAGACTTGACTGGCCAGTATAGGAACAATAGTCCGAACTGGAGGAGGTTAGTGTGTGGGCAAGTTGTCCACGAATTATGACAGACTGTCTGGAGGGGCAGAGGCAGCAATCCCAGGAGGCGGACAGAGCCCCGCGCCCGTGGGACCAGCTGATCGCAACAGGACAGAAGTGCTTGGGCTGGAGGAGAGGATGTTTCAGATGTTACCAGGGAAGATGGAACTCAGGAAGGAGAGTTGAGTACTAGGAAACCCATCAATGTAACTCATCACACTGACAGCCCAAGTGAGGAAAACCATGTCATTTTCATCGATTCTGAAAAGGAAATTCCATACCCATCTCTAAAACCCTCAATAAAATAAAAATTGGTGGGTATTTCCCGAACATGAAAGAATACACAGACCTCAGCCTACAGCTGGCATCTCACTTACTGAGGAATCACTAGCAAGGATTTTTCATCATGTTTCTTAATCTACGTGTTAGATGCATAAAAAGATTACAGATTTATTTTCACTGACCTCCGACAGAAATGTAGCTTTTCCTCCAATTGGGAATGTTAAGTAGTAAACCGCAGGAAATTACCTATGATTTTGTTGCCAATAGAAATCACCAATATTTTTATATCATATCACAGTTGTCAGAGTATCTCAGAATATTATTTATGCCTGTCATTGCTTCGAAACTATGGTATTTATCAGACCTGCCATGATATCTTGCTATTTAATACAGCGATAATATTTCAGCGACTACTTACGTACCTGGTCTCCTTTGCAATCTTATGTACTTTGTGCATTTAAAATCTTACTTCAGAAAAGAGGTCCGGGGCATGAAAACAGGGTTATGAACTCTTGTATTTGTCCAAAAAAACAAATCAGGAACAAAACAAGGATGTCTACTACCTCCAACGACGCAAGGGATTTTACAGACGTAAATGTAGCAAGCCTACAAACGATAATCAAGCCTGTCGCCACCCACTGTGAGCTCTTCCCTTACGAGCATGCACATACCCTCAGCACTGGCTCCTCGCCGAGTGACAGGCACGTGCCGGAAGACGAAGCCTGCACACCACACGAAGCATCGCCTGTGTCTCCGACATCCGCAGACCTCCAACCCTCTCGACGGAGGGCACGGCATCAGCCCTGCTGAGTTTCCAAGCCAGTCGTGGCCAGGCCTCGCAGGAGGCAGCGGGCCAGCTCCGACAGTGGCGGGACGTAGAAACGGGGGGTCCTGCCCCAGTCCAGTGCCCCGTGTGTCTCAGGGGCCAGCTGTGGGTCCGCCACAGAGGTGCCAACGTTTACTCTTATACTTCTGTTGCTACTTCCAGCTGTTTGGGCCCCCTCGGACTTCCCGACACGCTCTGGTTCCCTTGTAGATGTTACCGCCCTGCCCTGAACCTCCCCCTCCACTTGTCTGGAGTCCGGACTCCTCATCTGGCTTTAGCAAGCCCTCTCCCCCAGAATGGGGGGTTCGCCGGAACCGAAGAGGCTTTGGTGCTGTAATGGACCTAACAGAGACCACCACTGCTTAGCGAAGTGGGGCAGTGCCTGAATTATTAGGTCGGGCGGCGATGCCCAGCACATCAGGGAGGTGGGAGGGCAGGCGCTGGGCTGCAGCAAACATCTTCGACCAAAGACATACAAATTATATAAAAAACGCACACACCCCACTACGTGAGCCAGACAAAGCAAGTCTTCAGGCTTTATCCGGCCCCACAGGCCACAGCCTGCTGCCTCTGCAGATTTCTCGCCGAGCCCTGCACGAAGCGCACGTGCATGACGGTCTTTGCGCCCCGTACTCTGGCCCGTGTGCTCCCTCCGAGCCCTGTGGAGGCATGGGGGCTGCCCGCCACCGTAGCGGATTTCCTAGTTCGTATATTCGCCAGCTCAGCCGAGTGGACAGCGTGCCCGGAGCCCGGGTAATGACCCAGGTCCGCACGCCCTCCTGTGAGTCCTCAGAGCCTCTCTTTCTGGAAGCGTGCACAAAACTGCTGCTACAACCAAAGAGAATATTTGACCAAAGAAGGTGACACGGGGGTCTAAATATAGTTACCATGCAGCTGTAATTTCTCCACTGAATAGAGAAGGTATAAATCGGGATTTTCTTTAACTCTTGGAGCACAATATGTGACTGCGGGCTTCATTCATGAACCAATTCCTCTACATAATTCATGCTTATTTAAATACCTCCTTGCCATTTGACAGGCTGCAGAAAGGCAGGCTGACTAGGAAATTAGCATTAGCACTGCCTGCAAATTGTAGGTTTTAATGGCTCCAGTCCCGGAAATAACCAAAGAGGATGAAGCTAAGGAACTGGGGCAATCCTTAAGGCTCGAAGGAAAGGGAGGAACAGCAACCCTTGCCGTCTACACAGCAGTCTGCAGGTTGCAAAGGGCTCCGTGCTCATTACCCACCGCGAACCTGAGAAGCTGGGTACGGAGGGGACAGTGTCCCCCATCCACAGAAGAGGAAACTGAGGTCCAGAGTGGTTCCCTCCACACCGCAGCTAGAACGCTCCGGAGCCGGGATTTGAGGCCAGGTGTGCAAACTGTGCAATGATGTGGGTTCAGCAAACGTTCTGTGTAAAACTCCGGGTAGTAGTTCAGGCTTTGAGGGCCACACGGTCGTTTTTACGACTACTCGACACTGCCCGCGTAAGACAAAAGCAGCCACAGACAATCCGAAAACTCACGGGTGTGGCTGTGTTCCAGAGAAACTGGACTCTCGCAGGCAGGCGGAGCCGCGTTGGCCCCAGACTACAGTCTGCCAAGGGGTGACCCGTGGGGTCACCGGTACAGCGGCCGCACCCCTGCCCTGCCACCCTCACGCGGCCACGCTTCCTCTGCCGTCTTACGAACCCTCCCACAACTGAGCTGGTCCGGAAGAGGGAACGGGCGGGAAAGACGAGGACGCAGAGAGGTTCGAGGAAGTGCCGTGAGAGAAGAGTCCCCGGAAAGGCCACTACTTCCCAAGGAGTCGGGTCAGAGTCCTGGGGGCCGAGTGTCAGGGAAGAGGCAGGACAGACGCCCCGCCGGCTTCCCCCGCAGACTAGCGTGTACCGCCATCCACCAGAAACTTCGTGTTTTCTGGAACAAAACAGAAGCTTCAAAGGGACAAATCTGATCGGCAGTGTGGCTGACAAGAGTTTCGGGATCAAAGCCGGACTAGAAACAGAACCCCGGGCTCCCTGGTCCCAGGCCACTGTCCGCTCGCATCCACAGACGCCCTGCAGACTCGGCACACGGCAGACGGCAGGACCCAGCCGGCCTTCGGAAGACTCAGAGAAGCCCTTGCTCTAGACCTGCACGTGCTTTGCCGGCCCTGTTTAGGCCGCCAACTGCTGCCTGGCGGGCTCAGCCCCCTTGCTCATCTGGTGCAAATACGAAGCTGGGTCTCTGCGTCTCCATCTCTGTGGATACGTCCTGCCCCATCCCTGTGTGACCTTCACCCGCCCTGCTGATCCCAGCTGCTCCCCTTTGGGAGGTGGGTGGGTGTGGTGGGTGTGTTCAGGGTCAGGCTGCGGCCCCGTCAGGGTGGCTGTGTCCTCGAGCAATAAACTCCCCTCTCCTCCTCCCTCTTTCCCCTTCCCTGAGGAAGACAGGCCACACGGGACATGCCGTCCCTCCCACAGCAATATGGGCTACCCGTTCTATTAAGGACCGCAGAAGAGCCGTTTACAAACACTTGTAACTGTGCATTAGCAGATCTCCCCGTGGCAGATACAGATCCCTTAATGGCCAGTGGAAAATCCAGAAAGAAAAGGCTGTGTTTTCATTACCACTCCTAAGAGAGCAGCCTGGGGGCTCCAGCTATGCAGAAACGGGGGCCGAAGTAAAGTGGGGGAGCCGTCAACATCCCAAGCAGTGCTGAGAAGGGACAAGCGCTGGGCTCTCTGCACGGCGGCGGATTGGCGGTCCTGGGTGTGACGGTCTGTGGGTGACAGCCTCAGAATAAGAGTCTGCAGGGAAAGTCCACGGGGGGCTTTCAGCTCTAAGCTGGGGTGCGGGTGAGGCGGGGCTCTGCTCTCCCTGTCATGACAGGGAAGCAATCCTGTGCCCGGCTTGTCACTGGGGGACCAGGTGACCTTGGGCCGGAAACGGGAAACAGCTCCCAGGCACCCAGCCAGTTCTCTGTCCTGATGGGGGAGACTGAGTTATAGCCCCCAGACCCAGTGGTGGCCGCTGCATAGACAGCTACCCTGCAGGGGGCTCCAGGCGGGCAAAGGGGGCTGTGGGGGCCGAGAGGTCCCCTGAATCCAGAGCCGGAGACTTCCCTCTGGGGACAGTGCTAGGCAGAGAGCCCGTGGGGAGCAAGGCTGCTGAGTTGCGTGCTTCTTTGTCTGTCCTTCTATTTCCCATCTAGTGATTCATATTAAAATCCAGTGCCACACTTTAAAATCCAAAATTTCACATAAAAATCTGGGCTCCCGACGTGTCGTTCAAGAAATGGGAAGAGTCACAACGTGAAGGCAGGTTTTTACGTGCTGCCGCCCAGGGGGAGCTGAGTAGCTCAGGGTGCACCCTCCCCCCCGCCCTGTGTGCTGGTCCCCACACCCCCCGGCAGCGAGGCTGATGCCGGCTGAAGTCTGTGACTTACATCCTGTCCTCCTGACCCATCGGCTTTACCGGCTGGCCTCTGGGAGGGTATTTGTCTGTGACGCTGCACTACCCTGTGACCCCTCGCCTTCCCCTCCCACCAAGTGCCCAATCTGCAGGGCACGTTCAGTGTCAGACGAACCCAACGGGAGGTCGCCCCCTGCCCTGTCTTGCAGTGGAAACAGAGCGGCGGGGAGGTGGAGGAGAAAGCCCAGCATGCAAACCCAGGAGACGCCCAGTGGAGCCCATTCTGTGCCACAGCTGGTCTAGAACAGAAGCCCGCCTGGTCTGAGAGCTGCGAGTGGAGTGGATGAACTCCCGGGTCCCTCCCAGCTGGGAAATGTGCCCCTTTCAGAGCCGCCAATCAACGGTTTCCAGACCTTCCCCTTCACTTCAGACCTCCGTCCCAGTTCCGAGTTCTGGGACCTCGTGGCCTAGTCGCAGGCTGCCTCCCCAAACCTACTTCCTGTTGGTGTCACTCGGCCATTTTTAAAAATTTAACTCATTGGGGCGCCTGGGTGGCTCAGTCGGTTAAGCGTCCGACTTCGGCTCAGGTCACGATCTCACGGTTCGTGGGTCCGAGCCCCGCGTCGGGCTCTGTGCCGACGCCTCGGAGCCTGGAACCTGCTTCCGATTCTGCGCCTCCCTCTCTCTCTGCCCCTCCCCCATTCACGCTCTGTCTCTCAAAAGTGCATTTTTTCTTCAGTTGTTGAGCACAGTGCTCTATAAAGATCAAGTAAGCCATCTATGTCTTTAGTGATCTTTTTTCTAGATATTTTATTGCGTACTTAGAGCGGGGCGTTAATATCCCGTATTTCCTACTTTGTCAGTTTTTGTTTCCTATATTTTGAGGGCTTGTTAGTCAACAAACCTCTGTTTATGGTGGTTTTGTCTTCCCGATGAATTGATCGTTTTGTGATTACGTATTGGCCCCTTTATTGATGTAATACTTTTTGTCCTGGTGTCTAACTTATCTAATATTATTGTAGCCACTCTAGATTTCTTATTTACCATTTGATCCTTTAAAAATCCACTTACCTTTCCGTTGAGCTATAACTGACATCTAACACTGTACCGGTTTCCAATGTGCAACATAATGATCTGGCATTTGTACGTATCGCAAAATGATCACCCCAGTAAGTTTAGCCAACACCTATCCCGATACGTGGTTATAATTGTTTTCTCGTGATGAAGAATTTTAGATCCACTCCCTTAGCGGCTTTGAAATGCGCATGACAATAGTTACGACCGCATGACCCTACAGGTGGCTATCGAAGTTACAGATACCCAAGCGCATCAGCACACCGTACAGCCCTATGCCATATTATTTTATAACTGGCACTTTGTGCCCTTGGACTCCATTCACCCATCGTGCCCACCCGCCACCCCCTGCTTCTGGCAACCGCCCATCCGTTCTCAGGATCTATGAACTTGGTCTTTCTATTTGTCTGTTTTAAATTTTACATATAAGTAACATCACACGGCATTTGTCTTCATCCGTCTGGCTTGTTTCACGTAGGATAATGCCCTCAAGTCCATTAGATGCAAATGGCAAGATGTCTTTCTTTTTCATGGCTGAATAGTATTCTGTTACATACATACTATTATATATTATTTATCACATCTTCTTTATTCATTCATCGGTGGACACTTGAGTTCTTTCCATATCTTGGGTGTTGCAAAATGTTTTGATAAGCATGGGGGTGCACATATCTTTTAGAATTAGTGTTTCTGTTTTTCTCAGATAAATATCCAGCAGTGGTTCTTGGAACCTACGGTATTTCTATTTTTAACTTTTTGAGGAGCCTCTGTACCGTTCTCCAGAGTGGCTGCACCAGTCTATCTTCAGACTAACAGTGCATGAGGGTTCCTTTTTCTGCACATCCTCACCAACGCTTGTTATTCCTTGTCTTTTTAAAAATGTTTTAAAAGTGTTTGTTTATTCTTGAGAGAGAGAGAGAGAGAGAGAGCAAGGGGGGAGGGACTGAGAGAGAGAGAGAGAGAGAGAGAGAGAATCCCAAGCAGGCTGCACGCTGTCGGCACGGAGCTGAACACGGGGCTCAAACTCATGAACCATGAGACCATGACTTGAGCCAAAACCAAGAGTCGGACACTTAACCAACTGAGCCGCCCACCCAGGCGTCCCTTCCTTGTCTTTTTCATTCTAGCCATTCTGACAGGTGTGAGGGGATGCCTCGTTGTGGTTTTAATTTTCACCTCCCTGAGAATAAGTGATGTTTAGTACCTTTTCAAGTACCTGTTAGCCATCCGTATGCCTTCTTTGGAAAAATGTCTCTTCACATCCTCTGAATCTTTAATTGGACTGTTTGTCTTTTGCTACTGACTTGTATGAGCTTTTTATATATTTTGGACGTTAACCCCTTAGCAGATATATGATTGGTAAATATTTTATCCCGTTCAGTAGGTGCCTTTTCATTTTGTACATTCTTTCCTTTGCTGTGCAGAAGCTTTTGAGTTTGATGTCGTCCCAAAAGTTTATCTTTGCTTTTGCTGCCTTTGCTTTTGGAGTCAGGTCCAAAAAGTCAGCTCCAGGACCAGCATCAAGGAGCTCACCACCCATGTTTTCTTCTAGGAGTTTTATGCGCTCAGGACTCACAGTTAGGTCTTTGATTCATTTTCAATTTATTTCTGTGTCTGGTGGAAGACAAGGGTCCAGTTTCATCCTTTTGCATGTGGTTGTCCCGTTTTCCCAGCACCATTTATGGAAGAGACTATCTTTTCCCCATTGCATATTCCCGCCTCCTTTGTCAAAGATGAATTAACTGTATGTGCATGGGCGTATTTCTGGGCTCTCTAATCTATTACATGATCTAGGTGTCTGTTTTTATGTCAAGGCCATACCGTTTTGATTACTTTAGCTTTGTCATATTGTTTGCAATCAGGGAGTGTGAGGCCTCCAGCTCTGTTCTTCTCAAGATTGCTTTGGCTATCTGGGGTCTTCTGCAGAATTTGTCAGAAATCTCATGGCCTTTACCAAGTGGACAGTATTACCTGTCAGAGCTATAAACAGACTAGATGCTCCTCCTGCCCAGTCAAATGTCACCAGGTCGACCCTAAGAGGCCCCATCACCAAAGTCTGTGTGGGAGACGCAAAGGCACATGCCCACCCTGGGGCGGAACCTCCAGTCTCAAATATATAATTTAAGTGAAGGGGGAAAAAAAGAAAAAAATGAAGACCAAACCCAGCCTTGCTGAATGTGTACCAGTGGAGGAGATAAGTGAGCTCTTCCCCCAGCCCCTTCTCTTCTCTTCCTCTCTCCTCAAAATGCCGCAGGAGAGCCTGCTTTCCCGGACCTACTCCCCATGAGTGCTGTTCACTCATCCTGCCTTCCTTCCTGCTAAACTAGCGTCCCAGGCCTTCCGCAGGCACCGTGTGCTCCCCCAAAAGGCACGGGGCAGGCTACTCTTCGTTGTCTGCACAACAGGCATCCACCCCATTTTCCAGGCTCCCTGACCCAGCACCCCTTCTGTTTGCAACAGCGGTGCCCCCGCCCTGGCGATGAGCAGTAGTTTGGTTGCATCCTGGCATTTCTCTCCTGTCACGTTTTGCCAAGCATGTGACTTTGCATCCATTCCCGGCGTCCGTAAAGGGAAGAGGTTGCCATGTCTCCCAGACAATGCAATTCAAGGAAGGCTGCTAGAAGCCCTGGGGAAGCCTTGGTTTTCCTGATTAACTGGGTAGCTGCAGATGGTGCTGCGCCCCCGTGCGCTCCCCACCTTGAACGTAGCTGGGATGCCTGGAGCTCTAAGAGCCATCTGGTAGCCGTACAGGGACACGCTATCATCCCACAGACAGCAGAGCAATCAAGCAACAAGAACAGAGTGGGGATAGAGCCTCGATGCATCACCAAGCCCTGAAACCATCCTGGGACAGCCTCTCTTTGGACTCCTTGTAATGGGAGAAAATTAATCACTTTTATCGCCTAAGGTACTGTTAGTGGATCTGTTATTTGTCCCTGAAAGAATGCCTCCTCCCTCCTCCCTTTTCTCTGGCTTTCCAAATTCATCTTGTTGCAGGGAAGCTGATTTATATACTGCATCTAAGGTAACGTCTGGCCCTCAGTAGACGCTCTCGAAGTCGCCGCTATTCCCACTCTGCAATTCCTTGTCCTTGAGACTCTCATCCGGCTTCCCCTCCACCTCCACAGCTCCTGTGGTTGTGTCTGAGTCAGCACGTGAGTAATGGATCGCATAAGGCTGCCTAAAATGTGTCCCGAATACCGCCTCTTTGGGGTGTCTTCTCTCCTTTACTAGAGTATGAACTCTTAAGAGGAGAATCTCTCACAGGTTTCTCCCCACGGTACTGTGTTTCATCAAACTTAAGATACCAATTTTTAAATGCATCATTATTGGGGCTCCTGGGTGGCTCACTCGGTTGAGCTACCGACTTCGGCTCAGGTCATGATCTCACAGTTTGTGAGTTCGAGCCCCGTGTCGGGCTCTGTGCTGATAGCTCGGAGCCTGGAGCCTGCTTCCCATTCTGTGTCTCCCTCTCTCTCTGCTCCTCCCCCACTCATGCTCTGTCTCTCTCTGTCTCAGAAATAATAAACATAAAAAAAATTTTTTTAAATGTGTCATTTTATGAACTAGAAAGAAAGAAAGAAGGAAAGAGAAAGAAAGAAAGAAAGAAAGAAAGAAAGAAAGAAAGAAAGAAAGAAAGAAGGAAAGAAACCTTGCCAACTAACTGATGACGCGGTAGGGGAGGAAAACTTTTCCCTTCCTCCCTTGTTGGTTCTTTTCCTGGCCGAATAATTACATTGACATAAGACAGATTAACAGGAGAAAAACAAATTGAATTTTGTCTGTATGCGAGCTCCACAAGGACATGAGAGGCCCTACCACAGTCAGGCAACTGAGGCTCATCCTGAGCTGGGGAGGAGGGGGGGGGCCCAGGACTTCAAGGGGAGGAGGACCACCCCCAGGAGGACACAAGAGTGGGTGTTCAGTAGACAGGAAGAGCGCCGTGTCGGGCGGATCTGTCTCTCTGACATGAAAGGGTTGGCACCAGCCATAGCTCTTTCCCTGGTGGAGGCCCCCATCTATCCATTTGGCAGCCAAGGGGGAGGGAAAAGGCTCCTCTGGAGTCTGTGTGGCCTCGATTGTCTTCGGCTGGGGGGTGATCCACATGCCAAAGTGGCACCTTCCTGGGCCGCCCGCCCTGACTGCCCCCCCCCCCACATGTTGTAGAACCTAAGACCTAATCTAATATCGGACATGTTAAAATGTGTGCCTTTCGGAACTAAAGACTGAATATACAAACTGGCGGTGGCCAGAGTCTGTACTAACGCTCACCTACAGCCTGCAGCGACCGGTCCGAGATATCCGACCACAGCCTCCGTCACAATGCACCCTAGGTGTCCCAAACTTGACCGAGAACTGACAACTTCCCTAATTTTTGTGCCTGCTTCCGACTCAGGACCAACTGGGGAGGGCCAATATGACCCTTACCAACCACCCGGGGTGCCTACTTCCGGTTTCCTGGCACCGACAGCCTCCGATCAGGGGCAGCCTCCCCTCTTGCCCGCTGTGAAGCTTTCCCCCTCCTCCGTCAGCCTTCGGTCTTGGCCAAAAGCAAGTGACGGTAGCGGCCTCCCTTCCCGTGGCAACTTCAGAGTAAACAGCCTCAGCCTGGTCCCACTCAGGCCCTCTTTGTGCCACAGAAACGGTGATTCCCCGTGGCGGTACTTTTCACCGTAGCGCTGGTGTTCGGCCAGCATTTACCTTCCAGGTAGTGGGAGGAGTACGGACATCTGGCCGGGGAACGTTCGGAGAGGGGCTTGATAAGGACACCAGACTGCAGCGGTCCAGTAGGGAGACCGCTCAGGCCCGGGCTGAGGTGGAGGGACAGGCATAGGCACAGTCCAGAGAAGAGAAATACCAGATACGCGGTGGAATCAAAGGAGAGGGTGAGAGGCCATTGAGGCTGAGAGGGTGGGGTCCCAGGGGACACCACAAGATCAAGCCCCATTGGGCTGAGGAGACCAGACTGCGACCACGGGAGGGCAGGACAGGCAGCGGGCTCTGGGAGGAAAGCTGAGTCACAGGTGTAAAAGAGCGACTCCTCACCACGGAAAGGGTGCGAGGAGCGAGCAGAGCCGCACGGTGTTGGCTGCTGTGTCACGTCTGTGTTCTTTAAGGGACAAAGGCAAGGCCACCGACCGACGCAGCTGAATGTGACCTCCCTGGAAGGCGTTGCCTGCCAGCGGGCTGCGTTTTGTCGCTCTCTGTCCCACGGACATCACTAACAAGATATAACTGAATTAAGTTTAATACCAATCATATAATAACCTCAATCTAAAGGCAGAAGCCACGGCAGGAAGGCGAGTCATTTGTTGGTCTTTGTCTCCTTAAAAGTCCCCTCTTCTGGCATTATTAGTGCGTTGGAAATGGTTAGCTGTACCCCTTGGAGCAAAGCTGTTAATAACAGGTGAGCAGAAGACTTGGGAATTCACTCATTGTGTCCCTCCACTGAATTCGCCCCTTTAAAAGCCTCAGGAGGCCAGGGATAATTAAACAACATTAATTAAAATTCTAAAGAACGAAAAAGGGCAACCCGCAGGAGGGACAATGGAACAGCATCAAAGAGATAGGACGTGACAAAAATAGGAGCGATCACCATGCGTTAAAGCCCCAGGAGGGTGCGAGCCCAGCTGGAGGCTTTCCAGGAAAGCTGTGGACTGCAGCCCCTTGGGGCAGCGAGGCACCGTGGGGCAGGAAGGAAGGGTCCCCTGGGTGCTCACAGGTCTCCTCTCTGTCTCCACAGACATCTGGGAGGTCCATGGCCTCTGTAGATCATAATTAAACATTCCCCCAGGATTACCTTCAGAAATTTCTATGAATACAGAATGTACCACTGCCTCGCGGTTTTAACATGCTGCTGCGTAGTCTCCGTGTTTGGGCTTTTAGTTAAAAAGAAGGAAATCTAGCACCTTGCTAACTAACAGAACGGTTCTCTCACGCAAATTTCTCCAGCTCCCCCTCTATCAGATTGAGAAATAGGGCACTGAAGCCACTGTCAGCGGTGGCCTGTGCCAGTGCAAGGGGCTGTGGATGAAGGAACCCCGGGGTGGAGGTGCGCGGGCCACATGTGACCGAAGGGAGCCTGACACGAGTCCCCCTCCCAGAGACAACGAATGCTGCCGACTTGTTGCGTATCGCCCCAGAGATCATCTGTGTGCGTTTAGGCAAGTACGTGCACAAATCTGCTATTTTTTACAAAGAGTAATGTATATGCCATCCATACAACTTTTTGTTTTCACTTACAAGTGTATCTTAGGAGGGGCACCTGGAGGGCTCAGTCGGTTGAGTGTCCAACTTCAGCTCAGGACATGATCTCGCGGTTCGTGGGTTCGAGCCCTGCGTCGGGCTCTGTGCTGACAGCTCGGAGCGTGGAGCCTATTTCAGATTCTGTGTCTCCCTCTCTCTCTGTCCCTCCCCTGCTTGCACTCTGTCTCTCTCTCTCTCAAAAGTAAATAAAAATTAAAATCTATCTATCTATCTATCTATCTATCTATCTATCTTCGAGACCTTCCACACCAGATGGTGCTGAGCTGCCCTCCCTGGGGATCTATGGGAGGATTCCCTTGTATGCATGTGCCCTCATTTGTTGAACGGGTCCTCGGTTAGGTGTCTACTCTTCGTTACGGTCCGCGCCGAATAAATAACCTCGTACAAGGGTCAGTTTCACGTGCAAATACATTTAGAGGACAACTTGTTATAAATGGAGGTGCTGGGGAAGGAGTATTTAAAACGGAGATAAAAATAGCATCTACTTCCTCGAGTGGTTTTAGGATTACAGCTTTTGTGCCTAAATCGTACTAAAAGATTGACAAGTCGCTGTTGTTTTGGAAGGCAGGCGCTGTGCTGGGCCCCGGAGGGAGCGGGAGCAGAAGTTCCCAAACAAAAGCGGATTCATAGCCCCTCCCTTAAATGCTTCAGCAGGGACCTATTCTTTTCAGCAGAGCACACGAGTAAATGCTATCTTGGGCATACACACAGAATTCTAATAAGCACGGAGGGGAGACGGATAAATTCTAAATGGAGAAGTTTTTACAAGAAGTGCAGCTTACGAGCTGGGTTTTGAGCTTGAGGAGGGTCTAAACAGGCAGGAGAGGGCAGAGGCAACATTCCAGATGGAGAGGATTATGGAAAGACCAAGCACCCCGAAATGACTCTCTGAACACTAGAATTCTTGGACGTGAAGTTATTTAGGAACCACTGTCTGTCCGGATAAACCTCAAGCATGTGCTTCACTGGCAAACCTTTCATCACTTTGATTTAAAAAAAAAAAATCAGGCAAGGACTGGCCAGACGGGACTTAAACAGGGAAAATGTTGGTGCGGAGCATGGGCTGGCTTCTTGTCATGGAAGGTGAGCTGGGGACGTAGGAGTCCGGGAGCTGGGACATTCTTAAAGCTCCTGCATATGGAGGACTGACACCCTCTGCCACAGTCCCTGAGAAATCACAGCACAGCCTGACCCCTGGCATGTCCTTCTAGAATCAGAGAGAACAGTGACCACCAGGCGGCTTCCAGAAGACATCAATATTTCATCTAAGTATTGTAGCCACCGTATCCGTTTTTGCTGATAACGGTTTCTTCCTGGGGAATAGAGGCCGATGGCTTACACTTCACACCTTGACTTACAAACGTGCGGGTGCTGAGGGGTCTAGCCTGCTCTCGGTGCTGTCGCCAGGGAGGTTTACAAAGGACACCTGCCACTTGCAAGGTTCTTTGAAGGTCCCAGAGGCCTCTGTACTGACCGCTGCCCTCTGTGGATGTGTCCTGAAGTATCTCCTAGGCGGGGCTGAGTGAGACCAGCCCCTGAGAAAAGCCAACCAGGACCTCACGCTGGTTTCCTGCTGCTGCCGCAATGGTTTCCTCCAGTCCTGTTACGTGAGGAGTAACAGGTCTCAAAAGATGTGAGACTTTTCGTGCAGTAAGAGAACATTTACGGATTTTATGAGCCGGAAACTCATTCCCTATAGAGTAACTGTTGGGGCCATTTTATAAACGTCTGAGGTCGACCCTGCTGACATATCATTCAAGCCGCACATCTCAGGGGGACCCTCTGATTCCTCCCTGTTTAATCTCCTGGTCCCTGCGTCCCTGCCGCGTGCGGTCGGTCACAAGCCTCAGTCATTGCTACCTCTGAAGCCTTGCACCTGCATCGTCTTCACTTTTCTCACTGCCGCCACCTGCTCTTGATCTCATCCCCCCTTCCCTGCACCACTGCAGCAACCGCCTGGCCAGCCCGTCAGGCCTCATCCCTCCCCACGCGGTTGAAGGAGTCCAGGGACGGCACCCCAAAATACACAGCTTCGGCGTATTGATTATTTGGAGCTAAAGGCATTCGAGAAACAGCCAGATGTGGGAAGGGACCTTGAGCCTCCTTTTTATTCCTGGAAGCAGGAGGTGACGTCCCCACGAGGAGGATGTCCCCCGTCCCCACACCAGAGGAGAGGAACACTCTTCCTCAAGGCTGAGAAGCTGACAAGAGAGTTCTGCACAAACAGACTGTGTTAAAACAATCCTGTTGTCCTTTCACCTCCCTGCAGAGCTCGGCCACCTTCCCCCCGACGGCCTCTCTCTGGAAGAGGAAAGCCATTCTGTCTGTGGGCGCCCTTGCTGGGGGAGCTCGCAGCTCGGGGGCTTTTCTCCGGGTCCCCCAAGCCTTGGGAGTAGGGGGAAGACTGCAGAGCCAGCCTCAGACACAGACCCCACACCATTCTGTCCGGGGGACACGCTCGAGCCTCCGGGCGAGGACCCCAACTCTCCGGCCGGCCGGCGGTACCCCACATGGTTTGGCCCCGCCATCTGTGGCCTCGTCCCAGGTCCCCCTCCCCTGGCCACTCCCCAGACACACCGATCACCCGGCCGCCCTGGAGTCCACGGCGAGCTGGACCACGTCGCTTCTTCACCCCCGCTGCCGACTCTGCCCGGGGTCCCCTTCCCCTCCCCCGTCCCTGCTCCAGCCCCAGCTCCTGCTGGCACTCCCTGGACACCCCCAGGCCGGCGTCAACCACAGCCACACCTGCACCCGGGCCTCGGGGGGCCTCTCCCTCCAGGCCCGGCCTATCTCCATGGGAATGGAGTTCCAGAAGGCAGAGTTTAAAGCCTCTTCAGAAATACGTGAAGTTTAATGCACAGAGTTCTGGGAAATTCTCCCACTTGCTGATGCCATAATTCATGTGCTCAACGGTCCCAGTTCGCCTGGCTGTGAAACGGCGGTCTGAGTGAAGAAGGTGATGTCCCATTCTGCGTCGTATGGAATGAAACCATCCCGACTTCCTCCTTAGCACGGCAGGTGCACAGGCCAGCGCGCGTCCAGCACAAACCGTTGCGTTTTAGTCTGTGCAGCACAGTCACTGAGACCTTGTTTACGAAACACAGTGACATCATCGTACTGGAACGACATACACGAAGTATAAATAGGTAATACCGAGGTCCTGAAAGTATGGGGAAAAAGAGCAAAAAAACATTGCCCTGAATCCAACCCCCCGCAAAAGTCACAATTCATGTCAGGTGTTTATGCAGAAGAGATCGTGCTTCTTGTGTTACTTAAGTAAAAAAAAGATATTTAGGGGCGCCCAGGTGGCTCAGTGGGTTAAGCGTCCAACTTCGGCTCAGGTCATGATCTCGTGGTTTGTGGGTTCGAGCCCCGCGTCGGGCTCTGTGCTGACAGCTCAGAGCCTGGAACCCGCTTCGGATTCTGTGTCTCCCTCTCTCTCTGCCCCTCCCCCACTCATCCCCCCCCTCAAAATAAATAAACATTAAAAAAGATATTTACTGTAATTTTACTTGTACTTAACAGAACAAAGAGGAATTGACAAGAAACCGAAGACATTCCTGAACTTCACGTGAATGTTTCTTCAGCACAAGAGATCTTCATTCCTAAAAGCTCCCACTGAAATTAGGGAAATTTTAGCTAAAAATGGAAGGTGTGGGAGTCACTGGTTTTTAACTCTACATTTGAGTCTTGGCACAGCACGGGAACTCATTTGCTCATTCACTGAGCACTTAGCACCCACGAGACCATCCAGGCACCGGTATTGCAATGGGGAAAAATCAAAATATGAAGTCAGCGGGAGCCGGTGCCGGGCAGGGAAATAAAGCAGGGTGACGCGTAGCCGGGGCCAACGAGGATGACACTCCCTGGAGGGCTTCTCTGGGGACGAGAGACGGAGTCCACACGGGGTGAGGGTGTGACCATGAGAACAGGGGTGGAGGAGTGTTCCGGGCAGAGGATGGCAGGGCAGACGCCCACGGGCTGGGCTGGGTCAGTGTAGCAGCAGCGGTGAGGACAGGGGGCCTGAGTGAGCTGTGGGGGGGGGGGGGCCTGAGCGAGCAGCGGGAGGGGTGAGGGGGGGAAGCTGCAGGTCGGCAGAGCCTTCCAAGCCCAGGGAGGCAGTCAGACTGTAGTCACAGGAAAAGAGAAGCCCCTGGAAGGTCCTGAGCACAGCAGTGACGCGACCTCTTGGAGGAGGCTGCTCTGACTGATAGGCGGCGATAGCCTGGGTCGGGCTCAGGCAGAGCGGAGGCAGGGAGGCCGGTCAGCCGGGTGCCGCGGTCGTCCGGAGGAGAGAGGACGGAGGCGTGGGCCAGGTGGGGCAGGTGGCGAGGTGCCAGAGCCGGTCCACCTTCTGAAGGTGGCGCCAGAAGACCCGCTGGCTGGTGAACGTGGGGCTCGTGTTAGCTCCCGAGGGCCTCGGGAGCAAGCGGGACCTGACAGGCTGGGTGGCTCCACAGCGGAATGTATTCCGGGAGGCCGGAAGTCCAACGTCGGCGGGGTCTCGGCCCGGCCACGCTCCCCTGAAGCCTGCAGGGAGTCGTTCCTTGCCGTTCCCGCTTCTGGTGCTTTGCCAGAAAGTTCCGACACCCCCTGACCCGCAGCCCCTGCCTTGGTGACCACATGGCACCTGCTGTGTCTGCCTTCACGCGGCGTCTTCTTAAGAGGGATGAGGGGCCTCTACTCCAACGGACTCCTACGTCTTCTGAGGTCCTGAGAGGTAGGACTTTAACAGGAGGGGCGGGAGGAAGGCACGATTCACTCACGGCAGGGTGTGAAAGAAAGGGGGGAGTTGAGAGAGACGTCTTGGTTTTGACCCAAAGAGTAGAGCGAATGTTTGCGCTCTGAAGAAAGGGGGGGAGAATGGATGGAGAGCGACGCGACCAGATTTGGGGGAAGAAGTAAATAAAGATTGTCTGGCAAACGTTGTGCATGAGGCATCTGTAGACTCTTGAGTTGGGGGCCCAGCGGGGACAGTTGTATTCTGAGATTAGGAGATGGGAGCAGAATGGGCCGGGATCGTTGGCACAGACAGGGCCTCAGAGCCACGGAGCCGGTGCGGTGGCCGAGGGAGTGGACGCAGGCGGAAGAGGGCAGAAACGTACGGGACGGCACCGGGGGCACCGTGCCAAGTGTAGAGGCGGGGAAGAGGAGGACCCGCTAAGAGGACGGAGACAGAGCTGGCGGTGGGGGAAGAGGAAACCCGAGGGCACAGAGTCCGGAATCCAAGCAAGGGCGCGTGTCTCGAGCGAGGGCGTCAACAACCACCGGGTGATCAAAGGGTCCAGTAAGGGGAGGATCTGGGCCGACCACTGGGTTTAACCCGTACGTCACCCCTGACCTTGACAACAGGAGTTCTGGTTGAGTGGCCATTAGATCTCAAGAGAACCAGCAAATGTAGAGACACCTTAAAGATGTTTTCGCCTGTAGGTGAGCAGATAAACGAGGCTACAATCAGAGGGCGGCGTGGGGTCCAGGAAGAGTTATTTTTTACCTGGGAGACGTGGTGGTATGGATAAGTGGTGACGGGCATGGTTCAGCGGAGGGGAAAATTGTTCTGGAAGGAGAGAGATGATAATTACAGGAGCAAAGTTTGCAAGTAGGAGAGAGGGTTTGGAGAAAAGCCGGCCGTGGGCGGAACCGGGAGAGTTTATCTTTTAGGAAAGAAGGGAAGAGAAGGTATTGTGGGCACGTGTCAGCAGATGTGCCGACCTGGGAGAGGAAAATGAGGAGGCTCTACCCTGATTACTTCTACTGTGTTTACTTTTTGAAAAGTAAGACCAGTCGCTTAGACTGACAAAGGCATGGGGTTGGGTTGGGAATGGGGTTTGGGAAGAAAGGTGATAGAGTCACCCAGGAGCATGGGCAGAGGAACCGACCAGAACAGTGGGGACGGCTGCCGGCCGGGCGGTCCTACATTTAGAACAAGACCCTGGAGCAGACTCGGGCTTCTCCCTGGTCGCATTCAGCTGCTTAGCCCCGGTGGAAAGTGAGCCGATGACCGCCCGTAACCAGATTAGTCGAGTATGACGGAGGGAGTCAGGGGACAAGGCTGAGGTTGTCCCTTGTCAAGGGACAAGGTTAAATAAGTTAGCTGTTGTAAAGTTGAACCTTGGAATCCGTGGGACATCCAGATGCAGGTAAACGAAAGAGGCAGAGTTGGTGAGTAGAGGTCCTTCCAGGGTCAAAGATCTTTCTAGAAGTAGGGGAAGAGTCTAGGAAGACCAGAGGTCGTGGTAGACACTGAGTGAGGGTTCTGGAAGTGTGCGGTTGCTGGCGACCGGCGGCAGTGTGTGGGAGGAAAAGACCCTGGGAGGAGAGGAGACAGAGGCTCCCGGACGAGAGGTCCGCACGGTGTGGACTGGAGGACGGCCCGTGAGCCACTGCTAACGTACCAGTGACTGACGGTCAGAAGGGAATGACCACGAAGGCTGGTCCTCAGTGCTACAAGGAGGGCTAAGGGGTATTTGCGGAAGGAGCTGGAAGGTTTCAGGAGAGGGGAGAGCGATGGTCAGGTGGCCCCAACGGAAAGCCAAGGACGCCAGCTCCTTCGCCCCGTCCTAGGACGTAAGAGCGGCCGGCTGGTGGTGGCTCTGCTCCCTCCCTCCCAGCCCTTCTCCCACACCTGCTCAGCGGCCTCGTGGCCTGTCCACAGCCGAGCACAGGACAAAAGGGAATTAAAGTCCTCTGGCTGGTACTTTTGTGGCATGTGGAGACTCCTCCGGGTTTCTTGGAGTTTGGGAAACTGAGAAACTCCCACTGAAGATGTCTTTCCTCTGGAAATGACCCCAGCCCCTGAAACCTGGCATCCAGAGGTGGACCTCGTACATTCTCCCTGTCGGAACCCCCCACCCCCGCGCCCCTGCCGTCCACCTGCTGACTCTCGCAGACAAAGTCCCTGGGGCCAAGTCCACATTCCCTGTCGGTTCCCTCCCACGGGACCGCATCTGCCCTGCGGATGGTGACCCTGCCCCCAAGGCAGCCCTCCTAGGCGGGCTCTGCTTCCTGCAGCTCAGTCCCTTGCCTTCTAGTTCACCAACCAGAGCCCCCTGCCAGGCCCGGGGTCCCGCCAGCCTGCTCTAGACCGGGGGGAGGGGCGTCTCAGAGCATCGTCCCCTCCTCACGTCCGAGGCCCGAGGGGGCAAAAGCCACAGCACCACAGCCACCTCCGCCCCCCACGCCCACGTCTACACCCCCCAGGGGGCTGATGCGTGGACAGCAAGAGCACCTGTTTGTGGGCACTCCCTCCAAAGCTCTGCAAAGGGCGTCGGCACGCGACCTTGAAGCGCAGCGAAACTGCTCTTGTGTCCTTGGCTTTGGGGACAGAGCCTGGTCAACGCTGGGCCACGTGAGATGAGCACACTGCCTGCTTCACAGCCAGCTGGCAAGCCGGGTCTGGTCGGCGACACTGGGGTTGCTTTTCCAAGGTCTGGACGTCCCGTGTTTGCTTCTGGGCTGTGATTCCCACAGTACAAGAACCATCGGTCCTTTCCCTTTACAGTCTTTTTCATTCCTCAGTGTTCTGGGGTCGTTTGAAAACATCTCAGTCGGCTGGATTGCACCGTCAGATGGGATTTTGCTCAGCCCACTCAGGCATGGCTCAGAAACCCCTGGTCAGGTGCGCACGAGACCGCTTGACCGTTACGCAGCGGATCACGCTCCCGGATCACGTTTTCCGTCGTTCACAGCTTCACAGATCTCGTTCCGTTGGCTCCCGTCCTTTCACCGTGGACCCTTCTGTTGTGAACGGGCTGCCTTGACTTCACAGCCGGGCATTCACTGCCGTGTTTTCCCCAGAAAAGCCCGTGCGTGCTGCAATCCTCATCTGAGTACTTCCGTACGCGCTCCCCCTACTTGACGCTGGCGTGAAATTCCCGGGTCAGACACTTCCCCTGGACTTCGGACATCGTTCCACGCGATGCTGGCCTTGCACACGGCCGTGAGGATGTCTGGGGACGGCCACGTCCTTCCCTTACGGGCATCTGGCTGTTTCTGCTCAGGCTCCTGAGGGACGGTTCTGTCTTGTCCTCTTTTAAACGTTTGTAGAGCAACAGCCTGCAACTAGCCAATTCTCACCGTCTACACCGACGTCCTGTCATTTGCCATCATTCTGTGCCCGTTTTCCCTGGAACGTGGCGGGTTCTTTCAAGCTGCCTGTGAGGGTTTTGCTCATTCTGGGGAGATTTTTCTTCAGTTACATCTCTGGCCACCCTTCTGTGTGTCCTTGGCTTCTGTGTCCTTTCTTCCCCGTTTTCTGGCACACGGTTTACTTTACGGAGGTGCATCTTTACCGATCGTTGATAGCTGTCTGTCCTTCTTAAATTGTTTACGTCTTGATCCTTCTCTTTATTTGTGCAGGCCCTTCTCCTGTGTTGGCAGTTTGGTTTCCAGCCTTGTCTATGCCAGTCCTCAATCATCCTGGCTTATTTAGTGATTAGTCGTTTTGGGTTCTTTGCACTGTACCCTTCCATCCCGATCTGTTTTTAAAATTCTGGGGCGCCTGGGTGGCTCAGTCGGTTAAGCGTCCGACTTCAGCTCAGGTCACGATCTCGCGGTCCGCGAGTTCAGCCCCGCGTCGGGTTCTGGGCTGATGGCTCAGAGCCTGGAGCCTGCTTCCGATTCTGTGTCTCCCTCTCTCTCTGCCCCTCCCCCGTTCATGCTCTGTCTCTCTCTGTCTCAAAAATAAATAAACGTTAAAAAAAATAAAAAATAAAAATAAAAAAATAAAATAAAATTCTGCTGGAGGGATGCCTGGGCGGCTCAGTCGGTTAAGCGTCCACTCCAGCTCAGGTCATGATCTCGTGGTTCGTGGGTTCGAGCCCCGCGTCGGGTTCTGTGCTGACAGCTCGGAGCCTGGAGCCTGCTTCGGATTCTGTGTCTCCCTCCTTCTCTGCTCCTCCCCTGCTCACACTCTGTCTCTGTCTGTCTCTCAAAAATAAATACACATTAAACAAATTTAAAAAAAGAAGAAACATTGTGGGAAAAAGCGGGAGCGGAAAGGAGTCAGGGTCAGTGCGTGTTCCCAACGGAGACAGACTCCATGACGATGAACTACCTTGAACGGGATGTTGTATACTCTCACCCGGCCTCACAGATTTCCTGTTGGAAACGTTTTTCTTGGTTATTTGTTTTGGGAGGGCAATAAAGCTTGCCATTATGCGGAACCCTCCTCCAACAGTTTAAAGGGGGGGGGACACAGGGTTTGCACTGAGGCAGCCCCGGGGGGAGACCTTCAGTCCATAAACACAGCAGCCCCCCACCCAGACAACAGCACACGTTTGCTCCCCCAGCCTGGCCCTGGGGCTCCATCACCGGGGGCCCTCAGCATTTCCTGCCACGGGGACACGGCCTCCCCCCACGCCTGCACCTGTGACCCCTTCTCAGACACCTGCTTCCCCAGGGACAGGTCTCAGGCCTCAGGACTCAGGACAAAGCTGACAGAGATGTCACGCGCTCAGCTCCCTGTCTAACTGCTTTCCCTCCAACTCTGTTTCTGAGAACCCGTCATATGCCAGACGCAGTTCTAAGGACGGGGGTGGGGGGTGGGGGCGGGTACACCAGGGGAGAAGTGCGCCCACTTGCATCAAGCTGGAATTCTTTGTGGGGAGAGAGGCCCTAAGGAGGTAAACAAAGAAATAGGAGAGCTCTGGACGGTGAGCTGGGCTGGGAAGGACGTAAAACAGGATGATGAGACACGGAGGGAGACGCGTCTCTGCAGAGATGACGACTGAGCTGTGACCCGAATGTTGGACACAAGCAGGTACCCAGGGATCCGGAAGAAGAGTGCTCCGTGCAGAGGATATGGGAGCGCAAAGGCCCTGCGGCTGTCTGAGAACTAGAAAGCAGGCTGGCGTAAGTCCCGCAAGCTGATGAAAGGGAGGGTTGTGCACTTTAAGGGCAGAGAGGCACACAAGGGCAAGGTCACGTCATCTCATAAAGGGCAGTGTTTCTCGATCTTTCCTCCCCCCACCCCCCCAACTCTCTCATACTCACAGAGGCTGCTCACAGGAGGCGGGTGGGGACAGGGCCATGCAGACACATAGATTTAGATCTCTCCTGTGAGGGGCAGCGCCGGCTCGGGGAGGGGGCGCCATGGGGGCGCTCACAGTGGGGCAGGAGAGGAGCCGATACGTGACCGTCGCTAACAAGCAGCACGATGTCCCAGCTCCCCACGCGGCTCAGAACCTCAGCGGCGGGTACAGCCCTCGCGGCAGCCGGTTTAAGACTCCAGTGTTGATCTGTGAACACTGATCCCATACTGACTAGGTGCCAGGCTAGCGCGGTCAGAGTCCCGCTAACCACCACGTGAGGCTTTGCCGGCCACACGTGGTCTCTCACGCTCTGGAAAAACACAAAATCCGTTCTCGGCTTGAGGGCCGCGTACAAACAGGCCACAGGCTAGATTTTGCCGACGGGCCATAGTGTGCCAACCCCGGGACGTAAGGTGGACAGGACACATCCCTCCCTCGCATGTGCCCTAAATCCAGCGGGAAGACAGGACGTCAGAGTTTGGGGCGCTGGGGACGTGTCACAGCAGCGCGAGAGGACTCAGGGAGCCACTCAACCCCTCCTGTCAGAGGACAGAGGAGCGCTTCCCGTGGTCACGCCTTCTGAGCCGTGCCTGGGGGCAGCCCGGTGAAGGAGGGATGAGAAAAATCACAGGAGAAATTCAGAACAGCACATCCCTGCATCACGTCTGGAACAAGGGCCCAGAGAGGCCAGCGGCTGAGACCGCAGAGGAGGGGGGCTGTGGAAGGAGCCGCAGCCCAGCCCGCAGGACGCCCCTGGCCACCAGCAGCCAGGGCTCGGCCAGGAGCGCTGCAGGCCGTGTCTGGGCTTAGCTGGCGAGAAGGCCACCGTGGCCAGGGCCGGATGCAGGGCTGGCGGTGGGGGCAGCCTTTCTAACCCGGAGCTTAGAAAGGTGATAGTGATTCCCCCAGTGGCTGTGTGTCCAGATCGGTGGTGAGGAGAGGATCCCCCGACAAGCCGGCCGTCTCCCACACCTGCTCTGTGGACTGTAGCCTTGGGCCTGGTGCCTCCACCTAGACTGTGGACCGGCCTGGGGTGTCACATGCCTCAGGGAAGGTCCACCTCCCACGGAACGTGGGGACTTTCTAAGGGGTATCTGGACACGGACACGGGTGGATCTGAGGGAGCCACCCCCTACCTCTCCCATTCCCCCCATTCCTCCCCTCCTCCCATTCCTCCCACCCCCCCCCCCCCACAACCCCCACCCTCCGTGCTAACCTCCGTGTGCTCGGTTCCAGGGCTGCTGGGCCTCTCAGCAGCCCCTCTCCGCTCCCACTATGGGCCCGCCCCCAACCCCCAACCCCCAGGCCCCACCCTCGGGCTCCCTTTGACCTCCACCCAGGCCTCACCCCAAAGCCCGTTCCTGGGCCCCACCCTTGGTCCCCACCCTCGGTCCCTGGGCAGAGCCTCGCCCACCCTCACTCTCCGGAGTGTAAGGCCCCCCATCCCCTACAGGAGGAAAGCGCCCCCCGCCAGGGCTCATCCGAGCACCACTGAGCCTGGGGAGGGGGGCACACAATGGCTTCAGGAAGGTGGCCTCGGTCAGAAGCTCTGACTTGGGCACAGCACAGAGAGCCGGCAGGGAGCCCCCGCTCCTCGGTCCCCAGGCTGACCCCACAGGTCGCATCCTTGGAGGGATACTCACGCGACGGGAAAGAGAATGGATGTGAGAATCTGCCTTTTCCCACCTGTCTACACGGCAACCTCCCTACAGTCAGGTCTCTGCCCCTCGGCCTCCGGCCGCCCACCCGTTCTGCAGGGACTGCGCACTGTCCCTGGTGCAGGTGAGGGATGCTCTCGTTTCCAGAGGAGAAACTCTCAAGGCCAAGGTCAGCAGGGAGGAGAGTGCCTGGGCACACGGCGGTCATGCAGAGGACTCTCCTGGCCTCTGGGTCACTCTGTCTGGGGTGCGAGCAGGCCAGCAGCCATCGGGGAAGGGGACCGCCGTCCCACATGCCTCTGTGTGGGGTAACTTCCCCAGTCAAGCTCCGTGCCCCACGCCATTAGACATCCTGGAACTCACTGAGACCCCTGTGCAAAGAGGTGGTGGCCCCACGGGACCCCATGGCCCTGGCAGGCTGCAGTTATGGCCTTTTGGAGACGCAGGTAGGGCCAACTGGACAGCCCTGGGGACGGGACTCAGGCTGCTTGGGAGGGAAGGGCTGTCGGCAGGAGGGCCAGGAACCGGGCAGACTGCACCCCGGGTGTGGGCAGGAGAATCAGTGACCAGGGGGCTGCAGTGTCTGACAGGGGACGCGGCCGGTGGGGGGGAGGGGTGTCACCCCCTCCTCCACGGGTCACAGGTCACTCGGAACCCCCTCAACGTCGCCAACAGGACTGCAACAGCCTCACACTTTACAAACCAGCAGGGGCTCGGGAGGTCTGCTGTGTAGGGACCCGACAGCCCCTGAATCCCTCAGCCACACCACCGGGGGCGCCGTGCCAGAGGGGGGTGAGTGTTTGCATCAGGAGAGCCAGCAGCCCCCCCTTCCCCCCTGCCGGTTACTGCAGGGAGAGCTGACCCGGGGCCCCCCCGGCACACACGGTTGTGCTGACCCCGGGAGAGCTGGGGACAGGGACAAGTCCCTCTCTGGAACTAAGAGGAGGAGCGGGTTCCAGGTCTGGGCCCAGTTCACTTGCGGGGGGCCGAGCACTGGGGCCACAGACCGACGGGCTAACCCCGCCTGGACGGAGGACATCCAGTAGGCGGTGACCAGGGAGGGACGAGGGTTGACTCACCAATTCGAGAGACTGGTAAGAAAACGCTGAGAAGACCGTCAGGGAGCCAGAGAGAAAATCCTGCAGAGAGAAAGGCTGTGGGAATTCGGGGGGGGGGGGCGGGCGGGTCCCCGTCCCACGCGCGCCGCCCCCCAGCCCGCGGACACAGAGGCGCTGTCACCCACCCAGAGCGGCTCGGACACACTGCCCACGCGCCCGGCAACAGGCCCCTCAGCCCGCGGGGCACCAGAGCCGGGTCCACGGCCGTCACATCCCGGCATAAGACGTGTTCAGAGTTTTCCACCTCCGACCAGAACAGAAGACTGTATCCTAAGCTCCAGACTGACGGGCACTTAGTGCTGGATGTCTCCCTCTACCCCCGACGGCCAGGGCGAGTTTGATTGTGCTGTCTCGGAAAACTAACGGGGCAGTTTCTCATCGTTGTATTTGACGCTTGTTTAATTATTCCCCAAAGCAGAAAACCCACACCTGATACCCACGTCCACCCACCCTCACCAGATTTATTTTGTAAACGTCCTTCTGCGTGCACACAGTGTCGCCCTGTTACAGATCCAGTCAAGAGAAACTGCCTGTTGATTTATGACTTTGTTCTGATAACATCATAAAAATGGATAAATTAATTACATTAGTTCTCATCATTTTAATCCTGACTTGACGGCTTTTATTATCTTTCCTCCAAGATGGGGCCCTAATTTTTTTCCAGGGAAACTTAGAATAGTCCCTGAGATGCTTATTAGCATCATGTTTGATCGAATTGAAAAAAAAAATCAGATGTTTATCTTCACAGAGAGTACCAATGATTCAGCCGACTGGTTTTATGGTGAGGACTGTCTTCGCCAAAGAGATTGTAGATCAGATGATTTACATGTACTTGATAAACAAAACATGGCTCCAAGGTTTCGATGAAAATACACCCAAAGCACATGATAATTACAAAGGATTATATCAAAAAAGATGGTCTCAGCAAAAGTGGAAGGCTCATTAAGAGACACTCGAGGATCCTGCGAAAATACTGCTCAGTAAGACGAAAAGTGAACGACTGTTTGCCTTTAACAAAACTGAAAATAAACTTGGTGATAAACCAGCGGGATTTCTGGCCTCTGACTCGAAAGGTTAGGAGGTTGGGACCCAGAGACAGTAACGGAGCGAGGTTCTCTTCCTGTGCACTTTGACGTGGGGGTTTTCTCGGCATTTACGTCTACGAAAGGCAGAGCAGGGACAAAACCGTGCTGGTCTCCACTTTCCACGTTCACACGGAGACAGGAAATGATTGGGAAAGATTCCTGTGCGTCTCATTAATGAACACGGTTCCAATAAAATAATTTCTATTTAATAATTATCAGTAAAAATTCCATATATGTTCTCACTTTTGATCATGTACTACTCATGACTAACTCGATACAGAGGACGTTTAGATACTGAAAACCTTATAGTCACAGGAAATAAAACAAACTTAAAGTTTTTAATTTATAAGGCATAATCTTATTGTAGTTAATACGACAGAATGAACAATAAAAAACTTTCAGGTATGAAACAAAAGGAAAAAGACACATAAAAAAGCAGACTCTTCATTACAGAGAACACACTGCTGGTCGGCAGAGGGCAGGTGGGAGGGGAGGGGGTGGCGGAAACCGGGGGTGGGGATTTAGGAGGGCACCTGTTGTGATGAGAACCCAGGGATGTACGGAAGTGTCGGGGCACTCTGCTGTGCACCTGAAACTAATATTACACTGTCTGTTAACTAACGGGAATTAAAATTAAAAAAAAAAAAAAAAGAACTTCAACGATAAAACGTGTGCATTAAGGTAAGATTTTCTGGGAGAACTGGACTGAAGGCGTGAATCCATGGGTAAAAGGAAAACACAACTTCGAACAGCTGGGGGGAAAAGGAGGTGTTTATAGCAGTGGATGAAGGGGTCTCATGTCATTTAGATTCAATTAGACACAACTTTATTATTTTTTTTAATGTTGTTTTATTTCTGAGACAGAGAGAGACACCGCATGAGCAGGGAAGGGGCAGAGAGAGAGAGGGAGGCACAGAATCTGAATGAGGCTCCAGGCTCCGAGCTGTCAGCCCAGAGCCCGACGCGGGGCTCGAACTCACAAACCATGAGATCATGACCTGAGCCGAAGTCAGACGCAACCGACTGAGCCACTCAGGGGCCCCGACACAACTTTAAACACGTCAGTTCTCTCCTTACAATTCTTACAGCATGTTGGAAATCCTCGCCTTTGCAATTATTAAATAGAGGATTCAAAATTTTAGATATCCATCATCTAATGTGCTAAGTCATAGTTTTCCAGAAAGTTGTTGAGAAGTACATGAGCCAGAATGGGTGAAGACCCCTGTCCTACACCATCAGGGCTTGGCGACCTTGGGGATCAAGCAGTCCACCCCTCCACACCACCAGGACACCGCCACAGACGAGGAGACAGCCCAGAGAGAGAGAGGGAGGGAGAGAGCCTCTCCCACCCACCCGCCGACCCCTTTACTCCTGCCGCAGGCACACGGTGAGCCAAGGCCACCGTGGGCGGAAGCTCCAGGCTGACTCCCCGTGTAGTGCTCGTTCCAACACAGCATCAACAGCAGCGGGTGCTGAGTGGCCAGCATCTACAGTGGACGCCTCCCTCGCCAGGCTTCAGTGCCCCCGTCTCTCTGGGTTTCCTTGGCATGCTGTGCCTCTCCCTCTCCAACGAGTCACAGAGGGTTGACAGCCTTCTGCTGTTGCTAACTTATCAGAATCACGGAAGCCGCCGGAACCTGGGCAGACATCAGGGATGGGGGGGGGGGGCGGGAAGCAGGACTCACGGGCGGGGCACTGGGGCAGAAAGGAAGGCGCCAATCACACCTGCTCCAGGCCGGCCACGGCCGAGCTACGTGACAGCTGTGGCCAGGCGTGTGGCCGGAGGGTTCTGGAGTCTCCCTAGTTACCCAGGCTCTGTCACACGCGGTATCAGGTCTCTGGGTTCAGGAACAGACTCAGAACCACGGCAGTGACATCACACCGGCATCAAAAGGTACAGCGGGGCAGACAGAAGATTTCCACTCGGAATAATGAAAGATTCACAGCTTCAAACCTGCAAAGGGGCGTAAGTCACATGCACTGAGAGCCAGGCTGCGATGTTGTAGCCACAGTGAAACTTGATTTTGCAATCTCAGGTATGAAAGCAATTGGATGTCATCACCACAGAGCGTGTTGCCCTCGGGTAATAACACTTGTAGCTTGACATTTTAAGGCTTGTGTCTTAAACCAAAAAAGGAAATGAAAACACTTGGAATTTGTAAGTCAAAAACAACGTTAACAGAACCGGCATTGGTTCCTAAGCCATTTAATTCAAGTTAAGCTGGGCATGGTATTTTGGAATAGTGTTTTGCTATTATTTTATTTAAAACATCTATATTCACCAGAGAGGGATATAAAGAATAAAACAAAAATGACACCGCTCTAAATAATTTTGCTGACATTTTAGGAGCAAATTTTAAATATAGAGAATGCAAACACAAGCCATAGATGGGATGGAAAGATTTGCAGATCACTATCTGACAAAGGATTTCTATCCAGAATATATACAGAATTGTCAGCACTTAACAATAAGAAACCTCAAAAAAGTCTGTCCGGAGCTCAGTTAATCCTAATGTACTAATGGCATCTTCCTAAGTTTTGACAAATGATGAAATATGGTAACAATATTTCCATGATGAAATATGGTAACAATAAAAGAAACTGGGTGAGACGGACAAGGCAGTGCTCTCTTCCATTTCTGCATCTTTTCTAAATCTGAAGTTTGAGAAAACTCAACAGGAAGGAAGGGAGGGAGGGAGGGAGAGAGAGAGAGGGAGAGAAAGAGAGACAGGGAGGGAGGGAGAGAGAGAGAGAGAGAGAGAGAGAGAGAGAAAGAAAGAAAGAAAGAAAGAGAAAGAGGAAGGAAGGAAGAAAAGGAAGGGAGGGAAGAAGGAAGAAAAGGGAAAAGGAGGAAGGGAAGGAGGGGAGGGAGGAAGGAAGGAAGAAAAGTGAGGGAGGGGGGAGAAAGAAAGGAAGGAGTGGGAGGAAGGAAGGAAAGAAGGGAGGGAGTGAGGAAGGAAGGAAGGAAGGAAGGAAGGAAGGAAGGGAGGAAGGAAGAAAGAAAATACCTAGGATAAAAGGTATCTGCAAGAGCCCCACAGGTAACATCACACTTAGAGGTGAAGGGCCGAGTGCTTTCCCCTAAAGATCGGGAGCAAGACAAGACTCGACATTGTACTGGAGGCTGTAGCCAGTGCAATTAAGCAAGAAAAGAAATAAAAGGCATCCATATTGGAAAGGAAGAAGTAAGACTATTTCTATTTGCATATGAAATAATGCTATATATAAGGAATCCTCCAAATCAAAAAACTTACTGGAACCAGTAAATGGGTTCAGCAAAGTTGCAGGATATAATAGCAATGTACAAAGATCAACTGTATTTCTGTATACTTGCAATGAGTGATTCAAAAATGAAGTTAAGGAAACTACTCTTGGGGCGCCTGGGTGGCTCAGTCGGTTAAGCATCTGACTTCAGCTCAGGTCATGATCTCATGGCTCATGGGTTCGAGCCCCGTGTCGAGAGGGATTGTTTTGTGTTTGGTTTTGAAAATAAAATCCTACGGCAAATCTTGGAATTTTGGAAAGTAAAAGGGACCAAAGTCATCATATGGGAACTGATCTATCTCTGCACTGACAGCTACAGAACTCAGCAATTTGCTCAAGGACACACAACCAACCACTGCCTTCAGGGAGAGGGGGAGTCGGGTTTCCTGACTCCTGACCCTGGTTCTATCCAAGCCATGAGTTTGCCCCTCTAAATTATGTCCCCTCCCTGGAGGTGTGAAGACAATGACAAACCAAGTCAATAGATCAGTGACTGAAAACACACACAGACACACACAGACACACAGAGACACACACACAGACACACACACACAGACACAGACAGACACAGACACACACAGACACAAAGACCCTTGATTGTCCTCCTTCCACTAGCCTGGGAATTTATGAGAAAGCCCCTCTTCTTATTTAAAACATGCACAAATCTGGAAAGAAGTTTTCAGAAGAACGCTAATGGTCTGATGGAGAAAAGAAAATTGGTCCTTTATTCAAAATGTAACTCAATGTTCCATTTGAATTAATGCCGGCTTTATGTAGCAGCTGCCTAAGATTTGATTTTTCCATTAATCATAAAGATCATCGGAACGACGGGCTTGCGCTACCGTTTCTGGTTCCTTCTCTCCTCCCTCTTCCAAGAACTGGGAGCTGTGCCAGAGGACAGGGCCCGCGTCCCCACACAGGTGTTCGGACTTTGACACCATGAAGTTTATTCCCAGGCTGACGGCGAAGACTGTGACAGACATCGGCCCTGCCTCCCTGCTTCTTCCTCAACACAAACTGTGTAACCTCGTTCTCCCGGGAAAGACTAAAGCCATGCAGAGCACATGGTGTGGACTGTAAACACTGCTCTCCAATCCCGCCCTCCGCGCCCCCCAGACGTAACAGCCATTCGCAGGCTGGCGGTTGTCCCGTCTGCGGTCTTTTCTGCTCCTCGTGTCCACACACGCAGACGTTAATATGGACTCATTTTTATTTGAATGGAACGCTCCTCTACACATCGTCCCCACTTTGTAATAACACGCCTGAGATCGCACTGACATCGGCCTGTACTGATGGACAGGTTGTTCCCTGGGCATACGGACAGACTCCCAGTACTTTACGTGATTAGCTCACTCAATCGCACAGGAACTGTAAGATAAATCAAATCATTCTGCTGAATTTAGAGACGAGGAAATTGAAGAGCTTGTTTTCCCAAAGACACACGGTTAAGTGATGGACAGGTGATCCAGTCCCAGGCAGTCTGGCGTCAGAAGGCCACGTTTTTAACCGCGAGGCGACGTGACCTCTTCGTGACGCACATGCTCAATATTGCATTTAAATAGTTCCTTTTACAGAATCTTTAGATTGCGCCTCATTTCTCACCATTATAAACAATGCTGTAATCACATCCTCATACGTGTAATCAAGTCTATCAATCTCTCCTTTTACAGCTTCTGAATTTGCATCTTGTGTGGGAAGCGTCTTCACCCCTAAGTTATAAATAATCCTTCCTTTTCTTCTACAACTTTTATGGTTTGACTTCATTCATTTAGCACTCCAGTCCCTCTGGAATTTATTTTGATGGATGGTGTAAGTTAGAGGTTTAATTTGATTATTTTTCATGAGGATAGCCAATTGTCCCAATATCATTTTTGAAGAGTCTTTTTGGGGGGGGGAGGTGAGGAAATATTTCCCAAGAAAATCTTTGAACACTTAAAAAGACACTCTACATCAGACACTAAGATCCACCCATGCTTAATCAACTGTTGAGAAGTATAATCCTAAAATGGCTCCTTAAACAGACAGGAAAAGTCCCATTTACGGACTGGGGAAAACAAGAAGGGAAGCTGAGGATTTCCCCATGTCAAAGGCACCGAGTGGATAATTTCATAATGGATGAACTTAAGATGTGGGACTCAGTTCAGGTCTTGGTTCTGCCTCTTGGTACAACCAAGTTGGTTTTGAATAACTCCCCTAACATCTGTGCCTCTGTGCCCTCACCTGTACAAGAGGTGACACCTGTCTCAGCAAGAAGGCGCCGTGATTGGTACACCTGGCCCTCGTCAGGTGCAGCGTTCCCTGGGAAAGGTCTGAGTCCCACTTTATGTCGAGGGACTCAAGTGTCCCCCGAAGGCAGTCCTGCTCGTACACCCAAAAGCCTTTCTACAATACAGTGACCACTGTTTGAGAACTGCTGTTGGCTTCTAGGGGATATTGTACGATGAGCTCAGCTGGACCTTGGTGTCCAGGGACAGATGTCCAGAGGTGGGAGGAAGCGTGACTGTGGATCTCCACGTGTGCACTGTGCCCTCCCCGGCCACCACCGCCCGTCTCTCCAGCCTCTCCTTCTCTGTGTTGGTCAAGTCCTCAGTGAGCCTGGTCTTCACCACCGAGACCACCACCCCGCTCCACAGACCCCTCCAGCTGCTACCCACCCAACATCCTAAACGGGGTGCAGCCTTACTGTCCTCACCCCCCGTCCCCCCTGGCATTTCTGCCTGCTGTACCCTGGCTGTCACCTCCCCCTCCAGACCTGCCTCCCGGGGGACACCCATAGGCCCAATCCCATGGACACACCTCATCCTTTTCCAGCTTGGCTTCTTGGCACCTGTAGACCCTTCTGACTACTTCCTCCTCCTTAAAATACTCTCTTAGTGGGGGTTGGAGGATGCTAGAACTTCCTACTGATGCTCCGACCTCCCTACCCCTCCTTCCTAGTCTTCCCCAGAGCGCCTCGCCCTCTGTCCATACCCTACATGCGGCATCTACGCAGTTCTGGGCTGTGCCCTCTTCCCTTTCCTCCACATGCCATTCCCTGAGACCTTCTACACCTCGTCACAGGCTGGTGACTTTCAAAGCCACAAATCTATCCCATATGTCCAACTTCCTAATAGTCCCATTCGGGCACCCACCTTAGCACAACATAACCAAGTTAAAGTCCACCAACACCCCTCCCTGCCCATCAGCTGTGAGGACGGCTGGATGCTCAAACCATCCCTCTCTCCACCTTGTCCCTCTTCCCAAATCCTGTCCATTCTACCGCTAAACATCTCCCGAATCGGTCTACTCTCCAGCTCCACAGCTACCACCCCAATCAGGCCGCATCCTGTCACAACTGGATTTCTGGATTTTTCCTCCTAACTGGCACCCCCTTTCCCCTGTCCAGTCTGACCCTGCAGTCATTCCCAAATCTCAGATCTGATCTTATTATTCCCTGGGTGTAAGCCCATCAATAATTCCTGGGTGTGCTTAGAATAAACTTCAGAGTTTGTTACATGGCTCACAACCCTGCATGATCTCGATCCTGCAATCTCTCTCCAGTACTACCACCCGTACCCCATTTCCCCCATGCACGTGCACGCACACACATGCACACACATGCACACTTCACTTATACTAAACATTTTCTATTTCCCCAAATACTGCTTTTCACTGTTCCCTCTGCCTGGAATATTCTCTATCCAGCCCCACCCCAACCTCAGCCACCTTCTATCCAACTCATGCTTCAGATTTCAGGATATAGCTCACCTCCTCCAGGAAGTCCTCCCTGAATCATCTGCTATGGGCACCTACGGTGACCTAGGCCATCTTTATGAGGATTGGGTCGACCACAGTCAGTTACAGGCACTGGTCAGCTGTCTGTCTCCCTCACTGGTCTGTGAGCACGGGGACCAGGCATTTGCTACTGTTTTCCATCACCTAGCACAATGCTGGATCTGAGTAGACACTCAACACACTGAAGGAAACCATCATATGTCACCCCAAAATATGCTTCTTTGACTTAAAAGTTATTCTGAGCCACAGGCAATGAAGAAGCAGCAAACACATGGCAAGCTCCCTCTAGCCTCCTTTACTGTCTGAGGGTAGGACATAAATTCTCCTCTTACTCAAGACACTCAGCTGCACCAGAGGCCTCTGCAAGCAGAATATTCTCAACAGTCCATAGCCCTCGTATGCCTGGGACCACCTTCCTGCGTCCTGTCCCTTCTCTGCAGATGCAGATGCCACGTAAGCCAGAGTTCTACGACAGCGTTTTGAGTTACCCTTCACTTGGGCTTCTCCCACGTGATGCAAACTGCATGAGTTAATCAGCTGTTGTTCTTCTGTTAATCTGTCTCTATGTTAGGGTGTCCGGGCTGAAAGCCTGATATGGGCAGGCGTGAAGGTCTGTCTCCTCTTCAGCGTATTTCTGAATGAGTGAATGGGACATGTTTTCTGGGTACTCACTAGTTGATCAGGATATACTGCATCTGCAACCATGGTCTTCTAACCAGATAGTTGGTCAAGATGAAAAGGAACGCATAATTAATATGGTATTTTTTATTTGAAAAAAAATCACCATCAGCATTTACCAAAATAAATTCTATTTTTAAATTATCACAGATGAGATGCCATTTATAGCAAAAATTGTCTTTTGGAAGAACATTCCTGGGCACTTGGACAGTCTTCCACCCCCTATGGCTCCATAGATGACCATTTCCAGCTTGACCCACCCACGATCCTGTCCATGTCCTCAGGAGACCTGGGACATTTTGCCCCAATGACTGGACTGGAGGCATCAGGACTGAACAGAAAAGTGGCCTCTTGAGGCCTTGACTCCTGTTTTTCCAGCTGCAGTGCTCGACATCATGTTTCCTTATATCCCAGCTGTTTGCTCTGACACACTCACGAGCAGAATCGCCTTTTCCTGATGTGATGCTCTGAATTGAAGCTAACCCCACATGCTATGTGGCATCCTTTCCCACATCCACCAAGACAACTGAGAACTTGCCGTAGCAGCGCTCAGTGCTTTCTCCCAGCAAGGAGCAGCCTACAGAGCTACTTTACAAAATCACCAGAAATCTGCAATTTTCCCTGTTCACCTTGTCGATCAAGCCTTTAAAGAGATAACGCTGTGTGGAGAATACAGAGTTGTAGTCGTATAGATCTGAGTTTGTTCTGGACGGTTGACCTAACCTGTCTGGGATTCAGCTTTCTCTCTCATCTGAAAGAACCGACTTCATAAGGTTGCTAGAAGGATCACATGAGATCACATACATAAAACAGCTCACAATAAACATTGGTACCTTCCTCCTCTTCCCCCATATCCTGGAGATTCAATAAAGTCAGGCCCAAGGAAAGGCACCCATGCTCAAGCACAGATTAGCAAACAATGCTTCCTAATGGTCAAGGCTCCAAGCCATGCTCTAAACAAACTCTGAGGAAATCCCTTCTCCCAGCAACTAAATGACTGAGCAGAGAAACCATAGCGGGTCTGCGTGTCCATCAGAGGGAGGGCCCCTGGATGAGCTCAGAAATCCAGGTGGCGTTGGCCAAGAGATGAAGACCACAAAGTCATGGCGGCCTCATTCCAACGTAGAGTATGGAGAGCACTTTGTGTTGAGCCACAAGTAGGGTGGCCATCCTAGGTCTCCTGAGACCCTCCTGTTTTCATCCGAAAAGTTCCGTGTCTTGGTCACTGTGCCCAAGACAGTGAGACCCCTGGTTGGTGAGCATCCAACAGTTTCTCATTGTAGGAAAGTGGGGGCCCCACCTGGGTCTCCAGGGCTCTCTGACCTCCCCTCTGGCACCTCACCCTAGCCAGGTTTAGGGCTCTGTGACTCGCATGCGTGGTTGCACACATGTGAGTCACCTAGGCATCACCCCCAGAGCCTGTGACTTACTTCTTGTGACATGGGACCTGGGCAGGTAGTTTCAAAGCACCTCAGGTGATTTTAAAGCAGAGCCAGGGTTGAGGACAGCTGGGTACATTCTTTGCGAAAGTATTATTTCCACGCTCATCCTTCAGAAACTTTAAAATGGCCTTTGAATATTAAAAGGGAGATTTAAGAATATAAAACAACCTCTTTTCACACGTGTAAGCAAAACTAGAATGTGCTTAGGAATGGAAAACGCTAACACTCACAGTGAGACTGCCCAGCGGCTGAGTTAAGAATGAATACACTAAAAAGGGCTTTTGAGGAAAGCTTTGTCTCCAACAAAGATCCTAGGGTTGTATATCTGAATTATTATGTCCCTTCAAAGTCGTTACTATATGAAGACAAGCCGTAAAACCTGTTTTAATGATGCTGCCGCTATGGAAACATAAATTTATTAGAGAGAAATTGCCCTTGGAGACTGAGGTAGGTTTATTAAAATGTCTTGGTCTTGAATGGTGAAGAAATTTTGGTCTTTGGATGCAGATGTAACCTCTGGAATCAATAAAATACAGGAACGTTGGGAACCAAGTCCAGTGAGTTGGTAGTCAGTCGGACAGGGAGCTCTCATCATGGGTGTGAGGCCCGGTGTTTCCCAGGGGCTCTTGCTACTAAAGACTATGGCCCTTGGTGACTAGTGCTCTAGCCTGCACAAGGCACAGGCTCAGTGGCTGGACAAAACGACATGCTGTGACAGCGATCCCAAGTGGCCTTGAAGGTCATTCTCAGAGAGGAGAGGAGAAGTGGCTGGAGAAATACTGGCCTCCCTGGAAGAATTTTCCAGGTGGGTACTGCTGGTGCCATATGTTTGTTACAAAGACCACTTCAGTTCTTCCCAAAGATGTTTGGATCATAGGGGAGTGACCCATAGCAAAGTCATGGTAGCTCCAAGAGATGATGGTGGCCTCTTTGGAGCTTTCACTAAGGAACATTCTTCACGGTGAACAACCCAAAATGTCGGCCTGACCCATGGCTGTGCAGGCTCAACACCATAACTGCTAGCACGTGGGGAACGGGGCTAGACTCCCATTAGCAGGGTGAGGAGAAGGATATACAACACCAGAATTTGTTATGTTAGTTGTGTCACAAAGAGAAGTACAACAGTTGTAGGGTCCAGGGGCCTCTGGTAATTATGACCCGCACACTTTCCCCCAAAAAAGCAGACCTGGCTGGGAAGGTAAGGGGCCATCAAGAAAATGGCGGGGTGAGAGGGAACTCAAGAAGAGGTCATGATAAACCAGTGGCCACTTGTCGTGGTGGGGGAGCCCTTCAACAGGAACTCAACACTCGAATCCAGCAACCAGGATGCCTCCCCTGCGTCCTCAGAGGAAACGGCCCAAGTTCAGCCCTCCAACTACCTTTCCATTTGTACGTCCATCACTGTCCAACCTCTTTTTGGTCACAGCCTTTACCTGCGTTAGTACATTCGGCCGTGTTACGTCACACCTCACGAACCTTAACGCACTTTGCCTCTTTGAGACGACTTTGCACCTTTCGGTCTGTTATGAACTAACCTTGTTTATTATGAATTTCACTCTTATCTCCCTGTTTCCCAAGTTTATGGAGGTCAGGAGATACACCTAGCCACGATATTCTGACAACGCTGGAAGTGACTGGAAGTGTCTCACGTGAAAAAACAACGCTTTTGTAAAGAAAAATCCATTCATTCATTCATGTAATGAATACTGATATTGCCAGGTACGTTTCTTAATGCTGGCAATTCCATGGTGAATAAAACAGACCAAGTCCAAAACCTCACAGGGCTTATGTTCTAGTTGAAAAAAAACAAACACAAGAGAAAATGAATAGTTACATAAAGTAATTTCATATGGTGGTAAAAAGAAAGTGAAATTAGAAACTCCTACTAAAATGTTTGTTTGTGGGGCCCCTGGGGGACTCAGTCGGTTGAGCATCTGACTCTTGATTTCAGCTCGAGTCATGATCTCAGGGTCGTGGGATCAAGCCCTGCGTTGGGCTCTGCTCTGAGCCTGAAGCCTGCTTGGGATTCTCCCTCTCCCTCTAATGTAACGTAATGTAACGTAACATAACGTAACGTAACGTAATGTAACGTAACATAAAAAATAAAATAAAATAAAAAATAAAATAAATAATTAAAAAAATAAAGTAAAAAGTAAAGTAAAATAAAATAAATAAAATAAAATAAAACAAAATAAAATAAAAAATAAAAAAATAAAGTAAAGTAAAGGAAAAAGTAAAATAAAATAAAATAAATAAAGTAAAGTAAAAAGTAAAATAAATAAAATAAAATAAAATAAAAAAAAAATAAAAAAATAAAGTAAAGGAAAAAGTAAAGTAAAATAAAATTAAATTAAATTAAAAAAATAAAGTAAAAAGTAAAATAAATAAAATAAAATAAAATAAATAATTAAAAAAATAAAGTAAAAAGTAAAGTAAAATTAAATTAAATTAAATTAAACAAAATAAAAAAATAAAAAAATAAAGTAAAAAGTAATGTAAAATAAAATAAAATAAAATAAAAAATAAAAAATAAAGTAAAGTAAAAAAGTAAAAAGTAAAATAAATAAAATAAAATAAAATAAAATAAAAAATAAAAAAATAAAGTAAAGGAAAGGAAAAAGTAAAGTAAAATAAAATGAAATTAAATTAAACAAAATAAAAAATAAAGTAAAAAGTAATGTAAAATAAAATAAAATAAAATAAAAAATAAAAAAATAAAGTAAAGTAAAAAGTAAAATAAATAAAATAAAATAAAATAAAATAAAAAAATAAAGTAAAGGAAAAAGTAAAGTAAAATAAAATAAAATAAAAGTAAACAAAATAAAAAAAAATAAAGTAAAAAGTAATGTAAAATAAAATAAAATAAAAAATAAAAAAATAAAGTAAAAAGTAAAATAAATAAAATAAAATAAATAAAATAAAAAATAAAAAAATAAAGTAAAGGAAAAAGTAAAGTAAAATAAAATAAAATAAAAGTAAAGTAAAGTAAAAAAGAAGCGTTCTCTAGTAAATGAGGGACCCAGAACGGTTGGAACTGTCGTTGTTACGGGAGGAGGATAAAGCGAGGGGCCCGCTCACGAGGACACAGAACACCTGAGGTCCCCGTTTCCAGGCCCTCTGCAGCAGGAGACGCGGCTCCCGAAAGAGCGCTGAGACGCCCCTGCTGGGAAGGGGCCCCGCCCAGCGTGCCGGCCACACGTCGAGGCTCCACGTGCCCTCGGCGGCGGCCCCGGCCGGGCCCCCTGATGACTCAGCCGCTCGGCGGTTCCCCCGAGGTCATCCCCACACGCAGCGCTGGCCGTCATTCCTGCGGCAGAAGTCGGTTCTCTTCAGTCCGGAGAGGAGACGGCACAGGCCCGCAAAGGTCGGGTCAAGGTCACAGAAGCGCCCGACGTGGATTGGTGCCCCGGTCTGCGGACTTCAGACCCCATCCCACAGGCCCCCGTGGCTCCGCCTCTGGAATCCACGAGGAGAGTCGACTGCGAGCCACTCCTTCTGTTTGCCCAGAACAGCCTCCTCCTGCCGGTCCGTCCGCTACCTCCTGGCTCGCGCAGGACCCCCCCGACGCGCGTCCGTCCTGCCGGGAACGCGCGCCCCTGTTTTCGCTCCTGTCTCCCTGGCGCCTTGTGTTGTGGTCGAGGGCGCAAAGGCATTTTAGTGGCCGTGCTCACCTCGTCATTTTTGCGCTCTTCCTTATCCTGCTTAGTAGGGATAATAATCAACACCCATGGGGCACCTGCAGCGCTCAGCCGGTTGAGCCTCCCACTTCGGCTCGGGTGGTGATCTCGCGGTCCGTGGGCTCGAGCCCCGCGTCGGGCTCTGTGCTGACGGCTCGGAGCCTGGCGCCTGCTTCGGATTCTGTGTCTCCCTCTCTCTCTCTGCCCCTCCCCCGCTTGTGTGCACTCTCTCTCTCTCTCTCAAAAGTAAATAGACAGTAAAAAAAAATCTTTTTTAAATAATCGACACCCCTTGTTGAGGCTTGACGAGGGGCAGACGCTCTGCCAAGCCCTGGACACGCATCGTTTCACATAAGCCTCACGCCTGCCCTATGACGCTGCTGTTTGCATCCCTGTCTTGGCCGTCGGGGACACTGAGGCTCAGAGAGCCATCCAGCTGGCGCGTGCTGCTGTGGGGACGCACACCCAGGCCTCGTGACGGTGGAGTCTGCGCCCTGAACCAGTGGATCCCACCCGGTGGTGTTCTGCTGAGTGCTGCATAGACTGTGCTGATTCCCACGGAGTAAATGCTCCCATCCACGTCAGCTGACGTCAGAGCGACGTCACTGAAGCCGGAGCTTTGAAAAGCAGCACATCTAGGAAGAGCCCGCCCCCCCCACGCCACCCCGTAAGACGCGGACGCGGCCCGGGACATGGAACCTTCCGACCCCGGGCTGACCGCATAGCTGTCCCCCTCTCCCGTCTTGAAGTAGGAACCCGGACGAAGAGCCGAGCTGACACACGACGTCCCAAACGCGCTTCCGTTTTCCCGCGGTGCCCTGACTGGTCCGTGGCCGCGGTCCAGGACGCCTTTGCACAAATCACCCAGCCCGGAGCCGGGAGGGGCCGCCAAGGGCCCCCGGAGCCAGTTCCTGCTCTGGATAAACGCCTTGCCCCTCCCGGCCAGTGTCAGTGTCGTGGTTTAGGGGTCCGAACGAGCACGACCCAGGGTGTGGATGTCTGCCTGGGTCAGCACAGGGCGCGGACACCCGGAAAGAGCAAGTCAGAGAAGAAAGCGTGGAAATGCGGCCCAGTGGCCAGGAGCGTGGGCTCTGGCATCACAGACACCGGGCCAGGGTCGGGCCAGGGTTTCCCACCGCACCTGGCAGGGGTCGTGAGAGCTCGGGCGGTTTACCTGGGCCTCCTACACCTCGTGTCCTTGTCTATAAAATGAAGATACTGATAATATCGTCCCCACAGAGTTATGAGAAATCCATATGTTAATATATATAAAGCTCTTAGCACAGCGCCTGACATATAAAAATGCTCCATGGAGAATAGCTCTTGTTGGCGAGGACGTGGAGAAAGGGGGACCCTCGTGCACTGTTGGTGGGAATGCAAGCTGGTGCAGCCGCTCTGGAAGACAGTATGGAGGTTCCTCGAAAAACCAGAAATAGAACTACCCTAGGACCCAGCAACTGCACTACTAGGCATTTATCCACCGGATACAGGTGTGTTGTTTCGAAGGGACACATGCACCCCGACTATCGACAATAGCCAAAGTATGGAAAGAGCCCAGATGTCCACCGATGGATGAATGGATAAAGAAGATGCGGTATATATACAATAGAATATTACTCAGCAATCAAAAAGAATGAAATCTTGCCATTTGCAACTACGTGCATGGAACCAGAGGGGATTATGCTAAGTGAAATTAGAGAAAGACAAATATCACAGGACTTCGCTCATATGTGGACTTTAAGAAACAAATGAACAAAGAAAGAAAAGAGGCAAAGCAAACTACAGAGCACACACGGCTGGTCACGAGGGGCGGGTGTGCAGACACAGATGCTGGGGACGAAGGAGGGCCCTCGTGATGCAACAAAGAGCAGCTCTGTGCGTGATGAGCTCCTGCTCTAGGAAATGCTGAGGCTCAGGTACCAAGAGTATGAGACAGACACTGTGCAGTGAGAGCAGGACGGGTGTCGGGGCAGCAAAGTCAACAGTAGGTGTTTTGGGCAAACACCCTGATCTGAGCTCTGCGTTCTAGAAGGACAGCCCTGGGACGCTAGAAGAGTGTATCAGACCAGAGAGGAAGAGATCCGCTAAATGCAAACGAGTGACGGCAGAGGCGTGCACCAGGGGCGGACGGGGGCCTCCGGGGGCGCACGAGCCCAGCGGTGCTAACGGTGAGGGCGGTCAGCGGGGAGCGGGATTCCAGTCTCTGGTGTGGCAGCCAGCGTGGTGGGGAGGCCGGTGGGGGGCACACAAAGGCGGAGGAGAAAAGAACATGGTAGGTGGGGCGGGCGGGCGGGCGGGGATGTGGGCCCAGAATTCTGGAAGCCCCCGGTTCCTATCTCCCGCGGCCGGCCTCCCGTGGCTTCCCCGCAGGAGTCAGGCTTTCACCAGAACTGATCTAAATCTCAATAGAGACCGAGTCCTGAAAAACTAGCAGAAGGATATAAGGGTCTTTTCGTGAGTAGCTAAGGGGGTGACCGCGGCAGCTCCTGGCAAGATAGGAAACGGCCGCGGAGAAATTAAAAGGCAGGAGCGTTCCAGACGCGCGGCAGAACTCTCACGACGGCAGTCAACAGCGCAGGCAGGCAAAGGCATTCGGGGAGCGAGGTTCCATCCTGGGAGGCGGTTTTTCCCACAAAATAAATTAGTTTTCCATTATTGTGCATATGAGAAGATTGTGAAAATGGCCAGAACTGGAAAGATGGAGAAAACCGTAAAACCGCTTCGGACAAACATTTGTAGCTCTTAACGTCTTAGAGTTTTGCTTGCCTCCCGGGCCGTTTCTACGACGGGTACTGCCTCACTGTGGCGACAGCCCTCTCTGTACGGTCGACTGTGTGCACACGTGAGACCTTCACGCTTGCGTTTTCACGTGTAAACCGTGAAACTATGAGGAAAGCATTTTGCGACAATAATCAGGATAATCCGTGCGACAGAAAAACTAGCCTTAACATGGGCCATTTCAATACAGAAGAACTTATCAAACTACAAGAGGTAAGCATCAAAAACACGATGGGTGAGGGGAAGCTGAGCGACAAATAGTTTGAGACAAGCATCCCACCCCGTCCCTTACCCTCTCCCTGTGCTAAGATTGCTGCTGGATTAAAATATGCTTTTAAACCCAATACAAAGACTAAAGCAAATATAACTGAGTATTCATCCAACTTCTGGAGGGAAGGGACTATTTCTTTCCTAAACTGAGACTCGGTAGAATAAATCAAATGTAAGCTACAAACGATTAATACCCTCCCTCCTTTGAGAACTCAACCAGATCAAGAGGAAAATCACTCAGCCCTTCATGAAAAAAATGGCAACGAGTATCAACAGTCAAAAGAGAAATACGGCCACTGAACAAATGGAAAATGGTGGGACTCCAGGAATAATCAAAGAAATGTAAACTAAACATAACGTAACCCTATTTTTTTTTAGCCCACGAGATTAACAAGCTTTAAAGACTGTGCTCTGTAAGCCACCGGGAGAGGCTGGTTAGGCTGTGGTAAGAACCAGTCACAAAAAGGCAGTGGCTGAAAACACGGCTGATAAACTCTGTATGTAAACGGCCAGATGGAAAATATGTGAGGCTTTGTGACCCACAGGGTCTCTGTGACAACTATTCAACTCTGTCATTGCAGCAAAACAGCGGCCACAGATAACCCATGAACGAGCGGGCAAGCTGTGTCCCAGGCAAACCTCATTTAAAGAACAGGTAGCGAGCCAGATTTGGACTGCAGGCCGTGGCTTACCAACCTCAGGCTCAAAACGGACATATTTGTCCCTCCTGCTCCATGACTTTGCAGGTGGGCAGGGCCATTCTGGTCCCTCCAGCCACTCGGGGGTCTGAGCCTATGGGGGGGCTCCAAATTCACTTCTGCTTCCATAATTACTTCAGCGGGGGATTCTAGAAAGTCACACACAGGCTATTCGATGCCCCAACCCAGGAACGACGTACTCACTCCCGCTCACGGGCCAGAACTAGCTGTCGGGTCCTGCCCCACGACCAGGGGGGCAGGAAGGTCAGGTCTGCACCCCACCGGAGCTGGTCACCCGTCAGCTGCACTAACCATCGCCTCCCCTGGTGCTTGTGAGGACGCGGGGAGAGGCAGCCCAGACCCTCCGGGGGCGGTGGGTCGGGGCGGGGGGTGCTGATGCAGGAAATGAAAAGACAGGACAGACGGTCGCACTGGAGCCGCAGGGAGACGACAAGTACCTTCGCAGCGTCTGGGCACTGGCGCTCCGTGTCAGCCAGGCCGTGGCCTCACGTGACAAAGCCTCGTGCCACGGACGTCAGAGGGAGACAGCAGCAGGCGCCCGGGTCTTCGGGGAGCGCATCTTCCATTTCTCGCGTCCATTCCCCCAGTTGGGGGTCTCCCGTCACACGTGGAATGAATTTTCCGAAGCTCCCCTCTGCCGTCCGCGAGGCATACAGGTTGCTGCGGTCTCTGTCGAATAGGACATTGGCGTCGAGTTCTCCCTCTGCAATGAAATGTAGATTTTTTTCCATTTAGAGCCGGGCCCCTCGTTTCCAAATGCTGAATAGGATGGCACTTTAAAAAGAATTCCAGATGGTTACATTAGGAGACTGACAGTTAAGGGGGTGGGGGGGGGGGAAGAGCAGCCCAAGATTACTCACAGATCCCGAAGCCTTTTAATTTGGCTATGAATGAAAAATGCGTTTCTGTTTAAGTGGAACTTAAGTGCAACTTTTCATACTTGGTTCTGAAACCACTGTTGGGCATTTTATGGGCCCCGGCTGTGTCTAGAAAGGTTCTTCTGACAAATCCAAATTCTTCACCCCAAGATAAAGGTATCACAAGCTTCCTGGGAGTGAAGAGGAAACACGGCGGAGGGTAAGACTGGGCCCTGGACGGAGCCGGAGACAGATACTGATGGGGGGTCCCATTCAGGGGATGGAGTTCCCGGGTCTGTTCTTCATGTTGAAGAGCTTCATGTTCTGAGCTTCATGTTGACACAAGGCCACATCTGAGGGAAACTAGAACGCAAAACATCAAGGCCTGTGGCTCAGACGCAGAAATAAAAAAAGATGAAGCACAGATTCAGAGGAAACTTAGTATTTATTTAATGTTTTTCCTTATATAACAAGAAGGCTGGAGGTAAATGGTTTGGTGACACTGATCCAGTAGCTTTAAGATCCGAGGGCTAAAAGTCTCAGATGTTCTTGGCCATTCCTCATGAACCCAAAATAACTGCCGCAACCCCAGCCATCACATCTGCATTCCAGGCCAAAAAAAAAAAAAAAAAAAAGCACAGCAGCTGAATCTGTTCCTCAGTGGACAGGAGAGCTCTTCACAGAGAACAAAATGAAGGGTGGCCAATATGATTGATTGATGAACGACTCCACTGTCCGAGGAGGAAATTGCATCTTCCTGTGTGGCAGGACTAGCGATCACCGCCTGTTGTTTCCTGTCTTCTTTCCTAGGGTGAGGTTTTATTGCGTTTACGCCCTATGGCAGGTATCATGTGCTCCCTGGAAGCAGTGACACAGACAGAGGCCGGGGCAGTGAAGGGCACGTCTGGAGGTCGTGAGACCCAGTTCTGGTGAGCAGGTCAAGGGCGTCATCAGGAGCAGAGCTTTGTGTGCCGGTCTGCTGTGCTTCTCTCGCAGGCGGGCCCCTCACCCCAGGTACAGGGGATTAACATACGGCCTCGGGAGAGCCGTTCTCTCGCCCCCGCGGGGTTCCCAGGTGGGAAGATGGGGGGCCGAGGCCAGAAAGGAGGTGGCGGGGGGACAGGGGCTGGCCGTTTAATGGGGACCGAGCTTCAGGCTCGCAGGATGAAGTGGTCAGGAGACGAGGCTCGACAGTGAGGGCACGTTCCCGTTAAGTGAGATGTGAACGTACCTGATTCTTTTCACAGAACTGAGTGGGGTCCTGTCGTGGACAGCTGGGAGGGTCCTGACTCCAGAAGGAACGAGGGGGAAGGGGAGAAGGAGGCCTGCCGTAGAGACGGCAGGCGGGAAGATGACGGGGCACCGAGGCCCCTGCTGCGGCTGCCTGGGCGGGCTCTCCCAGAGGCCAGCCCTGTGACACGAGGGATCACTCAACAAGGGAGGCCAGAACGCGGGGCCAGGCCAGGGCCTAGCTCAGGAGGAGTCAGAGCCACCTCCTCGTCCCAGAGGCCTCGGAGGCAGGAGCCTCAACGTCCCCTCCAGAGCAGGCAGCAGTCACCGTACATGGTGATGGGACGAGAAGGTGCATCCCACCCGCAGCCCATCAGCAGACCCCCAGCTCCTCCCGCAATCGGCCCTTGGGGCAGCTGCGTATAGGACGTTTCCGTGCTCGAGTTTCGTCTGTAAACGTTAAAACACGGTCATTCTCGGGGCGCCTGGGTGGCTTCGTCGCGTTAAGTGACCGACTCCTGATTTGGGCTCAGGCCATGGTCTTGTGAGTTCGTGAGTTCGAGCCCTGCATCGGGCTCTGTGTTGACAACAGGGTCTCCTTGGGATTCTACCAATAAATAAATAAACTAACTGTAAATGTTTTTTATTCTCAAGGTAGTTAGCATACAGTGTCGTCCTGGCTTTAAGAGCAGAATCGGTGACTCATCACTTCCATAAAACACCCAGTGCTCATCCCAACAGGTACCCTCCTCAGTGCCCAGCACCTGACTAGCCCATCCCCCTTCCCAGCACCCCTTCAGCAACCCTCAGTTTGTTCTCCGTATTTATGAGTCTCTTCTGTTTTGTCCCCCTCCCTGTTTTTATTTTTGTTTCCCTTCCCTTATGTTCATCTTTTTTGTCTCTCAAAGTCCTCATAGGAGTGAAGTCGTATGATTTTTGTCTTTCTCTGACTAATTTCGCTTAGCATAATACCCTCCAGTTCCATCCACGTAGTTGCAAATGGAAAGATTTCATTCTTTTTGATTGCCGAGTAATACTCCATTGTATATATATATATATATATATATATATATATATATATATATATATACCATATCTTCTTTATCCATTCATCCATCGATGGACATCTGGGCTCTTTCCATACTTTGGCTATTGTCGATAGTGCTGCTATAAACACGGGGGTGCGTGTGTCCCTTCGAAACAGCACACCTGTATCCCGTGGATAAATGCCTAGTCGTGCAATTGCTGGGTCGTAGGGTACTTCTATTTTTAGTTTTTTGAGGAACCTCCATACTGTTTTCCAGAGTGGCTGCACCAGCTTGCATTCCCACCAACAGTGCAAAAGAGATCCTCTTTCTCCGCATCCTCGCCAACATCTATGGTTGACTGAGTTGTTAATGTTCGCCATTCTGACAGGGTCGTGAGGCGGTATCTCCTTGTGGTTTTGACTTGTATTTCCCTGATGATGAGTGAAGTTGAGCAGTTTTTCATGGGTCGGTTGGCCATCTGGATGTCTTCCTTGGAGAAGTGTCTATTCATGTCTTTCGCCCATTTCTTCACTGGATTATTTGGTTTTTTTAGATGTTGAGTTTGATAAGTTCTTTATCGATGTTGGATACTAATCCTTTATCCGATATGTCGTTTGCAAATATCTTCTCTCGTTCCATCGAAAAAAATAAAATAAAACACGATCATTCTTGCAAGCAAGCTTCATCTGTCCTTCATTGTGACAATGATGGCAAGGACAGCCCAGACATCCTCATGCCTGGGCGGCCGCAGACAGCTCACACATACACCTCGGCCCCACCCATAGGACCGGAGTGAGCCTCGACCTGCTCGGGGCCACGGTGGTTCCAGGCAGCAGTGATGTGCTGTGAGGAGGGCCGCAGCCCTGAGACGGGGGAGCCCTGCTGTGGGGGCTGTGGGAGAGACAGGAACAGGAGCCCTTAGGAAGGTCTCGTTCATCCGGAGGAGGCCGCGGGTCCCACCGCGTTCAAGGTGACGAGCTGCTGGTGTCAGTTCCCCAGGGCTGTGCTGCCCTCGGTCCCTCCCGGGACATCCCACAGGTGAATCGGCTCACACCTGCTGGAATTCACATCTTCCCCCAGGTCTCCCCAGGGCTCGGCCTCTGGGAGCCTCCGGCGGCTGGGCCGCGGAGGGAAGTCACAACACGCTCCCCTGCAGGCTCCCTGCACTTCTGCCCCCGACCCGGACACAGCACGTGGACCGCAGCTGCTGCTGGCCGCTCACGGCCCGAGGACCGCGGCCCCGAGTCTCCGTCTGAGCTCAGGGTAAAGGAGCGTGAGGACACAGCACCCGCGTCCTACCGGGAGGGAGGGCAAGGCCGGGCCGCGGGGCCACGGTGACCCCGCGCTGCCTGGGGCTTACCTCCGCACCCTGGGTCTGTGCTGCCCTATTTGAAGACAAAGCTCTAATGAGGCTTCACTCTGCCTCTGTCTCCAGACCGCACAATTCCCGGGCTCTCAGATAAGGGAGTCGGGAAAATGTTTGGACAATGAAAGCAGCGAGATCATTAAGGGGAACAAATTCTGCAGAAGAAGGAGGCCTTCCCTGGAGACGCACAATTCCTGCTGCGTCCCGACAGCCTGCCTTCCTTCGCCTAACGGCGGCAACCCCTTACCCAAAAGCAAAGCAGGAGCAGGGGAAACTTGACCTCAAATCGATTCCAGATCTGGGTAGGGGAGGGGAGATCGAGGACAGAAAGCCCAAAGCCACTGGGGGCGCCTGGGTGGCTCAGCTGGGTAAGCGTCCCACTCTTGATTTCGGCTCAGGTCATGATCTCGGGGTTCGTGGGTTCGAGCACCGGGCTGGGCTCTGTGCTGACAGTGTGGAGCCCGCTTGGGATTCTCTCTCCTCTTTCTGCCCCTCCCCTGCTCGCCGTCTCCCTCTCAAAATAAATACACTTAAAAAGAAAGAAACCCGACAGCCCTTAAAAAGCACAATAGAGGGGCGCCTGGGTGGCTCAGTCAGTTAAAGCATCCGACTTCAGCTCAGGTCATGATCTCACAGTCCGTGAGTTTGAGCCCCGCATCGGGCTCTGTGCTGACAGTTCAGAGCCTGGAGCCTGCTTCAGATTCTGTGCGTCCCTCTCTCTCTCTCCCCTCCTCCGCTCATGCTCTATCTCTCTCTGTCTCAAAAATAAACATTTAAAAAAAAGCACAATAGAGAATACACTCACAGTGTGCCAATACCATAAGGGCAGTCCTGCGATTGGATTCTGTGTGCACACAGGCAACAGCTCGGACAAAACGTCAACAACCAAGAACAGCTGATTCGTTATATGGTTGGAGCACGGCTTAACTTTTTTCCAGTCTGGTTTCCATCAACGTTGCTCGCACCACAAATAATTTCTAAAATGCCATTAAGGTGCCTTGGTGACAAGGGGACGCCAATTATGAATTCCTGCACCTCCGGAACGAGGCTGCGCCAGGGGTGCCGAGCCCCAGCCTGCGGAACGGAGCCTTGCACTCGATTTGTTTATTTTGCCTGGAAAAAAAGGAAGGTTTGATTTAAAGAGACATGACATTTTTAAGTGAGCATCACATACCTATGTTTTATTCCAAGGGCACAGCCCGTTTATACAGGATTTGCTCACGTGGCCTCTGAGCTGCACTTACTCACTGCTGGGCGGCTTTCAGACGCTGACCGACGGACTCGATGTCCCTAGTGTCACCATCATCACTGCCCTGGGCTGACCTGTGCCTCTGCAGGGCCCTCCCACACGCCCCACTCTGGTACCCAGAGAGCCACGAAACAGTGACTGTCACCGGTGCCCCAGCAAAGCGGGCTGGACCGCTGCTCCCCAGGCCCAGTGCCCTGTGTCCCGAGGGGAGGGGCCGGGAGTCCTCACCACTCCCCCGTGTGTAGACCAGTCCCAGTCAGTCCTGGCGCTCCGTGCTCTTACCGACGAATGCGTGGGGACCCCGGGGTGATGCCCTGTACACAGGGTCCTCCCCCACCCTCCGGTTGACCAACCCCGGGGGCCCATGGCTCTGAGAAAGAAAGCACAGGGGTTTCCCCTTCTGGATGTTGCTGCACATGTGACGTCTGGGGCTCCGAGCTGGAGGGAGGAGAGCGGAGCCCGCAGGGTTTCGGGAAGAATACGTGTGCCCCTGGATTAGGAGCACGGAAGCCCTCGTCACGTGGCCTTGTTGCCCATGCCAGCTCGAATTCCGTCTGTGTTGGGCCCTGCTTGGTGTCTAGATCTCATCTCTGGCCTCCCTCTGGGCAGGGCAGAGGAACCCAGGTGCCAGTGAAAGCAGGCAGGCAAGACACGACCCTAGAGACGATCCTACCCCGTTATCCCCAGCCGTCCGCACGACCGTCCTGCCCACTCACACGCACGCTCCCAGCACCTCAAGTTCCAACGGCAAGAGACGTGAGACAGGCTTCTCGCAACACTGACGAGGAAGCGAGATTCTCGGAGGAAAAGGAACTTGCCAAGTAGTATTCGGACAGGCAGAAGTCCATCAGCTGGTATCCAGCCAGAAATCCAAATTCTCGGCAAACTTCTCCCCCGGAGTCACCTCCCCACCACTGCCCCAAGCAGAATCGGTCATCCTTGATCATTGCCACCCATACACGCTGTGCCCACCTTTACCGCAAACAGTCCCTATGACGTGGCACGGACACTGGTCCCCAGTAGAATGTACCCTTTTCTGCTGACGTGTAACTGACACATGACACCATGTTAGTTTCAGGCGTACAACCGAACCATCCGGTATTTGTATATACGGCGAAACGATCACCACGGTGTTTGGTCAACACCCATCATACGTAGCTACAGAACTTGTTCCCTGCGACGAGAACGTTTTTAAGATCCACTTTCTCAGAAACTTTCAAATATGCAACATAGTATTGTTAACTACGGTCACCATGCTGTATGCTACGTCCCGGGACTTAGTGATCTTATAACGACAAGCTTGTACCTTCTGACCACCTTCACCCATTTCGCCCATGCCCGCCCCCTGCCTCTGGCCACCACCTGTCTGTCCTCTGTATCTGTGAGCTTGTATCTATGGTTTGTTTGTTTGTTTGCTTGTTTTAAATTCCACATTTAGGGTCGGCTTTAGCTCAAGCGGTTACTTCGCATGTGGTTCCTAAATTCCACATCTATTCCACTCATATTTGAGTTCAGTTTCTTTGTTTTTGTGTGGCGTTGTTTTTAGATTCCACCCATGAGTGAGATCATATGGCATCTGTCTCACATCGTCTTCATCCATTCAGCTGTCAGTCAGTGTTCAGGTTCTTTCCATGTCTTGTGTATTGTAAATGATGTTTCTGTGAACATTGTGGGGGGGCAGATATCTTTTTGAGTTACTATTTTTGCCTTCTTCAGATAAGTACACAACAGGGCAATTGCTGGGTCGTAGGGTAGTTCTATTTCACCCTATTTCTATTTCTGAATATTTCTGAATACTAGAACTATTTCTAGTTCTATTTCTGAGGAGCCTCCACACTGTCTTCCAGAGCGGCTGCACCAGTGCGCATGCCCAGCAACAGCGCAAGAGGGTTCCCTTCTCTCCACATTCTGGCCAACACCTGTTTCTTGTGTTTTTGATTCTAGCCGTTCTGACAAATGGGAGGTGATAACTCTTTGTAGTTCTGACGTGTATTTCTCTGATGATGAGTGGTGTTGGGTGTCTTCTCACCTGTCGGTTGGCCTCTGGATGTCTGCTTTGGAGAAGTGTCTGTTCCAGGCCTCCGTCCATTTTTTAGTTGGATTGTTCGGGGTTTCGTTTTGCTATCGAGTTGTACGAGCTCTTTATGTATTTTGGAGACTAACCCCTTATCAGATACGTGATTTGCAAATATCTTCTCTCATTCCATAAACTGCCTTTTCGTTTTGTTGATGCAGAAGCTGCTTGGTTTGAGGTGGTCCCACTGAGTTATCTTTACTTTTGTTGTCTTTGCTTTTGGTGTCAAATCAAGTCAAATAAATCATCACCAAGACCAATGTCAAGGAGCTCTGCCACTGATGTTCTCTCCTGAGAGTTTTACGGCTTCGGGTCTCACATTCAAGTCTTTGATCCATTTTTACTTTATTTTTGTGTAGGGTGTATGTATGGTGTTTTCTTTCCTTGTGGCATCCTTGTCTGGTTTGGGTATAAAGACAAGGTTGGCCTGGGAAATTACTTTGGAAGAGTTTCTCTCCTCTTCTATTTTTGGAAGAGTCTGAGAAGAGTTGGTATTAACTCTTCTGGAGGTAGAGGGGAAAGTCCAAGAGGTCTGGAGCACGAGAAGGATTTGTGGCATCGCTGCAGCCTTTATAGACAAAGGGGCCACAAGTCGGGGGACAGGGGAAGCTTCTAGAAGCTGAGAACTCCAGCGAACAGTCAGCAGGCAAGCAGGACCTCAGTCATACAACCACTCAGGACTGAATTCTGCCAGCAACCCCAAGAGCCTGGGAGTGGACTTACGTCCAAAACCTCCAGGTCAGAGCACAGGCCGCAGGCACCGAGATTTCCGCCAGACGAGCGACTGACCTTGCCTGGGCTTCAAACTATGAGCCCGTCAGATGACGAACGGAGACGAAGCGTTGCTTCAAGCTGCTAAGTTCGTGCTGATTTGTTACCCAGCCAGGGAAGGCGAATGCAGGGGGCTCGTGGCTGGATTTCGCGGCTGGAGGCGGACAGGGAGGGGGTTTGCTCAGCAAATGATCAGAGCAAACTGATTTCAATTCTGATGTCAACCTACTCGGAAACAACTGGCTTCCAGGCAGTTAGCAGAAGGGACTTGGGGACATTTGATCCTGGGGGGACAGGAATCCAACCTCAGCTGGCGTGGTTATCAGGTATATGCGCTGTCGTGAGGCCAAGTTCAGGGTAAAGTAAATGTGTTGTTGAGCAGGGACGCCCGCGAGGAGCCACCAACATGGCAGGGACAGAGAGCTCCTGTTCCTTCTGGATCTTAACCTTCCGGCCGCAGGAGGAGGGAAAGGACCAGAGCACACAGTCAGTGAGGAGAACGAGGAACTCGACCCCCGCCCCACCCCACCCCGCAGACCATGCAGCCTAGTAACCTCTGTAATTCACACGTCAAGACGCCGCAGACTGGCACGGCCAGCGGCTCGGGCCATGGGCACCACGTCCATCCGGGGCCACAACCCGCCCCAGGCACCTCCGGTCCTGCAGCCCCCCGTCTGCGGTCAGAGCTGACCAGCGAAGGAGGCCACCTTTCCGTCTCCTCTCACTCACTTCTCGGGGAAGGTGAGAACACAGCACGACCCTGGCATGAAGCGAGAGGGTTGAGGACGGAAGGTTCCGTCTGCTGGGGACAGCGGAGAAACCTCAGACACGCAGGGTGAAAGTCCGCGGAGAAGCAGAGAGGAACCAAGCGGCTCGTGGCCACGGGGACCCCCACCTGTGCCGTCATGTCTAGTGTTCCACTCACATGGCGGGCCCACCCGGGCAACCGGAAGGCTCCCCTGGGCTCTTCTCAGGGCCCGGACAATGGCCTTCTGACTCAGGGAGGTGGCTGGTGTCTGGGTTCTTCCGGAAAGCCTGTGACTGTGACGAGCAGACTCAAAAGCAGCTCTTGCGAAGAGCCGTCCGAATTCCATCTCCCCCCCAAAGACTCGTTTCCGGGGTGCGCTCGACTGCACACCCGTCCATGGGCTCCGGCAGCCTGCGCCCTCTTCCTGGCTTCTCTGGGCTCTGCCCGATGACTCCTGAGTGCGGCGGCCCCGGGGTGAGCCCAGCGCGCACTCGAGGAGAGGAAGTCAGCAGGGAACGCTCACCTTGTGACGCACAGATCGTGAGCCCCTCGCTGGAAGTGCACCCTTTGAGGGATGAGAATCTCACTCCTGGCCACGTACTGGTCCCTAATTAGCTCACAGGCAATTAGAGCAATTACAGGGGCCGCACCCCGTAAAGGCCGCGTGCCTGGGTTTTCTTTCCCTTGGAAACGTGCACCCAAGTGGCGAACGTCCCTTTCGGCGAAGCCCACGCGTCCCCATCTGTTAACACCGCAGCGGCTCCGGTTGTAGAAATGTCGTGGCCACACGCGTTCCTGTCTGCAGCCTTCTCTGTACTCACTGCCAGCAGGGCCTTGGCTCCACTCCTGGCTCCGTGATGAGGAAGGACAGTCTGACTCAGAGACATGGAGACACTCCTCCGTGGTGTCAGCCGAGGGCCGGGGGTGGGCTGATTCGCAGTCTGTGATAAAGTTCTCAAAGCTGTGAGAATACGTCTATGTTCCGACTCAGGACTCTCACCGCGGGGACGTTTCTAGACAAAGGAAATCATCCTAAATAGTGGAATAGCGTCACGCACGGTCTCAGCCTGGGCCGCGCGGAAAGCCGAGCTGAAATTATGAACATTTATGTGCTAACGCTTGGTGATCGAGGAAGAAGGCGTGGGGAAACGGAGGGATGAGGCAGAGAGGAAAGGGCCGCCATGGCCTGTGGGGGCCTTTGCCGAGCTGGCCACTGCCCGGTATGAAGGAAGACTGACTGCTGGACCTCACGAGACCGCCTCCCACAAGGTCGCCTCGTCCGGCGACCGAGAGTCTGGACCTCCGCCTGCAGGGAGGAAGTGTGCAGGAGGTGGCCCGGGGCTGCGGCCCCCGCTGGCTGGGGGGTCTGCCCCGGGAGGCATCCACTCCTCCCACTTCCCGGCTGCACGTGTGTGCCCAGAGGGTCCCTGGACGTCACGCCTCGGCTTCACCAGGGGACCCCAGGAGGTGCCCACGTAAGGCTGGAAGGAGTGCATCCAGGGGCAGCTGCCACAGAGCCAGGGGAGGCTAGACTCTGAGCCCGGAGGCCGTGGGGACGGGGACGGGACCCCCGGAGGCCCCGAACAGGCTGGCCTTCGCACAGAGGCGTCCTTCTGGGTGTGGGTCCCCACCAGGCGCACAGGCTCTGCGGTCACATCACCTTCGGTGCGTGCGACCTCGCTCTACCGTTTGCCAGGGCACACTCACTCCGTGCCCTGCACTCGCACGCGTGTCAGGTGACGGAAGGGTTCCGAGGTTTGGACGCGACCCTCTGTGCAGCGCGCGTGGCCACCACATGAGCCCGGCAGAACCGGGGCCCCCTTGCCTGGAATAATGACAAACTGAAGACAACAGAGGTAGGCAGAGGGGCGGTTTAGTCCCGGGGCAGCCAGTTCGTGGGTCTCTGCGTGTCCTTGAGGAGTTACACCGAGGTTGAAGAAAGAACACAACACGAGACAAGTTGGCGGACGGTGCTGAGCCCTCACGACTCACCACCTGCAAACGCTCGGGGCGTTCGTTCGCACGCGGCAGCGATTCGGGGGGAAAAGGTCTGCCGACACCGCTCAGTCACTCCAGGCAACTCTGGCCTCTTCTCCCCCGTCGGCGGACCTCCAGATGCGTTCGGAGTACAGCGAGCCCAGCCCCGATCTCCACTTGTTTCAACCTTCTCCGAGTCCCCGACCGCCCTGGCGCCTGGAGACGGCCGCGTGATCCGCTTTCAGACCAGATGACCTAAAGGGAATTCTGCCGTGTGCAGTCCAGGCAAGCGGTGCCTTCCTGATGGAAACAGGAGGGACCTGGCAGGCACCGCCCCTCTCCCTTTCTCTCCACCTGGGATGTAGATGCGAAGTCTGGGACCACCGCAGCCACCCTCTGAGCATGAGGTGACCAGCACGAGGGAAGGGTCGAGAAAGTCAGTCCTGTCTCTTTGAGCCACTGAAGCCACATCAAAAACTACGTTCAGTCTCTGTATAGAGACTTGTTTAAAGACTTGTTTACTTGTTTAAAACTCTGTGGTCAGGTTCTCTGTTGCTTGTGACCAAACACACACCAACTCATCTAGGATGTGGTGCTAATCAGCTTACGTTCCTACGTCAGTGGCTTTTTACGCTAGAGGTCAAGGCCTGTTTGTATTTCCTACTTACAAGTAAGTTAACTGAGCCTAAGTGACTTCTCCAAACCAGAGTTCATACCCAGTCTTGATCCTGGAGCCCTTTTCAGCACTTCAAGAGCAAAGAGTGTGCAGAGTACGAGGAGACTGTCACGCAGAGAAAGGGGCTCCAAGCCATGAGGCGGGGGAGACGGGTCGAGTCTGGGGGGTGGGCGGTGTTGTTGTGCCATGCCAGGGGTTCCGCTTTCTTGTGTCGGTGGGAGAGAGCGGCCGTGTGGGGAGACTGACGCTTTGGCAGAATTCGCTGCCACACGCCCAAGGCCCCATGAGTGGTACAGCTCAGTAGGTGTTGAATGAAGGAAGGAACCAATGAGCAAACAGAGCTAGAGGCAAAATGACCATTTCGGAGATTTTCCTGCAATATCTATTCCACGAGAGAGACAGGAGGGTATGAACTATGGGGATGCCTCTAGGACTGGGGAGGAAGGAGCGAATTCAAGAGCGATTCGGAAAACACAGGGCCGCAATCATCACATGGCCACCAGCCGGTCCTCTCAAAAGGATGCTTTTCCCGGGCCATTCGGCTGAGCACGGTCTCCGGCCTACAGAAAACATGCTCCCGCTCATCGCCTCGTGTTCACTGCCCTTCATTACCCTCTAGCTCAACGTCTTGTCCAGAGCAAGTATCCATCCAGCGCCACGGAAGGGAAGTGCAGGTTAATTAATGGGCTAATATGCATAGCATCTAGTCTCTCACAAGTATCTCCGTCTACATTACTTACTCGTTTGGATCTCCCCTCGTCTGCTCATTATTGTTCCCCAACAACCACGTGAACCACGTCTCGCAGACGAAGAAGCCAAGGTTCACAGAGACCAGTCATTACGCTGACCCTTTGGTCAGACCCGCCCCACCTGCTGTCCCTGCTGCTCAAGACCCATCCACTGCTGCAACTCGGCCGGCTCGTTCCCGGCCCCAAGGTCATGGTCAGCTCACTGCGCTCAGGGCCCCCGGATGGAGCACGCCCAGTACCCACCGGGCTCTGTCCAGACCTCAGATAACTCAGGATCAAACCCCACACCCAGACGGGTCTCCCAGCAAGAAAACTGAAGTCATCACTCTTCACCCAGAACTGGGTTTATAGGTTTTCGTCCCACACAGACGGATCATGACACTCTGGTCAAATATGAAACTTCTGGAAGCTCTTCAACGGACAAAGATGATTCTAAATCTCTCACAAATCTTCTCATGATTATTGTCGCAAATAGCTCCCTCCGGCTGGAATGCAGGTCAGTATCTGGAGTTTCTAACTCCAATTCATCCTTCAAAACTCTGCACTAAGCCTACCTCCTCCAGGAAGCCCTCTGGAGTACAGTGGGCTTGCTGCCCATCAAAGACTCACGCCTTCTTTCTGTAGATTTCGGCCGTGTTTGGAGAAAGTCGGCCTGGCCAGCAACTGTGTTTACGACCCTCTAGGACCTAGATGGGGCCACGGGACTGGTCCTAACCAGTGAAATACAAGGGAAAGAAATGAGTGCCACCCCACATCTCCCTATTCCCCCATCGGCTGCAGAGATGCGAGAAGGCACAACGTGTTGAAGATGCAGGGCCTTTATTGGTCTCCAAACCAATAAAGCAGAACTTGTCCGTCTCCTCACTGCCTCATGCCAACTCCTTTTCCCACAGCCAAGGGCACCTGCGATTGGCTTAAATGAGTAAGAACTCTTTCGTAACGTCAAGTCTTTGAAAGCTTGGATTTGGTCATCGTCACTGCCGTGGTTACAGCCCACGGTATCGTAACGAATATACCCTTCAAAGCCCTTTGCACCATCTAACGCCCTCTTCTAGAAGCTGCATCACAAGGAGATCCAGGCCTGCTCTTGTCACGTTGTAAGTGACACAGTTATTCACGTGTCCGTCTTTCCTCCCAGCTTACACCTGGGGTCTCCCCTGACTCTATCTCCAGCTACTGGCCCAGAGTGGTTAGTCATGAGTGTTTGCGGAATTAACTTTTGGATTAATAGGTTGAGTTCCGTAATGTTTACCAGTTTCCGAAGTGCCTCCCCCTTATTCGATTTCAGTTTTTATCCCCACTTATTCAACATACATTTGTACAGAATTATTTCGCCCTCTGAGCAGGGAGACGCGGTAACGCAATTCTTAGCATCCTGCTTTTACCAGAAGAAAAACCAAAACCAAACACGTTGGAGGCTCCGAGAGGCTAAGCTGTCAGCGTGGCCTGCGGGGTGCGGGCCGGGTGTCTGGGAGTCGGTAACGACGGTCTCCAGCTTATCTCCACGTGGGCGTGCGCAGTCGAGGTGCCCTAGTTAATGACCCGCCTTCTGAGGGAGCGACGCTTTCTGCTTTCTGCTCTTGGAGACGTTATTAGGAGATTTCACTGCCTGCCATGCACGGACGCGCACCTGACCTGACCGGACGGTGAAGGGTGCAGGGTGGAGACGCGCACCTGACCTGACCCGAGGATGAAGGCGCCAGGCACAGAGACACGGAGCCAAGACCCACGGAGACGGACAGCTGGCGCTCTGGAGCGCCACACTTCAAGTCTGTCCTATCAGCAGGCTCCTTATCATGTAAGATAAAAATTCGCTGGTCCCTCCGCTACAATTACACCCTTACTCCCTCGATTTCCCTCACTCTAGTGGCTCTCTTACTGTTACTCTCTGGACCACAACTAATCAATACGTTGGTATCTTTTGTCACCTCCAGGCTACAGGCCATCAATTTCCATCTGGTCCTCAACCAAGGATATCAACCATCAGATGCCTACAGCTCTTTCCCTTTCGGTCCTCAACCAAGGGTATCAACCATCAGATGCCTACAGCTCTTTCCCTTTCGGTCCTCAACCAAGGATATCAACCATCAGATGCCTACAGCTCTTTCCCTTTCGGTCCTCAACCAAGGGTATCAACCATCAGATGCCTACAGCTCATTCCCTTTTGGTCCTCAACCAAGGATATCAACCATCAGATGCCTACAGCTCTTTCCCTTTCGGTCCTCAACCAAGGATATCAACCATCAGATGCCTACAGCTCTTTCCCTTTCGGTCCTCAACCAAGGGTATCAACCATCAGATGCCTACAGCTCTTTCCCTTTCAGTCCTCAACCAAGGATATCAACCATCAGATGCCTACAGCTCTTTCCCTTTCGGAAGCCCCTGAACGGACACGGCCAGCTGCCATCGCCTTATCTCCTCGATAGTCGGCAAGTGATGGGCGCCCCAAATCCCCACAACACCCCCTGACAGCATGAAGAAGCCAGAGTGGTCATCGCCCCAATTCCCTATGATTTGGGGTCCAATCACTTGGCGGGGGCGGGGGGATGTTAGGCAGTTAGGCGTGAGCGGGGAGGGGTAAAGCAGGTGCCGGCCACCCCCGAGGGTTAACGGCCACACCTTCAGAGCCACCTCTACGGGTGGCAGAACAGCAAAGGCTTAGCCACAGAGCAGGCTCAAGAACCACAAGGGGACTTGTGAGAGCTCAGAATGCGCACAAAGGTGCACCTTGCCCTCAAGGTCACAGCAGAGGGTCATTAGAAACTCACAAATATGCAACACATAAATAAATACAATTCTAACAGAAGGCTTCACAGGTAGGCACATGCTTAGAAGCCAAAATGTTATATAACCACCAGCTGTCAATCTAACATGCCCCTCAAAGCCAAGTTTACACGTGCAGAAAGCAGCTTAAAAGGATGCGGCAGGACCTTCACAGGGCCATTGCCTCTCTTGCTTCAGCAGTGACCCGCTTTCCCTCTTGAAAGTGCCCTGTACTTACCTACTCGGTCAACTCTCCCTCCCCATTCTGGGCTCCGGTCTCGAATTCTTCGGTGCATCTGGGACAGAACTGAGTGGACGTCATGTTTCCTTGCATCCGAACACATCCCAAACAACGCACTGCCAGGGTCCGTCAGCAAGCGAGTCTGGCTGAATATAACAGAAAACTAAAGTAAGAGAAGCATAAACAAGAGGTGAGTTCATTTCTCTTCTGTAACAACAAGTCTAGAGCTAGGTGATCTCTGACACTGGTTTGGTGGCTCAAGGACATCAGGACCAGGGGCTCTGAAATGATCTTCATTTTTCCCTCACATTTGCAAGATGAATGCTTCAGCTCCAGCCATCACATCCGAGTTCTGAGAATTAGGAAGGGCCACAAGGAGGAAGGCATGGTATCTATATCAGGAAAGTAAAACCCTCTCAATAAGCCTCAGCAAGTTTTTCTTTGACAAATATTGGCTTCAAGAATGGTACAAAATAATAGTCTTTGATCTAGGCACAATGCCATTCTCAGCAACACTGGGGTTCCGTTAGTAAGAGAAAGAGAAAGGATGGCTACAGCGTAGAAACACAACAGTTTCCACCCTGTCACCCTGTAATGTTCAGACTAGATTCCTGCTGAAACAACGGCAATCCGAATCCTTAACTGGGACACCCAGAACACACGCAAAGTTAGCAAGTGGGGGGCAAAAGGTACCGCACACCATAAACAGTCTAACAAAGAAGAAATTCTGACAAAGGAGACAGGAACGAGGGATCGGGACCATAAAGATCAGAGTTTACACAGTGACCCGACCATGGACCACAAGGAGATTCTGACCAGGGGACGGTGCTTTGCCCCAGCCCAGGAGCTGTTCGGGCACAAGCCAGCTGCAAGCACGGTTAGTCCAAGGTTTTCTGAGACGGCAGCAGAGGACTTGTCTGCGTGCACGGGCACGGTGCAGAAAGGAGGCTCCAAAAGGACCATTTAAATAACGTTACTGTCCTGGTCAAGAGCTTTGCTGGCCTGGTTCCAGATGAAAATGGAGCTCAAGCACGCACCGTCCCATTCTCCTGACTTTTGAATATGCTACTACATAAAGACACGAGAAAGATAGGAAATCTATCAGTGGATGGCAGGTGCCACCAGATACTAGGTTTACGTGAGTTACGTAGAACGCACCTGGTTTAGGGGAAATTTCCAATCGTCCCCTAACTGGCAGGTGGATCCGAAGAGAAGGTTCACCTGGGAGCAGGTGCGAAGTGTCCCCAGTGGAGTGCAAACACCTCACCGGCAACAGCAGGTTTAAAGACAAGCGGGGTTGGGAGAGACGTGCACTTGCTCCCACAGATTGCTCACGGGCGTGCCCCTGCGCTGGGCACACAGCCGGCGTCTGTATGTCTCGTCTCCAGCCTTTCCGCGGAACTAACCGGGTATTAGGGAGAGCTGAGCTGTGGCTGCAGCGGGCTCTGATGCCCGAATCAAGGGAGGGTCGTCTGCCGCTCAATGAGACGCCCCAACCAACACAGAGAAGATGTTCCCTGCAGCATGACTGTGCTCGCCTCTCCACCACCAACTAGAAGTCCATGGACTGACGAACGGATAAAGAAGATGTGGTTTAAGTACACAACAGAATACTACTTGGCAACGAGGAAGAATGAAATCTGGCCATTTGCAGCAACGTGGATGGAACTGGAGGGTATTATGCTGAGTGAGATAAGTCAGGCAGAGAAAGACACATACCATATGTTTTCACTCGTATGTGGAACTTGAGAAACTTAACAGAAGACCACGGGGGAGGGGAAGGGGAAAAAATAATTACAGAGAGGGAAGGAGGGAGGCAAACCCTAAGAGACTCTTAAAGAAAGAGAACAAACTGAGGGCTGATGGCGGCGGGGAGAGGGGAAGATGGGTGATGGGCATGGAGGAGGGCACCTGCCGGGATGAGCACTGGGTGTTGTATGTTAGTGATGAATCTGGGGGACCTACCCCCAAAGCCAAGAGCACACTGTATACACTGTATGTTAGCTAACTTGACGATAAATCACATTAAAAAAATAGAACTCTAGAGTGAAAAACACCACCTCTCAACCTGCAGCAGCAAGGCCGGCGTGGATAGTCAGAAGGGAGAGGTCCGCACACTCCTAAGAAGGAGAGAGGTCTCAGAGCTCGGAACACATTTCGGAGCCTGCGCTCGGTGGGTGAGGTGGGGGTGGGGGTGGGTGAGCTAGGGCATCACCAGCTAACACCCACCACGCACTCGGCCGTGGTGCCCGGCTGGTGCTGAGACCCTACCAGGGGCAGGGAAAAGCCATCGTTCAGCCCACCGGGGGGGATCGTACTGAAAATCTGCCTGTGGCTGTAACTCCCTTCCCCCCGACCCCTCCCCGGTAAACAGACATCTAATCTAACAAGACAAACTACTATAAAAAAATTAGTTTTTGTCCTCTTTTTCTAAAGGTAAAAGATTTGAAAAGGATCCACATAGTTTTTAACGGCTTAAAACTCAATAATGGCAAGCCAGTTACCTCTCTCTGCCCACCTGAGAAAGCAAAGAGTCTCTGAACATTTGGAAAGATCAAGGCATCAAGACAAAGGAATATATTAATATTTATCACTTTGAATGTCCACGGCCTAAGTGCACCAAGTAAAAATATATTGTCAGCGTGGATCAAAAAACAAGACCCAGCTCTGTGTTCTCTACAAGAAACCCCCTTCATGGAGAGAGACACGTATCAATTTAAGGTAAATGGATGGGGGAAACATACTATGTGAACACTAATGAAAAGAAAACAAGGGTAGCTATATCAATAAAGCAGAGCAGACTCCAAAGTCAGGAAAGTTACCAGCGATCTCGAAAGGCAGTACTTAAGGATAAAGGAGCCAATTCTCCAAGGAGATATAACAATCCTTAAAATGCACGTGCCTAGCAACAAATCATCCGGTTTTTCCTGAGGCGGAACTGAGAGAATATCAAGGGGAAACAGCTGAATCCACGGTGACGGCTGGAGACTCCACCAACCCTCCGCCAGAAACGGACAAAGCCAGGAGGTAGGAAAACAGTAGGACATAGCGGACCTTCACCACCACCAACTGAATGGACGTATTTGACCTCTGTAGACACCTTCATGCGACAACAGCAGAATGCACGTTTGTTTTCTCAGGTTCACAGGGAACATTCCCCAAACACATTCTGGACCGGAAAGCACACGTGAAATTCCACATATGAGTGAAATCATATGGTATTTGTCTTTCTCTAACTGACTTATCTCACTTAGCATAACACACTCTGGGTCCATCTATATTGTAACGAGTGTCACAGCGTGATGTATATAAACTTGTCGAATCACTGTGGATTCAAACTAATGGAACACGGTGTGCCATCTACACTCAAATAAAAAAAAAATTAAACGCACCTTAACAAATCTGAAAGAATATAAATCACGCAATCCTGCTCTCAGACCACGGTGAAATTGAGCTAGAAATCAATGTTTTGGAAAATCCCAAGATACATGCAGAATAGACAACATGCTTCTAAGTAACACACGGGTCAAAGAAGAAATCTCAAGGGAAATTTTAAAATATTTTTGAACTAAATAAAAATTAAACATGATTTATCACAAATTGTGGGATGCAGTGAAAGCAGTGATTAAAGAGAAATTTATAACATCAAATGCATATACTGGAAAGGAAGAAAGATCTAAAATCAATTATCTATCAACAACACGAGAGACAACAGATGTTGGCAAGGATGCAGAGAAAGGGGAACCCATTCTGTTGGTGGGAATGCAGACTGGTTATAGCCTCTCTGGAAAACAGTTCGGAGGAGCCTCAAAAAAGTTAAAAATAAAATCAATTATGTAACTTTCCACCTTAGGAAACTAGAAAAAGGAGAGCGAATCCAGAGAAAACAGAAGAAAAGAAGCAAGAATTAGAGCAGAAGCCAGTGAAATTAAAAACAAGAAATCGACGGACAAAATAAATGAACCCAAAGGTGGTGCTTTGAAAAGATCAATGACATCAGTAAGACTATAGCCAGGCTATCTAAGAAAACAAGAGAGAGCCTTCAGGGTACTAATATCAGAAATGAAAGAAGGCAGATCACTATCGATCCCACAGAAATGAAAGACATACTACAAATGGCTCTGTGCCCATAAATGTGACAACCTAGACGAAATAGACCAGTTCCTTGAAGGACACAAACTGATAAAACTCACATAAGAAGAAACAGATGACCTGAAGAGGCCTAGATCTATTAACGGAATGGAATCAATAAAATCATCTTCCAAAATAGAAGACACCAGGTCCCGATGGGTTCCCCGGTGAAGTCTACCAGACGTTTAAGGAAGAAATTATGCTAATTCTCTACAATCTCTCTCAGAGTGTAGAAGCAGAGGAAATACTTCCTAACTCATTCTATGAAGCCAGCATTCCCCTAATACCAAAGCCAGAAAAAAGACATTACAAGAAAACTATAGACCAATATCTCTCATGAACATAGACGCAAAAACCCTCAACAAAATATTAGCAAATTGAATTTAAAAAATTATAAAAAGAAATATATGCCACAACCAAGTGGGATGTATCCCACTTGGGATACGTGAGGCTGGTTCAACACTTGAAAATCGATTGATACGACCCAGACTAAAAATCAGACTAAAAAAGGAAAATCACATGATCATATCAATAGACGCAGGAAAAGCATCTGACAAAATCCAATAGTCATTTATCATTTAAAAAAAAAAACCCTCTCAATAAACTAGGAATAGAGAGGAACTTACTCAACTTGATAAAAGCTATCTCCAAAAACCTACAGCGAACATCACATTTAATGAGGAGAAACTCTGAGCTTTCCCACTAAGACCAGGGACAAGGCAGGGATGTCCTCCCTCACCACTCCTCTTCAGTATCACACTGAGAGTCCTTGATAATTCAACAAGACGAGAAAAGGGAATACACTTTGGGAAGAAAGACATAAAACTGTCTTTGTTTGCAGATGACACGATCATCTATGTAAAAAATCCAAAAGAACAAAAGAAAAAATCTTCTGGAACTAGTGGTCAAATACAGCATGGTGGCAGGATATGGATTTAATATGCAAAAGTCAACTGCTTTCTAAATATCAATCATGAACAAGTAGAAGTGTACATTAAAAACACAACACCATTTACATTAATACCCCTCCCCCCAAAACTTAGGCATAAATCTAACAAGATGCATAAAAGATTTATAGGAGGAAAACTACAAAACTCTGATGAATGAAATCAAAGAACTAAATAAATGGAGAGATAGTCCACGTTCATGGGCAGGAAGACTCAGTATTGTCCAGATGTCAGTTCTTCCAAAATTGATCTGTAGATGCAGTCAAATCCCAACCAAAATCCCAGCAAGTTATTTTGTGGCTAACAACAAACTGATTCTCAAGTTTATATGTAGAGACAAAAGACCCAGAATAGCCAGCAAAATACTGAATGAGTAGAACAAAGTTGAAGGACTCAATGCTGCCCAACACCGAGACTTACTACAAACCAGTACTAACAAAAATAGTGTGGTATTGGCAAAAGAATAGACAAATAGATCAACAGAACAGAACGAAGAGCACAGAAGAAAACCCTATCGATACAGTCACCTGATCTTTGACAAAGGAACAAAGACAGTCTCTCCAACAAATGGTGCCGGAACAGCTGGCCATCCACGTGCAGATTAACGAATTTAGATGCGGACCTTACGCCCTTCGCAAAAATCCACTCAAAATGGGCCAGAGACCAAAATGTAAAATGCAAAACTAGAAAACTCCCGGAAGATCACGGAAGAGAAAACCCCGATGACCTTAGGTGTGGTGATGCCTTTTTAGATACAACACCAAAGACACAACTCGTGAAAGAAATAACGTTTCACTGGACTTCATTAAAATTAAAACCATCCGCTCTGTGAAACACACAGTCAAGAAATTAGAAGACAAGCCACAGACCGGGAGAAAACGTTTGCACGAGACACATCTGACAAAGGACTGTTATGCAAAACACACAAAGAACTCTTAAAACTCAACGATAAGAAAACGGACAATCCATTACAAGTGGGCCAAACACCTTAACAGACGCCCCACCGCGGAAGATATACGACGCCACGTAAGCGTACAGAGCGATGTTCCACGTCACAGGTCACCAGGGAAACGCAAACGAAAACATGAGGGAGCCACCACCACGCATCTGGAACAATGGCCAAAATCTGGAACCACGACAACACCAGACGCTGACGGGGACGTGCAGCGACGGGAACCCCCATTCTCCGCTGGCGGGAACATGGGGCGGCCCCTTGGGAAGACAGTCGGCAGTTTCTGACAAAAGCGCACACACTCTTACACACAATCCGGCAATCACGCTCCGTGGCGTTTACCCAAAGGAGCTGAAAAGTCACGTCCACACAAAAACCTGCACGCGGATGTCTACGGCAGCTTTGTTCATAATCGCCGAAACTTGGGAGCAACGAAGATGTCCTTCAGCAGGTGAGTGGATTAATAAACCGTCTCCACCTAGACAACGGAATATGACTCAGCACTAAAAACAAATGAGCCATCAGGCTCAAAAGACACGGAGGAAACTTAAATGCGTATTACTCGGCGCAAGAAGTCAATCTGAAAAGGCCAACCCCCTATGATTCCAACAAAATCGACATTCCAGACAAAGCAAGAGCACAGAGACAACGAATGGATCAGTCACTGCCAGTGGTGGCAGTCAAGGCAGAACACAGAGGCGTTTTAGGGTGGCGCAAATACTCTGCGTAACACTATAGTGATGGATAAATGTCATTAAACGTTTGTCTCAACCCACAGAACGTACACCAAGAGCAAACCCTAAGGTAAGCTGCAGACTTTGGGCGATTAGCATGTGAGCGTCTAACTGTCCCAGAGCCAGCCGTCCAGCAGACTATCCCTTCCCCAGACACCCGCTTTCACACTTTTGTAAAACACTGAATCTACTGTGGACGTAAGGATTAAGTTCTAGACTCCTAATCCTGGTCAGTTGGTCGATATGTGTGTCCTGATTCTAGTTCGACACTATCTTGGTAACAAGATCTGTAAAGGGCGTTTTGAAGTCGGGAAATAAAAACTCTCCAACTTTGTTTTGTTTTGTTTTGTTTTGTTTTCAAAATTGTCTTGACTATTCAAAATGTTTGTGCATTTCCATATAAGTTTCAGGATCTTCTTATCAACTTCCGGAAAAAAAACATCTACTGGAATTTTGATGTGGATTATCCTGATGGGGAGACTCCAACATGTTGAGTTCCAGCCCACGGACACAAATGTCTCTTCTTTGATGGAGACCTTCATTTGTCCCTAAGCAGTATTTTGTCATCCCAGCCCACAAATATTGCCTTTCTTTTACTAATAAAATAGTGATAAGTATATTAATATTAATTAATAATTAATATAACGTATAATGATATTATATTATGTACATATTACTTAATACATGTTATTATGTAATTGTATAAATTATACAATCCTAAATCATGAATGTGTCTCTTTTTTTAAATTGTTTTTAACGTTTGTTCATTTTTGAGAGAGAGAGTGTGGGAGCAGGGGAGGAGTAGAGCGAGAGAGACACGGTAGAGAGGGAGCGGTCAGCACAGAGCCAGGGGCTCGAACTCACGAACCATGAGATCATGACCTGAGCCAATCGTAACCAACTGAGTCAGCCAGGCGTTCCATGAATGTGTTTCTAAATTTATTCTTTTCATGCTATTGTCAACGGAACTGTATACTTAATTTCATTTTTTATTTTTTTATGATTCTGTCCTATCTCCACTATTGTCTTATTACTTGTATCTATTTTTTCATGTTTAATTTAAACAAATTTAAGGTTCCTAGTGATTCCACTAGGATTTACAATATACATCTGAGTTCAAGTCTGTGAATAACATAATATGGCTTCACACGTAATGTAAGCCTTTTACAATGTCATACTCTCAATTTCTCCTTCTCATGTTTTGTGCCATTGTTGTTATACATTTTACTTTTACATATATCAGAAACACACAATACATTTCTACTATTTTTGCTTTAGATATCAATTATCTTTTAGGGAAAAATTAATTTTCTACTTTCTCTCATTTTACTCCATTTCAAATGATCTTTATTTCTCTGGATAGATTCAAGTTTCCGTCTGGTACTGATACCATATTCCTTCCAGAAGAATTTCCTTGGCATTTCTTGTAGTTCAAGTATTCTGAAAATTAATCCTCTTGGGTTTTTTCTATGAGAAAGTCTTTATTTCCCTTGCGTTTTTGAAAGATATGTTGCTCGGTGCAGCATTCTGCACTGACGATATTATTTTTTTTCTTTCAGCACCAGGAGATGCTGCTTCATCGTCCCCTGATGCACATATTTTCTGATAAGAAATCGGCTGTAATGATTATCTTTGTACAAATATCTTCTTTATGTAATGCGCCTTTTTTCTCTGGCTGCCTTTGAGATTTTGTCTTAGTCTTCGGTTTTCAGTAGTTTGGAGATAGTACACCTAGATGGTTTTGTTTTCTTTTACTTGGTGGTCTCTGAACTTCCCAGACCAGGTATTTGTTCCCAGACCTGTTTGTTATTAAGTTTGAAATTTCTTGTCACCGTTTTTTCTGCCCCCTGGCCTCCCCCTTGCCAGTCTGGGAATCTAAGTGCGTGTGTCCAGTGGTGTGCTGGTCAGTGTGTGACAGCAGCTGTCCAGGGGAGAAAAAGCCCTGATTGGTGGCATTTATACCATTTGTGGCATTGGTATAAACAACTGCGTCCTTGTGGATTTCAAGCCGGTTCTTTGCCACTGAACAAAGAGCAGGAAAGAGGTGCGTAACTGGCTTCCATAAGCCAACGCCAGCCAGCTGTGGTATGCCGCCGATGCTGCTGTATGGGGGTCTAGCATGATCTGGTCTGCCCCTCACCCCACTCTTTTCCCTTTCTATTCACTCAGGTAATTCTTATTACCCTACCTCCAGACTCAGTGATTATTTCCTTTGGCTGTGTTGAGTCTAAGAGTGAACCCAAAGAAGGCGTTCTTTATCCTTGTTAGTATGCTTTTCAGTTCTCCCATTTTCACTTGGTTACTCTCACTGGTCGGCTTCTCAGGTTAAATCACTGTCTGTTCATGTGCGTTGCCTATCTTTTCCATTAACCCTTTAACACAGGAAGCATTGTTATTTTAAGTCTCCTGTGTGACAGCACCAGCTTCTGCGTCACGTGCCTTACTTGTTCTCTGATTCTATTTCCACCCGTGGTGAGTGTGACCTTGAAACTACAGGGGTCGTGGCCAGGTTCCTTCACTTACCAGGGGACCACCCTCCAGGCCAGCCTTTGCTGTGTGAGACGTTCAGCAGCCTCCCCGGCCTCCCCCACTGGACGCCAGCAGCACGTCCCGGACGTAGTGACAAAAAGCTGACTCTGGAAATGGCCAGATCGTCCCTGGGGACAAAACGAGCCCCAGCCGTTTGCAAGTTTCAGGATGTGACCCCACGCCCCCTGCAGACCTTGCCTGCAAACGGCTGCTACCGATTCTGGTTAAGTTAAGGCGGAAGGGGACGAATGGGAACACGTGGGCAGCGGCAGATTCCGGAGGTCGGGGTTCGGAAGAAAGCAGAGGGAGGCCCGGCCGCCTCCACCCCATCCCGGGAGGACCTCATTCCTTCCTGCCACCAACATGTCACTTAACAAGTACGGACTGAGTGCCTACACGGGCCATGTACTTGGGACACGTACTTGGGACACGTGGGCACACAAAACAGACAGAAGTGCTCATCCCGCGGACTTCACTCTGGACACATATTAGCAGCAAATATGAAAAATACGTAAATAACACAGTGTGTCAAAAGATGGCAAACGCAGCCTTTTAAAAATGCAGAGAAAGGTACGGGGGCGAGAGGTGCTGGGAGCGAGTTTGCGGGAAGGGCCTCAGTACATTAGGGCTCCAGCCCGGGGCCACCCGGGTCACCGCCGCTGGCCCCTGCTGCCCGCTGGGACCGTTCATGTCACGGTCTCGCGGAGACACTGGGCGTCACTGTCAGCGGGTAAGCCTACGCCCCCTACTTCCCTGCCTCGCTGGCCCCAGCCTCACAGTCTCCGGAGTGAACAGGTGCTTGGACAGACCCGGGCCACATGACGGAGGGCGCCCCGGCTCCCAGGACGCAAGACAGCAAACGTCTAGTGGTTTTGGCCTCTGTAGTAGGAAGGAGGTACCCTGTCCCACTAAGACACGGCACGAGATGCCAGGCAGGAAAAGGACAAGGGTGTCCAGTGTGTGGACTAAACCAGAAATTAGGGCAGCGGCAGGAAAACAGGAGGAACGAGGAAACATGTCACCGCGCATTAGCGGGCACTGATGAGACGAGACCCGAGAGACGATTCGGGCTTCTGAGGCCGGCTCATTTGGGCCCATTAAGTGCCTTCGTATAAACAGATCCTTTTTTAAAAAACCAACAAACTGTACGTAATTCTGTACAAACTAGATTTCCACCTCAATGAGTCTGTGTTAAGTAAACTCTGGTGAAGAAAAATCGGGCCATTTAAACTGCCGTGTCGTGACCAGAGCTCAACATCCTACTGAGCGTGCAGGAGTCCCGGTTGGGGCACCGGGTCACCGTTCCAAAGGCGACGCCCTCGTCCCGTGTCGTATGCGGCACCCCTCCTGGCTGTGTGCCTGGACACAGAGCCCTGGTTCCTCCTCTGATTATTGTCACGATGCAGCTCAGCCGTGAAGCTAAAAACACCCAACGTCTCCATCAGCAGAGAAGTGAGCATTTGTGCCCATCCCCCTCCAGCGCGCCCAGGTCAGGGCCATGAGTCACGCACGGGACGTTCACACTGGCCCCTGGAGTCCCGCTCACCCTCACCCAGCCGCAGCGTCATGGCCGTGGGCACACTCAGGCTGATTCCTGCTGGCGGGACTCGGGGGCCAGGTCCCTTCCTTCACCCAGTCATGAGACTCACAGAGCGTGGCAGTGACCACGCGCAGCGTGGAGCCCTCACGGACAGGAGTGACGCAAGGGCAGAGAACGGTGAGGACACGGTGCAAACCGGTGCCGTCCCGGTCCCCGGAAACGGCCCACGATGGGGAGACACCTGGAGTGTTAAGACGGGCAGCGCCCTGGACGGCCCCGTCCGATGGCCACACGTTCATTTACAATTTTCCAGCAGCCGCATTTTGTTAAAAAGGTAAAAACAACAACAACACAAGGGCGCCTGGCGGCTCTGTCAGTTGCGTGTCCGACTCTTGATTTCCGCTCAGGTCATGATCTCACAGTCATGGGATCGAGCCCCATGTCAGGCTCTGTGCTGACAGCCCAGAGCCTGCTTAGGATTCCCTCTCTCGCTTTCTCTCTCTCTCTCTCTGCACCTCCCCTGCACACATGCTCTCTCCAAAAACGAAAAAACAAAAAAAGAAAGACAGAAAAGAAGAAAAGAAACAGGTGAAACAGGAAACAAGTTCTGATACGCATTTCATTTAACACGACGAACCCGAATATCACCGTGTCGGCGTGCGACCCGCAGAGAATGCACGAGGATGCTTCACGCCCCGTCCCTCCCACGGAGCCGAGTCCCGGGGGCCCAGGCGGGAATAGCGCCAGGGTGGCGGCTCTTTCACTTTTGCATCTGGAAAGTTCCTTCTCGGATTAACCAGTGAGTTCTCAAAACATGGGTAAGAGCTGGCAGAATGGGAAAAATCGGTCAAATATTCACAAATTTCAGGTTGGGCACGTGGAGGAGTCTCACTGTTTTGTAAGATGTCTCCAGCACAGACACGTGCGGCCCCCTCTCCAGAGACACGTGCGGTCCCCCCCTCCAAAGACACGTGCGGCCCCCTCTCCAGAGACACGTGCGGCCCCCCCTCCAGAGACACGTGCGGCCCCCTCTCCAGAGACACGTGCGGTCCCCCCCCTCCAGAGACACGTGCGGTCCCCCCTCCAGAGACACGTGCGGCCCCCCCTCCAGAGACACGTGCGGTCCCCCCCTCCAGAGACACGTGTGGCCCCCCCTCCAGAGACACGTGCGGCCCCCCCTCCAGAGACACGTGCGGCCCCCCTCCAGAGACACGTGCGGTCCCCCCCCTCCAGAGACACGTGCGGCCCCCCCTCCAGAGACACGTGCGGCCCCTCCTCCAGAGACACGTGCGGCCCCCTCTCTGGAACTTTAAGGAACAGTCGGCTCCATAATTGGTCTTTGAGTGCCAACCGCGGACCAGGCACCAACCAAGCTGGCCTCCAGGAGGCCCATCCACACGCCCTCACAGCTCGTGCCCCTCGGCACAGGAGTGGCCTGTGCAGGGAACCTGGCAAGGCTGTGTGCGGGCCACACCACACGTGGCCCCGTGGCTGGAGCACTGCCCGTGAGGCCGGGGCCACGTGGAAGGGAGAACGAGTGCGGGACTGAGAGAGCTCGTTAACTCTCCCTCTTCCGGCCGGGAGACCCACGGAACTCGGCTGGGGATCAGTGTGCCAGCCTGATGGCGGCGGGATCTCCTTCCCCGTGAGTTAGACGCCCTCCTAGCCACAGGTGTCCACGGTTGGACGCCTCCCGGTGGACTTGTGACACAGAGGAGGCCACGGCAGCAATTCCTGGAAGGAGCACCCCTTCCAGGCCGGGGAATCCAGCCCCGTGAGTCACCTACCACCCCCCCCCCCCAGGTCCCCAACCCTCCACAACGCGAGGTTCCCAGGGGACAGGCTGGTCCCTCTTACACGCCTCACGCTCTGCCCTCTGGGCTCAGCACGGAAGCCTGCGGTCAAGCAGGCGTGCGAGGGCCCCTGTGCAGAGGCACAGGCCTGCCCCCCTCCCTGCGGACACCAACCTCTCCTTTGGGACCAGGGACGGGCTGTTCACCTTCTGCCCCTCGAAAGACCCTGAGGTGGCCCCACACGACACGTTAACCAAAGGCCACTGTGACCTGCAGGCCAGAAGGCACACGCTGTTCCCGCTGTGATGTTGAATTACACGGAGCCACACGGTGCAGAAGGGGCCCTGGAGGCGACGAGAGAAAGGCTCCAGGAGCTACAAAGCCTGTCACCTACATGGATCCCCGGACCCCTTCCCATCTCACTTCCCAGGAAAGCCCGACGCACAAAAACAAGTCCCCTTCTCTCATACCCGAGTGTCGGTGCGAATCCTGACAACTCTTTCTCTCCCCAGTCCGTCCGTCTGGCCATGGGAGGTTGGGCACAGAGGGGCATCCGTCAGCAGCTGGCAGTCCCTGCGGTCTCTCTCTCCCAGCCCCACACCCTAGAGCCCACGAGCGGGCGGGACACGGAACACAATCGCCGGCCCTCGGCCGCCATCACCCCCCCATCCCCGACTCTGGAGCAGGCAGCCCGGGAACGTTAGGTTTGCAGAAAGCTGCACTCGGGGGTCCCCGTACCCACATTCCTGCGTGAGCAAGCCCTCTAGTAGAGACTCAGGGGCGTCTCAGGTCCACAAAGGAATCATGGGAGGGAAGAGAAACCCTTCCGTCTCGATCCCGCCGGGATGCCCGCCATGTGCAAGGCTTGTCTGCAGTTGCCACCCGTGAGCGTTCGCTGGGGATTCAGGGGATGAAATCGGCCTCGAGGGTGCACTGGTGCTCCCGGGTCCTCCTCCCCGACTGGGCACGGTGCTCCCAGGTCCTCCTCCCCAGCCAGGCACACAGCCAACAGTCCCTCGGCCCCAGGGGGCTCCCTCGGAACCCCGAGGATAGGCCACACCTTCTGCCACGTGCTCGCCTTTCGGCTTTGACTCTCCCCTGCCCTGTTCCAGCTTCTCTGCTCCGACGTGAGTGGGAAAGTTCCTGCCGGACACCAGTCCCTTAAGCAGGTCGGAGAGCATGAAGGCGGAAGGAACCACAACACGCACTTACCCGCCAACCCCCAGCGCTCAGCAGAGCGAGCCCGGGAACACTGGGGTTCAGTGTGTGCACTTGAGCCCAAGGCCCCATCACCCGCCTCCCACCGCAGTCCAGGAGGAAGGACTGACCGCCCTCCCCGCGTGGGACGCTGAAGGTCCCAAGGAGTGAAGCCACTTCTTCAGAGGCCCTTCCCTCAGACGAGCCTCCCGCCCAGAGAGGGGCCCCCCTCAGCCGGCACGCTCAGGGGGTCCCCGGCTCCCCCGGCTTGCCCCAAGATGGGCACGAGGCAGAGCCTTGCTTGGGCAGCTGCCTGGCCCACAGGCCCATCCGTGCAGCCCGTGCGGCCAGCATCCACCGAACCCACGGCTCGCCTACAAACACCAGTCGGGACACGGGGTCCCGGGCCGCACACCCCAGGCAGCGTCACGAACACTTCCACGGCTGTGCCCGTCAGGCCTTGCCAGGCAGGATTCTGGTCACTGTCCTTGGGGCCGCGTAGAGCGTTCCCCAGTCAGCCCAGCGGGCGCTGGAGACTGAGGGCGGCACCTGTCCACGCCCCCCTCTGTTCCACGTTGTGAGAAGTAGACACGGGAATCTCCGGGAACCGAAGTACCTGCCTCAGTGCTGGCGGGGTCGGCGCGGTCGGGCAGGACGGGAACGTCCCACGTGGGCCCATAGGAGAGCATCCCCCCCACCCGGCTGCGCAGGACCACTGGTAACTGCGGGCTGCCTCGTCCCGCCCCACCCTACCCTGCCCTGTGGGGGCCACTCCCGCCCCACCTGCACCCTACCTTCTAGGGGCCACCCCCTCCCACCTCCACCCTGCCCTGCCCCCCCCCTCCCCCCCCCCCCCCCCGTGGGGGTGCCACACCCACCCTACCTCCACCCTGCCCTGCAGAACGGGGCAGGGAGGGGGGCACACCAGCCCCACCCCCGCCCTGCCCTGTGGGAGCCACCCCCACCCCAGCCCCACCCTGCCCTAGGGGGGCCACACCCATCCCAGGTGACTTATCACGCATGGGAGGCAGACAGAAGGCAGGAGGTCACAACACAGGTCCTAGCCAGGGGACGGCCACCTCTGTCCCCAAGTGCTGAGCAAACAAAGAGTGAGAGATGGGCAGAAACCGCGTCCCAGGGCTCAGGGGCTCCGGCAGTGACACGGGGAGAGGAGAGGGACCATTCTACCTACAGAAACCCATGAAGACTAGCTCGGATACAACTGTTCGGCCAGTAGGTGCGAGAAAGTCGGCCCAGAAGCGCTCTCCGGACCCAGAGGACAGAACCGGCTTGTCGCGGCCACACGACACAGCTGACCTGAGAGCCCAGACCCCTCTGTGCCCCGGCCTGCACCTGAACCCTGGGAGCACTGCTCATGCTCAAGCTCACGGCGACCGAGGGCTCACCATGCGCCCGCGCGTGGCATCGCACCCCATCTACACGTGGATCCTGCGAGGTGGGCACTGTTTCATGACCGTACGATGGGCACAGAAACCTGGGCAGGGAAAGGCACACAACCGGTGAGCCGATGAAGTCGGCTCCAAACGCAGGTCGTCTGGCTCCTGGGCGTGCACAGTAGGCATACGGCCGACAGTCCTGCTCCCGAATCTGGACCCGCTCCCCACCCCTGCCTCGTGGGAGACCCCCGCCCGCGTGCGGCACGGCCTGGTAGGACCGCCTGGGACTCTCTCCCACCTGCCCGGGGCACCGTCCGCCTCATCTCCTGCATCCGCAAAGACACCCCCAGACAGTTTCTTGGCCCCGAGGCAGAGTGGTGAGCGAGACGTTGTCCCTGTCCCCCGGAGTTCACAGCTCTCTCAGGAACACCAGCACGGAATCGAGTCCTACGAGACGGCGCGGTGTGTGTGGAAGCAGGGGCGGGCACAAGACGCCGTGAGGGCGTAGAGAGAACGTGATTAACTCCGGCATCAGGCAGAGCCCCGGCCGGACGCACAGGACACACCGGGACCGGGTCATCTGAAGACGGACTGATAAAGGGACTGTCCGCAGAGGCGCAGGCAGGGATCAGGCATGACACCTGGGACTTGCTGCAGCCAGACGCGGTCACCCTCCCCGTGTCTGCCGGGTAGCCTCTCTAGACGCGCCTCCCCAGCCCAGATCCCAGTACCCACGCATGATCTCCAGGAAAGAACCGTTTCTGTGGACGGCTCACCGGGTTCCCATCAACGTCCACGGACAGGAGCACAATGGCAAGTTTTTAAAAATTGCTCTTGGCTGGGGACACCTGGGTGGCTCAGTCGGTTGAGCGTCCGACTTCGGCTCAGGCCACGATCTCGTAGTTTGTGAGTTCGAGCCTCATATCGGGCTCTGTGCTGACAGCTCAGAGCCCAGAGCCTGCTTCGGATTCTGTGTCTCCCTCTCTCTCTGCCCCTCCTCTGCTCGCGCTCTGTCTCTCTCTCCCTCAAAAATAAATAAACGTTAAAAAATTTAAAAAAAACCTAAAATTGCTCTTGGCTGCTGGCTGTTTTGCTGAGTACAATCTCAGCTTATCCTGAGCTACTTGGAGCTTCACCTCTCGTGTGGGTGACATGTTTCCATAAATCACACAATTCACAGGAAGCTTGGTGGACGCAGAGGACAGAGGGCGGGTGTTGCTGGAGACGCAGTTTGGAGCCAGACTGGGAGTATTCCCGTGGTCCGTGGACGCTGGCTTCGGGAACGCAGAGAAAGCGCTGGATCCAGTCCGAGAGGTGAGAGCTGGACGAGGGGGCGGGGAGGGGAGAAGAGGCAGGTCCTCAGCTGGGGGGAGAGGAAGCAGCTTCAAGGACCCCGGCAGCTACGTGCACGGAACGAGGGCGACGAAGCTGTGGTCCAGGGAGGGCTGCGATGCCGACCTGAAGGGGTGTGCGTCAAAGCGCTTTGCTGGGCTTAATTCTGGAAAGGCAGAGCCCCCAGCTGGCACGAGACCCCGCCCCCCACACTCTCAGGTGAGGACACCTTGCCATTCTGGCCAAGCCGGGAGTTGGGGCCCGACAACAGAACAGGCTCGCCTGGGTCTGGCTCAGAGACCGTGTTTATGTTTCGAGAGACCTGTTTCCAGCACAGAGCAGGAAAGGCAGCCACACCGGCGACAGCAGCCAGGGTCCTGGTCTTGGTCTTTCCCTGCAGACAGCAGAAAGGGGGTCATCAGACGCCCAATGAAACGGGGTCATCAAACGCCCAATGAAACGGGGTCATCAAACGCCCAATGAAACGGGGTCATCAAACGCCCAATGGTGACCAAGCCATGGGCGAGGGACGTCTCAGGAGGATTCCGGGGGAGAAGGTGGGCCTGGCCTATGGGTTCTTCACCCCGAGCCCTTGGCACTCACGCATCCAGATGCCCGTGCAAAGGCTCTGGGGAATGTGGGGACCTGCCCCTGGCTGGATGGGCATTTGTGACCAGATGCCGACATCTCCTTGCTCCTTGCCACGGGTAATTGCCAAATTAGGGTCCCGGCCAGAGTCTTGAAGGGAAAGCCAAATATAAGCGTTTGAAGCTGCACGCGTTTATGTTTAATTAAACCAAGTAGCCGAGTAGATGAGTCATTGGAAAGGTAGTTCTGTTAAGCCGATGCTTTGGTTATTCAGCCAGAATTTAATGAGCCCCAGTCTGAAATGACATCGCTGAGAATGCCGGCCAATCACGTTTGCTGAGAGTAAACAGAATTTCCAATATGCCCCACTGAGAAATTAGCATAGTGCCTGGAGAGTAATTAAGCATCATTCTTCAGAACCAAATGGTCCCTCATAGTGCGAAACACGTCTGCAGACACCATCGTCTAGACGGCCTTTTAAACAAGGGAAGTCCTAGTTTGGCGGGGCGGGGGGGGGGGGGGGGTGACGGCGCTGGGGGGCTTACCATGTTGGTTTTGTTCTTTGTGGACTTGCCTGGAAGCCCCAAGGTGGCGGTTTTCAGTTTTGCTAGTTTGTTTTCCACTAGGAATAGAAAGTTCTTTCACGTTGACCAGAGAGGTTGATATTCCCTCTTTAATATCTTCATCTGTCTTACTGCAAAGTCGGTGTTTGCTTGTATCCCTGTTTCCTCACATCCAAGCCCTAAAATCCCAGCCAGTCAAGACCCCTGGTGTCGGTCACTTGTGAGCAGACACACACACACACACACACACCAAGGCTTGGAGCTCTCAGCCCCGTGCACTATGGGACTGCTAGCAGCATTCCTGGCTTCTACCCACCAGACACCAGAGCCCCTTCTAGAACTCTGGCATTCCCACATGTCTGCAGACATCGACAGTGCTCCCCGGGGGCGCCACTGCCCCCACTGACCACCTCTGGTGCAGACAAAGTCTACACGGGAGCCCTGCCTCTTTTCCAGGGTAAATGTGGAGTCAAGGGCCTGACTCATCTGAAGGGCTTGCAAACGTCTGCTCTGTCCCCGGAAATGGCCCCGGCAAGGACACGGAACAGCCTACAGAAACGGTACAAGGAACGGCCGAACCAGCGGCAAGCCTCCCTGGGCCACCCCGTTGTGACTGATGTGTCCGGGAGAAGTGCAGCCCCGTCCAGAAGCGTCCGACAGGAAGCCAGACGTGAAGTGACTACAGTAACAAAGATTCGTACAGCATAAAGGGTCACGGGTTGTTGTCAAAGGGAGAAGACAAGATACCCAAGGGTCCGAGAGGCTGGCTGATGGTGACGCGGATCCCTGTCTGATTCCCAAACTCTTTTTTAATTTTTTTTAAGAGAGAGAGGGTGGGGAGGGGCAGAGAGAGAGGGAGACTGAGAATCCGAAGCAGGCTCCAGGCTCCATGCTGTCAGCACAGAGCCCGACGTGGGGCTCGAACTCACAAACCGTGAGATCATGACCTGAGCCGAGATCAAGAGGCAGATGCTCAACGTACTGAGCCGCCCAGATGCTCCCAAACGTTTTTGAAGCTGCTGATGAGGTTCTTTAGAGACAGGTCCTGGTTGGGCAGAAACCGTGGCAAGATTTTGTCAGATGGAGCGTCAGCCGCTATGTTCTCTGAGCTTCTGGTGGGGACAGAAGGAGGGGTGGAGAGCGGGGGCCACGCTGCTGCAGGGGAAGCCCCCCCCCCCCCCAGGGGAGACCCAGCGGAAAGGGCACCTGTTCACAGCCTGCTCTGGACTAAGAACTTCACCAGCACGTGAACTCCATCTTAGGGCACCTTGTCTCAAGATTTAGGCAAGCCTGATGCAAACTCTCTCTTTCCGGCCCTGAGAGGGATCACGGTGTCTGTGGATCCTGGCGGCTGTGGGTTCTCAGGGCCACCTCTGCTCCAGGACCCCGGCCCTCTGCTCTCTCAGCCTCACTGACACCTCTCTCCACTCACTTCCTCCCCAAAACAGAACCAGTCCCAAGGAGCCAAGCCGCCCGGACGCAAGGATCAGGACACCCTCAGGACCTCCTAAACACCCAACTCCTGAAATCTCAGCTCTGGGTCTCACCAGCTTTGAAGGCACACCTGCTCCTTCATCCATTCTTAGTCCCTTCCCAGCAGCCAGTGACAGGCCTCCCCGGAGGGTGGCCTTGCATGCGACCCTCAGATAAAGATGCCTCCCCGCAAAGGAGTCACAGGGGCGGCTTTCAAGTCACAGCTTAGGAACTTTACAAACTTACTTAATGGGATTTGGTGCCACCGACAACCACCCTTATTTCTGAAAGGAGGGAAGGCACGGGGAAGGAGAGACAAGGGGCCTTTACCTTTGCACCTTGCTTTAACAGTGTCATTGAGAAATAATCCACATACCATACAATTCACCAATTTAAATTGTACAAGTCAGTTAGTATATTCAGAGTTGTGCAACCAACAGCACAGGAAATTTCAGAACATTTTAATGCCTCTGCAAATACCCACGATACCCCAGCCCCAGCCTCCCCAGCTGCTGCTACACCTTCTGTGTCTATGGAGGTCCCCGCCTGAGGACTTCTTATAAACGGGATCATACAACAGTCAGCCTTCTGTGTCTGGATTCTCTCACTTAGGGTAATGTTTTAGGGACCATCCACGTTGGAGCGTGAATCAACTTTCCCTCGTACTACCGAATAACGTTCTATTGTACGGACAGATTACATTGTGTTTGCCCGTTCGCCAATTGATTCGTATCGGGACTGCTTCTACACCGTGGCCGTTTACACACTACACGTGATCGACGTACATTCCCGTTACAGCGTTTGTGCGGGTCTGTCCTGTCTCCTACCTGCGGGTCAAGTAACGACTCTATAGTTAACGTTCTGAGCCGTGTTTTATCCCTGTCGGCAGCGAATGAGGGTACCAATTTCGGCACATCCTCACCAACACTTGTAATTACCTGAGTGTTCTACTTTAGAAGCACTAATGGCTGTGAAATAGTCACTCATTGTGGTCTTGACTTTGATTTCTCTAATAGTCAGCGAGGTGAACACCTGTGCTCACTGGCCATTTACACATCTTATTTGGAGAAATGTCTCTTCAGATCCTTTGCCCTTTTTTGTCTTTTTGTTACTCGGGCCTAAGAGTTCCGAAAACCAGTCCTGTCACGCCTGACTGGCAAATATTTTCCTCCATCCTTCACTCTGTCGATAGTGCCCTCCGGAGCACTAAAAATCTCTGCGAGTCCAAAATACCCGTATTTTCTTTGGTCACATTTGCTTTTGGCTTCGTGTCTGTAAAACCATTTCCCGATCCAACATCAGGAAGATTTATTCCTATGTTTTCTTCTAAGAGTTTTATAATTAAAGTGCTTACGTCTATTCCTTTCGAGTTAATTTTTGCCTGGGCTTTGAGGCAGGGGTCCAACCTCATTCTTCAGTGTGAGGCTGTCCAGCTGTCCCCGCGGCATTTGTCGAAAAGACTCTCCTTCCCCCATTGAGTTGTCTTGGCATCCTTGTCACATCTCAGTTGACCATAAACGTGAGGCTTTATTTCTGGAATGTCGACTATATCCCATTAATTTGTATACTTACCCTTGTGTTAGCATTACACTCTTTTGACTTGTGTCATTTTGTAGTAAGTTTGACCCTGGGAAGTGTGAGTTCTTCGATAAATTCTCTGTGCCTATTTTGGGTTCTTTGCATTTCGATCTGGATTTTAGGACTAGCTTGTCCTAGTCCCAAACGGCAGCTGGAATTTTGTAAGGATTGTCCTGTCGTACGTCCTATGCGCCCTGGTGTTACTTCTTTTGGTCTGAATGACGGGACTTTGATTCGTGGACATGTTGATCAAAGTGGACTCTACCGACCAGGAGACGTGGTGAGCTCTCTGCCCCCGTGATGTCGGCAGGGGCCCTGGAGTCTACAAAGTGTCCCTAATAGCCACCTGTCCTCCCCTGTGTCACCCCGTGAGCCCACGGGCCACAGCTGAGGGGCAGGAGGCCCGAGAGAGGAGACAAAAAGTCCTCCCCGACCCCCTTCGAACGCTTTTCCAAACTAGAAAGGCTCTCCCATTATCCTAATTAGTGTTCTCAAGGCAGGAGGGAACATAAATCGGACTTTCCACTAAACGGTGTCACTTTGAATTCATGCCCGTCACACACACGCATACACACTCACCCACACACACCCCACACACACTCTCACACTCACACACACCCATACCCGTCACACACGCACACACTCAGCCTCCAATTCGCCCTGCTCAGACTACACTTGCACAGAAGCTGGATGACGTGTGGAGAAGTCTCTTCCCTGGCTCAGGAACAGGCCTGGCTGGCACGGACGCTCGCTGTGGGGCTGCCGACCACAGAAGTGACGACGAACGAGGGATACGTATTTACACAGTATGGCGATCGGATTTGCATATGCAAATCAGGCTGCCATTCCCAGCCTCTTTCCTGGCAAAAACATGGTAGGGGATGCCTCAGTCTGAGTAAACTTAAATACTCACCTAGACCTCAGCCGTCTTTCGGTGGCTCACAGCCAGGATATCGAATTGCACCAGGCAGAAACCCACTCTCACACGTGTGTCCTAACAGAGGGCTAACTCTGCTTTCAGTAAACGCACCGTCAACTCGTAAAGAACGCGACGTGGAGGCTGGGGCGCAATGAGCAAGCACGCGGGGTTGAAATCCGAGCCGGGCCACGGAAGACGCACCCTTTGGAGATTACCCTTGGGGACCACACCTAGGCTTTCCGTATTCTGCACACAGTAATCAGGTGAAATTAGTAGCACGTTGCTGACCTTGAGGACGGTCATCTCCGCAGGGTCACGTGTGGTTCTGGAGCGCAGAGGACCTGCGAGCAGGAGAGAAAGTAAACGCAGGAAGTCAATTTGTACAAATGGTGCTTTGTAAGCTGTTATATGGTTTTTGAAGTGTTAGTTGTTACTATCACTACATTCCTATAGTGACAGCTATTATTATCAGAGCAGAAGTCGGGAGGCCTTGAGTTTACTCTCGGGCCCCCGGTACAGGTGTTTCTGAAGCTTTGGGGCATCCTTGGCCAAATACAACAGAAACTGACCCTTTCCGCCCTGGTACCTGATGGGCAGAGCAGGACTTCCACGCCGCAAGGAAGGGATGAGAGGGCCTCTCTCCGTTCTTTTTTTAAAAAATTTTTTTAATGTTTATATTTGAGACAGAGAGAGAGAGAGAGAGAGAGAGAGAGAGCACAAGCAGGGGAGGGGCAGAGGGAGAGGGAGACACAGAATCCGAAGCAGGTTCCAGGCTCCAAGCTGTCAGCACAGAGCCCGACGTGGGGCTCGAACCCACGAACTGTGAGATCATGACCTGAGCCGAAGTCGGACGCTCAACAGACTGAGCCCCCCAGGCGCCCCTCTTTTAACTTTTTTAAGTCTTGGTCTCTTCATCTATAAAATGGAAACCTGACAAGGTTCTGGTGAGGGTCCAATGGGACAATGGGTGGGAGAACCCTTTGAACCAAATGTACCGTGCCCACGGAGACACTCCGGGCCCCCCGCAGTGGGAGCCGAGGGGCACCTCAGGGCCAGCAGCAGCCAACATCACAGGAAGCAGTGCTTTTGACAGAGAGCAGACTGCCTGGGAGGAGAGCTAGCGTACAAGGTGAAGGGAACCCTAGACCCAAACATGTGCATATCTGCGGTCACCAACAGCCCTTTCCAGGAAGAACAAGGCCTTCTTTTCATTCTGAGGCAGACACAGAGAGGAGACCGTGGGACACTGACCACCACGACGTGCCTCACGGATCTCCAACTACAGAGAGAGTAATTCCCTGACAACTCCAGCTGCCTCTGAAATCCAGCCTCACATCTGCCAAGGTGATGGGGTCCCTCCGGTGACGGGGTCCCTCCCTCCGGTGATGGGGTCCAGGAGGACCACTGAGGCAGGCCAGCTCCCGGAGGACGCAGAGCTCCCCGATGGCCGGCTTCCTCTCCGGGACCCGCCGTGGCTCTGCCAGGCCTTCCTTAGCCTGGATGGCAGCCGGGGAGGCTCCTACCTGCCTCTCCCGCCCAGGGCCCCTCTCGCAGGGCAGACATCTCATCTCAGAGACCAGAGACGCCACAGGGTCTGCTCCCCAGAAACATGCAGTGTGGACTGAGGTCCCTGACCTGACAACCAAAACATTCTGTAGCTCTGTTTCCATCAGCCTACAGAGGGATGGGCCGACGAGAGGCGACAGGGAGGAAAGGATAGGCAGGGGCGAAGAAAGGTTTTTTCAACGTGAAGGGAGATCTATTTTGAGAAGAAAGGAGAGCTTTACAAAAACGCGGTCGAGAGCTGTCCTGAGATGGCATCGGCTGCCTTAGGAAGCAGGAGCTCCTGTCCCTGGAGGTGTCAGGTCACAGGACCACGGCTACCTTGCTGGCATTTGGCCACGTGACACGCGTGGCTGCTGAACCCGGTGGTCGGTAGGGTCTAAGGGCCACAAGTCATTCAATTCCACGCACAGGCCAGTCTGCACACTCCCGGCACCTTAGCACTGGGACATCGCCGTGTCCCGGCCTCAGCGCCCAGTTTGATTCTTCCACGGAAATGACCCGTGTCCGTCAAGCTTACCTCCTGCTCTAGACCTTGAAGAAGCCCCGTGGCTCCAGTCCCGCCGTCCCCGGGGGCGCTCTCGGTGGGACGGGACACCAGCCACCCGGACGGGAGCCACTGTGCTGAAGGACGCGCCAGGGCAGCGTGGAGGCTCCAGGCACACACGGCCCTGGGGAGGCCACAAAAGGCCGGCCTCCCTGCCTCCCCCAGGACTCCATCAGGCCCGTTGGCTTACCGGCATGCGCTGGAGGGGACATGGCGGGCATGTCTGCAGTGGAACCCGGCTTTAGAGAGGAGGGGTCGGGCTCCCCCCGCCTCTGGGGCCTTTTTCTGGGCCCCCTGCCCTTCTAGGAGGGGCCACGTCCACTCCTTCTCCAGTTCCCCACCACACCATCCCGCCACGCCATGGCCTAGCCTCCAGCCTCCGTCACTGCAAGACCTTGACTGCCAGGACCTCCACTCACCAGACCCAAAGGGCACGTTCCCCGTCCTCGACACGCCGGCCTTTCCGGAGCACCCGCCAGCACTGGCCCCGCGATCTGTCCCCTGCTTCACTTTCTCACAAGCTGTCCTTTGTTGGCAGTCCCTTCCACAAATACTCCCTCCTTCCACCAGCACGGGCCAGGCACCGGTCTAGGCGCCGGGAATATGGCGGTGACCAGTTCCCATCCTTATGGATGCTACACGCTAATGGGAAAGACGCACACCAGACACCTACACACACAGATGTGAGACTGCAACCGTAACAACCCAATCATAGGCGGGGGACGCCGCACAGTGGGGGGGGGCACTGTACAGTGAGAGGGGACACTACACGGTGGGGGGATCTAGTACCAGGGACGCTGACTCAGTCGGGGAAGCCAGGAAAACCTTCCCTGAGGAGGTGACGTCTGCTGAGAGCTGGGGGCAGACGAGGGCTAACTAGACAAACAGCAGCAGGAAAAACATCCAAGGCAGAGGGAAGAGCTCACAGAAAGGCCACCTGGTGGGAGGGAGCACGGTGGGCACGTCTCAACGGTGGGAGGGAGCACGGTGGGCTCGTCTCAACGGTGGAAACGTCTGAACAGTGGGAGGGAGCACGGTGGGCAGGTCTGAATGGCGGGAGGAGCACGGTGGGCACGTCTAAACTGTGGGAGGGAGCACAGTGGGCAGTCTTAACGGTGGGCACGTCTGAACGGCGGGAGGGAGCACAGTGGGCACGTCTCAACAGTGGGCATGTCTGAACGGCGGGAGGGAGCATAGTGGCACGTCTCAATGGTGGGCACGTCTGAACAGCGGGAGGGAGCACGGCTGGCATGTCTGAACGGCAGGAGGGAGCACGGTGGGCACGTCTCAACGGTGGGCACGTCTGAATGGCGGGAGGAGCACAGTGGGCACATCTGAACAGCGGGAGGGAGCACGGTGAGCTCGTCTCAACAGTGGGCACGTCTGAACAGCGGGAGGGAGCACGGTGGGCACGTCTGAACAGCGGGAGGGAGCACGGTGGGCACGTCTCAACAGTGGGCATGTCTGAACGGCGGGAGGGAGCATAGTGGCACGTCTCAATGGTGGGCACGTCTGAACAGCGGGAGGGAGCACGGCTGGCATGTCTGAACGGCAGGAGGGAGCACGGTGGGCACGTCTGAATGGCGGGAGGAGCACGATGGGCATGTCTGAACCGTGGGAGGGAGCACGGTGGGCTCGTCTCAACGGTGGGCACGTCTGAACAGCGGGAGGGAGCACGGTGGGCACGTCTGAACGGCAGGAGGGAGCACGGTGGGCACGTCTGAACAGTGGGATGGAGCACGGTGGGCACGTCTCAACGGCGGGAGGGAGCACGGTGAGCACGTCTCAACGGTGGGCATGTCTGAACGGCGGGAGGGAGCACAGTGGGCACGTCTCAATGGTGGGCACGTCTGAACAGCGGGAGGGAGCACGGCTGGCACGTCTGAACGGCAGGAGGGAGCATGGTGGGCACGTCTGAATGGCGGGAGGAGCACGGTGGGCACGTCTGAACCGCGGGAGGGAGCACGGTGGGCTCGTCTCAACGGTGGGCACGTCTGAACAGCGGAAGGGAGCACGGTGGGCACGTCTGACAGGTGTCTTTGTCACACTTCGCAGTCTGCAGCCAGGATGTGGGTGCAGGAGACTTACTGAGGGGAAAGTCTCAGGAGCAGGGGCTGGAGGAAGCAGAGAAGAAGCTAAGCCAGGACGGGGATCACACCAGGCCTGGTGCCCCGGGAGGCAGGGCCTCCTGAACGTGTGCGGGCCCGGGCATGGCTGCGGGCTGCACAGGGGAGGTGGGAGGGGACACACAACCTGCAGGGAAGTAGCCGCCGCTGACCGAAGGCGGTGCTGCAGAGACGGGGCAGCGCACACGCACAGCGGCTGAAGCCGGAGCCCTGGCCCGCGGGGGCGTCTGGGCGAGGCCCCCCAGGATCCCCCGCGGGCGCCATGTGGCCGGAGTCCTGAGCAAGCTCTCCGGAATCCCCGGCCCGCCGAGCCCTTTCCCCTCTCCTGCCCAAGGTCCTCCCTTCTGCAAAACCTCGAGCGCCTCTCCGGCCCACTCATAAAACTTGGCTGTTCTCCCACCTCGGCTCCCAGGGAGAGCTCATTTCGGGATACAGCCTGGCCCAGCACATGCGCGGCCCCAGCGGCCTGGAGCACCAGCCTCCAACGAGAGGACGGCAGGAGGGGTCACGTTCACGGCCTGACAGTTGCTGCCAAGAGCACGGAAGGCCGGCGTCCGAGGAAGGCTGGCTGTCCGGTGAGATACGAGTTAGGGGCCCACGTGTGGGTAGACAGGCGTCACAGCTGAAGTGAACGGAAGGCCCAGGGACGGGGCATTGAGCACGGCTGAGACAGGGGCGGGCATGGAGGGGCACACATCCTCACAAGGCCGGGGGCTCTGAGCTGGGTGCTGGGGACTGGGTGCTGCGGGCTGGGTGCTAGGAACTGGGTGCTGGGTGCTAGGGGCTGGGTGCTGGGGGCTGGGACCTGGGTGCTGGGGGCTGCGGGCTGGGACCCGGAGGCTGGCGGCTGGGTGCTAGGGGCTAGGTGCTAGGGCCTGGGTGCTGGGGGCTGGGACCTGGGGGCTGCGGGCTGGGTGCTGCAGGCTGGGTGCTAGGGCTTGGGAGCTGCGGGCTCGGTGCTGGGGGCTAGGACCTGGGGGTTGGGTGCTGGGACCTGGGGGCTGGGTGCTGGGGGCTGAAGATCCCTCCTCCCTCAAGGGGGACAAGTTCCTCCGTGGCAGGAACGGCGCTAACTCATGGAGATGAAGCCACGCAGGGCTGTCCCTGTGTGGACGTGGCATCCGGGAAGCTCTGTGCTTCCGGAGGGGAAACGGTGGAGACTGAACACCCACCTAAGCCCCCAGGCTCTGGCCTCCTCGTCCTGGGGCTCCGTGACAGCCCCACGGAGCCCACGGCCCTCCTCCTGGATTCTGGCCCAGGCGCACCTGCTCAGCACATCAGCTGAGCACAGGGACTGTCACGAGCCACGGCGTGACGCCTGCCACCGTATTACAATTCCGCCGGACTCTCAGAGCTTCGTCCGAGGGGACCGGCAGCCACACATTGGAGTGTTTGTATCACGACACACATAATCATGAGACAGAAAGGGGCCTATCAGCTCTACTGTGCGCTTTTCAACCTCTGTCAAAAAGAAAACTCGACCTTCCCATTTTGAGAAGCCTGTCATTACCCCAGGGTCCCCAGCGCTCACTCGGTGGCTGGGGGGGTGTGCCCTCTCCGAGCAGACAAGGCCTCGTTCCGTGCTGGTTTGGGTGTCTGAACAGTTTAGAAGCAGGAGGCTGGGCCAGACAACCTGAGGAAGCTTCCAGGTCCTCTGAGCTCGCGTGTGCGAACGTGTCCCGCTGTTTGGTTTTCATCGAGAACCGTGGTCACTGCTAACAGGTGTGCATGTTCCTGCCCGTGGGGTCTAAGTGTGCACACAATGGCCGTCGTGGGTCTGCACGAGTCTCTGGGGACTTGTGTGTGGGCGTCTACGCCTGACCGTCTGACCTCTAAGGGCCAGTGGTGTTGGGTGTGAGTTCACCCTTCACAGCCTGGGCCTCGCACACAGCCGGTCTCCACACAGTCACCCGCGTGGTGTGGACCCGTCACCCTCAGCCTCGGGGGCCCAGTGACAGAAAGAACAGAGCCCTGAGCAGCAGGTGGGGCTACAGCTGACCAGCTGTTCAGCATTGGGCAAAGCACCTTTACCTCTCTGAGGTGTCTCCACGTCCCCATCTGTAAAATGAACACAAAAGTTCCTAATTCCTAGGGGCACCTGGGTGGCTCAGTCAGTTAAGCGTCCGACTTCAGCTCAGGTCATGATCTCACAGTCTGTGAGTTCGAGCCCCACTTTAGGCTCTGTGCGGACAGCTCAGAGCCTGGAGCCTGCTCTGGATTCTGTGTCTCCCTCTCTCTCTGCCCCTCCCCCACTTGCTCTCTCCCAAAAATAAGTAAAACATTTTTAAAAAGTATCGAATTCTTTTTTTTTTTAATTTTTTAATGTTTACTTAGTCAACATGGCTAATAAGTCAATAAGTCAAGTGGCTTATTTGGGGGCCGAGGGGGAGCAGGGAGGAAAGGGCACATCACCAAATGACCCAGTGCTGTGGGGGCAGAGCTTAACCCCACGGGGCCACCCTCCCCGGGCTTGAGCCCACCGCGTGGGCAGGGGCTGAGGGTCACAGACCAACTCAGGCGCTCGCGGGCAACAAGCTGCCGGCCAGAAGCCGCGCGTAGGGACCGGGTGGCATCTGCTTCCGTCCCAGGCAAAGCGCCAAAGCTGGTTTCACGACAAAGACCCGCCTTCTGGGCGGGAAGTGCACACAGGGCCTTCTGGGGGAAGCGAGCCAGAAAGCGAGCTTGGTCAGGCCTACGAGCGTCTGCCCCCGCCTTTCACAGAGTCGCAGAAATAACTACTTCTGAGCACCGGCTCTGTGCAGACCCGTGCCGAGTGCCGCAGACGCGGCCACGAGCAAGACAGACCCCACTCTGCCCTCCAGGAGGCCTCGTGGGGATGCCCAACCTGAACCATCGCAAAGACAGGCACGCGGTTACCTGCGGTGGGAAATGAGCACACGCGATCTGTGTGGAAGCGGGGGGGACGACATCTGAGATCCGACCAGAAGGCTGAGTAGGGGACGGAAACTCCAAGCAGACGGCCTAGCATGTGCAAGGGCCCTGAGGCAGTGAGAGCTTGGCACCGTGTGCCGGGAAGCGAGTATGTGGCCCGCTGCCAGGGAGCACGACCGGAAATGGCGGCTGGAGATGTGGGAGGGTCACACCAGGCGGCATGAGGAAGACTGTAGACCAGTGACGGCATGGGACAGCCCTGCAGGTGAAAGGCAAAGCAGGAGAGACGCTGCGGCTCTCCACCCCGTTCCATCGCCAGCCTCGCGTCCAGCCTGACCGTAAAGTGGTGGTGCTGATGAGCGTGGGAATCGGGGTGCGTGTGGGGCTGCTGGCACCCCCTCTGTGCTGCCCGAGCAGCCCCGGCCACCCTCTGCGGGTCCGCACGGTGGCCTGGCCCCTTCTTCCCTGGGGGGACCCGGGAGCCCGTGGAGCCCGCCCCCACACCGCCACCACAGAGCACCGGGACCACGGCCATCGTCACCAGCCACCTTCCCCGTCTGTGCCGGAAAACGTGCCTCTTGCAGTGGAACGAGCCTGCCAGGCCCCCACCCCCCTGCACCTATCTCAGAGTCAGCGGAGGCCCCTGCACCCCGCCCCCCTGCCCCTTCCTGCCCACACACACTCCGCTCCGTGGCCTGGGACGCGGGTCCTCTCTCTGCCGCCACTCGGTACCCATGCGTCCTCCTGGCCGCGGCCTGGGCGCCTCATCAAGTCTGTTCGGAATCCCTTCACCCCCTCCCGTCCTGCTTCTTCAGGGCGTCCCGGCAGCGAGGTTCACACCTGTCGGTGGATGGTGTGTCCCGTCTCCAGTGCGTCTGCCTGCGGGACCAGAATTCCCGGGCGGTGGGGCCCGGGACCCCCAGCTTAGTGCTGGGCCTGGGGCACGAGATGCCGGGACCCTCAGGGACACGAGTCTGTAAAGAGGGGTTTGAGATAACAGTGCAGGAGGGGCGGAGGGAGGGAGGCCAGATGCTCGGGCTGGCTGTCCACCCTCCCTCCGGGCCCCTCCGCCGCGTGCCTTCCTCCCCAGCCAGGACACGCAGCAGGCTGGTGGCCTCGGGGCCCATCTGGCTGCAGGCCGCTGGCTCTGCCCAGGGCTCTCAGGAGGCACCTGGCACATCTCGGTGTGGGATTAATACCCAGCCCTGCGTCCAAGCCTGCTCTCTCCTCCCCTGCCCTGGAGGGGAGCCCCACCACATTCCAGCACCATCTGCTTCCGCACAGCCTGCCAGGCTCCCCCTGGCTGAGAGGGTCCCTGGGCCACCATGGGACCAGTACCCACGGCGGGTGGGCAGACACATGGTCTGGGGTCGGGGACCCAGTCCCAGCTGCGGAATCGCACGGAGGGCGTGGGGGAGGGATGGACGTCCCCACGGAAGTCAGGAGTGTGGAAGGGGCCAGCTCTGGGGTGAAAATGGCCTAAATTCACAACGGTCACATAGCACATCCTGCTAGCACGGGATGCGTCCTGAATTCGGAGGATAAAAGTGAGGGAAGAATCAGGCTGGACGAGGTGGGGAGTCCGGCTCGGCATCCCAAAGGCCAGCCTGGCCGAGCACAGGGGTGCTGGACTTCGTGAGCACCGGTTGAGTGCGGGTGGGGCGTCTGCTGGGGAGGCACGGCTCAGGGACCACCAGGGAAAGTGAACCAGGGAAGAGAATGACTCACAGGTCTGGAGGAAGCTCCCCGCCTGCAGGGGCCCACGGGGAGTCAGGACGGGGTGCGGACCGGGCAGGAGCAGCCTGACCCGGGCACACGCCCTGATTAGGGTCCACGGACTGGGTGCTTCTGGGACTCCCGGCAGGTGCATGGCTGGCTGGCTTGCACTGAAAAGAGCAGGGTTTGGCTGCGCCCTGACGGGTTTTCTCTAAGGGGCCACACAAGGGGAGGGAGCTGGGGGGCAGGAGAGGCTGTGCCCCACCAGGAGTGCGGGGGGAAACCACCTCAGGAACCCACACCCACTTGGGACCCTGTGGGCTATTAGGGTGTGCACCTGTTGGGACCTGTGGGAGGGAGGGGGGGACATGTGAGGTCAAGGCCCCGCGGGCTGCTCGGCCACACGGAGTGGATGCCAAGGCAGACTCCTACCTAGTGATTTAAACTCTCAACAGGGGGCTGATGGTGCGACCTCATGTACCAACTGGAGCGAGGGTCTCGGGCCCGAATGGGCCCAGACAAGGACAGAGGCCACGACGGCAAATCCCGGGACGGGAGGCCAGTCGGTTGGAGCAGGACCAGGGCTGCCCCCCGGTGGGCTCTGAAGCAGGCTTGCTGGGCGGTGCCCACCCCCGTGCGGCAGCTGCCAGGGACCCGGGTGCCGAGAGCAAGGCTCCCGGCTCAACCCACACCGGCCATGTGACCTCCAGCAGGTCACCGGACTTCTCTGAGCCCCTCACGTGTAACACGGGGACTGTAAGGTGCCTCGCGGGGCTGGGGGGGGGGGGGTCTGAGGAGCTGACCACGGGCCAGCCCCGCCCCCTGGACTCCCAGCCTCGAGGGACACTCGCGGGATGAGCCGCTCGCCTCCCGGGCGAGTGTCTCATCACAAAGTCCGGCAGCCTCAGTAACGCTCCACACGCGAACTACTGGGAAATGCACATCAAAACCACCAGAGACGCCACCCGGCAGCCACCGGGGCGGCCCCTGTCCCAAAGCGGCAAACAACAGGCACTGCCGGGCCGGGCCCGAACCGGAAGCCGTGTCCGCTGTGGGCGGGAACGTACAACGGTGGCTGCGGAACGCGCCGTGGCGGTTCCGGCTCCAGCGGCGGCGGAAAGGACCGTGTGGCCAACGCGCGGGCGTGTCGCTCGCTGAGCCTCGGAGACGGGGAGACGCTGCACCTGGGGCGGCACCGAGGACCCCTGAGCAAAGGAAGTCCGCGTCAGAGACCGCGGCGTGTGGCCCCGCGAATGTGATGGACCTGGGCTCGTCAAGGTCACGGCAAGGTCATGGTTGTCGCGGGAGCCCAGAGTGGGGGTCGCAGCTCCAGTCCAGCAAGACGAGTGAGCTCTGGGGCGCCTGGGCGGCTCAGTCAGTTCAGCGTCGGACTTCGGCTCAGGTCGTGATGTCGAGGTTCGTGAGTTCGAGCCCCGCGTCGGGCTCTGTGCTGACAGCTCGGAGCCTGGAGCTGCTTCGGATTCTGGGTCTCCCTCTCTCTCTGACCCTCCCCTGCTCACACTCTGTCTCTCTCCCAAAAATAAATAAAGATTTTAAAAAAAAATTAAAAAAAAAAAAGAAATATCTATTGGAGGGGCGCCTCGGGGCTCAGTCAGTTAAGCGTCTGACTTTGGCTCAGGTCATGATCTCAAGGTCTGTGAGTTCAAGCCCTGCGTCGGGCTCTGTGCCGACGGCTCGGAGCCTGGAGCCTGTTTCGGATTCTGGGTCTCCCTCTCTCTCTGACCCTCCCCTGTTCATGCTCTCTCTCTCTCTGTCTCAAAAATAAATAAATGTTAAAAAAAAGACAAGCCTCACTCTGCAGGTGGCTGGGGCAGACAGTCACACAGCAACGTGCTCACACAGCAGCCACTGCACCCCTACACCCACCAGTGGTTAGGATGCTGCTTTATGTCGTCCGTGAGTCAACCCGTAAAGTGTTAAAGGCTGAGAACGCGGTATCAGAAGCTGGAGACTGGGTGCCAGGAGGCCTCGGTCCAGGGCAGGGAAGGGAGGGCGGGTCCGGCAACGTCGGAGCGATCACGGCTGAACAGGGACCGCCAACAACGCCCGAGGGGCAACGGGGTCGGCCCGGGGGAAGGTCACAGAGGGCGAGGCGGAGGGCACTGCCAGTCCGGACAGCAAGTTGTGACAAGCTCACTAGGGCCGCTCTGGGCTCGGTCAGCAGTGCACACCTTCCCGGCGGGCTCTCATTTCGTAGACGCTTCCCCCAAACATAGGCGGCCTCGATCTGCCCTCTTCCTCTCAAGATCTTGATCCCTTTGCACCCCAATAGGATCTGAGTCCCAAGAGGTTTCTCTGCTGTTTCTTTCGGGCAGCCCAGCAAATCCTCAGGACAGCGGGGCTGCAGGTGCCTGGCTAAGGTCCTGGGGTCTCAGGAGCGTGCGAGGGAAGCTCGAGGCCACCGACCGGGCACCCAGCCTGCTCACTCAGCAGGACAGACCTGGCGTTCTTGTCCCAGCCGGGTCCTCAGCACTCATTCTTTTGCCCCCTCTGCCAAGCCCCCTTTCTTGGAACCTGGGCCCGCGGCCCCACAGCTATACAGCTTTACACAAAGGGGGTACCACACGGCAGTTTCCAAACCCCCGGCTCCTTCAAATCTCTGTCTCTCTCTCTCTCTCTCTCTCTCTCTCTCTCTCCCTCTCTCTCTCTCTCTCTCTCTCTCTCTCTGCTTCACCTCTTCTGGGTAATTAAACGGAAAGAGCCTAGAAACCCCCTTCTAATCAATAATTCAAAATGTTGGTCTCCAGTGACATTTTTTTTCATTACAGTTCTCCGGGTCAGGCATTCATGAATTCTCCAGGATGGAGGTCCCTGCTGGGATCTGGAAGTACAATTAACACCGTCTTTGGGTAATTATGTATTTTTAACTTATCCTGCTTCTTTTTTTTTTTTTTTTCCCTAAGCAGCCAGAAAGGATTATTTATAAGTAAAGGGAAATGTTACGGTCTCATGAGTTGGGCATTTGTAAAGAAAGAGACGTTTGAAATATTTGCTGAGTCGAGAAGGAGGTGAAAACGGTTCAAGCCCCGCTTAAAAATTCCTGACGTGACATTTCGGCTTTGTAATGAGCACCCCGGGTGTCCCTTCTCTGCTGGCCCCGCCTGCCATCTCCTTCTCCCTCGGGAGACTGTGCTGGTGGCTCAACCAGCACCCGTTCTTTCCTTCCCTCAAAATTCCATGTCAGTAACAGAACGCTGATTTTGTTCAGCACGGCAAGGTGTCCAACTTAAAATCCCTCCCAACTCCACTGCAGTTAGAAGTGACCAGGTGAACGTGTCGGCCGGTGAGACGCAAACAGAAGTCTACTCTGTGAGGCCTCAGGGAAAACGAAGCCCACTCAGCCGGCCTATGCCTGTGCCCAGCCTGGAATGTGAAAGTGATGGCTGGAAGAGGAGCAGCCATTTTGCAACCATGAGGATAAAACTCACACATTAAGAATGACACAGCAGAGAGCCAAAAAACGAACAAAACCCCAGACACAGCTGCACTGGTCCTGAATAGACTTCTTCAGGATTCTTGTGATTTGTGAAAAACGAATTCTGGTGTAGTTAAGCCACTGGTAGATCTGTTTCCTCTTATGTGTGGCCGGTGCGAGCCCTGAATGACATACCCTTCTAGATAACTGGACACTCGCAGAGCCAACTAAACCAGCATCAGAGGAGACACGGGCAGTGTCTAAGGCCATCCTCCACTGAAAATGGTGTGTTTTCAGGCTCCCCTGCCCTGCAGGTTAGGAATGCGGGGTTGAGTCACTGTCTCTGAGGACAAGAACCTCAGCGGCCACAGTGAACACCTGCCGTTATGTCTCAAGCCCCCGGCACCCCCGCTGGGGCCCCAGGCTGCTGAGGCCCTCCTTTTACAGGGAACCACCCCTTCTCCGTGCAGCTCCCTCTTCTCCTCGTGCCCCTGGCTCTTCCTCCCCAGGGATCACTGTTTGTCCCCAGCCTCACTGCAGGACCGATCTGCTCTCCTTCCTCCTGGTTAACTGCCCCCTCCCCGGGCGGGGCAGACCGTCACCCGGGAAGTGTTGCCTCTTCCCTCCTCTCTTCCGTGCTCCAGACTGACACATACTGTGTGCCTGACCCCCTGGGACGCCCAGGCCTAGTATCCAAGCCGAACCTGTCTTCTCTCATTAGTCAAAGCCACCGCGAGCATCTCTTCACACCCACTAGAAAGGCTATTTTTTTTTTCATTTTTTTTAATGTTTATTTGAGAGAGAAAGAGAGAGAAAGAGAGAGTGCGAGTGGGGGTGGGGGTGGGGGACAGAGAGAGAGAATCCCAAGCAGGCTCTACACTCAGCACAGAGCCCCACTCGGCCTCCAACTCACCAACCTTGTGATCCAGACCTGAGCGGAAATCAAGAGTCAGACCCACGGAGCCACCCAGGGGCCCCTATTACTTTTATAAAAAACAAGATAACAAATGTTGGCAAGGACAGGAAGAAATTACTGGCGGAAATGTGAAACGGTGGGGCCCCTGTGGAAACCGGCAGGGCGACTCTTCCAAAAGATTGAAACTAGAATCAGTGTCTGATCCAGTCATCTGCTTGCAGGGATGCCACCCGCCTCCCTGGAAGATCACGAGACCGTGTCAGGCACGGGAATCCCCCCCCAAGACCAGGAGACCGTGTCAGGCACGGGGATCCCCCCAAAGACCAGGAGACCGTGTCAGGCACGGGGAGCCCCTACCGCCCCCAGAAGACCCCTGAGGCCCTCTCAGGCACGGGGATGCCCCCCCAAGACTGCAAGACCGTGTCAGGCACGGGGATCCCCCCACCCACCCCCAGAAGACCGGGAGACCCCTCTCAGGCAGGTCCTTGCACACCCACGTTCGGGCAACAGTGCTCACAACAGTGAAAACCTGGCTGCGAGCCAGGGTTGGGGGCAGGTGACCAGAGAAGCACAGGGGCCACACCCAGGAAGGAGCCTTGGTGACACGGTGCCACGTGGGCCACGGCCATCACAGAACAAGCGTGTGGTCCCTGTGACAGGCACGGTCACGGTGACGGATGCAGGGGTGGGTGCGGGGGGTGCAGTGCATGGGAGGAACACAGTAGTCAGTGTCGGGGAGGTGGGGGGACACAGGGGTGGGCGCGAAAGGGGAGGACGGGGGAGGGGGGACACAGGTGGGAGGGGGGCAGAAGTGGATGCAGTGGGGGGTGCGGGGGGGAGGGGCGCAGTGGTAGGAGGGGGGAAAGGGGGGCAAGGGGGGACGCAGGGGTGGGCACGGAGGAGGGGTGTGGGGGGCAGGGGGGCGGGGAGATCGGGGGTCCTGCTGGACAGGGACCGAGCTCCCGAGTGGGAAGATGAGACGGTTCCGGAGCCGGGCAGTGGCCGTGACCACACAGCACTGTCAACAGGGTTCCTGCCGCTGAAGTGTGCACAGACCCGCGTGATGAAAACACGTTCCTACAACCTGTTGAATGTCTGCTCACCCTCCCTCCCGTCTGCCAATCTTGTGCACGTGCGCGTGCGCGCGCCCCCTTCCCAAAACCCGGGGTCACCCTTCACCCGCTTCTGGCCTCTCTCTGTCCGTCAGCAGGCGCCAGCCCCGGCTCACCCCCTTTCGGCCTCCCTCGGACCGCCCACCAGCAGGCACTGTCCAAGCCACCTTCTGGATGTGCCCCCGGATCACCCCGCCTCTTCCATGACCACTACTCTGATCCGTGCACCCGTTGTCTGACGGAAGGGCCCGGCCTGACCTCCCGATCCCTTCCTGCCGCCTGTCTGTCCACCGTCCCCCGGTACCAGTGTGGCCGCCTCCCCACCTACGACCTGTGCACGCTGCCCAGCGCCCCTAGAACAAGGTCCAGGCCGCCAGCGCTCAGCCTGCGTACTCCGTTCCCCACCCACTGTTCCCTGCGGGGCTCGGTACTCTGGCCAAACAGCCAGACAGACCAGCCTTTCTCCAGGCCCTCCCTCGCTGCGACGCCCTTAGCAAGAGCCCATCTTTCTTACCTTCCAGGCATCCACCCTAAAGCCACCTCCTCAGAGAGGCTCCCCCTCGCCCCCCGACTTCGGGGCCCCCTCTGTTGTCTGTCACAACATCCATTTGCAATCATGTGTCTACTGACTGGTGAGACGCGTCTCCCCTACCAGACCGGGAGCTCCAGAAACGGCATGATGGTCTCTGCCTGCCTGACACACAGTAGGTGTTCAGTAAGTGCTCACTGACCGAATGAAGGCATGGGCCTGCTAAGCTCTCCTGACCTGGTCAGGAGCCGGCAGCTCCCTCCGGGGAAAGCGGCTTCTCCCGCCCTCTCCTGTAGTTACCCGCTAGGCTCTGGGTTTAGAGGCATTCGGTCCAGAGGGAAGAACGTGTCTGCCAGGGGACGCGGCGGTGACTCTGCTGACCCAGAAGGTGACACTGTGAAACGGGAGGAGCGTGTGTGCAATGCAGGACGTCCCCTGGGTGCCTCTCGGGTCTCCTATGTCTTATGATCGAATTGGAAAACGAAAATCCAGTTCCAATGGCCGAGGCCGGCTGTCACCAACCAGAGCCCACAGGCCAAGGCTGGCCCCCTACCTGTGTTTGTAAATAAAGTTTTATTATAACACAGCAGCAGCCATTTGACTGCCTCGCAGAGCTGAGCGGCGGAGACAGACGCTGCATGGCCCTCGGAGGCCACGTGTGTGCTGCCTGAGCCTTTACAAAACAGTTCGCCAGTTCCCAGGCCTCGGCCCCCCACCTGGGGTGCCTGCCAAAAGCAGACGGAACATCGAAGGAGTAACGGGTTCGGTGGAAGTTTACGACAATGACCGGCTGCGACCGCGGCGGACCAGCTGTGGAAACGAGACTCGTGTTTATGGGTGTTTCCTTCCTGTTTTGATGTACACGTTTGTGTGTAGTAACCAAGTATACCTGTGTTCTCCCCTCCGTCAACCCTCGTGCGATGTGGCGCGTTCACGGCAGTTCACCTTCTCCCTCGCGTGTGTACGTGCATCGCACGTACATCAGAGCGAGAGTTTTAATCAGCGGAGAGAAGACTGAACACTTTACCCCGAGACAAAAAGGGGCCCGGATATCGTCCTCTGGGGGTGGGATCAGTGTCTTTTTGGTGGCACGTGGGCTTGGCTGTCCCAGACACGTGACCTTTTACCGTCTGTATGTGGAGACTAAGCGAGATGCGAGTCGTGTCGAGGCGCCAGGGTGGACGGACCACGGTGACGCTCTCGAGCGGCACCGTGGTTAGGCTGGACTGCATTTCCCGGAGGCCCCCTGCTACAGGTGTGTGGCCAGGCCGGCCGGGGCGGGTGAGCTCGCGCTTCGAGGCCTGGGCGCCCCCAGGGAAGCAGCAGCCGTGGTGCTCAGATGCACGGTCACTGGGCCGCAGACCAGCTCTTTGCTGCAACGACTGGCTGGCGACCAGGCTGGCGACCAGCGCATCCTCCCCGAATCCTTCTTCAGCTTCCCCAGCCACGGGGCCCGGAAAGTTCGCTCCAGACGCAGGGCGCTCGCTGGCTTCTGCAGGGCCCCCGCGCCTTAGGTCAGAGGAGAACGGACCCAGGCTCCAGCCCGTCCTCATGGTCTCCAGCTTGTACTTGCCTCACGGGAGGGGGCCCTTGCCCTCCCCCCACCCCACCCCCCCACCACACCGCACACGACGGGGCCCTCCGTGTCCTCCCCCGCGGCCGCACCAGAGAAGAACCATCACGCTCCTGTTAACTGACCCTGTCACAGAACCAAGCGCACGCGCGTCCAGCCTCCCGGGACCGTGCCCGGCTCACACGCAGAGTACCCGCCCAGGTGCAAGGTGCACCTGGAGAGGCAGAGAGGAGCGGGCACGGAGCCGCACCCGGAGCTCCCGCACGGACAGAAGGAAAACGCGCTCGAGTTGCTCCAATTCAAGGGAGAGGGGACACAGGCCACAGCGGGGGACACACAACGTGCCCCAGGGCGTGGAAACGCAGAGGCTTTGCAGACAGCCAGCCCCGGATGGTGATCCTGGTGTCACCCGGTGGGTGCCTCCGTGCCTTCCCCTTTCCTCTCTCTCTGGAGCGGAACTTCGGGGGACGGTGTCTCTGGTGGTGGGGAGCCCGTCGGGGAAGCCGTCACAGCGAAGGGTGCGGTGTTGCACGTGGGCCTGGCGGGAGAGCGGCCCGCACAGCGTCTTCCCGTCTTGTGCGAAGGAGTTGATGCATTTTGGTGAGAGAGAGTGGGAAAAGGTCATTCTGCAAATATTCCAAAGCAATTTCATGAGACACTGGGCTCCCATCCATCTGCGGTAACAAACTGGCAGGAGCCGCGGAGCCTCAAGCACCCTACGTTCGCTGAAGTTATGGCTCCCGGCGGGCAGGTGTCGTATTTTCTTCCAGGGCCGAAACGGAAAGATACACCGTGTGCCGCACTCACAGGCCTGTGACGCCGGGCGCCGCTCGCGCCCCCGCTGCTGTGCGCGGACGACGGGTGGTAAATCAACCTGCGCGATTTGCAACGGACCGGTTCGCGTGTTCCCGGATGTTCCTCTGATCTTTCGGAAATGGAGGAATTTCACCTAGAACGAGTAGTCGGATGAACTTTAATCTTGCCCACAATTGGGTAATAAAATCGGGGGCGTGCTGTCGCGAAAACGTCTGTGATGAAACGGCCCGCCCACAGGCCACGCCCACAAGCCACGCGCGGCCTCTGCCGCAAACCCAGCCCTTCGGTTCCGGAGTCCGGAAGCCTGCGCCCTTTCGTGCTGGTCTGCGAGAGGAAAATGTACGCGTGAAAAAGAGCCATCGGTGATGGCTGCGGTGACCCGGGCGCCCTGCGGGGGGACACCGGTTGGGAAGGTCAGGATCTGGGCAGGGGGCAGAAGCAGACTGCCCGGTTTTCACCGCAGCGCGCTCATTGCTCCTCGTCGTCTCCACGCTGGTCCGTCCGTCACCGGTTCTGCACAGCCGCCCGCTCTGCAGAAATGCAGCCTTGCGGCCCTCACACAGGCACGCGTCCCGTCTCTGTTTCTGGGCTCCCCAGGAATGCCTGCCCTCCCTGCTCCCAGCCTTAAAATCAGAAACCCGGGCCCTCCGCCACCCAGCCGGCCCCCCCCCGCTGTAACAGAGCCTCCCAGTCCCAGCATGCGGCCACCAGGACCCGGTCCTGGACCTCCAGCGAGGCCACCGCTCCCGGGACCGCCCCTGAACGCAGGCACCTCGCCCTGGTAACGACCCAACCCACCGTGTGGACCCTCTGCCCCCAGATCCCACCAGCTTCACCTCGGCTGGGCCATCTGCTTCCCTCAACCCCCTGCCCTCTGGGGCCCTAGGGAAGCTTCCCTTTGCAGGGCGGCGCCGGGAATGGTGACAAAATCCATCCTAAGGGCTGATCTCCTGACCGGGGCCGTGGGGCTGCGATGCGCTCGCTGAGGCCAAAATAGAACCGTGGATTTAAAAGGCCCCAAGCAGAGACGCAGCCGTGTTCACAGCGTCGTGTATCTGCTTCCATTGATTTGTTTTCCTACAGAATGCAATTGCTAGCGTTTTTTCCCCATAAAATGTAATTATATTTTGACCTCCTACTTTGTCATCTTTTGTTTTCAATTTCCTTCTTCTTTTTTAATGTTTGTTTATTTTGAGAGAGAGAACACGAGCAGGAGAGGGGCAGAGAGGGAGACAGAGAATTGCAAGGAGGCTCCGAGCTGTCAGCGCAGAGCCAGGTACGGGACTCAAACCCACAAACGTGAGATCGTGACCTGAGCCGAAATCGAGAGTCAGATGCTTGACTGAGCCGCCTAGGTGTCCCATAACCTATGTTCCTTAGAACTCTGGAACTTGAACATTCCTCCTCTTTGAAAGTATTTGCCAACAAGCTTTTACTGCCACCCAGCGTGCCCTGGTACGTGACCGCCCGCTTTTGCCGCGTGGCAATACTCCGCGGTCTCGCCCCCTCACCGTGGTGCCAACAGCCCCAGGCTGGGCATCCTTGCAAATGACTCTGCAGACACCTTCTGTTATTTCGTGGAAAGTGAAAATGCAGGGTCAAAAGTCATGGCAAGTCATACTATTGCTGTTAGATTTTGCCAAAATGCTTTCCAGAAGGTCTGAAACACTCACGCTCACCCAGTACCACGGGTGAGTGTCCACCCCTCTGCGTCGCAGCTACAACCCAAGCCGCTCTGGTTAGTTTTTGCCACTCGCAAGGTCTGATTTGCACTTCTTTGGTGGTACACGCAGTTGGACGTTTTTCGTCTATTTATGGCTATTTCTGTCTCTTCTTTTATGAATACCTCTGCACGTCCTTTCTCTGTTTCCACTGGGCAGATCTCTTTTCCCTCCTGATTTGGGCACTTGCTGGGCAGCCTGTGGAGCGGGACAACAAGAGATCTCCAATCAGACTCGCGCTCCCCAGCCTGCTAGGTGGTGACAGCTCGGGGCCCCTGGCTGAGCTCCACGTGGCCACATGGCTGTGAGGGAGTTCTGGAGAGAACAGGTGGGGAGTGTGACACAGGGAGGGCAGGGAAGAGGGTACCACAACCCCTGTCCCAATTCCGGGGTGGGCAGAAGTGAGTGGGGAGGAGCAGGGGGGAGGAGAGAGGGCAGGGAGAGAAAAGAAGGTAAGGAAGTCCGTTCAGGAAAGACAGGGGACCCAACAGGACCGTAGGGCATCCACAGGACAGCAGAGGAGCCAGCAGGGCTAGGGGGCCACGGAGAGGTTCAGAGCTGCACTCCAGTCCTGTGACTGGTCATGTGCAGGAGGTCGAGCGGGCAAAGGGACAGGAGGCGCTGAGGGACTCCAACCACCCTGGGCCACCACGTACACCGGCACATCCCTGGTCTCCGGGATCTGGGTCCCTTGCTGCCACATCACTGCCTTCTGCACTAAAGCCGCTGAAATTAATGTCCCTCTAAGAAGCACGTCACTTCCTCTTAGATCGAAATGCTGGCAAAAGACCAATCATTCTCCATCGCCGATTAAAATGTCTCAGGAAGAAACTGGAAATCACAGAGGACGCCACCGCTCTTGCAGGTGCAGCACGGACAGGAACCAGAGCGGGTCCCAGGGACGGCCAGGCTGCCCCCCCGCCACATGTGAGGGTTTATGGCAGGGGGGAGGCTCCCGGGGTCACAGAAAGATGCTTAGGCAACCAGAGGACAATGCCCCCGCTTAGGACCCTCAAGAACCACTTGTTCCACTTTTCCCAAGAACGCCTTGCTGGATGTACTTGTCAGAACCACGAGCCGCCGGGTGTCTTCTGGGAGAGTCCCATCCAGTATGGCTGGGGCAGGACCAGGAAATCAGAATTTTTAACCATTTCTCATGATCGGGCCAAGGGCTGATTTTGTCCAGCACTTCCCACGTTAAAATTTCAATAAAAGGAGGTTAAAAAAACAATTCCTACGAGTTCCATTCTTGCCTACGATAGACTAAATTCTACAGATCAGCTCTTTTACCGAAGAACAAACAGAAACTATGGACAAAAATTGTTTTTTAATTTTGTTTAAAAATATCCTAGGGGCGCCTGGGTGGCTCAGTCGGTTGAGCGTCCAACTCTTGATGTCAGCTCAGGTCATGATCCCAGGGTCGTGGGACTGAGCCCCGAGTTGGGTCCTGTGCTGGCAGTGCAGAGCCTGCTTGGGATTCTCTCTCCCTCTGTCTGCCCCTCCCCAGCTTTCTCTCTCTGTCTCTCTCTGTCTCTCTCTGTCTCATAAAAAAATAAATCGAATCTAAGAATATCCTAGAGCAGTACGCTTCAGTGAGGTCTTAAGGCAGCTCAGCGAACTCAGAAGGAAACCACAAGGTGACCTGATGGCATAGCTATTTGCCTTGAAGTATTTGCTGATTCTTAAGAAAATCCTAAAAGCCAGTCGACTTGTGTGTTGTACAAGCTGGTCAGTGAGGACGCCAAGAGAAGGAGAGACAAAACAGAAGCAGCAGCCGCGAGGCTGTGAGACCAAGCACAGCCCTGTCGTCTGACCCCCGGGAGAGCGGGAGTGGGGGACAGGGCAAGCCCCGGGAGACAGGCATGTGCCCCAACTCTGGGAGGGACCCGAAGCCTGGCAGCAACAGACGGGCTTGCACAAGGACCAAAGCCTGGCTTCCAGTGTGCTCAGTCACAGCCTGGGTTACGATGGTCTGCCCGTCCCCTCACTTCCAAAGGCAAAAATGGATCCTCTCGGGGAGAAGGAAGAGACATCGTCTGGACCCCTGAGTCACCTCACCATTTTCACATCATTATCTGACATTCAGCAAACCAATGACACAGCATCCGTGGACATGTGGGAGGCTCAGAACCAAGGAAAAAACAGACACAGAAATAGACCCAAGGAGACTCCACAATTTTGGAATCATTAAACCAAGACTTTCAAAATAACTGTGACTTTGGAGAAAATGAAAAACTGGATGGAGGGCTTTGGTAAAGAATTACCATGTATTTTAAAAGATCAAGTAAATTCTTTATGGATTTCGGACACTAACCCTTTATCCGATATGTTATTTGCAATTATCTTCTCCCATTCCGGTGTCTGCCTTTTAGTTTTGCTGATTGTTTCCTTCGCTGTGCAGAAGCTTTCTATCTTGATGAGGTCCCAATGGTTCATTTTTGCTTTTGTTTCCCTTGCCTCTGCAGATTGTCTAGTAAGAAGCTGCTGCGGCCAAGGTCAAAGAGGTTGTTGCCTGTGTTCTCCTCTAGATCCAAAGGGGCACATGCACCCCAATGTTTATAGCAGTGTTATCAACAATAGCCAAAGTATGGAGACAGCCCAAGGGCCCATCGACGAATGAATGGATTCAGAAGATGTGCTGCACGCGCACACACACACACACACACACACACACACACACACACGCTGAAATGTTACTCAGCGATCGAAAACAATGAAATCTTGCCATTTGCAACAACGTGGATGGAACTAGAGTGTGTTATACTAAGTGAAATAAGTCAGAGGAAGACAGATATATGATTTCACTCAGATGTGGAATTTAAGAGACAAAACAGATGAACAGAGGGGAAGGGAAGGAAAAATAAGATAAAAACGGAGAAGGAAGGAAACCACAAGAGACTCTTAAATACAGAGAACAAACTAGGGGTCACTGGAGGGGGGAGAGGGGAGATGGGACAGACAGGTGATGGGCACTAAGGAGGGCACCTGTTGGGATGAGCACTGGGTGTCGTGTGTAACAGATGAATCACTTCTGCTCCTGCAACCAATACCACGTGGCACGTTAACTAAGTGGAATTTAAATAAGCTGATTCAAAAAGTAAATAGGATAAATAAAAGATCAAATAAAAACCCTAGAACTGAAGGACAAAACAGCTAAAACTAAGACCTCTGTGGGTAGGTTTGGTCGCACGTGAGGCACAGCTGAAGAAAGGATCAGTGACTCCCGAAGACAGGTCAGAAGAGAAGGTCCAGGTTGCGAGAAGAGAGAGAACGCAAACAACACATGGCAAATTCTGGAGGGAGGGGAGCGTGCAGGACAGGGCTGGTTAGGGGAGGCACGCGTGCATCGGCGTCCTTCAGAGGAGGGAACAGACGGGGCACAGGTGCTCTGTCCAGAGAGAACACCGGAATTTCCCCCACTGCCAGAAGACGTCAAACCACAGGGTAAGAAGCGCCGTGGACCCCAAACAGGGTACGTGCTGAAGGCCTCACGGAGGCATCGCTCATAAGACTGCTCAAACCAAAAACAAACACGACAACCTTTCTTAGAAACATCTAAAAATTAAGCTTTATGAATTTATTATTTACTTGCATCATTTATTAACGACCGATGACATCAGAACCTCTGAGACCTGGGCCAGGACACGGGGTGGGGGGGGGGGGTGTTGCTCCCCACACATTCAGGTGCCAGAGCCCCTCCCCCGGACACTCCCATCTGGTCGGCTGGGGCGAGGCCTGTGATCAGCATTTTCAACAAGCCGCAGAGGTCGGACTCTGCTGTAGAGGACCCCCTCTGCAAATGCAGCTTGTCCTCGCCCCTCTGGTGACAGCGGAGGAAAGAGGCCCCGGCCAGCTGCGGGCACACTGAGCGGGTGGCCCAGTCACGGTCAGTGCCTTCTGCAGCCAGGGGTGGTCCGGGAAGCAGCTCTTCGGAGCGGGGACCCAGGGCGCCCCGGGGGCCTGCGGGGACCAGAGGGAACACGGCAGGAAGGGACGGGGGTTCCTGGTCCCGCCTAGAGACGCCCACAGACTCGCCCTGATACCAAGCGGGCCCACAGCTGCGCCGTCTGTCCACTTCCCGTGTGCCAGGCACCTGGGGAACACTTCTCCACGGCGTCCCTCACCTTCTCACGGCAAACCCACGAGGGGAAATTATCACCCCTGTTTTACAGACCCAGGGAAGTTCAGTAACTCACACAAGGTCACCACGGCCAGGACGTGGGGTTTGAACCCGCAGAGCTTGGTTTCCAAGGCTGCCCTTACGGCTCCTGCTTCTAGGGCCTCCCTAAAACCCTGTCCGCCGTTCACACGCACTCACCCCACAGGCCGACACGGCTCTTTCCGTATCCCCCCTGCAGAGCGTGTTTGGCAGGGGGACAGCCTGACGGAGCACAGGGAGCAGCGGGCCGGGACCGGAAAACCCACTTGCCGCCCACGCCGTGGTTCTAGGAAGGCTCCCTCCTTCCGGCGGTTTCCCCGTCTGGAAAGCAGGGGACGTGATACCGCCTCGGGACTGTGCCAGGGTGACCTGCCTTTGAAGGTTGGGGTCACTGCTCCAAAAGGCGAGCGCCACGGGGCACGCACCCAGGGCGGCTGACATGGGGTCCACGTACCGGACAAGCACCTGGGGTGGGACACGGGGTCCCACGTGCTGGACAGGCACCTGGGGCGGGACTCGGGGCTCCACCTACCGAGCAGTCTGAATGCCCTGTCCACACTGTGACGGCACCGGGGCGGCTCCCGAGAAGCCGGGGGTCTGGGCCTGCAGTGTGGCCCGGGGCGGCCGGCCCTCATTCCTGCCGCTGTGAGCTCATCCCCTCCCCTCACCACTGACAGGCTCACCCGGCCACACTTGCGATCTGAAACAGTGGTGTCTAGAGGGTCTCAATAAGCTCGGAAATCTGATCATATCATTCTCTGAAATTTCCTTTCTGGTGCCTGATGTCAATGGGGTTTTTTGTAGCTTTTACGTAAGCTTTAATAAAAGTCTGATGAATTCGATGGTAGAAATAAACGCCTCTACGGGTGAGGACAGTACAGGCAGCACCAGTTCTGGGCAAACTTTCAAGAGAAGAAAATGAGGTATGGAGTCTTGTCCCTCCTCTCCTCACCCTGCCCTCATTCGGGGCTACCCACCTGCACCCCTGTGGCGGCCGCCCAGCACCCCCGGGGACTTCCCCGACTGCCTGGGACTCCCGCGTGGCCCTCGGCCCGAGCAGAACATGTGCACTGCACCGCTTTCTCCTGGGGACCACGGGGGCCCCCATCCGTGGACAGAGACCCTTCCTGTGCAGACCGGCCTGTCGTCTGGGGTTCACGGTGGAGGCGTGGGGAAAACAGGAGGGAGAGGGGGCCGGAGGGGCAGAAGGAAAGGACAGCAGGGAAGGAAGGGGAGAGGACGGGAGGGAAAAGGGGAGGTAGGGGTGAGGGCAGAGAGGGGAGGGGATGGCTGTGCAGTGGCCGGCCCGCCGGCGCAGAGACGGAAAAGCAAACATCCGGAAATACGTGGGGACCGCTGCTGGACCTTCCATTTCCCCGGCCTCACGGGCTCCTGGGGAAGGCTGCGCCCCCCTCCCCTGCTCGGGTTACAGGAGGACTGAGCGCGCCAGCCTCAGCCCTGTCCTGCTCCTTTCTGGATCTGCCGCCCCACAGCAGAACGTGCTTCCCACCGCGTGCCGGGCTCCCGCCCCAGCCGAAGGCCTGCAGGTGTGTGCCCGGTGGTGTTCACTCCCGGCTGGGGGACGAGTGTGCCTAATGTGGGAGCCAAGCACGGGCAGGCCCACCTGTAGGCCACAACCTCCCCCGACTACGGACAGGGCTGTCGCTTCCCCTGCCCTCCATCTGAGCCCAGTCTCTCAGTGGGTCTGAACTGAGAGGGAACGAGGGCGACGTTTGGTGATTCTGCTACCGAGAAGGCATCGCTTGGGGCGCCTGGGGGCTCAGTCGGTTGAGCGTCTGACTCTCGATTTCGGCTCAGGTCACGATCTCACGGTTCGTGGATTCGATCCCTGCGTCGGGCTCCAGTGGACAGCGCAGAACCTGCTTGGGATTCGCCGTCTCCCTCTCTCTGCCCCTCCCCCACTCGTGCTGGCTCTCTTTCTAAAAATAAAATAAATCTTAAAGAGAAAAAAAAGAGGAATCACTCCTCAAAAGCCTGCCGCCTACGCAGCCCCCCAGGGTCAGGTCCTTCCACCAAATCTGGCGGAGCCCCTGCTGAGTTAGGCACCCTGATGGGCCTCAGGGAGGATGCCCAGGGTTTCGTTTCCACTCGCCTCCACCCCAGAGCCTTGAGCTATGGCATCCTGTACTCGGCCTCAGCCAGCACAATCTCTGCCCCCAAGCCCGTGGCAGACGCCGTGGTCCAGAAGATGCCTGCAGGCCTTCCCAGTTGGGGGGGGGGGGGGGGGGAAGGGAGCACTTAGAATTTTCTACGGGGGCGTCAGATCCAAAGTGAGGGAGTCAGCCTTCGTGTCCCGCAGTGACCAGGCGCTGGGCACAGGCTCCCACCAGGAAAGGGCTGTGACTTTGGGAAAGACGACTCTCTTCAGCCGCGGGCGATGCCAGGGGAGGGTCTCAGCTGTGAGCTGGTGGCAGCAGGCAACCTGGCAGCTACCCGGGGGCTCAAAGGGGCAGGTGGCACGTCACCACACCCACGGCTGCTTCCATGTTGCCTTTTCTCAGTTCGGTTTTTGTTTGGAGCAAGAAACCACAAGTGTCACATCAGACACAAAGTAATCTCAGACAGTAGAGTCTAATTTACTTTCTGCTTTTGGAGAACGCTCTCCAAGAGCATCTAAACCAAGGCTTATCTGTCCTCCATCCATCGCTCCCATTCAGAAACCAAAGAACGAAGTCGAGTCCACGGGAACTTCGTGCGGCCGCTGGGCCCCGTGGAGCTCTGCTCCGGGATCCGTCCACGCCGGTCAGCTTCCCCCTTGCAGCAACCCCGTGCAAAGGGTGTCAGATGGGACTTCTTCTGTCTGGAGTCTCTGCAGGCTCCACCACAGGGACACGGGATGACACACGCCCACACACTCTAAGGGACAGACCTGCTGCCTTAGCCTGGGTCCCCGGGATGAGGAATTGCACGTAGAACACGCAAAAGTGGGTAACGTGGGTCGTGTGAAGTAAACCGAGAAGCGGGAGGGGAGGGCTCAGAGGAGGGAAGGCTAACGCAAGCATGAGCTGCCGAGCTGCTCGCGACCATGGGCCTGGCGATCCCCCAGGAGCAAGCAGAATGGCCCCACGGTTGGGAGGGCAGAGAAGTTATCCACTCCTACCCTGCAGGGGGTACAGGAGGGGGAGGGGAGGAGGGGGAGGAAGGAGAGGTAGAGTGGAAGGAGAAGGAGGGAAAGGGGGGAGGGGGAAGGAGGGAGAGGAAGAGGAGGGAGAGGAAGAGCAGGGAGAGGAAGAGCAGGGAGAGGAAGAGCAGGGAGAGGAGGGGAGGAGGGGGAGAGGATGAGGAGGAAGAGGGGAGTAGGGGGAGGGGAATAGAGAGAGGAGGGGATGGGGGGAGGGGAGGAGGAAGGCAGGGGAGGAGAGGAAGGAGGGGGTGAGAGGGAGGGGAGGGGAGGAAGGAGGAAGGGAGGAGAGGGAGGAGGGGAGGAGGGCGAAGAGGGGGTGGGGAGAAGGGGAGGGGAGGAGGGGGGAAGGGGAGGGGAGGAGGGGGAGAGGATGAGGAGGAAGAGGGGAGTAGGGGGAGGGGAATAGAGAGAGGAGGGGATGAGGGGGAGGGGAGGAGGAAGGCAGGGGAGGAGAGGAAGGAAGGGGTGAGGGGGAGGGGAGGGGAGGAAGGAGGAAGGGAGGAGAGGGAGGAGGGGAGGAGGGCGAGGAGGGGGTGGGGAGAAGGGCAGGGGAGGAGGGGGGAGGGGGAGGGGAGGACAACGACCCAGAAGAGCCGTTTCCCGGTCACACATGCCGGCCTGAGGTCATCCCTGAATCTGCTGCAGCCTGTGGTCCCCGGCAGACGCCAGCACCTGGTAGAGCAGGAGGACACCCGAAGCTGGGGCCAGCTGCACACCTGAGAATACCGCTGGGACGAACACCCTACGTGGCTCTGAGGTCAGAGGTCGGCTCTACCAGGCCGCCTCACGTCTGTCTCTCATATTTGCCTGTTCCCAGCTCCCGCTCGCCTCGGGACATCGGAGTTTAGATCCTTGGTCCCACGGCTTGGCGAGAATGAGAGCCCCCTGCAGGGCCTGTTTTAACGCGAATTCCCAGTCCCAGCTCTGACTTGGCGGGCGGCCCACTTTGGGAGGAGCCTAAGCGGGCGGACTGCGCTGCAGGGACCCTTCCGCGGAGGTGGAGAGGTTTCTTCGCGGTGCCGCTCCATCCGGCAGGCACAGAAAACGCGGCTGGTATGACTCGGGCGGTGAGTCTCAAAGTTCACCTCATTGTCATCAGTGTAACTTTCGAAAGCCGTGTGTGCCGGGGCTACCGCGACGGACCGCGCAGCTCAGAGCCCTGCTCCTCGAAGGGCCCGGCAGACCAGCGGCAGCGGCGGCTGGAAGGCCGTCAGAAATGCAGAACCTCAGGTCCCGCTCGAGAGCTGCTCCGGAGTCAGAGTCTGCGCGCTAACGAGACCCCCAGGCAAGGTGTTGGTCGGTACAGACGGCCACTTTCTGGAACGGACTACAGCCTGAGGCCTCCCGCCTCTCTTGCTCCAGACCAACCCCGGCATCCACTTGTGCAATGTAGCTCTTACCCGAAACACTGGGTCCTGATGTGACGAGCGTAAAAGGGACGTGCGCGTGTGTGTCTGTGACGGGAGAGGGAGGGACGCAGGGAAGTCGTGGCCGAGGCGGAAAGGGGACCGCACGCGAGCCGAGGGCTTGCACCTTACTCGCTGAGCGACAGAGAACCAGCCAACGTCGACAAGCGGGCAGGCGACGCGGGTGAGGTTTCACGACAGTGACGCGTGGAAACGCGGCGCACGGGCCAGAGGAGAGGACCACGCTCGCCTCCACGTCCGCTGGCTCTTGTAGCTGGTGTATCAGGGAGTGACTCTGGCTACCGTAGCTCACCCTTCGATCGGAGGCGCAGGAAACATTTAGGGCTTAAGCAATGTATCTCTCCCACAGCACCCACATCCACGCGTACCCCAACCCAGATCTCCAGAACACCACAGCATTCTCTGCTTCCAGGCGCGGGCCCCTCCGCATTTCAAACCTGAACAGATTACTTCTCCGTGATAAACCAAATAAATGTTCACCGTTTATAGTCAAGTGAACTCTCTGGGATCCGATTCACCGTTGAGAAAATTGTCTGCTTTGAAAGCACACTTTTAAAACAAAAGATTAAAAGCGTAAGGAAGATATTCACAGGACACACAATAATCAAAACCAGGAAACACAATGGATCTCCTTCACACGTCTTGTCCGAGTGTTGAGGTGGAAAACAGCCACAGCGGGCAGCGGAGACAGGGATAAAATGAAAAGAGATATGGAGGGGGAAAAAAAAGTGTCACGACCTTTTTTTTTTTTTTTAACGTTTATTTATTTTTGAGAAAGAGAGAGACAGAGCATGAACCCCCAGGGGAGGGTCAGAGAGAGAGGGAGACACAGAATCCCAAACAGGCTCCAGGCTCTGAGCCGTCAGCCCAGAGCCCGACGCGGGGCTCGAAATCACGGACCGCGAGATCGTGACCTGAGCCGAAGTCGGACGCCCAACCGACTGAGCCACCCAGGCGCCCCACGACCTTTTATTATCTAGACCCAGAATCAGCTGACGTGCCGAACGGTGGATCCTGGGCAGGGGCAGAGCCAAGACGGGTTTCCTGGGTGAAAGGGGTCTGCGAGGTGCTCTGTTCTTAAAGAACAAACTACAGAAGCCATGCCCTCGACTCAAACACCGTGAGCTAGACGACAGCCCCAAGCAGGGCACCCGGATGGAGACGGGGAGACTGGCGTTGGCACACGGGGGCCAGAGATGAGGAATCACGGAGGGGCCGGCTCCAGCGAGAGGCAAGACACGTGCCCGAGGTCAGGGGAGCCTGGGGCCCCCATGAGGACCTGCACAGCCCCCTCCTGGGGTGACTGGACAAGCCAGGCCTCAACCCCCTAGCTAGGTGGACAGTCCCCACAGCAGTTGTCTCCTCGCGGGGAACACACCCCGGGAGTGGGCAAGGGGACCCCCGGGGGGGTAGGGAAGAAGAAACTAGGATCTCTGTCCGTATTTACTTTTCATCTCTATGAGACAAGAAGTTAGGTTTTGCTAAAAGTTCAAATATAAAATATAAAAGTTCAAACACGTGGCCTTCCCCCACTGCCATCAGAGTCCCACGTCGGGCCGCATGCGAGCTGGGCGGGGGGACCAGAAGGGAGACATGGGGCGTGGGGGGGGGGGGTGCTATTTGCTTTCAGTGGGGTGACACACGGTGCTTTCTCTCTGTTCCCACGCACGTGGGTGTACCACTTACGTGGTTCTCACTGAGCAAACCCTCTTAAGACGGCAAGTGGCTTTAAAAGACTCTTGAAAAGGAACAGCGACCGAAGAGAAGTCTCAGGAGGTGAGTGCGGTGAGCCATGATAGCGGACATTTCTACTCCCAGAGAAGCTTTCCGTCAGCCACACAAGGAAAAACAGTAACATCTGCTGAGAGGTGAGCCCCCAAACTCGAGATGTTTCACAAAGATACTTCACGTAGGAAATGTCCGCTCTTCACGGTGCGTGACTGTCTCTTCCTGTATAATGACGAGTGTCAAGACACCATGGTCACAGAGGCTGCAGATCCGGAAGATGAAGACAAACCTCCATGATGTTTTCAGTGAGATTTAAGCCCATAAAACGCCAACTCTATACGCCTTAAGCAGCGTTCGCTAAATAGCGTCGTAAACGCTTAGGAGTCTTTTAAGAGCAAAAAACAAGTAGCATACCATCTAGAAAACACTGTTCTTCCTGCCATGGAAACATGGTGAAATGTTGAAATATTCAATGCGAATATTGAAATACTCGTGAAATGGTTGACGGGGGAAAAAAACAAAAAAAAACATCTTATTTTGCCAGGAAGTACTACCAGGTAACAGGGAAAAAACACTGCAGAAGAAGTAACAAGAAGTAAGTTCAGGAATACACTTTTCAGTGGGGGGCGGGAGGGGGGGGGGGCGGCTGGGTAAGAGGACAGATGTTTCTGGCACATCCCAGCTTACAGCATCGCCCCGAGAACGGAAGAGTCCGGATATTAACGAAATTAAGTAGTGAGGAGGATAGAGGTCTCAAGATTAGTACGTGTTTTGACAAAGGCCATGTTTTAGGACAAACTACGTAGGTCAAGCCGTGGAGGGGATCACCTCGGCCGGAACCTGTGTGCAAGGAGAGCCGGGTGGGCCCCACGGTAAAGGCGTCAGCAGCGGCATCCCCGGAACGCACGGACAAGGAATGCGCCCCGCCATGACGACATCGCCAATTTTATCAAATGGACACCTTGAAGACAGAACAGAATGTTCATGGTATTTTATGACAGGAAATACCCATGAAAAATATTTTGGTTCCCCTACATTTCTCTCTCTCAGGGTAAAATACTTTCGGAGGAACCGTTAACAGGCGCCTGGGTGGCTCAGCCAGGTAAGCATCGGACTTCGGCTCAGGTCACGGCCTCCTAGTTCGTGAGTTTGAGCCCCGCATCGGGCTCTGCGCTCACAGCGCGGAGCCCGCTTTGGATCCTCTGTCTCCTGCCTCTGCCCCTCCCTGACTCACGCTCTCTCAAAAATAAATTTAAAAAAACTAAAAAGTTTTTGGGGCGCCTGGGTGGCTCGGTCAGTTGAGCGTCTGACTTCGGCTCAGGTCATGATCTCGCGGTCCGTGAGTTCGAGCCCCGCGTCGGGCTCTGTGCTGACAGCTCAGAGCCCGGAGCCTGTTTCAGATTCTGTGTCTCCCTCTCTCTCTGACCCTCCCCCGTTCATGCTCTGTCTCTCTCTATCTCAAAAATAAATAAACATTAAAAAAAAAATTCTTTAAAAAAAAAAAGTTTTATTTGGAAATAACAGAGGAAGCCACCACTCTCACAGGTACAGGACGGACAGGAACGACAGCGTGTGGCCGACAGCAGCACCCGCTGTCTCTGCCCAGGACAGTGATGAAAATACTTCCAGATTCCCGTGTCCAGTGTATGTCATGTGTATCACAAGAAGTTCTTTGCAGAACTGGAAAGCGACCAGAGCCCTGAAAACCAAACGCTAGAATAAACTGAGATTAGAAGCAGACATTTCAATCACTCAGAAGGGATTCAAACAAGGTTTTCAAAAACAAAAAATTTCCATCACACCTCTTTCCCTTTTAGAAGTTAAGTACTTCAGGGGCTCCTGGGGGGCTCAGTCGGTTGAGCGTCCGACTTCGGCTCAGGTCACGATCTCGTGGTTCATGAGTTCGAGCCCCGCGTCGGGCTCTGTGCTGACGGCTCGGAGCCTGCTTTGGATTCTGTGTGTCCCTCTTTCTGCCTGTCCCCTGCTCACTCTCTCTCTGTCTCTCTCGAAAATAAACAAACATTACAAAATAAAAGAAATTAAGTATTGCGCAATTTACAGACAACAGACTGTTTCAGTCTCTCCTCTTTCACTAGCGCGTGTCTGCTAAAACGCGTAAGGTAGTATCTGGAAGGGAATCTGTTACTTATTTCCAAGCGTATCAACCAGTGTTTGGGGTGGGGGCTCCCAGAGATGAGAGAGGGCCCTTCAACGGGCTGGCGGCGGGGAGGGAGAAAGACCACGAGGTGTGTGGAGGGCACGCGCAGGGCCAAGAGCGCAGACCTCGCGACCCACACGTGGAGGGGTCCAGGAAGGCCGTGAAACCACAGCAACAGAGACCGCGTTCTAGAAGAATCCGACCCGGGGACAACGCTGAAGGGGCAGAATCTCGGCAGCAGATCGGGACCAGCGTATAAAGCAGCAAGGGCACAAGACAGGGAGCCCGCACGCCAGTTCCTCTGTCAGGAGGGGCTTACTGGAGTTTATCCTGTGCTGGGGACTGCGGCGAACCCCACATGCCACAGAGAACCCGCCCGCGAGGAGCTCATCGGCTCACGAGGAAGCAAGCGTGCAAACGCGTGATCTGATTAAAATGCAGCGTAACTAAAAAAATAAAAAAATAAAAATAAATAAATAAAATGCAGCGTAACTGAATTCGTGATCTCTGCGGGAAACACGGAGAACGGGGGCCAGGAACCGAGTTGTGCACCAGGCCGTCCACACCTAGACCCGCCCACGCTCATCACTGTCCTGGCTGCGCGTGCACTGTTCTTACTGACGTCTGCTGGACGGACTAGAGCCGGACAGAGGTGACCTTCTAGTTAAATGACACACGCTTCTAGAGAACAGGCAGCCGTCGGAGACAGACGCCGGGGCTCCAATGTGTCTCCAGTTCCCCAAGGCTAAGAACCGTCTCTGCTCAGATCTAGCGGCCGCTCCTCCCACACCGGGGCTGCCCCTCACCACGCCCCTTATCGTGCTGGCTCGTCCCCGGGTTTGAGGCCTGTCCTCAGTGTCTGAGTCTGCCCTGAAGGGAGCCACCTGCAGCTTCGGGGTGCTCCCTTCCCAATACCCTCTGCACGATGACCCCTGCCCATTCCCGGTCACCAGGGCCACCCTTCCCAGGCGGGAGACCCTTTCCCAAATCTCACCAATCTCACGTTTTAAAGTATTTTTACTTTTGTGCATAAAACACAAGTCATATGCTATTGTCCAAAGAATATGGATCCATGTTTTAAGTGAAACCTTTCTGGCTGTTTAATTAACTCATTCAAAAAAATCCTCAAACACGGACTATACGTGCAGGTGTCCGCTAAGTATGAGTGACGGTATCACCCTCCCCTCCGGAGCCGTCTGAAGGGACACACATGTCAACATGACAAGGAGGACAGTGACCAGGGGGTTTACACAAGTGCAGGAGGTGCTAACTCCGTCCGGGGCCTGGGGGAAGGCCTCACGGGAGAGGGGGTCTTGGGGGGGGAAGGCCTCATGGGAGAGGGGGTCTTGGGGGGGGGGAAGGCCTCACGGGAGAAAGGGCCTGGCGGGAGGGGAAGGCATCACGGGAGAGGGGGCCTGGGGGGGTGGGGAGACCTCACGGGAGACGGGGCCTGGGGGGGGAGGCCTCACGGAGAGGGGGCCTGGGGGGTCCTGAATGATAGGCAGGAGTTCCGGGTTGGACAAAAGAAGAAAGGCCAGAGGAGAGAGCACACTCACCAGGTGTAAGGGGCAGGAGAGGCCCGTGTTGCTCGGGGACGCGCACAGACGTTTGTGCCGGCCGGCCGGGGGCTTCGCACGGAGAAGCCACCTGGCCGTTACCCCGTGGGCCCCAAACAGCCACCGAAAGGCTCCAAGCAGGGCCACCTCCCGATCACATCTGTGTTCTGTGAGGTCACGTGGACCGTGGTTAGAGACATAAAGCGGAGTGCTAAGAGCCCGGACAGAAGGGACGACGGGACAACGGAGGGGAGGGGACGGACACACGCTCCACAGGACCCCGCACGTGCTGGGCGCCGGGTGTGAGAGCGGCGTCTAGGAAGCCGCCCAAATCTTCCCTCGCTGTGATGCCATCTGCCAGCTCCCAGCCCGCAGCAAACTTCATTTCCAAAGCAGACACCGCAAGCAAACACACAATTTCTGACTGACAGGATATCAGATCTTAGACTCGGAAGGGACCGACGCACGGCACAGCAGAGACGGAACTAAAGTATTTAAATCACAAAAGGTCTCGGTCCACGAACCATCAAAAGCCACAAAGTGTCAGACGTAAAATCTCAGGGTGAGCAAATGCAGTCATGATGAAGTGCTAGAATATTCTTGGGGAACTCTGTACGCAGAGCAAACCCCAACAAAGCAATTAGCAGCTGCCTAGTCTCCCGCGCCTGCCCACCAAAGACTGACCAGTCCAGACAGGGCTCGCTGAAACCGGGTGTGGGCTGGGGGAGGGGGGGGGGGGGGGTCTACCTTCCGGGCGCCCCGAGCCGGACACAGGTCCTCACACACATCTAGCCTAAGCTGCAGAGCGGAAAGATCAGCCCGCCACGCCGACGGCAGGAAGTTACGCGGAAGGAACATCACGCGTGACAGCCTCCACTTTAAGTAACGTGCCACTATTGGTTTTGGAAGATGCTTTAATGTGAGGCGTTTGCAATTCCACTAGAAACAACGCAGTCCATATTCACCATGAGTGGGCAAAACGCACGCTACCTCGTGACGAGGGGAAACACGTATTCTGCTTTTCTCCGGGCCGCAGGCATCGGGATCTACGTGGAGTCTTCGTAAAGGACTTCATCCACCCTCACGTCGTGTTCGTCCACGGGGACCCGGAGGCACATCTGTTCTCGGAACGCCAAGGCCACGGTGTAGGGCTTCGAGTCCCGCTGCTGCAGACAGCGCGTCAGGTAGGAGTCGTAGTAGCCCTTGCCCCGCCCCAGCCGGTTGCCATGCTTGTCAAACCCAAGACCCGGCACAAAGATGAGATCAAGTCCCCCTGTGGAAGAGACGAACACACAGAAGAGCGTTAACGGTTTCCTAAAGCGACGGACCACTCGCGGATCTGGTTCCTGCTTTCGGATGGCGTCTAGCCTCTCTCCGATTTCTAAATTTTATTTATTTTTTTTTATGTTTGTTTCTGAGACAGAGAGACAGAGCGTGAGCGGGGGAGGGGCAGAGAGAGGGGGAGACACAGAATCGGAAGCAGGCTCCAGGCTCTGAGCCGTCAGCCCAGAGCCCGACGCGGGGCTCGAACTCACGGACCGCGAGATCGTGACCTGAGCTGAAGTCGGACGCTCAACCGACTGAGCCACCCAGGCGCCCCCCTCTCTCCGATTTCTAAAGAAATATATGAGCACTCTAGGAAACCCAACAAGCACAGGGTCAAAGAAGGAAATAAAAATTACTCGGCAATTCAGTTAAGTCCGTCAATCATCCCTCCGACGCCCTTCTGTGTGTACCTTCAACAACATGGGTTTGAACTGTGGAAAGTCCACTGTTACGTGGCTTTTCCCAATATGGTCCTGTACTGCAGATGTATTTTCTCGTCCTTACAGTTTCTTTTTTTTAATGTTTATTTTTGAGAGAGAGAGAGAGAGCACGAGCAGGGTGGGGGCAGAGAGGGAGACACAGAATCCAAAGCAGGCCCCAGGCTCTGAGCTGTCAGCACAGAGCACGATGCGGGGCTCGAACCCACGAACGATGAGATCATGACCTGAGCTTAAGTCGGACACTTAGCCGACTGAGCCGCCCAGGAGCCCCACTTCCTTACAGTTTCTTAATTATGACTTAATGACTTCCTTATGACTTTCTCTTCTCTGGCTTATTTTACTGTACGGAAACAGTACATAATGCACACAGAACATGCGATAACTGTGTCATCACAAGGCTTCTGGTCAACAGCATGCTGTGAGAAGGTAGCTTTTGGAAGAGTCAAAAGTTGTATGTGTTTTCAACTGTGTGTAGAGGTCAGCGCCCCTAACCCTCGAGTAGTTCAAGGGTCAACTGTAAGTACAAAAATGCAGATTCCCAGACCCCATCCACACCTAAAGAGAATTCCATGGATGGGGCCTAAGAACTTTTTTCCTTTCTTCTTCTAAGTGTCCGTACGATCCTACGTGCCTCCCAGGCTAGGGGGCCCATGTCCCAGGAGGGGCAAGAGAGGGTCAGAAAAAAGCCAGAAAGGACAGAGCTGCTCCCCAGGGCAGTGGGCAGGAAGAGGGCCACGCCACCTGTTAATTTCATTGCCCTCCCACCGGAGAGGCAAGGGCTGCCTGGTCGTCCGGTTTTCCCGGATTCATGTGACCGCAGGCTTTGGCCTACCAGGGGTGCTCCAAAGGTATGAAATGGGTCCCCGTAACGGCCCTCTGGCTGGAACCTTCCCAGGGACCACAGGGATCAGAGCCGGCCACGGCGTCATCAAGACCGAGCAGGCTGGGGCTCAGGGTGGAAGGCGGGGTCCTCGAGGCTGTAAAGACCCGGCCCGGGGGAAGGTGTGAGGGGGTCTCATGAAGAAGGCGGCGAGGACCATGAGGTGGAGAATCTCCAAGGGCTCGCGAGGCCCACGGAAGGGTCCCCGCGGCCTCGTCCAGGGAGACTGACGGATCCGAGCTGCTCCAGAGCCACCCCTCGGGTCCAACTCAGGGGCGTGCCCGGGGGCCTCCTATACTGGTCTTCGGCCTCCGGAAGGGCGTCCAGGGCTTGCCTTGACCCCTTCTGCAGCACTGCTGCCGGGAACACACCAGGGTTGGAAGCCACGAACCGTCTGAACAGGGTGTCGGGAGCAGGGACGTCCAGACGGCAGCCGGCCCGGCCCCCACGGCCAACAGCCGCTCTGCCCCCTGCGGAGCCACGAGGTGCACTTGGCTTCTCTCTGGCTCCCAGCCCACACCCGCCGGGCCACACCCGCCGAACTCTAGCAGAGCCCGGCTCCGAGGACGGCCGTGTCCTTCCGTCCCTCCGCACAAACCTGCCGGTCTGTTCCCATCCAAACTCGCGGAGAGGCCCCGGTCACTGACCGTTACCTTTCTCTTGTTGTGCACTTACACTTGGCTCCCCCCGTGTCCCTTCTTGTTGCCAGACCACCCTCGGGCTGCAAGCTGCGCTCTGTCGTCTATACTTAGGACGCACGCACACTCGTCCTTTCCGGGCTTCCTGCCTCTTCACAGCGCGTCCAGGTGCCCTGTGTGAAGCACCCCCAGGGGACGCGCTTCCTCCCCTTCAGGAGCTGGGGGTTAGCACGTGTGCAGCACCCAATCAGACACAACACAGCCACCTCCGCCAACTACCCGAAGGCAACGGAGACGGGAAGTGCTGGAGACCTCAGCAGAGAGGCGCCCGGCTGGCCGGGCGGTCAGGGGAGGATCCACGCGAACCCTGCCTTGACCCGGGTTTTCGAGGACGTGTCCGAGTTGGGTCTGTGGAGATTTCAGAAAGGGAAGGCTGGCAGGGGCGGAGTGATGCGGAGGGAGTAAGTAGGGCAGGAGGCTCACACAGAGGGGCAGCAGAGAGCGTGAGTGTGGACTCGGCCCGGTAGCGGCACGGAGGTTCCAGAGGTAAAGACAAAGCGATCCCTCCAGCTTCACACAGCAAACAACCCGATTACGGGAAGGACAGAGGCCTTGAGCAGACGCTTCTCCAGGGAAGGCCAGCGCTGGCCCACAGATGCATGACTTCTGTGTATCAACCTTGTACCCTGGGACTTTACCAAATTCCTTCACAGGTCCCAGTAGATGCTCAGTGGAGTCTTCGGGATTTTCTGCGTATAGCATCGTATCATCTCCGGAGACAGTTTTGCCTCTTCTTTACCAATTTGGATGCCTTTTACTCCTTTTTCTTGTCTGTGTGCTGCAGCCAGGACTCCCAGTCCTGTCTTGAACAGTGAGAGTGGACATCGCTGCCTTGTTCCTGACCTTAGGGGAACAGCTCCCAGGTTTCCCCACTGAGGATGATGTTGGCTATGGGTTTTTCATACACGGCCTGTACCGTGTTGAGGAATGTTCCCTCTAACCCTACTTTGTTGAGCGTTTTTACCACGACTGGATGTTGTACTTTGTCATATGCTTTTTCTGCAGCTGAGATGATCATATGGTTTTTATCCCTCGTTCTGTTAATGGGGTGCATCCTGTGGCCTGCTTTGCAAATACTGAGCCATTCTTGGATCCCTGGAACAAGTCTCACTTGATCTTGGTGAATAACCCACTTAATGTGCTGTTGAATATGGCTCACTAATATTTTGTTGAGAGATTTTGCTTCTATGTTCATCGAGGACATTGGTCTGTAATTTTCTATTTTTGTAGTATCTTTGCCTGGTTTTATTATCTGGGTGATGCTGACCTCTCGGTAGAATGAATTCGGAAGGTTTCCTCCCTCTTTTTCTTTGTGGGATAGTTTCAGGAGAACTCTTTAAATGCTTGGTAGAATTGGCCTGTGATCCACCTGGCCCTGGCCTTTGTGTTTGTTGGGGAGTTTTTTGATCAGTGATGTAATTTTGTTACCAGTAACTAACTGTGCACATTTCCTATGTCTCCCGATTCCGTTTTGGAGCCAACGGGCACAGAGTAAGATGCTCAACGTCACTCATCGTCAGGGAAACGCAAATCCACACCGCCATGAGACACCACCTCACACCTGCTAGAACGTCCGTTAAAAAAAGAGAAACGGCAGAATATGTCAGTGTTGGTGAGGCCGTGGGAGACACTGGAACCCTCGTATACTGCTGCTGGGAATATAAAAAGGTACAGCTGCAATGGAAAACAGCACAGAGTTTCCTTAAAACATTAGAAGAACATCTAGCCGCCCACTTCTGGGGTATTTAGCCAAAGGAAAAAACCCTGAAATCGGGGTCTTGAAGAGGTGCTTGCACCCCCGTGTCCAGAGCAGCACCACTGACAACAGTTAAGAGCTAGAAACCCCTAATGCCGGCTGACGGACAAAAGGATAAACGAACCGCGGCCCGGCGCTGGAATACTACTCAGCCGTGAAAAAGGAAGACCCGCCACCTGCCGCAACCCGGAAGAAGCCGGAGGACATCGGGTCCAGAGAGATACGCCAGGCGCAGAGGGACAGATGCTCAAGATTCTGCTCACGGGAGGCGTCTGAAGGAGCCAGGCTCACGGCAGCGGGGCGCACAAGGGTGCTGCCAGAGGCTGGGAGGAGAAACGGGGCCGCCGTGCGGTGCGCGGAAGTTCCGGCCGCGCAGGGTGAGAGACGCAGCCGAGGCCACAGTTAACGCGGACCGCACGCTTACACTTCTGTCAAGGGGGAAGATCTCGTGTCATGTGTTATTTACCACATTAAAAAAAAAAAGGCAAACAGGGCGCCTGGGCGGCTCAGTCGGTTAAGCACCCGACTCTCGATTTCGGCTCAGGTCATGATCTCACATGATCTTTCGTGAGTTCGAGTCCCGCGACGGGCTCTGTGCTGACAGTGTGGAGCCCGCCTGGAGTTCTCTCCCCGTCTCTCTGCCTCTTTCTCTCTCTCTAAAATAAAATCTTAAAAATGTTATTAAGAAAAGGCAAAGCCTCAAAGGGAAAACCAAGAGAAGATGGGTGCTTCCACCAAGTGAACAAAGAAGAGAGACAGAGGGAGAGAAGGCAGAATTCCAGCGCGTCGCCCCCAGGCGGCTGGAGGAGGAGAAGGCAGAGAGGGGACAGAAAGGCAGGAAAACAACTTCCTGGAGTCAGCCGAGGCTCAGCCGGTCTCGCTCGCTCTCGCCAGGTGGGGGGAGCTTCTCCACTTGGAATGACTTTGAGCCAGCGCTTCCCTTAGAGCCGGCTCTCGCACGCTCTCTCAGCTCCGGGTGCGGAAGGAAACCGGGGCGGGGGGATGTCAGAGCACGGGGTCAGCAAACTCCCCGTGAGGGGCCAGAGACAAAGTAGTTCAGGCTTCACGGGCCACGGGGTCTCTGTCACAACGACTCGGCTCTGCCAGGTGCCACGAGAGCGGCCACGGAAGACGCGAACCCGGGCGGGCGTGGCTGTGCTCCCGTAACGTTCTACCCGCAGAGACAGGCGGCGGGCCGGGTCTGGCGGCAGGCTGCGGGGTGCTGCCGCGTCGTAGGGCACGAGCAAAGATATTCAGGAGGAAGGGAGCGGAGCGCTGGCAGGAAGGGCGAGGGGGGCCGGGAAAACGTCTATCAGATTGGGCGCAGGAGGAAATCGCTGGGGCGAGGGCGCGCTCAGCAGACACTGAGCTGCAGGATCTCCGTCGACAAAGAAGCGGAACCAGGCCCTGAAGGAAAACGCCGGAGGGGGACTCGGCCGGTGCCAGTACCTGCTCTCAGCCCCGAACGCACGAAGCCAGCACCGAGGATTCAGGCCACCTTCACAAAATGTCGTTCTGAGCTCTGGCCAAGGGGGCAGCAGCTAAGCCCCACCCCCCTCGGGCACCCTGACCTCAGACCGCCGTCCCGGGCTGCTCAGAGCATCCTGTCGGCCCGCCCAGCTCCCTCTGCCCCAACCCTGCTGCAGGTGCTGGGCGTCCGAACAAGCTGTGCAGATCGAACTCCAGCCTCATGGGCGTCTATCTCCCGCCCCCTTCCTGCGGGTCCGGGACTGCGGATCCACCCCCAGGGCCCCCACGCGGCTGGCAGGGCGCTCGCCTCCACCTGTCGCTCTGTGGGTGCCGGTTCCCCCGCACGTCCAGCCGGGCGCCCGCCGCCTGGCCCCGCTGGCCCCGTCCTCACTCGTCTCTCTCAGAGACCTTTAGTCCACCACAGTGACTTAAAGACAACGCCCAAACTCCCTGACCAGGTGGGTACCCCCGCCTTCACCACCACCACCCTCCCCCCCCCCCCCCCCCCCACCGCTCCCACGGCCGCAAGGCCTCCCGCCTGCAGGGGCCACCGGTCTTTGTATCTACCTGTCTGGTCCCCACATCATCACGTCAACGAGCCTCAGCTAGACGCCACGCAGCCCTCCCTGCACGCGAGATTTGGTGCGACCAGCTCTTGTCCTACACGGTGACACGGCCCCGGTCCGTTAAGGAGGAAGGGTCCGGGGCACCCGGGTGGCTCAGTCGCTTGACCCTCTGACTTCGGCTCAGGTCACGATCTCACGGTTCGTGGGGTCGGGCCCCGCGTAGGACTCACTCCCGTGAGCACGGAGTCCACTTTGGATCTTTTGTTCCCCCCTCTGCTCCTCCCCCACTTGTGCCCTCGCAAGAATAAGTAAAACATTAAAAATTTTAAAAGATTGATAATAATAAAAAAAGAGGAGGAGGAATCCTTTCCCCACCTCCTGGGAACTGTTTTCTCCTTTCCCCAGAGGGATACTAGTTCGGTTCTGTTTACCGGGAAAGAAAGAACAGTAACAGGTAGAGACCCAGCGGAGGGCTTGCTGTCCAGGTGGATGGTGACTCAGCACACACCGTTCCTGCTGCTAAAGGTTCGAGTGGGGTCCGGCAAAGGGACGGAGGGACATGGGAAAGGCACGTGTCGAGGGGCCGAGCGTGCAGGCTGCCGGACAGGGTGCCCGGGCTGTGTCCCGGCACCGGTACCCGGCAGCGACGAAGCATCACTCAGAGCCACCCTGACCTGCCGTCGAAGACAGATGGGCGTATGCGAACGTAGAGTCCCCCAGCTGTCATAACCAGCTGCCGCATGCACCCCCCCGAGGCCCCGCAGCTAATCACGGAGACACGCACACTGGCATCCGACACGCTTCTGGAACACGAGGCGGCTGGGACCGTCAGACACAGTCAAGACAGCGCACACAGCACAACTCTCAGAAATCAGTCCCATACCCCCTGGGCTCACGTCGGGGTTGCCTCAGAAACCACAGACGGGGGCACGGCCGCTTGACTCCCTCATCGTGGTAGGAGCGTAGGGCAGGGGAATAAACCATTTTCGTGATCACAGGCGTCACAAATACTCAACTTGCGATTACATTTAAAAGTTGGGTTTTTTGAACATTTCTTTCCCTACAATTCCGTACCACTCTGAAAGAGTATTTGACTGAATCAGCTAAGGCAGACAGCCATTTCTTTAATTCCACTGCAAATGCACCTTCATTGCTGCTGCTGTGTTTGGTCACAATGGGTTTCGGCCATTTGGGAATCCCCTCGTAGAGGCAAATGTGTAAAACACAGAATCAAAAGATGTAAAAATCATCCTCGAAAGACACAAACTGTCGTGTGACTGGTCGTTTCTGTGTTGTTCCTCTAAGATCCTTTCTTTGAACACAGGACCTGACTGACGTTTGTGTCAAAACACAGGGACTACAAGTGTCGTGACAGTACCAGGTACAGAAGGAAGCCACGTGCAGGGTTGTGCCCAGGCATGACCGGTCACCACTAGTCCGCTAACTAGGCATTCACGTCATAAGACAATCTCGGCAAGCCTTATATTTACACCTAGGTGTTTCTGAGTTCAAGGCTTTCAGCTAGCCCTGTGAAATGCACTCTGTGTTGAAATGGAGAAAGTAGGGATGGCAGGAATTTAGACCCTTCCAGAAAAGGCTAGAGATGCAGGAATAGTATATGGGGACTTAGCTGCTGGGAGCCTCAGCAATGGCGTCCTCCACCCACCCAATCCGGAGAGCCCCCCTCCCTCCCCCCACCCAACCTGGAGAGCCCCCCTCCCCGCGCCCCCAACCCAGAGAGCCCCCTTCCTCCCCACCCACCCAACCCGGAGAGCCTCCCTCCCCACCCCCCCCAAACCCAGAGAGCCCCCTTCTTCCCCACCCACCCAACCCGGAGAGCCTCCCTCCCCCCCCACGCCCACCACCAAACCCTGAGAGCCCCCCTCCCCGCCCTCCCAACCCAGAGAGCCCCCTTCCTCCCCACCCACCCAATCCAGAGAGACTCCCTCCCTCCCCCACCCAACCTGGAGAGTCCCCCTCCCCGCCCCCCTAACCCGGAGAGTCCCCCTCCCTGCCCCCCCAACCTGGAGAGTTCCCCTCCCCACCCCCCAACCCAGAGAGCCCCCTTCCTCCCCACCCACCCAATCCAGAGAGCCTCCCTCCCTCCCCCCCCAACCCGGAGAGTCCCCCTCCTCGCCCCCCCCAACCTGGAGAGTCCCCCTCCCCGCCTCCCCTACCTGGAGAGCCTCCCTCCCCACCCCCCCAAACCCAGAGAGCCCCCTTGTTCCCCACCCACCCAACCCGGAGAGCCTCCCTCCCCCCACCCCACCACCAAACCCTGAGAGCCCCCCTCCCTGCCCCCCCAACACAGAGAGCCCCCTTCCTCCCCACCCCCCCAACCCGGAGAGCCCCCCTCCCCTCACCCCCCACCACCCAACCCGGAGAGCCCCCCTTCCCACCCCCCAACCCAGAGAGCCCCCTTCCTCCCCACCCACCCAATCCAGAGAGCCTCCCTCCCTCTCCCACCCAACCTGGAGAGCCCCCCTCCCCACCCCCCCCCCCCGACCCGGAGAGTCCCCCTCCCCGCCCCCCCTAACCCGGAGAGTCCCCTCCCCGCCCCCCCCTAACCTGGAGAGTCCCCCTCCCTGCCCCCCCCCAACCTGGAGAGTCCCCCTCCCTGCCCCCCCAACCTGGAGAGTCCCCCTCCCTGCCCCCCCAACCCAGAGAGCCCCCTTCCTCCCCACCTAACCAACCCAGAGAGCCTCTCTCCCCCCACCCCCACCACCAAACCCGGAAAGCCCTCCTCCCCGCCCCCCCACCCCAGAGAGCCCCCCTCTGCCCACCCAACCCGGAGAGCCTAGGAAACACTGAGCACAACTGGACAGAAGTCAGGCTACGATGTGCCGTAAAGACCAATCACCCTCCTTCCCAGGATGCTGGTAAACCCCTGTTAGGGTTATGTCAGGAAGGATCCAAAGAAGCCGGCAACAGAGATTGGCTCTGGAGAAAGAAACCAGCCACGGGAGGCCTTGGATGGGAAGGACGCTTCACGCTTTCGCCCCATCCTTTTGCACGGTTGGACTTTTTCACCACGTTCGTATATAACCCCAATTTTTATCAGAACCCTTTTAAAACATCCACTTGCTCGGACCAGAGCCTTGGAGGTGGAGTGACACGGCAGCGGAGTGTGCTTCTAGAGAGGACACTTGCATGTGAATCCCCGGACTACCAGTCACTAGCCGAGAAAAATGCCCAGCCACTTATCTTCTACAAGTCAGTTTCTTCTCCCTAAGATGGAAATACTACCGTCTGCAGTACGAGTCACAGAAGAGAGAAACGTCCGGATGAAGAAACTAGCACGTGCCCGATAAGTGCTACCTTCGTTAAACTCTGGGTGTGCATAACACCTCTTCTCTTCATTCTGACTCTGGAAGTCGTTTCTTTTCAAGTAACCCAAACAACTGCAACACGAACCCACATGCTGAGCCGCTACACCGATCTCCTTTAGGCCAAACCACCTGCAACTGAGACTCTCTACAGCCACCTGCTGTCCCAGCTGGGAATGGGCCCACCAGAGACACCCGCAGGGGGCGGTCCTGAGCGCAGCGGCGAGCCGGCTGCCTCTCTAGTACACACACAGTCCCTGAGACGGGAGGGGGGGGGGGGTCGCAGAAAGGAGTTCCCCTGTTCCCCGTGGCCTTCCCCTTCACAAAGGATCCTTGGAGGAGAGTCTGTTGACAAACGAAGGAAAACGGAAGTCCCTTCTGCCACCTAGAAACCACGTGTATGCCAGACCCTGTGCTACGGCACTTCACCGGCACGACCTCACTGAACGTCCCCAGCGGTCCCGAGAGGGAGACACTATCATCCCCTTTCTCCAACGGGAAAACCAAGGCTCAACAAGACCACGTAGCCCGCCCGGAGTCACAGAGCTGGTAGCGCAAGAGCTGGGACGTGACCTCTGACTTCCTCGTTCTTACTACAGGTGCAAGCTCGTTGCCTCCTGCCTGGGCAGTGAGCCTGCTACCTGCCTGCCTTAGGGTTGGGGGGGCCAGTCAGGTGGACACAACACTGCATCGGTCGGGTGAGGGCCGCAGCGAGGGGCAGGCAGCACACGGAACCGGACACACGAAAGAGAGCAGTAGAGACGGGTGGCCCCCAGAGTGGTGCTGCCCGGGAAGCCTTGGCCACCTCCAGGCCCGGAGGTCAAGGGATGGGAGTGGGAGGGGCAGGACTGTAGGCCCCAAAGAGCTGCAGTTGGAGGGGCCACCTGACTGGAGCGCGGCTCTCGGCAGTCGACGCACTGCGGCCAGGGGCAGGAGGGAGGACACGCCCCACTCACTCTCCGCCACCCTGGTCCCCGCGGTGCTGTCCCCTGGCTGCAGAACGGGAGACCAGGACAAGGACTTGTCTCCATACAGGCGGAACTCCCCAGGCACCAAGCAAGTGGACGTGACAGACAGCGGGTGGGTCCCGAGGTGCCGAGCAAAGGGACCCGGCAAAGGTTTGTCTATAGCTGTGACTGGCGGTTCCCTCCAGATTTGGGAGTTGGGTTTATTTCCTTATATTTATACAAGGAAACATACATACAATTTTCCTTTAGAATATGTATACATATTTTCCTTTAGAAATATATAATTTTCCTTTAGAAAAAGAAATACCTTTATGAATGCTCAGAAAAATTTTGAGTCTTCTTTCAAAGATGTACTTTAGACACGTTAGCTATTTCCTTAGGTATACTTTTTATTATATCGTAAAGCTATCTAGCATGGTATGTAGGGAAAAACTCCCAAACTTATTAAATTATTAAAAGTCAGTAGGAAGTGACTATTTGATCACAAATGTAAAAAATTACATTTTTAAAATCATCATCACCATCCCCATGAACAACCATCGCAAGTGTCTCCTATATGAGAGCCAGCCCGCAAGGTGCGAAGGCCAAAACACGCAGAAGCGACGCCTGGCCACCTGGCTATGGGGTGGGTGAAGTACAGCCTGGGGGTCAAATCTGGCCACTGCCTGTTTTGTAAATAAAGTTTTATGGAACACAGTCACGCTGTGCGTTCACGTTACAGCAGCATTGAATCGTTACAACAGGTATCGTGGGGCACACACAGCCCCCAAATGTTAACTATCTGGCCCTTTACGGGAAAAGTTTGCTACATCCAGCTTTGTGACATCTCCCAGTTTAAAAAGGAAAATGATAAACAAATAAAACTATGCTTCAGCTTATCCTATCTTGGTAGATATCGACCAAAGTAAACGCTGTTGGAAAAAAAGAATTAAACAGCTTTATTGTCGATACGCAACGATGCTTGGCAGAAAATAGGACCAGCGGCAACAGCTTTATCCAAGTGTCATTTTCTAAATGTGACGTTTACTCTGGCTCTGATCTTGGGATACTTACACTGCTGCTGACAACCAGTCGGACCTTAAAACGTCCTAGAAAACTGAAAAGATGTTACAGAACTTCATATGGTTTTCTGCTAACTTTAGGCAACCTCTGGTCGCCCGATTTTCCTCCTCCATCTGTAAAGTGAGCGGATAGAGCTCTTCAGTTTCTCAGATCTGTTTACAACCAAAGCTCAGTGATTCTGAGGATTCTGAGGACAATTCCTTATATATGTGTCTGGTACAATCAATAAATAAATGAAGCCAGTCACAGAAAAACAAACACTGCATGATTCCATTTACACAAAGTATCTAAAGTAGTCAAATTCAGGGGCGCCCGGGTGGCTCGGTCGGTTGAGCGTCGAGCTCTCGATTTCGGCCCAGCTCACGATCCCGGGGTGATGGGATCGAGCCCCACGACAGGCTCTGTGCTGCCAGCGCGGAGCCTGCCTGGGAATCTGTCTCCCTCTCCCTGCCTCTCCCCTACTTGTGCTTTCTCTCAAAGTAAATGAACATTTTCTAAAAACTAAAGAAGTCACATTCGGAGACAGAAAGCAGATGACGGCCATGGTCGCCAGGGCTGGGGCAGCGGGCAGGGTGAGCTGTTTAAGGGGCACCCTTTCAGTTTTGCCAGAGGAAAAGTTTTGGGTGTCTGTCTTACAACACTACGTGTACCTCGCATGACTGAGCCGGACACCCGAAGACGGCTGAGATGGCAGAGTGTGTGCGTTTTTACCGCAACAGGAAAACCGAGTAAGAACGTGGGTGCCGGGCCGCGTCGGGGGACTGTGGCAGGCGGCCCAGGGTCGTGAGAGGCTGAGCTCGGGAACAGCAAAGAATGAGTTCTTCCGATACGGAAATGTCTGGGTGTTCCTGGAGCCATTTCTATTGTCCTCGCTTTTTAGGGGCTGAGCGCTCAGTCGTCATTCTAAACAATTACAGCTCTGCATGACCCCCGAGCCGTAAGAGCTCGTTAGCAAGATGGAAACTTCTCCCTGGCTTCCGCCGTTTGTTTTACCAAGACGTCAGGCAAGCACCTCAGGGTCCCGCAAACTTTGCGGTGCAGTGCATTTAACTAAAATAAAGTTGCAGGGACACCATATTTCTTCCGCTCGCCGTCTTCCTGTGCCCGCAGAGGGCCTGCCTGCCTCCTGGCTGACACCAGCCTGCGCCACGCGGAGCAAGCCTGACAGAAAGTAACCCGTGACTTCCAAATAACAGTGTTTACAGTTATCTGGTGTTTACGGAACGTCCTTTCCTGGTGGCTTCCGAGTACGTTTCTCACTCCAGATGCCCCTGTCATCTGCTCTGATACGTCTTCTTCTGGCGCGGGAGAAACGCTCCCGAAGCCCCGAATGTTCCCCCAAACCTGCCAGGGCAGCGTGGCAGGAAGGACAGCAAGGATTCCGAAGACAGCAGCTCTCGAGATCCGGTGCAACCAAGTGAATCGGTGACACTTGGGAACAGCTCGCCGTGAGGACAGCCTGTCTGCGGGGCCCAGAGGACCCAGGACAGCACCCTGGACAGCTACAGGTCTGCCCAATAAATCGTGTGAACACAAGTAACTGTACAAGGGTGACCTAGTGACAAGGTAGGAAGGAAAGTGGGGAACGAAGGATGCTGGGGTCCACAGAGGAGGGGGCGCGCCCGGGGAAACCTCACCGAGCGGGTGGCCTGCGGTACCGGCCGGGGGAGGGAGAGGAGGAGGCTGAGGGTCAGGGTGGAGAGGCAGGAGCGAGAACAAGCAGAGGCACAGAGCTGGAAGAGCACGAGCGTGTGCGGGGCCGGGGACTGGCTCCCCGTGAAAGGGCCCACCCGGGGAACAGGAGCAAGGTGGCCGAAGGAGGCACACAGAGCACGCTAGAGGGGCCTCCGGCGCCAGGGCAAGAACTCCTCCGAATTCTGCAGGTTGAGCCAGGGAGCCCCGTGCTCGGCCTCCAAGGGGGAAGTGAAGGAAAGAGCAGGGCTCCACGCGTGCAGGCTGTGGGACAAGGAGATGGGGCCACGCGTGAGGAAGTCACAGAACAAGTGGACGGCATCTTCGGGATCGCGGGAAAAAACGGAAACAGGCCTTTTTCTGCCATTTTAAAAAGCTCTCCAGAGAATATTCCTCGGTAAACGATGTCCTTGCTCGTAAGGTTTGTCACAAAACCGCCGGCTCTTCCCGCACTCCGCCAACACGGCTGAGCGCTGCTGAGAGCGCCAGGCCTCCGGGCTGGCCCCCGGGCTCCGGACACCAGGGGCGGGTCCCCACTCACCCGAACACGCTGAACAGCACCCTTCCGCTCCACCAAAACACAGCCTCGATATGTTGGGGCGACACCTTCTCCTCCTCCGTGACTTTGGGGACTGACGCTCACCGTCATGTCAGTCTCACCCCACGGGACCGTGTGACCTTGGACGGGTCGCCCCCCACCCGGGCCAGCTCCCAGACGGAAGGTCTGACGTGGATGATCTCCAATATCCCTTCCGGCTCGACAATCCCCACTGTTGCGGGAATAAGGATGTGTAAATGCGGGATCCCACAGCTAAAACCGCCACCTCGGACCAACACTGACACCTGCTGGAGATCGGGGAAACCACTCAGCACATCTCAACCTCTAAAATCTGGGAGCCTTTAAAAATGGGTGATGGGCATTGAGGAGGGCACCTGCTGGGATGAGCGCTGGGTGTCGTACGTAAGTGATGAATCAGGGGAATCTACCCCCAAAACCAAGACTACACCGTATACACTGTATGTTCGCTAACTTGACAGTAAATTAAAAAAAAAAAAGAAAAGTCTTGGACACCTCACCTTGAAAACATGTTATCAATGATGCAAGTATCTTTTGAAATTAAGTTTTCTAAGATTTGATTTTCTAGAACTTAAGAAAATGTTGACAAAAATAACTTAAAAAAATGTTTAACGTTGATTTATATTTGAGAGAAAGAGACAGAGACAGAGACAGAATCCGAAGCAGGTTCCAGGCTCTGAGCTGTCAGCATAGAGCCCAATGCAGGGGCTTGAACCCACGAATCATGAGATCATGAGCTGAGCTGCAGTCGGACGCTCAACCAACTGAGCCACCCAGGAGCCCCAACAAAAATAACTTGAAAATTACTTCAGAGACTTCCAGTTCCATGTGGAAATCTGAGCCACGTTCCTATGCTTTCCTATATAACAAAAATAACCAGCTTGAAAACATAATGGAAAGATGCTATTCACAATAACAACAAATATCAATTGATTAGGAATACACTCAACAAGCAACGTGCAGAAACAACGTGACTCAAATCAAAAACATCTACAAAGGAATACGGAATAAAAGCCTTGAACAACTGAGGACGTGGCCATATTCCTGAAGACGGCTGAATGTTGTAAATAAATTTATTTCCCACAGGGGCGCCTGGGGAGCTCAGTCGGTTGAGCATTCGACTTCGGCTCAGGTCATGATCTCACGGTTCGTGGGTTCGAGCCCCACATCGGGCTCTGTGCTGACAGCTCGGAGCCCGGAGCCTACTTCGGACTCTGTGACTCCCTCTCTCTGCCTGTCCCCTGCTCACGCTCTGTCTCTCTCAAATGTAAATAATAAACATCCAAAAAAAATTTTTTTCAATATACAGCTTGTTACATAATTTGACATTTTCCACAGTAAATGCACGTTAACCACTGTAATTCTTTTTTTTTTTTTTAACGTTTATTTATTTTTGAGACAGAGAGACAGAGCATGAACGGGGGAGGGTCAGAGAGAGGGAGACACAGAATCTGAAGCAGGCTCCAGGCTCTGAGCTGTGAGCACAGAGCCCGACGCGGGCTCGAACTCACGGAACGCAAGATCATGACCTGAGCCGAAGTCAGCCGCTTAACCGACTGAGCCACCCAGGCGCCCCTAACCACTGTAATTCTTTAAAGGAGGAAAAAGGAAATTAAAACAGAACTGAGGAACTCCTCTTTCGATAACTTCTTCAAAATGAAACCAGAAACACGGACAGGCCAACACTGTTACTTCCAAGGCTGGGAATTCAAGCAGCACAAATGCATTTCTCCCGAGACCATCAACCAACTTTTCCGACGTATGAGTGGGGTTTCGGTTTCCTGTGCCAGCACGCTCGTCTTGAGAAACTCACTGTCTCTCCCCCGACACAACCTCACGGCGAACTTCGTACGACTCACGCTTACAGACGGCTCTGCTCTGCCTTCTGGAACGCACGAAAGAGCACCCTCCACCCTGGGCCCCCAGGGCGCCGTGGGCACACCGCCGTGGCGGGCGCTGTCGCCGGGCCTGGGGCCACCATGCTACATGCGAGGGTCATCACTGCCATCGACGAGCACCTGCTATGTGCCGGGCAGTGGAAAAGCCTTACACAAACTCTCTTCGGCCTTCTCGGCATTTCAGTGAGCCGGGCAGCACGATCCATCCTCAGGTGAGGGGCCAAGACTCAGAGAGAGGGCGAGGGCTGCGCGCACCCACGAGCCAGTCTGCGACAGAACCGGTCCCCAGAGGCCAACGCTCCCGTCACGACCTCCCCATTCCCTCCTCCACGCGGCTCCGTCATCAACAGACCGCGTCTCTTCCTTGCCAGGACACCACCCGTTGTACACAACAGGCGCTCATGAGTGCGTGTGCATTCATTATTGTATCCATCCATCCATCCATCCGGGGAAAGGAAAAAACGCTCTTCCGTGATGGTGGGGGGTGTGCGAGGTGGCCTAGCCTTTTTTGAAACCAGTGTGGAGACTCCACTGCTAGTAAGTGACCCCACGGAGGCATTCGTGTAAGCTGAAATATATCTGGGTTTTCCTCGTGCTGTTGTAGTATTTTTAAAAATGGGGTGGGCGCCTGGATGGCTCAGTCGGTTGAGCGTCTAGCTCTCGATTGAGGCTCAGGTCATGATCCCAGGGTCATGGGATCAAGCCCCATGTCAGGGTCTGCACTGAGCATGGAGCCTGCTTGAGATTCGTTCCCTCCCTCCCCTCCCCACCCTCTCTCTCCGCCCCTCTCTCTCCCTCTCTCTCCCTCTCTCTCTCCCTCTCTCTCTCTCTGTCCTCCCCCCACCCCCCACTCACACTCTCTCTAAAATTAAAAATTAAAAAATTTGAAAAAATGCAAGCAATCTAAATGTCCATTAACAGAGCATTGGTTAAAAAAATTAGAGCACATCAATGCTACACGGCCATCTGAAACACTAAGGCAGATCACCCTGGGCGGCTATGAAAATAATTCTAAGGTTCATTAACAAGTGAAAAAGCAAAACATAAAACAGAATGTAGAGTATGATCCCATCTGCATAAGATGTTTAAAAACGAGCACACGCAGACGGAGAAGGGTAGCAGCCATGTTCACGGCACTCACATCTGGGGAATGGGTCAGTTGGACGTAACTTTTCATCGTGTCCCTGACTAAGCCACTGAAGTGGTTTACCCTGAGCGCGTAGTTACTCCATGAACGACAGAGGAACCTGGCTCCCTGTTTGGGTTGTCCTTGTGTGTTCGTGAGCACCAGCAGCGTGGGAGCACTGGCAGCAGGGACACACGGGACGGTTAATGGACTGGCCTTGCCTCCCCCGTGGCTGCTCTTTCGTCCAAAGACCACGTCCTCACTGTGAGGACTGGGCTGCTTGTGCGTGGACATGCCTCCTTCCCACCAGCAGAAATCAAATACGTAAAATCATCGCTTCCTTCAGCATGTTTCACTCTCCTTGTTAAACCCACAGAGGGTCCCTGAGACAGGCGTGTCCTGCCCGGGGACAGCTGGTTAAATCTGCGTTTCCTTACGGTTTTATCACGAACTGAAAACCGAGGACACAAAGGTCACGATTACTCCTGAAAGGGGCGGCCGCCACGGCTGGCGGGCGAGGGGCTGGGCAGCTCTCGCTCGTCCATCGTAGGAGCCCTGACCAAAGCCCACCTTCCCCAAAGACAGTCCCTTGCCGTCGCACCCCGCCTTTCTCGCAGCCAAAGCAGAGGCGCAAGGAACTCTGCGGTCCCTTACGTCTAGCACGTTGCCAACACCCACCTCCACGTACTCAGACATTCTGCTGTCTCCCTTAGCTAACCGTTTCCAAATGTACATTTACGACTTCTCTCTACTTTTACACCCTATGCTGATCTAAGAAATCACTTTAAAAACACGTGACCAAAAAAAACCCACCTCATCTAGAGAGGGAAGAGCAATCAGTCTGGCCCGTGTAGATCAGACACACCGTCCACCGGCCAGCCTCTGTTCACAGCCGCGAGCTCGCCCCACAACCACACTCCGGCCAGTCCCGTCTCCCGACCTCCCGATCTGGGCCTCCCACGAGCTACCTACCAGAGGCCCCAGGACCACCTCCAACGGGGCTCAGCACCTACTCCCCAACTCCTCCCTCCTGCACTCCCTGACTGGGTGAAGAGCACCCACCCTGGTGGCAAAGCCGGGCTGGGCCCCAGTGGCCCTGAGTGGGCAGTCACCGAGGCCTACGGACCACACGCCGTGTGTGTCAGAGCTCACGTGTCCTCTCCATTCTTCAATGACGGTCACTTCTCCTTCCTGTCCTATCACATTCCCAGGGGATGCCGCACCCCCAGTCTCCTTGGTCCTGTCCTCCTCACGGCTGGCAGAACAATCTTCCCAAAACAGAGACTGTCCGTGTCACGCCCCCCACCCCCACCCCCGGCTAAAGTATCTCAGAACTCCCCAGCACCTACAGGATACAGTTCACCTCCGCGTGCAGGATGTGCACGCTTCTTCAGGAAACGGGCCTGCGGCGTCCGACACGGAGTCGGCCACGGCTGAGTACGGCAGGGGCTTCTTGTCCGTCTGAACATCCGCTCTCCTCTGGCGTCCGTCCTGCCCTTCCCCTTGGTGGAGCCAGGACCGCCTTCACCAGCCCAGGAGCCCCACCGCCTGACCCCTGCATAGCCTCTAACGTTCACGCCACGGCACCTGATGGAAAATGTTGGCCGATCCCTGGTCTAGAATCACGAGCGGGAAAACCAGGGTGACCCAACAATTCAGTCCCCATTCTAGAATCCCCTGACGTGTACAGAGACAATATCAATAAAATAATAATAATAATAATAATAATAATAAGCATTCTGAAAACACCACACTGAAAAAAAATTAAAGGAATTCTCCATCTGGTGAAGAAATTAATAAAAACATAGAAATCAATAATAAGGAAGGCACAGCTTAAAAGCAGAAGCAGGGAATGACGAATCTGTGCAACTTTAGGGTTGAGTTTAAATGACTGTCCTTGGGGCGCCTGGGTGGCGCAGTCGGTTAAGCGTCCGACTTCAGCCAGGTCACGATCTCGCGGTACGTGAGTTCGAGCCCCGCGTCAGGCTCTGGGCTGACGGCTCGGAGCCTGGAGCCTGTTTCCGATTCTGTGTCTCCCTCTCTCTCTGTTCCTCCCCCATTCATGCTCTGTCTCTCTCTGTCCCAAAAATAAATAAACGTTGAAAAAAAAAAAATTAAAAAAAAAAAAAAAAAAATGACTGTCCTTTACTAACGCAGTAAGTAAATAATCAAATGTGAAAAACACATGCCTTAACGAACAGACACACATCTTTGAATTATGACTATTATTGATTTTAAAATCCCAGGTTATGTTGATAAAAACCAGGAAGAATAAGCACGTTCACTTTATCTTTTACAGGAAGTAAAGTCGATACAGGTGACGTGGACGACGCCAGCGAGAATTTAAGGCTCAAGAATGATTTCACGGTGACAGACAGGAACGCGCAACCACCGGGACCAGAGGCAGAAGGACGCAGAGGAAAGGAAATGGCAAAAACAACCCATTTTCCCCAAACAGAATACAAGACGGCAGAGGTTCCACCTGTGGGGAGTCTGTCACCTGGGCTCATCCTTTAGTGACAGAAAGTGTTGGGTGGCTCCTTGGACCCCTGTGCCGGGACACAGCGGGTGGCGGGCTAGCCCAGCTGGGCAAGAATGACGGGCCGAGGCCCCCGAGGAAGCTGCCGTCTTACCGGGCTGGGCGTTCACCAGGAGGCAATGAGTGGCGTGTGGGATGACAGTATGTTCTGTCCTGCAGGAGACAGACCGTCGGTTCCAGAACAGCCCCAAGAAGTCCGTCCCCAGAGCACTGGGTGCCCGGATGAAGGCCCCGCCGTTCTTCCCGTGTGTGTACTTGATAAGGTGCCTGAAGGAAAAGCTTCTCAGCCCGAAGACCAGCGTACTTTCAGACACAGCAACTTGACGCAAGCTCTTCCCCGGGAGGGCGGGAGTCCTCCCGGGATCACTCGCTCCGTGAGCAATGGTGCCCACCTGGCAGGTGCCAGGAGAAGAGGGGACGGCCGGGTCGCGGCGCGCTCTGGGTGAATGGGGCGCCCGGAAGGAAAGGGCACCTGGACGGGCGCTGGAGTGGAAAACAGAGCAGGTGACGTGGCCGCGTCATTACCTGCCCACGTGCCCTGGAGGCAGCCACGTGAGGGCCGCAGGGCCAACCGTCCGTGCGGACGTCACCCCAGTCCCACAGGGGCACACATGACATGCAGGAACTCGTCCAAAATCACAGTTGCTTTATTTTCAGTCGTGATAATTTACACGAACGGAGGCCCAGACCCAAGGCAGCCCACTCAGGGCTCCCAACCTGGGTACGGAAGCAACAGCAGACGAGGCAGGGAGAACATTCCACCTGGACCTTCACTCCGCAGCCTCCCCAAAGCAGTGCTGGGACGAGATCCACTCCAACGCGACTGCGGCCCAGGACCCGCGTTAACCCTTTACTCACAAGCACCAAACAACAATGACACGGCATCTTATAAAACAACTACTTCTGACATACTTCTTTAAGTGCCCCTAGGTACATGCTTCTAATCATTTTTAAAATCCAGCCTTTCTTTACCGGATATAAAATACTGGCCATCCGTGAACTTACATAAGCATTCTCTGGCTTTACAGTAACAGCGCTGGCCCCATCGCACGAACCTGTACCCCTGACCAGCAGCTCGCGACTTAGGAGAAGGTCTGCTCTTCCCGAATCAAGTGCCGGTGTGTGTTCTTTCCACCAAGCAACTCACTGACCCCGGACAGATGCCCTTCGATGCAAATCGGTTCCGACTCTATCTACCTGGGGACAGCGTCAGATGCCACGAGTAAAGGATCCAGGCCCCTACGACTGTCCCTGCTTCAGATGCCACTAAAAGTCCCAGCTGTGACCTGTACCTCTCACACATGGGCTTATACATCACAGGTTCCCACAGCCCCTTCTTGGGTTTGGTTAATTTCCTAGAGCAGCTCACAGAATTCCGAGAAACAGTTTACCTACTAGGTTACTGGCTTACGGACCTCATCAAGATAAAAAGCTTCTGCACAGGAAGGAAACAATCAACAAAACTAAAGGCAATCAATGAAATGGGAGAAGATATTTGCAAATGACATATTGGATAAGTTAGTATCCAACGTCTATAAGGAACTTAACAAACTTAACACCCAAAAAACAAGTAATCCAGTGAGGAAATGAGCAGAAGACATGAATAGTAGACACTTCTCCAAAGAAGACATCCAGACCGCCGACAGACACATGAAAAGATGCTCAACATCACTCATCATCAGGGAAATTCAAATCAAAACCACAAGGAGATACTACCTCACACCTGTCAGAATGGCTAAAATGAACAATTCAGGAAACAGCGGGTGCTGGTGAGGATGCAGAGAAAGGGGAACCCTCTTGCACTGTTGGTGGGAATGCACACTGGTGCAGCTGCTCTAGAAAACAGTGTGGAGGTAGAAGGGAGGTACAGGGGAAGGGAAGCAAAAATAAGATAAAAACAGAGAGGGAGGCAAACCACAAGACTCTTAAAGGCAGAGAGCAAACTGAGGGCCGCTGGGGGGGGGGGTGTTGGGTGGGGGGATGGGCTGGATGGGGGACGGGCATCAAGGAGGCCACCTGTTGGGATGGGCCCCGGGTGTTGTATGTGAGTGATGAATCACTGGGGTCTATTCCTGAGACCAATACTATACGGTACGTTAACTAACTTGAATTTAAGTTAAAAAACATTTTTTTTTAATTTTTAAAAAAGTATGATGTAACTCAGGAGCAGCCAGACAGAAGAGGTGCAGAGGGCTGGGTGTGGGGATGGGCACAAGACTTTCCTGCCCTCTCCAGGTGCACCGCTCTCCCAAAGCTCCCTCCGTTCACCAACCCAGAAGCTCTCTGAACCCGTCCTCTTGGGTTCTCACGGGAGCTTCAAGACATAGGTGCGATTGAATCACTGGCCACTGGCCTCCCTGGCCTGAAAGTTCCAGCCCTCCAGAGACGCGACTGGTTCCCCGGTGAGCAGCCCCCATCCCTGGGTGCACTGGAACATGATGTCATTAACATACACTGGGGCGGGGCTGAATACTGATGAATACTGACACACCTTTATCACTCTTACCACTCAGGACACTCCACGGGTTTTAGGAGCTCTGTGCCAGAAACCAGGGCCAAAGAGCAAGTATACGTATTTCTTATTATCAATCACAATTTCACAAAGTCCGTCAGCAATAAAAAAAAAATGTACCCCAAGGAGAATTAACAAAACAGGGAGCATGTGTCAGAAGCCAGGTGAGTGGGAATTAGAGAAGGGGACTGGGTAGCGGGGGGCAGCCGGGGGAGGTGTGGAAAGGTAGCTGAGCTCCGGAATCGTAACTGCCACGTCTGGGGACCCCCTCGCGAGGGGCTGCACGAGGCACTTCCTGCACATCGTCACGTCCCCCCTCCCGCAACTGTCGCATGAAAAAAACACGTGCTTTGAGAGGCAGGTAACTTCCCACATGGTCAAGCCTAGATTCCAACTCGGATCAGTCTGCCTCCAAAGGCAGGGAGCGTAAGCACTAGACTAAAAGACACGGCCTTGAAGGAACAAACACGGAAGACATTCCAGCCCGGAAACACAGCGGACGCGGGTGTCACGGTGACGCGCGCGGCGTGCCTGCGGACGACGGGTCACCGGCAGCGAGATCAGCGGCACCGACTGACGCCATCTCGCGGAAGCGGCTCCGCGACATCCGTCTGTGGAGGAGAAGACTGGAGCTCAAAGGACGCGAGCCACCTTTCCAGTCAGTCAGCAAGCAGCCAGATTAGAACGCACACCCGGTTTATCGGACTCCAACCTATGGTCTGACCGCTGGGAAAGGCTGGCTTCCAGCAGACGCTCCGGCCAAAGCAGAGGAGTGGCACAGAGAAGCCGGGGTCAAGGTGGGAGGGCAGGTAAGGCCCAGGGGGTGGCCTGAATATTCAAATTCTACCCAATGTCCCTTCCTCTGGCCAGAACTAGCTGGCAGGAACCGTGGTCTGCTCGGGAGCTCAGGCCCATCCAGCATCCGGGGAAGAGGCGTGAACAGGGCAGGTGACCTATCCCCAAAGGTATTTTAGGAAAATTAATATGTCCAGGAACCAATTCGAAATTCATTCCAAAGGAACTGAAATGAAGACTCAAAACGGTGGACAGAAGATTCCCCCAAACTAGAATCAGAAACAGGTGATGAAAAACTGCACAGTAAACTCTGGCGCTATCTGAACACCTGGGAGGGTGCAAAACAGACCAGGAGCATCCTACGTCCACAAACCGGCTTCTCCCAGAAATGTGAAAAGCACAGCGGGAATGATCAGAAGGAACTTACGCAAATGCTCAAGTTCGGGGACAGTGGGGGAGCTGAGAGGGACAGAGAGCCCAGTGAGAGGCCAGCACGCGAGGACAGCTGCCGGCTCCCCAGCGGTGAGGACAGGTCCGCCCCGTTCCCTGCTGTGCCCCCATCACACCCGCACAGACCAGGCGCTCAATACGTATTTTCTGAATAGAGTACTATCATCCGTCTGAATTTAGCCAGCTTGTCCTCAAGGACATCATGACTCAGTCAGACGCCTCGATGAAATTCAAACCCACTCTCCTTACCACATTCTTTCAGAGGCCGTGCAACCCTATTAAAGAAAGAAACGGGGTCGGTTTCACGGGCGTTACTTTCAGCAAAGCAGCCATAGCCCGCCCGGAAGCACAGAGCACGAACAACCCAGCTGGAAGCCGCAGGCCACACGCCACACGCTCAAGACCGTGTCCCCGGCAGGGTCCCACGCCACTACCGTGGAGGGTTTGGGTTGGGATGGAAAGTCTTCTTTGTGATCGTTCCGTGAGGACTCGGCACCCACGCACAGAGCCTCTGGAAAGATCAGAAATAAAACACAAAGGCCGACAGTGAGGACACGGCAGCATGCTGTCCTCTGCAGATTTCAGGAAGGACAGCAGTGCCTGTGGCAGTGAACGTGGATGCTCCGGCCCCTGCTCCCCTTGCTCTCAAACCGCACTACTCTTCCCCGTAGGGGGTCACCCACCCAACTGTCACGTCAGCTCAGTGGTTAGCACAGCACCCCCTACCAGGAAGCACATCCTTCTCCCCGGTCGCAGGAAATGGCACCGGGAGGGCATGAGGGAGCTGGCCCAGTCCACGTCCCTGGCCACGGTGACCGATTTGGGAAAGGCCATCTGACCCAACCTGGGTCAGCAAGCATAAGAGCAGGATTTTACTGGGAAACTTGCTCCTTTCTTCCGTGAGTGCTAACAGCAAGCGTGCTGTGGAACCCAAAGCTGCCACGGGCCACCATAGGCCACCACGGGCCACCATGTAGCAACTGGAACACACAGATGACAGCGGAGTCACACAGCAGAGCCAGAGTTGACCCTGATCACTCGGTCTAGTGTATCAAAAGCTCCCCCTTCTGTGGATTTCTCAGTCTCTGAGCCAATAAAATCCCCTTTTCCGTTAAGCCAGGTTGACTCAGATCACGTACTCTCCGTGGAAAGACTCCTGGCTAACCTAGTTGCCTGAGCAGCCCTCACTCTGAGGAGAAGTTCAGCAGAGAGGCGGCCCCTCTACTCCACTTAGCAATCTGCTATTTTGTTAGGTAGCAAACCCCAGGTGGACCTTTGCTCAGGTCACTCCTTTCTAAGCAGCGATGACTCGAGCAAACCCGGAAGATAAACCGGCTACGGGAGCTACGGCGGGACGGCGGTCTGAGCTCTAATCAGCTCGTCCCACGCGCTGTGAAGCGAGATTTGTACTTCCCCCAAAGCTGGCCCGTTGTTAGCGGCTGATACCGGGGACACCCGCGTCCGGAGTGCGACGCGGGCAGATAACAAAAGGCGGAGGCTGCCTGCTCAAACACCTCTCCCGACAGCAGCGAAGAGCCTCCCCTCCCAGGCGGCAGTTCGAGAAACCAGCCGTAATCCCCTGTCCCCTTGCAACCCAGACTGCAAGCACCTGCCAAGAACCCTCAGGGGGTTGCAGCTGGTCCCACAACCACGGCGTGGAGACGCCACGGAGGAGGAAACAGTGGAGTGTCTTGGGTAGGCTTCCTTCTACTCAGAGCCAAGCCCTGAACGTCTACATTCGTAACGTTCTGTACCTTTTGCATCTGATGCTTGGATCTGACATACACTGCAGGCTGGGGTATTTTTCTACGTACATACGCTTGCTGTCGCCCCAGTTAGAGTGTGAGCCCCCTGAAGTCCAGGACCTCGTCTCTGCAGACCTAACAGTGTCTCACACAACGCAGATGCTCGTGAAACATTTGCTAGAAATTACCAAAATGCTATATCCTTGGCTAGCAATGAGCTGATAGTAAAACGAGTAACTCTGTCCACGTGCCAAGTCATGCGAGCCACGTGCTAAAAACCACACATAATGAGTTAGCTCACTTACTTGGCCTGAGTTTATCTAACCAGGAAGTGCAACTAAATTAGGAGGAAAGATCACGCTTCGTCCTTACTTTTCCAGCCGCTGTACTTACGTAGAAATAGAACAAAAGCATAGAAGTTCAGGCTGATGCATTTTAGCTCAGCCTAAGGAACGCGCCGCAGAATGGACAGAGCAAAGACAGTGGGCTCGGCCTCCAGAATTTCAGCAGGGGCGTTACGGAGGTGATGTGAGCACTGGAGGAGCAGTTAACACAGAGTCAGACAGAAGTGGACCGTCCTGGGTCCCACCCTCAAGCCTGCGAGTCTGGAGACGCGGCTGCATTAAGTCTGAGCAACGTCAGGGCCTCATCTTCTATGCCTGGGCCGTCCCCGAGATATACCGCACCCGCTCATCGTCTCACGGTCTTAAAATGCTTGCAATCTTTCCCCTTAAAAACACGAGAGTCTGATAACGTTGGCACTCGTCTGCTCTACTGTGCAGGGCCAGCAGGGAGGTGGTCTGAGTGTACCCTTGGTGCCTAAATGTCTGGCAAAGGGCAGGACTGGACAACAGGGGGAGGTTAAGGAAGCAGAGTAGGGAACCCCCCGAATACCACGAGCCCTGACTCAATCCCCTCCCGCCCCATCTTATTGATTTTGTAGGTTACGGGGTTACACTGGAAGAGAACAGAAATTGAGAGGCAAGGGCACAACGCTGCTTTGGGTTTCCTTCCAACCACTGAAGTCTTAAAAATATACCTTGAAGAAAGGTTTGAGCCTCGGTGTTACAAACTAGGACTCTTAGCTCGTTTTGTCCTTAGCTCTTTGGCTGCTTCCTAATGATTAAATCTCCCGAGTGACTGTGGGAAGGGAAGAGCATGTGTAAAGGTCCTGTGGTAGAGAAGGCAGAGCAGGGGCGGGAGGCAGAGACACTCAGAGGGGCCGGAACGTGGCTTATGCAGGCGGGAGGAGAAAGAGGTGAAAACGACGGCAGCGCAGGGCGCATCGGGAAGAGCCTCGTTGAGGGGCGTTCCCTTCCACGAAAGGGCGGGCAGCAGAAGTCACCGAGAGACTTTACCCAGGGGACAGAAACGGTCAGATCTGCGTTTCAGGAGTCTCGCTTCACTTACTGTGCAGAGAGTGGACCGACAGGGGAGGAGGGGATACACTGTGCGGCGAGAAAGAGCAGCGAGGAGGCCGTCGCGACAAGCCGGTGGCCGGGACGTCCTGGCGGCGTAGCGCAGGGGGGCGGGGGGGAGCGGCATGTTCGATACAGCAGGTACGAACGTGGGGACTCGGCGCGAGACCACATGACAGGCGTGAGAGGGAAAGAGCAAGCAAGGCTGACCTAGAGACCCCTGCGCGGTCAGCTGGGTGGCTGACGGTAGCACGGCCGGTGCCACGCCCAGAGAGACACATGGCGGAAGGGGCTGAGGGAACGTGACTGCGTCTGGAAGACGCTGTGTTTGAGAGGCCCACGTGACATCCAAGAGGCGATGTCCACAAGGCAGCTGCCTGGAGAGGTGAAAGCTTCTAGCGTGAATGGAAATGCGCCCATTAATTCACAGCCCATCACGGAAATCACGGGAAACGATCACCTTACTCGGGGACAAGGTCTAATTCAACGCACAAGGGCAAGAGTCTGAGAAGAGGCAACCGCACTCCTCTCAGGGCTGGCACCTGACGGCTTAGAGGGCATCTCACCCTAAGCCAGCTAACAAGGGTGTCTTGGAATGTAAGCACCACAGGGCTCATCCCGGTAAGAAAATCGACCCCCAGTGACCCGCACACGACCAGTGGGCCACAGTCCCACAGCACGCTCACGTGCCAGTCCCAATACCATTAACACTCGCCTGTGGACAAGGCTTCCTCCCGGACCTCATCCTCTCCAGGCTGAAGGATATTCCAGGACGTCCTGGGAAGTAACGAAATTTCGTCGGGGGACGTCAGTCTCAGCATGTCCATGTGGTTGTTCTGGAACCGGTACCGTGGGACGAAGCAGGTCTTCCCTTGCCGGAAAATGTCCCTGATGATCTCTTCTGTCTCGACTTCGTCTGGCATGCTCAGAAAGATGGAGATTCTTTTCGACTTCTGATACTGACTGTGAGCTATCACCTAAATGGGAAATGATGACAATTACCCTTTTTCTCCAAGATTACACTTGTAAAATCCAGCGGCTCCCCCGATACATTTTGCACGTGCCCCCTTCTCTCTGAGCTTGCACTTCTCCAGCTTCTTCAACTACCCAAACCCAAGGCCGCAAAAGAACACAGAGAGGTGGAGGGGGGTCAGACAGTGCTGCGTCCTGAAGCCTAGCGCTTGGTTCTGAGACGGCAACCACCTCTCTGACGGCTCTGGCCTCTCTGGCCCGCCTCCTCTAGGACTGAAAACTCATTACAGAGTCGCCGTGGGGCCTGCTGTCTGTGCGGAGAATTCCGGGCTTGGCCTCCAGCCACCTGCTGCGGCCACCTCCGGTCATCCCAAGCTCTGTCTGGGGTTAACTCTGAACCTCGGCTCCCACGACTGCCTGGACAGCCAGGCTTCTCCCCTCCAAAATTCTGCCCATTTAAGCCAACTCAAGCCCTCGCTTCTCCTGACTTCTGCAGAGCACTTACAACACTTAAAAGTTCACGTACAACCTAACAGTTATGTAGGATCGGATTGGTTACTAATCGGTGGTATTCTAACCAGTCCGCAGGCTCCTGGGAGCAGAGGACACGCCCTGTAATTCTCTCAGCTCTGTCCACCTCCGTCCCATCGCCTACACCTCTTCTGTTCACATGGGTGTTAAAGTGGCACAGAGATGGGGGGCGGATCCTGGAGAGGTGAAGTCCTTCCAGACACAAGTGCCAAGTTGTGCGAAGGCGGCCCCGAGTCAGAGAACGCCTTCCTGCTCCTTCCTGCTCAGTTTAATGGTGCATCGGGCAGAGAGGGCAGAGCTGTGCCAGCCACACAACAGTTACAATCTCAGAACTGCCCCAGACTCGGAAGTTAGCTCCTGGCTCCCCTTTTGCTCTTGTTCCCTTCCTTTTCTGTTCCTCCGAGCTCAGAAGAAAAAGATGCTGCCCCCGAGGCCTATCAACGTGACTGGCAGAAACAGACAGGCACAGAAAGTCGAGTTATTCCTAACAGAAAGGAGCACATAGAAATTCAGTAGATGGAGCACAGCAGACCGGTGTCAAGGAAGGAAGTTCACTCCGTCTCCGAGAAGTCACAAAGCTGTCATGAGGCTAAAATAAGGCAAAACAAAACAAAACAAAACAAAACAAAACAAATGTGAAACCCAGATCATGGGCAGACCTGAGGCTTCTGGCACGCAAGTCGTTTCTGAGAAAGTCAAGGTCTATCGTGTTCTCTTTATTTTTTTTTTTAATGTTTATTTATTTTTGAGACAGAGAGAGACAGAGCATGAATGGGGGAGGGTCACAGAGAGAGGGAGACACAGAATCCAAAGCAGGCTCCAGGCTCTGAGTTGTCAGCACAGAGCCCGACGCGGGGCTCGAACTCATGGACCATGAGATCATGACCTGAGCTGAAGTCGGACGCTTAACCGACTGAGCCACCCAGGGACCCCTCGTGTTCTCTTTAAAGAGAATATAAAACATCACAAGCTGATTAAGCAGAAATAAACATCGGTTAAAATTCAGTGTGAGACTATGCATACACATTTATCTTTCTTGCTTTTAAAAATCTCATTTATCGGACAGTAAAAAAGCACAAAAAGAGAAAGCCATTATAACACTGAGAACAAGAGAACGGAGACTCGACTAATTTCTGTGAGACGGTGCACATGGGCGCTATTTACACAAACAGCAACAGACACAGCACTCAGAGGACGTGGCCATAGGTCAGGCAGGACCCACTCCTCCCAAAGTGACCACAAAAGGCAAAGGAGAGACCCAGGAGCTGTCATGCCCTCACTCATAAACACGCACCCACAATAAAGATTCATCAAACATCCTAGGAAGCTAAAACACAAAATAGAAGGACTAAGGAGGCGGAGATGATCCAGCAGGAAACTGAGATAATTCAGAGAATGGGGAATTTTTTAATTCTAATTAGTTATCTCAGACAAATTCAAGAAGATAGTTGCATCTATAAAATAACAACAGACAGCTATGGAAAGAAAGCAATCAGAGATTAAGAAATAATACTTGAAAATTAAAATTAAGGGGCGCCTGGGTGGCTTGGTCGGTTAAGCGTCTGACTTCGGCTCAGGTCATGATCTCACGGTCTGTGAGTTCGAGCCCCGCATCGGGCTCTGTGCTGACGGCTCAGAGCCTGGGGCCTGTTTCAGATTCTGTGTCTCTCTCTCTCTCTGCTCCTCCCCTGTTCAGGCTCTGTCTCTCTGTGTCTCAAAAATAAATAAACGTTAAAAAAAAAAAAAAAAAGAAAATTAAAATTAAGAACACCAAAATTTAAAAATTCAGGAGAGGGGCGCCTGGGTGGCTTAGTAGGTTAAGTGTCCAACTCTTGGTTTCAACTTAAGTCATGACCTCACGGTTCATGAGTTAGAGCCCCGCATCAGCACAGAGCCTGCTTGGGTTTCTCTCTCCCTCTCTCACTGCCCCTCCCCCACTCTTCACTCACATTCTCTCTCTGAAAATAAATAAGCATTTTTTTTTAAAAAATCCAGGAGAAAGCCTTAAAGTGGGAGAAAAAGGCAAAGAAATGAGGAAAGTAAAAGAAAAATCTGTTTAAGAAACACAGAAAGCTGACATATGACTTTTACTATTTGATTAACAGTAATTATAGAAAGGCACAAAGAAAAAGAAATAATCTAAGATACAAAAGATAAAGATACCAGTCTTCAGAATGAATGGAGGTCATGGGTGCTGAGCAGAACAAAGAAAAATATTTTTAAACTTGAAATTCAAACCATCAATCAAATATGAGGGTAAAGACATTTTCTAATGTATAAAGTCTTTAAAAGTTTACGCCCTTAGATATTTTCTAAAACAAACAAAAAAATTACTTGAGAATATACTCTAATAAGATGGGAAGGAAGGAAGGAAGGAAGGAAGGAAGAAATCCAACAAGAAAACAATGGGTTCAAGCAACAGCTCTAACTCAGAAGTAGGGTAAGAGAAACCCCAGGACAATGGCTATGCAATGGGCTAGACCAGAGGGAACAGGGGGCTATAGAGTGCTTTCAAGAAAATGGATTTCTTTTAACAGACAAAATGAAAAAGAATCTACTAACAAGATAAAGGCATATTCTTGTTTTGCCAAAAAGGAAAATTAAAGGCAATCAAAAACTCCTTGAAAAAAAGAGGTAAATTAGAAATGTATACTCCAAATAGGAACAGACTAAAGCATGTCATGATTTTGAGCAATTTTAGAGCATAACAAAAGAGAAAGGATTTGGTAATGACACTTGAAACATTCTCCACCTAGCCACACATATCTCATGACAGAATTATATATCCTTTTTGTACAACCATACAACTCAGTTCTACAGTGAATACCACATATATAACCGAAATATCGTAAATACTATTTACTTAAAATCCAAATTTGGCAGTCAGCCACAGAAAATGCTCAGTAGACTCACTGTAATTATAAAACAGAATACAAATATTATGAAACTTGACAATTTAAGAAAAATGATACAGGAGTCAGAAATTAGCAGATATGGGGCTCCTGGGTGGCTCAGTTGGCTGAGCATCCAACTCTTGACTTCAGCTCAGGTCATGATCCCAGGGACATGGGATTGAGCCCCACATCATACTCTGCACGAAGTGTGGAGCCTGCTTGGGATTCTCTCTCCCTCTCCCCTCTGCCCCTCTCCCCCATTTGTGCTCTCTTGCTCTTTTTCTCGGAGAAGAGAAGAGAAGAGACGAGACGAGACAAGAAGAGAAGAGAAAGGAAAAGAAAGAAAGAAAGAAAGAAAGAAAGAAAGAAAGAAAGAAAGAAAGAAAGAGGCAGATGGACAAGACAAAGTGAGTACAGGGCACTAATTTCCTCATCTTATTTGGTTGGGAAGTCAAGCTATGGCGTAAGGTTGAAATTCTTTACCATACATTGCTTTTCCGATAAATTTCTAAATTATAAAAAAGGTGCTGTGTCATTAAGAATAAATATGCCTTGTAAAAGAAAATCATTGAGAGAAAGGGATCATTTAATACCTTTCTTGAACATGCACTATAGCAAACACCGTTCTAATCACAGCACATTGATGTTTTCGGCCATGATCCATTGGTTGGTCACAGAATCAATAGCAGGTTACTTACAATCAGCACTTTTAAATAAAGTAGAGTATATTAAAGTTCACAGTGTATAGTAACAATCGTGAAACACTGGGCTGTGAAACATTTCATATATGTGTGTATTTGTAGGCGGTAAAATGTATTTATTACTGAGGGTCATGGTCTGCTTTTCAACTTTTCTTTCTTCTGAGGCCAGTTCTCAGTTGTCACCCTATTCTGTCACTGGCTCTACGTCTGCAGAGCTACTCTTCCCACCTGAAATTTATGAACTCTAATATACAGGCAGACAGAATGAACTTTATTTTCCCCATGCCACTCCAAATTCTGCACCAACTCCTACATGCTTCGTGCTTAGTGACGTTAAACCCCTATCTCTGAATTCTGAAACCACAGGCGACTGCCCTCCTTTTCCAGTGCTACCCTTTATCTGACCAGTTCCCAGGTCCTGCTGATTCTCACTGCACTGACTCCGGTCTCCCAAATGCTGCCAATGTGCTTTTCCTAAAGGATCTATCAAACACATGTGTTGGGGAGCCTGGCTGGCTCAGCTGGTGGAGCTGGCGCTGTGAGTTCCAGACCCACCTTGGGTGTAGGGATGACTCAAAAATAAAATCTTTAGGGGTGCTTGGGTGGCTCGGTTGGGCGGCTGACCCTTGATTTCAGTTCAGGCCATGATCTTGTTGTGGTTGTGGGATCAAGCCCCGCGAGGAGCCTGCTTGAGATTCTTCCTCTCCTCAAAGAAATAAAATAAGGTCTTTCAAAAACAAACAAAACAAACAAACATGTGAAGCACTGAATGTACCCTTTACACACCTGTTTAAACATTTACAATAGGCCTACAAGGATGACGTCATCCCTTTAATGGGTAAGGAACCAGACCCTGGGAAAGACTAGGAGACTTGGCCACGGCCCCATACGGCTAAAATACAGTGGGGCCAGATTAAATCCAGATCTGTGGCGCTCCAAAGGCCGGGTCCAATTGTGCCCTTCCCTCTCTTACCAAAATACTCCTGCACGTGCCATCTTCCCTTCCCCTGACAAAAGTCATCTTAGACTAACAAGTGCATCTCAAACATCTTCCTACAGCACAGCCCCTCCCCCGAGTTTCGACATCACGCATCTGGGAGCACTGCGAGTCTTTATTCACGAGTCTGTTGCCTCTTGCAGACTCTCCTTCAGAGCAACGACCAGACGGTTTTCATCCCTGCAACCCCGCACACTGGAAAGTGCGGACCACAGAGTGCGTTCCCATGCGCAAGCTAACCCGCTAAGATCGGGCACCTGCGAGCCAGGCTGGGCTCCCGTACCCGTCTGCGCGCACAGGGCACCCGCCAGCGCCTCTCGTAGGTAGCAGCTCGGACACCTCGGTGCGCCAGGACACCCCAGCCCCGCACACCTACGTGCAAGGAGATGGGGGGGGGGGGCTTGCTTTGCTCCACTAACCCAAGGGGACCTTGCACGTAAGGAATAGGTGGCTGACAGAGCGGGCAGGGCGATGAAGGAACTCTGGCGGCGCAGCTCGCTGCAGGCACCTCCAGGAGGGACCGCCTGCCGCTCGCAGGGAGCTCGGGCGCCCGTCAGAACCAGGGGGGGAGGCGGGGGGCGGACCCGTCTGGACGCGCGGACCCGCCCCGCCTCCCCGACCCCGGGGCAGCGCGCGGGGACAGGGCACCGGACGCCCGTCGGAAGCGGCCACGCGCTTCTCCGCCCGCGTCCCTGAAGCGGCTGGACTCCCGCTGCGCGTCCACGGCTCCCGGCCACTCGCGGGGACCCCCTTGCTCCGCGCCCACCGCTCAGCCCACCGCTCAGCCCGCCAGAACTTCCTGCTTCCACCTTGCTCTCACCTCGGCGGGCCGCCATCCACCTCCACCCTGGCCCTCCTCGGCCCGGGACCCCCTCTTAGTGAGGGGCCGGGTCGGAGGGTCGTGCGCGCCCCCGGAGAACCGTGCGCGCGCCCGGGATCGTCCTGACGGCACGTGAGGGGGACGTGCGCGCGCCCGGGGGATGGCCCCGGCACCCGCGGAGGGGACGTGCTCGCGCCTGGGAGGGGGGGAAGGGTCTTTATGGCACCTGCGGGGGCGCACGCGCGCCCGTGCCGACGTGCGCGCGCCGGGGCCTGCGCCTGCGCAGAGCCGCCAGCCCAGAGGCGCAGGGCCGTTCCGTGAGTGGAGCGGCCCGCAGTGCTGGCGGTCCCCGCGGTCTCGCACCTTCTGGGCCAAGAGTTGGGACTGACGCAGCCGCTCCTCGGCGCTCATCGCCCGCAGACGCTGCTTCAGCTCGGCCCGCAGGCTCCGCTTGGCGCTGCTCACGGCCGTCGCCGCCGCCATCTCTCGGACCAGCCCCGCCCCTGTGCTCGTCCCCGCTTCCGGGTCGTCGGAGCCCCGCCCCCAGCCCGCCTCCAGCCTCCCGCCCGTACCCGGGCTCTGCGCTGCCAAGGGGAGGGTCCGGGCTCGGCGGGGACCCGGGGGGTGGGGGTGGGGTCCGAGGTCTGCGGGGCACCGGGGTGAGGCTCCGAGCACGACGCAGTCCAAGGGAGGGTCCGGGCTCGGTGCAGCCCCCGGGACGGATCGGTGCAGCCCGGGGCGGGGGGCGGGGGGGTCTGGGCTCGCTGCGGGCTCCGGAGCAGGGTCGCTGGAGGGCGGCTGCTGTCCGGGCTCAGCGCGGCTCTGGGGAGGCGGCTCCTCCGCCCTCCTTGGCCGAGAGCGAGTGGCCGCGTGGCCCCGGCTGCCCGCGCGGCCCTGGCCCATCGTGGGCTCGGGGAGAGGGGCACAGTCAGACCCTAGCGCCAGCCTAGATTCCGGTGAGTGAACCTTGCGTCGCGAGGGGCTGTGTGGGGCCCGAAAAGAGCGCCCAGGCGGGCCGGTGAGAAGTACGCAGGATACGCAGTCCTGCTGGTTAAAGGGACAATTATTTGTTTGTTGGCAAAAGCATTTTACACCGTTTTCGTTTCCAGTGGGTCGGAGGAAGGCGGTTTATTACCGAGGGGTAGGACGGGCCGTTGATGCGTCGGCTGACTTTCCCACACCAGATCAGCGTGTTCACCTCTGGAGAACTCAGGGACCAGAGTAAGTTGCCCTATTCGCGACACGTTCAAGGTCCAGCAGTATTTTCACTGTGGGACGCCTGGTGCCCGCTCCTCCTGTGAAAGCGCTGTTCCTACAGGAGCAAACACGGAGGAGACGGAGACACCCGAGTTTTCTTTGCTCGCAGAGCGTTTACCAGCAGTGGGAAGCGAGAAGAGGGTAATTCAAGGGAGTAAGTAGGTGTGGAGAGAGACTCTTGCCCTCACACGTTGACATCAGAGGGCCCTTGAAAAGGTGACAGGGCTAATTTAACGGATAAAGACATTGAACTGTAAAATAATTGGAAGTGTAGAGAAATTTTAGTAAATTTTGTGTTAATCAACTTTACTAAAGTTCATCCAGAAAAACAAGCTTTCAAGAACAGCCAGAAAGGGGCCCCTGGGTGACTCTGAGTTAAGCATCCGGCTCTAGATCTCAGCTCAGGTCTTGATCTCAGGGTTGTGAGTTCAAGCCCCACATTGGGCTCTGTGCTAGGCATGAAGCCTACTTTTAAAAAATGAATAGAATAGAATAGAATAGAATAGAATAGAATAGAATAGAATAGCTAGGAAAACACTGAAAATGAAAGGCCCTTGGGGAACTGGACCTTCCAAACCTTGAAACATACTATAAAGCCTCTATAATTAAAACAGGAGGGTACTGCTGCTTAAACCCACAGTAGACCACACAACAGAAATGACCTGAAACCATATGGAAGTTTAGAGTATGGCAAAGATGATATCTCAAATCACTGGGGCAAGCATGATCTTAGTAAATGGTGCTAGAACAGCTGAACAGCCATTTTTTGAAAGATAAAATCATGTCCGTACCTCACACCATACATAAGAAAAACCACATGGATTAAGGACCAAGTGTGGAAACTGGGACTATACCAGTAGTAGAAGAAAAGGACAATTCGTCTTCAACCACCGTTTAGGGAAAGGCATCCTCGCTGTGACTCAAAATCCAAAGCCAATAAAAGAGAAGATTGAGACATAACTATATGACAGTTTCTTATAATTTTTCATAGCATAAAAAGCCATACACAAAATTAAAAGACAACTGACAAACTGAGAGAAGATCCTTGCAACATAAACCACAGACCAAGGGTTAATTTCTCTTAATTAAAAAAAAAAAAAAAAAAAAAAGTTTGGGTTACAGGGCAGTTAAACCAGAAAAACAAATAACAGGCACCCAGACTGGAAAGAAAGAAGTAAAACTGTCTCTGCATATGCCATGACCTCATATACCGACGTCCTAAGGGATCTAACTCGTTCGTTAGGACGAGTGAAGTGGAGCCCAGCAAAGTTGCAGGATACAAGACCAATATACAAGCACACCTCTTCCAGCCTGACACCCTTCATACTAGACGTGTTGCTGGCTCTTCCAGTTCTACAGCAGCTCCTAGCCTTTGGATTCAGATTGGGACCGTGGCTCTGGAGATTTTGGACTTGCTGACCTCCATAATCACACGAGTCAATCCTTTATCATAAATCATGTTATGAGTAGATATCTCCTGAGGGACCTGGGTGGCTTAGTCAGTTGAACGTCTGATTCTTGATTTCAGCTCAGCTCACGATCTCACAGTTCATGAGTTTGAGCCCCACATTGGGCTCTGTGCTGACAGCATGGAACCTGCTCGAGATTCTTTTTTCCCCCATCTCTCTGTCCCTCCCTGCTTGTGTTCTCTCTCTCTCAAAATAAATAAATAAACTAAAAACATTTTTTAAATAGATATCTTCTTTTGGTTCTGTTGTGCTACATATACAGCTGAACCTCAAACAACATGGGGATTAGGGGCACTGATCGCCACACAGTTGACTGTCTGAAAACTTAACTACTAATAGCCTACCATTGATGAAAGCTTTACGGATCATATGCACAGTTATGAACACCTAGTTTGTATGTTACATGTATTACATACTGAATTCTTACAATAAAGTAAGAGAAAAGAATTATTAAAATCATAAGAGAAAATACATTTATTGTACTGGACTGTATCAAAAAAAAATCCATGTGTAAGTGGACCCACACAGCTCATGCCTGTATTGTTTAATGGTCAACTATGTATTCATATATACAACGGGAGATAATATAAAGAGATGCATATGTATATTTCATGATGCATTTATTGTCAAGTATATATAATAGATTAGGTATATATAACAAGATATAAGGTATACATAATAAAAATATCTCTCTTATTGATTCACTTTCTCTAGAGAACCCTAAGATTTTTATAATAACATAAATAGTCTGAAATATAAAAAACAATTTCATTTGCAATAGTATCAAAAAAATATTTAGGAATAAATTTGACAAGTGTCAGAGTTTTGAAAACCATGTGACATTGTTGAAAGAAAACAAGTATAAGTTAAAGGACATCCCACGTTCATGAATTGGAAGGCTTAATATTGTTAAGATAGCACTGCTCCCCAAATTGATCTATAGAGTCAATGCAATATCTATCAGACTTGGTTTTTTTGCAGAAATCAATAAGCTGATTCTAAAATTCTTGTGAAAATGCAAGGAGTCCAGAATAATCAAAACAGTCTTGAAAAAAGTGAACATAGTTGGAAAACTCACACTACCCAACTTGAAAAGTTACTACAAAGCTACGGTAATCAAGACATTGTGGTCCTGGCATAAGGAAAGAAAGATAGGTAAATGACAGAATTCAGAGCCCAGAAATACACGTCCACATTTATGGTGAATTGATTGTCCTGAAAAAGAATGCCAAGATGATTGAACAGAGAAAGAATAGTCTATTCCCAGAAACATGGTGCTGGAATGTGGAAAACAAGGAAGTTGGGCTTTTACCTAACGCCACAATCAAAGTTTAACTCAAAGTAGATCAAAGGCCTAAAAGTAAGTGCTGAAACAAAACTCTTAGAAGAAAACATGGGCACAAACCTTTATCACTGTGGATTAGGCAGTGGTTTCTTAGTTTTGACACCAAACACACAAGCAACAAAAGAGAAGTAAATTGGACTTCATCCAAATTGAAAATATTAGTATGTCAAAAGCACATCATCAAGAAAATGAAAAAAATATAGATTGGGAGGACTAACAAATCATGTATATGATAAGGGAGTTGAATCCAGAATACATGAAGAACTCTTAACAGCTCATCAATAAAGATAATCTAATGTAAAAATGGGCAAAGACTTAAATAGACATTTCTCCACATAAGATTAATGTCTGATAAGCGCATGAAAAGATTTCAGCAGCATTAGTCATTAGAGAAATGCAAACAGAACAGAGAAGAGATACCATTTCACACCCACTAGGGGGGCTATAACCGAGAACGGAAGTGTTGGTGAGGGTGTGAAGAAAGGAACCCTCACAGTAACGGGAATATGAGACACGACAACACGGATGGACCTCAGTAAAAGGCCAGACACAAAAGGCCACACACTGTGTGATCCCATTTACATGAAATATCCACAACAGTCAAATCTACAGAGACAGCACGTAGATGAGTGTCTGCCTGGGGCTGCGAGGGAAGGAGGGCAGGGTTTCTTTTGGGGGCGATGACAATGTTCTAACATTAGATGGAGGTCATAGTTGCAAAACACTGTGAATGTGCTAAAACCAAATAGACTGGACGTTTTAAAAGGGTGAATTTAATGTCAATTACATGTCCTTAAAATAAAAAACAATATAAAAAAAAGTACGTACACATAATCTGCTCATTTCTGAAAGACAAAAAATGAAATAAACATAAACCAGAAACCAAGCTTGGGTACCTGTAGGGAATGGGTGAGGACGGTGGGGGAGAGGGGGGAGGGGATGTTCCTTTGATGACACCTGTCTGTGTAGCTCTGACCCTCCGAACCATGCTGACCACGTCTGCATACACACACGCACCCGTTCGTACAGCAGGAACAGTGCAAGCCGGCACACGGAAACTGAAGTGCATTGTACACGATTAACAATTACAACGAATGCTGGAGAAGAAAAGAACTAACTTAAGTAACTGTGGAAAACAGCATTTTGATTTTCTGTAAGACTAACGACAAAAATAGCTTCACACAAATATGGCCACTCTAGTTAAGACATTTGTTTTTCAAAGGGTTATAAATTAGTAATTGTGAAACTGCTTTATCTGTGTTCTAGAATTGAACAAAATAAGTAAACGCATTGTAGATGATGAGAGTCCCAGTTTCTCCCTATCCCGAAAAATAAGTAACAAATAAGGAATGAGGGAAGGTTGGAATGAACCTTGTTGTGTTGGGTTGGAATTGGAAGTGTCCATGTAAATTCGCGATTTTAAGTAGATACAGAAATGCATAGACACAGAAATAGAGATGTGGGTTAGATACATATGCTTATGTTTCCTAGTCCTGTTCCTGAGCAGACCTGGAAGCAATGACCCTCCATAGCAGTGAAATCTAGCATCCAGATCCTGGTTTCCAAATGTCATTGTCCAACAACAAAAAATAGGGCTTCCAGAGCTGAGGCAGGACCAAGGTGGACCTAGAAGATTTAGTGGTGCCACAGAGTAAGGGGGTGACCACAATGGAAGGGAGCAGGTCAGGAGGGGAGCCGGGACCCAAACGGGGGTTCCCAGTGGGCAAAGCTGGGACAGTTTGAGCAACAAAAAAATAGTCTTACTTTATAACCCATGGAATAACATAAATATCCGTAAGTGCCTCGTGATTGATAAGTGAATACTGCTCCATAACAACAACAAAACAAAGAGGCATAACCCCTTATCCTAGAGCTCTCATTAATAAATGTGAAAGGAACTATGGAAACGGAGAATCACCGTTAGGCAAACACTGCCCTTCTAATCAGCAGGCAAGGACCATTAACGGGCTTAAAACCAGTGGGCAAGAGAATAAGAAACCAAAAGAACATCTCTGTGGTCTTGAACCATCTCCCCACAAGACAGTACAGGTTAACATGTGACAAGAACATGTGGCCCCTCCGAGGACACACTGAAAGGACACAACTCCATTCACGTGGTATTTCCTCCCAACAGGAAAATCAGGAAAACCTCAATCATGAGAAAGACATCACACCCAAATTGAGAGACGTTCTAGCACACACCTGACTGGTGGTCTTCACGAGTCTCAAGGTCACGAAAGACCAAGAAAGACGGGATTGGAGGAGAGTGAGGAGACACAACAGGACAGTTCAATACAGTTGGCTCTCCTGGGTCAGCTTCGGGACCAGAGAACGGACGTTAATGGGAAAACTGGTGGATTCAGGTAAGGTTCGTACATTAGTTAATGGTGGGGTATCGGTGTGCGTTTCTCTCTTTGGATAATTGCCCATTACATTGACGATGTTGTTATTGGAAGTTGGACTCAGAGTGTATGGGAAGTCTATTTTTATGAATTTCCGTAAGATTAAAATTCAAAAGAAAAGGTAAAAAAGAAAAAAAAAAACTTGTTAAATAAGTAAACTTTGTGCAAGCCTGCGATGGGAGAGATCATCCTGTGAAAACAGTGGAAATTTTATTTGACCCAAGTGTAAGTCAACAAACATTACTAACCGCCTGTTGCATCAGGCCCTAACTGATCTCCCAGCGATCAAACTCTCCTCCCGCCTGGTCACAGCACTGCCAAACACGGCTTCCTCGGAAGGAAAACCTTCTCACCCCATCACTGTCCCTCTTGAAAATTCCTTCGGTGGGGGCGCCTGGGTGGCTCAGTCGGTTAAGCGGCCGACTTCAGCTCGGGTCACGATTTCGCGGTCCGCGAGTTCGAGCCCCGCGTCGGGCTCTGTGCTGACAGCTCAGAGCCTGGAGCCTGTTTCAGATTCTGTGTCTCCCTCTCTCTGACCCTCCCCCGTTCATGCTCTGTCTCTCTCTGTCTCAAAAATAAATAAACGTTAAAAAAAATTAAAAAAAAAAAAAAAAAGAAAATTCCTTCGGTGCACACCTGTCATGGGAACACAGCTCCTCTCAGCTACCTGGGCCACACCTGCACAGCCCTGAAGCTTCCCACTCCCTGGCTCAGCCTCCCTGGCTCAGCGGTTCATGCTTCTGGAGCCCCCCGGGGGCAGCTGAGTGCACAGTGGTCCTTTTTATTCACCAGAACTCACAACTCGCCCTAGGAAAGCACCATATGACTTTAGTGTTTTTAAGAAGAAATACTTTGAGAAGCCACTTGGGTGATAGAGTGAAAGCCAAAATAATAAAAAGACGGCTCCTACCTCACCTGTCTGCGTCAGATGGCCAGAGGACTTTATGTCGCTTCCCAGAGGGAAGGGGGGGGGGGGTCAGTAAGTCATATGGAAAGACAGGGTTGGGGAGCTCACACAGTTAGTTCCCCTCCCTGCATTTGAGGGGAGAGAGAGGGAGGAAAGTCCCTGGAAGCCACGGTGGGGGACAGGGAGGACTTTGGAAAACGAGTGTCTGAGAAGGGTTTTCTGGGTTGTGTGCTCTTGGACGGTTGGCGTAAACCCTCCCTCCCTGTCTCCCTGCCGAGTTATTCAGTGGTCCCTGTGGCACGGCCGTGCGGGTAGCTTCTCAGGGTTAATACAGGACTGCTTGGTCTGGGAGATGGCAGAACTGCCGTTGTAGCTGAAATAATACCACTAACCACGGCCAGTGCCTCCCGCGCCGCCTCTGGAACCTACCGTGTGAGGGCTCGACCTACCGAGTGTGACGGGGATATTACTGTGATGTTGCTACAGAACAGGAAACAGGTTTGGAGAGCATACGTGTCCTGCCCCGGCTCATGTACGTGGCAGAAACCAGTGCTACCCCCTCCTGTCCCAGCAGTGTCTGTCCCGGCGGTGTTCTGTCAGCCTGAGGCCGCGTGGACACTTGCCTGCATCCTCAGGGTCCAGCCCCAGACCCAGCACGGAGCAGGCGTTGGGTGGGCATGTGTTAGCAGAGGCTGGGTCACGAGCCAACTCAGTGGGAAGGCATTTGGTTGGTTCTGGTAAAATCCCAGCTGCTTATGGACGTCCAGGTCAGGAGAAAAGACCCCTCGTGTTCTTCAAACCATAGCTAGAGTACCAAACCATAGTTCAATAATTTCACAGGGGCACCTGGGGGCTCAGTCGGTTGGGCGTCCGACTTCGGCTCAGGTCATGATCTCGCGGCTCATGAGTTCGAGCCCCACGTTGGGCTCTGTGCTGACAGCTCAGAGCCTGGAACCCGCTTCGGATTCTGTGTCTCCCTCACTCTCTGCCCCTCCCCCGCACACTCTCTGTCTCTCTCTCTCTCTCTCTCTCTCTCTCAAAAATAAACATTAAAAAGAGACTTAAAAAAAGAATAATTTTACAAACTAGGGAATATCCAGAAAAGGGTGGCTCCCTCCACCCTAGGTAGTAGGTAGCCATTCTGGAAATTAAAAAGGAAAAGTCACATCAGCGGGGAAAACCCATTGACTCACCTCTGTGATGCCAAAGTGGTTACATACCTTCAGTTCAAGGAGTTGTGTGGAAACTGAGCAGGTGGGTGGGTAGGGGCAGGTGGAGGAAAGAGTGGCAGAAACGAGCAGAGTTTCCATCCTCTAAGGTGAGACAGGCATGGATTTACTGAAGCGCGTGGCCTCATTGCTGCATTTACAGACCTAACGCTTAATTCTCGTCAGCACCCCGGGTGCCATCCGCCTACCAAAACTTGCTGCTTTGAGCCGACCGCATCGGCACCACCTGGGACCTTGTCAGGCGGGCAGGGTCTCAGGCCGTCCCCAGAATCTGTATTTGTATTTTAACATGATCCCCAAGTGATTTGTATTCATAGAAACGTTCAGGAGACGCGACCACGGATTGGTGTATAAAGCACGTGTCAACTTGCAAGGACGTGAACGATCCCGCACACTCTAACGTGGTCAGCCTGCACAGATCAATCATCCCCTCCGTCTAGACAGGTCAGGAGGTGGCTGGTGATCCCCACATCCTCCCCCGGCACCCCGCCCCCGTCACAAGGAAGTGACCAAGTACCAAGGCTGAGTAAGCACTAACCAGGCGAGAGGGCGAGTGAGAACGGAGGTGGGGAAGGTGAGAGGGTCTTCTAGGAAGAGACAACCGTGTGTGCACGGGCCCGAAAGGGAAAAACCCCGTGACGTTTCGAGGAACTGAGAGATGGCAGGAAATTCTCCCCAGCAAAGAGCCGGGAGGAGAGAGGGGTGACATAAGGCTAGACGACACGGGGTTCTTTTGATTTGCCTCTGTGTGTTTCAGCGAACCTCTTTAAAGGTTAAGTTGACATAAAGGTTACAGTGGCAATAGAGAGAGCTCCCGTAAACCCTCCCGCGCCCTCCCAGAGGTAACGCCGGACACCCCGCGGGACCTTTGTCGAGACTGAGAAGCCAGCATGGGCGTGTTGCTGCTAACCAAACTCCACACTTCATCTGGGTCAGTTTTTCCACCGATGCCCGTGCTCTGTGCCAGGGTCCCGTCTGGGACCCTGTGTTTACCGACCGTGTCTTCACGGCTCATCTCGTCTGCCCCCACCCCTCACGCTTCCCTCGTTTTTTGATGACCTAGTCAGTTTTGGGGAGTCACTGGTCAGGGACTCTGTACATTGTCCCTCAAGTTGCGATTGACGTTTTCCCGGGGCCGTGGGCTTGGGGAAGAAGGCCACAGAGATTTCGTGCCCTTTTCATCAAGGTACCAAAGGTTCGTGCTATCGACACGGCTGGTCACTGGTGATGTCACCGGCGATCGCCTGGCCAGGCTCCTCCCTGGTACCTTTGTTTCTCCTTCCTACGCTCTGTTCTTTTTTTTTTTTTTTTTTTCTCTCAACGTTTTTTATTTATTTTTTTTGGGACAGAGAGAGACAGAGCATGAACGGGGGAGGGGCAGAGAGAGAGGGAGACACAGAATCGGAAACAGGCTCCGGGCTCCGCGCCGTCCGCCCAGAGCCCGACGCGGGGCTCGAACTCACGGACCGCGAGATCGTCGCGGGGCTCGAACTCACGGACCGCGAGACCGTGACCCGGCCGAAGTCGGCCGCTCCACCGACGGCGCCGCCCAGGCGCCCCTCCTACGCTCTGTTCTTGAGCGTGAGTCGAGCCCACACTCAAGTGAAGAGAAAGAACGGCCCCGGCTTTGGTGGCAGAATCTGAGTTCCTAGGAGCCACGAGAGGCCACTGGGCGACTTTAAGCAGAGGGGTGACGCTGCATTTACCTTTCAGATGAGTATGCTAGCTGCACTGAATCCACCAGAGGGGGCCCGCGATGGATTAGCGTCACATCCGCTGGAGCAGCGGTCTGCGTGGAAGTGAGGGTGGCTTGCATTAGTGTAGGAGGTAAGGAGCTAGAAGGACAGGCAAGCACGGATCGAGAGATATTTAAGAGGTAGAGTGGCCAGGACTTGGTTACTCTTTGGTTGGAGAACAGGAATGGAGGGCAAGGAAGGTTCAAGGATGACTCCCGGAAACCAGCTTCACGGCTTCAGCAGCTGGTTGAACATCGACGAGGCTGAAGACGAGAGGACACGGTCACCGGGCAGGCAGATCTCCGAGGGCTCCCTAGCGGAGGCAGCCCCAGGGCTCTGGGGGGCAGGGGTATGCTGTCGTCCAAACGCCCCTGCTGAACTCCGGAGGCATTGTTCTGCTGCGTGTCCGTGGCTACTCTGGCGGGCTCCGTACGCTGGGTAGCACCCGTTGACCATAAGAGAGCCTCGTCTACTTACGTAAAGCTTTGACCGTCTTCCTCGTTTACTCCACATCTTTGAGAATACGACAATTCAGCAGCCATACGCAGCGTCCCCATCAAGGACTCTGTGAACGTATATGTACACGCAACACGAGGGACGGTGTTGGTTGGATCTCCGCATCTCCAGAGCTCTCTGTGGGCTTGTGGGGGAGCCCCGTGATAGAGCCCTCGGCATCTGTGTGTCCCCAAGTCCCACCCTCGGGAGCCACAGGGCATCCAAGGCAGAAATCAGTAGACTGAGAAGAGCATGTCAGACTCCACCACGGGCAAGAGGGTGCCTGGCACAGCGGGGATGAACTCAGGCGGTTCGCGGGGCAGGCGGGCTGTGGAAGGCCACGGGCGCCATCGTAAGAATGTTCTAAGGATTTCGGCTTCTCCTCGGAGCGAGGTGGGAAGCACTGGAGAGTTTCGAGTGGAGAGGAACCATATGTCATCTTACACTTTCCTCTTTTTCTTTTTATTGAAGTCCAGTTAACACACAGTGTCACGTTAGTTTCAGGTGCGCAACAGACTGATTCGACTTCTCCATCGTTACAGGGCGTACCTACCATCTGTCACCGTGCAACACTGTTACAATGCCACTGACTATACTTTCCGCGCTGTACCTTTCGTCCTCATGGCTTATCCACTCAAGTTATCTTACATTGTTTTTTTAAACGTTTATTTAGGGGCGCCTGGGTGGCTCAGTCGGTTGAGCGTCCGACTTCGGCTCAGGTCGTGATCTCATGGTTCGTGGGTTCGAGCCCCGCGTCGGGCTCTGTGCTGACGGCTCAGAGCCTGGAGCCTGTTTCGGATTCTGTGTCTCCCTCTCTCTGACCCTCCCCCGTTCATGCTCTGTCTCTCCCTGTCTCAAAAATATAAATAAAGGTTAAAAAATTTTTTAAACAAATAAATGTTTGTTTATTTCTGACAAGGGAGACAGGGGCAGAGAGAGGGAGACACAGAATCCGAAGCAGGCTCCGGGCTGAGTTGTCAGCACAGAGCCCGACACGGGGCTCAAACCCAAGAACCATGAGATCATGACCGGAGCTGAAGTCAGACGCTTAATCGACCAGGCGCCCCTTTTTAAAAAAAAATTTTAATGTTTATTTATTTTGAGACGGGATGGGCTGAATGGGTGAGGGGCATTGAGGAGGGCACCTGTTGGGATGAGCGCTGGGTTCTGGTCCTGAAATCATTACTGCGCCGTACGCTAAGTAACTCGGATGCAAACTGTAAAAAATTAAATAAGTAGGTAAATAGCCACCCGTGGCTACCAGCCGTCCAGAAAGGGTTTATTGTCAGGTCCCACGGAGTCATGGAGATCTGCAAAAAGTTTCCGGATCCGAACCAGCCATGACCAGTTCGAGCCGGGGCAGGTCTCCAGGGAGGCCGCGCATGAACGGGTGAGGGGCGCAGACCAGGGAGATCAGGATACCCGCCTGGCTGTCGAAGACTGACGTCACCGTCGGTGGGGAAGCCAGCCCCACCCCGCTGGCATTTGCACACAGTTCCAGCCTGTGAGCTTGTGAGCTTGTGAGCCCGTGAGCGGGATGGGGAAGGAAGCAGGCATCTGGGTGGGGCCGAGGGGTCAGGGGGAAGTGGTGCAGAACGACGACGCCCCAGGGCGGTAAGGGTCCCGCCCAGGCCCCCGTGACCCCGTGCACCCAGGGACCTGCCCAGCCCCCACCCCGTGACCCCATGCACCGAGGGACCCGGGACCCGGCCACCCACCCCCATGACCCCGTGCACCCAGGGACCAGCCCATCCCCCCCGTGACCCCAAGGGACCCTTCGCCCCTGTGACCCCCTGCAAGGCGCAAGTTTCTTCCCGCTTCCCAGCCTGTTTCTAAGTGGGGATAGATAGTATCTAGTTTGGGGACCGCCTGACAATTAAAGGCCATCACTTCTCTGAAGTCCCTAGTGCGCCGGGAGCATACAAGAGGCGGCCGTTGCCCCGGGGCCGCGGGGAACACGGTGCCCGGCCTCGTGGGCCGCCCGTTCGGGAACCGATGCGCGTCCATCCGTGCGTTTTGTGAACAGTAGTCACTGAGCCTTCAGCGGGCTGTGAGCCAGACTCTGAGACGCGAAGGCGCGGTTCCTGCCCTCCCGGAGCTGGCTGTCTGGTGGGAAACACCGAACTGAAACTCGCACAGATGTGAGGCTCTGATGGGGACAGTGGTGTTTTCAGAGGCTGTAGGGGGAGCCCGGTGGGGAGGGCGTCCCTAAAGCGGCCACCTCTGAGCGGAAACCTGCAGGCCGGGTTAGCCTGGGCGGGACGAGGCAGAGGAGTGTCCTAAGCAGAGTCTGTGGCAGCAGGTGCTGGAAACAGGCCAGCGGAGCCACGGGAGCCACGGGCCACCACGGGGGGGGGGGTGGTAAGGCAGATGAAGGGAGGGCCCCATGCCCGCAGGCCTGGTGGTGTCCACGGGCTGTCATGCACACCGACAGATCCTTCTAAGTGACCGAGGCAAAAATAATAGTGCTTCGTGATTTTATTGGGACTTAAACTGGTATCTGGGGTCCTGCTTGTGTCTCTCCTTTTATTCTCCTGCGTTTGCACTGTTCACAATGAGCGTTCACCTTTTTCGGTTTTCTTCTTTTTTTCTTTTGCAAAAACCGGAGCTTTTTAACAATCAGCTACGTTATCATCTGCAGTAAAATGCACCTGTTTTAAGGGAGCGCCTCTGTGAATGCTGGACACGCTTCTCCCACCACAGCCAAGAGGCGGGGCATCCTCATCACCCCAGACAGAGCTTTCCCGGCCGGCTTCCCGCCCCACCCCCCCACCCCCCCCCCCCCCCCCCCCGGCCACAGGCCACCTCTCACTTGCTTTCTGCCACCGGACACATCACATTTGTCTTTTCCGGTCTCGCGTGGACAACACTAGACCCCACGTACACTTTCGTGACCGGCTTCTCTCGCTCAACGCGTGTTGAGGGTGGTTCATCCCGTGGCGCCAGCCCACACCTGATCGTGGCTGGGGCTCGTCCCTTGCGCGGGCGGGCTGCAATTTGTGGAACACGTGGGTTGTGTCCGGGACTCTCTGCCCTCGTGAATGCAGCTGCCGTGAATCGTGGGGACATGTTCGGGGGCTTTTGAGCGGAGACCCAGGAGCCCAGCTGCCGCGCCCCGGGTCAGCGCGGGTTTCGCTTTACAAGAACCTGCCACGCGGTTCAAGAACCGCCAGCAGCGCGCCAGGGCGTTCCCAAAGCCCGGTACCGGTGGTGGCCTTCGTGCGAGCCGTTCTGGAGGGTACGCCGAGGTCTCCCGTGGTTTCACCTTGCCCTTCCCTGGTGGCCAGTGGTGTCTCGCACCTTCTCCACGTGAACTGCCCGCCTGCCGTCTTCTGCCCATTTTTAAATTCAGTCGATGGTTGCGTTGTTCCTGAATTGTGTTTCGCACATTCTGGACACCAGTCCTTTGTCAGTTACCAGTGTGACACGTGTTACCGCCCACTCCGTGGCTTGCTGTTTTGAAGATCGGGTTTTGTTTTTTTCTTTTTTGACAGCTTCGAGACAGAATTCTAAATCATGTCTCTAGAGTATAATTTTTAGGTCCTTTTTTCTTTTCTGGCGCAGGCTTTTGTTGTTGTAGCTAAGAAATCTTGACCCCCTCCGAGGCTGTGATGATTTTCTCCGATGTCTCTTCCGGGATTTTTATGGCTTTAGCTTACTTTTCGGTCTACGACCTGTTCCACCTCCGTCTCTGTGTGCGGTGTTCGCTAAGGGTAAGCCCTCCCCCTGTTATCTTAGTAATAAAACACACAGAGCTGCACTTTGAAAGACCAGGTCACAAACCAAGCCAGAAATGTCACTGATTCCCCGGTGTTGCTCTGTTAACGAGATCGCTGTGGTATAAAGGTCAGGGTCTGTGGTCTCTTGTGCAAATGTATTCCAGCTGGCAGGACTCGGACACACACTTCTGTTATGTCCACTCGTGATGCTTCCTCCCTACACTTAGCTCTGATTCATGCCAACACACAGTAGAACCTCATGCACTGAGCAGGGGGCGGGGAGGCACCGAGGTGAAACGGGGTAGAAATGTTCCCATTCAGGGCAGACGCAAGGCCCAGGTACTTGGCTCTCAGATGGGCTTGGCTGAATACGCCAAAGTCACTTCTGCAAGAAACGTTTCCCTGCTGACCTGCCCCAGTGTCGTATCCCCAGTGTTAAGAATCACAGGGGACTCGGGGCGCCTGGGGGGCTCAGTCGGTTGAGCATCTCAGTTCAGCTCAGGTAGTGATCTCATGGTTTGTGGGTTTGAGCCCTGTGTCGGGCTCTGGGCTGACAGCTGGGAGCCTGGAGCCCGCTTCTGATTCTGTGTCTCCCTCCCTCTGCCCCTCCCCCGCTGGTGCTCTGTCTCTCTCTCTCTCTCTCTCAAAAATAAATAAACATAAAAGAATTAAAAAATTTAAACAAACATAAAAAATTAAATGAAACATAAAAAATTAAACATAAAAAATTAAATGAAACATAAAAAATTAAACAAAAATTAAAATAAACATTAAAAAATTAAAATAAACATTAAAAAATTAAACATTAAAAAACATTAAAAAATTAAACATAAAAGAATAAAAATAAGCATAAAAAAATTTTTAAAAAAAGAACCACAGGAGACTATTAACTACAGAAAACCAACTGACGGTCACCGGAGGAGAGGTGGGTGAAGGATAGGGGACAAGGGGGCGGGGATCAGGAAGTGCACTTACCAGGATGGGATGAGCTGATAGAAAGGCCAAGTCTAGGGGCGCCTGGGTGGCGCAGTCGGTTAAGCGTCCGACTTCAGCCAGGTCACGATCTCGCGGTCCGTGAGTTCGAGCCCCGCGTCAGGCTCTGGACTGATGGCTCGGAGCCTGGAGCCTGTTTCCGATTCTGTGTCTCCCTCTCTCTCTGCCCCTCCCCCGTTCATGCTCTGTCTCTCTCTGTCCCAAAAATAAATAAAAAACGTTGAAAAAAATAGAAATAAAAAAAAAAAAATAAAAAAAAAATAAAAAAAAAAGAAAGGCCAAGTCTACAGGTGTCTGGTTCTCTGCACCTTGCATCAGCCATGGGAAGCAGTAAGACTGGGGCGGTGAGAGCGTGCGTGCGTGTGAAATCTGTGTGCAGGTGTGCAGAGTAGACCCCTACTTTAAGAGTGATTTCTGGGGTGCCTGGGTGGCTCGGTCGGCTGAGCGTCCGACTTCGGCTCAGGTCATGATCTTGCAGTTCGTGGGTTCGAGCCCCGCGTTGGGCTCTGTGCCTGCAGCCTGCTTGGGATTCTGTGTCTCCCTCTCTCTCTGCCCCTCCCCTGCTCACACTCTGTCTCTCTCTTTCTCTCAAAAATAAATAAACATAAAAAAAATTTTGAAGGGTGATTTCTAAAGGGGTTTCTTCAAATCAGCCTTAAAAAAAAAAAAGAATCACAGAGGAAGCAAAGTGTGAATTAAGTGAAATCCCCTGTGGAAATGCACAGAGCCTGGGAGGGAGGCCCTGGTTTCTTTTTTTTTTTTTTTTTTTTTTAACATTTATTTATTTTTGAGACAGAGAGAGACAGAGCATGAACGGGGGAGGGTCAGAGAAAGGGAGACACAGAATCTGAAACAGGCTCCAGGCTCTGAGCTGTCAGCACAGAGCCCGACACGGGGCTCGAACTCACGGACCGCGAGATCATGACCTGAGCCGAAGTCGGCCGCCCAACCGACTGAGCCACCCAGGCGCCCCGGGAGGCCCTGGTTTCTTGATCAGATCCGTCAGCTACTTCCTCGGAAACTCGAGCCCCGAGGGCCAGAGGACACGGAGGAAGACTGGGAGGTTCTAGAACAGAGCCTGGCGCTCCTGAACTGCAGTCAAATTTACTGACCTCGGAATTGGAACTCAGGGTCTAGGAAAAGACACAGTTGTGTGATTTAGGACATTTGTTAAGAGGAAAGTTTGACAATGACTCAGCATGAGTCAGACCTAACTGTCTGCGTTCAGACTGCCCCGGAGCATCCTGGGTACCTCCCGCCGTGTCTGTCAACTCTGAGTGGTGGGCCAGGGAGCAGAGTCTGTGGGGAGGGCATCTGCGGAATCCCCTAAGTATCCAGGGTCACGGGGGCCACCGGGAGGCAGGATGTAGACCTCACCCCCACGCAGTCGGAGGAGCGACTTGGCGAATGACTTCTGGGTAACGGGCACCCCTTAAGAAAATCTGCCCCAGGGCAGAGGAGGCGCCCCCTTCCTGGCCCCCCACCCTCTTCCTTCAATCCCCGTCCCCTGCCTCCAGCTTTGCCCTTCTGCTCGACTCCCAGGCAGGACGCAAATTACGTACTGAGACAAATACGGTTTATTTATCAAAATGAGAACAAAATCCCCGTAACTCTGCAAGATCGAGTTACATCACCAGAGTCGTTTGTCCAGTGGAAGCGCGTGCCGGCAACACTTAGTGCAAGAGTCAAGACAGCCAGGCAGGTTTCACAATCCAGAGTGTTCTGTGCTTCTGGCCGCTCAGTAGTAGTTCTTCAGGAGAGACAATACCTTACAGATCTTTCCTGTAACTTCCAGAAAGGTCAGCCAGCCAGACTTGGGTTCGAACTTCCTTACAAAGCCGTTTTCCTGTTGGAGAATAAATTTCACATTTTAAAAATCAGGGGCGACAGTTTACTGGGATGGAGAGCAAAGGACCCCCGCTTAACAGGCAGCTCCTTGGTCACCTCTGTGCCCGCACTGGCGTCGCTCCGTCCACCGCATCACCGCCCCGCAGCCCTGCTCCGGGCCTCTCCGGGGCAGCGCTGACCAACAGAGGTACGGTGAGAGCCACAGAGGGAAGTTTAAGGTTCCACCGGCCACATCTTTTAATTTTTTATTTTATGTGTTTAAGTTTATTTCTTTATTTTAAGAGAGAGAGAGAGAGAGTGAGCAGGGGAAGGGCAGAGAGAGGGAGAGACAAAATGTCAGGCAGGTTCCGCACTGTCGGCACGGAGTCTGATGTGGGGCTCGAACCCACAGACAGCGAGATGGTGACCTGAGCCAAAATCAAGAGTGGGGCACTCAACAGACTGAGCCACTCAGGTGCCCCTAGCCACACTTTTCACTTTTTTAGTTAAAATGTCGGTTCATTTCAAATGTTTATTTATTTTTGAGAGAGAGAGAGAGACAGAGCACGAGCATGGGAGGGGCAGAGAGAGAGGGAGACACGGGATCAGAGGCAGGATCCAGGCTCTGAGCTGTCAGCACAGAGCACGACGTGGGGCTCAGACCCATGAACAGTGAGATCATGACTTGAGCCCAAGTCGGACGGTCAACTGACTGAGCCCCCCCAGACGCCCCACCCCTCCCCCGCCACATCTTTTAAAGTAAGAGAAAATACGTAAAATTAATTTTAAAAATAGATTTAATTTATCGAAAATACTATGACTTCAGTACGTAATCAGTATGAAAATGCTTGAGATATTTTATATCTTTTGTACCAAAACTTTGCAATTTGACATGCGTTTTGTACTCACAACCCATCTGCACTGAGACTAGCCACGTTGTGAGTGTTCACGGCCATCGGTGCCTCGTGGCTACCATACTGGACGCACAGCTCTGGAGGAAGGTCTCATTTTTTCCCCTCTTTTTCAACTGTCTGGTGTTGCGATGTGCATGTATGTTTGTAAGCGGTACTGTGCAGAGTCAGGAGGACCCACAATAAAGCCAGAGTCAGTCGGTGCCTCTGAGCCTGTGACAAGGTGGTTTCCCGAGCACGGCCAGCGCACAGACAGCGGTCAAGGGGATTTTCCATCCGAAGGATTGCCCAAGAAAACCAGGATTCATTCTCTTTTGGATCGGGGTTTTAAAACAACAGAGTGTGAAGGGCCCACTGTAATTTATGACCTATCATTACAGGGCATCCTTACGGCAAAACGCCTCTGAGATCGCCCAGCCTGACGCCCTCCGTTATCCTGACAAATGCGAAAAAAGTAAGCTACCTAAAGTTACCTGACTTCCTAGCGCCTGGGCCCGTACGGGAACGCCAACGCTGTTCTTTCGTTCTGCAAGTGTCCAAACAATCACCCAAAGGATTAGAAAATTGTCGGAATAATTGTTTTAAATGTTCGCCTAGTGAACATTTGCTCTGCCTCCGGCAGGTTCCAGGTCCTGGGGTGACAACCGCCTGCTAGCAGCTCGGAGCCCGGGTGACTCCACTTTGGGGCTGGAAGAGACCCGTCATCCGGCGCCCGGGGCCTCTTCCCGAGCACGGCCAGCGCACAGACGGCGGTCAAGGGGATTTTCCACCCGAAGGGTTGCCCAAGAAAGCCGGCTTCTGTCCCCACAGTGTCAAGTGCAGAGTCATGCCCAGCACACGCTGTCATGGCCTAACGCAGGGAACAGGCTGCTCCTTCTCTCCCCCTCCTCCCCCTCCGCCTTTGCACACGCACACGTTTCCCACGCGCCCTCACCGCCTCCCTTCCCAGGATCTTCGTGACCCTCAGCAACGAGGCACTCTCCAACGACCGCTTTTGCTAGGACAGTGGTCACTGTGTGGCACGTAGCATATCATCTGACATACACTCAACTTCTCAGCTAAAGAGCGTGAAAAAAAGGAGTAACTGACAAATCCAGCTAGAAGATTAGAGGTTGGGGCGCTTGGGTGGCTCAGTCGGTCGAATGTCTGACTTGGGCTCAGGTCACGATCTCACGGTTCGTGGGTTCGAGCCCCGCGTCGGGCTCTGTGCTGACAGCTCAGAGCCTGGAACCTGCCTCAGATTCTGTGTCTTCCTCTCTCTCTGCCCCTCCTCTACTCCTGCTCTGTCTCTCTATCAACAATAAATAAGCATTAAAAAAAAAAGATTAGAGGTTTTTTAGCCATAAAAAGCTAAAGTTAAAAGAAGGAGAGAATTCACAGTAGCTAAAACATGGAAGCAATGCCAGCACCCCTCAGCTGAGGAATGGGTCACCGAAACGTGGTCCATACATACACCAGAATACTACTCAGCCTTAAAAAGGAAGGACGTTCTGACACCTGCCACAACGTGGATGAACCTTCAGGACACGAGGCTCAGTGAGCTAAGCAAGTCACGAGAAGACAAATACTGTTTAACCCCATCTACACAAAGTGGTCACAATAGTCAAACCCATAAAGACAGAAAGTAGGGTGGTGGCTACCACGATCCGGGGTGGGGGGGTGCAGAGTCCTGGGGGTGGATCCTGGTGATGTCCCACAACAGCACGACTATTTAATACTGTTGATGTGCACGCTTAGAAATGGTTAAGCCCGTACCTTTTACGTTACGTGTATTTTAACAGAATAATAATAATAATAATAAAAAAAAAACAGAAAAGAACTGACCAGGAAAATATTTACATTTATCATGAAAGGGCTCATTCAAGGGTAAGAGACTCATCATCGAGCCCCTAAGAGTTGAGAAGACAAGGGCTGTTGAAAGCAGAAAACACAAATCACGCACAAGGGTGTGGGGGAAAATTCAACATCACCGGCAGTTAAAGAATTCACATTGTAATACGGTCTTACTGATTTTTAGACCTGTTAAGTTGACCTTGTTATTTTGAGTCTTGTGAAATCCCCTAAATTATTTTTACTGGTCCTGCCCCCTGGCTGGTGGGGTTGTTGGGTCGTCCCTCCATTGATAGAGCGCTTTCGGGAGGCAGTATGCATTCTGGGAGCAGTGCGATGGGCCATCCATCATTAGACACCGATCAAGAGGCGGCCTGCTCAGCGATGGGGCGGAAAACCCACCCGGGGCCAGTCTTGAAGCATTATTTCCAAGAAGGAAGACAACCCAAATGTCTAACGATTCGGAACTGGTAAAGTAATTGTGACGCATAAAATTGGGATATTCTGTAGACGTTACAAGTGTTGGCGTGCAATACATTAGGCAGGTGATCTCAAAGGAGAAAACTCACGTTCCTCAATCGTCATTGCACAGGACACGCGCACGCAGATGGTTACAGTGGCAGGAGAGACGTTTCCTCTTTCAAAAACATATTTCCAGTGACACTATTTGTATCTTAAAACCATTGTATGAAACTAGAGAAACAGGGATTCGATATCTTGTCCGTAATGTGGGAATAAAGAAGGAGCGCACAGATCTGGTTCTTTCCAGGAATAGTTCATTAGGTTCGGGTACCGTGGCTTCAGAAAAGCCTAAGCCGTAAAATAACGTCCTGCATCAATAATGCAAAGAAACCCAGATCCTCAGGATGTTTGACATCTAGGAAGACACCAACGTGATCCCCGCGTTTCCCTGGCGATTATTCACTACGTGTACTCATCCGACAAACGTTTACTGAGCTTCGGCCACATGCCAGGTGCTGTCTGAAACAAACTGGTGAACTAAACACGCAGGACCCCTGGCCTCACGAAGCTTGAGTTCTGGTCACAGAGAAAGACAAGGAACAGATAAGCAGTTACGAGGGAGTCAAGCAGGGTACAGGATAGAGCGGTGGTGGTGCCGTCAGAGACGGGACGGCTAGGGAAGACTCCCCGAGGAGGGCAACCGTGGCACGGACCCCTGGGAAGGGCAGCGGGGCCGATGCAGACCCCTGGTGATTCCAGGCAGCGGCCACAGCAAGTGCAAAGGCCCTGAGGGCGGAGTGTGATTGGCTTATCCAGGGAGGCTGGAGCTATGAAGCAAAGGAAAGACTCACAGGAGGTGGGGTTGGTTGGGGATTTAGGGCCAGACCAGGTAGGGCTCTGACTACAGCAGTCAGGACGTTTATTGTATTTTTGCTCCCGGGCGAAGGGGCGTTTGGGAGGGTTCCGATTAGGCCAGGACACGAGAGAATTCACGTCGTTCAGAGATCACTCTGGCTGCCGTGTGGGGAACAGACTGTAGCAGGGCAAGGATGGAAACCGTAAGAGGTTACGGCCGGCGTCAGACGAAGGAGGACGCGTCCCGGGTGGGCTGGGTGCATGACCGACCGACAGGACTGGCTCGTGCCCCGGACGTAGGGTGTGAGGGAGAGGGGTGGAGAGGGACGCCCCAGGTAGAGCGCGTTCCCGAAGGGCCCAAGGTGTGGGGGAGAGGGGCTAGAATTCCGTCTTTCTTTTCATTCAATGACTTTCAATCTCAAGTCAAAATTGGAGAGAAATATCAGGAGAACTTGGCCCCCAAATCTAACGAAGCAGAGGATGTGAGAGACTCAGGGAGGTTCTGTCCCCTCGCTGCTTGTGCTTCACACTTCGGAAACGCCTCTGCCAGCCGGGCACCCAGCCACGCGGGCACAAGTCTCTGTGTGTCCTTCTGTTTGGTGCACAAAGACCGTCCTTTAGAGCAGGAAGATCATAAACAGCCGTAACCAAGCAAACAAAAACGGCTCGTCTCGCCCCTTCTGACTCTTGTGGTTGCTTGGGAAGTACCAGTGCTGACTGTGCGTCCCCGTCTTGAAAGGGGCTTTCTTTCCGTGTTAGGGTGGTTTTCCGAATTACATAGTGAAGCCTCTTGAAATCTCCCGTGTGCCCTTCACAGCTGGTCCTAGCGATACGCTGCTCTTACCTTTTCCCTTCAGGGCATCTGGTTTAGATGGCGACTAATATCTAACCCTGGCTGGTATAACTTGGGAGGACCGAACCTGGTTAATCGGGGAAGTTTGACAATATTACCGCTAACAATAACCCTACACTTGTACTGAGTCTTATGCCAGGCGCTTCGTGTGTAACACTAACTGATTTAATCGTCACGCCGGGTCCTGGGAGGAGGAAGCATTATTCTCCCCGTTCAGCAGACAAGGAAACAAGGTTCCGAGTAGTAGCCTGTGGACGTCCCACGGGCACTGAATGACCCCAGAAGCCAGCCCAGGACCGTGTGACCCACAGTCGGTGCTCATAGTATCCAAGCGGCCGACATACTGCCTTCCTGACCCAAAAGTTTTCATGACGTGTCTGATCGTACTTGTGAAGTACTTAGATCACAGTAGTTCTCTGGTTGTGCGCTAACTGACCTTCTCATCTTTTGTGATGCACGCGCATTTCTCATTTGGAGCCGGTGACAAGCTTTCCGGACGGTCACATCTGACCGATTTTCACGGATCGGGAAATCTCGACTGCAGAGCAGCCATCTGCCCCGAGATGAACCCTCACGAGTACGTTTACTTGTGTCAGCCCGCCGTGCTAACGTGTTCGGACTCAAATCCTGACTCCTTCACGCGACCCGTGTCTCGTGTGGGCCGAAAAGGAGCGCGCTGTCAGGAGCGCGTCCGTCACGTCTACGAGCGAAGCCGTCCAGGTGTGAAAGTCCGGGGCTTCAAGCCTACCTACACCCAACGACCCCGTGAAGGCTGAGTGTGTGCGTGGGCACGCGTGTGTATGTGTACGTCCACTCGGGAAGGCTTCATCCTGCCGCGCGCACACTTACACCAGGCCACCCCCTGAAAGATGAGTCCGCTTCCGGAAACTCTCAGAGACCATCCCATCGCCCGGCCAAGGGCTCCACGAGCTCATAAAACACTGCTAAGTCGTTAGATTTCGAGTAACGTTCATCACAACGTGTATGCTGCAGATACCATGTGGGGCACCAGGACACAGTTGGAGCCCGCAGAGAGCTGCGAACTGAATTCGTCTGCACCAGAGGAGTTTTGCTTTCACTGGAAACCTCCGTGGTACGGTGGGAATTTCCACCTGTCGCCCACAGCTGAGAGGAAGAGAGCAAGACCCACCCCGCCCCCCGCCCCCGCCATGCTTCATCCAGCCCCGAGTCAGTCTGAGTTGGTGGGGGGACCAAGTGCGGGATGCCCCATCATGACACCGGAAAGCCTTAAACAAGATGCAGGGGACATCCCGTAAAATGTGACTGCATCAAAATTTAGAACATTTGTAATAACCAGGGGCACCTGGCCGGCTCAGTCGGTGGAGCGTGTGACTCTTGATCTCGGGGTTGTGAGTTCGAGCCCCACGTTGGGTGTAGAGATTACTTAAAAATACAATCGTTAAAAAATAAATACATAAAAAATAAAAATAAAATATAATAACCAAAGACAGCTATAATTTTCTTTAGAGAGAGAGAGAGGGCACAGGTGAGGGGCAGAGAAGACAGAGAGAATCCCAGGAGGGGCAGAGAAAGAGAGAGAGAGAAAGAGAGAGAGAGAGAGAGAGGGGATGAGTGGGAGAGGGGCAGAGAGAGAGGGAGACACAGAATCTGAAGCAGGCTCCAGGCTCCGAGCTGTCAGCACAGAGCCTGACGTGGGGCTCGAACTCACGAACAGTGAGGTTATGCCCAGAGCTGAAGTCGGTTGCTTAACCAACTGAGCCACCCAGGTGTCCCTGATTACATTTTCTTAACCCAGTGGATTGGGGAAATTAGGACAGGCTGCCGCGACCGAACACTGGTCAGCTGGTTGGGGGGGGCCTTAGCAGAGCCCCCCTGGAGGGCAAGGATCAAGTACGTCAAAAAAATGCACATGTACCAGGACCCGGCAATTTGATATTCCACAAGGGAGTGCACGGATAGAGATTCTGTGATGTATTGTTGTGATCGCAAACTGGAAATAACTGAAATATCCATCAGCCAGAGATGGCCAGACGTTCAACAGCGTTTACATACAACAGCATAGATGTAGGGCTCTTTTTTTTTTCTGTAGTATTCTTTAAAATAATATTTTAAAGGCCCTTGGGTGAAAAATAAACCCAGAATAAGTACCACGTAGTATTTATATGTATAAAAATTTTTTACAAAAAAGTAGTGTGTATATTTTCTATAGAGTTATTCAATAGGCAAGATTTGCGTGGAAAATAATTGCTAAGAATGCATATCTCCCCTCTGGGGAGAGGAGAGGGCTAGGACTGGGGGTTGGAAAGAGGATCCATGGAGCCGTAAGTAGTTTCAAAAAGTCAGTTGTTAAGGAGCACCTGAGTGGCTCAGTCAGTTAAGCGTCCGACTTCGGCTCAGGTCCTGATCTCACGGTGTGTGGGTTCGAGCCCCGTGTCGGGCTCTGTGCTGACAGCCCCGAGCCTGGAGCCTGCTTCGGATTCTGTGTTTCCCTCTCTCTGTGCCCGTCCTCTGCTTGTTCCCTCTCTCTGTCTCTCTTTCTCTCTCTCAAAAATAAATAAACATTTAAAAAATAAAGTTTAAAAAATAAGTCAGTGTTAAGGGTACTGGGGTAGAAAGACAAGCATGAACATCCAGCCGTGGAAAGCCCCTTATCAGTGCCTTCTAACAGAGCCCCTCCACCCCCCAGTCTGGGCTTTCTGAGGCTTGATAATAAAGTGAATTGTTACTTGGAAATTCTTCTATGAAGCTTCTTGCTGGTGGTATAGCACGTTATTATTATTATTTTTAGTCAATAGGCTTTAACAGCCAGAATTTGTCATGTTGGAAAATTGAGAAAAAAAAAAAGAAAAGAAAATCAGTTTGTAAACAATGAACTTGCAAAAATGTACCCGTCTTTTGCAAAATAGTAAATACCCAAGTATAACAGCATCTGATACCACCTCCTTCTGTACTAATTCTACGTTGTCATGACAGCCTGGCCACAGCTAAGTCCTCCGCTGGGCACTGTGCCTCTGACAGGTGCCCTGGGGAGACGCTCTCGTGCTCCCAAATCTTACCCCCACTCGTAAGGCCTTTAGGAGTCAAAACTGGAACCGCATGTGTTTTCCAGCTAGAGAGTTCTAGGATTCACTGGAAATGAGCCAGAAATGTCTTCTCATTATAAAATGAGAAACTTCAGGGGCACCTGGGCGGCCCAGTCAGTTAGGCGTCCACCTTTCATGAGATCGAGCCCCGAGCGGGGCTCTGACAGCACAGAGCCTGCTTGGGATTCTGTCTCTTCTTCTCTCTCTGCCCCCCCCCCCCCAACCAAAATAAATAAACAAGCTTTTTAATAAAAACGAGAACCTTTAAAAATAAACCACCTGAAGAAAACAGTTTTTTTTTTTAACTGGGGAGAAACTGTCAATTCCTAGTTCAGAGGTAAGAACAACGAGAAATATCCCACGGCACATACCCAGCCTCCGTTTTGCCGGATCCATTCTCCCGTGTGTTTCGTGATGAACTCGGCAACGAAGTAGGAAACCTTGAACGCATCCGCGTCTGGGACGATCCGCTCCTGGAGAAGCTTCTTGATGAGGATGCCCTCAAACGCAAATATAGTCACAATCCTGCCCCAGTTGATGATGCCGTCTTCAAATTCCTTCTCCATCACTTGGTGGAACATCGTCCTGGCCGTGTCTACCGACCCCACGTGGAACTTGTCCAGGCACGGCTTCAGCTGCTTCTCGACCTCCCCCTGGACCGAGAAGGCCACGTCTTGTAGCACTTGGGATACTCTGCTTGGGTGGCACCCGGGCTGGGGCCCCTGCAGAACGTGCTTCGTATAGTCCCGGGCCAGCGTGAGAACGTACCCAAACTCGCCGTCCGCCATCCTCTGCCCGCTGCGCAGCCCCGTCTGGAGCCTGCTCTCGGGGAGGCGGCGAGGTGACGGCAGGTGAAGGCTCGCGGCCCCCGGCGGGGTGTGACGCACGGCGACGCGTGGAGGCTGGGGAAATTTCCTTTTGCATCACCGGGCGGTATCCTTCCTCCCAGTCACTCGGCCTGGGCCGGGTGTGAAAGAGAAAGTTGACAGCGTGAAGCAGGAAAACGGTTCGGCGAGAGCCCACTTCCTCAAACCGTGAGCGGTGGACGCAGGCGCTCAAACGTCTCCCGTGGGAGGATGTGGAGAAGCCGGAGCGCTCCCACGCGGCTGGCGGGCAGGCGGGGCGGCGGCCCCCGCGAGAACCCGGCCGTTCCTCGGAGGGTTGCGCGTGGGATTACGGACGGCTCGGCAGCTCCACTGTGGAGCTCGCCCCTGCTCTGAAAACAGGAGCCCACACCCTCGCACGCGACCTTCACCGCAGCGCCGGGGACGGCGACCGGCTCGATTGCACAGTGCGAACGGTCACCGCCGGATAAACGGGTAAGTGGCGGAACGTCACTCAGCCCCCAGACGAACGAGGTAGCGAGCGGGGCTGCGACAGCGACGGGGCTCCGACACACCACGGGGCCAAGGCAAGCAAGCCAGGCAGGCGCGGTGCTGTGATTCCATTCAGTATGGGCCGCCCGGAATAAGCAGACCCGTGGAGACAGCGGCCTGGGGGCCGCCAGGGGCTGAGGCGGGGGCTACTCCTTCCTGGGAACAGGGTGGGATTTGTGACGAGACGGTGGGGAGCCGCAAGGTGGTCGCACGGCACCGTCAGTATACTGGACACGGCCGCCCTGTCCGCTCGTAAACGGGTCGTTTCACACGGTGTGAATGCCACCCGCAGAGAAGTGTCCCACAGAGCCACCCAGCGGCTGCCGCGGGTTCGTGAAGATCTGGGATGGAACTTCCGTCCGAAGCAGACAGAACAGGGGCCTCTGGAGCGAGGCTCTGGCGGCTCACCCTCGCCCCCTGGGACTTGAGCACGGGTGACACGGGCGGACGGCACCCCCTCAGTCTTCCCCCCTGCCAGACACACAGCAGAGTCCTGCTCGCACCGCGTTCTGAAATCAGGTAAATTATCTCACGTCTGAATCAGAACCGCGGGACCAGATGGGGCTCTAGACTTACGCGCACACAGGTCCCCGGCTCCGGCCTCGCCCCGCCACCTCCCTCCTTGCCCACCGCGGGCCCTGCATCTCTACGATGGGACGGGAAGGGACGGGGAGGGCAGGCTGGCATTGGGGCGGAGGTGGGACAAGGCGGGAAGCCCGTCGGCCGGCGCTGTGCAAACGCGGCCCCACCCCTCTCCCCGCACCTGCCCCTGCGCCCAGGAGACGCGGCTTCCCCGCGAGGACGGAGCTGGGCAAGTGCGCAGCGGGACGTGAAGGGCACCCCTATCGCCGTCTGGAGCTCGGGCAGCGGCCTGGGGACCCGGGCCGGACGTGGCCAAGTGTCTGGCTGAGAGGAGCGTCGGGGACCAAGGGCGGATTTCGAGTCTCCTCAGCAGAGCGCCCGGTGGTTCAGGTGTTTGGGGGTCACCCCGTCCCCGGCCGGCCGTGCTGCCAGCAGGCGGGAGTCGTGGGGCTTGAAAGAGAGCGCACAGGCAACACTGGCTCCCTGGAGAAGCAGAGTTCACTTTCCATCCACTTGTGGAGTGACCGCGAGCCTTTCCGTCAGTTTCCACGAACCACTACAAACCGGGGGAAATTCATGCTGACTTGTATTTCACACGGGGACCGAAGGGGATGGCGACAGGGCTCGAGGTGGCCATGAAGGGGCACCTGTCGGGCCTCCTCCTTCAGGAACGTGACGGCATCGGCCCCGCGGCTGCGTCCCGAGTCCCCCCCGCAGCAGGTACATCTGCCCCATAGGCCCCTCCGTCAACGCTCTCAGACTGCACTGCGGGCGAGGGTCTCCCGGCCAACCTCCCTCCTCCTCCCGGCCTCTCCGGCCTCCCCGCTCCTGCCTCCCGCACAGGGTGTCCCCGCAAATCTGAACATCACACGCCCTGACCCTGGAGTCCCAGGGTGACAGGGGACCCGCACGGAACGGAGGAGCGTGTCCCCGGGAATGTCCTCCCCTGCCCTCACCACCGCGTCCACTCACCCACGGAGCAGAAGCCAGGAGCAGCGGCCTTCTTCCCTCCGGGTGCCGCTGGGCGTCATGAGAACCTCCGAAGGGATGGGGCGTGTTAGGGACCTGAGACTGCCCCTCGTACTCCCATGGTCGCGAGTATTTCCGGAAAAGCAGTGTAAGCGTGTGCTGTAAGAACCACGGTTAGGCATTGCAAGGCCAGGGCTCACTTTCCCTCTCGCGCCAGTGCCCCAGCCGCACCCGGGAGGCGGGCAGTCGGTCTCCGGTGAGTAAATGAGGGGCATTTATATCACCCCGGGGGCCAGCCGAATTCAGGGCTCCATCTGCCCGATCTGCATCCACAAAGGTGTTGCCGTAAAGGCTCTTAAAAATTGCAGCGTGTTTACTTTATTTCAGAGTTTCCAGGCAAGAACAGGTGGGAGAAAGACAGAGTCTCTACCAAAGAGAATGACTTCTTGTTTTGGAAAGTGCAGGGGGACCGAGGTGGGTGGAAGGGACGAGCAGCTGGCCCCGGACTAGGTGCGAACACAGAGGACGGTGACCTCTCTCAATGCCACCCCAGTCCGGGTCTGCACTCACCAGGGGCCAGCGAACAGTCCCCTGAGCCGCTCTGTCCGCACGCAGAATCTTGCATGAAATTGGGGGTCTGCTCGGAGCGCACTGAGGGAGTGGGCCAGAATGAGGGGGGCCCAGTTATTCCACAAGCATCCACGCCCCGTGTTAGGTGCTACAGATGAAGATTTGTGCCCGGAGGGAGGTTTTGGTGTAGGAGAAAGTAGGCGAGGGTGGAGGCCGCGAAAGGAGCAGCGGGAGGAAATCAGAGGAAGCCCCTTCCTGGAGCCCACCCTAAGGCGAGGAGCCAGGTTTGTGGACACACGACGAGCACCAGTTCTGGAAACGCACCTGTATCCCACTGATCTGCTGTGGGCCCAGGGGCGGATGGTTGGAGGGAAATGACAGGTGGTTTCCTACATCTGTCCGCACCGGACAAGCGTCCGTGGCCTGACCAAGGCCTTCTCTGTACACGTCTTGTCCGGAAGCTTCCACCGGAGAAGCATGGCGCCTTGGCTCCGGCTGAGGGAAGTATTAGTGTTTGAGAACAATCGGAAGAGCGTGAGTCACCTTAACAACCGACCACCTCTTCCGTTTGCAAAGGGCGTTAGGCTGTGGGATTGCGATTGTTGCCACATCCCTGCACGGGAACCGCCTCGTATCTCTCTGCTGTGTTTACCTACGTCACCGTATCTCCACAAGCGGGTTCCAGCCCATCCGCTGCTTCCCAGGCCAGACCCCAGATCTCGGGGGCCTGAACCAGTGTTTCCCTCACGAGTGTGAAAGCCGGGCTGGCTGCAGTCTCAGGGTCTGTCGGTGCGGTCTCTCCGGCATGGCGACCTCAGAGGGCTCACACGTGTCTCGCGGCGGCTCAGGGGCTCCAGTGGCAGGTGCGGGATGTGACGGGCCGTTCGTCACCCAGCCGAGAGCTCAGAGGCACCATTTCTGTCCTACGGGATGGGTAGTCGCGAGCCCACACCGATTCAAGGAGAGGAAACGCAGGCCACTTTTACTGCTAAGAGGAGCGTCAGAGGACAGGCAGGATGTTCTAAGCCGGCACGATGTGGGCCGCACGTGCAAGATCACGGACGTACACGGTCCCACACGGACGTACACAGTCCCACACGGATGTACACGGTCCCACACAGACGTACACGGTCCCACACGGACGTACACGGTCCCACACGGACGTACACGGTCCCACACGGACGTACACGGTCGCACGGTGTAGTCGGCGTGGTCCTCACAGCAGCCTGGCAGAGAGGAAACTGACCTGGGAGGGATCCAGGAGGCAGTCCGGAGCCGCCCTGCCCGGCCCTGCTCCCACCAGGCCACCGCAGGGCTGCGAACCCCCTGGGTCACAACCCCCCGGAGACAAGGTGGCCTGGATCTCATGCCTCCCACCGTGTCATCAGTCCCCTCCTGTTCCGGCGGGGTTCGATGGGGGGCAGGAGGGAAGAGCCCTGAGGTTATCCTGGCTGGCGAGTGGCCCGGGGAACCCAAGCTCCAGGACGGGGCCCCAGTGCGTGACCTCAGGCACAGGCTGCTGAGGTCGACTTCTCTTTTCCCCAAAGGCGGAACCTGTGGGGGAAACTGCTGGGGTTTTGGCTGCTCCAGGAGGTGGCTCGGGGGAGCCCCCAGCCCTGGCTTACTCTTCGCGCCGGAGAGAGTCAAGCTGCGTCCCCTTCCCGAGCCGCGGCGGGAGCTGCCTCTCCAGAGAGCACCAGTCTTCAACACAAGGGCAGGGGCATGTGCACCACAGGACATCCGCCTCCGTCCGTCTGCTGGGGCCACGCCTCAACCATCAGAAAACAACAAAGGCCAGTCTGCTCCCAGTCGAGAAAAGTTACTGTCCTCGGGCGCCCGGGGCCTCCGTCAGTTGAGCGTCTGACTTCGGCTCAGGTCATGATCTCATGGTCTGTGAGTTCGAACCCTGCGTCGGGCTCTGTGCTAGGAGCCTGGAGCCTGTTTTGGATTCTGTGTCTCCCCTTTCTGCCCCTAACCCACTCACATTCTGTCTCTCTCTCTCTCAAAAATAAATAAACATTAAAAAAAATTTTTTTTTTTTAATAAAAAAAAGAAAAGCCACTGTCCCAATGTGACGAGGCTCCTGGTGGGAGCTTGTTTTCCATCCAGGGAGACAAATTTCCAGGAAGTTCTGTGAGGGAAATAAGCGGGTAGGACCCCCCCCCCCCCCCAGTCTCCTGTTGTGTTTGGGAGAAAGACCTAGGTGGGTGCTGGAGAAAACACGGAGCTGGGAAGGAAGGGAGCTGGGAGGCACGGAGGGCCGGAGAGAGGCGTCGCAGACGTGGCTCCTGGGGTTGGATTTTCAACTACGGTTGTAGAGGCCACAAAGGGGATGGAAGAGGAGGGGGGGGGGAAGGCCAGGGGGAGGTTAAAATTACGAATGGTCCCACGTAAGACAGAATGCCTGTGTGCCACCTGGAGCACTGCGCCAGTCTGTCCTTCGCACCTGTGCGCTCAGGTGTGCGCCCGGACCAGCCTCTCCTTCCCCGTCCGCGTCTTACTTGGATACCCGTTGCCCTGCTCACGGCGCTCTGTCACTACCACGGCCGGCCACGCTGAGGATTTTCCCGACGCTGACGTCACGGCTGAAGCTACATCGGTTCTGGCACCAAGTTCCACCCAGCAAAGTGGAAGCAGTCCTCTTCTCTCCCCGAATGTCATCGTGGGGGAAGGTACGCAGCAGAAGAGCCCGTTTGAATGGGACCGTCGAGTGAGTGTGGCAGAAGGCCTCGGACTTTCCCTGCTCGGGATGGAACAGCCGATCTAAAACAGAAAGGGAGGAAGCAGAAGTGTGTTCGGTGACAGCGGGTGAGACCGGGGCGCCCGAGGGCAGCGCTCTGTGCGGAGCAAGAGCTCAGAACAGCCCGAAGCCGCTGCCTCGGCCGACGCTCCCCGAGCTCGCTGAGCACCTGCCACGGGCGGGGCCCCGCGCGGCATCCGGGGGTGGCGCTGTTAGCAGGCGCTCGCGGTGCAAGAGTCTCCCAAAGCCCCAGATGTTTCTGCCACAGAGCGTCAGGGACACTGGCACAGCACAACAGGACCTGAAGTTCAGCGGGGGGCCAGGGGCGTCCCCGAGGGAAGGCCAGCTTCAAGCCGGCTCCTGGGGACGGATACAGGACCGTCGGGCCGAGCCTGAGCACAGCCAGGGGGGAGGACAGACGTGCATCCCGACCCAGCTGGCCCAGCTCTCAGCCACGCCAAGAGAACATGCGGATCCGAGGCCACGGCAGCTCGGGGAGCTCGGAACGGGCCGAAAAGGAAGAGGAACCTTGGGAGGTTGTCAAAAATGTTTTTAAATGTTTTTTATTTATTTTTAGGGGAAAGAGTGTGAGCGGGGGAGGGGCAGAGAGAGAGGGAGACACGGAATGGGAAGCAGGCTCCAGGCTCTGAGCCGTCAGCACAGAGCCCAACGCGGCGGGGCTTGAACTCATAAACTGTGAGATCGTGACCTGAGCCGAAGTCGGACACTCAACGGACTGAGCCACCCGGGCGCCCCTGAACCTCAGGAGGTTTACGCAGGGCAGAGACACGGTCAGATCTGTGATGTAGGAGGTACTATCTCTGCAGGACTGATTACTGAGGAAGACGGGAAAACAGGCTGTTCATCAGCGCTATTGAGGGAGGATTTCCAGACATAAAAATCCATCCACTTGAAGCGTGTACTTCAGTGAGTTCTCACCGGTGTCAACATCCCCGTCAGCGCACGAAGCGTTTCGACCACCCCGAAACGTCTCTTCGCGCCCCTTTGTGGCCGGTCCCCTACGCCCCCCTTCTGGCCACGGGCCGCCACTGGTCTGCTGGATGTCACGGGGGGCTCCTTTTCCCTGGCCTGAAATCCCACAAACGGGACATCAGTCAGCGCACACGCCTGGCTTCTGGCGCTCAGCTGAACGGCTTCGGTCGTGCACGCGGTTGAGAAAATCAAGTTTGTTCCTTTTTATTACCGAGCGATACGTTCCGTCGTGTGGATCTACCTCGAGGGGTTTATCCGTTCTCCGCCCGGCGGTTTGGGAGGTCATGAATAAAGCTGCTAAAAACCGCTGCACGCCAAGTCTTCCTAGCGGACTGAGTGTTCGTCTCTCCCAGGGAAACATCTAGCGGTGGGATTGCGGGGGGTCGTGCGGTAAGCGGCTCGTTCTGGCTGCAGCGTTCTGTACGGATAAGCTCAAACTCACTGGAAACCACCGCAGCATGTGCCGAAGTGACCGTGCCACCGTGCCCCAGCCCCGCCACACGCGGGGCCCCGGGCGCCCCGCCTCCCGGCCAACACTCGTGTGGTCCGTCCTTGTAATGTTATCCTTCTGGTGGGTCTGGAGTGACACCTCATCGTGGTTTTAACACCTCTGTGTGTTCACTGGCCGTTTCTGTACCTTCTTTTCACGAAGCATCCGTTCAAAGCACGCGTCCGTCTCCTAAAAACTCAAATTGTTTTCTTTACCGAGTTGAACAGTTCTTTACAAGTTCTGGAACCTAACCGTGGCCGCTGAGGTCACGTCGGGCACAGACGATGAGGCCCGAGCCAGGACCACACAGTGACCGACGAGGAGCAGTCAGGAGACCCCGAGCGGCAGACGTGCGGGGTTTGGAGGAGGACACGGGCCGCATCCGTGGCTCCGAAGGGGCATCAGGGAAAGAGAAGAGGGTGAACTTGAGCCCCAGAGAGCCTGTGGGGCTGAGGCTGGGACAGGAAGCCGCGGCAGCCGTGTCAGCTGGCTCCCCTGCGGTAATGCTGTTGCGTAAGGAGCCCCCCGGCCCCGTGCAGCGCTCCGACGGGGGCTCCGCATGCCCGTGGGTGTGAGCGCAGCTGGGCAGACGGGGGAGCCGACCCCGGTGCCAGATGTGCACGCGGCTGGGACGGCCCCGCTCCGGCATCTCTCGTCCCTGAGGGACGAGTGGCCTGTGTGCCACTGCTGGAGAAGGCCGACGCACGAGGGCGTGAGCCCAACACGGAAACGGGCTTCAAGCTTCCACCGCCCCGGACGGTGCGGATCACACGGCCCCTCCTGCAGCGGGAGGGGAGTGAGTATTTGCTAAATAATCGAAGCGTTGTGTCCGCCGTGAAGGAGGTCCCTCCCCGGGTCAAGAAAAGACGGGTCTTTATTGACCTGGTTTTGTAGGAACATGTATCGTTTTGTCCAGCAGCACTTCCCTTTTATTCTGAGGGGTCGTCCGCTCCACAGCCCCCATCACACGGTCCCGGCTGGAGGTACGTGCTCGGCCGCAAACCCTCCAAACCCTGAGTACGGCTGACGGATGGGGCAGGCACTTGACCTCCGCACAACTGGAGCCCTCCCTCGAGGCTTTAAGCGCTGAAACGCGGTGCGGCCGACACGGCCCTCCCCGGCGCCCAGGCTCCGACAACGGGGCCGCACGGGCTGTGTCACCCGGGAGAGGAAGTCGGCGAGCACGAACAGAACCCACACGCAGGGAGGAGGGGTGACAGGGACGGGGTGTCCTCGTCGCCCTCAAGTCCTTGGTTCCAGGGGTTTTTCGATCAATTCTTTTTGTCAAAAGTCAAAATTGTGGTTTTTTTATGAACAGGTTTCAAACAAACGTGTCTCCCCCATCACGACGCCATCAGGAGAACTCAGGCTGTGGTGTCGCCGAGAACATTCCTGAAAGAAGTCAGGACACAGGTTTTCCGAGATGCGGCGAGGCTCGGCGTTCCTCCCTTCCCGGCGTGGGATGGTCACCCCCGACCTCTGCTCTTCTGGGTCACGGGACCACACTTCCCAGGGTGGGTGCCATCATCGTGGTGTGGGTGGGACCATCTGGCAGCCCCCGCCCGTAAGCTCTGCCCCCGATAGCAAAGCCACTGGGTGCCCTCCCCGCCCCCCGCTCCCCGCTCCGGGCCTGATCTAGGACGTGCGGAGCTCTGGGCCATCTTCCCGCTCAGTGTGCCTCTCCCACGTGCTTCCCGTGAACCCGGACCCCCAGGCCCACCTGCCTGCCTGGCCTCTCCACCTACACGGTGAGCGGGCATCCCAGATTTCACGTGTCCAGAACCAAACTTCTGATTCCCCGCGTGCCCCCAGCCCAGCCCACTCCTCCCTCGTGTCCCCATCTCAGGAAATGGCGTCGCCATCCACCGAGCACAGAGCCCGGGACCGTGCCCGTCCGCTCTGTTTAACACACGCGCCACGTCCACCTGACGGCACGTCCCGACGTGTCACCCGGCGGCGTGTCCTGACAAGCGCTGCCTCCGAGACGTGTCCCAACCCGAGGAGGCCGAGTCTCGTCCCGCCCCCGTCACATCCTGCCTAGACCTGCAACGGTCCCCCGACGGGGCTCCGCCCACACCCTCCTGGCCACGGTCACCCAACCACACGGTGCGGGCTGCCACCTCACTGCCTCGAAGGCGCTCGGCCAGGCAGACAAGGAGCGCGAGCAAGAGCAGGGGGTGGGGGTCCCCCGAGGGAGTTCCGAGTCCAGCACGACCTCAGTAGCTGCCACAGCCTGGGCCAGGCGCCTCTCGCGCGCGCAAATCTCGGCCGTGGCCCCTCGTCCTACCGGGCGCCACGCCGTCGGGCATGGGCCCAGAAAGCCGAGGCCCCCTTGGGACGACGAGGCGGAGTTCTCGGGGACGGTCGGCAACGGATGTCTTCAGAAGAGCGCGGACCGGCCTTGCGGCCTCAGAGGGCTCCCCTTCCGTGCTTCCTGCCACGGCACGAGGCCCGTGAGTCACCGGGCACAGGTGAGGGTCACACTGCGGCCTCGTGTCAAACCCTTGTCTTACCAACCTTCAGAGCCAGGAGCCGAAGGGGCAGTCAACGGTGCCTTGCCTTGGGGTTTGCCGGAACGAACCGCGCTTCGGCGAGGTTTTGGTGCACACGGCCCATTTGACTTGTGTGTGTGTGTGTGTGTGTGCGTACGTGTGCTCACGCACACGTCACGCAGAATGTCCCACAGTGACCGCTCGTGATCGTACGATCACTGGCAGTGACCACATCCACGCTCTCGAGCCACCATCCCCACCGCCCGCCCCCCGAACGCTTTCATCGTCCCATGCGACGATCACTCTGAGCCGCTAAATGATAGCTCCCCGCCCCCACCCGGGCCCCGGCGGCCACCATGCCTCCCCTACCCCCCCCCCCGCCCCGGCCCCGTGAGTGAGCGGTGCTAGCCCGCCTCGTGTACGTGAACCGGCTCACGTCCCGGCTCACGTCCCGAGCGCGGTGTCCTCGAGGTTCATCCGGGCCGTCTCCTGTGTCACAACCGCCTTCCCTTTCAAGGCTACGCGGTATTTCATTCCATGTGTAAACCACATTTTGCGGATCCCCTGGCTCGTCGGTGCACGGCACCTCGCGTGCGCCTTCTGGCCGTAGCGGGAACCGCCGGTGTGCACGTGGGTGTGCAAGTATCTGCCGAGTCCCTGCCGGCGTTCTTTCGGACTCACGCCTGTCGGCGGAGCTGCGGGCTCGCGTCCATCTGAGCTCGTGAAGGACGTACCGGTTGCGAGGGAAGGAGAGAGGGGGGGCGGAAACGAGGTCTCGTTACCGAGAGTCGCTGAAGGCAGGCTTTGGTTTCGGGATTGCTCCCCCTCTGCTCACACACGCCTCGGGGCACACGCTCACGTGCTCCCACACATGCACACACACGCGCACCTACACATCACACACGCACACTCACACACACACACACACGCACGCTCAATACTCGCACATACACGCGCACACACGTGCACACGATGCACCCACACCACACATACACGTGCTTACGCATCACGCTTACACTCGCTCACATGCACGTATACACGCAGACGCTCGTGCTCACACATACATGCACTTATGCGTCACACTGACACACACACACACACACACCTGCACTTACACACACACAGCCCCTGTGAATGTGCTGGAGCCTGACTGTGAACCAACCGACTGCAAGAGGAAAATGCCCGTGACCAGAACGTCAGCAACAACCTCACAAACAGTCACGGGCGACCCCTGCTGGTGCTGCCGCCTGAGACCCGAGGGGACCTGAGGCACAAGCCAGGTTGTGAGGACACTGGGATGGAGGGATTGACGGCGTCTGCACTTTGCCAACTTCTCTGTGACTGCGCTGTCCTCGATCCCTGTGACCCCACTCCGTGATCCCTGTGACCTCACCGTCCCGATCTTGGCCGTAGGAGGGGAGCGCCACGAACTGCTGTGGTTGATCGTCAAACTAAGGATGAAATACTGAGGGCCGCTGGACACGTGGACGCCCTCACCAGGCCCGGGCTCCTGCCTGCCCCTCCGTTCACGCCCGGGCTCCCCTCCCCCCGCCCCCGTTCACACCCTCACCGGGCCGGCACATTCCGGCACTGCCTCCCCCCGCCCTCAGGACGCCGCTCCAGCGGCAAGAAAGGCCAAGAATCACTCCCATCAGGCCCTTCATGCCCAAAGGCTTCTGGAACGCTGTGTCCCTCAGTCCCCACGTGGTGGGGACTCCCCGCGCCCTGGCCTGAGTCAGAAGCCACCATCGTGTCACCCGTGTCACCAGTGACCAGGAGACTGGATGTCCCCCCCTTCACAGAGGCACCTGCTGCCTCCAGCAGGGGCCCGACCCGGCAGAGAGAGGGGCCCGGGCTGCGGTGACGTCCCGCCTGCTTGGAAACACGACCCCAGTCTCTCAGGGAAGCACAGGTGATTCTCAGCAGGAGGACCCCCTGTCGATGCGAGGTGCTCCCCCACGCTCTAAGGACTGGGGGTGCCCCCGAGTTCCCCCGACACCTTCCTCCCTCCCAGCGGCACACGGCAGCTCAGGGTCCTGACCGCCCGGAGGGAACGCTCGGACCCGGACGCTAGGCCCGGCGCAAGCTCGGGCTTCCTGGGCCCCTTTTCCTCTCTGGACCTGTCTTTCCACCTGTAACCCCCTCCCCACGTGGACCAGAAGAACATTTCCAGATTTTCTCCCAGCTCCCCAAAGACACGGAGAGCCAGCAGGGGAAGGACAGAGAGGGAGGGGGAGAGAGAGAACCCCCAGCAGGTTCCTCGGGGTCAGCGCAGAGCCCGACGTGGGACTCAGTCCCACGAACCGTGAGATGGTGACCGGAGCCAGACACTTAACTGACTGAGCCCCCCGGCGCCCCTCCCCTCAGGACTGCTTCCACTTTAGCAAAGGGAACGCGAGGTGCGGAGCAAGACGGAATGAGAGGGGCAACCGGTCAGACGCTAGTGACGAGTCGGGGGCGCCCGGCGGCCGTCCACGCTGCCCCATCTTGCAGGTACGAAAATTCCTCCCGGGCACGAATGTTTTGTTAACAACAGAAGCTCGGTTGCATTGGACTGTCTTCGTGACCTCGTTCTAATCGTTCTAATGAAGGTGACTTCCAAAGGAAACCCCCCTCCTCTGCCACCCCCGGAGCCCCTGCCTCCGCGCCCGCCACAGACAGCTTCTAACGCCGCGCTGGCATTAGAAAAGCTCGGGGGAGGGGGGTTTCCAGAACCTTCTCTTCCCACTTCCCATTTCTCGAGTCATTTGAACTATCACATATGTAAAGAAAAATGTCACGGGCGGGGAAAACACAAGCTCTCGGGGCCTGGAGGAGGGAAAGCCCAGTCCCCGGAGTTGAGCCCCCCTCTTGGCACTTGGTCCTGGGATGGAGGGGCTGGTGGTCAGAGGTACGTCCCCGTGTCATTATGGGGACCGTGCCCGGTGGCCCCGAGAAAGCACCAGGGCTCCGGAAAGTGGTCTGGAGGCCACGTGGCCTGTGCTGCCTCCTCACTGCTTGAGAGCTGCTCGCCAGTACAGGGCCACCTGCGCAGGGGTCCCCCCCACCACAGGGAGCTTGGGGCCACTGGTGTGGGCCCTCTAGGGGAGATGCCTGCACCCCTTTTCCCACAAGTAGAGGGGCCGGCAGGATACAGGGACTCAGAACCCCAGACAGAGGGGCCCGGTCCCAGCCCCTGCCCTCTCTGGCCCCGTCCCCTCCCTGCCAGCCTGCTGGCTCCCGCCCACACCAGTGAGGGCTTGCACCCCGAGGGCTTGTGCTGGTGCGCACGGCCGGCCCGTGGGTCCCCAGCACAGGGCCGCAGGCCGCCTGCCCGGGGCCCCTCCAGGCTCCGGACGGTGCGTGCAGACGGGAAAGCCGCTGGGGTCCCTGGCAGCGAAAGCGCCAGCTCCGGCTTTGTCACGTTTCCCCGGTCGTGAGTTTGAAGCAACGATAGCCAAGCACGCAGACCTGGGCCATGTGGGTTTTTAACGGGCCCAGAAGGAGGCCCTCCCAAGTAGGACCGCGGGCCTCGCAGGAGCGGGTGCCAGGGGCAGAGGAGAGTCAGGTGCTGGCCCCAGGGACGTCCCAGGCTGGGATGCGGGCGAGACAGAGAGAGAAGCCACCGGAAAACAAAACAGACGACAGGGACTGTCAAGGACTCTGAGGGGATACAGGCATGTTTGAGGGAAACGGTATTCGCTGCATCCCCGCGTGGCCGGCAGTAAGAGGTACACCTCCTGTCACCTCGGTGTCACGGTGTCCCCTGGTGTCCAACACCCAGGACTCGACAGGCCTCACAGCCGACGCAGCAGAGTCGGAATTAAAATCCAGGACCGTCTGACTCCAAAACGCATAGGTGAGATGCTGTTTAGACTTTTTTTAAATTCACACGTGGACACGAGTCATGCAAACATTTGTCAGCTCTGTTCACCACGACCCACGGGCAGGGTTTCGGTGTCACCGCTGACCGTGGTCACGGGGGCTCCCAGAGGGCACCCGTCGTGCGGATGACATGCCTCGGGTTCCCCAGTGGGACGCAGCAGAGGCAGGAAGCCCTTCGTCTGGCACCTGCTGTCGGGCCGAGAGGCTGACGCTCAGACAGGCTGCTGGGCTGGGCGAGGCCGCTGGTGGGTGGCAGGGGCGTCCCCTCCCTCTGCGGCCGCCGTGCACCCCGCCAATGCCCCTCGTGGGTGAGGGACCCCCTCGCCTGCGACGCCTCCTGTGAAGCTCGGAAGTTCCCACGGGGAAGACCCACCTTCAAGTCGCTCACGGCAGTGACAGTGACGGGACGGTGTGCCATGTGCAGACAGACGGGGACACGGGCTGGGCTGGAAAGCCTCCCAGATGAGACGGTGACGGAGCTGACACTCCAGGCTGTGTGGAATTTGCTCAGAGAGACAGCCAGGCGGAGAGCTGGGCCCGGGGATGGGCAAGGTGCGGGGGCTGCGAGCAGCTCGGCAGAAACCAGCGTCCCGCAGCCGGGGACCGAGGCAAGACCTTATCCTGTTTGCAGGGGGCTTGAAGCAAGGCACCCACGCAGTCACATCTGCATTCTGGAAAGAACATTCCGGAAGCAGGGGCGAGTCCAGGCGAGAGAAGACCAGCGTGATGGAGGTGGGGTAGGATGTGCCCGTAGCCGGTGACACACGCTCAGGACCCAGACAAGGCAGAGACCACTGGGTGGAGAGGAGCAGGCGGTGGACGAGAGGACTCAGGGAGCAGAGGCACAGTGGCAAGGGCATCGGGACACTGGAGGGTCACGTGGGTCAGGGACACTCGTGCTGCAGTGACACCCAAGAAAGGAGGGCACGTTTGGTGGGGAGGAGCAGGTCTGCCTGGGGCACGGCGCGGGTGACGCGTGGACGGGACACTCACGGGGGGCAATCCGGTGGGTCCGTGGCTCAGGAGAGACGTCGCGGCTGGACATCGGGACGCAAGGATTTGGGGGTCATTAACGCACTTCGAGTTCCAGGGTCCTGGGAGCCGCTGAAGTCACCCAGGGAGAAGGGGGCTAGAGAAGCGGTGGGGGCAGTGCCCACGGGAGCCTGACGCCGTCTGTGAGCTTGCGGAGCCCACGCAAGACCGAGAAGGCGCAGAAACCAGGGGCGACTCACGGACTCTCCAGGGTACCTGAGGGCTTCCCAAGGGCAGCCGGGCACCGAGCTCCGGGGGGACCCTGCTTCATGTGCGCTCTTTCCCGAGGTCTCCTTCCCCTCCTGCCCCGCACCCCGGGCCTCCCTCGGTGGCGCGGCCCCCAGGGGGTGCAAACCTCCAGCAGAGCGACAGCTCACAGGGTTGGTGTCTCTGCGGAGAAGGTGCTAAGAAGAAACCAGCCGAAAACCTTCACGTTAAAGACAATCCAAGGGCGGATCACTATGTGCTTTTGGCGGATTACCGACCGAATGTCATTTATACAACAGAACTCCTTTCGCTCCTGCCTCCTTAAACAGTAACAAAATGGTTCTCGGTGCTGACGGCCGTAAAGGACATAAAATGAAAAGGCAGTTGGGGAGGAACCCTCGCAAAAAGGATAGTCATCCACGGATGTACAGCGAAGATGAAATGATTTTTAAAGCCCTATTTGATTAAGAGATTTCCAATGGAAGGGCACACTTTTATATGAAGATTTATAGTATGTTTACGTTCTTTTAGGTGCTAATAATTGTAATAAGGAACACAAAAGAGGTTTTCAACACTTCGGATCCCAGAGTTGCAAGAAATGCAAGAAGTCAAGCGTTTCAGTGGTTTTGTTGCTGACCTCTCCGTCAGAGGGTCTCAGACCAAAGTAGAGGAAGGAAGCCAGGCCAGAACAGGGCGCAGGGCACGGGTGGGTGGTGCAGGGTGTGGGCAGGTAGGCGGGCCGGGCACAGGGTGCGGGCGGGCGGGTGGGCCGGCGGAAGGTGCGGGGCCCCGGGCAGGAGCAGTTCAAGAGGAGCAGCCTGCTGAACGTTCAGGGTTCGGACAGAGCACAGGAAACGGGGTCAACATTTGACGCCCCCACAGGAGAAACGTCACCCGGGAGCTGAACGGGACGCACGGATGTTCACAACGGCACAAGTGGGGACCATCGTGGGATGCTGGTTGGACCAGCTGCCAGCCTCTGTTCCCATTTCATAGACGGGGAAACTGAGGCCCCGAGAGGTGTCCCGCCTGAGCTCAGCGCTCCTCTCCTTGTGCCGCCCACTCCTCACAAGCACAACCACTAACTCACAGGGCTGCGGCCTCGTGCCTGGCTTGAAACCGGCCGGACCGACAAGGGGGACAAATGCGGGTCAGCGGGTGGTCATCAGGGCCATGGGGTGTTGGAGAGGCGCCACCGGCTGCTTCGCTCCAGCTGAGCCCGCGGCTCGGCGTGACCTGGGGCTGGGCCTTCCTCCCATCCGGCCTCTGGACTTGCTCTGGGAGAGGTGGTGAGCTGGGGACCCCCTCGAGGTCTGGGGAGCTGAGGGATGGGGCTCTCTGCTCCCAGCACCCCCACCTCCGCCAGAGCACCTCTTCTTGTCTGTGCCTGCTGGGCTGGGTGCCGCGAAGGGGTTCCTTCGAAAAAAGTGTTTTGTCGCTTAAAAAAAAAAGCCAATATAGAACGTAGTGACCCCTCGGCTTTTCCTGTTCTGCTGCTATTTGTTCTGCCTGAAGGATTTACTAATTCAGTTCACTGAACACTTACTGAACACACACTACATAATGACGGTCTCTATAAACACAGAGATAAGCACGATGTGCCCCTCTCCTCAGTGGGCTTAAAATCTGGCAGGGGAACTGCAGGTGGGAATGCAAGCTGGTGCAGCCGCTCTGGAAAACAGTATGGAGGTTCCTCAAAAAACTAAAAATAGAAGTACCCTACGACCCAGCAACTGCACTACTAGGCATTTATCCACGGGATACAGGTGTGCTGTTTCGAAGGGACACACGCACCCCAACTATCGACAATAGCCAAAGTATGGAAAGAGCCCAGATGTCCATCGATGGATGAATAGATGAAGAAGATGTGGGACATATACACACACACACACACACACACACACACACACACACACACAATGGAGTATTACTCTGCGATCAAAAAGAACGAAATCTTGCCATTTGCAACCACATGGATGGAACTGGAGGGTATCATGCTAAGTGAAATTAGTCACAGAAAGACAACAATCATATGACTTCACTCATATGAGGACTTTACGGGACAAAACAGATGAACGTAAGGGAAGGGAAAAAAATAATATAAAAACAGGGAGGGGGACAAAACAGAAGAGACTCGTAAATACAGAGAACAAACAGAGGGTTGCTGGAGGGGGTGTGGGAGGGGGGATGGGCTACATGGGGGAGGGGCATTGAATAGGACACTGGTTGGGATGAGCACTGGGTGTTATACGTAGGAGAAACATCAGTGGCATCTACTCCTGAAATCATTATTGTACTGCATGCTAGGTAACTTGGATGTAAATTAAAAACTAAATCTAGCCAGGGAGACAGAATGAGAAGGGATGATTATGCAGATCATGAAGTAGGGAAGGACTTTAAAGAGGAGGTGACATTTGAGCTGGGCTTTGCAGACTACATAGGAGTTGGAGCTCCATGCCCAGCGATGGTGCACTGAACGACCCACCAAAGCCCACTGAACACTGGCTCTGTGGGGGCAGGGAGGTAAGGAGGCAGGAACCACGACTGGGCCCAGATACAAGATGGGGACAAAACCGGGGAGTCTAAGCATTTGGGCCCGTTTCTCTCAGGGCAGCATTTACCCTTCTGTCCTGTCTCAGGACAGCGGAGAGGCTAAGCGTCACTGTGATATCCACACGCGGTGTGAAGCTGAGCTCACCCCGGGAGTTCAGAGTCGGTTTAAGGTTTTTAAAATCATTCAGAATATTTTCCCAAATGGACGTAATAAAAGGAGCAGTTGTGCGATCACGTCAGTCAATGCAGGAGAACCTGTGATAAAATGCAGTATCCGTTCTGGATGTTCTGAAACGTCAGCTAATAATAGAAGGGACGCTCCTTGCTCTGACGTAGAGCGTCGACACAAATAGCCCCGGCGGACGCGGGACGATGCCAGGACCCGCACTTCCGCCCCAGGTATACACTCAAAACAGGCGGGACGGGTGTCCAGACAAAACCGTGGTGCGCCCAGCAGCCGAAAGGTGGAGTCACGGCAAACGTCCGTCAGCTGAGGCGCGAGCAGGAGAAACGTGGCCTCTCCAAACGGTGGGGCATCATTCGGCCATCTGAAGGAAGGGGGCGCGACATACCCACACGGCGACCCTGGGAAACACGGAGCCTTCCGGGCGGAGAGCAAGAAAGCAGGTGGGGTGGGCCACGTAGCATGCGACTGCCGGGCCTTGGGGGAGGGAGCACAGTGGCGGCCGCCTGTTGGGGAGGAGTCTCCACGACGGGTGGCGAGGTGTGTGGAATTGAGTCCTGGTGACGGGCGCAGGGCGCTGCGGGAGCACGGAGCGCGCTGAGGTAAGTTTTGTTAGGTGCGTTTACCGCACAAAAGTTAGCGTGACCAAATGTGGGCGAGAAGGGGTAACGGCCGGGATTGTGCGTCGCTGGCCAGACTGTAACACGGCGTGGCCACTCTGGAAAGCAAGCTGGGCGCTTTCCTTCGACGGAAAAGGGCACACGGCTCGCGTTCCCACTCCGCCGTGTGCACTCAAGAGGAACGACGGCGTGTTGCCACGAAGTTTCGTAAAGAACATTCACAGCGGCTTTTTCCATGACGGCCCCAAACCAGACACGGCGCGGGGGTCCTACTGAATAAACAAACTGGAGTCCACAGACCCATGGAGTACCGATCAGGGATAAAAAAGGATGGTCGGCTGAGCCAGTTAACAACGTGGATGGATGTCAAAAACATTAAGTGAACAAAGCCTTCCAGGAAAGGGAAATGCCGTATCATGCAACGCACAGTTTTCACTGTAAAAAACAACAACGGAAAAATTGTCTCAGAAGAGCAGACGTACGGAGTGATGGTAACACTGGGGTGACAGCAGTGGGGTCTGGGTTACTACGCATTGGTCGAAATTGAGCACAGGTGCACATGTCAGGAGGAATCTCGTGTGCACTTGACCGTCTGTAAATTCTACGTCGAAAGGAAAAACTCTAAGCAAACACTGAATTCTAGTTCATAACATGCAAGCTGCACCATAGGGAAGGAGTGCACTGGGGTCTCCAGTCTACTGGAAACAAAATGGGTTCGTCATAGCCAGAGGGACAACAAGACGGACAGCTGCGTGACAAAGTTAACAACAGCACGCACACACTTGCTCCCGTTTCCCTTAAAATGCTCTCGATTCTGTGTACACTTGGGATTTTTCACAATAAAATGTTAGGAGGGAAAATCCTCTGACCCAGCAATTCCACCCAAAGTATTTACGAAGGAAAAATGAAAACGTATATCCACAAAAAGGTCATCCGCAAGGCCATTCGTAACAGCTTTATTCGTTTCAGCCCAACGTGGCAAACATCCCAGATGTCCACCAACAGAGAAATTCACGGAGCGTGGTGTATCTGTACGACATAAGCCAGTCAGCAATAAGAGCGATCGACGGCTGGTACACGCAGAGGAACTTCACAGACATTCGCCGAGAGAGAGAGAAGCGGGACGTGCGGGAGTTCGGAGGGCGCCTGGGTGGCTCAGTCGGTCGAGTGTCCGACTCTTGATTTCAGCTCGGGTTATGACCTCACGGTTCGTGAGTTCAAGCCCTGCATCGGGCTCCACGCTGATAGCACAGAGCCTGCTCGGGATTCTCTCTCTCTCCCTCTCTCTCTGCCCCACCCCCGCTCGCACTGTCTCTCTCTCTCTCAAGATGAATAAGTAAACTTGAAAACAAACAAAGAAGGGTCTGACAATACCAAGTGTTGGTGGGGACGTGGTCTTTGGGGCGTAAACTGGTACAGTCACCGTGGGAAAGGTCTGGTGCTCTCCACCATCAACACCACGACCCGGCCGTCCCGCTCCTAGGTATGCAGCAAACACCCAAGAGAGACCCGTGCTCTGCCCACCAGAACACACGTGCAAGAATGTTCACAGCAACGCATCCGTAGAGCCCGAGACCGGAGTCTGAGGCTCAGAAGTCCAGCCACGAGACAAAAGAGGAACAAGCAGAACGGTGTTTGTCTTGGGGGAGGGGGCCGTACCTGACCGGACACGGAAGCCGTCTGGTTCGCCAGAAATACCTATCTGGAGCCGAGTGTGCTGACCGGAGCGTATACCTGTGTGAAAATTCACCGGGCTGCACAGTTAAGCTCGCACGCTTTACACACTTTACATGTGATACACCTCGATTTAAAATAGTTTTCAGGGGCGCCTGGGTGGCTCGGTCAGGTGAGCATCCGACTCTCAATTTCAGTTCAGGTCATGATCCCAGGGGTGTGGGATCGAGCCCCGTGTTGGGCTCCACACCGAGCGTGGAGCCTGCCTGGGACTGTCTCTCTCTCCTTCTCTCTCTGCTGCTCCCTCACTCGTGCACAATCTCTCCCTCTCTTTCTCTCTCTCTCTCTCTCTCTCCCCAAATTAAAAAAAAAAAAAGATCTGATAGAATGTCTCTAAAAATGTGATGTGGAAGAACATATCATAAAAAATAAAATAATTTTTAAAAGCTCCTACTAGATACTATCAATAATGTATTCATGACAAATACTTTTTAAAAATTTTTTAAAAAAATTTTTTATGTTTATTTCTGAGACAGAGAGAGACGGAGCACGAATGGGGGAGGGGCAGAGAGAGAGGGACACACAGAATCCGAAGCAGGCTCCAGGCTCCGAGCTGTCAGCCCAGAGCCCGACACGGGGCTCGAACTCACAAACCGCGAGATCATGACCTGAGCCGAAGTTGGTCACTCAACCGACTGAGCCACCCAGGCGCCCCATGACAAATGCTTCTTAAACAGGACATCAAGGCACTACCAATCAGGAAAAGACGGATACATTTGACTACATAATAATTAAGCACGACTCTTCATCAAAGGATCTGTTAAGGGAATGACGGGCCTGAGTGGTGATGTTTGCAATACTGGTAACGCAGAGCATCATATCCGTGTTACACAGAGAACCGATTACACGCGTATATGCACACCTTACACACGTACGTATAATAAAATGCTTATATATATAGATGCATGTGTATACACGTATAAGCATAAAATAGAAGTATATTTTATTATACGCGCCTTATGTATACGTATTTGTATAAAATACGTGTACGTTTTCCGTACGTACGCATATACATACACAGGTGCAGAATATGGAAAGAAAAGGACAGCACGCACAGCAAAAAATGAGCAAGAGCCTAACCGTCAGGGAAACGCTGGGTGAGGCCACTCATGCCCCCCAGAGTGGCTAAAACGTAAAAGGCCCACAGCGCCAAGTGTTGGTAGGTGCAGACAGCAGCGGCTGACTGGTTTGCGGACGTGTCAGACCCTGAACCCGAGAATCCCACCCCGAGGCCCACACCCGGCGGGACGCCCGTACGCGCCGAGCGGGAGACAGGCTCCGGGCTCACAGCGGCAGCGTTCCTAACTGCCGGAAACTAGAAACGATTCCATGTCAAGCACCGTAGAATAGGTCAGAAACAGGGGGGTCTGTCTACACAACCGGAATCTACACAGCGGTCTACGCGAACCGCCACAGCCACGCGCAGCGACCCAGATGAGTCTCACAAACGCAAAACTGAGCCAAAGACACAAAACACAAGGGTGCACGCTGTGCGAGTCCATTTACAAACGGTTCAAAACAGGCGACCATAAGCCGTAGAACTCAGGCTGGCAATCCTGTGTGGTGAAAGGAAAAAAGCCGGGAAGAAATTTCCCTAAAAGTCGGCATGATGGAGACGACTGTAGTCAGAGAAGGCTCTGGGGGAAGGGAAGTGGAGGGGGGAGAAGGCCCGGAACGTTCCATCTCCTGCGCTGATTGCTGGTTGCTTGGATATCTGCTTCATAATAATTTACAGAACCGGGAATATATGTTTTCTACGCTTTTCTGAGGGAGTGTTACATTTCACAGTATTTTTTAGTATTTTTTTATTTGAAAACATTTTTTTAATGTTTATTTTTGAGAGAGACAGAGCATGAGCAGGGGAGGGGCAGAGAGAGAGAGGGAGACACAGAATCCGAAGCAGGTTCCAGGCTCCCAGCTGTCAGCACAGAGCCCGACGCGGGGCTTGAACTCACCGGCCGTGAGATCATGACCTGAGCTGAACTCAGACGCTCAAGCGACTGGGCCACCCAGGCGCCCCTCACAATATATTTTTTAGAAGAGGCTTAAAAATTACCGGGTCGGGGTGCGGGGCAGAAAATATGTTGGTCCTCCCGGGCAGCGCGGGGGAAGCAGGAGAGTCACAGCCGGGAGAAGGGCATCAGAGGCCGAGGATCCAGGCCCGGTGGGGGAGGGACGGCCGGCTGCTGGCCCCGCAGCAAAGAGGGGGGTGACACCAGGAGGAGAATTCCAGGCCAGTTGTGAAGGCCCGTGAGCCACCACGCGAGGCCCTGAGCTGTGCCCAACGCGGGCACCCAGCCCAGAGGGCAAAGGTGTTCACCCCCGCGCGCGCCGCCTCTGCGGGAGGAAGGGACGCCCCTTCTATTTTGCACAAAGCTCCACCTCCTGGAGGGGGCAGCATTTCCCAAATCACTTTTTCCTGTAACTTTCAAGTTTAAAAATATAAATATACTTACTGTAGGGACCCGGGACTTTATCCCGGAGACGTGCGTGCCGGCAATGTCAGACTCGAGCAACGCTTCCTTCCGCCCCGATCGGAGGGCCCCCAGGGGGCGCCACTACCAGGTCTCTGGCTTCTCCACCCAGCCCCCAACCGTCCGGCCCCGCACCCCCACCCGGTGCCGGGCAGCCCCGAGAGCGCGCTCTGCCTGGTGAGGGTCCCTCACGCGTCCCCGGCGGACTGGCTCCACGCCCCCACCGCAGTCGTTACTGAGTCCGTGCCAAGGCTGGCAAAGGCTGGAAGACATTTAGGGCCGTTGGCAACAGGACCAGGTGATGTCGTGGGTGGGGCAGGTCCCGGCGGCTGCCAAGCGTGAAAAGGCCAGACCGTTCAGGGCTTCTGCCAGGTGGGCCCGGGGACGGTGGCCCCAAGAGGGACAGCAGAGGGGCACGCCGGTGTGCCAGAGGTCTGGGGCGGTCGGTGCCTTCCCCTCCTCCCCTGCACCTCGGCCCCTCAGCACGGACTTCCCGGACTGGCTGAACCCCTCGGAAGGCTTCGTCTCTCCGTCTCCCGTCATTAGATGAGCAAGGAGTGTAAACAAACACCCTTCAAAGTGGCTGGAAGGTGAGCACACACCTAGGGGCAGGAGCCGGTAGTGTTCACCATTGTCTAGAGCTTGTCAGCAACCGCCAGGCTCCCTGCTGCCTTCCTTCCCAGACGGGGAAGGCTTGGGGGCCCCAGGGGCCTCGAGGGGCTTCAGAACAAGGCGGTCTGGCTGCTGATCCCATATTCCAGAGTCCCTGTGTCACAGGGACCTGACTCTGCCTGGGCCCCAGCTCTCCTAGAACCCGTGTCCTGCCTGGGCCTCAGGTAGTGCCGGGTCCCACCTTCCTCCCTGTGCTAAAGCCCCCGTGAGGACTTGGGCGGTTTCTTGTGGGCTCTCCTGGGCCAAAGATGACGCCCTGGCTTTGTCTTTGCTTTTGGCCTTCGTCCCGACTGAATACAAGCAAAACGTAGAACAACAGACACTCGAATCCAGCCGCACAGCCAACACGGCCCATGGCGCATGACGTCCTCTTCCGTCCCTGCCAGTGCCTCCCGCCCCTGCTCTCGGGGCGTGGATATTGGTGTGATGTGAGTACATGAAGCTGTGATGTTGGCAGGGAGGCACGTGAGGACATGTAGGGAGACAAGTGTCCCAGTCCACACTGTGCCACCGTTCCCAGGGCCGGCCCCTCCTCCTGGCAACACCGTCTCCGGTCTCCACGGCAGGTGCCCTGTGGGCGCGTCCAGCTGCAGGGCTCTGGACCCTTTCCACCTGCTACATCCGCTCGGACATCACTGTGCCACACTCAGTCGTGTTTCGGGGAAACCCGGTTCAAAACTGGTAACTCTGGTTCAAAAGCTGGGCCTCGCTAACTTGACGCCCTGAAACGTTCTGCGTGACATTGAGGAAAATGAGGCATAAGTGGCTCAAAATGGAATTCGGTCACTTATAATTACTATGTAATAAAAAGATCATTTGAGACGATTAAGTAAAAAAAAAAAAAAAATTGCCCACTTTGAGAGTTAGAGATCATCCATTAGGGATGAATCTTGGTGAAGCATATGGGTTATGATGGCCTGGGGTCTCGCATCAACCTCACCAAAGGGGAGTCAAATTGAAAGTTCACCTTTAGCTTCAAACTTTAGCAAACCCTTGAATTCAGGAGTGTTCTCATTAGCTCACGTCTCTCATTTCGAGCCTTCGAGCACCATTACAACTAATTGCCTGCTGACTTTGAACCTCTTGAAAGCTTTCTTTAAAAAACCTTTCGATCCTTGGAGACAGCAGTATTTTAATTATACTTAATAATTTTTCAGTGCCCATTTTCCAGTCTTTTCTCTGTTACATCGACTATTTACTAGCAAACGCATAGACACGGCTGTTCTGCCTCTGATGAATCAGCGAGGTACTGTTCTGGCACTGTGATAGTCTCCACACGTACAGGTTTTCCTCGTGACTTAAAAAGGCGAAGTGGGAAAAAAATTTTGTCTCTTTGAGCAATCTTTGGAAACACGTTCAGTCTGGACAGTGTTCGCGCATCATGACAGGGCGTGGCCCGCGGCTGCACCTTCCAGAATGGAGGCGCAGAGCCCCCCATCCCTCCCCGCCGTCAGCCTGCGGGCCTGAGCAGGCAGGTGGTGGGGTTCCGAAGGACGTCCTCCCCCACCGCCCGAGCTGGGGGACAGGAGGGGCCAATGGACAGATGGCATAAAAAGGCTGGAGGTGGAGGAAGGGACAGGGCGTGCTGACAGGAGGGGCTGCCCGGGACTGAGGGAGGCCCCGAGCAGGGACGGAAATGGACTTCAGATCGTGGGAGGCAGGAGGCCGGACCCCAAAAGAATGTTCTAGGAGCAGTTCAAGAAGCAAGATCAGAGGCATTGGGCCTCCCTGCTCTGTCTGTGGTATGCACTCTGCATTTTTGTGTGCCAGGGAATGCTGCTGCAAAGTGGTGGAACCAGAAGTGTAGGTGGGTTCCCTCCAGGGGGTGGTGGAACAGCTCACTGGGGCAGAAGCCTCAGTGATTCTCCAGTGAGGGTGCCATCCTGACATTGGAACCTCCCTCCTAATTGTTTCTCCCTCCCGGCCCCCCCAAATTCCTACCCACATTTCCTTGCCCCATAGGAACCAAAGACCTTATTCTCTCATTTTTTCTTACAATAGCCCTGGAGTTCCTATCAGAAAAGCATGATCACAAAGAAGCCAGAAGGTCTCATAAACCATTAAAAAAAACCCTGATGAACTGGGCCCCATTGAAATTAAAATGTGCAAAGGACGCTGTTAAGAGAACAAGACGACAAGTCACAGATGGAGAGGGGAAAAAAAATTGCAATACATCACATATCTAACAACAGACTTGTACCCAGGATATATAAAGAGCTCTTACCATTCAATAACAACAAGTCGACCGGCCCACCCCTCAACACCCACTAGAACACCTGCAACACAAGAGACAAAGCAGACTGAGCGCAGGTATGGCGAGGACGTGGGACAACTGCGTTCACAGGGCCGGCGGGAAGGAGAGAACAAAGTAGGGCAGTGTGAACCTGCAACCTCAAAATTCCACGGTTGTATTTTGCTCAAGAGAGACAAAAATATATCCACCCAAGGAAGTGTGCTCAAATGCTCATGGCAGCTTCATTCACAACTGCCCCAAGCAGCACACAACCTACCGACCCCATCAGGGGGCCGGATACACAGAATGGCGCATCTGTGCCAAGGAATGCGTTACTAATACGCGCAACCCCGGGGGGACGTTTTTAAAACATTATGCTAAGTGTAAGAAGCCAGACACCAAAAAATTACCTGCCATATGATTCTATTCACAGAACATTCTTGAATAGGCAAAGCCGATCTCGTAACCGGAAAGCACGCACATGGGTGGTTTCCCGGGGCCCGGAACCGACTGCAAAGGGCACGGGGAACTTTCTGAGGCGATGGAAACATTCTATATCCTGATCGTGTTGGCTGGCAGTTACATGGTGTTGACACTTGTGAAAACCCACTGAACTGGAAAAAAAAAAAAAACCCCACAGCAAATTATACACTTTAAATGGGTGCATTTTATTGTATGTAAATTTCACCTCCGTAAATGTGCTTTTTAAAAAAACAGCCAGCTTCATTTCTCGGGCAACAGAAAAATTAGTTCACCGTGCAAGGGCTGGCAGGGGGGACGGTAGCTTGGTGGGGCAGGGGGGGTGTCTGTGTTTTAAAAACAGGATTACCAGGGGGCGCCTGAGTGGCTCAGTCGGTTGAGCGACCAACTTTGGCTCAGGTCGTGATCTCATGGTTTGTGAGTTCGAGCCCCGCGTCGGGCTCTGTGCTGACAGCTCAGAGCCTGGAGCCTGCTTCAGATTCTGTGTCTCCCTCTCTCTCTGACCCTCCCCCGCTTGCACTCTGTCGGGCTCTCAAAAATAAATAAAAACATTAAAGAAAATAAATAAATAATAAATGACCGATGACCTGATTTGTACTCCCTGGAGAGAACATGTCGTATGGGTCCTGGAAGTAGTTCTACCCTGCCTCCCCACTCCCCAAAGAGGGGACATGACTCTTTCAAGGAGCATTAAAGAGGGGGAAAGGAAAAAATTCGTATCTTGTTACCCTTCTGCGGGAGTCAGGGCAGCTGAGGGCAGCTCCGGGCAAGGTCCCAGGTCCAGGGCAGGGAGAGGTGCTGGGCCAGAGATGCCTTCACAATGTCCACTGGCAGTGCTCACCCCCCCGGGAGGGAAGCTGGGGCAGGGGCTGGGCCTGGGGCTCGTCTGGGCAGGGCCGGTTACGGTTACGAGGAGAGACCCGGGCTGTCTGGACCACAAGCCCTACCGAGGTCTAGACGGCAGCTGCACGGCGGCCTCCACCCCTCCCTCTCCACCACCCTTACACCCAGCCAAGGCCACAAACTTCAGACACGGTTCAGACTCACCCCTTTCCCTGACCTCTTGCGCCCCCGTTCCCCAGCGCCCTGCACTCTGCCCCCTGGTGCCCGTGGCTTTTTTTTTGTTTGTTTTTTTTGAGAGAAAGGACGCAAATGAGGGAGAGGCAGAGAGAGAGAAGCAGGACTCCAATATGGGACTCAGACTCAGGAACCATGAGATCATGATCTTAGCCCAAGTCAGATGCTTAACCAACAGAGCCCCCAGGCGCCCCCAAGTGGTCTTTTAAAAAGTAAACTAGACATCTCTCTACAGACCCTTCAAAGGTGTGGGGTTACTTTTAGGAAGAATTCCAAAGTCCTTAAGATGCCCTTTGAGGCTTCCTGCCAGTCTCACAGGAGGTCTGAGGCCTGCGCCTTCTCACGCAGGGTGCGCTGGCCACCCCATGCCTTCTCCTGCCCCAGGGCCTTGGTACATGCTGCTCTGCCTCCTTAGATGTTCTCTCCACTCTTCACCCAGGCCCCCCTTCAGGTTTCAGTTTAGAAGCCACATCCTGCCCCCTTGTGCTCGCACGGCACCCTGTAATCTCTTCCTCTTTTTGTCTAACTTGTATTGTTTAATCATACACTTGTCCGTGTGACCATTTGTTTCACGTCTGCTGCCCCAACCGTATTTCACAAAGGCAGCGACGGTGCCTGATTTGCACATCACTGGGTTCTCGAGGCCTAGAATCATTCCTGACACTTGACAGGCCTAAGGAGATATCCTTTCAATGGATGGATGAATGAACAGAGGAGTGTTTTAAAATACAGGCTTAATTATCTGTTAGGTATGGCGAGGCCATCAGATCAGGAGTCAACTGCTATTGAAAACAGTTTGTTATACTCATAGAAGCACCAGGGACGGTCAGGAGGCAGAGGGGATAGGGGGGAAATTGGGGAAGGAACAGGTGAGGCAGGGTGAGAAGGCTGAAGACAGGCTAGTTTGAGTCATCTCAGCCACTTCTGGGGGAACCTGGGGGGCTCAGGCGGTTCAGACTACAGCTCAGGTCATGATCTCACGGTTCGTGGGTTCGGGCCCCGCATTGGGCTCTGTGCTGACAGCTGGGAGCCTGGAGCCTGCTTCGGATTCTGGGTCTCCCTCTCTCTCTGCCCCTCCCCTGCTCACTCTCTGTCTCTGTCTCTCTCAAAAGTAAATGAACATTAAAAAAAACTTTTTTAAAAGGTCAGTCCTCTCTGGGCATAATAGGGGCTGTCCTTAGTTGTGTGGTACCTGGTCCTAAAGGACAGGCGGACGGTGGCCTGCAGGGTGAGGGCACCACAGAGGAGGGAGATGGGAATGTGGATTCTGAATGTGGTTTGCACTAGAAAGGAGCTCTCCAGGTGCCTTGTTTACTGTCCCCAGGAACAGGCCAACCCTGCGAAGGGCAGTCCCCCTGGTGCCTCAAGACAGCAAGGCATCAGAATTCAGCAAACAGAAGCCGTGATCAACACAAGGGTCAGGCAAGTGCCTGTGGACACACACACACACACACACACACACACACTCTACACCCAACCAGGGCGTAATAAGATTGCAGACAGCAGCCCCTGGGTCAGGGTTATTGAAAGACGTGCTCAACGTATAGCTCACTAACTTCCTTCTAGAAGCAGAATAGACCCTTCCTCCTTCTCGTCTCCTTTCCACCAGGACTATCAGTGACGGGAACTGGAAGCTGGTATGACTCCCAGAGGGCATGGGCTTCTAGTTTAGAAAAAGACACTCGCTCAGCTGGAGCCAGGGCAGGGGCGCGACCCCAGTCCCCGGGGGAGGGCAGTGGACCTGCCCCAGGCTCAGCGTGCCTCTGAGTGACCAGCACGCATTCCTCCCAGGCATGGGGCATCGGTCAGATTCTAGGCTGCAGACCACAGGATCCACCCCAGAAAGGTATTTATTAAGGGTTAAAGACAGATCACAGAGTCATTGGAGGGACTAAAGAAACAGACACAGGAATGCGCCTCCAGGAAGGACTCCCAAAACCACAACACAGAGCCGAGCGGCCACGGGACATGCGTGTGTGCGTGGGGAAGGAGCTCCTGAGGCAGGAAGCCAGCCGTCCAGCCGTCTCCAAGGAGCCACCCTGACCTCGGGGAGTCACCGGCAGCCACCAGCTCGGCAGTGCCTCTGCCGCAGTCCCCGCCACATTCTTCTCTCTGCACAATTCGCCGTCACACGCAGTCCATGGGGTTGGTAGAGAGTAACCCGCATCTTGTACTTTAGGGGAAAGGGAGTCTGGAAATGCCCTTTTTAGCTCCAGCCTCTCCTCGTGGGCTGGTGCCTTCGCTGGGCCTGCCGTCCATCCCTGAAGGACGAGACATGGCTGCTTTTTTAAAACCACGTGAATTGTTGGGGCGCCTGGGTGACTCAGTCGGTTGAGCCTCGGACATCGGCTCAGGTCATGATCTCGCGGTCTGTGAGTTCGAGCCCCACGTCGGGCTCTGTGCTGACGGCTCGGAGCCTGGAGCCTGGTTCACATTCTGTGTCTCCCTCTCTCTCTGACCCTCCCCCGTTCATGCTCTGTCTCTCTCTGTCTCAAAAATAAACAAACATTAAAAAGAAATTTAAAAAAAACCCAAAACACATGAATCGTTGGACAAAATTCTGTCCTTAACTCTCAGTGGCCGTGGCTCTACCCCCTATGACCCAACCTTCCAGATGCTCAAGGTCTATCTTTCTGGACATTTAAGTTCACTGACCTCTACCCCCTGTGGGCAGATATCCATGGCTTCTTAGAACATAGAACCAACCATGTGCACAAACTCCATGCAGAGACTGGGAGTCTGCAGCTGCTTGTCTGGCCCATAATCCCATTTCCCAGCTGTTAAGGAGCCAGTGCGACCTGCTGGGCCATCCCTAGAGGCCCAGCAGCTGGTCCTGGCTTTCTCTGTCCCTTGAGATGCATTAGAAAGAGGTCTTTGTCACCTAGAAGACACACAGATAAGGAACACCTTGTTTACATCGAGATCCCCACTTTCAGGGCGCCTGGAGGCTCAGTCAGTTGGGCATTTGACTCTTGATTCCCGTTTAGGTCATGACCCCAGGGGCATGGGATTGGGCCCCACGTTGCTCCGCACTGACCTTGGAGCCTGCTTGGGATCGTCTCTCTCTCTCTCTCTCTGTCTGCTCCTCTCCTCTGCTCACGCGTGTTCTCTCTCTCTCTCTCTCAACTAAAAAAATAAATAAAAATAAAAATAAATAAAAAGATCCCTGCGTTCAAATCCTGACTCTCCTGTGACATACATGTGCAAACTGGGGCAAGTCGTTTAACCTCTCGAGTTACCGATTTTCTCATCTATAAAACACCGTGTGAACCGGCAAGCAGCAGGCCGCATCTCGGGAGCGAGCGCCCGTGAACGTGAGAGCGTGCTGAGGCCGTGCCTGGGTTCCGTGGGCCAGAGTGCCGTGGGGACGCAGGTTGCTGCACTGGGAGGGCATCACCGACGTCACCCATTTGGTGCCATCGCTCTAGGTAAGTGGGTGTTGTAACTGTCATCATAATGACAGGAGTCTTCTGGGGTGGCCTTGAGACCGCGGAGCTCTGGGGGCGCCCCGGGGGCTCAGTCGGTTGAGCGTCCCGACTCTTGATTTCGGCTCAGGTCGTGATCTCACAGTTTGTGAGTTCGAGCCCCATGTCCGGCTCTGTACTGACAGCGTGGAGCCTGCTTGGGATTCTCTCTCTAACCCCCCTTTCCTTCCCCCATGCTCTTTTGCTCTCTCTCAAAAATGAATAAACTTAAAAAAAAAAAAAGACTACAGAACTCTGTCGTTAAAGAAGAACGAGAAAGTCACCATGAAAGACACCACGGCTTGAAGAAAAGACGGATTTATCTTCTTGGACTAGGAGTTGATTTCCCAAAGGGCAAACCCCCAGGCAGGGCCTTTGGGCGGGGAGGGGTGGGGGGGAGACCAGGAACAGAGGTGCACAGGCAGCTCCTTCCCTGCCTTGTGAGCTCCTAGTCCCTACTCATGTGCGGAGGCTCCAGACCACGCTGTCTTCCAGCACGGTGACACAGACTCCCAGAGCCACCCTGTCCCCTCCCATGGCTGCAAACACCTCCAGGGGAGGCTCTGGCCCAAGTCTCCCAAGCTCAGGGCCTCCAACTGGGCCTCCAGCTGCTACCGTATACTTACTCTCGGTCTGTCGGCTCACAAGCAACAGAAAACACCGCTGGCAAATGTACGCAGAAAAACTTTATTTACAAAGGTATTAAGTAGGGGTGCCTGGGTGGCTCAGTCGGTTGACCGTCTGACTTTGGCTCAGGCCATGATCTCACGGTTCATGAGTTTGAGCCTCGAATAGGGCTCTGCGCTGACAGCTCAGAGCCTGGAGCCTGTTTCAGATTCTGTGCCTCCCTCTCTCTCTCTGTCCCTCCCCCGCTCATTCTCTGTCCCCCCTCTCTCTCTCTCTTAAAAATAAACATTAAAAAATAAAAAGATATTAAGTAGGGGCGCCTGGGTGGCTCAGTCAGTTAAGCATCCAACTTTGGCTCACGTCATGATCTCGCGGTTCGTGGGTTTGAGTCCTCAATCAGGTCTCTGCTGTCCAGGCAGAACCTGCCTTGGGATTCTGTGTCTCCCCTTCTCTCAAAAATAAACAAACATTAATAATAATAAAAACAAAAAAATAAACTTCTTAAAAAAAAAAAAAGGCGGTAAGTAGCTCATAGAGACTCCAGAAGGACAAGCAGACCACACAGCGGACAACGGTGTCCAAGATCACAGCACAGAACCACCACCAGGGGACCCAGGCACGGTCTCAGGGCCACTGGATAGCGGGCGGGTGGACGCTGCAGCCAGGAGAGCCGCCACCACGGCCTCGGGCGCAGGCTCCCTCACTGGATGGGCTCCGCTGGGCTGCTGGTCAGGGTCCCCGTCGAAGTGTGGGGGTGGCACGCCTGAGTGTCAGAGCCTTGGTCCGGTGTCTGTGCTCCAGACTCCAGGAAGCCTGAGAAAGCAAGTCTGGACCTCTGGCTGTACGGTGTGAGGTAGGCTCTCCTCACGGGTGGTCTTCTGGGGCCGAGAAGCCGGTGAGTGCTCTCCTGTCTCTTCCCCTCAGCTCTGAGGCCCAAGGAGATGGTGGAACCACAAGATGCGAGGACCCTGGGTCCCTAAACCTCTGTGTCAGCACGTCATCAGGCTGAACAGGAAGACGGGTACCGGACTATCACAGGGACCGAAGAGAATGTTTTAAATAAAAGCTCGTATTGCGTTAGGCCGCTGGTCTGGTGGAGTTTCTCTCTCAGGGAAGCTAGTATTATCCTAACTTTCGCAGTGGCCAAAAAGAATTTAAAATGCCCACTTTGTCACCTCAGCAGGTACCTCCAATTTGGCAGGACATCTTTGTCCCACACTTCCAAACCTGTTCTCTTTTATTTTTTTCATTTTTATTTTTTTACTGTTTATTTTATTTTTGAGAGAGGGAGAGAGCACGTGAGCGGGGAGGGGCAGAGAGACAGGGAGGCAGAGACTCCCAAGCAGCCTCTGCACTGTCAGCAGAGAGCACAACGCGGGGCTCGACCCACAGACTGTGAGATCAGGACCTGAGCCAAAACCAAGAGTTGGACACTTAACTGGCTGAGCCGCCCAGGCACCTCTCTTTCTTACTTTCAGTCTCCCTAGCCTTCAGTCAGAATCCTGGTTGTCACCTTGTGTTCCTCCCTCTGCATTGCTCCTGACATTCAACCAGAGGCCAAATCCTGCAGATTCCTTCCTGTCAATCCTCTCCTCAACTTTCCCACTTCTACTACTCTGGCTTATACATTGATCCTCACCTCCTTCCTTCCCTGACTCCTGGATCAGTCCCCTAATTGGTCCCTGCCTTCACTATGCCTCAGTTCCAGTTCATCCAACTAACCATCCATCCATCCGCCCTTCAATCCATCCATCCATTCAACTGACTGACCATCCATTCAACAATCCATCCATCCATCCATCCATCCATCCATCCATCCATCCATCCACCCTTCCTTCCTTCCTTCCTTCCTTCCTTCCTTCCTTCCTTCCACCCACTTATCCATCCATCCTTCCATCCACCCACCTATCCATCCTTCTACTCACTCATCCATCCATCCATCCATCCATCCATCCATCCATCCTTCCTTCCATCCATCCACCTACCCACCTATCCATCCATCCATCCACCCATCCACCCACCTATCCATCCTTCCATCCATCCATCCTTCCATCCACCCACTTATCCATCCATCCATCCATCCACCCACCCACCCACCTGTCCATCCTTCTACCCACTCACCTATCCATCCATCCACCCAACTATCCTTCCATCCACCCACTTATCCATCCATCCATCCACCCATCCATCCATCCTTTCATCTACCCACTCATCCATCCTTCCTTCCACTCATCTATCCATCCATCCTTCCATCCACCCACTCATCCATCCATCCATCCATCCACCCACTTATCCATCCATCCATCCATCCATCCATCCATCCATCCATTCATCCCTTTCATCTACCCACCTATCCATCCTTCCTTCCATCCACCCACCCACCTATCCATCCTTCCACCCACTCATCCATCCATCCATCCATCCATCCATCCATCCACCCACTTATGCATCCATCCATCCATCCATTCTTCCATCTACCCACTTATCCATCCATCCATCCATCCATCCATCCATCCATCCATCCATTCTTCCATCTACCCACTTATCCATCCATCCATCCATCCATCCATCCATCGATCCATCCATTCATCCCTTTCATCTACCCACCTATCCATCCTTCCTTCCATCCACCCACCCACCTATCCATCCTTCCACCCACCCACTCATCCATCCATCCATCCATCCATCCATCTATCCATCCATCCATTCTTCCATCTACCCACTTATCCATCCATCCATCCATCCATCCATCCATCCATCCATCCATTCTTCCATCCATCCATCCATCCATTCATCCCTTTCATCTACCCACCTATCCATCCTTCCTTCCATCCACCCACCCACCTATCCATCCTTCCACCCACTCATCCATCCATCCATCCATCCATCCATCCATCCATCCATCTATCCATCCATCCATCCTTCCATCTACCCACTTATCCATCCATCCATCCATCCATCCATCCATCCATCCAACCTCCATCCATCCATCCAATTTGTATTTATTAAACCATTACCATGTGGTTTGGTACCAGTTTCTACACAGTTTCTACACAGGTGATTGGGAGGACCAACATTGGTGAAATAGTCCCACTAAGAAATACATAATTACAGGTGCTATGAAAGGAAAATGACAGGTTTTTATGAGAGCATCATAATGGGACCTTAAACTGGTCAAGGGGGCAGGGAATCCTCCGCCGAGGAGGTGACCTTTGAACCGAGGTCTAAAGGGTGGAGGCAGTAAACCAGGAAAGGGGTGGAGGGTGGGACCGCGAGGGAGCAGTGAAGCAGGGAGGAGAGGGGCGCGTGTGGGAACCTAAAAGTCCAGTGTTGCACAGGACAAATCTTTTTCATCGTGTATTCCCAGGACTAGCACAGCATCTGGCACATAACGGGTGTTCGGATAGCCTGTGAATGAGCCAATGAATAAACGACTAAGGGAAAGGGTGGGCGAGGGGACAGGCGGACTAGGCATGAAGCCGTAATGCATGGCAGGGTCTACACGCCAGAAATAGGGCTGCAGCTTCCCTGACGCCCTCCCTGACTCCAGGCTTGCCGCGTCCAGCCCCGCTCCAGCCCCGGGGCCACAGTGCTTACGCCCAGCACAGCGCGCAGCACACTGTGTATGACCGACCGCTTATTGTCCCACCCCTCGCCACGATGAGGTCCACAGGAACTTATCTTGTTTGCCAAGGTGGCCCGCGGAGGAAGCACAGCATACAAATAATTCATGAGCTGGCAGGCACAGAAGGCAAACGGCAAGCATCAAAGTCGGCGGGGCAGGAGAGGGCGGAGTTGGGAGGAGCGAGCCGGCTGCCAGCGTCGGTGGGCGCGGAAGGGCTGAGAGCCAAGTGGAGCGCACACACGCCCGCGGCGCTGGTGAGTCACGGCGGCAGCCGAGCCCGGAGCCCGCAGAGGTGAGCAAGGACACAGGGGCAGAGGACCCAAGCAGGAGGAGCCGCAGGGCGGCTCCACGTCACGGCCACAGCATGCCGCCTGCTCAAGCTTCCGGCTAACACCTGTCCGGTCACGCCACGGCCCCACCCCTGGCACTTCACCGACACCCACTGTCCCCTGCATCGTGGCTCTGCACGTCTGTGTGTGTCTCTCTGTGCCGAGTGCCCCCGGGGCACAGGCACCCCTGCGGTGGGGGACTCCCCGTTCTAGAGCCTCTGCGCCCTGCCCAGTGCCGTGGGGAGCCCAGCGCTCCCTCAGTGGGGTGCAGCACGTGGGTGTTGGAGGGACGAACGGCCAGCAAGAAAGGGAGAGGGCACAGGACCCGGCGGGCAGGCCAGCTGGCGGGAGGGGGCCCTCAACAAACAGAACCTTTGCCGGAACTCTAGCAACACCAACCCCACGGATGACCGTGAGGCCGCTTCCTTGTCTGAAACCAGGCTTCCTGTGGTGTCTGTTCCGGTCCTCTGGTCCTGCCTTTTGCAGAATGACCAGCTGCACCGTCTCCGTCTGCCCTTCGGCCCCTGGTCCCTGCAACAGCGAGCCTGCATCTGTGTGCGTTCGCTCCGTAAACATTTACTGAGCGCCTCGGGTGTGCAAGATGCAAAGACACCAGACGGGAGATTCTGGTGAGAATCCGGTGGGAAAGACAGTACGTGGTAAACACGTACAGTCACCGTGATAAGACGGCACCCAGGGGATTCTGGGAGTCCACACCCAAACCAAAACTGTGGAACAGTTGACCCTCAATGCCCTTCTGACTCCACTTCCTCCTGTGTAAGAGTGACCAATGAACCACCACTGGAGGAACTGGGGCAGAGATGCTACGAACTCTGCGTCCCCCAGGCTAGCTGTGTGGTCCTTCAGAGTGGCTGGGAACAAACAGGATCCCTGCAGCATTTGGACTCCAGGGGTCCCGCCTGGGGGCTTTGCCTTGGGGCCAGCAATTACTCCCTGGGTACACGGCCTCACTCGGTCCCTGGCCTCTTTGCATTCCCAGCTGCCTGAGGTCCTCAATCCTAGGGCCTCACCACTCTATGCTGAGTGACCGCCTGTGCCCGTTTGCTGGGAGCGGCTCAGTTGTGGGTAACCCGGGACAGCTGGTCACCTACGGCCTGAGCCCTCTGCTGTACTGGCTGGGTCCATACCCACACGCTTTCCTAGGCAGCTGGGCTGGCACGGGAGGAGCTCTGTGACTGGCAGCCTGCCGGCCCCAGCTGCCAGGATCCAGGCCATCAGACCTGCCACCTGCTGACTCAGCCGGCCCTGGCCCGCCGAGGCCGTGCTCACGAAGGCAGAGGGACAGTTCTGAGCTCACGGGCGAGGCACATCCCGCTGCTCCCGGGCATCGTTCCACCCTCAGCAGCTAGCAGGGCACTTCGTGAGGAAGGGGCTCCGTGATGAGGGAGCTGGCAGAGGTCCTGGGGTATAGTGTGAGCATGACACAGGCCATGCACCTCCTGTCTCTGGTCTCCTCTGCAGCCATTTGCACACAGGACTCCCAGGTCCCAACCGAGAACACCGTGTTGCCTGGAACCCGGCCCTCTCTCAATTTCCCACCCCATGGGGACTCTGGACGCTGCCCAGGCCGCTCGGCCAGGATCTGACAGCACGTCACCCCTGCCACCCCTTTGCTTCGTTCCTGCCGGGTTCCCCTGGCCCAGTGCTGTGTCCCCACCTCCCTGGCAGACCTCCATGTTCTGACCGCCCTGTCGCCAGGGTCTGAAGTCCTGCAGCGGGGGATCCTGCGTTACCCCACGCCTCCTCCGGGAAATCTGACGCTGACCTTCCCGACCCTCTGAGCCAGCAGCCCTGTGGGTTCTGTCCCCACCCGCACCCTGTAGCTTTGGGGTCAGTCCCAGCAGCCAGCTGATGAGGCAGGAGAAACGCTGATCTTTCCTTTCCTCCTTCCCGATCAGCACACTTGCCATCAGCGTGTCCTGGGGACCCAGAGGGCCTGACGAGGGGGTCAGAGGAGCAGGGGCCATTTGCAGACTCGCAACCTCACAGCTGGAAGGAACCGCCTGGGTCACTGAGCCCAGCCTCCCGTGGCCAGGAAAGGAATCTTGCTGCGCTCTGCACAGACATGAGCCCCTAGCCTTTGCTGAAATCTGGGATTTCACTCCGTTTCTGGCGTCTGGTTCCTGGCCGGGTCATGCCTGATGGTGGGAGGGTCATCTCTTGGAAGGGAGCCCCTTGTCGTGTGTGCCACACTCCGAGATTGGGACACCCCGATGCTGGCAAGCTTAGCGGGCATCGCTGGGGCTGGGGCGACAGCTCTCCGGAAGGAAGCGACCCTTCCCAGCTCCATCTGGCAGGCTCCCAACAGGGGGCTCGCTCAAATCAGGACAATGTGAGGAAGATCTGTTTAGGACTGTGGACCAAGTTGTGGGCAGGGTATGGGGGAACCACAGGGACAGAGCAGTGACCAGCGTAAGGAGTGGTGCAGATCTTACAGGGCAGCCCTGGGCGACGCCGGTGGGGAACTGGAAAGAGGAGTCAGGCAGAGGGCGTCTGTGAGCACGGCCGAGGGGCTTTCATAGACACTCTCCACCCCCAGACTCCCAATGCCAGGCTGCGGTTGGGCGGGGGTGGGTCTTCGGGGGTCGCTTCCTGGGGCCACCGCCGGTGAGCGCGGCGGGACACGAGGACTCGCAAAACTGAGAAGCTGGATTGGGTCATCGGATCTGAAGGTTGAGCTTAGGTCTAAGACACAGCAAAGGCGGAGGACGCAGGGTTCGGGCGGCTGCTGGCCTGGACCAGGAAGGCTAGGCCACGCGCACAGATGCCAGGGAGGGTCCCGGCAAACGGAATCCGTGCCTGACGTCTGCCGCAACGGTCCCAGCCTTCGACGTTTCCCAAGATGTCTTTGCGGCCCCGGACCCAGGGAGTGGGCCCCTCCTTCCTCTCCCTGCCAGGGAGCTCATTCTGTCTGACTGGACTCTACCTGACTCTACCTGACTGGACTCTATCTCCCTGTCGGTTCAGAAGGGTGACCCTGCCCCAAGCTGGTCCCGGTGGCCGGCGCTGCTCAGCTAAGGCTTCTTGGGGCCCGAGCCTTGTTCTCGGGGCCCACCCACATCCACGCTGCGAGTTTACGATCCAGGCTAGCACTTCCCCCAGTGCAGGTCACATAAAGAGATCTCGGGGTCTTGCTAAGGTGGCAATATGGAGCCAGTAGGGCCTGGAGGGTTGGAGGTGAGGCTTTAACCCAGGGTTCTCAAACGCTGGCCAAGCCAGACCACCCAGGCCCTCTCCTCCCTCGCGGGCCTGGGCCTCCGTGGGCCCGTGAAGTCTCCAGTGACTGGCACGCGGTCGCGGGCGTGGGGCCTGCCCACAGGTGCTCTGCTCCAGAGCTGTCCCAAGTGCTGCAGGCAGCCGCCCGACCACATTCGCTGCTTACCCCCTGCATTTGAGGCCCTGCCAAGGGCTCCTGGAGGGCTGGGCTTCCCTAAGGGCGGCTGTATGCTGTCAGACATAGCTGGAGTGGGGCCAGGTCAACCCCGAGCGTGACCAGGAAGTCCTCGGCTGGGACACAAATGACCATGGGGCTCATACTGGGCCAAGCTTTGAGGGAGTGATCCGTGCCCAGCGTGCGGAGCACAAGGCCAGGTCACGGCTCGTGAGCCCGTCCTGTGTAGCCTCGGTGACCCTGCCCTCCGCCCGGGGGTCTGCAGGTGCCTGCCTTGTCCATCCGTCCGCACACCGGGCCAGAGAAAGTCGCCAATGAGTCCCAGACGCTGCTCCCACCTGAAGCGGGCTGGTAAACCTCCTGCCACCTGGAAACCATTATTACGATTCTCGCCTGAGGGGAGACCCTGGGGACGTTGAGGAGGAGACGGTGCCGAGGGTGGCCCGGGGGATCGTGGCCACGCACCCAACACCCCGTCTTCCCCAGCCCTCCGACCTCGCTGGGACGCACAGAAGAGCGCTGGGCTGCTCTGGGACCTGCCCTCATCAGAGCAACGGCACCTTCAGGACCGGGCAGCAGACCTGGGATGTGGCCGGGCTCCGTGTGACCTCACAGGGCTCCTACCGTGTCCCCACACTCCCAACCACGGGGCCCCTGCTGCAAAGCTCCAAGACCACACTGCCCAGAGCAGGGTCGGCAGACTCCAGTCCCCAGGCCACTAGAACGCAGTCAGGCTCACTCATGTACTTCAACGGTGCTCAGTGAGGGTGAGGGTATGTCTCCTCTCTGCCCCCCACCCAGGGGACATCCTGGATTGTCACGACCGACAGCTGCCATGGGCATCTGGAAGCTAGAGGCCAGGGAGGCTGCTAAACACCCTACAGTGCACAGGATGGCCTCACAACAAGGAGTATCCAGCCCAAAATGTCACCACTGCCCAGACTGAGATGTGTTTACATATTGTCTGTGGCAGAGGAATGGGGAGGGACGGAGACTGTACGACCCGCAAAGCCTAAAACATTTTCTATTTGGGCTTCATATTAGTCAGGGTTCTTCAGAGAAAGAGAGCCAATAGGGTGTATCTGTGTAGAGAGAGAGTGTGTGTGCAAGAAAGGTATTTTTTAAGAAATTGGCCTGTATGATCCTGGAGGCTGGTAAATCCAAAATCTGCAGGTGGGCTGGCAGGTTGTAGAGCCAGGGAAGAGCCTATGGTACAGTTCAAGTCCTAAGGCCATCGGCTGAAGAATTCCTTCCTGCCTGGAGGAGGTCAGTCTTTGTTCTACCTAGGCCTTCAACTGATTGGATGGGGCCCACCCACATTACTAAGGGCAATCTGCTCTACTCAAAGCATTTAAATGTTTAAATCCAAATATTCAAAGCAAGGAGCCCTGGGACCCAGCTGGGGGCCGGCCCCTGGTGGCACCCAATCCACTGCTGGGCTGTTAGTGTCTTCATCTTGAAAATGACCACCTTTGAGCACATCTAACTGTGCTATTAAGAAAACTTAAAAGATTATGCTTCCTTTTAGCACCAGAGTAATACTCATTCTTAACTGTAAACGTGGAAAATTCAGAAGAGGAAGAAAGATATTTAACATCCAATTTCCACTCAATTCTCGTTTTCCCCAGATTTTTCTCCATACACAAAGTTTTGCTTACTTTTACCAACCAGTGATCATACCATACAGTTTTGTTAGGTTTTTCTTTGTTCAACTTTTTGGTTTTTAGGAAATTCCCTTTCAGATTATAAAATACAAGGTCGGGGCGCCTGGGTGGCTCAGTCGGTTAAGCATCCGACTTAGGCTCAGGTCACGATCTCACTGTTTGTGGGTTCGAGCCCTGCGTCGGGCTCTGTGCTGACAACTCGGAGCCTGGAGCCTGCTTCCGATTTTGTGTCTCCCTCTCTCTCTGCCCCTCCCCTTCTCACACTCTGCGTCTCTGTCTCAAAAATAAACATTTTTTTTTTTTTTAATTTGAAACTATTGCATTCTGGTATTTTTGAGCCCCACACTGAATGGCTGAGTGTCCCTGACTGTGTCCTTTCCAGCTTTAAGTATCACTACAGCAATTTGCTCATTTTAGAGGCAAGACACGGTGTCTCACTGTTGTTTGACTCTGTGTTTGTTTGCTTACTCGCTGGGTGGGACGTGTTTACAACTTTACTTGCCAATTACGTTTGTGTGTTAATTGTCCTCCCTCATTACCTATTGCACAAGGCCGTGTGATTTTAGCCATGCCTGGGTTAGATCACAGGTATGACTACTGTTTACAGAGCATTTATCTTTGTGCCACGCTCTGCGTGAATTGTTTCTCATTTAATCAACTCAGTGAAGACGACAGTACGATCCCCACTTGAAAGAGAAGGAATCGAGCCCGGCCAGCTTCAACAACTTGCCCCGGATCCCTGGCCTGGTCCTCCCAGAGGAGCTATCAGCTGTGCCCGGCGCCAACCGCACAGTCTTCTAACCACCGGCGGTGTGGCCACAAGTCACAAGGCTCTCGTGTGACCGCACCACTCCGTGATTCAGTGCCCGGCCCATTCGTCTGACAAACATTTATCGGGGGCCAGCATGTACGTGTCTCCTACCCAGGCATTGGTGGGGTCGCCAGGTGCCACCGATAAGCCCCACGCCCGTGGTGCCGAGGGCAGGCTGTGCTCCGGGCTGATAAGGGCAGGAGGGGAAGGCTGTTACCAGAACCGAGACGGGGAGAGCTGAACGCAAGAGGCCACGATGACAGGCCTTCCATAGACGCTCTCACCTCCGTGACCCAGCAGGGCTGATCTCAGGAACAAGTGACCAGGCCTCAGGGTCCTCGCTCCCGTCTCCTGCCAGTGTTTCCCACACCTGGACGCTCCTGGGGGCGGTCCCTGTGGGGCAAACAGGAAACACTCAGCACCCGCCTCCGTTAGTATCGGCTTCTGGAGATGGCTGGGCAGCCCCCGTCTTACTCACTAAGTGGCCCCTAGTGAGGTCTCTTGGCCCCAGGCCCAGGCAAGACAGGTCACTGACGCCTGTGAGCCCTTTGGGAGGAAACAGGTTCTGGGCGCCTGGGGGGCTCAGTCGGTTCAGCTTCCAATTCTTGATTTTGGCTCAGGTCATGATCCCAGGGTCGTGGGATAGAGCCCCGCGTTGGGCTCTGCACTCACACTGCAGAGCCTGCTTGGAATGCTCTCTCTCTCACTCTCTCTCTCTGTCCCTCCCCTGTTCGCAGGCACGAACACTCTCTCAAAATAAATAAATAAACATTTAAAAAAAAACAGGTTCTGATGAGCGTCTCAGGGGTTACAGAGAGGTTTTCTTTTTCAATACAATTTTAAGTTTAGAGTACTTTTAGATTGATAGAGAAGACATGAAAACAGTGCAGAGAGCTCCTATCTACTCCACGCCCACCCTCCCCTGTTGGTAACATCTTACGGAACATGCGTCACGATCCATGAATCAATACGGGCACAGACACTGTTACTAACTGCACTTCATACCTGATCCAGATTTCCTTGGTTCTGAGCCACTGTCCCTTATCTGTTCCAAAAGCCCGGCCTGGATACCTCGTTGTCTGTGTCCCCCAGACACTTTCTCAGACTGAAATGGGGTAAAAGAAGGGATGCTCTGAAAATACAAACGAGAGGAGCTCTTGGGGGAGAGACAGAGCCGGCGTGGAAATCAGTGCGGGACCTGCGCACCACAAGGCACCGCGGGCCTTGGAGGGAAGTTTCTTCTGTAACTTCTGTATCAGAGAGAGAACAAGAGGACACGCCCACTGGGCAGATTCAGGAGAAGGGGGAAATGTCCTAAGGACACCACTAGGAAGTAGAGAATTAAGGTCAAGTATTTAAATCAATTAGCTATAAAAAAGAGTAGAACTGATAAATAGAAGATGTATATTTTTACTTTTTTCTACTTCCTAGTGTTTCGCAGTATAGACTTTTTTTTTTAAGTTTATTTACTTACTCTGGGGGAGAGAGAGGGAGAGACAGAATGAGTGGGGGAGGGGCACAGAGAGAGAGAGAGAGAGAGAGAGAGAGAGAGAGAGGGAGAGATGGACTTCCAAGCCGGCTCTGCACCATCAGCACAGAGCCCGATGCGGGGCTGGAACCCACGAACCGTGAGATCGTGACCTGAGCTGAAATTAAGCATCAGACGCTTAACCAATGGAGCCATCCAGGTTGCCCCAAGATGGTGCATTTTTAAAATGAAAATGAAACCAGACAATCGTTTGAACTCTGGGGCTGTGGCCTGGTAATTACCATTAGAATAAAGGCAAGGGTACACAGGTGGGTTAGGAGAGTTCTAGGTGCAGAGAATAGCCCACGTCCGCTGTCACAGTGCTTGTTGGGACGTGGACTGGATGGGGCAAGTGGGACGTCCCCTGAGAGGCTGCCTGAGGCAGCATTCCTGCCCTGATGTGGTTATCACATCAGGCCCGCCTTGCATCTCAGAAGGCTGCTTTGGTCACGAGATTCATTTCTCAAGGCAGACTCACATTAGCCAAGGACACAAGCCTGATGTATAAATCCAAGTACCCAATTTATAAATTAAAAATGAGAAATACAGCTGAGGCCAGAAAACAGTCCAATCATATTAACTCGTAACAAAGAGATTTTGTTATGCTCAATAAATTGAGCGTCGAATAATCAAAGTAGCCTTGTAAAGAATATAAACTAGATGTGATGTAACATAAATATAAACACTGTCTTTTATTTTTTATTTTAGAGAGAGAGAGAGAGAGAGAGAGAGAGAACATGCAAGCAGGGGAAGGGCAGAGGGAGAGAGGGAGGGAGGGAAGGAGAGAGAGAATTCCAAGCAGGCTCCACGCGGTCAGCACAGAGCTGGAAGTGTGGCTCGATCCCACGACCCTGGAATCATGACCTGGGCTGAAACCAAGAATCGGATGCTCCACTGACCGAGCCACCAGGTGCCCCACACTCTCATCTCACAGTCAGAACGGCCTTGCCAGCTGGACCCGCGAGGACGAAATCTAGCAGCTGACAACTGCCTGTCCCCTGGGACTCCTAGCTGTGGAGTTCAGGGGCACAGGCCTGTGGCCCACAGACGGGGCGTGGGAGGTGCGGGAATTTTCTACCCCAGACGGAAAAGCCTCGCGTATGGTCAACGCAGTTTTCTAGGGAGAGAATCTACAGCTGCCCTCAGGCCCTCAGAGAGGCCCATCGACTAGAGCCAGTGACCCCAAGCTGAGTACGGCTCTACCGGGGTCCTCAGGAGTGAGGTCTGCGATTCTCAGTGACCTTACCCTCTAGCTCAGGAGGCGGCGGGACTCACGGTGCAGACGTACACCCGCACATTTGAAAATCTCAATGAAACAGGCCATTTTTCAATTAAAAAAGTTATCAAAACTGATGAAACGTGGAACGAGAAGCCTGACCAGTGAGTCACGGAGAGGCGGAGAAAGTTCCCACGAACGCCGTTGGAAAGTCCAAATATGAAGACTGCGCATCCTGGAGAAGGAAGGACACCAGGAGCACACTCACTGTCCGGGTGGCCCTCGGGCTTGGGCGAGGTGATGGGTGCTCCTGCCCCATCAGCTCCCAGCAGGTGGACCTTGGGCCCCAGGGGTGGTGGGACCCTGCTGCCAGGTGGGACCTGCTGCCTCAGTTTCCCCAAGGGCATCCTCCCTGCTGCTGCTGGGAGGGGAGTGTCTGAACGCCAGCCCATCACCGGGCAGACTGTCCCCTTCCTGTCTGCAGAGGGGAGAGAAGAGAGCCAACGTGGGTAAGACAGGACCACGGTGGGCACGGCCGGCCAAGACTCCTCTGCCTGTGCTCTCTCTCGGGGGGGTAAGCATCCTCTGGCCCAAGAGAGCCACCCGGCTCAGCACAGAAGGGAGCGTGTGCCACGGCCAGACGGCGTTTACAATCATTTAATGCAAGCCAACTTGACACCGATGATGATGAACTGGGCTAGGTCGGGTAGATAAAGGTGAAAAGAAAAAGGCAGTGTCAGTAAGCCTACTCATCTGCTATCGTATGACTACAGATCAGATGAAGGGGATCTTAGTGGGGTCTTGACAGATGTGGAAAACACAGACGTACATTCGACAGCCGTTTCTCATGAACACTATGTAGACACATAAAAGTTATTTCCTTGGCATCATTGTTTTAAAAAAGTGTTTATTCCCAAGAAATCAGCATTTGTCAGAAATTAGTCCAGTGTCAGATATGGTCAATATTATTTAATTTGGCTTGGACAAATCTGGCTACAAGTTGTAAGACATAAAAAGGATACAAATTAGAAAGGAAGAGGGAAAGTATTATTTTGGTTAACAAAGCAACCAACTGAAAAATTATTAGAGTATTGCAAAATAAATTTTAATGTTTATTTGAGAGAGAGAGAGAGAGAGAGAGAGAGAGAGAGAGAGAGAGAGATGCGTGAGCAAGCGGAGGAGGGGCAGAGAGAGAGGGAGACACAGAATCTGAAACAGGCTCCAGGCTCTGAGCTGTCAGCACAGAGCCCCACGTGGGGCTCAAACTCACAAACCGTGATCATGACCTGAGCCCCCCCACCAGGCACCCCTATTAAAGAGTATTTTAAAAAGATCAGTTAAGTGCTTAGATATAAAATAAGATATATACAATTAAGTACCAATTATATCATCAATGACCTGTTTGAAAATATAAGAAAAAAACTGACAATTTATCCCCAGTATCAACAAAGTATTATATAAATGAGTGAATCATTAAGGAGAAATACGATGATTGTGTGCATTTCTCTTTAATATTTCACTCACTAATATAAAATTAAGGAAACAAAATCTGTTGGGAGCCTTTTTTTAAGCCAAATAAATGAAAAAAGAAACCCCCTCAGACCTCTCGATGGGCTGTCCAAACTCTATGAAGATACACATTCCTCTCCCTGCTCCCCCAAACCCTTATAGGCATATGTAATCCCAGTTAAAATCCGGCAGGATTGTTTCTTTAAAAAAAAAAAAAGTTTATTTGTATTTATTTTGAGAGAGAGAGAAAGAGAGACAGAGGAAGGGAGGGAGGGGGAGGGGCAGAGAGAGAGAGACACCCAAGCAGACTCCACGCTGTCAGCACAGAGCCTGACTCGAGGTTTGAACCCACATGGTGAGATCATGACCTGAGCTGAAATCAAGAGTCAGATGCTTAACTGACCGAGCCAGCCAGGCACCCCTGGCAGGATTATGTCTTGGAAATTGGCAAAATGATTCCAAAGTTAACCTGAAGACATGAACAGATCAGAACTTCTAGGAAAATTCAGAAGAAAAAGAGCCATAGTGGGTGGAAAGACAGATCCCACTGGACACTGAACCTTGTTCTGAGCCGATGCGGGTAACCTATCGCGGGGCTTCGACAAAGCCGGAACCGGCGCTGGGGCAGAATAAGAGACCTGACATCTGTTATGCACAAAAAGTTAATACACGATAAAGGAGGCCTCAAGCAGAACCCAGAGGAAGGGGAGGATTGGACAGCTGGCAGGGTCCTTCATTAGCGATTTGCACATGGATCAATTTACAACCTTCAATTCATTCTGATATGAAACGAAAAAACCCCGAACTTCAGAAAAATACCTTTCTGGCTTAACAAGAAGGCAAACATACAGACTGATGAATCTCAACTTAAGGAGGGTAAGTGTTACTGCAGACGGAGGGACAGAGTGTGTGAAAACACATAAGGGAGGAGTCCGGACTTTGCCTAAAGGAGTCAAGAAGGCCTTCAGCATGTAGCATGCCTTTACAGTGGGTTTTGAGGGATGAGTAGGAGTTTGGTAGGGATAAGCCGAGAGTACCTACACGAGAGTAAGGTCATAAAAGGGCTGGAAAATGGATGTAATGAACGTTCATGGATGGGCAGAAGCACGTCCGAGTCAGGGAGTTGCGGCCTGGGCAAGTTGGAACAGCCTGGGTGGTTCTCCAAGTGTGATCCATGGACCCCTAGGGGTCCCTGAAACAGTCTGAGGGGGTCTGTGACATCAAAACTGTTTTTACTATAATACTAAGTCATGATTTGCCTTTTTCTTATGAGTGTACAATAGAGTTTTCCAGAGGCTACGTGATGTGTGGTATTGCATCAGAGAGAATGCAGAAACAAATGAGAATCAGGCTGCCTTTTGTTAAGCCAAATGTTAGAGATGTTCACAGTGGCGCCTGGGTGGCTCAGTCCGTTAAGCATCTGACTTCGGCTCAGGTCAGGATCTCACAGTTCGTGAGTTGAAGCCCCATGTCGGGCTCTGTGCTGACAGCGTGGAACCTGGAGCCTGCTTCGGATTCTGTGTCTCCCTCTCTCTCTCTCCCCTCTCCCGCTGATACTCTCTCTCTCTCAAAAATAAGTAAACATTAAAAAAAAATTTAAAGAGATATGCACAAACGTAACACGGTGTCACTCTTTTTACTGACTTGTATTCTGGAAAACATAGCTAATTTCCATCTGAAATTTATTTTTATTTTTACGTTTTTAGAGACAGAGAGAGAAAGTGTGTGAGCGAGAAAGAAGCAGAGGGAGAGAGAATCTCAAGCAGTCTCCATGCCCAGTGTGGGGCCCAATGTGGGGCTCAATCCCATGACCCTGGGGCATGACCTGAGCTGAAATCAGGAGTCAGACGCTCAAGGGACTGTGCTACCTAGGCGACGCCAACGTGAATAACATCTAAACGAGTTATTACTATTTTTTAAATAAACCAATATTTATTTTTTAAAGTGTCTTATTTTCAATTTCTAATACAATAAACATTGGTAGATATAACCAACATAAAAGTTATTTGGGGTCCTCAATAATTTTTTTTTAAGTTTATTCATTTTTTAAGAGAGAAAGAGAGGGGTGGGACAGAGGGAGAGAGTCCCCAGCAGGCTCCACGCTCAATGCCGAGCCTGACTCGGGGCTCGATCCCATGACCCTGAGGCCATGACCGGAGCTGAAATCAAGAGTTGGACACTCAACCGACTGAGCCACCCAGTGGTCCTCAATAATTTTTGGGTGTGAGAGGGTCCTGAGCCTAAAACGTTTCAGAACCTTTGGTTTAGACTCTGATGAAAAGTCACGAGAAGAGACATCCTGCTAACACAAGTCTCTGAGAAGTTTTCCTGGGGGTACTTCCTCCCCACTGCCCGGAGCCTCCGACTCTCTCGTCTGGCCCTGGCGCGTCCCCCACTGAGGTGACAAGGAGGCAGGCCCTTGGAGACAGCATTGAAAAGGTAGGCTGCTGGTGGATTAACACAAAGTCTTTGCGAGTCCCTTGCTTTAAAAAGTAGGGTCTCTTTCCCTACTCCTTGAATCTGAGTCTTGTGACCCTCTGTGATCAGCAGAATACGGCAGAAGTGGCATTCAAGCTCACACCCTTTGTATCTCCAAAACCTCCACACTATGAAACGCCCGTGAAACCAGAGACCCAACGGGACAGGTGCACAGCTCAGCGGTCTCCAGCAAGAGCCCGGGGCGGGGGACAGCAGGACTGCCCGGTCCAGCCACGGAATCATGAGAAAGAGTCAATTGTTGTCTCAAGCCACTAAGTTGGGGATGGTTCTTACAGAGCCATAGACCTCTGATGGAGTTGGGAACCAAGGAGGTTCCCAACTCAAACGAGGGTTCGTATTTTATCTCCTACAAACACAGCCAGGGCTCTCACTTCACCACGATTGACATTCGGGGCTGACGGTTCTCTGCAGGGCGTCACTGGGTGACAGCCACACCCCCTCCCCCAGGTGTAACCACCGAAAATGTCTCCAGACATTGCCAAATGTCCCCTGGGGAACAAAACCACCCCTGGCTTAGAACCACTGTTGTAGGCATAACCGTTCTGAGAATAAACCCCCCCCCCCCCCCCCGGGGGCTTATTAGACCCAGATGCACAGGTTCATCCCCTAGAGATTCCGATTCACGGTGTCTGGGTCACGGCCCTGCAACCCCAATCTTTTAAATGCTGCGGGTACTCTTACTGGAAGAGTTCGAGACCTGTGCCAGGAGGAATGCGGAACCCGCAGAGGTTTGACCTGCTCAATTTGTGTTTCAGGGAGAGCCTTCTGGAAACAGCTGGAGGGCCATCAGGGTGGGGCCTAGAAGAGAGAATAGGACTGGAGGCTACTGCTTAAGTTCAGGCCAGAAATAATAAGGGGGTGTACAGGGCAGTGGGTAGGGGGGTACATTTCAGAAATATTTCTAAGGCCAAGTCCGTGAAATTTGTGACTAATTTGATGTTGCGGAGAGAAGGACTCAAGAAAAGGATAAGGCAAAATGAAAAGCTTCGACGCTTCAAATGATATCATCAAGCAAGTGAAAAGACAAACCACAAATGAGAGAAAATATTTGCGAATTATGTATCTGATAAGGCACTTGTGTTCGGAATACGTAAAGAACCCTCACAACCCCAAATAAAAGACGAATAACCCGGTTTCAAAATGAACAAAGGATGTGAATAGACACGTCTCCAAAGAGGATCCACACGTGGCCAATAAGCACATGAAAAGACACTCAACACCATCAGCAATCAGACAAATGCAAGTCACGACCACCAGACGCTGGTCCTCACTGGGGTGGGCTATATATAACCCAGGAGACAGACGGGCAGCAGTGTGGCCAAGGGTGTGCAGGCACTGAACCCTCACTCCTTGCCCCTGCAGACGTGACACAGCGCATCCCTTCTGGACGACAGTGTTACCAATTCCTCAAGGGATCAAAACAGAAGCACCACAACGGCCCAGTAATTCCAGTCCTAGGTACGTACCCAAGAGAAGTGGAAACCTGTGTGCCCACAAACACCTGTAGACAAGTGTTCACAGCAGCGGTATCCTACCCGGGTCACCTGCCTCGAGGCCCGTGTGCCCAACCGTTCTCAGTCTGGAATGCTCTTCCCCTAGGTAATTTTCGTAGGTCACCCCCCTTACCGCTTACAATTCTGTTCAGACCCCACCTCCTCAGTGACGCCTATGCTGACGGCCTGTTTAATACAACCTGCCTCTCCATCCTCAAGCCCGCTCTACGTTTTCTTGTCTCTACCTCTTACCATTTTAAAAATTTTTTTCACGTTTTTATTTAGTTTTGATAGAGAGAGAGAGCACACGTGGGGGAAGGGCAGAGAGAGAAGGAGACACAGAATCCGAAAGAGGCTCCAGGCTCTGAGCTGTCAGCACAGAGCCTGACGCGGGGCTCAAACCCACGAACCGCGAGATCATGACCTGAACCGAAGTCAGACGCTTAACTGACTGAGCCACCCAGGTGCCCCACCATCATTTTTTGTTTTTTTAATGTTTCAATTATTTTAGAGAGAGAGAGACAGAACATAAAAGGGGGAGGTGCAGACAGAAAGGGAGACACAGAATCCAAAGCAGGCTCCAGGCTCCGAGCTGTCAGCACAGAGCCCGACGCGGGGCTCGAACCCACGAACCGCGAGATCGTGACCTGAGCCGAAACTGTACGCTCCCAGGTGCCCCTCTTACCACCTTCTAACAACACAAAACGTACGACTGTTTTGCTTGTATCCCCTCCGTTAGAAAGAAAAATCTTTGTTTTGTTCACTGATGTTCCCCAAACTACTAGAAAATTGAGACCCAGGGAGTTATGGGTATGGCTCAACATCACCGAGTCAAAAATGTGTCTGAGTGGGGACGTGAACCGTGGCCAAGACCCTGAATTCTTTGCATACAGTTCTCCAATGGCAGGAGGGCAGTGAAGAAGCCGAAAGAAAACCAGGCTGCAAAATCAGTCCTGGTTCCAGCAGAATCCACCAAAAGGTTGCAACCCACCATTTCCCTTTTCTATAGTTCTTTTCGCTCTATTATGGCTTCCCGTTTCCCACCAAGTAAAGCGAAATACTCAATTTGGCTTCTGGGACTTTCTCCGATATAACCTGGTCTCCATTATCAGAGACGACACTCTTGGCCAAAATCCCCTTCTCATGGGTTAACCTAAGGTTTGTGTTTTTAAAATTGAACGTGAATGCCCACCCGATGAATACCTTTAGGCCCCGGGCAAGCTCCCTGCAGGTTACCGCCGTGCCCATTCTACCGCTGACACCAGCCTCCGCTTGACGTGGGACAGACATTCCTTACTTCGCCCTGAAGCATCGGTCATCTCACAACACATCACCCTGTCCTTCAACTCCCGATTGTATCTTCCCGCCTCTTTAGGAGAGCAGGAAAACGCTGCTTTGGGATCCCAGCATGGCCAAGCCCTATGCACTCTGCAGTGCGCAAAGCCAATGCAGGCCACCTCCTCCTTGAAGCCTTTCTGGCCTGCATCTTCTCAATGGTTAACCACTTCTTATCCCCAAGTCCTGCTGCAGGAGGCCTAACCTTTGCACGGCCAGCACCGCGAAGATCTGACTCCCCAAAGTGAGACCCCACTGGGGCGAAGACAGTGAGGTACTCACTTCAAGCTTTACATCATCGTAAACAGCACCAAAAAGCTCAGCAATCCTGATACCTAGGATTCTGATACTGTAGTTTTGAACATCAACAGTAACGCAAAAAACTCGCGGAGAATAAAACATCAGATCTGAAAATAGAACCCTCCGGCCTCCGCCGGTCGGCCCCACCCTCCCTCAAGGTGGGGCTGAAGGCCCTGGAGCGGTGATCTCGGGCCTCCCGCGGGGCTGCCCGGGAGCCTGGGGTCCCGGACACTGCGGGGGCGGCTTGCACCGCTCCGCTGGGCGGGGTCTCGGGAGGGCGCGTGTGTCCCCGTGTGCACGTACTTGGGCCTTCGTGTGCAAGCGCGTCGAGTCTCGCTCCCCTCAGCGCGCCGGCGCCCCCAGACTTCGGACCCTGCGCTCGCGGGGCTGAGGGCACGCGGTTGCACGCGGGGCCGGCTCCGCGTCCCCTCGGGCCCAACTGGCAGGTGGAGCACACACTTCCCAGCGCCGCGGGCGGGGGCAGAACGGACCTCCCCCAGACAGAGGGGGCCGCCGCCGGCCCCCGGCCCCCTCACTCTCCATCCTCGCCGGCGCGCCGGCAGCCGCCGGAGCCGAGTCCAGGAAGCGCCCGCCGGGCGGTAAGGGCCGGGGAGCGGCTCCGCGCCGGGCGCCGGCCAATCGCCTGGCGCCGCGGGCCCCAGCCCCGCCTCCGGCGCGCCAGGCCCCGCCCCCCGCGCGCTCGCCCCGAGGCCCCTCCCGGCCGGTAATAATTAGGCGGCGGGCGGGGCGCCGCGTCAGCGCCGGGCGCCGGCCAATCGCGGAGCTCGGGCCCGCGGCCGCGTCACAGGCCGAACAACCAAACAGAAAAGTTTAATAAACAGCGGACGGAGGGCCGGCGGCGGCGGCGGCGGGGCCGGAGCGAGCAGGAGTTCGGCGGCCTCACCTGTCCCCACTCTCCGGCGGCGACCGGCGACCGGCGGCGGCGGGCAGCGCGGCAGGCGGGGAAGGCCGCCGCCAGGTGAGCGGCGCGGCGGAGCCCGGGGGGCCGGGGGGCCGGGGCCGCTCCCTTCCCCCACCGGCTGAGGCGCGGCTGAGGCGCGGCCGCGGCGCTCCCGGGCGGGCGGAAGCGAGGGCGGGGGGCGGGCCGGGGGCTGCGCTCGCGGACCCCCGGCCCGGTAGCGAGCAGTTGGCGAGCGGGGGTCCTGGGGTCCCGGGGACGCGGGCCTCCACCTGCTGCGGCCCCGGGGCGGGGGGTCCCGCCTGTCACGGCGCGGGCGGGGGGTGGGGGGGCCGGGCAGGGGCGCCGTGTGACACCCCGGGGGCGCCGGGTCGGTGGGGTGGGGAGGGGTGGGGCGGGGGGAGGCGGTTAGTGACCGTAGGGCCGCCGTCCGCAGCTTCCGGGGGGAAGCGCTCCGTTCCTGCAAAATGGGCACATCTGACTTTACCCAGCCGGCTGCCTCCACTTTTTTCCGTCGGCCTTGTACGGTGGAAGGAAGGCAGCGGGCGGGGAGCGGGGTGCCGGCGGCCAGCGTGGGACTGGAGGGGCTATTGTCTGGGCTTCGGTGACCATTTCCTGGGCGTGCGGGTCTGTCCCAGCTGCTCGCAGCCTCCCCGTCCCGCGTGGACGCCTCTCCGCACAGCAGTTAACGCTCAGGAAAGCCGTCTTCCGAAAAGCAAAGGGGGGAAAAAAAAGTATCGAAAGACATAGTTGCTGTCGCAGAAGAACGCACAGCCCCGCCGCGTATAAAGAGAAAAACAGAGTGAAAATCCTGGACTTGTCGCTCCCAAACCAGAAACCGGAATAAAACTTGGATCTGCCCCTGGGTTTCTTATCTGCTCTGTTCCCCCTCCCCCTTACGTAGGTCATCAATCCAGTCCAGTCAACTGGGTGTTTATCATTCCCCTGTTTTTTCCACCACGCACAGGTGTGTGTTCAAGCAGTGGGTTGTCCAGATTGCTTCTTTTTTTTTTTTTTTTTAAATTGTTTTAATGTTTATTTTTGAGAGGGAGACAGAGCGTGAGCGGGGGAGGGGCGGAGAGAGGGAGACACAGACTCCGAAGCAGGGTCCAGACTCCGAGCTGTCAGCACAGAGCCCAACGCGGGGCTCGAACCCATGAACCAGGAGATCATGACCTGAGCCAAAGTCAGACGCTTAACTGACTGAGCCCCCAGGCGCCCCTCCAATAGATATTCCTTTTTTTTTTTTTTTTAATTTTTTTTAAATCTTTATTTATTTTTGGAAGAGAGACAGAGCACGAGTGGGGGAGGGGCAGAGAGAGAGGGAGACACAGAATCGGAGGCAGGCTCCAGGCTCCGAGCTGTCAGCACAGAGCCCAACGCTGGGCTGGAGCTCACAAACGGCGGGATCATGACCTGAGCCAAAGCTACACGCTTAATCGACTGAGCCCCACGGGCGCCCCCAGATTGCAAAAGAGCGGGTGGCCATCTATCACTTCTTCGCTGTACGATACTGTGTTCATCTCGAGTAGGGTTAGGCACTTGGAAATATTTTGCACCGTGCTTTGCTATCAGCAGCCGTGTTCTTGGGAGCATTTCTTGTTTTCTGGCTCCTGGCGCACGAGCGCCAGACATTCTCTGGAGTGAACGATGCAGGTAGCTTGCGTTAGGGAGTCTTAGGTGGTCAGGAGGAAAATAGGTGTATTTTAATGGGAGATTCGCAGCCGTAGCGATTGGCCAATAGGTTTTGAACAGGTGCAGGAGGAACGGAGATTCCCATCAAGGTGCGTGTAAGGACGCTTTTCCTTTGAAACCACACTGCGAAGTCGGGCACCTTTGCTCACTGCTTTCTCAACGCAGAAGTAAATACAGTAGAAAAAAAACACTTGATGGCGTGTGAAATGAAGCACTCTGTGCCACCCCGCTTTGTGTAATCTCTGGCAAATTCCTTAAACCTTCTCTTTTTCCGTAGCATACTCCTGGAAGAGAAACCTGTCCTCAGTTTACCCTCCTAGCTTTGCAGACTTCGGGTAAGGGAAGCACCTGTCAGATGGCAGAGCCTCGCTTTACGGGAGAGGATTGGGACCCGGGTGTTCTCCTGTGGGCTCACACCGTGTGTGTCCTGTGGAACGTTTTTGGAGAAGGATGTGTGCTCGCTGTTAGGATAAGTTCACCACACATTTGAGTACCTTTGAGTCCCTTATCCCCGGCCCTGCGGGCACCCCAAGGTGTGCCCTCCAGAGCTGTGTGCCGCGCATCACGCCCCCGGCAGTGCGCTCAGGGGTAGGGGGCTATTCGGTTCCGGAAAATGGCGAGTGCGAGTAATAGGCGTTTATAGTAGCTTCGAGTAACTTGACTTCAAGGACCCAGTAGAGGGGGTGTGTGGTAGTTTGCCAACACGTGTAGTTTGCAGAGAGCAGGGTGCGCTTTCTTGGTAGGGCTGTTACACCCTACCAAAAACGCATGTATCCTTAAAAGCTTTAAAAAGCCCTCCTTTTTGTGTTAAGGGCAATGTGTGTTTTCCCCCCAAACTTTCAGAAGAAATAGAAAGTTACAAAGAATAGATAACTGTTGTTAACGTTTTGGCCAGTGTACCCCCAGCCTTTTCGGTCGTGGACATTCTGGACGGTTGAGAGTGGAATCGTAAGCCACACTAGACTGCCTCTCCCTTCACAACTCCCCCCAAAGACCATCTGTCTCCGCACCTCTGTTGTACACAGGATGCCACCAGTAGTCATCCGCGTGGTCCCCTTGCCCCAGTGCCCGCTCTCCTGTAGTCTGGGCGCTGCTCCTGTGGACGGCAGTAATTTAAATGTGTACATCAGAGGCTCGGCACCCTCTGATGACTCTCCATACACAAAATAAAATTGAAACTTTTTACTGTGGCACCTAGACCCTAGAGCAGTAATTTAAAATTTCCTGATAGCTGTGTTAAAAAAAGAAACAGGTGAGATATAATTTGCTAAACACAAAATATTAGGATTTCTGTAAGTAATTAGCATAAGAAGTTATCGAGATGTTTTACTTACCTTTTTTTAGACTGGCCTCAAAATCCGATGTGTGTTTTCCACGTGACATGCAGCTGGGACTCGTGTCAGGCTCTGTCGGGACAGCGTTGCCCCGGGAGGCCGGCCCTGCCTTGTCCCCGAGCCCCGCACCGCTGTTGTCCTGGTCTGTTTGGGCTTCCTGAGCATGCCGAGCTGCTGGCGTCGAAGTTGTTGGGTTTTCCTGCCTGGCACACTCCACCGTATTTCTGCTTGGATGGCACTCCTTCAGGGATGCGCTCACAGGCCACAGTCCCTGCCCACTGGGTCACTCTGCCGCGCTTCTCCTAGAACCTGTCCTCTGACGTGGTTTGTTTGGTTCTTGTCTTCGACCTGAGGGCAGAAGTTAGAGCCACCGGTAGTGACAGGGTTCTGCCAGGGCACATGCCATTTCCATCCTCCTGTGGTTCCTCACCTGCTGGGTGTGACTTGTTGCTTTATCTTTTTGTCGCCATCACCCTGTGGTGAAGACGCTCTTAAGAGCTACATCTTTCTTTAGGATTCGATCGTCTTACAGAGTCAAAGCAAGTGAACATTTTTTGTCTTTTTAGAAATATTGCCAAATCTTACTTTAAAAATTTAACTAGCATTATAATACACAGTTGGCCAAAGCAGTATAAAGTTTACCAAAAAATGTGAGACAATACACATCTTCTCCTCCATATCCTTACCAACACTTGATTTTCTTTCGTGCCTTCCCTTTTCATAAGATTCATGATGTACTTCTTAGATTAATTATGATGATGAATGGAGTGGTGGGTATTGTTTCTTCTAATTTGTCTTTTACTCATTTGGGGTGGTGTTTTATCATTGCGATGCCTCTTTATTCTTTTATAGATTTAGGATAGCAGCATTTTGTCACATGCTGAACATCTTTTCCCTGGTTCTTCATATCCCTTCTATTTGCTTACGGTGTTTTGTTTTTTTTTTAAACTTGAGTTTTTACCTTTTAAGAAATTTTACGGCTTCTCCTTTACATTTGTACTTAATGGATTCTCTTGTCCAGATAACTGTTTTCTTCTAGTTCTTTTGTGGTTTCATTTTCACATCTTCCTCTCTCTATTCACCCGGGGCTTGTTTTGACATAATATGTGAAGTGAAATAACCTCCCTTATTTTTCCTCAATAATTCGTTGTTTTAGCCCCATTAACAAAAGTCTTTTTCTTGTTGCCTTGAAATAAAGCTTTTATCGTATACTGAAAGCATATATATACTTGGTTCTTTTTAGCTTCTGTTCAATATGAAGGACTTGAGACTGGCACGCATTGTTTAGTAATTGGGCAGAATAATGTATTTTTATTTTGTTGCTGTAAGTCTCCCTCCCTTTTCCTCCCCCAGTTTTTGGCTGTTGCTTTGTCCTTGGGATTTTTAGTTGATTCCTCAGGGTCTTCACTTTTTTTGGGGGGGGGGGGGGGAGTTGAATTTTTACGTTAAAAACGTAAAATCTATTTCTACGCTTAATGGTTTGTGTTGTGTAATAATAAAAAAATTTAATGCTGTTAAATTCTCCTTTGAGAAGGGCTTTAGCTGGGATCCTTACATCCTGACCCGTGACAGATAGAAATATTTACTTAGCAGTCTTCCTGGCAGGTGCTCCGTGCCGGGGGTGGGGTGGGGTGAGGTGGGGGGTGCGTGGTACTGAGGCTGCCGCCGTGAGCTGTCCGGGGCCTCTGCTTTCAGAGTTCACGGTCTTTGGGAAAGCGAGGCTGTCGACAAACCAATGAATAAAGAATTTTTGGACTTTGGCAAGTACTAGGAAGGAAAGAAATGGGGTGTGCTGATAGAGATTGGAAGGTGCTAATTGGATGTCCTGAGAACGTGTTTGTGAGGATGTCACATTTAAGCCTGATGTGGTACCAAGGTTTGTTTGGGGAGTTTTGTTTAGCTTCCCCAATCTTCCAGAACATTAAAATAATAATACGATAATAATAACGGCGGCACACTGAATGTCTCTGGCAAAATTGTCTGGTAAGAGTTGCCTCGTAAATAAATAGTTTTGAGCCCAAAGCTTGTGCCGTGGAGAATTTGGAACTGTGACGCAGAGTTCTAAGATCCAGAAAGAGCTGGGGGAGGCTTCCAAGCACAGAGAACCGCTGGCACAAGGAGGGCCGCAGAGCTTGACCTGATTAGGGTTTGACGGAAGGTTGGCATGACTGCAGTTTGCTGAGCGGGCAGTGGGGCTGCTGGAGGCTACTTTGGGGGACTCACATTGTGTCCTAGACAGGGCTGCTTCCGCTCCCCGCCTTCCTGTCCTGTCTGCTTTCTGGGACCCAAGTCAGCCTCCTACAAGTTAGATTATCTCACCCCTTGCTTCTCTCCTTCATGATTTCTACCGTGTTTTCAGTTTTCCTCCACTCAAGACCTTTGCATAGGCTGTGCCTTTTTGCTTAATTGCGAGTTCCTTGAAGCTCCTTCCTTAAAGGTGCCAAAAGAGGTGTAGTCCTTCCATTGGCTGTATTTACTCATTTCATATCGGACATTTCCTCTGCAAACATTTGTAATAATTGCAATTCATTAAGTGTGTGTGATTTGTCTTATTTCGTGTCTGTTTCTTCCGCTGGAGCTGTTGTTTCCAATCTGGTACATAGCCACTTGTGGCTATTTAAATTAAGTACAATTAAGTGATAGTAAACATTCAGTTCCTCAGCCTACTAGTAACATACCAGTTGCCTAGCAGGCACACGTGGCTAGTGTGGACAGCAGAGACAGAAATTTAAGTAGCTACTGGTTGTTGAAATATGGCAAGTCCGAGTTGGTCTATAAGTATGAAATGTGAACTTGATTTGCAGCACAAAAAAAGAAAAAGGCAACCTCAGTTTTAAAAATGATTACTTATTGAAGCAATGCCATTTTATATGGTTTGTGTTAAGTAAAATATATGACGACAGTTAATTGAACTATTTTAATGTCTTAACGTGACTCCCGGAAAGCCGAAAATTGCTGTGGTTCCTGTCACATCCCTGTTGGACAACAGAGCTGACTTGGACCCTGAGTCTCTCCAGGGGCGGGACAGTTTGTGGTGGCGTCTACAGCAGCTCGTGGTGCCCCGGGTGTAGTAGGGGTTCAGAATGTTTGATGAGTTAATAACCTTCGTATTGACTTTGAACATTACTTTATAGTCATCCGAGGATGTTACCTGTTCACCTTGTGCATTTCAAAATTGTTAGCTGTCTGTGAGTATAATTTAAAAAATTTTTTCCATGCCTGTTGTAAAAAAACAGCTTTTTTTTGACAACTATATAAAAATTAATCTTATTAAATAATTAGTGTGGATCATTTATCTTTTTATCTTTTATTTTTTTCTAGCTTAGGCTGCTAAGGAGAGAGGGAACCTACAAGTCGGCCAGTCTGTTTTCCATCATTTTTCTGTGTCTAGCAGTTTCCTTCGATCGTCTGTGGTATGTTATTTGGCACACGAAACGTTACAGTTATTCAGTCTTAAGAGTTGAGTACTGTGATTGCTTTTTCCTTTATTTATACTTTGGTCCTGATACTGTGATCCCTGTTCTTTTTTGTTTACATTTATTGGTGACCTTGTTTATCCCATTAGATTTAAAACAAAGCAATTTATTGTCTTCTAGAAAGACACCTCAGCTTGTTTTGTGCTTTTCTATCCTTAATGTTCCCTTTGTGATTAGTAGTTTGCTGAAGGGGCCTTTACCACTCCCTTGCTGCCAGGGCTCACCTTTTGTCGTTTTCCTCTAACGGACGGAAGACACACATCAGGAGTTGGAAACTCAAATACGGGCCTCACCTTTGTAAGCAGTGTATATTTGTCAGGGAAATATTTCTTTAAGTATACGTGTATATATTTTTCCCCCATTAGATAGTGGTTTTCAGACTATATCTTTAGTGACCCGGTCATGCTCTGAGAATGTCAAGCTGGCCCTTTTATCAACTACTGCATAAACCCACCTGTTGGTGTCCAGGGATCATGCCAAGGATTAATTTCTGTTGTAAGAGGAATAGTTTGAGCTATTCGCAGCCCTTTAAGATACTAAGAAAGCTTTCACCCTATCCTGCTCTGTACCAGACCAAAAATTAATCTGGGCACTTCCTCTTTAGGGAGGGTGTTTTTAAACTGAGATGGGACCAGGTTGTTCTGGCTTGTTATCTTCTACACTCTGGTCGGTTAATAGGTTTGGGGAAGCTTCTGAGCTCCTCCCCCACCAAGAATATACTGTGTATCCTTTGAGCACTCAGTGTTCAAAAAGTGGTATTGTCACAGGCAATCAGGGAGCCTTGGAGCTTTCGCAGGCCTCTTGTTCCTATGAAGCGATACTGTTTTCAAATAATCTCGGTCGTGGTATTGCTTTCCTTTTACTTAGTTTTGCTGTTTTCTTCTACTGATTGAGAAATGGAACAAAATCCTCGTATTTTTAAACTGTGAGCCACCTAAAATGGTATTTGTCACCATGAAGTTCTTCCAAGTAGGTCCTAGAGATCTTCGAACAATCCGGCATAACTAAGTCCATATCTCTTTACTGGTTACAGATCGAGAGGGGTCCCGGTATTATTTTAGTGTATGTGATAGGTGTGTATTTTATACAAATAATTAACTGAAGTGAAAAATTGATGTCAGAGCAAAGGTTTTTTGGTTCCTGTAACTGTGTACTAATTTTATGCTTGCCACATTTTAAGATTTAAATGTTTGCCATCTTTTTCTGTAACCCTATCAAATTGTGGCCATCTAAAACGTTTTCCTTTCCAGGTTTTATGCTGTAACTCAATCTATGTGCCCTTCCTGTACCTGCCCCTGTACCTCTTCTGCTTCCAGTGTTCTTTTGCAAGAGTGTGCACGCAGTGGGAAGAAAACCTGAACTTGACTCGTGAAGTACTGAGCATTCACAGCAGTGAATCCTTGCAAAGGATCTTGGGACGAGGCCTCTGTGAATTGGCTCTTTCAATTTGTCCACTTAAAAGGCATAATAGATGATGCAGCTGTTTGGGCTTCTGCAGGGTATTATTCCATATTCATGTCTAGTTGCAATTATGTGCATTTTCGGTTTCATACAGACTTCTCTTTGTATTCAAAACAAGTTTGTTGGCTTTGTGTTGTAGTATATGGGTTTTCTGTGAGGAATGACGCTTGCAAGATTCTGAGCTTTGTGAACCGTACGTTCAACTTAAAAAATTGTTGTGGAAACTTACTGAAAGTATTTTTAAGAAGAACCACTTTAATTTGCCTTACTCTTTTGGTTTTTCTCATAAATCAGTTAAAATTTTTGGTAGAGGTGAAAATTACACTTTACTGAACAAGTTGAATGATGCTATTCGGTCAGGTAAGGATTAGTGACAGTAATAGTTGATGGGCCGAGGAACTAAAACATAAGCAGTTCTAACTTATGTAAAGATAGTAAAATATAGGAAACTTAGTAACATATAGCGTCATGGTCAGTCTTTTTGTTTGTTGAAAAATCCAAGTGCTTATGTAGAGACTGTAGAGTCTCTGGAGGTAACATTAATGTGACTTCGCATTTTCCGGGGCGAATATACCCTACCTGTGGCTGCACCTCGGTGCGCCCTTGCCCCCTTAAGTGAACGAATGCTCCAGTGGGCTGCAAAGTTTGGTCTACCTTTTTTAAAAAGGCAACCGTAATTTTAAGCATAAGGCAACTTCAGTCTTCCTGAACTTTGTCTGTGGACATGTCTTTGGAGCAGGTTGCCTTTCCCTTTCGTGGGTGTCGGCTTGCAGTGGCTCCCTGTTGGCCGTGGCAGAGTGCTCAGGTCAGACCGCTAACCCTGCTAATACGGAAATAGTGTTTCTGCCTCCGTGTTTCCCTTCCCTTTTAAGTAGAGATGTCAGGGTTTGATGTCACCAAAATTTTCACTTTGTTGTGATGCTGAGAACACAGTATCAGTGAATTTGGTAACTTAGAAATATATATGGAAAAATATATTTTCCATACCCGAAATCATCGCATTTTTAAGTCCTAGAGGAAATACTGTTTTCTTCCTTTTAGCAAAATTGTGCCGTGGATTTTCTGTTGCCACTTTAAAAAATTCAGGCAAAATGTGAACTCTATTGAAAAAGGAGTCTGTCTTATAAAGTGTAACTTTACCTTCATGGCTCTGTAGAAATACAACATGATTTAGGCCAACAGCATTGCATTTTAAACAGTCGGTCACTGAACTGCAAATTAAAGCCGCTTCTGCCAGGTTTTCGTTGCCGTTACGTAGAGTATTTATTTTTTTGCCCAGACAAAAGAGTAAGCAAACAGGATGTGATGGGAAAACCGAAACACGACCTCCTGTTTCTTTAAGAAACCAGCTTATCAGGGGGTTTTAGTGTGTGCGGCCGAACCTGCTAGCAAGGAAAAGTTCTTGAAGATGATGGGTGTGCGCCGCCTCCAATCACAGCGACGGGCCTGGCCCGCGGGGCGGGGCGTCCCGTCCTCGGCCAGTAGCCGCGCAGGAGGAGGAGCTTGCGGCCCAGGCTTGGTTGCGGCGGAGCACAGCTTCAAGTGAAGTTAATCTGAGGGGAAGCAAACAGAAAATTGTGCAGGTTTTGTGGGTAGGATTTCTGTTCCGATCTTTTAATAACCCTTTGTTTTACGCTCTTGCTCCTGTGTGCTGCTGTGTATGCTAGGTTCTGTCACTGTGGCTGTTTTCTGACGCAAACTGAACATTAAAATCAAGCAGGGGAGCAGAACAAAAGGGCTGTTTGCACAGGAAATAGGTGTTGAGAGAATCAAACTTGACTTTGTTTTATCGTGGTCTGTAGTTCAGAAACTGAGTGTCGCTGAGATCGTGGGGATCGAAGTCCTCCCCGGCGACAGGCTTTCTCTGGGGCTGGACGTGGGAGCAGTCGCTTGTCGGTTTTATAAATGACATCTCGAGGTGTTTGGTGGGTCGTTTTCCGTAAACTTGGGGCGCCGAGTGCCGGGAGAGGCACCTGCGGTGGGCGCACGTTTCTGATGTCCAAGGGACTGAAGTGCCAGCCCTTTGAGTTCCGTCCTTGCCCCCAGGGCGCCCCCTCCCCCACCAACTTCTGGGTAGTGTAAGTTTGCAGATTTAGTAGGCTCGTAATTTTGTTTTTGGAAAGCTCATCGAGTGCATTCTGTGTAGAACCAGGTAAAACTGCCTTCTCCTTCATTCAAACTTCCTTTCTTTGAAGGGTAGAGGTAAGAAACGCCCTTTTGAAACAGGAAATGGATGCGTTTATAGTTTCGAAGGCTGTAGGTGGGCGGTCAAAACTTTGTAAAAAGTATCTGCGAGTCTGTTGACACCGTTTTACTGATAAGTAATTACAGTGGTTTGGGTACCGGACTGGTTTCTTTACCTCGCTGCCCTTTGGTCTAGAAATCGGGGTGTAAAAGTTGGTTTGAATGATCGCCGGCCGAGTGCCGGGCGGAGCCGGCTCAGCGTTTCGGCCACAGTGTAACTGCGTTTGCAGCACATTGCTGCACCTTCAGCTCCTGCAAAGCGTTTTTAATTAGTGCTTGCCTGTTCTAGCATTGCTTAAACCGTCCCAGAACAGCGATGATAAAATCAGACAAAGTCGCCCGCAACACCCGTAAGAGCGTTGTGTGGTGCTGTTATTTTTTTCCCTCTTCTGTACTTCACCAGGTTCTTGTGTTTTCCCCACGATGGCCGATTAGTGCGGCTTTATATTCTCTTTCACGAGACTCTATCATCCGTTAAAACTATTTTAATTTTACCGTTCTTTGAGGTTAGTGGGACCTTCATTCACCCAGTCTTTTGCCTGTACTACATTCAGGCCGTTCCTAACTTTTCAGCATTTTGAACAGTGTTGCATTAAACACACTTCTGTGTGTACGTGTCAAAAGATTTCCTCTTTCCCCGTTCCGCCCCAAGATTATTTTTCTTTCGGAAAAATCCCCAGCGGGTTTACGTAGATGGAAGGATGTGAACACTTCAGTGGCCAAATTGCTTTCTGCACAGGTGATGCCAGTTTATGCCGCCACCGGCAGGATGTGCCTCACGATTTCTCTGATGGGACATGCCCCTTAAACGCTCTGTTAGGGTGCACCTCTGAAGCCCTCTGGTTTGGTGAGTAGCTTTTGCCTAAACTGATAACCTACTTTAAGTCCCGTTTTCCAAGTTGTAGATGAACCTAAATCCATTTTCTGGACGTGGAAATGAGCTGAAGAAAACTGGGCACGTTTTTTCCCGCGTAAGTGAACAATTACATCGTCGTGGGGTATCGTACTTACGGTACGTGTCGCTGCCAGTAAGTACCAGGCTGCCGTTGAGACAGGTTTTGCAGTGGGCGCCCTGTCCCATGGGCGCACGCAGAAGAGGTGCTCTCCCCCCAGGAGCTGTACGCAGACATTGTAGAGGGGCTGCTGGGGGGCCGCCCACACCCCTGCCTCCAGACGGGTGCGGACAGCCTTCGTCACTGCCTGTGCACCTCCGGGTTGTCGGTAGGCGAGAGAAACGGAGTTGGCGTGTGTCAATCTGCAGCCTGAGATGGCCTGATGCGAGCGCCTTTCCGGTATCTCGTGGCTTTTCAGGTAGACGCCAGGACTGTGCGCACGCGGCCGTCCTCGACCCCGGTCCCGTCCGTCTCCGGGAGCCCTCTGTGTTGGGCACTAACTGCTGATCTTGTGCCCTGGGCAGCTCGTGTGCAGCGGGGAGGCCGTAACTGTTGGGGTTATGAACTTGCTAACCGACGTTCTGGGTTAAAGTGAAAAAGTTGTTTGACGGCAAAACTCAAGACAATTAAAAACACTAATTGACAAATGGGAGGCAGGCTCTCACTCCCTGATGCGACAGTAGTTGACCATGTAGAATCTTCGTCTAGTTCAGCTGCAATTTAAATAATTTAACTCATTTTCTGTGAGTTTCTGTTTCAGTTGCCAATAACATCGCCTCTCCAACTTCCAGAGCTAGTGTGATGTCGCTGTGTTGGTCATTGTGTTTGTTTCGGGGGAAAACTTTTTTTAATGTGCCATTTCGTTTGTTACAGGTAAAGAGTTTTCAGTTTTCCAGACACTTGGGTTTCCCTAACAGTTGAGTAAAAGAAAAAAACTTCAGTCATCGGTTTTAATTAGTGAAAGAATTACCATCAGATGCATTTTTCTACGCATTTAAATTTTGTGGACGTGTCAGGGTTTACACAGATAAATACCTCATGAGTAGAACCATTGTTTGGGCTTCCCTTGAATATTTAAAATGTGTGTTAGTGCTTAAATACTTAGATCATGGATATTTTCTTGGTCTGAAAGCAATATACTACAAGTCTGCCCCTCCCTGGTTGTGTGAGGCCGAGGCCGGTACGGTAGATGGTACATGCATGGCAAAGAGGCAGATGCTCGTCGGTATATTGGTTTCATTCACAGGTAGAAGCCAGTTTTCTCGAGGGAGAAGACGACTTTAAGGGATCTAATGTTGAGGCAAGATAAGAATAGTGATAGCTCGGGGCGCCTGGGTGGCGCAGTCGGTTAAGCGTCCGACTTCAGCCAGGTCACGATCTCGCGGCCTGTGAGTTCGAGCCCCGCGTCAGGCTCTGGGCTGATGGCTCGGAGCCTGGAGCCTGTTTCCGATTCTGTGTCTCCCTCTCTCTCTGCCCCTCCCCCGTTCATGCTCTGTCTCTCTCTGTCCCAAAAATAAATAAAAAAAAAAACGTTGAAAAAAAAAAAAAAAAAAAATTTAAAAAAAAAAAGAATAGTGATAGCTCCGTTTTATTCCTTAACAGTTGGGGAAGAAAGTGATCTAGAGGGGTTAATCACTACATTCAAAGTTTCTTTTGTTAGTCTCCGTTCTGGGGGAATGCAGCATTTTTTTCCCCTCTGCTGACGTAAGGAAACAATGTTCATAGGCAGTAAGTTGGTAAAACTTGCAAGAACCTAGAACCAGAGGCTTAGTATCTATCGACAAGGCCTCCCTGTTCTGTGTGATAGGGGGACTTGGCAGTTTTGCAGCGTTTTCCTGTATGGCTTTTTTATAAAAAATGGGTCAATGTTTTAGGAAGTAATTGTTTCTTGCTAACTTTGCAGGGAGTGCTTATTAACTGATGTATCTGTGAACCTGTTGGACTAAATCTGAATTTTTGTGTTTGGATGTCATTAGAAAAAATGAACTTGAAACTTTTCGGTAAAAAGGAGCAGATCTATCTTTCTTTAGACCTTTTATATTTTGTCCCTGATATAAGCACCTTCCTCCCCCACCAGTGGATTTTTGTGGAGTATGTATTTAATTACTCATTGAAATTTAGCACCATTAACAACTTTTTCCTTCTTGAAACTCTTCCATGAGTTTAGTGATATTGCCTCAGCTTCTGTTTGCGATCTCTGCCTTTTGCAAATGTTTCTTCTTATAGCCATTAAATACTAAAATTTAATAGGATTCTGACCTTAACATTCTTCCCAGGCTATACTTCTTGGGTGACCTCCAGGACCATGGCTTCAGTTAACCGCCTGTACTGTATGTAGTAACGCTCCCAAGATCTGTATCTTAACTCCAGATTTTTTGGTTGCACTTGAAACCCGTATTCATCTGGCTCACAAACGTGTCTTCCAAAACTAGATGAAACTCGGCAAGCCTACATTTTAGCTGCTTTCTGCTTTTTGTAGCTCTCCCAGCAGTATCTTACAACCCTCCCTTCCCCTCTGTCCCAGAGGGTGGATGGTATGCAAAAGCTGGGTTTTGTTTTGATTCTTCCTTCTCCTTCACCCCCAGTGAGCCCTGACTTCCTATCAGTTTTATACATTTATTTATTCTTAAAGATTTTTTTTTAAGTAATCTCTACGCCCGTCACGGGGCTTGAACTCAGGGCTCAGAGATCTAGAGAGGCTGGCTCCGCAGGGGAGCCAGCCGGGTGCCCCTCCTATCAGTTTGAAATCCATTGTATTTCAGTCCACCCACGGTTTCTCTTCACTGTCTTTGCTCAGGCCACGCGGAGGCTTCTCATTTACCTCGCTAAAGCCGGCTCTTCCCTAATCTTCATCCAGTTCCGGCTCTGCTGTACATTCTTCCCCGTTTTCTCCTCTCAGAGTTCTTTAGTGGTCCTCCTAGCTCTTTGAACTTCGTGAACTGCCTCCGGCGAATAATAATACCGGTTGATTCTGCGCTCAGCATTCTCTGAGGTAGTCCCCAAACAACTCGGAGACGTGGCGTTACCTTCATTCAACACGTGAGACAGTTTGCAGAGGCTAACTTACTTGTCCGAGGTTGACTCTGCTGGTGGGCGGCTGGCACACTTTGAACCCCGGTTTGCCAGACCACAGTCCTTTCTCTCAACCGCCAAGCCTTCCCAGGCCGGCCCCTGCTTCTCCATCCCCTTCTTTCCCAGCCGCTTCATTTTGTGCTCTAACCAACGACTTGGAGTTCCCCCTTCCAGGGCATCTCAAAACCAGTTGCCTGAGTCTAAAAGTGCTTTAAGGGTTTTCAAAAAAACATTTTTGACAATTTTTTTGAACGCTCCGAAAAAGATATGACACTTTAGCATCCCCAGGATAGAAGAAGATAAAAGAACGAGGCATACGAAAGATACAGGTAGTTTTCCAAAAGCAGCTGGTTTTGAATTTCAAAGCCATTGAAATCCTCACATGTAATAAAAGCTTGGGACCAAGCTGTGTCAGAGGAAGATGAGGCCAAGTGCAACAGCAGCACCTTATCCGAGCTGTTGGGAACGCTAACGACCTCCTTAAATCGCTGTCAATGTAGACCTTGTTCATTTCCGCAACCCGGTGAAGGAAGCATCCACTTGTGAACACAGGTCCAGTAAGCCACCGACTAGTAGGTGTCACATCTGATGTTACGGCCTCAAAAAAGTTAAATACTGCAGCTGATTTGGCCTAGAAAGAGAATTGAGGTAAACTGAGACCTAGTTGATTTCGAATCATTTTCATTTCAAATATTTTCCTTCATATTCTATTTATCTCTACCACCCCCTCCAACATGTTTTAAGGCAAGAGGACTTTTATTCAATTGAAAAAAAAAGTGCCTTTTCATCTGTAGCTTTGAAAGCAACCTGGTGTTGAAAGAAAAAGGTCAAATGGGTAGGACTTTAGAAATGTAGGTAAATACTCCGTTTCTGAACGGATTGAATCTCTAACTGTAGTTGGGGCTTGATGTAATTATAAACTTTTAATTAAAATTCATAGTTGTCCATTATAAAAGCAGAAGTTTTGGTGGGTTGTTTTGTGTTGTGTTGTTTTTACCATTAAAGTATTTTAGAGGCAGGAAATTCCATACTACTCTCAGAAGTTTTAATTTGCCATATTTTAGTATCCAAAATAATCTTTTGCTGTTTTCTCAAATAATAAACATGCAAGTTAATAGTTTACTTAATAGATTTTAAGTGTTACCTATTATAACGATTAAATAATGCATAATTTGAAAACGTAGAACTTAGTTTTGATGAATAGAATACACAGCAATTTTTCTTAATTTTTTAGGTAATCGCTTAAAATGTATAATATGTATCTCTTTTGTGAATTTTTTTAACCTTTTGTTTTTGAGAGAGAGAGAGAGAGAGAGAGAGAGAGAAACACAGTGTGAATGGGGGAGGGGCAGAGAGAGAGGGAGACAGAATCCAAAGCAGGCACCAGGCTCCAACCTGTCAGCACAGAGCCTGATGCGGGGCTCGAAGTCACGAACTGCGGGGTCGTGACCTGAGCCGAAGTTAGATGCTTAACCGACTGAGCCACACAGGCGCCCTTGATGTATCTCTTTTCTCAATGAATATCAAATCTCAGTCGCTATGCAACTTTATGAAATGGAATCATTTTGAGTGGGAAAAATTATTCTTGACAGATTATTTAATTGCCTAAAATAATAGCTTCACTAAGCAAATTCTTGCCAAGCTGTGTATACTGAGGCTAGTCTCTGAGAGGGACAGAGAGAGGGAGAGAGAGAGAATCCCAAGCAGGCTGTCAGTGCAGAGTCGGATGTGGGGCTCGAACTCAGGAACAGTGAGATCACAGCCCGAACCTAAACCAAGAGTCCGGTGCTTAACCGACTGAGCCCCCTCCCCCACCTTTTTCTTTCTTTATTTGTTGTTCGTTTATTTACTTATTTTATTTTGAATGTAGAGCGAAAGCTTTCTTCTCTAATCTGAAAAGGAACAACGCTGAACTGGTAAAGCAGAGAGGAACAGAGACTCTTGGACGACTTCCACCAAAGGTTTCCTGGTTCAGCGGGTATAATTTCCTGCTTGTCCAGTGAGCTCCACCTTCCTGGGTTCTTGGGGTAGTGCCGAGGTGTGGACAGCACTCTGGTTGTGGGGTTGGTGCAGCTGAGCCGCGGTGAGGTAGTGAAGGCTTCTGCGCAGAGAAGTGGTGACAAGCAGTGTCGGGTGGGGGGGAGGGGTCGGAAAAATCACGTCTCCTTTCCAACAGGTTATCAGACACATCAGCTTTTTCTTTTAAAGAGGTAATTTTTTTAATGTTTGTTCATTTATTTTGAGAGAAAGAGAGCAGGGGAGGGGTGGGGTGGAGAAAGGAGGAGAGAGAGAGAGAATCCCAAGCAGGCTCCACGCTGTCAGCACAGAGCCTGACTTGGGGTGCGATCTCACGAACCGCGAGATATGACCTGAGCCGATATCAAGAGTCAGATGCTTAACTGACTGAGCCACGCAGGCGCCCTGAAGATTTAATGTTTTTAGAGGAATTTTCAGTTCCCAGCCAAATTAAGGTACAGATACTTCTTATATACCTGCTGTGTCCTCACATAGGCATGTCCTCCGCGTCCCCCCCCCCCCCCACCCTACCAGTATCTCCCCAGAGTGGTACATTTGTTACAGTTGATGAATCCAGGGGTGCCTGGGTGGCTCAGTTGGTTGAGCGTCTGCCTTTGGCTTGGGTCGTGATCTCACACCTCGCGAGTTCGAGCCCCACGTCGGGCGCTGTGCTGACAGCTCAGAGCCTGGAGCCCGTTTAGGATTCTGTGTCTCCCTGTCTCTGCCCCTAACCCCCTCACATTCTGTCTCTGTCTCCCTCAAAACTAAATACACATTAAAAAAAAAAAAATTTAAGCAATTGATGAATCTACATTGATGCATCATAACTACCCAAAGCCCATCAGGCTTCAGTCTTGGTAGTGTGCATTCTGCAGGTTTGGGCAAACATGATGAGATGTGTATGTTAGTGTATAGAGTATTTCACTGCCTTAAATATCTTCTGTAGTCCTTCTGTTCACCCATACGCTCTCCTCCTCAGCCCCTGACAACCACTGATCTTTTTATGATCTCCACAGATTTGCCTTTTTTAAGATGTCATATAGTTGAAATCACACAGTATGTAGTATTTTCAGATGGTTTTTTTTCACTTAGTCATAGGCATTTCAGTTTACCCCACGTCTTTGCATGGCTTGATAGCTCGTTTTTTTTTTTAGCCCTGAATAATATTCCATCGTGTGGATGGACCGCAGTTTATTAACCCATTTACCTACATCTTAGTTGCTTCAGAGTTTTAACAGCTGGAATAAAGCTGCCGTAAAACTCCCATGTTCACCTTTGGTTAAATACAAAGACTGTTGTTGCTGGATTGTAAAGTAAGTAGTTAGTATTGTAAGAAACCACCGTACTATCTTCCAAAGCGGCTGTATCATTTTGCATTGCCGTCAGTGAGGGTTGAGAGTTCCGGTTGCTCCACATTCTTGCCGGCATTTTGTGTTGTCAGTGTTCCAGATTTTTGCCATTCTCATGGGTGTGTAGAGCTGTCTCATTGTATTTGTATTTCCCTGATGTATGACGTGAAATGTCTTTTTATACGCTTTCTTGCCGTGTCTTTGGTGAGCTGTCTGTTAAGGTCTTTGGCCCACTTTTTAGAGTTTTGTATAATTTTTAAAAAAATTTTTTTAAATGCTTATTTATTTTTGACAGAGAGAGAGAGAGAGAGAGAGAGAGAGAGAGAGACAGAGCACGAGCAGGGGAGGGGCAGAGAGAGAGGGAGACTCAGAATCTGAAACAGGCTCCAGGCTCTGAGCTGTCAGCACAGACCCTGACGCAGGGCTCGAACTCACAGACCGCGAGATCATGACCTGAGCCAAAGTCAGACGCTCAACTGACTGAGCCACCCAGGTGCCCCAGGTTTTGTATAATTTGAATCAGTTCTTTATCAGATGTGTCTTTTGTAAATATTTTCTTACAGTCTGTGGCTTGTCTACTCATTCTCTGGACATTGTCTTTCTCGGAGTAGGAGTTTTTAATTTTAATGATGTCCATCTTACCGATTCTCTCTTCCATGGATCATGGCCTTGGTGTTGCATCTAAAAAGTAATTGCCATTCCCAAGGTCAACTTGATTTTCTCCTTTGTTATCTTCTAGGAGTTTTATAGTTTTGGGTTTTATGTGTAGATCTGTGATGCATTTTGTATTTGTTTTATGGAAGTGTTGTAAAGTGTGTGTCTAGATTCATTTTTTTTGCATGTGGAAGTCTAGTTATTCCAGGATCATCTGTTGAAAAGACCGTCTTTGCTTCATCGTATTGCCTTCGCTCCTTTGTTAAAAGATCAGTTGGCTGTATTTATATGCATCTTTGCTGGGTTCTCTGTTCTGTTCTAGTGATCTATTTATTTGTTCTTTGACTAATACGACATGTCTTGATTACTGTAACTTCATACTAAATCTTGAAGTTGAGCAGTATCAGCCCTTCAACTCTGTTCTTCTTCAGCATTGTATTGGCTATTTTTTTAATGACTTTATTTTATTTATTTATTTATTTATTCAGAGAGAGGGGCGCCTGGGTGGCTCAGTCGGTTGAGGGTCCGACTTCGGCTCAGGTCATGATCTTATGGTTCGTGAGTTTGCGGCCTGCATCCAGCTCCGTGCTGACAGCTTGGAGCTTGGAATCTGCTTTGGATTCTGGGTCTCCCTCTCTTTCTTTCAAAAATAAATAAACATTAAAAAAAGGGAGTGTGCGCAAGTGGGGGAGAGTCAGAGAGGGGAGAGAGAGAGAGAGAGAGAGAGAGAGAGAGAGAATGAGAATATCCCAGGCAGGCTTTGCGCCGTCAGCTCGGAACCTGACACAGGGCTAGATCCGATGAACCGTATGATCATGACCTGAGCCAGAATCAAGAGTCAAGGCTCAACTGACTGAGCCACTCAGGCACCCCTGTATTGGCTGTTATAAGTCTTGCCTCCGTATATAAACTTGAGAATCGGTTTGTTGATAGCCACAGAATAACTAGCTGGGATTTTGGTTGGAATTTCACTGTAGATCAATTTCGGAAGAACTGACCTCTGGACAATACTGAGTCTTCCTGCCCATGAACATGGACTATCTCTCCATTTATTTAGTTCTTCTTTGATTTTGTTATCAGAGTTTTGCAGTTTCTCTCCCATAGATTTTATACATATTTTGTCTTATCCTACCCAAGTATGCCATTTTTTTGGATGCTAATGTAAATGGTATTATATTTTTAATTTCAAATTCCGCTTTGGTGGTGTATAGGAAAGCAGTTGGCTTTTTATATTAACCTTACTCTTGCAACTTTGCTTAATCACTTACTAGTTTCAGAAGTTTTTCGTTGTTGATTCAGATTTTCTGCAAAGGCAATCACGTTATCTGTGAACAAAGGCAATTTTATTTCCTCCTTTGTAATCTGCATACCTTCTGTTTCCTTCTCTTGTCTTATTGCATTAGCTAACACCTTCAGTACCATGTTGAAAAGGAGTGGCGAGAGGGGACACACTTGCCTTGTTTCTGGTCTTTGTGGGATCACATCAAGTGTGATGTTACCTGTACGATTTTTATAGAGATTCTTTATCAGCTTAAGGAAGTTTCCCTTTGTTCCCACAGGAACTTTTCAAGTGCTCACAACAGAATCATGAACTGAGTGTTGTTATTGTCCGTTTCACAGATGATGATACAGAGGCGTAAAGAGTGCAGGCCACTTAAAAAGTCAAACAGCTGATTGAGTGGCAGAGCCTGTGTTCAATTTGGGAAGTCTGACACCAGCGCGTGATCTTGCCATTCGGATCTACTTGGAGAGGAAAAGATAGTCAAGGTGGGGAGACTGCCAGGAAGGTTTTGGTAGCTCCGTGGCCATCTGAGTCACTTTTTACTAATCTTTGTGAGCCTTGGGTTTGTGATCTCGGGGTCACTTTCAGATACTGCCTGGGAGAGGTGAGAGGGAGTGCTCCTTCCTGTCCCAGTGAGTGTCAGATGGTGGCATTGGTCGGGTCCCAGCTGTCAAGGATCTTTGTAAGAACGGGACCATGCCTTCTCCCTGCCTTCTGAGGAGTTCACGTCTTCTGGTTCTTTGGTTTCCTGTGAGCTAAAAATCAGAATTTTTTTGTACAGACTTATTAATGAGTCACTCTACTTTCCTTAATTTTCCTTTACAAAAACTTCTGATGTGGCTATGGTGCAGATAAAAATGGTGGTGTAGTGAGCACTGTGTTTTCTTCTTTACATAGTTACTCATTTGTAAATTTCTAGCCCTGTGAGCTGTTGGTGGTGGTATCCACATTGACAAATATTTGATCAATATTGATCCCCCAAATTTCTTTAGCGCCTACTGGGTGCTATGCCAGGAACTTAGGATATCTTGGGGAAACATACACAAAGGATTAAAATGTTTAGTGATATGAAGAGAAAAGACATCAGGTTTAATAGGAGCAGAGAATGACAGACTTTACACGGGGAAAAAGTGCTTGTACTAAGGTTAAGAAGATACTAAAAGTTAACCAGAGTGCGTGAAAGGGATGGGATAGGGTAGGCCTTGTAGCTGGAGAGCAAAGCGTGTGCAAGATGATAATTAACAGCAGAGAAGCTGAGAGCTTCAAGACCCCCATGAAGCAGAAATGGATGAGAAAGAGGCCAGCAGAGCCTGTTCTGTTGGTGATGGAGAGCCATTGGATTATTGATCTGGAGAGTGGTCTGATCACATGCCTTCGAGTTAGCGTTTACTTCGGCAGTAAAGGGTGGCAGTAAGGGGTTCAAGGTTACACAGCTAGTAAGAATCCACTGTGGTTTGAACTGAGGTCACTCTGCCCCTCTTTAATAAAGCCTGTTCAAGTCTGCGTCATTTAAGGTACCCAGAGTTCAGGTTCACTGGTCAGTAACACAGGCAGCAGAAGTGAGAATGGCACACGCGTAGCTACTGGAAGAAGACAAGAGATTAAGTGAGACTTATCATGATGATCGAGGCATAATTGGCAGAGAAGCGGGAAGGATGAGGGCTTAAACCAGGTGTAATTGCGTAAAAGGTTGGGGTGTGAAATAGTAAGGACTTGACTGGTTTGTGTTTGAAAGAGAGGTCAGAAATCACTAAGGTGTTAGTTAAAAAGCCACGTTGGCAAAGCCGACGATAAAGTTCCCTTGAAAGAAATTATGAAGTCAGGCACAGGTATTTTTTTGGAACAAGTTACTGAGCTGCGTTGAATTTTGAAGTTTAAGGGTGCTCTCTGCAAATCATTGAGGGTTTTTGATTGTATTAGCCCACAGACGTGGCTCTCTTTTAGACTCTGGGGACACAGAGATAAATGAGACATACTGGCCCAGCACCCGAGGACCACGTCACGGTTCCTCTTGCATCGTTGACCTTCAGAATACCTCCTCAGCTACAGACCGCCTACACTTGGTGAAGAACTTTGAGGTCAGTCAGTTCCTGCCATGCCGTCTTACTCCCGTGCCAAGTGCCGTGTCCTCCGCCCCGTGCCCCACGGCTCTCTTCTGGGGGACAGGATCTAACTCCTCACGAGTGTTTTGTTCTTGCCTGCCCTCGCTGCAGATTGGCTCTCCCCAGAGGCCACCGGTTCTCACAGTTGGTGGCTGCTGGCGCTGTCCTCCACACCGAGCAGCTCAAAGGGACGCGAGGTCTGTGTTCACTCGCTCCCTTTGCTGTTGGCGGATTGTTACTCTTCCAGGCAAAAACCCGGTGAGCTTGCGGGTCCGTCGTCTTGCGGGCATCACTCTCGTGTTTATGGGGGGTCCTGGTGCCGGGGTTCAGCTCTACTTGGTCTCGTTCAAGCATCCAGGTGACTTTCCACTTCTGTGAATGCGGGGATTTGGGTTTGTTTTATTTATTCCTGTATCTCGGGGCCCCAAACAGTGGCTGGCACATAGGAAGTGCTTAATTTTTGTTGAATAAATAAATAAAAATTTTAAAACACTCTTGACTTGTCTCCATAAACCTTTAGCAACCCACTGCGTAGACCAAGCCTTACACTTTATTGCCTGAGACGGCTCCACCTCTGAAGTTGTTTTCCAGTTGAGGAATGTAATACATGTTAATTGGTAAAAATTTAGAAAATGGATAGGCTAAAAAATTTTTCTCTCCTAATCTCGCTACCTAGAGATGAAGGTTGATATTTTGCTTTTATATCTTTCTAGGCTTCTTTTTCCTGTGCACGTGCAAATGTTTTTTTAATTTTTTGAGGAATCACAATTTCATATTGTGAAATCTTTCCTTGTAATCTTCAGTCACATGAAACACGAACGTCTGCTGCGTGCTTAGGTAGCGTGTCGGTTGCTAAAGGTGCAACGTGAAAGGAGACAGCCCGGGCGGTAACCTGCGTGCAGAAGTCTAGTGACGGCATCACGGTTCACGGCTGTCCTGTGCCCTGTTAAATGAAGCACCGTGGTTTTTGAGCCAGCCCCCTATTCTTTTCCCGTTGCGATTAGTAGTTTTCCTGTTAGAAACAGTGCTGCCTGATTATGTCCCTAGGATGAATTCACAGAAGTGGAATTTTGGGTCAGACTGGAAGCATTTTTAACCTGTTGTTCTGGAGAAAAGCTGCACTGCTTTATAGTCTCGCCGGGAAGCTGAGCTAGTTTGTATAAAATCTAGTTTATCTGCACCCACGCCAGAAGGCGTGTGCGTTTTTTTAAGTTCTAATTTGGTAAATAAAATTTTTTTTATTGAGGTATAATTTACATGCCATAAAATTCACCCATTTAATAAGTGTTCACTTTAGAAATTTTAGTTAAATGCACACAGTTGTGTGATTACTACCACACTCCACTTAGAACATGTCTGTCACTCTAGAAAGATCCCTCAAGCCTGTCTGTAAACGGGTCCTGTTCCCAATCCCGATCCTGGGTAACCAGTATATCTGCTCCTTGTTTCCGTAGATTTGCTCTTTCCCAACGTGTACGTGGAATCCCATATTTTAATGTGGACTTTTGAGTTCGACTGCTGTCACTGGCACGTTTTTGAGGTACACCTATGTTGTGACATCTGTCATTAGCTTGGTCCTTTTTTCTTTTCTTATTTTTTATTGTGGTAAAATACGCATAAAATATATGCATTAAATCACTTGTAAGTGAATGAACGCACGCTGGTATGCAGCCATCACTGTTGTGCGTCTCCAGAACTTTTTCCATCTTGAAACTCTGTGCCCATTTAACAGCAGCTCACCGTCTGCTCCCCAGTAACTGCTATTTTCTTTGTGTCTCTGAGAATTTGAGGTTTTTTCTTTTCTTCTCTCTCTCTCTCTCTCTCTCTCTCTCTCTTCCTCTTCTCTGTGCCCAATGTGGGGCTTGAATTCACGATTCCAAGATTAAGAGTTGGATGCTCTACCAACCGAGCCAACCAGGCGCCCTGAAGTCCTCTGTATAAGCGGAATCATACAGAATTTGTCCTTTTTGTATCTGGCTTATTTCACTTAGCGTGCGATCTGCAAGGTTCATTCATCTTGTATGTAACACATACGAAAATTTCACTGCTGTTAAAGACAGAATAGTATTTCATGGTGAGTGTATAGATCACACTTTGTCTCACCATGTCTGTCTGCAGACATTTGGGTTGTTTCTGTAATGCTGCTGTAAACGTTGGTGGTCAAATAATTTCCAGGTTTTGCTTTCACGGCTTTTGCTTTTTTATGCTAGAAGCGGGATGTCTGGGTCATGTAGTAATTCTGGATTTAACTTGCTGAGGAACCGCCACACTCTTTGACAGAGGCTGTACCTTTTTACATTCCCACTACCGGTGCACAGGGGTTCTGATTTCTCCACATCCTCACCAAAACTTTTCTCTCTTTGAAGATAGCCATCCAGATGGCGCGAAGTGGTATCTCAGTGTGGTTTTGATTTGCGTTTCCTAATGATCAGTGATGCTGGGCATCTTTCCATGTGCTTATTGGCCTAGATGAGTATGTCATCTTTGGGGAGGTGTCTATTCAAGTTCTTTTAGGAGTTCCTTATATATTCTGGATATTTATCTCTTATCCAGTAATCACATTTGTACGTATTTTGTCCCATTCTGTGGGGTGCCTTTTTATTTTTACTCTGTTGATTGTGTCCTTTGGACAAAAGTTTTTAACTTTGATGATGCTCAGATTATCTGTTGTTACCTTTGTTTTCGGTGTCAAATCCAGGAAATCATTGCCACATCCAGTGTCCAATCTTGTGCCCTGTGTTTTCTTGTAGGAGTTTTATAGTTTATACATTTAGGTGTTTGACTCATTTCAGTTAATTTTTGTACATGGTGTAAGTGTCAAACTTCATGCCTTAGCTTGTGGATATCCAGCTTTCCCACTACCTTTTTTGAAAAGACTGCCCTTTCCCCCATTGAATGCTCTTGGCTTGTCCTTTTTTATTGCTGGTTAGTTTTCATTGTGTAGATACCGACCACGTTGTATTTATTTATCCGTGTCCTGGTTCGTGGACATTGGGATCGTTGCCAGTTTTTGGCTCGTCTTGCCACTGTGAACATTTATGTACAAGTTTTTGGATGGCAGACATTTTTGTTTCTCTTGGGCAGAAACCTGGAAGGGGAATTACAGGTCATATGAGAACTGCAAGTTTAACTTTGTAAGAAACCACAATTTTCACAGTCCCAGCAGCAGTGCCCGTGAGGATTCCTTTTGTCTTCCCTGTCACCAGCACTTGGTGTGCTCCTCTTTGTGCTGGTGGCTCTTCCGGTTCCGAGGGAGGAGTGGCTGCGCCTTGTGGGGTGACTTTGCATCTCTTAAACAGCTGATGAGGTCTCTATCTGGGGGCGGGGTCTTGTGGCTGCAGCCCCACCCCTCCCGCCCTCCTCCTCTCCCCACCACTGCGTCTTCAGCTTGGTCAGCCCCAGTCTTAACACTCTTGTTTCTTCTTTCTCCCGCTGCCCGCCCCTCTTTGTTTATTTATTTCATTTAAAAAATTTTTAATGTTTATTTTTTGAGAGAGAGAGAGGGAGAGAGGGAGGGAGAGAGGGAGGGAGAATGCAAGCAGGGGAAGGGCAGAGAGAGGGAGACACAGGATCCGAAGCAGGCTCCAGGCTCCAAGCTGTCAGCACAGAGCCCGACGCGGGGCTCGAACTCACGAACCGAACTGTGAGATCAGGACCTGAGCTGAAGTCGGAGGCTTAACCAACTGAGCCACGGTGCCCTGGCAGACCCCTCTTTGATCACTTTCTTACTTTCTAATCTCGGACTACCGTTCGCATACCCTGTTTCTAAACCTAAGCACCTAATGTTACCAAGCAGGTCATGTGATTTTGTTTTGCCACCATTGTGAGTTTTTCTGTAACTTTTTATTTTGATTTAATTTTAAACTTAGCATAGAAATTGCATGAATAGTACAAGGAACTCCTACTCCTTTTTTTCTCAGATTCTCAGTTGTTATGCTTTGTCCTATTTGCTTATCAATATTCTTTTGTTTCTTTTTCGGACTGTATATGTGTGTGTAGAAATATATGCATATTTTCTTCTGAGTCATTCGTGTAAGCTGGAACCTTACTCAGGTTGCATAGCTATGTAGTGGTAAAGCAGGGACTGGAGTCCAGACGTGTGTGTGTGTGTGTGTGTGTGTGTGTGTGTGTGTGTCCCCATCCGTCCGTCCGTCCCGTCAGTAGCTGGCACATACTTGCTGCTTAGGAAAGGCCTCTCGAATGGACCGGTGACCACGGCTCACCCGTCAGAGTCTGTACGTGCTCTCTTGGGCTGTCCACACGGCTCGGTGCTTGGGTTTCGCAGACTCCAGCTTGGGACGTGTGCTTTGCCACTTCTGGCTGTTTGCCCGGGAGCTTCCGTCATGTCACTAAGGCTGTTCCCTCGTCGCTGGAGTGGAGGAGAGGACAGTTCCTCCTTGTGACGGACGTTGTGAAGGTTAGAGGGGACCGCACAGGTGAAACGTTTGTCACCGACCCTCGCCCTTCCTTTCATAATTCGTCCCGTTCTGCTGACGTAGCCACTGGCTTGTCTTCGTCGTCCCCCCCCCCCCCCCCCCCTCGTTTTTTCACCCCAGGATCTTGGTCCTGGCAGACTTGGTGTCTGGTCCCCAGGGAGGACACAGCTCCAGCGAAAGGTCTGGGGTGACAGCTGTCGGGAGACCCTGATCTGAGTCCCAGTCAGAGCTGTGAGGCCGAAGCTTTGATCACAAAAAGTCCAATTCCAGGTGCGGGGATTTCGAGAGCTGGTTCCAGGAGCCGCGCTGCCTTTGGCATCCCAGTTTTTGAGTATTTTTTATTTGCCCTTGTAAACTTGTGGAGTGTTTCAGAAATACCAACTTTGGTGCGCCTGGGTGGCTCAGTCGGTTGGTTAAGAGTCCAACTTCGGTTCAGGTCATGATCTCACGGTTCGTGAGTTCGAGCCCTGCGTCGGGCTCTGCGCTGACAGCTCGGAGCCTGCTCCTGCTTCTGTGTCTCCCTGTCTCTCTCTGCTCCTCCCCTGCTCACACGCTGTCTCTCTCTCAAAAATAAAGATTAAAGAAAAAAATTTAAAAAACAAAAAAGAAATACCAACTTTGTAGGGTCCATAAAATACGGGGTCACACCCTTGGAAGCAGTGCAGAAATTTGAGGTGGCCCGACACGTCCGCCCCTGGCCGGCACCCCTCTCAGAGGTACGTGTTTTTCCAGGAAACTGTGCCGTTTCGTTGCTGCATCACACGTTCTAGGTTTTTCTTTAGAAGATCAGGTCTCCGTATGCGCGACCCCATCTGGCAAGTAGGGGGAAGAGAAAGCCATCAAACCAAATACTTCCCAAAGTAAGAATTCTTGGGGATTGTCTTCTCGGTTGATAAAGTGTGTATAGCAACCTATTCGGTGATCGGGGTTTTCAACCGAGACCGAGGGAAGGGCGCACGTGGCACTGGAGAGGCTGTGCGGGGCAAGGGACAGCGTCCCGCCACGGGGTCTCTGAGGAGCCTGGGCGTGTATTGCTGGTTCGCGTGTGACTGGACTCCAAGCCGGATTTTGTTCTCCTGATTTGGACGGTTTTCTCAGAATAATTAAACATCTCTTTGGAGGAAATGGTTCCCTGCACCTCTTGCGTAACTGCCTTCACCAGATGAGTCTCACGTAGGTAACAGTTTTAATGTTGTCTCTTACAATGCTGTCTTAACGTCGTCTGAAAATCAAGAGTGAGCTATTTCAGAGGAGAACAGCACCGGGGTTGCTGGTTTGTCCTCGCCACCCTGGGTTTGCTCTTCAGTGTCTCTGCGAGGAAACAGGCCCCCTTTCCGTACAGCGTTTAATACCTCAGCGTGACCACCCAGGTTAACAGGTGATAAAACTCTTGAATGTAAAATTGTACAAACAGCTTATTTCTCAAGACCAAATCCTTTACGGTGTTAATTCAGTGGACAGATGGGACTAGAAGCCGTTAAATATTTTCCCTCCACCCCGAGCAAGCGGCATGGTCCCCTGTGTTCATCAGCGGCGAGAGAGCAGTGTTCTCTGGCTGCTTGTGGTCATTTGGTTTTTAAGTTTATGATACCCTTAAGACAAAACAGAAACTACACAGGAATTCCTTCAGGAGGACCGACATACATCACCCTACCAGAACTCTTGTGCGTTGCACGAGTGAGTAACTGTTGGGGTTTTTTTTAGCAGAGGGAAGGAAAGGAGCCGGACTTAGGTGGGAAGAGGGGAACGTTCTGGACTGCCGGAAAGCTGTCTTGTCTGTCGCCTGTCATTTCCTAGCTCCAGCTTCTTGCACAGCTCAAAGAGAAGAGATGGAAACGTATTTAGTGACGCACAAGGTACAGAGAGTGCAGGCAGCAAAAGGGAACTGCCCCGGAGCCCCGTCCCTCCGCCTGCCGTCAGCTGTCAGCCCCTTGTGGGCGGCCACGAGTGATCCCGGCTCCTCTCTCGTTCGCCTAATGAGAATATCTGCTCTGAATGGCTTTCCATCTTTTTGGTGGAAACCTTCATCGCATTGTAGTGGGTCTTAGAAGTTTAGGAAAAAATAGGAAAAGAGTCCACGTTAACCATAGATGTTCTTATCCTGTGCAAAATGTGAGCATCTTGGAATAATGGAGGCACAGTCGATGTATTGTAGCTTTGTTTTGTGAAGTCAGGCATTTGTGTACATGTTGCATATGTTACCTATTTTATGAAAAAAGGAGGAAACCAGGGAAAATCTTATGAAATGCTCAGTTCTCTATGAAAAATAGCCCTCTTGGTCAAAAAGGGCCTGTTCGGTCTCTCGCATTCGTATAGGAGGGTCCTGTTGGCCATGTTCTTGAGTTCACCGGTCCTCACCTCCAAAATAGTTGAGGCACAGAGAGCGAAGCCGGGGGTTTCTTTCTCTCCAGAGTCCTCCCCCACCCCTCCCCAACTGCCATGGCTTTTCCACTGAGCGTCACAGGTCTGAAAGAACCTTCGTTTGCAACCACATCTGGCCCTATGTAACCACTTCATCTATAGCTGGAGCCAGGTCAGTGAGGACTGGTTTTGTCCTTCAGATTTTACGGTAGAAATTTTCCATAACTTAGATGAACTAAATGTGTATCTCCAAGATTTTGATGAGTGTATAGCACATCTATGCTTTAAGTGTGAGATGTGCCGAAAATCATAATTCCTTAAACTTAACAATCTTGAGATGTTAAATGCTTATTCAGTGCTTATTACAAAGAGGCTTTTAAAGAATAATGGTTTTTTGATCCTTCTGTTTACATGTGCTGTTTTGGCTGGGAAACTTCTGTTTGCAATTTGAGCTCTTGTGTAGGGGTGGGGTTGGTGAGCAGAGGGGAAATAGAAATTTTCTTTTCCTTCTTTTTTTTTTTGTTTTTGTTTTTGTCTTTTTGAGAGGAGAGAAAGAGAGAGGGTCCCACGCAGGCTTCGCACTCAGCACAGAGCCCAACGCTAGGCTCAGTCCCACAACTGTGAGATCATGACCTGAACCAAAACCAAGAGTCTGACGCTCAACCGACTGAGCCACCAGGCGCCACCGTATTTCCATTTTTCTGACGACTTCCAGGTTTCCTGGCGGGGCAGATGGCCGTTATTACATTGAGCCCTTTCCCGTCAGCCCGTTAGGCTCTTCCTCCCTTTGCTAAGACCTCTGCCTCCCCCTCTCGACATGGTCGTAGACGAGTTGTGTGATCCAGGGTTACAGTCGGCTCGTGTTTTGCTGAAGACGAAGTTTGTGTTCCTGTCTCTCGTTCTCCTCGTTACTGCTTGGGTTTTGAGAGACACTTGCTTATTCTGTGATCTCGAAGTCGGAGGTCCCTCTGCTCATCTCCTCTCCTATCATGGTGCCTTTCCAGCAATTGAGAGGAGAGTGTATGCAACCATCAGCCCCGGGGTAGAGGACTATATTAGTTCGGTACAGACCATCTGGAAAAATTGTTCCTGCGTGCTTTAACCCTCTTCTCCCCAAAGTGTCACCGAAATCTTTTGCGCCAAATTCTGAGCAGCAAATCTCCGTTAATACCATTCTTATTTGAGTTATCAGGCTGACTGCCAAGTGGCAAAAAGCTGAACCCCTCGTTCCATACCAGGTACTGTAGTTAGTTGTAAACCATTGTTTTCTTACGTCCATCCAACAAAAAGCACTTCCTAAAATTTTAAGTAGTGGCTCTCCAAAGTTTATAGTGGGAAACCATTGTGTTTTGACAGACTACTTTTGAGATGCATCCTTTGACCTAATTTTAGTTGACCTAAATTATTCTCCAGTTACCATCTTTACAGTAATTTGAAACCGTTTTCTTTTCAGCTACGAACATGTATTTACTGTGTTCTGTGCTAAAATAATATTTCCCCATATGTATCTACAGTAGTGGTTCTCACACTCGAATCTAAGAATCCCTTGGAAGCTTAGTCTCAGTCTTGGTCTGCGTCTCCGGAAACTGATGTGGCAGGTGTGGAGTAGGACCTGGGAATTTGTAATTTTCTGAAGTTGTTAATCCATATTTAGTGATCAGTTCAGGAACACTCTTTTTAAATCTACTTATCTCTTGACATTTTGAGTCGTATTCTCGTTGGTCTTTGCTTTTGGCTGCCATAAAGCCAGGTCATTGGAACTTTGATTTCACTATGTTGAGGCCAGTGCTGGAGCCAGTTGGACTTTTTAACATTTAAGACCAAGGAGCTATTATAGGACCCGTTGTTGATGATGAACAGTTTTCGGCTGAACGCTATATGGCTTCAAAGACTATGGTGCCTAGCAATTTATTTGATGGTTTTTTTTTTTTTTTTAAATTTTTTTTTTTTTTATTTTTGGGACAGAGAGAGACAGAGCATGAACGGGGGAGGGGCAGAGAGAGAGGGAGACACAGAATCGGAAAGAGGCTCCAGGCTCCGAGCTGTCAGCCCAGAGCCTGACGCGGGGCTCGAACTCACGGACCGTGAGATCGTGACCTGGCTGAAGTCGGACGCTTAACCGACTGCGCCACCCAGGCGCCCCTATTTGATGTTTTTTAACCACACCTAGAAACAGAAGAGAAAAAACCGATCTTGGAGTTACTGATTCAGGCCTGCCTAACAATTTATATAAATCAGGTATCACGAACATAGGAATTTAAAGTTATCAAGATCTCTGTGTAATGTGGAAAACCAAATCAGTGCACATTCAGGGGTTGACTCCTCCTAAATAGTTTTCGAGCTAATACGCTTCTATTTTTGTCCCCCGTGAAGGGAGAATTGAAAATTAGTCCCGTTACTGGTGCTTTCTTCAGCAGAAGTAGTGAAAGTAAACGTGGGTATTTTAACGACGTGAGAAAGAGATTACTGCTTCGATGATGTCTGTACACAGTGCTTATGTCTGCAGTGATCTATGGGTGCCATTAAATTCCTGAAGAGAACGTAGTATAAATTAGAAAATCTTAAACACACAGGCTTGTCATCTGGCCTACTATTTTCAGATTGCTACAGATTAATGTGACCATTTACTGGCCTGGAAGGAGGAAAGTTGCTAATTTAAACCAGATTAGTATGTTCTACGTTGTTAAAGCATTCCTTGATCCTAAAAAGTAAAGATGAAAAGGACTGGTAATTTGATGTTTACATGGGAGGTTTAGTTTCCTGTGGTTGCTGTCTAGAGGCTCCGGGTTTGTGTCCGTGGTATATGGATAAATGCAGGCCAGATGCCAGTCTGCTGTCTAAGCGTGGGGCTCCTGGGGGTGCCAGTCCCCTGTCCAAGCGTGGGGCTCCTGGGGGTGCCAGTCCGCTGTCCAAGCATGGGGCTCCTGGGGGTGCCAGTCCGCTAAGCGTGGGGCTCCTGGGACACCTGTTGTGTTGCAGGCGTGTCAGGTATTGGACATACAGTGGTGAGCGACACAGATGGCTTCTAGTATTTAGTGTTAATCAGATCCTAACAGGCAGAAGGATGTGGTTTAACTTTGACCAGGAAAGTGACTCGTGTGTTAGTTAGCATGTGCTGTTTCTTAGCAGGGGTATTTTTGTGTTCATTTTTCTCCGTGTATTTATCCCATTTGCAACATAATATTTGTATGCAACATATATAACTGTTAACTGGGATTAATCAAAAAGGATTTATAGAAAAAAAGTTTAATGGTTGTTGGAAACTTTGTAAAAAGTCAACTCTAGGGGCACCTGGGGGGCTCAGTCGGTTGAGCGTCCGACTTCAGCTCAGGTCATGATCTCACGGTTTGTGGGTTTGAGCCCCGCGTTGGACTCTGTGCTGACAGCTCGGAGCCTGGAGCCTGCTTCAGATTCTGTTTCCCTCTGTCTCTCTGCCCTTCCCCTGCCCGCGCTCTGTTTTCTCTCAAAAATAAATAAGCATTAAAAAAGTTTTTAAAAACATCAACTCCAGGGTCCCTGGGTGGCTCAGTTGGTTAAGCGTCCAACTTGGGCTCCGGTCACAACCTCACGGTTGGTGAGTTCGAGCCCCGCACCAGGCCCGCAGCTGTCAGCACAGAGCCTGCTTCAGATCCTCTGTTCCCCTCTCTCTGCCTCTCCCTTGCTCTCTCTGTCTCAAAAATAAATAAACATTAAAAAAATTTTTTTTAAATCAACTCTGTATTCTCAGTGAACAGAATATAATAAACTGAAAATGGCATTTGAAACCCTAATGGTTATTCAGTATGTTTTTATTGGATAGGTAGTAACAATATATTCAGACTTCTAATTGTTAAGAGTTATAGGGGAAAGGACCCCACCTGACTTCTTGAGGCTGGATCTGTGTCTTCTGTCGCGTCCCTCCCGGCTCTGCAGAGAAGTCAGCAAGCGAGAGAGCGGGTTCACTGAGGGTGTATGCATCTGAGCATTTTATCTTGGTAATGTTGACATGACCATTATGCTAATAGAATGGAGAAAAATTGTTTAAATTGAAAGGCTATTCTTAAATTGCTATTATTTTGAGCACTTGAACTTAGTGGTAAACAAGTTAAAAATGTTTGAAATGTGATTTTTCTTAAAAATACTTTGAAGTTCTGGCGCCTGGGTGGCTCAGTCAGTTAAGCTTCTGACTTCGCTCAGGTCGTGATCTCACGGTTTGTGGGTTTGAGCCCCATCCTATGTCAGGCTCTCTGCTGACAGCTCAGAGCCTGGAGCCTGCTTGGGATTCTTTGTATCCCCCTCTCTCTCAGCCCCTCCCCTACTCATTCATATTCATTAATTCATTCATTCATTCTCTCTCTCTCTCTCTCTCTCTCTCAAAAATAAATAAACATTAAAAAATTGAAAAAACTTTTAAGTTCTTCTTAAGTTCCCTGAAGAAGTCTCTTGGCTTCAAATTACCCGGTTTACTATGAGTTTATCTTTAGGTTTTATATTTGAATGCTGGTTATTGATCTTTTCAAAAGAAGGATCTTTTTTAAAAATGGAAGCTTTTATTTGAGAATTGAAAACTCGTTAGAACACGGGTTATTTTGTAACATAACTTTAGTGATTAAGAAAGTATGAGGAAATTGCTTTCTCTGCATTTTCTGAAGAGTTAGGAAACATTCAGAAGGATGAATTCCTGAAAGGAATAAGCTAGGCCGCCTTTATTTGGGAGGTGTCTTTTGTTGAAATGCAATAAATTCATGTCAGTTACACTTTTTTAAAATATTTAGGACTAGGAAATCATACTTAGTAGAGTTTGTTTGAATTATAAGCCCCCTTTTCCCAACTTTAAAAACTGACAATAAGTACGTTCAAGCTCTCATTCACACTTCATGCTTGTCGTAAAGCAACACGTTAATTGTATAGCGGTCTGAGGGGCACCTGGCTGGCTCAGCCACCAGAGCGAGCGACTCTTGATCTCGGAGTCATGGATTTGAGCCCCACGTTGGGTGTAGAGATTACTTGAAAATAAAAATAAATGAAAAGCAATCCAAGCTGACCTTGTTCAAGGTACCAAGTCATTTTCAAGGCACTGTGGTGATAAAAAAAAGTAGATATAGAGAGAAGGTAAGAAAGGGAAAGGTTTCTCTGCTTCTATCTAAATGAGGGTAATTGTTTAGAACGTTATTTTAAGATAGGAAAAATAAAATGATTGCTTAGTAGGACACTGGTACTTGGAGAAACTCCTAATCCTCTTCCGTGCCACCTCCTGCTGTAACTCAAACTTGTAATAGTAAGATCCTCTGCCTAGCATCGCTGTGACTCCATCATGTTTCGAATCAGAACTGCTGTTTCTTTTGTCCTATTCTATTATTTTTAAAAATTCAGCTTTATTGAAGTAAATTTGCATACAACAAAATTAGCTAATTTTAAGTGTGCAGTTGTAGTTACGACGAATGTGGTTATAACCACGATGTGGAACGTTTCCGTTACCCCAGAAAGTTTCCTGGTGTCGCTCAGGAGTTCATTCCTCTGCCACCCTTGGTCCCTGGACCTGCATTCTGCCTGGTGGCTCTCTGTAGCATTTCATATAAATTGGATCACATATTATGTAGTCCTTTGTGTCTGTCTTCTTTTACTTGGCACGGTAATTTAGAGACTCCTCCGTGTTGTCATCGGTGGTTGGTTGCTTTTTATTGCTAAATAGTGTTCCATTGTGTGCACGCGGCCCGATCTGTGTATCCACTCGCCATCTGTTGGCTACTCCGGCTGACTTGGTACTTGGCCGTCACGAGTCACGAATGAGGCCGCCGCGAACACGCCAGCACAAGCCTCTGTGTGGACGTGCGTGTGAGTACCTGGGAGTGGACCTTTGCTGTGGTACAAATGGAGCCTTTGTCTCGTAGTCTGGGCAGAGGAGGAAACCCATGTTGAACCAAGAGGATGAAACCTGTCCTGGGGAAAAAGCTGGATTGCCGACTGACCGTTAATTCTCTTCTTTGTACTTGTGTTTTATGTTTTGTCTTCTCCCTTTCCCCCCAACAAGCGCCTGCCTTTAATTGTAACTGTAAAACCTCTTCAAAAATGATATTCCTTATTTAAAACTCAAATTTGTACGAAAAGCCTAAATTTTGAATGGGCTAGTTGAACCATGGCTGGTTTGTAATAGTTCCCGTCCCCTTCCCCCTAGTATTTCTGCCTTCTACTAAGTTTTATTTTTTTGGAGCCTTTTTTTGTTTCTTTCTATATCACCGTTCTCCTCAGAGTTGGGACCTGCATGGTATGATCTGAGTTAAGGGAAATACATAAGTAGCTACAGATAAAGGTTTATGATTTGTAGTGTCATAGTTTGGGGTTTGCTGGAAACTTGGCTGCAGACTGTGTTGGTCTGACTTAATGATTCATGAAACCTCTGAAGGGAGCTTAATTTGCTGACTCATGCATGTTATAATCTCCTTGGCAGTATAGGTAAGACTTGATTTAGAAACAAGGGATGCCTGGGCGCCTGGGTGGCGCAGTCGGTTAAGCGTCCGACTTCAGCCAGGTCACGATCTCGCGGTCTGTGAGTTCGAGCCCCGCGTCAGGCTCTGGGCTGATGGCTCGGAGCCCGGAGCCTGTTTCCGATTCTGTGTCTCCCTCTCTCTCTGCCCCTCCCCTGTTCATGCTCTGTCTCTCTCTGTCCCAAAAAAAAAATAAAAATAAAAATAAAAAAAAAAAAAAAGAAACAAGGGATGCCTGAAAACTTGCTTCCTGCCCTCCTAAATAGATTATGTATGTATACTAATCATACATATTAGGGACTTTCGGTTCAAAATTGACTTAATTTTACATTGGAGTTCATCAGCTTTCTTTCACAGTGTGGATTATTCTGATTCTTGTATTAAGAGAGCATCAACCCGGGCACCCGGTTGGCTCAGGTGGCTGACCGTCCAGCTTCCCCTTAGGTCACGATCTCAAGGTTCGAGAGTTCAAACCCCCATCGGGCTCTGTGCTGACAGCTCAGAGCCTGGAGCCTGCTTAGGATCCTCTTTCTCCCTCTCTGTCTGCCCCTGCCCCCCCCTGCCTTTGCCCCACTCCCACTCTCAAAAAGAAACACTTAAAAAAGAGGAGCACGAACCGGCAGCAATCAGAGATTGGCATTTGAATTAAGATCAGAGGAAAATTTGGAAAGCTAGTACTTAGGTCCAGTGGGCAGAGGATCTGATAACGTCTGTCTGAGAAAATGGGAGAGAACACAGGAATTTTGGTTGGGATAAAATATCTTTGCCCGTTTTGCGGTTAGGCATTCTGCGATGGCCTGTTAAAGTGCCTCCTTTAAACAAGGTATGCCATCAGGTTAAAGAGATTAATCTGCTAGAGAGCAGGTCAAAGAAGGCCGTAGCTGTGTAACGGAGCGGATCTGGAATTGGCTGAAGTACAGTAAATGTTGTGCCCCGGTGCTCATACCTGATGCAGAAGGTATCGCGTATAGGAGACTAAAATTCGTCGCTTCTTCCTGGGTCATCCCTGTTCAGCGTTGACTTTCTGATTTTGCTGGGTATCTACCCCTCCAATTCCTGTCTTTGTTACACTGTGAGCCAGGTGATGCGTGCTATCATTCCACTCCTTTCCAAAGGGAATTGTTTGCGCGCCTTTCCCAATAGAGAGACTATTGTTCTGTGCCTCTTGACAAGCAAAAAAAGGAGTGTGGGTATAAGATGCAAATAACTGTACAGCGCTCAAAGCTGTGCTCTACAGCTGTTAGTCTTGTAAAACCCCTTCCACTAGTTGCGAAGAGGATGGTGGAAGATTGAACGGAAGTTACAATGCGCAGGGAAGATGTGTGGGGCCGCTGGGGAGGAAGGGGAGCTGGGCATTAGTGGTGTGGCGGTGTGTGGCCATCAGGATGGTCTCCTTTCCCACGCCTTCTCTCGTTCGTAGTCCCCTCTCTGTTTTCTTTCTTTTTCCCTCCAGCTTTATTTCATGGTTCCGTGCCACGGACGTGTTTGTGTATTAGCCGCTTGTGGGCCAGCTTCTCAGTGATGACATTGTTACGTTGTCTTTTCCAGGTGTTCTCTAGTAAATGGGTGCTTCATCAGCTCTTTATTGGCATTTGGAGTTTATTTGGGGAAGGGCGGTTTAATATTTTCCTTACGTGTTGTTGATCACATGCCTCTTACTTTGGTTCTGCTTTGCTGCCTGGCATGAGCAGAAATTAACCTAATTTGGAAGGGACACTCACCTGCAGCTGCATCCCCAGTTGGAAGATGGCAGGGGCTCGGGGGGTCAGGGGAGGACTGTCCTGTGACCGCGGCGTGGTTTGGGGAAGGTTGGGAGGAGGTGACGTGCCCTTGACTCCGATCCACTGAGCCACACCTTGTCATCAGTGTGGAATGGCATGTGTCATGTAGCACTCCGCCGGATGTTTGACATGAGAGCACTATAATAACTCACCAAATCGGAAATCAGGGATTACTGTAATTGCCGTCGGATTGGAGTTTGAGTGGACGGACATCAGATTGGAAAAATGATACTCTTTCTTGTATCTTGAATACCTATTCAGAATCCTTAGAACATCAGCTTCGAATATTTATCTTTCTCAGGTTTTATTTTGAGATAATTTCAGGGCTGCCTGGGCGGCTCAATCGGTGAAGCGTCCGACGTCGGCTCAGGTCGTGATCTCACAGTTTGTGGGTTTGGACCCTGTGTCGGGCTCTGTGCTGACAGCTCAGACCTTGGAGCCTCCTCGGATTCTGTATCCGCCTCTCTCTCTGCCTTTCCCCAGCTTGCACTCTGTCTCTTTCTTTCTCTCTCTTTCAAAGTAAACATTTAAAAATGGTTGGAAATAATTTCAAGTTTATGGAAAGTTACATTAATAATACAAAGAATTCCCATATACCCCTTGGCAAGGTTCACCCACTGTTAACTCTTTGCCACGTTCACTCTGTCATTCTCTTATTTTTTCCTGGATGGTTTGACGGTAAGTTGCACGCATCATGTCCTTTTCCCATGTAAGGCTTATGCAGATATTCTGACAAGGCCATTCTTGTATTTTCGAAGACAGTTCAGTTATCGAATAAGGGAGATTTAACACCGATTAATAATAGAATTCTCTAATACATGGTCCACTTCCGAATTTCTCTATTTCTCCCAGAAATGCTCTTCATTAATTTTTCTCCCGATCCAGGATCCAGCCTAGAATCATTTGTGGCATTTGGTCACTTTGTCTCTTTATTGTCCCTTCATCAGGAACGCTTTAGCTTTTACCTTCTTGACGTTGGTATTTTGTGAAGAGTGACCATTTATTTACAGAATCTCTCTCAATTTGAGTTTGTCTGATGTGTCCTTTTGAATACCTTTGGGAAACGCAGAGTCAGCGGGGACACCACGTTAGTGTAGTGATGTGTGCTTCTCGGTGCATCGTGTCAGGGGGCACGTGTCCGTCTGTCCCCTCATCGGGGAAACTAACTTGTGGTCTTTGGATCAGTGTGGTATCTTCCAGGTTCTTCCACTTAAAGGTTTATTATTTTTCATTTTGTAGTAAGTCATCTGTGGGGAGCTGACTTTGAGGCTGCTCTGTTCCGTACCAGACTTTCCCTATAGACAGTGTTCCCTATCAGACTTTCATCCACAAAGAATTTCAGCATGCTTTGGTCATTTGGGCGGAGTCATTTATTACTGTGGTGGTTGAGGTTCAAATATCGAATTGCACACACTCAGTGCTACAGGAGGGAGCGTGTTCTAGCTGTTGGCTTCTTCGGCATTTGATGTAATTTTTTAAAATCTTTTTTTAATGTTTATTTATTTTTGAGACGGAGACAGAGCGCAAATGGGGGGGGGGGGGCAGAGAGAGAGGGAGGCATAGAATCTGAAGCAGGCTCCAGACTCTGATCTGGTAGCACAGAGCCCGATGCGGGGCTTGAACTCACGGACTGTAAGATCATGACCTAAGCCGAAGTCGGACGCTCAACCCACTGAGCCACCCAGGCTTGGCCCCAAGCATTTGAACGTGTCTTATGTTGAACTGGAACCGGTCTTCTGAGACGTCCACACAGTGCTTCACACCTGAACTCTTGTACCACCCAAGATAAGCCTGCTCCTGTTTTCTCTTTAGCAGCCCTTCAGAATGCATCCCTTTTTGATTTTTCTCTCGGTTCCTTCCATTTCTAGTGGTCGTTTCTTGTTAAGAGATGGCTCTCTTGAGTTTGGGACCACCCTGTTGGTTTCATGATCACGCTCATTTACTAGTGTCCACACTTCACATAGGAAACCCCATCCGCAAACAGTTCTAGGTATGTTTTTACCAGGACAGTGGATTGCCGTTGCCTATAATCTGGCTCGATGCTTAAGAGCAGTAGGCCTGGGAGACAAATCTGGGTTCGAGTCCTGTCTCTGTCACTGATTAGCTCTGTGATCTTAAACAAGTTTCTAGCATCTCCAGACTTCAGTTGGAATAATTGCACCTACCTTTTTGAGGGTGGAATGAGGATTAGTGTGCGTGTAAAATTTGGGGACAGGGCCAGTGACACCATAATCACTCATTAAATGTTGATTGTTGTTCGTAGACAGAAAACACATTTCTGTTTTACAGCCCGAGATGGGTACAACTTATTTTTTAGCTGTTGTGTCCTGCTGTAGGCTCATTTAAACCTAAGGTGATAATCAGCAAGTTGAAAAGAGTTCTGAAGCACGGTTAGGTTCTCGGACAAGTACTTTAACTTGTGTGAAAGTTATTCCATCGGGTTCCGTCAGCTTTTATGAGGTGTGAATTATTTCTTAAACCGTTTGCATGTACATATAAGTAGATTATAAACAAACATTTGTCTTTTGTAGCAAAGCAAACGTGCGGTAACTTACTTCAGCATTAAGTAATACTTCAAAAAGTAGCCAGTGAAATTGAGTATTTGGACGTTACTTCTCATGGTGTTTCTAACCATGTTGCTAATATAAATAGTAAGTTTACGCCGTGAAATGCTGAAGTATTAACTAAAATTCTCTGTAGAAATTTGAGGCCCATGTTTTTTATATCCAGGTATTCTAGGACATTTTGATTGAATGCAGTTTTATTTTCCAGACAAGCCTTCTAACGCTTGGTAAACCTGTAGCAGAAATGCTGCTATAGAGATGTGCATTGGTCGGTAAACGTGCTGCAGACTTTCATAGCAAATGTTAGAAATACGGCTCTTACTTCAGTCGAAACGGGACCCAGAATCTCATTCTCCCCACCCAGGAGGGTCCCAAGGGATATTCTTGGGGCACTGAAGTCATCCCCATTGACTGTTTGTAAAAGTCGTTCTTCTGTTGCTGGACGTTTATGCTAAATAAATTAAACTTTAGAGACACAAAAATACCTAGTTTTGCTTATTTGGGGGTATAAATGATCATATAAAAAGTAATCCTTGCCCACCTAACCTGTGGCCAGGTGAAGAAAAATCTGTGTGGTAAAGTTGCGTATTGCTGTATTGCACGTTGGTGTCAAATACCAAGTGAAGTGTTTTTATTAATTTTCCCTCAACACCCTTTTTATGTAGCTATAAGAGTGAAAGCACTTCTTAAAATTTCAGACAATTAAAATGTACACAATTTTAACTGTCTCAACTCTGTTTCATGTTAAATGTGTTACAGGAATGAATCTGAAGTCTGCTGCAGTAAAACACTGAAGGCTTTAAAATGTTTTCTTGCATAAAACTCAAACTTTAAGTAGCTGCTTATGAGGATAGGGAAGGCAGGAAGCTAATGTCTGTCTCAAGATACAGGACAGCTGTTTGCCCATCAGCTTCAACTGTGTGAGTAGACTCAAGCCCATGACCCTGTGTGACCCTGTGTGATGGGGGTAGTCGCTTAAAATGTTTAAATCTGAAGTGTTTGGAGAGACACCAAAGGCAGCATGATGAGACGTTTTTTAGGGTCTGTTTTTTTCTGGTGGGTAAGATACTAAGGGTGGGGTGGGTGGGAGATATTTATAAAATATTTTTGGGAGTAACACTTAATAAGTAAGTATTATTAGTGACCATGCATCTTTTTTTCAGAATTATTTTAAGCATTGGAATCTGCATTACTTAATCGTATTATGGTGAAGCAAAAGGTCAGAGTTCTTCAGATTGCTGTTTATTTTGCAATTGATTTCAGCTTTTTAATATTAATGTTTTTAAGGGACAACCATAGAAATGTATTTTGGAAATACAGCGTTACATATCAATGTAGGAAATTGCTCTTGGGAATAATTTCATAACATAAATTACAACTAGTAATTTTTGAATAGCTCTGTTTAACTAGAAAGAGCATGTATTTAAAAATAAAGGAACTCTTGGTCCCTAAATGCAGTTGGAAGTCTTTTAGACTTGCCAACTTTGTGTTTTAAAAGTGCTCTGATAATAATGAAAGTACCTGTTGAAGAAAAAACTTCTTAATCAGTCGGAGGCCAGCAGGGATGGGGGCTGATTTTTTTTTTTTTCCTACTTTCCCCTAGTTTTGTTTGTGTTCTGTATCGGCCTTTTTCCTCTGCGGATTTAGGAGCAGGACTCTCAATGGGACGACCTCCCCGCTTAGGGGAATGCGTGGTGTGGACGGAAGAGGTGATTAAAATATCAGCCGTTGCTGGAAGCAGAGTGATGAGCGTGTAGACAAAAACGTGTCCCGTCTTATTAACCGTTCAGGGAGGCTTCGGGGGAAGGGATGGCATTTGCAGTAAGGCGAATTTACTCTGCCTCTCACCTCACAGATGTTTTGGCTGAAGGAAAGTCACAATCGAGAGTCTCTGGAACCGGTGAGGTGGTTGCGAAGGCGTTAGAGAGCCCGCAGAGCGTACCCCGGATGTGGGCACTCGGATGAACGTGGCTGGAGGGTCCGGGGCAGGGAGGAAGGGTGTGTGGTCCGTTCAGAAGCGCGGAACACGCCAGGTCACGGTGTGTCCTTCCCCCTGGCTTGGCCAGTGGATGCGCAGCCGTGGGGGACCCTCCGCGGGTCGTCTGATTCCTGATCTTCCAGAAGCCCTGAAAACTTAACAACCTCCCTGTTCTTAGTGCTGACGCGCGCTAAGGTTCGAGTCTGCGGGCCGAGCCCAGTGCTGCCTCGCGTCTCTTCCCTCCCATCTTCTGAGATGAGTGTCAGAAATAGAGAAAATTCAAGGTGAAGGAGGCCTTTAGAACATCCTCATGAAACTTGGATGTTGAAGACGAGGTTAGGCGGAAAGGACACACATGGGCAAGAGAAGCTTCTGGAGCTTTCTCTGTGTCCTGTCCTTGTGCCCCCGGGGCAGGTGGAGGACAGGGCTGAGGGAGGAGCGCTGTGCGGGGGCCAGGGAGCACCCCCCTCCCACCCCCCCCCCCCACCCCCCCGCCTCTGCCTCAGCACCCTCTACCTTGCCTTGTGCCGATCCCGTGCCCACTTCCGGAACAGAGTCCCGCCCAGAACGTACACACGGGCTTCACTTCTTGGGTCGTTGCGTTTTGCAGTAAGCGCGAGCACAGAGCCCCGGGGTCGCGGGGGGCCGCGTAACACGAGTCCGTTAACGCGGTTCGGTACTCTGGCCGAGAGTCTGGCTGCATGGGGTCACATCCTAGCTGTGCCTTCTCACAGCATGTTTTATTGAGCATGTGATTTGGTCCGTGCCTCAGCGCCTGTCCTCTGTAAACACACGTTATGATTTGATACGCGATCTCGTGCGGCCAGGTGTCAGCGATACTTGCAGGATATCGTACTGTTAAACTTCGGCTGCTGCTGTAGCCAGGAGGGAGCACCAGGCGGTGTGTTCCAGATCCTCAGTAATAGATTTTAAGGCTTTAGGATTAAGAATTTCGAATCACAGGGCTCCTGGGGGGCTCAGTCGGTTAAGCGTCTGACTCGATTTCAGCCCAGATCACGATATGGTTCTTGACATCGGGCCCGCCTTGGGCTCTGCGCCGACAGCGTGCATGCGGCCTGCTTGCGATTCTGTCTCCCTCTCTCTGCCCCTCCCCTGCTCGAGCGCGCGCGCTCTCGCTCTCTCTCTCTCTCTCTCTCTCTCAAAATAAATGAAAAGAAACAAACATGGAATTTGGAAATCACAAAGTAAGGTATTTTCAGGTGGGTGTTGTGGGCAACATTTCTCTAGTAGTAGAATGGGAATCCGTAACTCTCCTGAGCTCCTGTGCTGGTCAGCTATAGACACTAGCCCCATTTCAGATTCTCAGTAGCCTGATGTGGCTAGCGTATTTTCTAGATTTCTGGATTTGAATCAGGTAATGCATTTACATCAAACGTGACCTGCCTGATGACACACACCTCTTACTGTCTAAGAGCACAAAAGATTGGCTCTTGCAGCAAATGTGACTCCACAAAGGAAGAGGGAAGGAAACAAAAATATTTCTTGCAAAATCGCGGTGCAGGTGAGGTGTGTTTTCGCTGGGTTTTAGACCATTTACAAGTCCCCACAACTTCTCAAAAATAAAGGTGGGGACGAAAAGCACGTCAGACAGTGTTGCACGTCTTGAGTTCTGTCAGGAGTGACAGCTTCTGGGAGGAAAGTGAGCGTTCTGTACGTTCAGACGCTGGCGGAGTGCGCTCTGATCCAGAAGCCCCTTGGACAGCGGTGCCGTTCGGGGGGGTACGCTCATCTAAGGCTCCGGGAGACCGGGTATCAGTCGGTAGTTCTCGTGTACCGGAGTCCTCTCTGTGCGGGATGAGCCTACTACAGGCCAGAAGTTGTGTGGATTTCAGCCGGATGGTCACTCCTACTGTGTTTAGAGACAGTGCAGGAGCCAGGGCACCAAGAAGTAGAAACGTGACTTTCTGTTCCACGAGAAGTTACCAGCCACCACATTGTACTCGAGGAGCAGAACACATTTGGACAGACACCTGTCCTCACTAAAGAAAGAACACGAGAATGGAAACTCTTACGGAATTGCGAGAAGATTACGGCTTGGTATCTTTTTACGTGTGTGGTGTTGTACCTCTTCCCCACCCTGCCCCCGAGTTTAGATTGGGTCACCGGGTCGGGCGATCGCCCGGGTCCAGCAGGCTCGCCTGGAGGGGTCACCTGTGGTGCCGGCCGAACAGCGGGAGCTGAGGCCTGTGGGTACTACTGAGTGTATCGGAAGGGGTGTGGACAGGGAGGCAGTGACGGGCGGTATGATACTGAGCCCCCCTCACATCCGTGGGGGGGGGGGACCCTCGTGTGGCATTTTCACGGAGTGCTCACGAAGACCTAAGTGTGAGGTTTTCTGATGTAATTTGTAATTTAGGGAAGAAGTTTGGAGAACTTCAGACGGAACGATGACCTGTGCGCACTCGGGGCATCTCCCGCCAGAGGCGGAGAGGCCGCCTGATGGGGCTGGCGGCCTGGTTGTGCTCTAGGGCGTCGGTGCCGGTGTCTCGGCCTTATCCCAGATTGGCTTGCTGTTGGGCATCATACGCTCTTAATCGGGAACTCAGACTGGATTTTCCATATCTGTTTTAGCCATTTAAACCCCTTACTTCAAATGAAGTCTTTCCCAGAAACCTGATCTGTAAGACCTAAAAGGACCTGTTCTTGAAACGGAGAGGTTTCAGTCTTCCGCCTCCACTTTCTCCCCACCCTCGCCCTCTGCCTCCACCGTCGTTGATTAGAATTCAGCTTGGGGCGCCTGGGTGGCTCAGTCGGTTGAGCGTCCGACTTCAGCTCAGGTCACGATCTCGCGGTCCGTGAGTTCGAGCTCTGCGTCAGGCTCTGGGCTGACGGCTCAGAGCCTGGAGCCTGCTTCCGATTCTGTGTCTCCCTCTCTGTCTGCCCCTCCCCCGTTCATGCTCTGTCTCTCTCTCTCTCTCTCTCAAAAATAAATAAATGTTAAAAAAAAAAATTAAAAAAAGAAAAAGAATTCAGCTCCGAGAAGGATTGTCTGAATGGTTAGCGCGACGGGAAGATGCTTACCACGCACCCCCTTAGGTGCTTTCCGATTTTAGCTTTGACTGGCTCCTCGTAGACTGGCTGTTCACTGAAGCTGGCCACGATACTGCTGCTTATATTGAAAGGCGGTACCGGTAAACGACCCCAGAAACTAGCATTTTACTTTCAGATCTTGTCGGTCCTTTCGCATCGTGCTCTGCTCCTGAAACTATGGGAACAGCTCTCCCGTCATCCGAGTCCAGATGATCTGTACTTACGGGTAATTGAGTTTGTTTTTTTTCTGGGTACGTTACCTCTTTACCAGTCCTGCCCTTCTGTGCATTATTAGCTACTAGGAGGAATAGAGCCAAGTGATGCCTTCTCGTTTGCAAATAAGCCCTTATGGACATGTGTTCTGTTTGTCGACAGCATACCAGACCTCTCCTCGTTTTTCTGCCACTTCTCCTTCTAATGTTGTCACACAGCCATACCGGTAAAGTCTCCTGCAGTCCCTTTGAGAACAACAGGAGGTATGTAACGGGGTGGTTAGGGAGGTGTTCGCGAACCGCACCTGCTAAGCCTTCCTCCCCGTCCCTGTTGCCTGCGGACTGCCACTCGGGCTCCTCAGCCTGGCCGCGGGGGCGCTGCGGGTGAGGGTCCTGGTGGGAGTCTGCTCCCACATTCCTGTATCCCAGGCGCACGGGGTTCGCCGCCCTGGTGAGACCACATACTGGCCTTCACCCTGCCCTCCCACCCCTCCCTCCCCTGGTCAATAGGAAGTACACGCGCTTAGCAGGTTCTTTATTGGCAGTTATCTGGAATAAGCAGTGTGTCCTGTCGTGAACTTTTGAGAGGGGCATTTGGAAACCGTCCCCTCACACTTTTAGTCCCGAAGGTCTTATGGCCCCCGTCGGAAGTGACACGTATTCGGAGACGTGCTCGCGGGCAGGCGCGGTCTGTGGCCAGGGGGCCTCCCAGGTGTCCGGCCTCTGCTGCCGCGGCAGGGACAGAGTCGGGTTTAGGACTGCGGCCTCTGCGCCTTCGGTGGGGTTCCGGCCGCCCCGTGGCGCTCCCTCTCCGTGTGAACTGCGGGTGTTTGACCTGAAAAAGCCACCGGGGCGGAGATTTCTGTGCCTTTATGGGTCAGGAAGTGTTTGGCAGTCGTCTCGCTTGATCCTCCCGAGTCCCGTAAATTAGAAGAGACACATTATCGCTGAATTTTAATACGAGGAACCAGAGGCTGACCATTTATCTTAAGTCGAAGGTGGCAGAATCGGAACCAGCTTGAAGATCAAGCCCGACGTGTGTTGTTCCCGCTGTGCCCCCGTGTCCCTGCGGCTCTGCTGGGGCCCACGGTTGTGCCTCTTTCCGCGATAGCACTTGTTACCCTTCTCCCCAGGGTGTTACGCTTGCGCCAAAAAAGAAGTCAACTTCCGGAATACCTTGCAGTCATCTTGGCCATCTATTTGTTTAATGCCCCTGTGAAAGTCGAGTCCCCAAACTGTATTTTTGGTGCCGCTTGTTAGCATTTTGTGTTTTTGTGCCAAGAGGACCGATGTAGTTTTGGGGTTAGATGTGCTGTCTTTGCAGATAGGTGAAAGTCACACATTAATATTCCTGTCCTTCTACGTCTGTTGATCCTTGAGAGCAGAGCTGTATCATAACTTCTGTCTTTTACAATGCGTAGGGGATCGGTCGGCACCATAATCAGTGTATCAAACAAGGCACCCTTGCCGGGAGGTAAAACTGACTCTGTTGAATACTTTTGCTGTATCTTTCCTGATAATATTTCAGCTACAACATTTTGGAAATCATTCATTTGCTCCCCCAACATCTATTTCAGTACTTGTTGCTATGTGCCTGGCATTGGATCCAGAACTGGGATTGGCAAGTTGTGGCCCACTGGCCAGACAAACCCACTTTGGCCACCTCTTTTTGTAAATACAAGTTTTATTGGAACGCAGCTCTGCCCGTCCATTTTTTTCCCCAGGATTAGACAATCTAACTTCAATAATAAAGATACATTTGGGGTACATTGGTGCTTAAGAAAACAACACATTCATTTTTGACATCGTTTACCATGAAAGAATTAAAAAAGCATTGGACCTTTTAGAAATAACTGGGTTCTTGTTTTAGTTCTTCCACGTCATCCATCCATCCATCCATCCATCCGTCCGTCCGTTCGTTCGTCAACCAACACAACTGCCTTCTGTTTGCTGGGCCCTGTGTCAGTCACTGTGGGATCGTGACTCTGCCTTTGCAGAACAAGTGTAAAGGACAAGCCGTTAGACAAACCACCGAGGATAGGTAGCACAGAGTGCGAAGTACGGTGAAAAGTGTACGTACGGGGTGGCACAGCAGTACCCAGGAGAGGGGTCAAAATCTGATGGAAGAGAGAGAGGGGTCACGGAAGGCTTCTTAGAATAGTAATCTTGATAGGGATCCACGAGGATAAGTAGAGACAAAATGTGCAAAAACTAGGGGGTGTGGAGTGAGGGGAAGGAAGGGTATTTTAGGCAGAATGAGCAGCCCCGGTGAAGGCATGGAAGGATGGAAAGTATCTGCTGACATCGTTGCCGTTGTTTTTGTTTTTGTATCACTTCTCATTTCTGAACTTGAGGAACATGCCACCTTTTTAACAGAAGAAAGTGTAACCAGTAAACTATTCAGAGGAAACACAGAGGCAGAGAGAGTAAGCCTCTCATCCGCAGCCCTGCCTCACCCCTCCCCAGAGGTCAGCGCTGTCCGGGTGCCCTGGAGCCCTCGTAGCCCTTTTCGGTGTATCCGCAGACAAGTCTGTTTGTAAACGCAGCTCATTTTCCTTCCTTTTGCGTGTGAACTTCTGCAGCGCTGGTCCTCACCCACCGAGGCTGCAGTGACGGCCCGCGTCGCTACGGACGCGCGTTTGCACGCACGAGCGGCGAGTATCGGAGCGCGGGACTTTCTGCGTCGAAGGGTGCTGTCTATTTTCTCTTTTAATAGCCAGTCAAGTCTCCTGCCAAGCAAACTCGCGGGTGCCCGTTTCATGCCGTCCGTCCGAGGCTTTCGCGCTCGCACGCCCGTTCGTTTTGATGACGACTGTGGCTTCTTTCTCACGACCAGAGTGGCGGTGAGCAGCCGTGACCCTCCACCACGCGGCACACAAAACCCGGGTTATTCACGCCTCGGCCCTTTAGAAAAAATCGTTTGCCAACCCCTAATCCACAGTGCTGGGAATATATTCCTGAAGAAACAAGATAATTGTCTCGTGTATTTAGTGGTTTTTCCTTTTTAGGTTACTTACTCTCCGTCCTTACAGACCGTGTTATTCATTCGTCGTTCTTGGTTAATTCCTGTCGAAGGTCGGTGTCGACGATCACAGGTCGCTGTCAGTTCTTTCCCTCTGAACGTGTGTAGGTTCGCGTCCTTAGTAGGCCTGTCCCCGAGAAGAGACATCGGGTGGGAGCGGTGTGCCCAGGCTGTGTCCCCGGCGCACCTGAACCAGGGTGTGGGTGGGAAGCTAGGACGAGGACGACTTCGCTGTGGTGCCAGTGTGTCAGAATAAGCCCACGAGGAAGAGTAAAGTGACATGTCCTCAGTATCAAGGTTTCATAAAATTAGTAATTTTATTGCTTCGCCAAGAACAGTCGTAAGTGAAAGCTGCTTTATTTATTTTTGGGCGGAGAGTTCCTCAGTGAAGAACACGGTGACATCTCGTACAGTGTGGCTCCTGCTGTCCTGCTGGGGCTCCAGCTGTCTGGCCCTCCATCGCTTTTATACCCCCGGTCAGCCTGGTAGCAGAGGCGGACCACCGGCTCACACGTGACCTCCTGGGCCTCTGAGAGGGTCTCCGATGTCCCCACGGGTCCAGAGGGAAGCTTTGGGAGCTACTGATAGAGAGCATGGCCTGTAGCCGGGTTGCTTCGGGCAACTCAGCTCCGTCACCCAATAGCTGTGTGACCTCCACAGCAGTTGACTTCACCCGGACTCCGTGCCTCCGTGTTCTCATCTGTGAAACGAGGGCGGCGACAATACCCACTTCACGGAACTGTCGTGAGTTGATGTTCACCCGGTCCTCACAACAGGGTTCGGTGCATGAAGCACTATGGAAATAGCGTTAAGTACGATCGAATAGTAAAACCAGTTATGCTCCCATAAAAAGTGCCGTACAGAGTTTCAGCGGAAAAGAAGTGATTTGAATTTGGAGGTTGACCATATGACACAGAAGAAATCAGGGGGAGATTCATTTACAAATGCTGGATGTTAAATTGGAGATTTGCTTTGGGAAGAGTGTCCTTAAAAGGGGTTGAGACAGAGGACGAAGCCGGGTCCGCATGATTGAATCATAAGCTTCTGGGTCAAAGAATTAAAAAAAAAAACCGGCCTTGCAGGTGGATCTTGCGTATCTAGATCTTAGTTTTGAGAAGAAAAGTGAATGAAAAGCCATGAATGTGGGACCCAGTGGGAAAATATGAATGCCCCCCCTCCGCCTTTTGCAGCCAAGAGTGTTGAGCTGCCTTGTGCAAACAACTCTGTCTTGATTCTTTAAGGTGTGCGACACAGAGCTAGGCCGGTTTGAAAACATAAAATTGACTGCAGCAGAAGTTTAATTATAAAGTTACTTCGTTTGGTGTGTAGACGTAAGCGTGAAGCCCTCTCTGAGTGAACGGAATCGGGAGACACATCCACGAGCTTAGAGCGCGAGGCCAGCCATCTTTGTTTGGTGCACCAACTGCACAGCCCTGTGTCGTGCCCCCTGCTGGCGGACCTAGGTCTCTTCTCAAACAGCAAATTCGTTTTTTTTAAAAAGAGTCCATTCCAGCTTCTTGCCTTGGGGTGAACACCTGAGCACTGCAGGTTGTGTGCTGGCAAGGTGGCAGGGCCGTGCCTTTCTTGCGGGCATCCGACAAATACTGAATGCCTGCCCTGTGCCGAGGGTATTTTCACAGCAGTGAACAGAATGGACGAAACCCCTGCCATGACTGAGATGTCATTGTAGTAGAGGGAATACAGACAAAATACGTGTAATTCGGCAGTAGATTGAGATTGAAATTAAGAGCGTTGAAGAAAAAACCGGAAAGGATGATAAAGGATGCCGGGACAGTTTTAAATAGGACGGTAATGGGCGTCCTCCCTGCAGGGGTGCCACCGGGACAGACCTGAGGGAGCTGAGGCAGCCTGGTCCTCAGGCTGTCCGGGGGGTGGGCGTTGCAAGCATGGAGTCCTGGAGAAGGGACAGACCTGGCCGGAGAGGAGATCGGATCACGGGGGACCGGATTGTGAAGAGCCGTTGTCACGGTGAGGAGTTAGGCTCTTACTCTTGGTGAGTGGAAAGCTGTTGGAGGATTTCGAGGCGGCAGGCAGCGTGATTTGCTTCAGACCTGACGTGGTCACAGCCACTCTGTTGGAGATAGACCGTCGGAGGACAAGAACCGAAGGGGCTTCTGTACGAGGAACTCTACCAGCCGTCAATTTCCGCCTTACAGATTACCTCGAATCTCAAGGCTTGAAGCAACAGACGCATTTTTCCACACCATTTCTGTCGGGGTACGTGAGCAGCGGAGCCGAGTGGTCCTGGGTCCGTGTCTCGTGAGGTTGCGGTCTGCGTGTCTGCCAAGGCCACAGTCATCTGAAGACTTGAGCGGGGCTGAAGGATTGGCCTCCCAGTCCATTCACACAGCTCTTGGCCAGAAGCGTCAGTTACTCGGCACCGGGCCCGTCCTCATCGCATGGTGGCCGGCTTGCCCGGCGAGTGACCGAGGAGGAGGAGGGAGCATCTTTTATGAGCAGGTCGGAGGGGTGTAGCATCGCGTCCACGTCCAGGTCGGCGCTGACCAGTGTGGGAGGGAGCCGCAGAGGGCCTGACTTCAGGAGGCCTGGGCATCGCGGGGGCCGCCTTGGGGGCTGCTGGCAAACAAGTAGAAGATGAGAGTTTTGTTTTTTTTTTTAATGTTTTTCTTCATTTTTGAAGGAGCAAGAGAGACAGAGCATGAGTGGGGGAGGAACAGAGAGAGGGAGACACAGAATTTGAGGCAGGCTCCAGGCTCTAACCTGTCAGCACAGAGCTGGATGTGGGGCTCGAACCCACGAACCGTGACATCGTGACCTGAGCCGAAGTCAGACTTTTAACTGACGGGGCCGCCCAGGCGCCCCTAGAAAATCGGAGTTTTAGAGGATGCCACTCGGGGTCGCTTTTCACAAGTCACCTGTGCAGGAGTGTCTGACGAGGTGTGCAAGAGCTTCACGAACGCAACACACACTGGAAACTTGAAGGAGACCTAAGTTAATTGAGGCACGTGCTGTGCTTGTACGTCTGTAGGTTCAATATGATCCTCTTGGGTCATCTTTTTGTTTAATAGAAATTGGCAAACTGAAGCTAAAATTTGTATGGAAACGCAAAGAAGCCACGAATAAGCAGCATAGTCTTGAGGGGAAATAAACTGACACCGGACACCCGAACCCGAGCTAACCCCAGATTCCTGAGGTCCGTAGTCCTTTCCAACAGGATAGGCAAATGGCCGAGTGGGCAAGGAGTGAGGGTCCAGGAGAGGGATGTCTGCACCTGGTGTCCAGCGCGTGGACAGAGGTGAGGCCGTGGTGCAGTAACAGTCTGTTTAGCAAATGATTCTGGACTAATTGCATATCCACGTGCGGAAGAACGCGAACGTGAATCCCTACCTCCTTCCATGCAAACACCCCGACTCCAGGTGAATTCCAGATCCCCGTGTGAGCAGTGAGGTCACAATGTGGACAAGAGACACAGAAGACATCCCCATGACTGAGGTTCAGGCAAAGATTTATCGAATAACTAAACAGAAATGACAGGAAAAGTTTATCAGATTCGTTAACGATCAGCCCAGTAGCAAGGATGCACGAAAACCTTTACTAGACCCTTCACATGAGAAGACACCCGGATGGCCGGGAAGCACATGCACGTGAGCTCAGCTGCCGTAGTCTTCACGGCCGTGGAGATGACAAGACGGCAGGGACACGTCACCGCACGCCCGTGGGAGCACTTCCACTAGAAAGGCAGATGTATGGATTCTTAGGAGGCTTAGAAACCCTGAGAGTTTATTCTCGAGGTTCTGCAGGCCCGGAGTCCGATATCCAGGGGTTGGCAGCGCCCTGTCGGGAAGCCCCGGGAGAGGCCGTTTCCCTCGTGTCCAGATTCTGGTGGCTGTGTGTGTTCCGTGGCTTAGGGCCACGTGGCTCCAGTCTCTGCCTGTCTTTCCCTGCCCTTCTCCTCCGCGTGCTTCTCTCTTGTGAGATGTGACTGCATTTTAGGTCCACCAAGGTAAGCCAGGATAAGACCCTCGTGCCGTCAGGTAGTATTAACAGGTTCCAGGGATCAGGACAGAGACGTGTCTTCGGGGCCACCGTTGAGCCCGGTACAGCAGACAGCGCTACCTGGTGGTCAGATAAGGAGTAACCGAATGCTCGTCTGTTGCCAGGAGAGCGGAAATCTGCACGGCCGCTCTGGGAAGCTGGTAGTAACCCGCTAAACATGAACGTGCGTGCAGGTTGCCCCGCGATCCAAGAGTGAGCGTTCCTGTGAAACCTTCTGGAAGCTGAAATAGGCAAAGAAGCGGTTACCGTTAATTTACATGGAAGACTTTCTGAGCGTTCCCAGACCCAGGAAGTGAGGTCGCTTAGGCTGACTGCTGACACGTGCACAGAATAAACCAAACCAAGACGAAGCACAGATGTGTGCAGACGCAGATCAAAGCTGGGACGGCTCGATGCCCGGGTGCCAAGTGTGGTCCCGGGGGGAGGGGGTGGGTGCCGCTCCGGCCGCGGGATGCGCGCCGCCTCTGAAACAGCTTGCTGCAGAGTAAGCACTCGGCACTATTTCCACTTTTTGCCTTTTTCCGTAAAAGCCAAAAGTCGTCTTCGGATTTCTCAAAGCAGGTACTAATGTAGGTCTTTGGTGAAATCCAGGGACAGAACACAGCCCTGCGGAAAGCAGGGGATACTTGTGTGCCTGTGACCCAGCCCTGCCACTCCTCGTATAGACACTCGGCAGAAATGCGTATGCTTGTTAATCGGAAGACACATCCAGTAATGTTCAAAACCGCAATATTCGTCCTACTCAAACTGGAAAGTTCCCAAATTCCCGTCAGCATTAGAATGAATAGCGAGCGGTTTGTTCGTACAAATGTTCTAGAGAGAGCGGTGAGAGTGAAGGGACTGCAGTCAGGCATGTTGGCCTGGTTGCATTTCAAAACCAGTTTGAGAGAAGCCAGATACCGTGCGTGTGCACTGTGCGAGTGTGTCCGTGAAAGCCGGAGGGCGGGGAGGCACGCCGGTGTCTTAGAAGTCCACACGGGGACTTGGGAGAAAGGGTGATAACGGGTGAGGGGTGTGAGGCAGGTCTGGGGGCTACTGCCGATGTTCTGTTTCTAAACGGGGTGCTGGTTACACAGTGTTCAGTCTGTGAAAATTTAGGCTTTACACTTGGGAAGTGTACATTTTTATAATAAAGAATGGGAACTGTTGGCTTTTTTCTGTAGGTTTCTTTATAGGACATCGCGATTGAACTAAGGGAATACTTTTCATTTTGATAGACATTGACTCTTCTCTTTAATTTGAGAGTTTTATTAGTAGGACAACATTCCGTACTGGATTCCAACATCCCTAAGAACTTTGAGTTGCCAGTGACAGAAACCCAGATCAAACCACAGCAAAACCAGAGTCTGTCTCACGTAACGGGGGGGGTCTGAGAGGTGGAGTGGTCCTCAGCAAGGTGGGTCCAGGAGTTCTTGGCTCCCCCCTCCCCCTTCCCTGTTGTGCCTTTGTTTACCATTTTAATTGTCACGTGGCCACTCGCTGTGGCGAAGGTGGCCCCCGGTAGCGCCCTGGTTTACCCTGAACTGTCTCCCACGGCTGGTCATCCCGGAGCAAAGTCTGCCTCTTTCCCAGCAGCACCTGTAAAATCCTGGGACGACGGCCGGCCCTGCTGGGGTCGCGTGCCCCCCTCTGAGACCCGTCTGGCCCCGGGGAGGAGCCCTTAGGCCTACCCAGAGCAAATTCAGTGTTCCTCCCACGTGGAGGAAGGTTCTGTGGTCTGAGGAGTGAGGAAAGAAATGTGCTAGGCGGACCTGAACCGTCTGGGTCAAGAGTACGGTTATCTCCCCAGTTATCAGCTTCTAGGTGTTCCCGTACTGGGGATTTATTTAGCCGTGGTGAGTAGAAGGCACCGTGCTGAATAGAGGCGGGTTTGCAGCAAGAACATTCCTGTCATTTCTCACGGCATCGCTGCACTTCTCCGCATAAACACACCTGAGCATGCAGGTGTGGATGAGGGCCTGCCTTTTCTAGTCCTTTCTCCTTCCTGGGTGGTGAGCGTGGGTTTCATTAAGAGATGAGGCTTCGGCAAGAGCACGTAGTACTTAAAATTTGCATGAGTGTGGATTAGAGAGTGCCACGGTTCGTGGAGTACCTCTGCTGGAGTCCCAGACCTGCCTCGCTCCCCCCACCCCTGCCCCCCTGCATCATCTGTAGTGTTGACCACACGAGAGTCATTTGTTCATCTCATCGAGCAGTTGACAGATGTGCTTGTCACCTGCTTCTGTTTGGCCCGCGAGCTGTGAATGGTTTTTGTAGTGTAAGTGGTTGGGGGAAAAGAATCAAAAGAGTAACACTTTGTGATGTGGAAATTCTATGAGATTCAAATTTTTGTGGACCTAAGGACAGTTTTTTTGAAACCCAGGCATGCTCGCGGGCTTACGTATTGTCCTGACGGCGGCACAGGTGAATGGTTGTGTGGGGACAGTGTGTCTGTGGAGCCTGTCTGGTCACGGACAGGGAGTTTGACAGCCCTTGACGCAGGGAACAGGGGACTGCTGTCCAGACAGCTCCACAGTGTCCTCAGTCCAGTAGGAACCCCAGTCCAAAGCCCCTGTACCTGGTCAGAGCGAGTGGCATTCCTCCCAGGTATTTTGTATCAGGTCATGCTTTCTGATCTCCTTGCTTTATGAACCTTCCCGGGTTTTGTTTTTGTTTTGTTTTGTTTTGTTTTTTTCGTCTCTGCAAAGGTTCTTGACACCTCCCCCCCCCCCCCCCCCCCCCAGAGCACAGATAAATTGCCCATTTGATAGCTGGTAGGTCTGCGTGCTCATAACTCTGGCAAAGTACCTCATGCCTCAAGAAGTACTGACCTCGAGCACCCATGCCAGGATACGTGTTCTTCTGTTGATCAATTATTACTAAAACAGAAAAACAAAAAATACGTAATCTAGCATAAATCTACTTTGCCCTTTTCTGGAATCTTTGTTTGATAAAATTGCAAAGACAGCCAATTCTGAGTGGTATTCCAGTGGTTCAGAAGGCAGAGGGTAGGGGGAAACCTTGTCTTAGCACTTGGTGCCTGTAGTACGGCTCAAAGTTTAGTGTGCATTCGTACGTAATCCCACATTCTCTGTCTTAATTTTCTTCTAAAGGTAATAGTAAAGATCCCCAGTTGAAAAGGTCAAAGTGCTTACCTAGGAATTAAAAACTCTCATGCTCGTAAGGCTCATCAGGTAACGAACGGCAAGGGAAGGTGGTCTCGCATTGAGAGCGCAGGCTCTAGGGGGGGCTCCTGGCCGGTGGGTTTTAATTTGGGGGACACGAGTCCACTGTTGTCGGGTCTTGCTATTTTTTGAGAGAAATCAGAAGTCTGGAATTTTTATGTGACACCCCCAATTTTTTATTTTAAGTAGGCTCCCCCCGCCCAACGTGGGGCTTGAACTCACGACACTGAGATTAAGAGTCACATGCTCTACTGACTGAGCCAGCCAGGCGCCCCACATCCCCTAATTTTCTAATACATGTAACTGTAAGAAAATTAATATGTGCTAGCAAACCAAACATGGCCGTGGGTCAGATTTAACGCATTTACCAGTTCACAGCTTCTGTGAACAAACTCCTCATTATGAGTTACGTCTCCAACCTATTTCTTTCAGGAGGAGGGTGAAAACAAGGAAATGAGGAAATGAACCTGTGTTGTATCACTGGCTTGGACCCCGACTGGTCATTGTTGCTGCATGACTCTTTCAGTATATAAATCAGGAGGACTCCGGTGTCAAACATTTTTTGTCTCTGTTTTCTCCCCCTTTCAATGGAAAATAACCATTTTTTGCCTGATGTGAATACTTCCAACAATCATGGAATGTCTTGATTGGAGAAAATATTTTGTGGGATTCATACTCGGCACGAAGGGGGTTTGAAGAAGAAACTGCAGCTTAGCGGGGAGGTGATGTGTGGGCCGTAAGGCACAAGGGTCCCCAAAGGGTGGGCGCTGCCGCAGAGAGGGGCAGAGGAGGATTGGGGTGGGCAGAGGCGGACCCAGAAGAAGTAGGATTAGAGCCGGTTCCGGAGACCAGTAAAGGTTGATGGAGGCAGAGGGCAGAAGCAGGCGGCGCTCACCAGGAAAGCAGCAGTGTGGCCAGAGTGACGGGGCTGGGCTCCCGGGGTCAGAGCCTGGGTGGAACTTCGGTGCCCGGCGCTGCGGGCGCCGCCTGTCTTCCCGCGCACTCGCGCGTCCTTAACCGGCTCGCGCACTGTGCACACCTGCTGGGCGGTCAGACTCGGAGGAGTTCAGTGACACAAGGCCCTTGTTCCGGGGAGACCGGGCTGCCGGGGGGGGGCCAATCACACCACGCTCGCACGCCGGGTCTCGTGCCCCTCTCCGGACACTTCTACGGTCACTGAGTCAGAAGGAATGTGATGGGAACTGGGTGATGCCGGAGAATTGAAATAAATGGGCTGGGCAGAGGGGCAGCCAAACTGAAAGAAAAAACTGTTAAAGTAGCCCGACTGTGAAGTGATGAGAATCAGAATTTAGAATGGGAAAGAAAAGCGCACGGGTCATTGCAAAAGGAAAATTATCTGAACCCGACTCCAACTCGGGGGCACGAGGCAGAGGAAAGGAAGTTTAATCGACGCATTTGCAGTTAAGATGGAGACTGTGTTGCATCCGTTCACTGCACTTCTTTTGTCAGAATTGTAATAATTGGTCACGAATTTTCTTGCAGTCTTAAAACATTTGATCTTGAATTTTTTATGCCAGTCAAAATTTCCTAGGTAAAAAGAAACGGAAAACAAATTTTCTCAAGAGCTTGGTAGGTCAGGCTAATTAAAGCTGCATAGCATCTTAAGGTTGAATAGTGACTAAAAATTTCAATTATCTCTGAATGAAAAGAATTCACGAACACTCAGAGAGTTAAGGTTTGGTAGGGACTTGATGGACTTTGAAAGTCATTCTCTTTGTTTTTAGGAGATAAAGACACTGACTGACCCAGCTTCCTAGATACGTGGCCTCGGGCCGGTTGTTAAATCTCTTTGAGTAGCAGTTTAAAACGGCACCGGCAGCACCGGCAGCACCGGCAGCACCGGGTTCTGGGGAGGATTAAATGAGAGAAAACAGTGGGAACGGTTCTTGGCCCCCAGTGAGCTCTGAACAACTGCGCTACCATCGGAGGGGGAGAAAGCGGTTTGTTGAATTACACCAGGCTGATCAGCTTGTCGTTTGTCTGGCGACACTCTACCTCCTTGGGTTTGTAGCTTTGTAATCCGACGGTGCGGCGGCGGCTAAGGGGTTGTTCTGCCTTCTCGTTCCCTCCCGCTTCTCCCTCCTACGCGCCAGAGAAGTGGGCCCGCAGGGTCCTCCCCTGCAAGAGGCTGCAGCCGCGGACAGGCAGGACTTCCAGTGTCCCCGTAGCTTCTCTCGTCTTTGCCACATCAGGGTAAACTAAGGTAACCTGTTGTGGTGGTGGTTCATTTTGTGAATCTTCACAGAAAGGTACATTCTGTGGCCTACTCTATGTGCTGGAAGCCAGCCCACATTCTGTGGCTTAAAGGTGAATAAGTAAGGTTGAGTCTTTCTTTTTCTTCTTTATTTTCGTGGTTTTTTACATTTATTTTTGAGAGACAGTGCACGAGTGGGGGAGGGGCAGAGGGAGAGAGAGAGAGGGAGACGCAGAATCCGAAGCAGGCTCCAGGCTCCGAGCTGTCAGCACAGAGCCTGATGCAGGGGCTCGAACCCACAAACCGTGAGATCATGACCTGAGCTGGACTCGGACGCTTAACCCACGGAGCCACCCTGGCGCCCCTCCTTTTCTTCTTTTCAAATAGCCTGTGAAATCTTTTGTGCTTTTTATCTGCCAAGATAATAGGTTCTTTTTTTGTTTTTTAAATAAGAAAGCTCAGCTTCGGAAAATCATTGTTAACTGGGTGCTGTGTGGGCATTTTGGGGAAATTGCTGGTGTTCCATGTTTTTGGTATTTATTGTTCAGAGGCAATTGTGAATAAAAACTTGATGGTCATATTCTAATCTGTGACTGTTCACTTAAGTTTTTAATTTTTTATGTTTCTTTGTTTTTTAATTTTTGAGACAGAGAGAGACTGAGCATGAGCAGGGGAGGGGCAGAGAGAGAGGGAGACACAGAATCCAAAGCAGGCTCCAGGCTCTGAGCTGTAGCACAGAGCCCGACACGGGGCTCGAACTCATGGGCTGTGATCATGACCTGAGCTGAAGTCGGACGCTTAACCGACTGAGCCACCCAGGCGCCCCTATTCACTTAAGTTTTTAAAGAAATGGAATGAATATTTTCCCTTTTCTGCGTGCTCGTGGTTGCCACCCAGATGCTGAAAGGTTGGTGTGTGCCCTTGGGGAAAGTCCTTCTAATCCCCACCTTATAAATAGCGTTTTAATGTCCTCAATAGGCAACACAGGGTAGTTGTGATATAGAACAGTGTTTCTCAATGTCTTTTTACTTCCTCCCCCACAAAAGCCTTTTTATTTATTTATTTTTTAATTCATTCATTCATTCACTCATTTGAGAGAGACAGATTGGGAGCAGGAGGAAGGAGAGAGAGAATCCTAAACAGGCTCTGTGCTGTCAGTGCAGAGCCCAATGGCGGAACTTGATCTCACAAAACCGTGAGATTATGACCTGAGCCAAAATCAAGAGTCAGACATTTAACCGACTGAGCCCAGGCAACCCCACAAAAGCCTTTTTTAAATAGTTTTTTCCTAATTGACCTCCTATCTCCATAAAATTTTAATTCCATAGGTACACTGTATCTCTGTTTATGTGCACATGTTTATCTGTGTTTCCTACATAGAGAGTAAGGTTTTTTTGTCTCCTTCTTTCCCCCAAAGAATCAATGTTTGTCCCCTTGAGGTGATACTGCCTACAGCAGGAATGCATGGTTGACAGCAGTGAATTCTTGAAAGTTTTGGTACTAGGGCTTTTATATTCTCTAAAAGTACTGAGTACCCTGAAGAACTTCTGTTTATGTGTGTTCTCTCTGGCGGTATTTATCATGTTACAAATCAAAGCTGAGAAAAGTTGCAAAGTAATTAATTTTAAAAAATATTTTGTTAAAAACATCCATCCATTCCCTCCCCCGCCATCACCACCAGAAAGGTTTAGTGAGAAGAGTGGCCTCGCTAGACATTTTTGCAAATTCTCTCTAAGGTCGGGCTTAATAGCAAACAGCAAGATTCTCCTAGCTGCCTCTGTTACAGTGTTAGAAAGAAAAACTGGGATCCTACAGGTAAGTCGTTGGAGAACGAAGGAGTGTTTTAATAACCTTTTCAGATAATAGAGGTTGCTTTCTTTTTTGATATTATACCCAAACTTGATAAGTTGTAGTTTCTTAAAGGGTTAATTGCGTTGTAAAATCTCCCAACTGTATATAAACTCTTCCTGTCCCGTTATTTGAGCGTTCCTTGGTCTCTCCCTTGGAACGGGCGATGGGTGTTCGCCCTTGAAGTGACAGGCGCAGACGCACGTTGTCCATTTTGGGGAAAATGTCTGCCGTGAACTCAGGTCGGAATAACCAGATTTTGTCGGCCGGGCCTTGAAGTAAAACCCTCCCCCAGGAGCAGGGACTGGGCGGCCTTGGTGCTTCTGCGGTCGCTTTCCACGTGCTTCCCCGCTCGGCCCACGAAGTCCCAATGAGACACGTGTTCAGCCTCTAGACGTGCCCGTCGATCGTGGGGCTGTGAGAGCCGTTGTGGGAGCGTGTGTCCCCAGTGACCGGAGGAGAGGGCACGTAACTCCCTAGCGTTGGCGTGGAAATGGTTTTGACCTCCCTAGGGCTCCGTGGAAGCACGCTTTGAGAACCACTGACTTGGAGCAAGGACTTCGAGCCGGACACGTGTATTGAGCCCGAGCTCCATCGCTTACGAGCCACATACGTGATCCTGAGCGGTTACCCTGATACCGAAACCGGACAAACACACTGTCCCTCGGGAACACAGGCCAAAAATCTCAAAATGTTTGACCTGGCCCATCTTCGGCATATCTTTCTATCCCGTCTTTGCTATGTATTTTTAAGTTTGATATGTGTACTTCTAGAAGTACCCAGAGTAGGCTATACAGAGAGCAGAACGGCCAAGATTGGATTCTGACGTGAGTCAGAAGGGTGTTTGCCAGAATCCCAAATTGTATTCCCAGGCTTACCTTCTAAATGGCCTCAGTGGTTTTGCGACAGTTCTTTTTAAAGACAAACGCTAAACCTGCTACTTTGTTCTGTACTCCTGTCATATGCCTTACTGCTCTTGGCTGTGAAGTTTGCATTAAGTGCGCCCACCCCTCGCTCCCCACCTCCCGCCCCAACAGTCTTTTCCAACAATTTAGGGGAAGAAAAAATCTGTTAATGGTAAACATTGAATGTGTGGAGGAGGAATCAGTCAAGGTTAGTGACAGAGCCTTGTCCTCCTCTGGTAGTTCTTATCCCTCAGGGTCTTGGCACAGACTCGTCTTTAAACACATCCACTTTGGAGTAACCTTCGGTCATTTGGGAGTTTTTTCTTTTTTTTAATAGCCCGTTACTACCTTCTGTCATGCTCTTCGTGCCAGGAATCCCCTATTCCTGCCGTCTGGGAGAAGGGCGCCTGGGGCCTTGCGTCTGCTGTGATTGATGACTCCTTCTCATGTGCTCCAGACAGGCCCTCTGTCCTGGTAGTTTTTCATCTAAAATACTTAAAAAACGTATGTGTATTTTGCCCCAGTTAGGCAAGTTGTACCTTCATTTAAGAGGATTTTAAAAGTTCAAAAGATGTACAAATCCGAAAACACCGTTAGCCTTGCCGTCCTTGGATGCATTCTTTCCTGTCCTCCTCAGTGATTAATGGATTTGTCCTAATTGGCAACAAACCATATATACATTTCATATTGTGCCTTTTCGTTTGTTCCCAGCATTCTCCTCCATCAAAAAGTATTCTAAAATGTCTTAATGACACAGAACTTTTGAAAAAAACTCATTCTGATATTGGGCATTTATTTCAAGTTTATCAACGTTACAAATGTGCTGCGAAGCACATCCCTCATAGGTTACTCCTTGGTCTTTTTTCTGATCGTGCCCCAGTTATTCTGTCAAAGACCCTGGAGGAGAGTGACTGTTTCGGAGGGCGCGGTTTAAGCTCCTGCCCGTGAATCGCTCAGTTGTTTGCCAGAAAGATTGAGCGGGCTCCTCCCATCAGCAGCACTCTGCCCGTTTCTTCCTACCTTCACCAGCACTGGCATTCTGTAAAGTGCTTTTCAGACAGAATAAATTATACGAGTTAAAACATAAACTTTGAGCAAAGGTGTAAATGCTTAGAAATAAATAGTATAACACGAGGCAAAACGTGTAATGTGTATTTCTTATTAGGAGTCTAACTGAACTAGTCCTCAAGGGTTTTCATTAACGTTCCGATGGTGTGGAGTCTCCAGAACAGATACCGTGCCCAAGAGTTCTTTACTGTTTCTGAGCCAGTACGGACCTTCTTGTGTAGAGGGCTGGAGATAAAAGTTGTTCGTATCGTTCTCGTCTTTACTTTTTTTCCTAACTTAGCCCTAGGTCTTGGGACAGGTGTACGGAAAGATTTAGGGGGGAGTATATGTGGGTTTTTTTTTTTTATCATATAAAGCAGATTTGGATAATATACGACTGCAGTGTGCGTCTGCGTTCCTTACGAATTCTGTGTACATTTCAGGTGTGCAACAGAGAAACATGGCTCAAGAAACTAATCACAGCCAAGTGCCTATGCTTTGTTCTACTGGCTGCGGATTTTATGGAAACCCTCGCACAAATGGCATGTGTTCAGTGTGCTATAAAGAACATCTCCAGAGACAGAATAGTAGTAATGGTAGAATCAGCCCACCTGGTAAGTAATCCTGTTCACACGCAGCAGTGTTCATAATCGAGATACGTTGGGAGAGCGCGACGTACGTGACAGCGTTTCTGCTCTCACACTGCACCTCCGTCCCTGCGTTCGGACCAGGAAAATTCCTCTTTCTGTGTTGTCATCATCACCGGTGTCCTCACCCATCGAAAGTAACTAGTATAAATCCGTTCAGCCTTACTTGCCACGCTTGCCCTTACTTACTTGCTCTGTTATCTTAGCTAGAATGCAGGCATCCTTCTTCGCGTACACGTATGCGTCCAGGTAAGACGTAAGGGAGTGAGGGTTATGAGGACCCGGGTTATTTTATCTGGGATGACCGCTGAAGCCGAGATGGCTGTAGAAGGAGAGAGTGGGTTCGAGGAGGCCACGGCTGACTTGAGAGAGCCCGCCACCGTCAGGAAGCGGAGGGGCAGCCGCGGGGCCGGGACCCGGGGCGCTCGGCACTGGCTCACCGTGCTTGTGCGTCACCCTCTGTGCCCGTGGACTCTTCCGGGGTGTGGGGGTGTGTGTGTGTGTCCGTAGTTACCAGAAGGATGGGGAGGACTCTGAGTATGAGCTTTGCGGAGGTGGGGTGTTGATAGTGTCATCTGGGTGGCTGTATGGATCGGTGCCTGAGTGTGGGGTTTTGTGGTTAACGGAGGTGCAGGCAGTTACTTCGTTCACAGTTTTGTAGGGGGTCTTTCTCATCATCGTTTCGTGTTCAAGCCAAGAGCTGGAAGCATGTAAACAAAATTTCTCTAAATTTTTTCAAGGCTAAGACCAAATGAATATAGATTGTTGGGGTTTTTTTGTTTTTGTTAGAGAGAGAGAGAGAGAGAGAGAGTGTCTGAAGCAGGCTCTGCACTGTCAGCGCACAGTTGGGACACAGGGCTCAACCTCACGATGCATGAGATCACGACCCGAGCCGACCGAGATGGAGTCGGACGGTCAACCCACTGAGCCATCCTGGTGCCCCAGAAATTGTTTTTAACATGAAATTGTCATCTACATTTCTGCTTTATGAAGAACCGTGGGAGGGGCACCTGGGTGGCTCAGTCGGTTAGGCGGCCGACTTCGGCTCAGGTCATGATCTCGCGGTTCGTGAGTTCGAGCCCCGCGTCGGGCTCTGTGCTGATGGCTCGGAGCCTGGAGCCTGTTTCAGATTTTGTGTCTCCCTGTCTCTCTGCCCCTCCCCCACTTGTGCTTTTTCTCTCTCTCTCCCGAAAATAAGTAAACATTAAAATAAAAAAAAAAAAAGAACGGGGGGAAAATGTAGCCTCATGTGCTGAGCACAGATTTTAGTTCTGGACTTCTATCCACTTTAACTGCTGCAGCTTTGATTCTAAATCCCTCCACGTATACAGCAGTGCTTGGAAGAGTTTGTGGATTAAAGGATCCAAGTGACACGGAGTCCTGAGAAACGGGAGTGTAGTTTATTAATATATACAGTTTGTATATGGTTTTTTTCTTGGTTGAAATTAACTTTTTTCCAATTGGTATATTACTGAAACATTTTTAACGGAAAGCAACGAACCAGCATACTCTATACTCAGTAAAACAAGATTTCTAGCTGTTTTGCGGAAGATGGGTGGTGGTTTCTCAGGGAAGGTGTGGGGACGCCCAGAGTGCAGGGTCACTGACACCAAGCGCGGTTCTGTTGCAGCGGCTTCTGTCGGCACCCTGTCCGAGTCTTTCCCGGTCCAGTGCGCGGACGGCAGCGTCCCTGACGCGCAGTCACCCCTAGACTCCACATCTGCATCCGTGCAGCCCAGGTAAGACTCTGTGTCTGCACGGTGCTGGGAAAGCTGCCGAGGAGCAAAGCGTATCCTCTCTACGTGCTCGGGTCTCCGTGGGAGGACTGGGTCAGGACTTCGGGGTTAGCTGGCCTGAGAACAGCAGTTAGAAAGTCACGTTTACCTTGGGAAGCAGTGGGGAAGGTGTCTTCTCAGTTTGCATTTCTTTTTCAGACGGCTTTTCCTTCGCTTCTGCTCATCCCATGTCCCGCCCCCGACATCCTTGTGAATTCAGGCGCCCAGTCCTGCCCCCCGCGGCCCCACTGTGCGCAGGGCGGCTTTCCCTTCTCGCTCTGGGAGCACAGACCTACTGGCGTCGTCCTCACTCTGCTGATAGGAAGCGGGGACCGGGTTTCCACCCTCTAGTTCTTTCTCCGCTTCATGATCGGAGACGCCCGGTGCCCTTCCCACTGCGGCATCAGGGCCCCCGGAGCCGGTCATGACCACCGCGCTGGTTTCCGTGGGGTGCCTTTGTGCGCGGAGGGCGCTTGCCGCTGCTCTGAGTTCTGAAGCCGTGAACTCCAGGCCAGACCGGTCTCCAGTTTCATGGTCTCTGTGCTAAATGCACAAGTTATAAAGAAGGATCTCTGTGTGTGTTCTTGCTGTGACGACTGCTTAGATATGTTGGACGCATACTTACTACATCATTTTAGGTACTGTTCATGCCTGGAAATCACTTTTAAAATCTCAATATTTTTGCTTTTCTAGCGCTGTATCAAATCAGTCGCTTTTATCCGAATCTGTAGCATCTTCCCAAGTGGACAGTACGTCTGTGGACAAAGCAATCCCTGACACGGAAGACCTGCAAGGTTTGCACGTGGGCTCGCGCGGGTTCGGTCCTTTACCCGACAGCTGGCTGTTACAGGCCGGGCCTGTCCGAGGTGCCGCTATCTTTTAAATTGCCAGCCTCAAATATATAGTTTGCTGTTTGTTTTCTTTATGAGCAGAACGTTTTAGGTCTTCAGGTATTTAATTGACTGAACTGTTGGGAGCCATTTCCCACTTCTGTGTAATTACGTCATCAGTATAAAGTCGAAAGCCGTAAATGTGTTCAGTTGAGAGTTGTGAGTGAGTGAGTAGTGGGATTGTATTCTCCTGTCCTCTCTTACTCTTATTCTTACCAGTTTAACCCAAATACTAGTTCCCCTCCGAGTACCCGGGGATCTCTTGTTTCTGACCTGGGCCGTCGAGCAGACCATTGAATTTGACCGGCAGTAGGCCCTGTCCCGTCGGCGACCCACTGCGGCGTCTTGCTCAGTGCCTCGTGTCCTTGCCCGCGCTCCGCACGCCCCCCTTGTGTGGGCCACGGTGATCTGGGAGGGCTTTCTCTGTAGGCAGCGGTCGCAGGGGAGACGCTCAGGAGGCTGGGAGCAGACTGCGCTGGATGGGTTCTGTTCCACCAGCACGGGGACGATGGCTTTACAGAAGGAGGACGCTCGGGAAAGGTGAGCCCAGGGTGACCATTGTGCCCCTCTGCCTCCGGCACGGCTCAGAGAGACAGGCTGCCCTGACAGCGACCCCCTCCACGGGACATGGTGCTCACGTGACAGCGAGAGAAACTTCTGGCGGCGTTAGTTTAAGCTCTCTAGTTCAGATGTAGTTGAGCTGGCTAATTTCTCTCGCTCTGAGTTTATGCCCAATAAATGTTGGCATAATTTTGCCCATCGTGGATTTCGCTATAGCAAGGATATGTACTATTTGGCCAACAGAAGCATTATAAGTATAAATAACTTTTATTTCTTGGTTAAATAGAAAAACTTAAGGAAGGGCACAGATGAGGGATGGTTTCAAAGCAGAGAGGGAAGAATCCCTGAGATTTAGTTACGCATGAGACGCGGGGAATAGGAGCAGGGCGGTAAAGCTTTCGGTTCCGCGACGGTGGCGGTGGCGGTGGCGGGCTGCTTCAGACCGGCGCCGGGAGAGGTGGCACGGCCAGACCAGGTGTGCGCGGGGCGTGATCCCGTTTCAGAACCGAAGAGCTCGGCTGGAGGTTGTAGGTCGAGCGTTGGTCTTTAAATGTGTGATCGGTGTCACGTCTGAGACTTGGAAGTCCTTGGCACGCTTTGAAAAGTGAGAGGCTGAGATTAGGGGAGCAAGTCGGTTAACGACTCAGCAGAGGGAGAAGTCATCTGGGCCCTGGGTTGTTGCAGCCCCCAGGTGCCGACCGCTAGAGAGTTTGGAGAAGCAAGGGTTGCTGAGAGCGCAGGAAGGAAAAATGAACACAGGCTGCTGACCTCGCTTATGTTCTGTCTCGCGGTGGCACGTATTGTAGACTGTGAGCGAAATGGGTGCTGCGGGCAGACGTGGCAGCAGTTGGTGTCCACGGCCACCGAGGATGAAGACAGGGTGGTGAACGTACACCATGCGTGTGTGGAGGACGGCGTGGCTTTCTGCACTGAGTGGCCCTGGCAACAGGAGTACCAAAGGTGGCCTTGAAGCCACATTAGGAGAAATCGTAAGGCGTGTTGAAAATCTGTAGACTCCTTTTTTCACGTACGATTTCAGTGACCTTGGAGGTTAAGCCAGTAGCAGCTTCTAAGTACCTTTTAAAAACTCAGCATTTGTTACCTTAGCGTTGCAGGATCTCCGAGGAACCAGGTGTAAGTTTTCATTTGAGTTTAAGAGGATTCGTTTTCAGTATTTTAAAAACGTCTTGCCCACCCCGTTGAATTAAGACTGTCTTCTTTTATGAGAAACGTGTACCCGAGTGCAGGTGTCCCCCACTGTCCAAAAGTAGAGCGTTTCTGTCAAGCCTTTTGTAAACCAAAACGGGATAAAGAAGCAATTGCCATTTCATAAACACGGAAATTCTCTTTGGGTATCTACTGGTTAGCAAAAACAGGTCCTAACGTAGGTTTTTCGTAAAAGTGAAGGGGCATGAAGCAGACTCGCAGAGAGCGGGGCCAGGCGTGCGTGAGCACGCGTGCGTGCATGTGTACACGCACACTCCTAACACCGAGGTACTTGTGTTTTCCCTGGTGGTAGGAGTAAATGCAGAGAACGCTTTTCTCCGTCTATTTAGTGGATGGACGAAAACTCGCAGAGAAGAAGTCTTGGACTCCAGCCCTACGGTGTCTGAGCTGGACTCCGGGCCAGAGTTGTGCCCACGGCCGTGGTGCTTCCTAGATTAGGAGGTGGACGTGGCTTCCTGTCACCAGGGGCAGCCCTCCGTTGCCAGGGCAGGCTCCTCTGCTTTGGTGACCTGCCAAGTGTCTACTCCCTCTGTGTCCCTCAGGGAAATTTATCTAGATGGGAAGAAAATCCCAGATGGAAGAGGGTACGTGAGTAGCAGCTGTGTACCCAAGCCAGGCTTTCCTGATGTTTTTTTGTTTATTTTTGAGAGAGAGAGAGACCGAGTGCGAGTCGGGGAGGGGCAGAGAGAGAGGGAGACACAGAATCTGAAGCAGGCTCTGAGCCGTCAGCACAGAGCCCGATGCGGGGCTCGAACCCACGTACCGTGAGATCATGACCTGAGCCGAAGTCAGACGCTCGACCGACTGAGCCCCCCAGGCGCCCCTCCTAACATTCTTCATTGGAGTTTTCAGATTAGGGTTCTTGAGACAGCTTTGTTCTCTGTAGGTATTCTGCTGATAATTACGATTTGTTGCCACCAGGTGGGCAGTACGCTTTCATTTTGTCCCCGTGGCTCTGAAGAATTTTTCTCGCGTTTAAATGAGTATTTAGCGTATTACAGCACATTTCTCATTTCATTATTCTTTTTACTTTAACGATTGGCGATACCACACTCGCGTGGTCTCTAACTTAGGAATGTCGGATTTTCAGTTCCCAAAAGGTAGTTTCAAAAATTCTTTTAAGCGTTTTGGTGCACTTTCCCTGGAAAGTAGGAAACCATCCTACTTGATTGTCTGACGGCACAGCATTGCCTCCCCCCCTTCAGTTCACCTGAGTCTCTCAGATGCTGGATCTTCCCCAAAAGAAGCGGCATTGGGGTCCGAGGTTCTACTACAGCGTGTGGACCCGACACCCCACTTCTCTGAGCCATATTTGTGTCGTAAAGGAGAGGTGCCCCAAGCCCACAGGATAACGGGCTAACCGCACAGTCTTACTCTGTGTGACGCCGCTTAAAACTCAAAGATCTCTTCTGACTGGAGAGGGTGGGCGAGAATAGCCGAACGGTCCTGGAAAAAGTAGAGGAGGGTTCAAAGCGTACCACCTGCTGCAGCCCCAAGACCGCGGGACAGGCGAGAGGACACTACCGTCGGGCCCTGGAGTGACACCGGGCGTCCGGAGATACACCCCGCGGTTCGCGGGCAGCTCATTTTCCGCAGGGAGCCGAGACCATCCAGTAGGCGAAGCCTGGGCTTCAGCAGGTGGTGCTGGGACACTGGAAAGAATGAGACCTCTCCTTCCCCTTTTACAGACATTTGCCCCAAAACACATCAAAGACCCAAATGGTAGGAGCTGAAACTGGAAAACAGGCATAACTCCTCATGGCCTCGGGTGAGGCAGTGCCTCCTTGGACGGGACGCCTAGAGCACAAGGGACCGGAGGAAAACGGGCGCATTGACCTACAGCAGAGTCAGGACCCGGGTGCTTCACGGAGCGCCGTCGGGAGCGCGAAAAGGCAATCCAGAAAATGGTTAAGAATATTTGTGAATCCTGTATCTGATAGGAATGTGTAAAGAGGTGCCATCATTCAACAATAGAAAGACCAGTCTTTTAAAGGGCAAAGGAGAGGATTTGAATAGACGTTTCTCCAGAGAAGATACACAGATGGTCCACGTGTTGAGGATATGGAGGAATTAGAACCGTAATACATGTTTCTCTTGAATGTGATCATCCATGTGGGTAGTTGAACGATAATTTTACCTGCCCTGTGCTTTTTAAAATGTTTTTTAAGTTTATTTATGTTGAGAGTGAGAAAATGAGTGTGAATGAGGGGGAGGAGCAGAGACAGGGAGAGAGGGCGAGAGAGGGAACCCCGAGCAGGCTCCGTGCTGTCAGCACAGAGCCTGATGCCGGGCTCACTCCCACAAACCGTGAGGTCTTGACTCGAGCCGAAATCAGGAGTGGGACGCGTAACCCACTGAGCCCCCCGGGCGCCCCTGCCCTGTGGTTTTGAAGCATCTTGAAGTCACTGGCCAATCGACTTTGTCTAGTTGAGATTCCCGTTAAAAATGAAGTTGATTCCACAGCCTTAATGCCATCGCACAGGCGGCCCGAGTAGACCTTCGGTCGTGCAGATACGACGCAGGCAGCTGCCGGTCGCTAACCCTTAATGAGCAGGTGCCCTCTTGTCTTCGGTGCTCATTTCAGATTGCGAAAAACTGCCCAGTTCCGAGCAGACTTCCTATTTTGGCTTCAGGTTCAATATGAGTACGGCCCTTTTAACAGACTGGATTGTTTCCTTTTACGTAATCATGAGTTTGATCGGGCATGCTTTGGTCGTAAGTCTCATAGAAAGTAAGGAAACAGAATCTCTGGGAATCGTAGACTTACGCCAAACACTGTATCCTCTTGCCCACGAATTTATTTGTGAAATGTTTCAACTCTAGCTGCCGACCACTAGTTTGAGGTAAGCTAAGGTCACCTTGGTCCCCTGGGGATCTAGTGGACAGTGATCAGCGTCAGATGCTCGCCCCAGCTCCTGAGCTCTTAGATTCCTTGTGGACTCTTAGCTCTACAGGCTGTGCGTTTGCTGTAGATGGACCTTCAGGGTCCCTACCGTGAAACGTCTTCTTGAGACGCTTCCGTGCAACAGCATTCGTGTGTGTGGCAGGCGAGTGCATTTTCACGTCTCTGTTTCCACATACCAGAGTTTGTGCCTCGGTAATTAAAACGGTCTTGTTAAAAAATGTTTTCTTGTGGTAGTGCTGTTACTGCCACTTAAGCATTGTTTATATGTTTATTTGAATATCACGGTTTCTTGGGAGAACAGGTTAGATATTACGGCTTACAGATTTCAAAGACAATAGATACATTCTTTTTGGACTGCAAGTTAAACTATTTTTGAGCCCTTTACACATAGAGGGACGTTATCTGGTACTGTTCCGGGGGCTGGGGATACAACAAGTAAACGACACTCCGCCCCTGCCCCCCTGGAGCTCGAGTCCTGAGGCTGTTTGTTGATTGATAATAAAAGGTTTTATGTGTCCATAACGTGTTTCAAAATAAAACGTTCGTGTTAGTAGAACTGTCTCCCATCTGGCTTCAGAATTTCTAGGTGGTGTGATCACAGAGTTGTTCATTTGTGCGTGTTCACTTGTTGGTCTGTGCTGTTTGGTCTTCGTCGTGTTTTGTTAAAATAGGAGGTCATACGGTTAACATAGGTTAGAATCCATGACCTCACGTGACCGAGTGCCCGCTCCGCGTAGCTCACTGGACGGGAGCTGGAGGTGCGGACGGGAAATACGATACCGTCCCTCCTTGGTGGGCTGACCCCGTAATTGGGGAAACCGGGGCACGTCATTACAGAGGGCCAGTAGTTCAGGAATGCGGTTCGGGTCTCTGTGCGGCGCCAGCTTGCGGTCGGGGCTCGAGGATCGGCACCGGGAGCAGGAGCGGGAAGGACGAGCCCCCGCCCTGGAGGAGCTCACCGGACAAGCTCCCACCCTGGAGGAGCGCACCGCTAAGCCAGGTTCAGGCAGACAGGCGGTTCCCACCGTGTGGGCAGCACCACTGGGGCGCACGGTAAGCTTCCTAATCCAGGTCGGTGCGTGGGGGTGGGGAAGAGTTGATGGTAGACGCTTAAAAATGAGAGTCAGCCCCGTGAAGAGTGGGACCCGAGGGCCGTGGGCAAGCATTCCACACGGAAAGGAGGCCGACGAGACCAGAGGCCAGAGACTGTGTGTGTTCAGAGAGACAGGCGCTTCGGGGCGGCTGTAGCAGGGGGAGGGTGCCGCCGGGCCTCCAGGCTTTGTCCTGGGGGTGAGTCACATCGCGGGGCGTGGGTTCCGTGCCGTGTCGAGTGTGGCCCGGAGAGGCACGCACGTGGCGGGCCCAGGATTTGGTGGGACTGGTCAGGGAGCCAGGGGTGATGAGTGAGCCTCGTGGAGAGGTGGGACGGCTTCTGTGGAGGAGGGGATCCACCCGAGCTGCTCCTGAGAAAGAAGAGCAGGTGGACCCAGGTGTGAGGAGGTCGAGGAAAGGGCCCTTGGGTCCCGGCCGTGGGTGGTGTGAACACAGGTGCCTGGCCCCACGGCGACCGTGGAGGGTCACTGTTTCGGAGCGGGATGGCGCGTGTGCTGGGTCACGTGACCGCCCCTGCCTGGTGACCGCGTCCCGGAGGGCTCAGTGAGGTAGGGTTTAGGTGCGGGAATTGGAATCTTGGTGCAGCCGGCCTTCGCTTCACTGCCTAAAGGCGTCATTTTGTTATCCCGTTTGTAACATTCTATCTACTACATCGACCTTGCCAGCATTTTAAAGGTTTTATGTGAAACATTCTGAGACTTTTAAACATGGTGCTCTACCCGGTCTTGCTTTCAGCCTTTTTTTGCCCTGGTTCTGAGAAATCTACATAGTTCGGACCCCAGCAATATTCAGAAGTTGGCCTGTGGCCATCTCCTGACACACTCCCGTAGAAAATACCCCAGGAGTATTTGCGTGCGTGCGTACGTGCGTGCGTGCGTGTGTGTGTGTGTATGTGTGTGTATGAGTGCTTGCACCTTTTATTTCAAATACATAATTTAAAAAACCTAGGGAATGCCGTGCTAGATCTTGAGTCAGTGTTAACATATCGATACATGTTCTTCCAGATTTCCTGCGTGTGCACATCCACACGTACGTCACATGCACACATACATTTGAGGAATAGGGGGTCATGTTATGTAATCGGCTTTGTAACTCCGTGTAAGCCTCTTTCCGGGCTAACGGAGTCCTCAGTGGCCCTCACAGGAACAGACTGGTGGGGTGGGAGGGGGACGGCCACCAACCAGTGTCAGAATCTTACCGAATAATTAAACTGTACCTCCTTCCTGTTTTGTCAGCTTCAGTATCAGATACGGCACAGCAGCCATCTGAAGAGCAAAGCAAGTCTCTTGAAAAGCCAAAACAGAAAAAGAACCGCTGTTTCATGTGCAGGAAGAAAGTAGGACTTACTGGTAAGGGCCGAAGTGCAGTGGCGTCAGCCTCAGAGTGTTCTTTAAAATACCGCGTGCCTTACTGTTCCAGGCCCCAGGAGGTTCACGTGTGTTCCCATGAGAGCTAATCCTGGATTCATTCCCGCTTCTGGGTTTTCTTAAAGTAGCTTTAATTGTATACCTGAGAGTGACATGAATAGATGCTCTTTTACTGGTCCATCCCAGCAGAGTCTTCGAATGTCAGACGGGTCGGGCCCGGGCGCCAGGTGCTCCGAGGGCCAGAGAGTGCACACAGGAGGGGACCCAAGCTCGGCCGGCCCCGCTGTGAGACGCACTGTTACTCGGGGAGGGAGAAAACGTAGAGAGATGCCACTTGGGTGTGGAGCAGAGGAAGCACAGTCAGCAGACTGTGGGGAGTCGGACAGGTGCCGCGGTTCATCCGAATGGAAGAGGGGGGTGTAGGAGCCCGTCACGGAAAGTACCACGACGGCAGCACGTTTGAGGCAGGCCCTGAAGGAGGGCTGGGACCCAGAGCTGATGGAGTAGGGGCGTTTCAGACAGAAAGAACAGCTCGACCAGAAGGTCGGAGGAAGGAAAGAACGGGGCCTCGTCAGGGGCCGCGGATGGGGAGTGTGGCCGCGGCATGGAGCGCGTGATCGGGGGCGTCGGATACGCGGTGAGACAGAAACACGGACAGGCTCACGATGTGCACTGTGCTTCCTGGCGGACGGCGGTCACAGCTTCTAAACAACGACCATTTCTCGCTGTGTGCGTGCCGGGCGCCGTGCTCTGTGCTCCGTAGCATAAGAACTTGACGTACAGAGCTGACAAGACCGGATAAAATCGGATGCTTTTTAGGAAGGGTTCTCCCGCCAAGGAGTAGGTTGGAGACCAAGTGGAAAGGGGATTATAATCTGATGTCAGAGACACTTAAGACTGGCCCGTACTTGGGCAGATGTGTTTATTTAGAGAATACAAGCACGGACAAATAGGACATTTCGAAATAGACGTATTTAGTGTCAAATACAGTCTTTCTGAGTCTCAGAAACACTCGGGCTTCGTGATGGGAAGGTGGAGACTCAGTAATTTTCATCTTGTCCGGTCTTTCGGTCTGGCGTTAGAGTTGGCTTCATTTTCCATTCATTGTCACGAGGGGACAGAATGTGTTTCTGAAACAGACAGACGAAAAGGTGGTAGAGGAAACTTCCATCAAATGTCAGTGTTCAAAATGTCGATTCCTGTGCTCCGTTTCCAGCAGCTCCGTCACATCAAAGCACTCCGTTATGAGAAGCAGGACCGGTTTTCTATAAAGGCCCTCCCCCCCACACTCGAGATCTCTCTTTCGGCTTCAGCCCTGTGGGCATTTCCCTAAAATTAAATCGCATTATTGCACGTTTACCGTGTGTTAAGTGCTCACCACGTCCCCCATTCGGTCCCTACAGTAACTTATTCCAAAGTTACAGATGCAGAAACTGAGGCTCGGAGAAGCTCGGTAACTGGCCCGCGTTAGTCAGCGAGCGGATTCACGCTGAGGCGGCCCTGACGCACCCCTGCTCCTGCTCGCACCCCTGCTCCTAGTCGCGCTGAGCCGCGGGAGCCCTGCCCCCACAGGGGTCTGCCGCCGGAAGCCAGCGTGGATCCAGGCCTCCCAGAAGTTTCCTTACACCTTCTTCACTAAATTTTAAGCTTGCCTCTGACGGTGTGCTTTCCTGCACACTTAGAATTTGGATTTGAGAACCGTTTTACATTCGGTGCAGCGATCCCGACTTTGGTAGGAAGTAATTGTGGCCACGTCCCAGGTGGAGACCCGAGCGCAGGGCAGCGGTTGTGATTTGCCGTGCTACGCACCTGCATTTGTAGGGTAGGAACGAGGAAGGAAGCGATCAGCTGGTGCAGTCTGAACCGAAACCGTTACTAGGTCCTGCACCTGCCCAGCGTGATTGTTTAGACGCCGCGCTGCGTAGCCGATGCTGTTAGTGTTGACGGTGCTAAGGCACCGCGCCGTCAGTCCCTCCCTCCCGCTCACGCATGTGTACTGATCCGTTTGCAGGGTTTGAATGCCGGTGTGGACATGTGTACTGTGGTGTACATCGTTACTCAGACGTGCACAATTGCTCGTACAATTACAAAGCTGATGCCGCGGAGAAAATCAGAAAAGAAAACCCGGTAGTTGTCGGCGAAAAGATCCAGAAGATTTGAACTCCTGCTGGAATACAAACTCCTTTGACCATCTGCAAACTAAAAGTTGACTTGAGGTCTTTTTTCCTAGTCCTGGGGAGTATAGAGCAGTGTGCGTGGCACAGACCTTTTAATCATGCATGTCAACCAGAAGAATAGATTTTTGGCTTTGTTTTGAAAATGACTCTGAACATTTATTTCCATTGCAGTTTCTGTGGCTGAAAAGACTTAAGTAAACTTTACAAGTATTATCCTTCTAAGATCATTTTAATTTTAGTTGAGCGCAGAGGGCTTTTATAACAAACGTGGAGACCTTTCGGAGGGCTGTGATTTTTCCAGTATTAAACATGCATGCGTTGAACTTGCAGTTTATTTTTCTCATTGTGTGTGTATATAGAGCTTTTCTCTGCAGCACGATTTCTCTTTTGATAACGCCCGTTAGGGCACAGCTAGTTACCAGTAACTGAATGTATCTTAATCATTATGGCTGCTTCTGTTGTTTCATTAACAAAGGTTATACCTGTGTTAGCATATAGTTTCTTTGCACCCACTATTTATGTCTGAATCATTTGTCACAGGAGAGTGTGTGCCGATGAGATTCTACGTCTGTGTGTTTCTGAATTGTTTGAGCGAGGGAAGGAACGGCTGTGTGCGTTTCATCGCCGACCGCAGGCTTCTTTCGGTAGCGTTCACCGGTCTGGGTGTGTACACGATACGAAGAATGATCTGGAGTAATCGTGCTGTGTTTATGTTTACCCCACCTGTCTGTGATTAAATAAAAAGGAAAACCATACGCTCCCTTGTTCTCCCGTTTCTCTTACTCTTGCTGGCGGCTCACCTTGACCTGTGGTGCTTTCGTTTCTCCTCCGCTGACTCCGCGCAGCTGCCGCCGCTGCCCTCGTCACGTCCGCTTGCGACCGATCTTGCCACGGTGAGTGGCGATCTCCCGTCGCTTTGCGTGGAGGACCTCAGCGTTTCTTTAACGCCAAGGACTGCTTTCAGTCGCTCAGAGATCACATTCTCCAGCTCTGCTCCTCAGCCCATCACGCCGAGTTAGCGTCTGGTCAGGAAGGAGCTCCTTTTTCTGGTCGAATTCGAAGCGGAAAGGGCCTAAATCAAACACGGCAGCTACAGGATTGTGGACGAGAGAGACCGTCTGTCCCATGGGTTTCACACTTTATCTGCCAGCCAGCCGTTTTTACCCATGAAATACTACATAAAACAGATGAAAAGCACTATTTTACAATACAGATTTCTAGGTTTAAGTTTGTCTACCACTTCTTGGATGTAATGATGGCTTAGCGTTAAAATCTGTAAATGTGACGTATTTAAATGTAATCTGTCAATTTGCTACATGAACAGATTCAAGAGAGAAAACCGTTCTGACTAGCTCAGCAGATTCAGGTTAAGCACCTAAAAGAATTCAACACCCACTCATGATGAAAACTCTTGGTAAGTCAGAACCAGGAAGGAATTTCCTTAAGCTGATGGTTTCTGTGTCAAACCAAACAAAGAAATGAAAAGCGGCCATCTTCCAAAAAGAGGAAGCTCATTCCCTTTTAAAGTCAGGAACACAGGGCTGCCTGCGGGGAGTTGGAGATCTGTGTTCAGTAGAGTCAAAACAGAGTCAGTCATAGGAAGCAGGAAGGAGGAGACGCTCGGTATTTGCATGTTAATCTGTTTGTTCTTACAGAAAGTCTAAAGGAATCTAGAGAAAGTACTAGAAATAGAGGGTGTAGTTAGGTAGCGAGGTGTGGCATTACCTCTCAGAAGCCAGGTGCATTTCTTTATGGCAATAACTAGAAAGCCAGAAGATACCTTTTATGGCAGTATCATCACCCAAGTACCTAGGATGTTAGCAATACATACTGAAGGCCTCTTTAAGAAAACCCTAGGGGCACCTCAGTGGCTCAGCCAGTTAAATCTCCGACTCTTGATTTCGGCTCAGGTCATGACTTCACGGTCCATGAGTTCGAGCCCCCTCGTGGGGCTCTGCACCAAGAGTCTAGGACCTGCTTGGGATTCTCCCTCCTTTCTCTCTCCCTCTCTCTCTCCTCTCCTCTCCTCTCCTCTCTCTCTCTCAAACTTCAGAACTTTTTTCCTTTTTTTTTTAAAGCATTATTAAGAGACAATAACTAAGACCTCAGTAAATAGGAAGACACACGTTAATAGCTAGGAAGACAATAGAAAGTTGTCATGTGTCCCCAAATGGACCTATAGATTCAAATATATTCCAATCAAAATCACACCAAGTTTTCTCATGGAACTTGTTAAAGTAATTTCAAAATAAAAGGTGAAAGATCGCCAAGGGCTACAGCGTTTCAGAAAAGAAAAGGCAGGGCGGGGGACACTTGTCCTGTCGGATGTTAAGACCTGTTCACATGAAGCTATGTTAACGAAGAGAGCTCGGTGTGAGCCAAGGGCTGTACACGTTTCCTAGTGGAGCAGCCCAGAATGCCCAGAGAAGGGCACAAGTGGACTGGACTTCCGCGTAAGAGGTGGCACGTCACATTGGGGAAAGAATGATAATTGGAGCTGAAATGACTGGGTATGTATCTGTGGGAAAGGGTGAAAGTTGATTTCCTACCCCATGCCATAGGAAGTTAATGTCTTAAATGTAACACAAAATTTTAAGACCTGGGGGAAAAAAGTAAAGATAACTGCTGCTTTGCCCTTGAGACATGAAGCATGAGCTGAAAGTTCTACTGACAAATCTGGCATTAAAATGAGGTGTTTTACACCCAGGAATACATTTAACCAAGGAGGAGAAAGACCTGCACACAGAAGACCTGGGTGAAAAAAATGGAAGCTGGTAACGAACAGAAAGATCCTCTGTGCTCACGGATTTGAAGAAATAATGTTGTCAGAATGCCCATAATACCCGAAGCAGTCTACAGACTCCATGCCGTCCCTTTCAACACACCAATAGCATTTTTCACAGAATCAGAATAAATGATTGTAAAATCAGGAACCACGAGAGGCCAAGAAACCAAATCAGTCTTGAGAAGAACAAAGGTGGAGGTACCACGTTCCTGGATGTTAAACTATACTACGGCTACGAGAAAACCAGGGCGACAAAAGCAGAAAGAAACAACTGGGGCTCCATCAAACTAAAAAGCTTTCACATGGTGAAAGAAACCATGGACAGAATGAAAAGGCAACCTATTGAATGGGAGAAGAGATTTGCAAATGACATATACGGTAAGGGGTCAATATCCAAAACACGTAAAGAAGTGCAGCTGAACACCCCCCAAAAATACTTGATTTAAAAAAAAAAAAAAAACAGGCAGAAGACCTGAGTAGAAACTTCTCCAAAGAAGACATCCAGACGGCCAACACACACATGAAAAGATGCTCAACGTCACTCGTCATCAGAGAAATGCCAGTCAAAACCACAACGAGGTACCACCTCAACAGCTGTCAGAGTGGCCAACATTAACAACTCGGGAGACACAGGTGTTGGCGATGCGGAGAAAGGGGAACCCTCGTGCACGGTTGGTGGGAATGCACACTGGTGCGGCCGCTGTGGAGAACAGTGTGGAGGTCCCTCGACGAAAAGTAAATATACCATACGATCCAGCAGTTCTACTTTGGAGTGTTTACTTCAGGAAGACAAGCTAATTCAGCAAGATAAACGCAGCTTCGTTGTTTATTGCAGTATTATTTGTGAGAGCCAAGACACGGAAGCACCGTAAGGTCCCGTCGACCTATGAACGGATTAAGATGTATATATATACAATGGGATGGTAGTCGGTCGTAAGAAATGAGCTCTTGCCATTTGCACAACATGGATGGACTTAGAGGTTATTTTGCGAAGTGAAATAAAGAAACACTGGGCACCTGGGTGGCTCAGTTAGTTAAGCGTCCGACTTCGGCTCAGGTCATGATTTCGTGCCCCATGTCATGCTCTGGGCTGACAGCTCGGAGCCCGGAGCCTGCTTCGGATTCTGTGTCTCCCTCTCTCTCTGCCCCTCCCCTGCTCACACTCTAGCTCTCTCAAATGAATGAACATTAAAATAAAATTAAAAAAAAAAGATAAATATTGTATGATTTCACTCACGTGGAATAAAAAATGAACAAACAAACAGACTTCAGTACAGAGAACAGACTGGTGGCTGCCAGGGGGGTCTGGGGGGTGGTCTGGCAGGTGAATACGTGAAAAGCATGAAGACGTACAAAATTCAGGTTATAAGTCACAGGGATGGAAAGTACAGCACCGGGAACGTAGTCAGTATTGTAACACCTGTATGGTGACACGTTGTAACTACACGGACCCTGATGAGCTTTTTAAATGTATGTGAGTGTCCAATCACAATGGCAAACACACCGGAAACTCACAGAATATCCTGTCAACTATATTTCCACTTTAAAAAGAAAGGAAGATGAAGTCTTTTATGCACTAATAGATAATTTCTTTAATGTTTATTTTTGAGAGCGAGCACATCTCTCACAAGCTGTGAGATCACGACCTGAGCCAAAGTCGGACGCTTAATCGACTGAGCCACCCAGACACCCCCGCTCTAATAGATGATAAAGTGTCTTCAAAGAAAGTGAAAAGCTGAGTTACAAACCGGGAGAAATTACAGTGCAAATCAACACGAGTGGCATCAGTGAGGTGCCATTTTACATCCGTTCAACTGGCAAAGATTTAACAGTCTGACGGTATCTAGGGTTGGAGGGATCCCACGTTGTTTCTTATAAGCTGCTGGTGTCACTCAGAAGTGGGTCAGTCCTTTAGAAGATGTGTTATCTTTCAGGGTTGGACTTCGCACATCCTGTAATCCAGAAATGTCAGCCCTAAGTGTGTACTGAGGGAAAACTTGCACACGGGTAACAGAAACAGAAGGCATGGTAAGCCTTAGAGATGTAGTGAGCAGAAAGGTCTCAAAATATACAGCATGCTCGCCTATAAAAAGGTGAGGAAAATACACTTCTTTTCGAGTCCTGTAGATGTGACTTACAGGAGGAGAAAGGACAGTGCTGAAGAGAAACGTAAGGATGGAATGCTTACAAGGGAGGAGGCAGGTACCGTGTGGTCAAGCCCCCAACGTTTTTGAGAAGTCCATTCAGGACACTTAACATTGGACGTAACTAAAGGCAGACCATGTGTGAACCAGTGCTGAAGGTCATGAACCAAAGATTGGAACTAACCCAGTTTTCTGTACCCAAGGTCCAAAGTGTTAAAATGTTATCTCTAAAGCTGTTTTGATGAGCACGTTGTGGAATTGAGGGTTACGTACGAAATGACATTGAATCAGCCCCAGCATTCAATTTGCAATTCACTCTTTAAAAACTTTTTTTGATGTTTACTTTTTTAGAGATGGGGGAGGGGCAGAGAGAGAGAGAGAGAGAGAGAGAGAGGGAGAGGCACAGAATCCGAAGCAGCTCCAGGTTCCCAGCCGTCAGCACAGAGCCAGACACGGGGCTGGAACTCATGAACTGCGAGATCATGACCTGAGCCGAAGTCAGACGCTTAACCCACTGAGCCACTGAGGGGCCCCTGTAATTTCGGGCTTTTTGCTTTTTTGTTTGTTTTTTGTTTTTGCCAAACTGTCACCAAAAAGCCGTTCCCACAAAGTCCTCTGGCTTCACCTTCACACCTAAATATTAAAGTCACAAATCACAAACTGTGTTGTTGTTCGGTCTTCATACCTAATTTGGGATTTCTGTACTCAAATCTAGCAAAGTGTCCTTTCCCCCAGTTTTCCCGGAACCCTAACTTTTGTACTGGGGAGTGCAATCTTGAAACTATTCCTGTGGTCTAAGCTCGAGTCTCAGAAGACACGTTCTTCCTGATGTGAAGACGGTTTATACTGAAGTGATAATTGCTGGACGGCCCCTTTTCTCATAGGTTGCCTAGAACATCTAAGTAGATATTCTTGGGGATTTAAAGAGGGACTCCTGTAGTTGTATCTTTTCAAAGACTGGCTGGCTCCCTGGCCTTGTTTTCCGTCTTTCATTAACACACAGAACGAGAGAAATTTGGAGACTCGGCGGAATGGAGGAAAGCCAAGGATGCAGAGAGGAGACGGATAGAATCTAACCAACAAAACCTGGTAAACCATGTAGAGGGCAGCCTCCCAAAAGGCCACTGACATCTATAACATTAAAACGTGGCCCTATGAGACATGAGAGGCCACTACTGCTGTTCCCATGGGCATCGTAAGAGTAAAGGGATACCGTGAACAACTCTGCTTACAGTGATAACTTAGATGAAATAGACCACTTCCTTGAAAGGCATAATTACAAAAACAGGAGAAAGAACTCACCTAACAGGCCTTTATCAAAAGAAATTTAATCAGGGGCGCCTGGGTGGCTCAGTCGGTTAAGCATCTGACTTGGGCTCAGGTCACGATCTCACAGTCCGTGAGTTTGAGCCCCGTGTCGGGCTCTGTGCTGACAGCTCAGAGTCTGGAGCCTGCTTTGGATTCTGTGTCTGCGTCTCTCTGCCTCTCCCCTGCTTGAGCTCTTTCTCAAAAATAAAAACATTTTTTAAAATGTTAAATACTTTTTAAAAATAAATCAAAATTGTCAATTCTTTAAAAAATAACATCCCTGGGACAAATAAGCGATTATAGCAAGGTTGCGGGGTTACGAGGATAATACACAAAAGCCAGTTGACATAATAAATACCAACAACAAAAAATTTGAAATTAATACACCATTTTCCATTAGTGCTTGAAAAAACATGGAATACTTTAGTAAAAGTCTAACAAAATATGTACAAGATGTCTGTGAGGAAGACTACAGAATTAATGAAGAAAAATCAAAGAAGATCTAAACAACTGGAGAACTATTCCATGTTCATTGAAGGACGACTTAGTATTGTCACTTGTTCCCGACTTGATTTATAAATTCAACCCAATCCCGACCCAAATCTCAGCCAGCTGTTTTGTGGATACTGATGAAAGTGATTCAGAAGTTGGATGGAGAGGCAAACAGCCCAGAAGAGCCAGTACGGCAAAACTATAGAACTTATAGAAAACAAAATCTAGATGACTTTGGGTTTGATGATTTTTTTAGATAAAACCTCAAAATCATGCTACACTGAGAAAAAATTGATAGGTTGTACTTCACCAAAGCTAAAAATTGCTCTGCAGAAGACCCCGTTAAGAGAATGAAAAGGCAAGCCACAGATGGGGAAGAAAATATTGGCAGAACACATATCTGATATAGGACTTTTATTCAAAATGTATAAATAACTCTTAAACCTTAACTCTAAGAAACAACCCAATTAAAAGATGGGCAAAATATCTGAAGAGTCGCCTCACCAAAGAAGATCTGCCGACGATAAGTAAGCAAATGAAGAGGCGCTCAATGTCCTAAGTCACTGGGGAAATGCACATTGACAGTGAGATACCACCACGTGCCTACGTACGCAGAGACCAGCCCAAATCAGAACACCACAAATGCTACGGACGGTGTGCAGCAACAGAAACTCTCGTTCGTTTCTGCTGGGGATGCAACACGGCACTGACACGTTGAAAGACAGTTTGACAGGGGCACCTGGCTGGCTGGCTCAGTGAATGGAGCGTGTGACCCTTGATCTCTCGGGGTTGTGGGTTCGAGCCCCACGTTGAGTGTTGCTAAAAATAAAATCTTAACAACAACAACAAAAAAGACAGTTGGACGGTTTCTTAAAAGACAGTTTGGGGGTTTCTAAAGAGAGAACCCTACAAGCCAGCGATTGCACTCCTAGGTTTTTGTCCACATGACTTAAAAAGTGTGTTCACACGAAACCCGTACACGAATGTTTCAGTAGCTTTATTCATAACTGCCCCAAATTGGAAGCAACCCAGATGTCTTTCAGTAGGTGAATGGATCGACACCGTGGGACGACATTCAGCGGTTACAAGAAGTGAGCTACGAAGGCACAAAGACACAGAGGTACCTTCACTGTAAATTGGGAAGTTGGAAGAAGCCGGTCTAAAAAGACGGCAATCGTATGACCTTCTGGAAAAGACAGAATTACAGCGACAGTACACAGAGTGGTGGTTATGGGTGTGGGTGGAGCACGGGAGGGTGAATCGTGGCAGCACTGATTTGTAGGGCGGTAAACCTCCTCCGTCTGGATGATACCGTAACGGTGGATCAATGACACGGATTTGTCCACACTCACAACCGCACAACACAGAGTGTAGAACCATGACGTAAATCACGGGCTTCGGTTGACGATGATGGGTCAATACTGGTTCAGCGGCTATAACAAATGCAGACGGGTTGGTCGCTCGCTGATCACGCTTCAGATGCTCCGGTGGCTCCGATGGGATAGCACACATTCTAGAACACCTCCATCACTGCAGGACATACCGTTAGACATGGATGGTCTGGCCCAGTGATGGCGTCCCGGGCTGCTCTGGGCTCCTCGGTGCACAAGCAGGAGGAGAGCCCCGAGGAGGCCCGCGCCCCTCAAAAGAGAGCCCAGCCACGGTGCACGTGAGGCTTCGGGACCCCCTGGCCTGTCGGGCACAGAGGGATGCGGGAGGGGATCCGAGGCCAGGGAGGCAGGTGGCAGAGTGGCAGGAGAGCTCCTGATCCCGAAACCCGAGGGGAGAGAAAGTGGCCTGACCTTGAGGCTTTGGTCCTGGGGACTCTGAGAAGAGGGGTGGGGGTGTTTGCGAGCAGCCCTGTGGACCGAGGGGAGCCGGGCTCGGGGAGAGCTCCGTGTGCTGCAGCGTCTCAGCAGGTCAGCGGGCAGTGCTGGCCCTCTGCCCACCCTGCCGCCAGTGTCTGTGGGGCTTCCGTCCGGCTTCAGTCCCCAGGGGGCTGCGAGGCACCGTGCCATCACAACAGGGATCCGGTAGAACCTGAGACCCTGCGGCGGCCTGAAGACAGACGGAGACAGAGGAGGGCAGGAAGGAGACTCTTGGGGCGGCACAACCCCCCCCCCCACCCCACCCAGCGCCGGCTGGGCTGGGTCACCTGGCTCTGCGCCCACCCGCCGGGGACCCGAGAGAAGAGGGGGCTGTGATAACGGCTACGCTCTTGGATAGAGCAAGGGCCTCCTCTCCTGAAGGCTCGGGTCCAAAGTTTCTCACCCACCTTGTAGGGAGGACACCTTGCGCTTGGCTCGTGCCTCTACGTTCTGTCCTCAGAGGAGCGTATGTCCTATGCCAACCCGAGTGACATTGTCCCCTCAAAGGAGCTCGCCATCCAAGGCACCTTGGGAACCTGACTCCAGCAATTCAAGGGGCAGTGACATTTGCAGCGTGGGTGGAAGGACCCGGACGGGACTCCTGCGTGCTGCGGGGACGCCCCCCCGCCCGGTGTCATCCCGGTGGGGGCAGCGTCCGCCTCCTGCCCATCGGGGAGCCGGCAGCCGCACCAGATTCAAGCCCCTTCCCGCTGCTCTCGCAAACCACATGGGGGAGAGGCCTCCTGTGTGCGGAGGCCGGCGGGGTGGCCTCGCCTCCGAGGGAGGCCCCGAGTTTGGCGCCACAGAGGCTCACGCAGGCCCTGGCCGCGGAGGGGCTGAAGCTGGCGTCCACACCCTCCGGCCCGGGGTCCCCCTCCGACAGCGGTGCTGGAGAAGGGAAACGGCGTGCCAGCACGGGAACCGCCTCGGCCACTCAGATGGTGGCGAAGGAACCTCTCTGGCCACGCGGAGAAGCGCTCCGGGGCAACATACAGGGAAAGAGGGAAGACTTGGCTTCTGTTTGAAGTTCACAAAGATGGAAAAGGGACGGACTTGCAAATGGCACGAGCAAACCGCAAGGGCGTGTGAGGACTGGGGCGGCGGTCCCTCCTCCCGATTCTTGTCTGTGGTCCTCGGAACGTCCGTCTGTGCTCATCAGCACGCCCTCCTCCTCGAGAGGGAGAGAGGAAAGAAAATACAGGGAATCTGCAAGTTACTTCGAATGGTTTCTTCCGCACGGAGAGCGGCTTTGGCCTCTGGAGGCGCGAGACAGAATTAGTGGGTTGGCGAGTCTATTTTAAAACAGGAAACCTTCCCCCCCCTCACGGCTCTCATGCCTTCGCCCCTTCCCACACACACCTCTGCCCCACGCCCTTCCCCCAAAGGTCTGGGGTTTTCTCTTCTCATGGCTCTACTGTGTAGGCCTCTGTCAGCCCGTGTGTGCGCGCGTGCGCGTGTGTGTGTGTGTGTGTGTGTGTGGTGTTTGGAGAGAAGGTGCTGAGCTGCCAGGGCCCCCCCAGGCCCGGCAGGTGTGGGGCTCGTCGGGTATCGAATCGCCTTCCGCGGACGCTTTACAGTAAGCAGTGACTTCCGTGTTACGGAGCACCGATTCTGCGCCCGCCGTCGGGCTGGGTGTGGACGGGGCCGCGCACAGCACGACAGTCCGGTCCTGCGGACAGAGCGCAGGGCCAGCCCAGGCACGCGGCGCCCTGCCCTGCAGCCCCAGCACCCCGGAACCGGCCAGGGCCCAGAACCCAGCTGGAACTGTCCCCTCCTTTCCCCTCCCTGGAACCTACCTGGGGGTGACAGCCAGGAGGCCGGGCAAGGCCGAGCCCCTGACACCTCGGGGCCTCGTCTGCTTCGGACCCTCCTGTCCCGGGATCCCCTCCCTCCGAGAGCAGGACAGCCTCCCTGGCTCTGTGCTCACTGCGCCATTCTCTAGGGAGCCCCGAGGACGCCTTGTGACATCACCCCCGCTGCTGACTCACAGCCCCTCTCAGCTGTGTCCCTTGAGTGGTTACAGCAGACACTGCCTGAATCTGCCCTAACACCTCTGCCTTCCGCCTTCCTCTTCTGTTCCCCTCCCTCCCCCTCCCCTCCCTCTTCCTTCTCCTCTTCCTCCCCACTCCCTTCCCCTCCCCCTCCTCTCCCCCTCCTCCTCCTCCCCCACCCACTCCTCCTCTTTGCTTCCATCAGTCACTCACGGTTTTAATACTCTGCCCTAACTGCACGTTATTTGGTCCACACTTTACCACAGACCTTGTTGAAAAGGCAGAGCTGGGGGCGCCTGGGTGGCTCAGTCGGTTAAGCGGCCGACTTCAGCTCAGGTCACGATCTCGCGGTCCGTGAGTCCGAGCCCCGCGTCGGGCTCTGGGCTGATGGCTCAGAGCCTGGAGCCTGCTTCCGATTCTGTGTCTCCCTCTCTCTCTGCCCCTCCCCGTTCATGCTGTGCCTCTCTCTGTCTCAAAAATAAGTAAAAAACGATAAAAAAAAAAAAAAAAGAAAGAAAAGGCAGAGCTGTCTCAGAGGTGATGACCCGGCAGGGGGGCCGGGAGGATGCGACGCGGGACTGGCTGTGGACAGACGCGGGCTTTGAACGATGAAGATCACTGAGGCTGATCCAGGGAGGAGCACAGCAGACCAGAGGAGAAGCTGGCCGAGACCCTGCAGGCAGAGGGGTCATGACTTATTTACAGGCCTTTCTGCCTGTTTGTCATTATTATTCATTAAAAAATGTTTTGCAGGGACACTTAGGTGGCTCATTCGGTTAGGCATCTTTGCTTGGTTTCTGCTCAGGTCATGATCTCAGGGCTCGTGAGTTCTAGCCCCATGTTGGGCTCTATGCTGACAGCACGGAGCCTGTTTGGGATTCTGTCTTGTTCTCTCTTTCTGCCTCCCTCTCTGTCTCTCTCAAAATAAAGAAAAATAAAAACTTTAAAAAATGTTTTTGAAGGAAAAGGGCTATTTTTACAAACCTTGGGATGAATCTACAACTTTTTTTTAACGTTTATCTATTATCAAGAGACAGAGATAGAGCATGAGCATGGGAGGGGTAGAGAGAGAGAGGGAGACACAGAATCCGAGGCAGGCTCCAGGCTCCGAGCTGTCGGCACAGAGCCCGATGCGGGGCTCCAACTCACGAACCTCGAGATCATGACCTGAGCCGAAGTCAGATGCCCAACCGACTGAGCCACCCAGGTGCCCCAGCCTTTTTTTTTTTTTTTAAGTAGGCTCCACGTGGCACCCAATACAGGGCTTGAACTCACAACCCTCAGATCAAGACCTGAGCTGAGATCAAGAGTCAGACGCTTAACCGACTGAGCCACCCGGGGGCCCCTGGTTCTGCCACCTTTCAATGTTCTCCACGAGTAATTCCTAGGATTTTGGCCTTAATTTGTTTTCAAGTGTATTTTCAGTCAGCTGTACCTGTGTAGCCATTAATTCGTTAACATTTCCCCCCAATAATGGACACACAACATTGGGTCCCTTCAAGGTGTGCAATGTGGTGACTGATACGGTAGTAAGCTGCAAAATGATTACCACCATAGCGTTTAGCTACCCCATCCATCCGGCCACCTCGCTACCGTGTTCTTTATGGTGAGGACGCCTGAGGTCTATCCTAGCAACAGTCAAGTGGATGAGAGCAGTATTATTAGCTGTAACCACCATGCTGTACCTTAGACCTTCAAACTTGTCAATTTTCTGAAATGAATTTTTTTTTTAATTTTTTTTTCCAACATTTATTTATTTTTGGGACAGAGAGAGACAGAGCATGAACGGGGGAGGGTCAGAGGGAGAGGGAGACACAGAATCGGAAACAGGCTCCAGGCTCCGGGCCATCAGCCCAGAGCCTGACGCGGGGCTCGAGCTCACGGACCGCGAGATCGTGACCTGGCTGAAGTCGGACGCTTAACCGACTGCGCCACACAGGCGCCCCTCTGAAATGAATTTTTAATTGTAGCTGACATACCGCACTAGTTTCGGACGCACAACATAGCGACTCAACACCGCATATAAATACATTGTGAAGTGCTCACCAAGGTAAGTGGCATCGCCATCTGTCACCGTATGAAGTTACTCCAATATTATTGGCTATGTTCCGCGCGGTGTACTTTCTCATCCCGGTGACTTCTTCACTGTGTAACTGGAAGTTTTTACCTCTTCGTCCCCTCCTCTCTCTATGTGATCTCATCTCCCATCTCACCCCCCTCTCGGGCCACGGGTTTGTGCTCTGTGTTTATGAGACTGCTTCTGTTTGGTTTGTTAGGCTTTTTAGATGCCACGCACGTGAAATCATACAGCGTTTGTCTGTCTCTGACTGACTCACTTCGCTTAGCGAAATGCCCTCTAGGTCCCTCCGTGTGCTCGTAAAGGGCAGGATCTCGTTCTTTTGTATGGCTGATATTGCACATTGTGTGTGTGTGGGTGTGTGTGCGCACCACGTCTTTATCCATTCATCTGTGGATGGACACTTGGATCGGTTCTGCATCTTGGCTGTTGTAAATAATGCCGTAAACATAGGGGCGCGTGTGTCTTTTTCGTATTAATTCATTAGCTTTCCACTCTAATGTAAGAATTCCAAAGCAAATCAACCCAAAGTCTGTGTCTCCAGTATTGGTTTCTGTATTGATAAGTGTTGCACAGCCTATACTTTCATAAGTTTAACTTTTTTAAAAGTTCATTTATTTTTGAGAGAGCGTGCACAGGTGCTCCTGCGCAAGTGGGGGAGGGGCAGAGAGAGGGAGACCCAGAATTCCAAGCAGGTTCCGGCCCCCCCCCCCCAATCATGTCCTGAGCTGAACTCAGTCCCTCAACCCACTGAGCCACAGGTTTCTAAGAAATTTGCATCTATATTATAAACTTATTTTTAATCAGTGATGACCGCTTTTATAGTTGTGTTCCCTCCTTTTTTGTTTGTCTCCTTCATAAAGGGAAGCAGAACTCAGAAACCCAGGAATGCTGACGTTCCGGCTGGGTGGGAAAATACCGGGTTGATCACCACGTGTGTGCCAGGCATCCCCTGACTGCCATGGAAATGTCGGAAGAGGCATGATTCTTACCCCTGTTTTGCAGATGAGCCAACTGAGGCCAGAGCTGAACCTGCTGCAGGCTGAACAGAGCCAGAGGCGGGCCTCAAGTCTCCCTGCGCTCAGCTGTGCGCTGCCCCCTGCACTGGAGGGGTCCCGGTGCACCCCCACTCCGTCCCCCTCTCTGCGCGCTCTCTCCAGCGCGTGCGCGCGGGGGTCCCTGTGCGCCGGGCACGAGCGCGCACGGGCCCTCACCCCGCAGAGCCCTGCACGGGCAGGGGCGGCGGGCGTCCACGCGGCCGTGGCAGACGAGTGTGAGTAACTTGCCCGAGGTCAGACGGCTGGTCACGGCGTCTGAAAGTCGGAACGTGAAGTGTGCAGGTGAGCTGCGCTCTTAGACGTAGTTCTCGTCGTTGTGAGTCTTGGGGAGGCGCGCCTGACCCTGTGGCCCACAGGGTGGACGTGTCACCGCCGACGGGTCACAGGGCTCTGGCCGGACTCCCCGAGCCCGCGGGCCCTCCGGGGGGGTCCGGGGGGGGACGTAGGGCTGGGGTCTCTAGGCAGGGACCCAAGTCTCCGGGGCGGGGCTCTGCGGAGGGGCGGGGCTGGGGAGGGCGGGAGCCGGGGCAGGGGCGGAGGGGCGGAAGAGCGCGCTGCGGGTCCCCGCGGCTTCTCCCTGACCTCTCGGGCTGGGGGCAGGGGGCAGGGGGCGGAGCCTGGGTGGGGGTAGGGCTGAGGGCGGAGCCAGGAGCGGGGCCGGGGGTGGAGCAACGGGGGCGGAACTGGGGGGGTGGTGTGGGGGTGGGGCCGCGGAGCTGAGCCTCACACGGTGCGGGAGGGGGCGGAGCCTCGGAGGCGGAGGCGGGGTGGAACGATGGGGGCGGAGCGTCGGGGGCGAGCCTCGGAGGGGTGGGGGTGGAGCCAGGGGTGGGGCCGCGGGGGCGGAGCCAGGGACGGAGCCCTGGGGTCTGGCGCTGGGCCACGCGGGGCGCGATCCGGCCGGACCCAGCCGAGTGCAGCTCGCCGCCTTGCTCCCTGCTGGCCAGCATGTCCTTCGTCCCTGTGGCCGAGGATTCTGACTTCCCCATCCAAAACCTGCCCTACGGCGTCTTTTCCTCCCCAGAAGACGTGAGCTGCTGCACTTGGCTTCCGGGTGGGGGCCGGAGGGTGCCTACTCCGCCGGGACCCGCGCGCCAAGCCCCCGCCACCAGTGGCCGGCAGCGCCGACCGGGCGGGACGCCGGCCAGTCGTCCTCTTCCGGACGCGCTCCGCGGAGCCCTCCCCCTCCCCGGGGTCACTGGGGCCCGCGGTTCCCCTGCTGAGCGCGCCCCGCAGAGGCCGGGTCACTGGTGTAGGAGAAGTGAGATAGAGGCGGGGGGGGGGGGGGGGGGGGGAGGCTTTTGGGCTGTCTCTTGAGGAGCAGTGGTGCCGAGGGTATGTGGGTCCGAACCCCACTTTCTAGATGTGCGCGTTGTTGGACCTGGCGGCCGCGGTTTCTGCAGATTTGTGTGAGGATTAAATGCGAATTGAAACAGAACATACGACTGTCGTTCCCAGGCGGGCAGATCAAGTTCGATTGTTGTTACCCAGGGGTCATCCTGCTTCCTCCAGAGTTCCTGGGGTTTGTTTCCTGCCCCCAGGGCACCGCGTTAGGGCCCTAGCTCCCCCCGCAGGTTAACCGGGCGCTAGAGGGTGAGCTGGCCCGCGGCCTTTGGGATCTGGGATGTTGGGGGACTTTGCCTCCAGCTGGAAGTCTTTGGGCTGTGGGGTGGCCTCGCCGGCATTCCCCGGCTGGTCAGAAGAAGCCTTTTGGAGACAGGAGCTTTCGCTTAGTAAGTGTAGTCTGACCGGCAGAAAGAAATCTTTGAAAACTGGGCGTGCATCAGCAAATATTTAAGGTCCCTGGGTGGGGGAAAGCAGGTTCCCTTGGATTTATTCATGGTATTTGTGGCTCGCATTTCCACTCCCAACCTTAAAGGTCAGCTCCTGATTCGCTCTGTAAACCGTAGACCCCGAGTCTGCTTGCCCCCACCAGTGTTCAAGAAATAATTGCAAAATGCAGCCACTGGCGGTCCTCCCCTTCCCCCACAGCTGATCTTTGACCCCCAGGGGCCGCCCTCCTGTGGCCCTGCCTGCAGCAGGCCGGTCCTCAAGAGCCAGTGTGGTTTCACAAGGGCCAGGCCTGACTAAATGTGGCAAGAACACAAAGTTAACACTTGGTTCCCTGGAGGGACCCGAATACGGTGAGGCAGGTTAAACCTTGACCCGTGTTAGCCAGCCACGCTCTGCTCTCCGCACAGAGCTGACACTTTGCCCTCCACATGCACCCTTGCCTTTCCTGGGAGTACAGAACAGTTAGAGACACTTGCCAGAGGCAGGACAGGTGCTTTGACTTGCCTTCCCGGAGAGCTCTAGAATTCATGTCCCTTGAACCCCAGGCCCTTGCTGCTGGCACATTAGAATGTGCAGGGACAGCCCCTAAGGAGGCCCGGGAGACAAAGCCCCTTCCCATGGCCCTCTGGAAAGAGCACTGCCCCTCTGGCATTCTAGAAGGTTCAGGGCGTTCGAGTGAGAACAGGCCTGGTCTGAAGCCATCTCTGCCCACGTTGCACATTCCAGGGGTCGTGCCGGCCTCGCCAGGCTGGGGTGATTGCCAAGGCACACGCCAGCGTCCAGCTCTTCGAGATTTGGGCCGAAGAGCAGTGAATTAATCTAGTCATGTTTTGTTTGTTCTTATATTCGGTAAATGCTTCAGAACCCCAACTCCGGGCCAGATGCTGGGCTGGGGGTTGGGCATCAAAGGCACACCAGATACCTCCCATGGCAAGGTGCTTGTGGATTGGTGAAACGGAAGAGGCTCTCTCTGTGAAGACAGGGGTGGTGGCTTCTGGGATGTGGGCACCCAAGTAGTCCGGAGCCGATGGCCAGGTTGTTCAAGTCCCTGCAGTCCGGCTGTGCCTCTGCTCTCTCCAGCCACACCGGCTACTTTTTGGTCTCTGGAACATTCTAAGAGCATTTTTCTGCCTCAGGACCTTAGCACGTATTGTTTCTTCTGTCTCACCCGAGGAGCCCCCTGCTGCCCTCCAGCCACACCTATTATGTCACTGATCCCTATGCTGCTTTTCCTTCTGGACAGCTGGCACCAGTCCCACCTCTGTCCCCCATGCTTTGACAGCCTTAGTGTCCTGCTGGTGTGGAGTAGAGGCTTCATAAATGTTTTCGCCTGAATGAATCCCTGTCTGAGCCATAACGGGGCTCGTCATCCAAGCCCCTGGGCCTCAGCCCTGTGCACGGGGTGCTCTCTGCTCTGCTGCACAAAGAAAATTCCCGAGGGCAGGCTGAGGTTAATCCTGGGGGATAACCCAGCTGCCGGGTGAGGTGGTGAGTCCTCCTCACCAGAGGCATTTACCCAGTGCCTGAGGAACTTAGCTGGAGACTTGGTCGCGATGAGGGACTTGGACTAGGCCGCCTGCTCCTTCCCCACTCCCAGGGTGTTTGATTTATGTCCCATTCAGTGAACAGGACACTTTCCTTGTCCTGTAAGGAGAGAGGATTCCAGATGCTGCCTGGGCAGAGATCTCGGGGCAACCTCAGTCCCCTGGGACACGGAGGGGGTTGGGTGCCGTGCTAGGATCCAGTCCTCCGTCCCATCCGGAGGGGGACCCACGGGCTCTTAACCGGACAGATTTTTCGGGTAAAGCAGTGTGTCTGGCCGAGGCTTTCCCTGGCGCTGACCATGCCGTCTCCCTCCCAGCCGAGACCGAGGATCGGCGTGGCCATTGGCGACCAGATCCTGGACCTCAGCGTCATTAAGCACCTCTTCACCGGGCCTGTCCTCTCCAAACACCAGGATGTCTTTGATCAGGTAGGACGCTGGGACACGGCTTGTCCGGGATCTCAGGGCATTTGTGAAAACGCCACCAGGAGAATCTCTTTCCCTTCCGTTTCGGGGAAGAGATCGTGCCTTCGGAGGCGCCGGGGACGGCTCTGGTCAGCACCTCGGTGCAGAGAGTGCTGGGTCCGCGGCGCTGGGCCTGTCGCGGGCGTCTCTGGGCTGGGGCTCCCGGTAACCGTGTGAGCCTCTGCCTGTCCGCGGCCGGTGCTGACCCTGTGGGTCTGGAGACGTCGCCAGGGAGGAACGGACGGCTGGAATGGACAGACGCCTTCTGTGCGGCCCCCGGAGTGCACGTACCCGTGGGATGGACGTGACTTTACGTCCCTGTAGGTGGTCCGGGCCCTGATGTGCACCCCCCGTTCTGGGTCAGGAAGGAGGATGGTGTGTGTTGAGCGTGTGCTCCGCCCACAGCCCCCGTCCAGTCCTCACGACGGCCCAGCGCACGGAACCGGATCCCCATTAGATGGGTGGGGGTCTCCTCTGCGTGAGGCACGATTCTCCCTCGTCACCTGGCTACGGCATCCCAGCCCTTAGGTTGCACGGTGCCTCCCTGGCTGAGAAACCCCCTCAGGACGTGGGTGGACTGTTCCCACAGGCGGTCCTGACCGGGCAGCCCCCCCAGATAGCAGCTCCCAGGCTTTGTGGCCCGTGTGCAAACCCGCGGGGGCATGACGCCCCGTCGGGGGAGGTGACGCTCGCCCCGGCTGGAAGGGCCGCTGGCAGAGCTGAGAACAAGGCCCCGGGCCTGAGGATGCTGGAGGTGGCCGTGGGCCCCGGCTGTCCCCGTGTGACCTCCTCTCTCTGCTCTGGCATAGCCGGCTCTCAATAGCTTCATGGGCCTCGGCCAGGCCGCCTGGAGGGAGGCGAGAGAGTCCTTGCGGAATCTGCTGTCCACCAGCTGTGCCAGGCTCCGAGACGACACGGACCTTCGGAGACGGTGAGGGACACTCGGACACTGGCAGGTGGGGAGGAGGGGACGGTGTGGCGGCCGGGGCCGTTCTGAGGCAGCCTCCCCCAGCCCCTGCCTGGGCTGCGGGTCAGGGTGGCAGGGCTCTGGGCCGACCGGGATGACCCCTGTGTCCGGACTAGATGGTCCCGGCCAGCTCGGGAGCTGCCCCCTCCCTCACTCAGCCATCCCCCCTCAGCACCTTCCGTGGCCTTGTCTGTCTGCCTCCCAGAGAAGGGGTAATTTAGTCCGTTTTATGGAGGGGAAAATGGGAGCCGTGAGGAGGCCCCTTGGCTTTGGAGCGGACGGCCTGCCCAGCGTGGCCCCGGGCCAGCCTGGGGGTTGCTCGCTGGAGACTGTGAGCAGGGTTCCAGGGCTGGTTTGGGCGGCCAGAGCAGGGACCCCCTCCGTGCTTACCTGGCCCTGAAGCCCCCGGTTGTGTACTGCAGGGCGTTCACGGCCCAAGCTTCTGCTGCGATGCACCTGCCAGCCGCCATAGGTGAGTGGGGTCCCCGCACCCGGAGCAGCTCTGTGGCCCACGGTGGCTGGCTGGTGCCCTGGCCGCTGCTGCGTGGTGGGGGAGGGGTCACGGACGCAGGTCGGTCTGGAGGCCGGAGCCCTGGCTGGGTGGGCGCCGGCTGCTGGCCTTTACAGTTGCCCACAGGCTCCCTCCCCGGCACATCACCCCGTCCGTCCCTGAGGCTGTGGAAAGTGATCCCACCTCACCTGTGAGTCCAGGGCCCTGGAGCGCGCCAGTTTGAGCCCCTGGCAGGGAGTGTGGCCGCAGAGCGCCCCAGTTTCAATCAGACAGCAGGAGTGGGGCAGACTCTCTCAGCTGAATCACAGGGAGGTCTCCACCCTCGCCTCCCAGCCCCGGGCGGCCGGCCTGCCGGGATTGCCTGGGCATCTGTGTGCCCGGAGGCTTCCGGAACACCGCGTCTACCTCGATTGTTTCTGTGGCTTCCGGAAGCCTTCCTGGTGGAGAACGACCTTCCAAAAGACAGACGCACAGTGGGTCGGGACTCACCCCCTCCCCCGGGGGGTTGAGGGTTCAAAACAGCTGAAGTGTGCAGGGCACAGAGCTCAGGTCAGAGTCCACGTGTGGGGAGAACCCCCCCCCCACCTGCTCAGCCACGGCTCTGGGACCGGGTCCCACCTCCTTCCTGCCGCTGCTCTATCCTTTCCCTGGGCTCTTGCTCTGAGCAGCTTATCAGAGGCATGATGCACACACAGGGTACACACCCCCCTCCCCCCGCCCCGGCCCCGTAAGGTCGCGGTCTGGAGGGTTCAGTCCACGTGTGCCCTGGCGCAGCCCCCTCCCCCTCCGTCCAGTCTGCAGTCCGTCCGTCTCCAGTCTTTCCTACAGGTTCCGTGGGGATGCAGTCGCACCGCACGCAAGCCCTGTGTGTGCGCTGCGACCGGCATTTCCTCCCCCTGTTTCTGCTGTGCTTGCCCTGGTGTTTGTTTGCTTGTTTATTTATTTATTTTTACACTTAGTCATTTTTTGAGAGACATAGAGAAACAGCACAAGTGGGGGAGGGGCAGAGAGAGAGAGAGGGAGACACAGAATCCGAAGCCGCTCCAGGCTCCGAGCCGTCAGCACAGAGCCCGACGCGGGGCTTGAACTCACGAACCGCGAGATCACGACCCGAGCCAGAGTCGGACGCTCAACCGACCGAGCCCCCAGGCACCCCCGGCATCCCAACGATTTGTAACTGTCCAGTTGAGAACCGCGTGGCCCCTGAAACTCGCTGCAGGAGCCTCTGGGGGGGCCCCCCCGTCACGACCCGGCTGACACCTCCCTTTCCAGCCCCTTTTAAGTGATCGTGATACAGACTTACGCAGACATGCTGAAAACAAACACACAAGAGGCAGAGACTATAAAATTAGTGTTTTTAATTGGTGGTGTGGGCTCTGCGCTGGGCTCCTCCCAGGGAGGTGGGGTCTTACTGCAAAATGCAACGCTGTATTCTAAAGTAAATGCAGACGCGATTTCCTCCTCCCCTCTCCCCTCCTCCTCCCCTCCTCCTTCTCCCTCCTCCCCTCCTCCTCCTTCCTCCCGCTCCTACTTCCCTCTCCTATCTCCTCTCCCTCATCACCCTTCCTCCTCCACCTCCTCCCCTCCCTCCCCCTCCTCTCTCCCCCTCTTCCCTCCCCCTCCTCTCTCCCCCTCTTCCCTCCCCCTCCTCCCTCCCCCTCTTCCCTCCCCCTCCTCCCTCCCCCTCCTCCCTCCCCCTCTTCCCTCCCCCTCCTCCCTCCCCCTCCTCCCTCCCCCTCCTCCCTCCCCCTCCTCCCTCCTCCTCCCTCCCCCCTCCCCCGTCATCTCCCTTCCCCCTCCCCCACCTCCCCTTCCTCCTCCATCGCCATCTCCTCCCTCCTCCCTTCCCTGTGCTCCTCCTCCTCTTCTGCCTCATTCTTCCTCCTCCTCTTCTTCCTCCAGAGGAGGGAGTGATCCCCCAGGGGAGAGTGGGGGGGAGGGGCCTCAAAATGTTGCCGGGATTCGGACACAGACCAGGGGAGGGGAGAGGCTGTGCAAGCAGCAGGCCCAGGTCAAGCGAAGGCCAGTGAGCGGAGTCCTGGGCTGGGGGCGGTGACACTGGAAGTCTGTCCCCCTTCACCGGAGGGGTGTCCGTTGTCTGCGCCCGACGGTCTTGGCTCCTTGTTCCTTATTTGTTTCTCCGAGGGCAGTTCTGGAAACAAATTGAGGATGAGGCTTGGATGTGCCCTGACTGAGCTGCTGGGGAGCACCCACGGGGCGGGGGCGCGGGAGAGGCCCCTCCCTGTCCCGGGCATCTGGCCACCACGGGTGCCCACTGTGTCTCCCCTGCAGGTGACTACACAGACTTCTACTCCTCCCGCCAGCACGCCACCAACGTGGGGATCATGTTCCGGGGCGGCGAGAACGCGCTCATGCCAAACTGGTACGTCGGGCCCGAGTGCGAGAAGCGCGTTCTCCCCGGAGCTAACGAGCCCCTCTCGGGGCGGAGAGACGGGGGGGCCCCGCCGCGCCTGTGGATCAGAAGTCAGTGCCCCAGGCCCCTTGGTGTGGGGAGCACAGATGGGAGTTCTGTCCCCCAGTGTGTGAGGTCCTTCCGTGCTTCTTGGCCAGTGCTGGTTCTGTGGGCACACTCGAGGCCTGGCCTCTGCACCCGGGACCCCGCCGCGTGGGAGTGTCTCTCGTGTGGTCGGCCCACGGCGAGAGTCACACAGGTGCTCGCGGGATCCCCGAGGCTCTGACGGCCAGCCCGAGGGCACGGGAGGGAGCACGGGCTCGGAGAAGCCCTGAGGGGACCAGCGGCGGCTCCAACCCCCCAGGTCAAGGGCACGCCCCACGGGGAACCCAGAGCTGAGATCCTTGCCCCTTTGTTCTGTGCTGTCCTCCGGAGGTGGCGGTGACTGAGGACACAGTGGCAGGCACGCACCCTGGGTCAGCAGGCAGGGAGGGCAATGTGTGTCAGAATCAAGGTGAGGAAGGAAGAAGGAAAGAGACAGCAGGTTAACGACCCAGAGAGGTTAAGCAGCAAGGCCAGGGTCGCGGAGCAAGGCGGTGAGTCTGGGACTGCAGGTGCGCAGGGAGGGGAGACTCCGGCGGGAGCCGTGGGCCACTGCCGCCGCAGGGGAGAGCAGAGGGGCCTGTTGAAGTGTGGCGCGAGGGGGCCCCGGGCCTCCTGTTGCCGCATGTGCGTGTCCTTCGTTACACAGGATGCGCGTACGTCTTGTGATCGGCCCAGGCCCCAGCCCTGACCCCCTTCTCCCGGGGCAGCACGCTGCTCTGTCTTCCATAGTCTTTCATAGACATTCCTGCACTCCCCCCGCCGGCTTTTCCGGGCGGTCACTGCTCTTTCATTAATTTGGAAGAATGTTTCACGTTTAATAGAAATTAGCCCTTCGCCGTGTCGTGCGCTGTGTTTTCTCCGGACGTGGCGTCTTTCTCCTGTGCTTTGTCAGTACGGCACTTCGACATTTTTATAAAGCCAAACACGTGTATTGTTTTTATAAAATTTTTATTTTGGAGAGTGTGCATGCGTGTGAGAGCAGAGAGGGGCAGAGAGAGAGAGACAGAGGGAGAGAACCGTAAGTAGGCTCCACACTCAGAGTGGAGCCCGATGTGGGGCTTGATCCCACGACCCTGGGACCCGGGCTTGAGCTGAAATCAAGAGTTGGACGCTTAACCGACTGAGCCCCCGGGAGCCCTGTTTCCTCCCATGTTAATGCTGAGCGGTGTTCGTGGTACGGACACTTAGTTCCTTTTGAGTTTTGTTTGTTTTTTAAGCTTATTTATTCTAAGACCGAGAGTGAGCAGGGGAGGGGCAGAGGGAGAGGGAGAGAGAGAGAATCCCAAGCAGGCTCCCTGCTGTCAGCACAGAGCCCATTGCGCGGCCTGGACTCAGGAACCGTGAGATCATGACCTGAGCCGAAACCAGGCGTCAGATGCCGAACCCACTGCGCCACCCAGGCGCCCCGCGGGTTTCGACTGCTTTTTGTTTTTAGCTTGCAAACTGTAGAAGTGTCCTTGACCGCGTGTCGCGGTAACCTCCTTCCGCCGTCTTCCGCAGGCTGCACTTGCCAGTGGGTTACCACGGCCGTGCTTCCTCCGTCGTGGTATCAGGCACGCCGATCCGAAGGCCCACGGGGCAGATGAGACCCGACGACGGTAAGTGACCCTCACGGGTCCCCGCTCTGTGTCCCCACACGGCGGGTCCCATGGCCCAGCACGTACAACAGCCCCTCTCTTCTGGTGTCTTGCAGCTAAGCCCCCCGTCTTTGGCCCCTGCAAGCTCCTGGATATGGAGCTGGAGATGGTGAGCGGGGTGCCTCCCGGGCGCGGCCTGTGCCCGGCGTTGGGGCGGGAGTGCTCCCGGGGAGGGCCCTCCACCCTCCACAAGCTCTGTGTCTGCGAACTCTCCTACTTTCTAAAAGCGAACCGGTAACTTCCAGACCAGTACTCGTGGGGCCCGCGGGGGTCACTTGGGACCCACGCGGAGCGGGAAGGAGTTCGAGGCCCCATGGTGTGTTCCCTGCGGGGGCTGGACGGGGCCACGCTCTGCCTCCTGCTCAGCTCCTGCTGTATGCGGGTGGCGTTCTCACCACGTAAGGCCACGCTGTTTTGCATCTTTGTGCTTTTTTGGGGTGCTTTCGCTGTTTAAAACCCCCCTCGGGTGCAGTGCTCGCGTCAGTGAGCACAGAGACAGCATGTGCGGGTGCTCAGCGCTCGTGTTAGTGAGTCAGCGGGAGACGTTCGACGGGGTGACCTCACACAGAAACACACGCAAGGCGAGGTGAGATACGGACCGGTTGCTGTGAGTGCGACCGGAGGCCCGGCATTTTCCACGGGAGCGGTGGGTCTGCACCTGCTCACGCAGTGTGAGTGTGGACTTCGCGGGTGTGATCACTGCACGGGGCACCTGGAGGCTCAGGCCGCCGAGCATCAGACTCGGCTTCGGCCCAGGTCGTGATCTCTCGGGTGGGGAGATCGAGCCCCGCATCGGGCCCTGTGCTGACTGTGTGGGGCCTGCTTGGGATGCTCTCTCCCCCTCTCTGCCTCTCCCCTGCTTTCTCTCTCTCTCTCTCT